>NC_142135.1:23070000-24424000 GCF_024610735.1 Ursus americanus
TCGCTAATAGTCACCAGTGGTTCGCTCACACCACCCTTTTGAACGCTTTGGGATAATAGAAAAAATGTCATCAGTGGTGTGCCATCAGCATTCTGATTGTCCTCTTTGCTGTTCCGTGGATTTTCATAATGGTCTTGAACATATATAACTTGCTATGTTCCCAAAAGGATGTGTTATGGATCTATGAAATTTTTGTAAGTTGTGAACACTAAAAATCTGTCCCAAGGCTCTGCTGTTAATTTGTTTTTATTGAGGGGGAAGCAAGAAGGAGGCACATGTGTGTGCAACCACTTTTCCCTGCTCTGTTTTTTCATGTGTAATTGGTGTTCGGGGATGCTTGGGTGACACATGAGTTACAGTTCATAACTCTGGAGAAGAAAGACGTTCCTGACACCGATCTTCCCGGGCCGCAAGATCCTAAACTTATAAAACGGAAAGGTACAAAAGAGAAACATGTGTACTGTTACTTCAAGTTCAGGGCTCAAAGTTATTTTTAAAAGAGAGCATGAAGCTGGTGATTTTAAGTGGTCCTCCCAAAATCATAGGCGCTTAATTGTATTATCTAATTTTTGGAAATGGAATGTAAGGCATTTGAAAGTTAAATACCGTGAAGAATGAAAAGCATGTTCAAAAAGCATTTAAGATGGTTGGTGAGGCCTGTGCCATTCAGAGCAGCTCCTGCAGACATAGGATTCTGAATACTGATCGTCTAATCACGTTGGGTTTGGAATTCAGTTTCTGGCTCCGCACCACGCTCAGAACAGATGTTTCCCAGGCAGTATAGGTGGGCGCAAGAAGTAGATTTCAGAAATAACTCACTAAATTTATAATCAGATTTCTGTAAGAAAACTTTGGGATCCTGCTTCTCAGAATTCTGCTTTACACCCAGCCCGGAGGCTCTGCACACGGTATGCCTGTGCATAGTTCAGCGCGTTCCTCTATACTCTGTTTTTTTCACACGAGAAATTTCCTCACTTTTTTCCTCTTCCAAGTATTTGTGCGAACGTGCGTATACACGCACGTGTGTGTGTTTTAAATCACATATTACCGTGGCATCTCCACATGAAAGCAACATGCATTTTAAAATGTCATGTGTGAAACTCAAAGTATTTCCTGTTATTTGGGAATGCACCTTTGACCATTATTTTTCTTCCAATCGTCTGATGGGAACCCGACATTAATTATGTATGCCTTTATTGGCATGATCAAGTCAAACAGCTAGTTGGTGTTTACCCATCTCCTTTGAATATTAAGTAGACAGATAAGAAAACCTCACCTTAATATTAGGCTCTTCATCTCTGGTAGGTTGTTACAAGAGGAATGTCTAACAAAGAATACAGATAAGAAATCGTGAAGTCCTGGTGTGAGGCCAACAGACTTCTAGATAGCTGTCGGACTGGTAAGAAAGCAGCTTTCTGCTGTCAGAATCAACATGACTCAGACAGTTGCAGAAGCTCTGAAGCCTTTGGATTTGTTTGCAATGAGAGATTTGTTGTGGATTTTTAACAAGGCTCCTGTGTGTGTGCCATGCTTAGTAAATATTGGCCTTCAGGGTATTTTTCAGTCACGCTGAATGGACTGTTAGTTTCCCCAAACTGCAAAGTGCAGAAAATCCATTTCCCTGATTTTGTTGCCATTAAGATTGCATCATAGTTTTTGCAATGCAAAAGCAAAATTAAATCTAGCAAAAAATCTTTTTTAAAGAACTGGAAAAGTCATCAGGAAAAAGAAAGATACCTGTGATTATATAAACAAATGGGCCTAGAAAGGATCTATGGAAGTACTTAACAGTTAAATTGTTTAAATTAAAGTGACTGAAACATTCTGATTTCTTAGAATGGGGAAAATTAATCCTATAAATATTATGACTGATGTGATCAAATAATGACCTTTTTCCGTATTAGAATAAGTTGAACATACCTTCTGAATCTTATCAAAATGTATTTTATAAAAAGTGATTTAGTTAGAAATAACCCTGGTAGAAGGTGTGCGGTGAGGCTTCCAGAAATCTGAAAAATATTCAGCCTGTCACCAAATGTTGTCTTTTTTTTTTTATAGATTCCATAATGTTTTCCCTCTAGCAGATGAGTTGATATTGACAGTTATGTTGTACTCAAGAATGACTTGAAATTTTTTGAATTAATATTTAAAACTCATTTTCAAAGGGTGATCAGTGAAATTCTTATATTTAGTCTCTAAGGAATTTAAGGAGATATCACAGTTACGTCAAGGGCAAAAACTACCACAGCGTATCTGAAAGTGAGAGTTTCATGATAGTCCTTTAACAATGAAGAGGTCCGAAAAATCGAAGTGGTCTAGCAGAATTGGTGTGCTAATACGCTTTATGTTCTTTTAGAAGATGGTCAGCGTTCCTGTTAGAAAACACTTAGGATGTAGGACCTAACCACCCCAAACTGACAAGTTGGGGGTGAAGAGAGTATTTAAGGTACATTGTTCTACCCCTGATTTAGAGATGCCTATTAGAGTATGGATTTTAGGAAACTTTCTCTGTTCTACGTTTTCTGCCAAAGGCCTAGTACACGGAAGACTAGCTGGAAAGAGGGTTCTTTTCCATATGTTGTCCATTTGGCTGTCAGCACTTGTTCTGACAGAAAAGAACAGGGTCTTGAGTGACTGCTAGTCTGTCTTAAAGTATGGTAATGAGGCTAATTAGGAGAGATGAAAACTGCACTAGATTTGTGAAGGCAATTATCTATATAGCTTTTGTGCCATGCTTTATCTTCATCAGATTCCTCTTCTCTAATTTTGTCATTTCTCAAGCATCACAAGAATAATGAAAATGTCTAAGGCAATATGAGCAATATGGTTGGTAGAAAAGAATAAAATATACTCCTGTAATTCTGCGAACCTGCTTTCTATTTGGACTCTTTTGAAATGGAGATTTGGAGCATGGCTAAGGCCGTTCTTACTAGTATTGTTGTTATTTAGTTTACATAAATGAAAATTAATTGCACTTTATTATAACGAGCCTATATATCTTCTTTGGTAAGTGAACAGTATTTTGCTTGGTCCTTTTATGTTAGTCATCATGGCAAGTCAGTAATTTAGTGTACTTGAAAGGAAAAGACATCAGAGGCTTGCAAAGCAAGCATAAAATGTATTCTCTTTTATGTGATTTAGAAAGTTGAAACATTTTAGTTTCTGTTTTCAAAGGTTTAATACATTTTAACTTTGACAGTAATTATGAAAGTAAACGAATGAACTCAGATCTCTACACAGCGATTTCATAGTAGGTGACATTGAACATAAGTTTTGTTTGTTCCAAGTATTTAATCCCCAAAGTTAACAGTTAAAATATTAGTGTTTTTTTTAAACCTGCTGAATTATTTTTGAAGAGTGCTACTGATATTTCTTCTGAGATATATAAAATATGGCATTCTAAGAATCTCACATTATTTCTAAAGTAAAATTGGAAGTTTAAACTCCCCTCACCAAAAGAAATCTGGCATTATTTAAGATTTCAATAAAGTTTAAAAGGGTTGGTTTAATCCAGTAGGAATCTAGACTGGGTCTGATTGATAGTTGTTTGTGCTGACATTACACCTGTGCATAATTTTTTATTACTTTTAGCATATTTTATTATAATTTTCATTACTTTTGTCTTTTGTAGAAAACTTCACAAGCCTGTGAACTTCTTAAAGGCATAAAAGAAACATTTTATTTTTTAGAAATCTCTATTTTGTAGAATCAATGGAAAAAATCAGATAAACCAAGAACAACATGTAGGTAGAAAATCCGTCCAAATTGCTAAATAATTTTCCTACACATGGAATTCCATTACCTTCAAATAATCCAGTAGCAGAGCAGGGAAATTCCATTTCATCTTACGTTACAATGATTATAAGAGGAAGATACTTGGGAGCAAGTAAGGGGCAAAAGTGTAGTAATTAGGTTTGGTAAAGAACTTGTAGCACAATCCAGAAGGTCATAGTCTAACTGGAGCTTAAAGACCAGAGGTGAACCAAACCTGAACTGAGAATCACTAGGGAGCCTTGTTAAAAACACAGATTCGTGGGGGCGCCTGGGTGGCACAGCGGTTAAGCGTCTGCCTTCGGCTCAGGGCATGATCCCGGCGTTATGGGATCGAGCCCCACATCAGGCTCCTCCGTTGTGAGCCTGCTTCTTCCTCTCCCACTCCCCCTGCTTGTGTTCCTTCTCTCGCTGGCTGTCTCTATCTCTGTTGAATAAATAAATAAAATCTTTAAAAAAAATACAGATTCGTGGTCTCTTGGGAAACAGACTAGGGGTTTCAGAGGGGAGGGGGTAACAGGGTGATGGGCATTAAGGAGGGCACGTGTTCTGATGAGCACTGGGTCTTATAAGTAACTAATGAATTGTTGAATACCACATCAGAAACTAATGATGTACTATACAGTGGCTAATTGAACATAATAAAAGTAAATAAAATAAATAAAATCAAACAAACAAAACCCCACATTTTTAAAGAAGTATTCCCAGATGAATCTGATGCTAGTGGTATGTGGACCACACTTTGAGAAACACAATGCTAGATCAAGAGATTGGCCGTCCTGAATATCAGAGCATGGCTAAGCACTGAAAGCAAGTAGGGAAACTGGAGGAGTTGAAGCACAGAAAGCCATCAGGGTACAGCAGAAGGGAAGCCTCAGTTGGCAACCTCAGAAACTGCATTCTGTTAGGTTGAACTATATAACATGGCCATCCCATTAGGCCCAATCTATCTATAAGTCTGTCTTTGTCAGGATGACACTTGGTCGTTCCGTAACCTTTCTAGGCTCATGCTCATCATCTCTGTGTTCGTTCTAGCACTTGAGGATTCTAGAATGGCTGCAGATAGAGCAGATGGGGACTGAAATTGGGAGGGTGGATGCACCCGTCCCATTTCAGGGACTGGAAAACAAGTGATCAGAAACCAGGCCAGGAGTTGGGAACCAATGATTGCAGAGAGGAAAAAACAAGCAGGAGACTAAATTGATGCAAGATTCTTGCTCCTAACTGAAGCAGCCTTCCGCCTCAGGCCCAGGTCACTCTCCTGGTTGTTTTTGAAACAGGAACCAATCTCAACACAACCAGAGGGGGTCCTGCAGGTGGAATCGGGTAATTGGAAGCAGCTGGTGCAGGTGAAAAGCATGAGATTGGGGGAAGTAGCCGTGGTTTTGGTCTGATAGGACACAAAGTCCTTTCTTGTGCGGAAAGCACAGAGTAATAAACACACACTAGTAATGTACACATGGCACATTGCTTTTTATATAAATGATGATTCTCAGATAGCTCGGAAACATTTACCTGGGTGTTTTGAACATTCCCACGATACACATCCTTGATTTTGTGTGAAATCTATTAGATAGATAGATAGATAGATAGATAGATAGATAGATAGATAGATACAAACCCCACTTGGCTGCAAAGTCAAACTGCAACCCTCATCCCTGTATCCAACCTAACACAAAATCCAATGTGGGCGAGTCAAAGAAGGGTCATTTTATAGTACTTTTCCCCAACTTCGGAATTTAAACGGAATCACTGTTTGGAAGGAAAAAAAAGAAGTCTGCAGAAAAGAATTGTATTTCCCTAATGGGAAAACCATCATGATAAATATATGCATATTATATGTGTCCATCCTTTTATAAATGTATCCAAGAGTGAGACTGTGGTTAATGACAAGTTGCATTTTATATTAAAACCATTGTGGATGGATATTTATAGATAAATTTCTTAAGTTTGTAGTGGCAGTGCAATAATAATGTAGTAGTTCAGTAATTTTCCTCTGGTAACTCCATCTCGCCTTACAAGTTAAAGCAGTGTTTTGAAAGAAAATTGTCTTTAGGTTAAATTGGTAGCCTCCTTCTCTTCAGTTTATAAATTGAGCATTTAATTCTTCTCAATTCTTTAACTGAACTAAGTTTTGCTGAGCAATTGAAAGTCATAATTTCCTGCCTTCCAGAAGTCACAATTGAATACAGAAACAAACATTTGATTTCCTCATTGGCTCTTTTTGTTTCCTTAAATGAAGAAGGAATTTTGGTGCAGTTTAGCTCCCACAAGTCTGGACTAACTTAAGGAGGAATATGATTGAAGGTGCCCGGTTTTGGGTCGAATAAGGAAGTAGTTCAGTAGAACTCACTGAAGGGAGGTGTGGGGGATGTTGCAGAAAAGGATAAATAGGAAAGAATAAAATGTTCATCTAGCTCATGAGGTAGGCTTCACAGCATGAGAGAAATAAAGCAGATTACCTGGAGCTTCCTTAAAAGAAGTATTAGAAACCAAATTTAGTGGGGTACCTGGGTGGCTCAGTCGGTCGGGCTTCTGACTCTTGATTTTGGCACAGGTCATGATCAGGGTTGTGAGATCAAGCCCCACATCAGGCATGGAGCCTGCTTAAGGTTCTCTGTCCCTATCCTTCTCCCCCACCCTCACTTGCTCGCTTTCTCAGGGGAAAAAAAAAAAATGAAACCAGATTTAGCATTTAAAGCTTCATAAAGTCTGGAATCTTGAGCTGTTCTCAGAAGGTTACACAGGTTTCAGAAGGTTGAAGGGAGGAGAGAGAACAATATGTGAAAATGCACTGAGGGAATGTACAAGGCCGTGTGTGTGTGTGTGTGTGTGTGTGTGTGTGTGTTCAAATCCATCTGTTTTATTGTACAAGGTCTGTTTGAGGAAAGTTGGGAGAAACTAGTTTGGAGGGTTCAGGGAAGAATAAAGGAAGTTAATTGAGGAATTGAGATTGTAAAGAGCATTAAGAATGTGGAGCAGAGGATTTTGGAGTTTACCAACTGTGTTATGAAAAGATGGAAGTTGTGAACAAGGAAGCGATAAAATTAAGTTTTTCTTCAGAAATTCAATCTAGAAATGGTATTCTTGGTGGATTGGAAAGCAAAAGTGTGAATGTAGGGAGCTATCTCCAGTAGAAGAAAAATACTGATACTAGGAAGATTGTATGGTGAAGGAAGTCATCAAAGTTGGTGCTAAATTCAGGACAGTGGAGCCCACCAAGTCACAGGGAAGGGAAGAAACCAGTTGTGGATAAATGAGCATTTTCCTTAAATGGTTGTTGAGTTTTGAAATGATGAAGCATTATTCACTTGACTAATTGAGCACTGATGATTTGCAAAGCATTTTGGAAAATGACCCCCAAAAGTGTGTTCTCTACCTTTTAGAAGCTCATGGTTTAGTGGAAGAAATAGCCATGTTAACAAACACTATAGAAAAAGGTATACCATAAAATGGGAGAGCTACCAAGAAAATGAAATGGGAGAATATACGAGAGAGAGAAAGAGATCTTGGAAGAGAAGATAGAAGAACTGGTTTGAGCTGGACCTAAAAAGATGAATAGGAAGGACTTAAATTAGTTGGATTCATGCTTCATCTGTTCATGCGTTCAACAAAAATTTATGGAGCACCTGCTCTGGACATGGTGATAAGAAAGCACAGTCTCCAGCAGAGAAAATAAAGACTGACAAGTACAAAGTCAGCATCTGATCCCATGGGAATGGAGAAAGGGGTGAGGATGGAGGGAGTTGGTAGAAGATGGTAGAGATAAGTTAGAGCAAAGGGGGAAGAAGGAGAGCAATAGGTCATTTTCTTTAAATGATGGGGAACTTTAAATGTTTAAGGAGACGGGAGATCTGTATTTTAGATCTCTACTGAAGACATTGATGGTTGTCTATTTTAGAAAGGTACCAAAATACCCAAGTTAAAGCATTTATTGATGGATCTGTTAAGCATGAAGATGCATTTTAGATATTTGTCCAGTTGGTGGTATCAGCCAGTTACAGGATGTATGGGATTGCGGAGTTTGACTATGAAGAAAGGACCTTGGTCTGAAACTGGAGCTGTAATAACTGACATTCATTGTGTATGTACCATTATCCAAGCACTGAATTAATTCCTTTACTCCTCAAAACAACCCATAAGGTAGGTCTCAGTATTATCCTTTTTTTTTTATTACAGATAAAGCAATTGTATCAGTGAGTTGAAGCAACTTGTCCAAGGTTACATAGCTACCTAGTGTTGAAACAGGATTCGAACCCAGGCAGGCAGAGTCTAGCACCTCCAGATTACAAAACAGCTCAGACAGACAAAGGCTGGGATAATTAATATTGAAGGACTTAAAAGTTACCATGGCAAAATTAAATGCTTCTGGGAGCCAAGCAGGTTGTGTAAAATGCCAAGGCTCGGAGGTCATGTGGTGAAGTGGCCAGTGCAGCTTCTGAAAGGGGCGGTCGCAGTCACCTCAGCTATGTCTTGCCCTATGAAAAAATGAACCTCATAATACCAGATTTTGTAAATGTCAGTAAAACCTAGGGAAAAAACATGGATTTTTTATGTGAGATCACCCAGTTTTTCAAACGGCAACTAATTTGTTTCCCTGTTGAACTACATTGTATGGTCTACCCCCACAAAACAAAACAAAACCCAAATATTAAACAAATGAAAAACACACACCTGCTGCCGAGATAGAGCCTGTGTTCACCAGCAAGATAATTCTGATTTACAATAAAACCCTTTGAAGTCTTTCTATGTATCTTGCATATATATAGAATATATATTAGAAAAAATATATATATATTCTTGCCATGGATAGAATTAGAGAATGAATGTAAAATGCACTATAGTTTCAAATGCAAGGTGAAAATCCATACTTTTCTCCCATATTTCTGTAAGCAAAAATAGAAAAGCAGATGTATTTTTTTCCTTCAGAAAATCAATGGGTGAAAATGTTTGTTGCTTCCTACACGGTATCATCTACTCCGAGCATTTGACTGTTTATATGATATGAGCGAATCGAAATATGACATTTGAAGTCAGTCCTCCAAGTGTTTCCAAATATCCACATGCATTGCATCATGTAGACTAAATAGTGAACTTCACTACAGTTGCTTTCAGTCCATTTTATCCAGAAAGATTAAAATATTAGTGATCCTGTGGGGTCCGTTCTTAGGCTTTGTGAACACCGATGAGAAACCCCAGCGTTTATAAAGAAGTTTAATAATAATACAAAGCTATAAAGTTGTGCTAGTGCTTCAAAGGGAGTAACATCAAAAACTTGTGGAGAAAAGCCACGGGCTACCATCAGCCTCAACGCACACATGCACGCACACACAAACACACACACACGCACACACACAGAGCTGGGAGACCTATTTTGGTAGAATGAAGCCTGGTTCACCAAAAAAGAGGGATAATGAGGCCATTTTTCATTATTTTCCCAGTGGATTTTTAAATAGTTACCTCATAAAATAAATAGTTTAAGTTTCCACATTACTTTTGCCTTTAATCTGTGCCTGTGATGCAAATAAATGAGTGGAGATTTTTATATTCCCCAAGGTTTATACAGAGGCAAAATATATTTAAAAAGAACATCCAAGGTAAGTGTAATTTCTTACTAAAACGGCGGCTTACCGGAAGCTATGGTTGGTAGAAGGAAGATGCTTTATTAAAATGAATCGAGAAGTAGATTTATTTTTATATTTATTGTTCAAGTATATGCTCTTCTTTGTGATCTTGCCTTCACAGCGATATGTTTCTCTAACTTGTACTTCATGTACGTGGAAGACTTTAAAACCGAACTGGGCTGCCTGAGTAGAGAAATATGCGTTTGGAATACGGGTCCTTATGGAAGGTGTTGAATGCAAATGCTTTTGATCGGAGCACCAGCAAGAAGCAGCTCTGAGCTTTTATAAATTTTTTTTAATGTACTAAAATTAGAAAAAGTTTCTTGTTCTTTTAAAGAGGCAACTGAATTAACCTGGCTATCTAGCTAATAAACAGAAATAGTCCACCTTGGTGGGGCTCTAATTATAGCCTCTGAACCTTTCAGTACGTTTACAGCTTAAAACATCTGAGTGATTCTGTCTTTTGAAAGCCATGTGAAGTTAGAAAGGCGGCTTAATTAAAACAAATCTTGGATAAACCACTTCACGGAGATACAAGTTTGATGGTTGGATATATCAAAAATTGTTACCAGATGTTGTGCAGAGGCCTTAACAGTTTAAAGATCATGAGGGGTTTTTTTAAAAAGCAAAAATATTCTAATTGAAGTTGTCAGCAGGAGTGAGACTAATATGCCTGTATTTGATTAAATAATAGTTTATTTAACATTCAGTGTGGCCCAAAATTGGCCAAGACAAAAGTCAGAAAACATTTTAGCCAGAAGACTTAAACAGAAAAACACAACAAACTGACAGCGCTATCTAGGTGACTCTCAGGCACTGTGGTTTGATCATGTCCATTTTTATCCTATGACTGCCCATTATCCTTCGTCACACCGAATATACTGTGCAGCAATGCCTTAGAATCTGTTCTTTCATGCATTTTGCATTTGCCAAAAAAATACAAAAGTTAGGAGAGCATTACAAACTTATTACTAGGCTTACTGCTGAAACCTTGGGAAGCAAACATCACATCTTTTTCCATTATATAAATGTAAACAGCTATACTTTTAGGAGTTACATGTTTTATGTAGACTGCTGTTCCGACTCGCACTGGGATATGAGTATGTTAGCTGTGTAAAATAAAAAAGTGTAAGACTCACATGGTCCTGTTACGACTCACAGGCACCTTTTCTTGATTACATGATAGGTGTACATAACTACTTCCTTCCCCTTCAGTGGACAGCTGTGCACCGCTCTCGGATGAAATGCACAATGGTCCTCCTTTTGAAGAACACAGAGTTTTGGGCTGTCCAGACCGTCTTTCTTATTGATTCGAGCCTCTCTCTCCTTTTACCTTCCAGTTCTCAGGTGCACACCTACCCTCCTCCAATGAACAGTGTGGCAGTGCCTTAATTTTTCCATAATAAAAGTCTCTAGACTTTTCTTCAACGTTATCATTTAGGAAATGGTCCACATAGAATGCTGGGGAGTTGATGCAATTTTAAAAAGAACTCTCTACATCGCGGCCAATGCCTGAGCTATCGTTTGCTCTCAATAGTACCCAGAGGTCTGGATTTTAAAAGTATATTGCAGCTTACTCTATGGCAATTATGAGAAGACAACTATAGAGGGTCATTAATCATTTAAGCATTCAAATAAAACTAAATGTTTCTTTTTAGATCTAGAGTGCAGCCCATAACACAATTGAAATAACATTAATGGGAGAAGGGAATGAAAAGACAGAAAGCAGCTGTCGCTCTCTCCACGAGTGTGCCCTGGGCTCTAATCAGAGAGTGAGATACTGTATACAGTAAGGGAGCGGATTCTCGTTGGTCTCCTTCGTTGTCTACCATCTTGAGCTTTCTCAGTTGGAAGGAAGTTAGGGTGGATGTTCGCACATGTCATAACACTGCATTTCTGGACATTTAGCAGAAGGGACCAATGACTGGAAGGGTTAGTTTTACAGCTGTTGCAGAGTAGTGTTTAAATGTTGCTTGTTAGCTGCAAAGTGCTAATAATAACGTATACAGGGTACAAAATGTCCCCTGTGGCTAATGAGGAAAAACTAGGCTCTTTATATACAACTTTTTTGTTATTAAAATAAATTTCAGTTTTACCAGTGATTTACTTTTAAAACAAACTTTGTAAAAACTTGAGGAACATGACACAGTTAACCACATTTGTCCTAGAGGATAGTATGGAAAATTACGGGTCAATTGAAAAACTAATGACTCCATCGTGTCTTAGCTCCATTTGTCTTTGCCCTTTTAACAAGTTCAGTTTCTGTCCATTTGATGCTCTTTAAAATCCCTTGACTTTGTGACATGATTTTTATTTTCATATCCATGTCATGTGTTCTAATTTATCTTGTTAGCGTCACTGAAAACAGCAGTGGAGAGATCCTACCCCTTCTTTTCTAAAATAGGTGAAAAATACTAAAGGAGAATGGTAAAGTAACTTTGTTCCAGTGAATAAATAATTCCAGGTAGAGAACTGTGTTAGAATGTGTGTCTCCCAAATCCCAGTTTCCTGCATTTAGTGCTACGCTGAGCCAGGAAATGAAAATCACAACACCACCATCCTGAAAGACTCCCCGACTGCTTCTCCGTGCCCCAGGGGTGAAGAGCCCCATTCCTAGTTTATAGAAAATGCATGACTGAAGCTGGAAGGTACTCGTCATCCACACTCCTGCACTCAGGCACTTTGTTGACTGTCTAAGTTTAGCCAAAGAAACACATCTAACGCTATCTCCATATGTAGTTAAGACCATTTGGCTCCCTCCCCTCGAACAGCAGCAAAAGACAAACCTAGAGTGCATTTTACTATGTACTTAACTAAATATCTTGATTGAAATTAACATTAGTTTGCCTTTATTATGAATACATAGTATGTTAGGTTAGATCAGTCAGTCACTAGCCATTGTATATTGGATCATGCTTTAGTAACTGTGTAAGATGTTCTTAGAGTGTTTGTTTTATTGCAAAATATAGTTTTTCTTAGAATCGCCAGTGTGTGATGCCTGGAACTTGAGTGGTCTGAAAATGAAATGATAAATGAAAAAGCAAAAGAACAAAGAGGAAAGAAGGGATGGAAGGAGGAAGAGAGAGAAAGGAGGGGAGAAGGGAGAGAGGAAATGTGAGTCTCAAAGCCAATGAGATTACTCCAGATCATCTGGAAAAAAGAATGAACTATTATTGAAATGCAAGAACTGGAAGAGGCCATGTTATCATTTGTTATTTACACCCCCTTTAATATAAATATATAAAGAAGGAAGAGACTAATTTACTGAACATCTATTATGTGACTGGCACAGCACAAGACATTATGTGTGCATCATATTCATGACCCTTCAGAATGATTGGCTGTTTGCTCTTTTTTTTGTTTATCCTGAAGCATAATCTAGTAAATATAGATAGCTTTATTAGTACACTTACCAGTTCTTTGCTTGTGTGGCTTCTCTGATGGTTGGTGAGCAGCTTGACACCTTGGGTCATGTCTTCCACAGCTGTGGGTCCATAATCATCCAGCATGGTACTGGACACCAAGCAGATGTTCAATGAATGGTATTAAGTATTAATGAATAAGTAAGGGGTGGCAGATACATCGCCCGATTATTACGTTTAGTGCGCCATGGCCTTGGTTTTTATGCAATCCTGTGCATGTAAGACTTTTTGGCACTAGATTTGCATGCTTTGGGCAATAAATAAGCCTTGCACTTTCTATTTTTTAGACACTCGTACATCTTTTGGGTGACATTGGCCTGCTTTCATTTAGAAATAGAAAAAAACATGCCAAGTTTTGGTATTTTAGTCTTAATACTCTTATGAGACACTTGCAACATTCACCTGCTAGATTATAAGATGCTTTCAGTTCATAGGGTGAAATGAAAGTCATAGCTTTTCTTTACCTGAGAAAGAATACAGAAAGTAGTCTCAAGCCCTCTTTGACTCTGAGTTATAACCCAAACTAGAGACGTGCCCAGTGATGTAGAGAATTCAAACGGAAGAGTATACACCTCTTTAAGGATGTGAAAAAAGCAAAAGTCGAAATTGATAGTAACTAATATTTACAGTATAAATATGAGCTAGGGCTAGACATAGGATCAGAAGAGGTATATATTTTTCTTAATCCATTTAGATACCTCATTTAAAAGAGAGTAAACCTTTCTTCTTGTTAATGTAGTAATTCAGCCTTTCTGGAAGATAAGGATGATACATTTGTCTATAACTTATTTTTCTGACACATGTGCCAATGAAAAGAGTTATTGGCCCATTTAATACTTTTTGGTATTTGACACAGGATAGTAAGAACATGCATTCAGAAAAATAATCGGATGCTACCTTTGTCATCACTGTGACTGCTGAAATGCTCTGTTGGTCTCTACAGATAAACCTTCAAGTACAGAGTTCTCTCGTGAGCTGGCTACAAGGGCTTTTATTGTGAACCTTCCAAACATATCCTATATATTCATTGTGAACTAAGGAAATGGGATTGATTGAATCTCAAATAGTTGACCATGGCACCTGTCATGGGGGCATCCTTGCTTTTATTTTTGCCGTGTTCTTCTAACCAGACTCTTGGTGGTGTAGTGATCATTATACCACCTCCTTATAGTGTGGCTTTTGTAGAAGAAAGAAAATGGCATGAATCAATTGTTTCAAGAGAGTTACATGAGAAGAGTAGATAATGATGGCTTCTTTCAGGGGTTCTTCAAACCACAGAAAATACTAGATGGCATGGTTGGACCACTCAAATGTGTCAGCGGTTCTGTCAGCACAGACGCTTTACTTATTAAAAGATCCCTCTTCTGGATAGATAACATTCAGAAGGGGGGAGCAGGTGGTAGAAGAAATGTATTGATTTTTTAATCTCATTTTTTAATATCTTCCAGTAACAGTCCTTAGTTTTCTCTTGAAAATCCACACCTCCCTTTGATTTCATCTAGTTCAGATGAAGCTGATTTTGCCCAAGAGTCGGAGCTCAAGTGTGCCTTTGTTTTTTGTTACACAAACTGGGAGTTTATGAGAAATACTGAACCTCCAATCCCATCTCAGACCTACTGAATAAAAATCTGCATTTGGATAAGATAGTCAGGTAATTAGTAGCTCACATTAGAGAAACTATTCTAGGCCTAATAAACGAATCCAGGCATTCCATCCTACGTCCCATCTGGCCACAGTAGGACAGGGACATGACTTGAGTTAGGCCAGGAAGGCCCTACTTGAGGACACTGTGTTGAGCTATCAAGAAAGAGGACTCACTGTTTCCCCCCTCACTTGTTCAATCAACTGTATGGCGCTAGATGTCCAACAGCCATTTTGCCAACCAGAGAGAAGGTATATAGGTGAAATTGTAGTTAGTGCAGTGGGAACATGTACCAGAGAGTGAAAAATTATGCTCTTATGATATCACTTGAATCTTGGTTAAACTGTGCCTAAAGTCAGTGTTTCCTGGTTTTTCATTTGCAGGAATCAGAAGATTTATCCTCATATTAATCTAGTTTGGATTGTATTTTCTGCCACAAGCGACTGAAAGAAACTAAAAGTTACAGTGATAAGTAATGATTGAGAGTGCATTCAAGTCCTACCACCTACTTGCATGGGCTCCTTAGCTGCATGTGCGTGAATGTGTGAGACGGCACGTGCGTGTGCGAGTGTGTATTTCACATTTCTCGTTTGTTGTAGCATTTAGAAGCAGAGGAATCATAAAAATCTTAGTATTTAGACATGTCTACTTTCTTGCATCATTCTCTTAATTGCTTCATGTATATTTACCTTACCTCCCCTCAAAATTATAAACACTTCAAAGGCACTGAACTCTCCTTACATGAGGTGATAATTTAAAGTAATAAGACGTTTATAAATAAACATACCAGAACTTATTACCAAGTGAGTGTAGACTTTCAAAACCACCACCTGAGGAAGCTGCCAATTTATTCAGGTTTTGCTGACTTTGGAGAGAACATTGTTGTAAGTCTTTAGAATAATGATCAGCACCAGTTTTTGAGCCGTAAGATCACGCCAGCAATCTGCTAGTTACATCTAACTTTTACTCAAAGTGACACTGCTGAGACTAATACTCAACCTCGTGAGCGTCCTTCAGCCCTGACTGACTGGCCTTCAGCCCTGAGTCCCAGATCCAGCGGTGCTCCAGCTGCTCCATGAGCAAACCCCTGGAAGCTACACCACCCAGCCGTGATGGGGTAGCTCTGATCTCCTACAGGGTCCCCAACTCAGCCCCTGCAGGACAGCCAGTGCTGGTCCTGATGCCCATCAGTCATTGTCCACGCCATGCTGGTTGGACATATGCGTTGCCACCCTTGGGTACTACCCACGTGGTTCTGCCATCTTCTTCATCAGCGTTACTCTGAATACATGCTGCTTTCTTTCCGAAATGAGATCTGTCCTCCAGAAAAGTAGATTTTCTATCACTGAGAGAATATATATATTCTCTCAATATAATGAATATTATGAATATATACCTCTGAGAAACTTTGGAAGAAGTATGAGTTTAGACTCACAGGTCTTGTCATCTTTGTATAATAGCAAGTGATTAGCAGTTGGATTTAAAAACTATAGATGAGTAACCTGTAATCGATAAGAGCAAGCATGTTTCTTAGGCCTTTCAATGTGTCATGGTGACTTGAGGTTTTGATTTTGTGGGAAGCAGAGAATTTTCATCTCTGTTCTTGAAAGAGGAGAAGAGGCAGGGTTTGTAGAGCAGTGAATTCCTACGGGAGAAAAATCCTTCCTTTATTGATTAAATATCAGGCATTTAGGTTGTTAAGTTTTTTCCTTTCCTGTCTGCTGTTTCTGCAAGCCAAGAAGATTTCAACAGGTAATAAACATTCAAAGAACTAAAAGGGGTGGAGAAGGCTGTGCATTGGTTGCTAAGGAAAATCTCAATCAACTTAGAAGGAAGCTAAAGGAAACCAATGTTTATGCCTTGGATGAAAATGAATTTTAATTGCAGTTCTAATGGAAAATTATCACAGTATTGCCAAGTTAAAAATTATATATTTATCTAATAATGAAAGCAAGTCCAATCATTTAAGCTATGAGCTGAAAAATATATTTTCAAAATAAGGATTTTTGTAAATTTATGACTATTAAAGCAAAACCTCTCTGCTAATGTTCTGGATTACATTACAATAGCATATTACATAGTAAAATAAAGTAAAAGAATGGATCAGCTTATAGAAGTTGTTCTGTTGTAAGTGAATAGTCTTCAGAGTTTGCTTTGAAATATGAATATCAGAACTAGAAGTAGAAGACCAAATATTTTTTAAATTTTATTATATCTCAGACTACCAATATTACATTCCCCATCACGGGTTTGTCTAAAAATTTTAAATAAAAATAAACCATTTAGAATCACCCATGTAAAAATATATGTGTGTATGTATACACACACACACACACACACACACAAAGGTGAGTGTGAATGCGTATCTCCTGGGTTAATTACTGTGTATGGACATTAGGGTGCTCAAGTATTAACAGCAATAGAAGACTTAGTGTGATACAATAATCATTTTTAAATAATCCTAAATCTACTCAAGTTGAAAAGATTCTGACAGCAGGAGTTTTAAACAGCTGCCCTGAGCAAAATAGACACTGCTTTCTTTTAAAGTTGAAAAGGAGAAAGGTAACAATTATCCCCGAGACACTGGAAACAGAGTTGTCTGATTTTTTTTTTTTTCCAAATGCCTTCACTTCTTGTAAAAATAACAGTGTGCTTGGGTTGTGTTAGACAATGGTCAACCTATCAGAAGCAGCAATCAGATAAACAGATCACTAGTATATTAAAAGTATAATTGAAACTAAGAATAGCCTCATATGTGCTTTTAGTACTGTGCTACAAAATTTATTATTTGTATGAAGTACTTACAGAATTTTAAGTCAAGATGCCATTTGGAGCCAAGGTACAAAAATAACACTTAAGCCTAAGTACCTCTGCAAGATTAAACTTGATAGGGACCTGAGTAAGGGTAGAAGCTGTGATTATTAAACACCGTGCTGTTCCCCCTTCCTACTTCATCTATAAATCCAGTGTGGCTTTTGATCAAGAGTGTTCTGAGTAAGACCATTATTCCGGTTACATCAAACTATTTATTTAGTTGCTATATTAAATAGAATCTATCTAGAGGTGTTTTTAGCATAGATTAAAATTCCCAATGTGCCTGCAAGTTATTTGCCCTGTAAGAAATTTAGAAAACTTCTTCCCTGAAATTATCTAACTTAATCTCGATTTATATTTAGTTTTAAAAAGTAAAATTCTGGAGAGAGCCTTACTAACCACACTTGAAACATACTGAAATTTGCAAGGAGCACATAATGGCATCCACTCAATGGTAGGGGGTTTGAAGATCAAAACAGTCAAATGAATTTCTTCTCCATTTTAATAATCATATCTCTCTATGTTAATGAACTCAATTCATAGTGATTATTTTCAGATTCTCTCTACATCATTTCTCTAACTGGCCATAAATGTTTGTAATACTTCAGTGTTCTCTGAGTTTCAAAATGACTTGCTCAGATAGGAACTCATATTATTTTTCCATTTCTGATCCCTCCCTCCCCCCACTGTTACCAAAGAATACTTATGTTTTAGTAAATCAGTCTATTTTCATGCTTTAAAAAAGAAAGTCAAGTTCAAGAAAGAATAGCACAGCTGTTCAAGATGTCATATCTTATAAAACAAATCTATTAGGAGGGTCACATTCTGGAAGGGGTCAAGTTAATGGTATAAGTGGAATAATTTGGTCATTTTCTGAAATTTGTAAACCTACAAACATAAAAGCCCTACATTAGATCGGCTAATTAGCTAAACCTCTGCTAATGGTGATTTTCTTCTTTTTTAAAAGTCAGGACTTTTATGTTTAAGGCTCTCTTTACTCTTTTTTTTCTTTCTTCCTTCCTTTCTTTCTTTCTTTCCTTCTTTCTTTCTTTCTTTCTTTCTTTCTTTCTTTCTTTCTTTTTTGTATGTGAATTGCTTTGAATTTTAGTCTGGTACCAATCAGTCTGTTCTGTTTATTTTTGAATTAGTGCCTTCATTTGGGATGAGTTTAAAAGAAGATGACTATTTCCATTTTTATTTTGCCAAGGAAATGTACACGTGGGCACACTAAGTATATACATACATATGTGCAATGAGTGAAATAAAGTATTGGAAAGTAGGTAGAAAAAGAGGGATGATTTAAGTCAGATCTAGCTACTTAATCTGTCCTTCAGGGAGTACACAATTTTTGGAGCATGTAATATCTGCAAATGTTTTTTAATCGTACATAAATTATTCCTTCTTCATGAAATGCTACCTGCTCATTTCTTGTTTCATTGATACATTGATTCTCTCATTACACTTTTTATATCTACTTTTTCATCAGAGATATTTTACTTTCTAGTCAGTTATAACCCTTTATTTGGGAAAGAAGTGTAACTTTTGGGGGGTTTTTTTGTTTTTTTTTTTAAGTAAACCCTTTGAACTTTTTAAATTATTAAACTGGAGGACCCATAGGTCACATTTTTAAAGGAAATGTGAATGCAAGCATGCAAATACATATTTTCAGTGTATGTTTGTGTGCATGTTAATGTATTATGTGTACGTGTAAATATATATATTTTTAAATAAAATAGAGGATGTCAAATTCCAGATAGTTGCTTATGGATATAAATTTACAGCCAGCACCTGAAATTAATTTTTGTACAGAGGTTTCTAAATCTTGATCTGTATAAATCTAAGTGGATCAACTTTGTGTAGTCTATGAATTAAATATCTATTGTCATATTTTATGATAATGTATTAATCTATGTGATCGCACTATATGAAAAGAAGAAAACTAGCTAGAATGAGTAATAGTCATAAGGGAACTTGACCTACCTAGCATTCTTTTATGTTCTAGAAAATTCCAAAGGATCCTGATTCCTTCCCCAAATTTTCCACTTGTGTTTTAGGATGAGACATGTATCTCTGATAAACTGATGAATCTCATGAAAGTAAATAAGTCACCAACAAACTGGTTTATTTATATAATGAAATTCTCAAAGGTCTTTCGGAACATGGTCAAAAAACAAAGGATAGAAAAGAGAGAGGAAGAGAGTAGAGAGATAGTATTTTCAAATGCATAATTGATGTGATAAATTTTAAGACAGTCACCTAAATGCGAGAGTTTTAGGATCACTATTCATCTTCTTTTAATGTTGTAAATAAAAAATAGAATAAATAAGAGCTTCTTTGCATAAGTGTTACACATATGTGCATAAATACGTAACTCTAGATAATTGAATGATATATGTGTATATACATGCCAAAATCTTACTTAGTTATTCAGTATTTTCTAAAATCTAATATCTGTTGATACTCAATATCTTTGAAACTAAGAGAGAAAGGAAAAATTTAATGCTCGTTGAATTCCTGATATATGTCAAGCATTGCATTCCGTATTCTCCCATACATAATTATATTTATGTTGAGTGTGTAAGTGAATTGAGAGGACTCTAATACAGTAATAAAAACAAATCACAAGTTCTCGATGTCTTATTTTCCACCTATTAAAATCAATAATTATTAGCCTGACATATAAGACACTCTCCTAGGTACTCTGTTGTTTCATTTCCTTTTCGGTCTTTCATACACATAGTTAATTATATTTCTTCTCCACTCTCCAGGAAACTTGGGATTTTTTTCTCTTTAATTTAACATCATTGGTATTTTAGCCCTTTATAAAATATGATATTGTTTTAATGAAAATAAAAGCAACTAGCAACATCTCACTACATGGCAGTGTTAAAATGTTGAGCTGGATTCATTTGTGTATGTATGTGTATATGTACTGTCACTTTGATGTATATACATACACAAATATGCACATTAACATAGGCCATTTCTACTAGTTGTGCAGATTGCTCAGAAGCTCAAGCAAAGTCCATTTCTTTTCCCTCCTGTCATATAGTATATAGTCTAAATATGGTGCATAATTTATTAATTTTATTTTGCATTTCACAAAAGTGAAACTGTTTACAATCTAAGTCCTATTTTTTGTAATGATGATTGCTATATATATTTCATGAATAAAGCTTCGTTTAAAGTATAATCTGCTGATCAGAGCATATATATATATATATATATATATATATATATATATATATACACACACCACACATATATTTTAACACAATGTCTGCTTATTGAAGTCAGCAGAACTCTGTCTTCTGGTAGAGGTCAATTCAATTAAGCTGTCATTAATTAAATGCCTACTATGTGCAATGCACTGATAATGCAAAGATTGAAAGAAAAATAGCCCCTCTCTTTAATAACCCCAGTCCCCTGGGAGTGACTTGTATATGTAAATAATTGGAATCCAGCACTCTCTCTCCTATGCCTAAATGCTGAATAAGAGGAGCCATTTGATGATTTAAGACAATTCAGTATATGAAAAGCTAGGCAGAATTGGCATCCTAATGTTCCAAAGCTAAGCGTACACTGACAGCAAAATACCTCTTATGAAGAAGAGTAGTTTTGATATATTTGGGGTAAATTTGTAAATGTGGAATAGCCCCAGAAAACAACTAAACCATTTTTTGGACTTCTGCTTTTCTTTTGTGTGTGTTTTTAATTTCAGCTTCTCTTTGAATTTTTTTTTATGAAATGTTTTTAAGAACTTGGTAGTTGATAGTGTTTTCCTTTTTTTTTTTTTCAATTCATATTACTCCACAGTAGAGAGAAATGTTTCTTGGAGGCAAATCACTTTTAAAAAAATTAATTTGATATCATTTCTTACTTTAATATATTTGCATCTTCTGCAAAGATTGTGAACAGTTTAATCATGTTTGTCTAGGGAAACATAATGCTCACAGAAAAATAATATAAACACGAGGCAGACAGGGGAAAATAAAGTTTTAGAGAAGCGAGTTTCTGTGTTTTATTTCAAAGCCCCCGCATGAAATAAAAGCTCACTCACCAGGAGTTTTGTGTCTCAGGCCGTGCTGCCAGGCCTCAGTACTGGTTTCCTGATATTGTGCTCGATGGACAGTGTCACAGTACGAAATGATTTTAACTGTTCCTTTTGGTAGGAGTGACTGAGGGGTCGTCTCGAGAGTGCTTGATGCGATGAGGTAGTTCTTGCTTTGGTATGTGATACAGTGTGATTAACAAACTCCAGATCACACAGAGAACCGGGTCCGAGTCAGGTTATTAAGTGCAGTTCCCTACTCAGGACGATGTATTGCCTTGCGCTGATACGGTCGTACTGAAGGGGAAATATATATATATATATAAAAGCAAAGACAATCATTGCTTTCTTCTTGAGCAGCTGCAGCCAGTCCCACTAATGGACGTGCAAAAGCAGAAACTGGCAGCACAAGGTATGTGTTCGTTTTTACAGATGGTACTGCAGACAAGTTGGTAATGGAAAAGGAAGTCGTGTACGTGAGCTATTTGAATGTGGGGGGGGGCAATAGGGGGACAGCCTATTACAGTGCTTTCCTGTGTAATTGACTGTGTGAGTTACTGAAGAAGCAGTTTTCCCATGAAAGATTTCAGTTATTACAAAATTACATCATGATTGTTAAGGAAATTCATAATTTCAACTTGTCTTTTTAAAATAATGTTATTAAAACTTTAAAAATCAGCTTAGATTTCCCTGTCTGCACCATGCTTCTGTAATGAAATTATCTGCTCAAGTTTGGTTTTACCCCTAGCAGGAACAGAATTCTCATTTAAAGATACATCTTCGATTTGAACAATGACAGAACATACTAGGCAGTATTTTAACCATTGGAAAGGTGGATTTATATACCTATGAGTTTAGGTGTCCCAAGGAAATACAAACTGAGTAAAAATGAGACAGCATTTTGAAAGAATTATTTGTAGATTCAGAAAGTAAATGAAGTTCAGGTTCGTGTTTCTGTGTTTTTTTTTGTATTTAGGTCCTAGAGGGTGAAATGGTACAAGAAGTATTCCCAATCTAGTCTTATCAAGTATTTAGTCCAAATTGCGTATTTGGTATCCGAGTCTCTTGTTGACACACATCTGCGGATTTTTAACATGGTTCTTAATTGTTTTGAACTTCAGTATATTTAACTGTATTTCCATAATTTGTACGCTGTTCAGTGGAAATAAGCAGCAATTATCATCCTTCTGCTGAGCAGACTACATGCTATGTTTTAACATCTGATCTGTACTGTATCCTCTCAACTTGATAGCCTGTAAAAAGTGTTTGGAGTTAAGAATATTTTGGTCTTCGCGGTTCTGTAATGAAATGGAAACTATATCACACGTGAAAAGTATCAAAGTCAGCTCCATAGGTTGATGAAGAACATATACTTTTATATATAATAATAGGGGAAATATTTATGGGGAAATAATTATAGATATTTTCATATTATCCAAATCTGAGGAATTTATTAAAATAATCTCATCTTTCAGAATTGGCAGTGTTTTATGTTGAATAATGATGATACCACACATTGCAAAAGGTCTCTGCCAGGGATCATACAAGTATATAAAGTAAATCTAGTAAATTGTTATCTGAACATATGTGTTTACAGAACTTGTCAAAACCCCAGCATCGTTTTTGCTGCCCCATCTCTAGCCAAGACTAAGGCAAAAACAGAGATTCTAGTTCACAGCTGCCCTCCCATGTGACTGGCATTATTAGGAGCTAAGTCAATGGTGTTGACTAATTTTCTGCTTTTAAGCAGAGGCTTATTTTACATACTTTTTTTTTTCTTTTCTGAGATGGCAGGATTAAAACACGTGTACTGCACCCATCCCCCTTCCCTACCCCTACCTCTCCATCGGCCAAATGTTGTGTTCCTCTAGCTATGACTGTATCTGTCAACCTCAAAACAGATCGTTGCCATATCTGATCAAGGATGAGTCATTTCTTTCTGGTACCTCAAAACTTGCATAATTTCAATCAGCTGTTATAGGATGGTTTGAAGAGATAAGGGTTATTCAAAGCCAAGCTATGGTGAAATATTTTTGGTAAAAATTCCCCAATTGCCTCTTTAGTACTAGGGCCTGAAACAGTTTAGCACTGTGGCTCTCAAGTGAGGGAGACCTGGGTTTGTATCTTAGCCCTACTATTTAGCAACTGAAAAACATTGCTAGGCCTCAGTTTTCTCATCTGTAAAGTGGAGGGAAGAAGAAGAAGAACAGTAAAACAACAACAATAATGATACCTGGCTGTTAGGATCGTTTTAACGAGGTCAGATAATGAAAAGAAGCCCATAGCATATTATCTTACACATAGTTAAGTCTTGAGAAGTATTAGATGTATGATGGTGATTATTAGAGAAGGGACCCAAAGTAGTCAAGCGAGCGAATTCTATCGGATAATTGATTCAGAAACAGTTTCTAGAACACAGTCCTGTGTTTTTATCTAGACTTAGAGACTAGGATGTATTTTTTGACACTGGATAAGTCAAAGAACCATTCTTAGTCTTTTTACCTCAGCAATGAAAGTGGGGAATAATAGTACCTGGTATTTCATTTTGATCTAAACTGGGATAATAGATGTTAGGAGTTCTTAACCTTCAGATGTGCAGGCATTCAAGTCCATACCAAATGCTTGGATACATTTTGTGAAAGACATTCTTTTGGACAGCCTGAAGTTATTTGTAAAGTATTTTACATATTTTTTTTCTGGGGAGAGTGTCATAAATTTTATCAAAAGAGTGTTAGGAACCAGTGAAGAACCATTGATATATATGTGAATGCCATGAGGATGGAAACACTTTACAGGCCAGTTATTATCCGTTAGTTAATATGAAAAGAATTCCTTTTTTTTTTTTTAAGGTTTTTTTTTTAAGTAATCTTTACACCCAACACGGGGCTCGAACTTTCAACCCCGAGGTCAAGAGTCACATGCTCTACCAACTGAGCCAGCCAGGCAACACCCCATGAAAAGAATTCCTGATTATCATTTGGTATTTTCTGTTTCTTCCAAAATAACCATCATCATCATCATTATCTATTATAAAGGCAACCCCACATAGATAATACATAAAATAACTCTATTTGTGTTTCTTTAAGTGTGTAGAAGCTGAACCCTTTAGACATTGGGCTTTTTCTACAACAGGTTTGTTCTTTATCGTTATCACTTAAGATTTTTATTTTTTATAATGTGAATAATTCCCATAATAAATGTGCTTACAAAATATACTATTAAGTAAAATCTGCAAAAATATATTAAAACAGAATCAACTCTGTTCTCATGCTGAAATTTGCTTAAGAGGTGCTAAAATTGTGTAACTGTGCCTCCAAAAAGCCTTTTTTCTTCCTTTTCAGTGTCAGGTGTTGGCACTGGCATGGAAGAAAGTCCCTGTGGAGAAAGCCTCCAATGATTGTTGTAGCTGAAGGTGAAAATGGATTCATGGCGGCAGAAATAGAAGCAGTGAAAGACTTACGTAGTTCTTTTGACAATAATGACTTTCAGGTGGAATGAAAAAAGACAGTGCAGACATAAATTTTCAACCATAGTTTTAGCTGTCTAAATACATATTGCTATAAAGGCAGAACAATATTACAGAAACAGTGTAGGTAGAACTCCAAAGATCTGGGTTTTTCTAGTCCTGGTTCTTTATGTCATTTGGGCATAGCATTGGATATTTGGTTTGCTCATTTACCAAATATGGGGTAAGTCAAAGAATAGAGATGGAGTCCTTCAGACGTATATAATAGGGTTCTTATATGTGTGTGATAAATTTGTAAATTCTGCCAATTTGAAGAAACTATATGAATGATTTGAAGTGTAGAGGTATACGCTGCAAAATCTTGATTTGTCTGTTATCCCGCTTCAATAGTCACCAGTTGCATCTCAGAAGAAATGGAGCTATAATGTGTTTGGCACACTAGCATTTCCTGATATGTGGGGCAACTCCCACATGGTGATGTGTCAGTGCAGTAAGTCTCAGGCACATTCATACCTGGGTACAGTGTATGATTACTAGAGTATGTGTTGCCTCATGTCCTGGAACAGAGGTTGTTCCATTGCTCCTAGCCAGGGATGTCAGCTTTGTTTACACTGGTCTCCATTATCATTGCTGATGTGTTGAGGAAGTGAATTTAATAAGCAGGGTAAACAGGTTTTGTTTCCAAATTCTGAGATAGGAGATCGTAAGATGGGTGCTTGGCTGAACCTTGTAGAGTCTCTTCAGTTTTCTGGCAAGAAATCTGAGGGCAGAGAGGGCTGTTTTGAATCCGGCAGAGACTTGCTGTGCAGCCCATTTCAACTGCGCTGTTCTTCACAATTCTATTTGGAACAAAAGTCAGCCAAGATATTGGTAACTGTTGCTTTGTGTTGGCAGCATTCTTTCCCTGCTCTTCCTAAAATATCGGGTAGCCTGTGCTTTGGGTAAAATTCTGGCTATTAATTTAAAGATGTTCGTTGGAAGCCGCCATCTATTTTTAAGTGGATTTAGGCGCTGCGTTCTATGTGCTCTGTAGGATCTACTGATGTGTAGTCAGTAGATGGTTAATCCTCGCATGGGGGGAATTAGAAGGAAGAGGTTGCCTTCTGTGTCCCTCGGTAGTAAATAACAGTGATAATGACTAAAATACTAATCATCATTTATTCGTAATTACCAAATGCCAATCCACTACATGATAGTAATAATAAATACAGTATTTAACATGATAGTAATAATAAACACATTATTTAGCTCATATCAACTTTTTTGGTAGTCAGTAGGGCAATGTTGTTGATCATTGTCCTATTATTACAGGACATTATTACTTATGGGATAATGAACAAGGATCAGCTTGTTTCTGAAATGACTAGACTGTTACTACCCACTTTGGTAAAGGAGCACAGAGAGTAAGCTCTCTGATCATTAGATAACTTTCAGCCTTTAAATGAGCTTTCTTGGGGCACATGGCTGGCTCATTTGGTGGAGCATCTGACTCTTGATCTTGGGGTGGTGAGTTCGAGCCCCACATTGCGTGTGGAGATTACTTAAAAATAAAATCTAAATAAATAAATAAATGAGATTTATTGATACAATATACTTTGGTTTCCTCAGATAAGTTTTCATATAAATTGCATAAATTAAACTCTTAATGTTCATGAACATCTCAACTTGTGTTGCGTTAACTGCATGCTTAGTATGTTTTTAGCACATTCTACTGGAAACCCAGAGAGATTATAGACCATGTTTGTCATATACGTCACTGTAACTCCAGTTTGTAGCACAGTGCCAGGCACATGCCGGACATTCAGTAATTATTCCATTCCCAGAACAAAACTGAGTTAAATTTACCAATGAAATTTTATTACTGCAAAATTGTACCAGAAGTGTCTATCATAGCCATCTGTACATGTCCCTAAAATGAAGTTTGGGAAAGATTCTTGATATAATCGAGTAAACACAGAAATTATTTGAAGTTAAAAAATATTTGAGGTATATCTGCCCTAACAGCATGTATATCAAATTTCAGATTGACTTGATTTAAAATGGCTAAGATACAAAACCATAAAAAATATGAGTAAATCTGCCTATCGAAGCTTGTTATGTAATTACATGGTTTCAGTATAGTTCTTATACATAGAACACTAATATAAAGGATCGTTTCTGCAAAAACTCCTTTTCCAATGGAGACTTTAATCTCTTGGAGATAAATATCCGTGTCTCTAAACGTTAAGCCACTTGAATGAATAATTCAGTCAAATTTATTTCTTATTAATCAAATGAAGTCAGTTCTATGTTAATGAAATTTGAAAATGTTCAGATGTTTGGTTTTGGCTGATTTTTAAATAATGTAAGTAATAGAAACAGCTAAACCAATTTTAAAACTTTTTTTTTTTTTCATTTTTTTTCTTAAGACACATCTAGTTCACCAATACATGTGCCAGGGCTCAACCCACTGATCTATAACTGACTAAAGAATTAAGCCCCCTAAAAGCAAAATTTGAACCAGAAGCTTTCAGAAAAATTTGATGATGATGTTACCTCACAGTGGTTAGCTGTGAACCTAAATTAAATTTTTTTTGTTTTAGTCATTATACTTCTTGCACTTCAAAGCAGGAAAAAAATTATGTTGGATTTAAAGTGCACTTATAGTAAAAGATGTGTGTGTCATTTTCTATTTCAAATCCTAACACGGATGATTGTCCAAATTCATCACCTAAATTGCTGTTGTGAAAATCAGTATTGTGGTCATAATACATTTGAAACATGGAAAGGAAACAAGTGATCCTGAGGAATTCTCAGTAATTATCACTGAAAACTACTTACTAGCCTTTGGCTGCCCTAAAAAAATCCTTACAATTAACCGTTTCTATCACCATCCTTCCTTTTTCACACAGGAAATTATCAGCCAACAGAAATTATGTAGAGGCAACACAAATGTGACCTAAAAGTTACTAGGCAAGCTATAAAACTCGAAGTTAAAAAAAAAAAAAATCAGTTCCTCGAATTGTTGCTTTCTGGAATTTTCTCTTTAGAAATTTTCATTTGAGGTGATTTTCTTGTAGATTTGGTTTTGGAGCCCACCTTCCTGCACTCTTTCCTTCAGTGAAGCCCACAAAGAAGTAGAAGGGGCACTTAGAGAAGGCCAAGGGCGGAGAATGCGGTGGTTCTGTGGCTTTAGATAGGCGGGTGTGCAGCCTTCTTTCAGCCTGAGAGGCGGCTAAGAATCCTGCTAACTGTGCCCCGCAGGTGTGCCAGTGGTGTCATCCCCTAGCTACGGAGTCCTCTCAGGTACTCTTCACAAGTGACCTTATCTGTGTGACTCGGTTCTCCTCTCTCTGCATTATGTCACGGAGGTATAAAATATGGTGAACCCTTAAACAGCTTGGGGGCACCTGTGTGGCTCAGTTGGCTAAGCGTTGGACTCTTGGTTTCGGCTCAGGTCATGATCTCAGGGTGGTGGGATCAAGCCCCACCTGTCTGGCTCCACACTAGGCAGGGAGTCTGCTTCAGATTCTCTCTCTTCTCCCTCTGCCCTCCCCACTCTCTCTCACATAAATAAATAATAAAATTTAAAAAAAAAAAACCAGCTTGTAGAAAAGGAGAAGTAATCTTATTATTTAAACACACACGTTGGGACACCTGGGTGGCTCAGTCAGTTCCCAGGGTCCTGGGATCGAGTCCCACATTGGGCTCCATGCTCAGCGGGGAGCCTGCTTCTCTATCTGCCTGCTGCTCCCCCTGCTCGTGTGCTCTCTCTCTATCTCTCTGTCTTTCTCTCTGACAAATAAGTAAATAAAATCTTTAAAAAAAAATAATAAACACGCGTGCACATATAGAACCATCGACAACATATGACCATAATGATGTCTGTGAAGGAGAATTGGAGCCTTGTTCTACCTGATTTTGTATCCTCAGGACCTAGCAAATACCTAGCTTCACCTGTTCCTCAAAAATAAGTGTGACTTGTAGGATTGGAACATTAATTCTCTTGATTTTCTTTTCTACAACATCATTAGTCATCTCTGCCCAACTGGAAGTAAATTTGTCAATCCAAATAGGTGACATTTAGGAGGAATTTTTTTAAAAACTTTTTTTCAAAAATAAGAGTGACTATTGATGATAAAAAAAATAATAGCAGGTGAAAGTCTTTTCTTTTAATTCTACTAGAGTATTTTCGACTTTATTAATGTTTAGTCTCTCAAGACTGATCACTGTCCTGGGTGCTTGTTACTTAGAATATTTGATGACCGTTAGGAGTCATGATTTCTGTCATTAACACACACAGTGTAAAGGAGAATGACAAAATATTTTAAAACTCTGTCACGTATGATAAACTATGAATGAAATAAAGTCTGCAGTGCCTTTCTTTCTCTTTAACAAGGCCAAGCTTGTTTTTTAAAAAGTGGGGCAAGGGAGACTACTATTCTGCCTTCCTTTGGCAACAGACCTCCTTCTCTCCACGTGATTGGGCTAAGGATGTTGATAACATCAAGAAGATGCTTTCCTGTGTCCAGCATCACAGTACCTTACAGACAGAGTGACCAGGTCAGGGCTCTCGTCTGTGTCGTAGCTGAGAGAGATGTGGCGTAGTTATGATTCTGTGGTCACACAGCTAAGGATACTATCCACGTAGGCCACCTCTCTGCTGCTTCCAGAAATTCCAAGTGCCCCAAAACTAAGGTGGTACAATGCTTACCAAAGCTATAAATGTGTTTAGATGGGAGTTAACTCTATATGTGAAATATTTCTCACCTCCCTCCTACTTTCCACCCCCACACAAGTACACTCCTATTGAATTCTAGGTGTGAACACCTAGATATTTCACTCTGACTCAACTTTCCATTCTCATATTTGATAAGATTGACACAAATGAAATACATTTGATAATATCCAACTGTATGTCTTAAGCATCTCTATAATGTTCAATGAGTAGATTGAGGAGATGAAAACAAAGCTAGCCAAGTATTTTTCTCTTACCAAAAGAAATAATTGAATCCCTTTGACAAATAGCTAACTTATTGAGTGTTTACTACATCCCTGGCACTGTTTTAATTGCATCCATTTGCCCACATACTGCAACGGCTCACACTTTAAAGATGGGGAAATTGAAGCTTCGAGAGGTTAAGTAACTTGCCTAAAGTTGCACCTGGCAAAAGGCAGAGACATGTTTTGAATACAAGTAGTCTGACTCCTAAATCTGATTATTAGCCTCCATGCTGTACTGACTCTGGGTAAATGAATCCAGAGTATCCCTGATGTCTTTAAAATAAGATATAGTTTTCCCAAAATATACCTCTTTAGTGGAGCCTAAGTGCTGCTTAAAGCAAGATATGCCTGTGGAAACCAGTGCTATAATTTTAGGACTTTCCCTCTAACTAATGAAGGGCATTTTCTTTGCAAGAGAATTAAGCACAAAATTGTGCAAGGACTGAAACGCTCTCAGAAACCAAGATTACACCCACTTTGGCATGCTGTGTCAAGCACCCAGGGCATAAGGAAAGAAAAGCAGGCTGGAGTGAATGGTTACACATTCAAATTTGAGCCTCAGCCATATATGTGGGTTAGTTTCCAAATGGACATTTATGTTGCCTTTATGTGGATCAAGTTGGTGTTTATTTGCCAACCGTGTTATTTAGATCTAGGAAAAAGATGGCGTGGCCCCAGGGAAGTTTCACAATTATAACCTAACTAGGTTCCCCAGCTTAATTCAGATAAAGGGGGCCCCAGAATGTTTGATAAACATAGCATCTAATAGTTCATTGATTTTCAGTAGGGAGCAGTCTCTGCTTTTGCAGGCGGTCCCAACTGGGACTTGTGGACTGACACCCAGCATTTGCCATTGCTCTAACTGTGATGCATTCCTGGTCCTGACTTGGGCGGAGAGGGAGAAAAAGGGGAGCCAGAGATTATCTTTGCGAAAAATCTAGCTTTTATTACATCACCTAAAGTAGCACGACCTGCTACACTAATGAAATCGTGTTCTTGGTTGAAAAGGGCAATTGTTAGCCTGACTTTGTGCGCACTAAAAACATTCCCCCAATCTTGTTAAATTATTGCTCTCATTTCAGATTTTTATGGCTGTGCAGCTTACCAGCCCTCATTTCTTTACGTTTCATTCATTTTCCTTGTATTGATGATTAATGGAGGATGTCGAATGTTAGAGTGAGCAGGCATCAGCAATTGCAAGATCATAATTAGTTTAGCTGACGAGGGCCTCTGATAGCACTTGCATCTGGATGGAAAAATTACCCTATAGGGAACTGGCTGCTCACCAGGTCTTTTTAGTGATACATTGTGAAACACCCGATGAATCAAATGCCCTTTCAATGCCAAGAAAGTGTTCCAGTCTTGAAGCCAAAATTATGTCTGCAGAAAGCTTTCCATTTGAAATGTATCAGAGTACAATTATAACCATTGTATTTTCTTGGCAGGGAAACCACTGGTCTACAGTATGGACTCAAGTTAAATAAATTGCCTAAATTTTATGAATCCCTGAAATTTTGACTTATGGTATTTGTAATTTTAAATTTATAATAAAATTGGGTCCCAGCAACATTTTTTCCACTCCTTATCTAACGTGCATATTTTATCATTAAAGGCTTCGCTTCCTAGAGAAAGGAGAGCGAAGTTGCAATTCAGCCTGTCTTTTTTTTTTTCTTGCAGCAAGAGCATTTCATTTCCTGCCTGTTAGTATTTGCGCCTACAAACACAGCCTGACTTTTGTTTCAATGAGTTTAATGGAATCATTACTTGATAGCAAGAATGGAACAAGCAATACTAATTATCTACTTTTAAATATTCTTAGATTATTTTTGAATCTGGTGATTACAGAATTCAGCCCACTAAAATCAATTTGTATTCGGAAACGCTTGTGATTTCCAAGTCTGAGGCAAATAAAATAAATAGCCATTGATGGGACTAGCTCGTCTGGCTCCAGCAGGCACCTCATAAGCGTTCTCAGTAATACTGTACTTCGAGTTGGCAACAAGTTTCGACTGGTCGCCTCAGCTTTGGGAAATAGACGGTGTTCTCTTTCAAAGTTTACAATTGCAACCCCCAAAATTAGAATCGAGTGTGTGATATTCTCTTAATACTTGTGTTACATGAATGACATCCAAAAAGACACAAATCACGTTTAATTTTAAATGGTTTCCATGCTGCGTTTATTCCACGCTTGACTCTATTTTTAAAGCCCAGGTAGCCTGCGCTCCCCCTTTGCTAAAGTATATTAAACATATTGCCACGTTCTGTCTTGTGACTTTTGTTTTGACACGTTTAAAAGGTATATTTTAGGGTTCAGCATTTAGGAGCCATCATTAAAGGCACAAACCCCAAGTTCAAAAAGTTAAAGCTGTTTCTGTGAAAAGCCTTTGGCGTTACACACACCTCATCCATCACTGTAGGGTTAATTATAATGAAAATCAGTGGTGCCTATTAAACACAATTGAACCTGACCTCATTATGGGCAGTGTGGTTTTATACTGTCATTGTTGCTAGTCTAAAGACAAAACTCCTGGGTTGATTTGGTCTAACTCCACTGATCATGTGACTCACCTCTGACCTTGTGTTCCCCCCCCTCCCCCCGTTTCAGAGGCGTAGAGGCTCGGGTGTTTTTTGTGCCAATTGCTTGACCACAAAGACCTCTCTCTGGCGAAAGAATGCAAATGGCGGATATGTATGCAACGCGTGTGGCCTCTACCAGAAGCTTCACTCGGTAAGAGCTTGTTAGACTGTTGGAGGAAAAGCTATATAAAGCAGCCTGTTCTGTGGTGTGATGTGTACCATTCCCTGGCTTGCAATGCCTGCTCCCGCAGAGCTTAATACAGTCACTTTGAGAGCACCTGTGATTTATGGTGAAATGGCCTTAGATGTTATGGGGAGATATATTTGAGATCATTAGTAATGCATTATGCTTCTTTTGATATAAACGAGGAAAATGATTGATTTCTGGGAACTTCCCATAACAGATAGTCGAACTAATGGTTTTCAGAATTTGGTGAAATTAATTTAGGCAGAAAGGAGAAACCTTAAAAGTTCAAAAATACATAAAAAATGTTTTAAAAAGAGGACTGTCCCTATTTCACATAAAATACAGGGCAGGGAAAGAATGCTTATTTTCACTTTAACTTCAGAATTTGCAAGTGTCATCCTGGCAGCTTTGGGGGCTAGAAGTTGGGCACGTTCCAAAGAGTCGTTCTGAACTAGGGCCCGAGAATTCCAGGCGAATGTCTTCAGTTCTTCCGATGGATATGTTCGAGTGAGGTATCTCAGGGCCCGAACGGCACACATCCGAGTAGAGGAAGGTGCGAAGGTGTTTTGTGTTTTAAACTCTCTGGCTGGCTTCTTTCTGTGGCTTACTGAGGTACCTCCAGAACTTTCGTCTCAGATTTTAGTTAGAATCCTCTGCGAAAGTTTAAGCTCACAAATTCCATTTATATACGCATTTGACTTCCTGAAGGATATTTTTTTTTTAGTTTAGGAAGTTTATCTGCTGACAAGAGCTGCCTTTAAAAATAGGAATACCCCACTTAGTAAACAGAAATCCATTTCCCTCTGCCTTTTTCATTTTGTTTGGCATTTTACCATAGCTCTTAGCACAGCCAATGAATAAATTACAGCTACAGGGAATACAGTTTTAGACAAAACGTCCTCATAAATGGACCACTGGAAGCACTCTTTAAAAAATGCATGCTGCCAACAATACTAATTGGTGGTAAACTGTAAAACCTTAGTTATTACGTGTAGCTAACAGAAAGATTCTCCGCTCCGCCACCACGTTACCTTCCTCTTGCTTCACCTTCACCATTTGAGCACAGCAATAAGCTTTCATTTAATGAGTAGTGACATTAATGATTTTAATTGAACTCTGGCCAATCATAGGCCAAGAATTAATTAAACTACTGTTCTTCCAGGTTATGATAATTTAACAACTATGATATAAAGTAAACTCTTTTTTTTTTACAATTATTTTAATATTCATCTCTCCAGAGGCAAGATGTGTTCAGTTTTGAGTTTCTTTATATCGTAAATTTAAATACATAAAGGTTATGCTCACATCTCATGTAAAGACTGTCACAAAAGTTATAAAAGTTTTGAAAGGGTATTGCAAATTTCTGGTTTCCTTATAGGTAGATATTAAATACCGCATATTTTCATAATAGAAATAGGAGCTCTTTATAAACCTGAACGTTCTGAACAAAATAAGTGAATATGGCATATCCATGGGATGTGGCATTTTCATTCCGAAACTAATAATTGAATTGTCAATGACAAGCGTGTTATCTTTCTTGCCTTTAAAATGCCTCTGTGACAATGGAAACATTCCAAAAAGGATTTATATTTATATTTTGTTTAAGATATAAAAGGTCTCCCTTGCATTAAGGCGCATTCTTTCTAGGAATAATTTATAAATTTCACATTCTAGGTAGAACTTACTTGCTGATTTCAGTAATCTTTCAGAAAAATCAGGTTTTAGTCCACTTAAAGAGTTTCCTAAATTTTAATCTGTAAATATGCATTAATTTATTAAACTTATTCTTTTTATTTTATAAGTCAAAGTTAGAGCTCTCACTGCAAGTAAAGTTTTTGGTATAGTCTTCTCTACGGATTTGAGTCCTGTAATATAAATGCCTGTTGAGCACGTACATAACCACCAATCACAGAGTGCTTAAGCTGAATGGAAAACAGGCTGGGGGAAAGTCAGCATTCCATCTAAGTACAGAGTAGAATGATGTATCAGGTAGTTGGACCAAAGCTACAAAAAAATTTAAATTTTCAACAGAAAGCAAATGCTTCACCTGTTAACAAGTAAAATTTTCCATAGTGATTATATAAAATCCTATTAAACAAGGAGAAATAAAAGTGAGAGGTGGAAAAAAAAAAAGTCTCCCGCTGATATGGCTTTGAGTACCTGATATCTTTCCTCATGATTCTTCTCATTTGTCTTTGATTATGTATGCTCTGGTATTTAATACTTTATATTCACATTTGCAGTTATTTAGAAGAATGCACGTATTCATCAGCTCAGGCTACCATAACCAGATACCATAGACTGGGGTGCTTAAACAACCGAACATATTTTCACATGGTTCTCAAGGCTGGAGGTCTGAGGTCAGAGTACCAGTGTGGCCGGGTGCTGGTTGGAGAGCTCTCTACCTGGCTTGGAGAAGGCCTCCTTCTCTCTATGTCCTCATCTAACCTAATTTGCCTCCTGAAGACCGGATCTCCAGATCCAGGCACATTGTGGGGACGAGCTTCCACATACGAAGGAGGGGACCCAATATGGTCTGTAGCAATGCAGAATTCTGCCACAGTTGTCATTAAAGCCCAGCTCCCATGTTCCTGTACTGACATCCTAATGCATGACTCAGAAGTTGAGAAATATTTCAGAAAAATCGTGTTCCTTCAAGTAACTTTCTACACAGTTTTATCACTAAATTGTGCAATTCCAAAATCTATTGAGTTTGGAAAAGCCATTTTTAAGTAGGTTAAAGTTTTCAGTCCTCGCTGCAAAGTTGGACACGATTTAATTGCGCTAAAATAGTGTGCTTTGGTGACGGCCTCTGCTCCCGCTTAGGGCAAGAGGAGGAGATTTAGTAAATCTATAGCGTAGAGTCTACCCTTGCTTTGAACTTAAGTGTGGTTCATATTTGTGAGGAATCGTTAATGCATTTTAATGTATTTTCTCACATTTCCCTTTTATGTGTTGTGCGTGTGTGTTCTCTGCAGACTCCCAGGCCTTTAAACATCATTAAACAAAACAACGGTGAGCAGATTATTAGGAGAAGGACAAGAAAGCGCCTTAACCCAGAGGCACTTCAGGCTGAGCAGCTCAACAAACAGCAGAGGGGTGGCAGTGAGGAACAGGTCAACGGAAGCCCCCTTGAGAGGAGGTCAGAAGATCATTTAACTGAAGGTCACCAGAGAGAAATTCCGCTCCCTAGCCTGAGTAAATACGAAGCCCAGGGTTCATTGACTAAAAGCCATTCTGCTCAGCAGCCAGTCCTGGTCAGCCAAACTCTGGATATTCACAAAAGGATGCAACCTTTGCACATTCAGATAAAAAGTCCTCAGGAAAGTACTGGAGACCCAGGAAACAGTTCATCTGTGTCAGAAGGGAAAGGAAGTTCTGAGAGAGGCAGTCCCATAGAAAAGTACATGAGACCTGCAAAACACCCAAATTACTCACCACCAGGCAGCCCTATTGAAAAGTACCAGTACCCCCTTTTCGGACTTCCCTTTGTACATAATGACTTCCAGAGTGAAGCTGACTGGCTGCGATTCTGGAGTAAATATAAGCTCTCCGTTCCTGGGAACCCGCACTACTTGAGTCACGTGCCTGGCCTACCAAATCCTTGCCAAAACTATGTGCCTTATCCCACTTTCAATCTGCCTCCTCATTTTTCAGCTGTTGGATCAGACAATGACATTCCTCTAGATTTGGCGATTAAGCATTCCAGACCTGGGCCAACTGCAAACGGTGCCTCCAAGGAGAAAACGAAGGCACCATCAAATGTAAAAAGTGAAGGTCCCTTGAATGTAGTAAAAACAGAGAAAGTTGATAGAAGTACTCAAGATGAACTTTCAACAAAATGTGTGCACTGTGGCATTGTCTTTCTGGATGAAGTGATGTATGCTTTGCATATGAGTTGCCATGGTGACAGTGGACCTTTCCAGTGCAGCATATGCCAGCATCTTTGCACGGACAAATATGACTTCACAACTCATATCCAGAGGGGCCTGCATAGGAACAATGCACAAGCGGAAAAAAATGGAAAACCTAAAGAGTAAAACCTTAGCACTTAGCACAATTAAATAGAAATAGGTTTTCTTGATGGGAATTCAATAGCTTGTAATGTCTTATGAAGACCTATTAAAAAAATACTTCATAGAGCCTGCCTTATCCAACATGAAATTCCCTTCTTTTATTCTTTCTTTTGATGAGTAGGTTACCAAGATTAAAAAGTGAGACAAATGGTCAGTGAGAAGAAAAAAAAAAAGGAAGATGGTAAATAGTCATGTTTTAGAACCTAGTTAAGTCAAAAAACCATCTTGGCGAATGTGTACTGTGGAAACGGTCCATAAGAAGTATCACCAGACTCTAATTATTATGTTTGTAAAGAAAGATATCAAAGCTATCTAGAATTTGAAAGGGTTTACATATTATTGATACTAACGCAGTATTGGCCTGGCCGTTGGTCCATTTGTTCATAAACCCAGAAGTTGTTGCCTAAGTTTAGAAGTATCACGAAATCCTAGGCAGACGAGGAGAAATCTAATCTCCTGGGCAGCGAAAGGAAAATGGCGCCTCTTACAGCAATCTCCTCTCATTGACCATGTTTCCGACTTAGACCTAGAAATGCGAGCTGTGGTTAGGCTTGGTGAGAGAGCAGCAAGGAAAGTGACAGCTGGTGGCACAGTGATTTTGGCCAGCCCTGCCTGTACATACACATGCACACCCTCTCTGATATTTTTGTCCTTTAGATGTTCAGATACTCCTTTCAAAAGTAGTCCTTTTGTTTGCAGTTTAGGTTCATTTTGTCCAAATATATATGCATTTTTAAAAAACAGTGTCCTCAGTGCTTACGTAGTCTTTTTTTTTTTTTTTTTTTTAGCCAGGTGTTTCTTTCTCTTATGTGATAAAGCAGTTTGGATTTGTTTTTTAAGCCTCCTCTTGGTCACCAATCTCACTTGGCACGTTATAACTAAAGGGATCCCCCTCAGTTCAAAAAGATTAGATGGATACAAAAGTTCAGACCGTGGGCTGAATTTGTTTAGAATACATGGTATTTCTCCACAAGGTAACCTGCTGTATTATTTATTTTCTTCTGGTTAAATAGAAGTTCCAAACTTTGTGGCCAGGCAGCGTCTAAGGTTACGTTACCACAGACTGACAGTTGGTATATGTACCAGTCACTCCCTTCATTAGATTTATACAGGTTTAGTTAAGTAGCATTAAATAGGATTCTTAGAAGTATATCTTCATAGTACTTTTAATACTTAAGGCTTTGTAAAACTATCCATGAAGGGAAAGCTCCTCAGCATAACTGCTCAGGGAAATAGGGCTACATAACTGAACATTAAGTAATTGGTTAAAGGTGCTGTTAGTCGAGCCTCAATGCTTGCTACAAGGATGTATGTACAAGGACTGACTTAAATAATTTGCATTATATTGTCCCAACCAGTAGTTTATTTTTTGCCACGGAGATGTAGAAGATATTACAAGCTACTGGATGCACTGTCAGATTAACTTATTTCATTAAAGAAGTTGGGAGAACAAATAGGAAAAAAAAAACTTATTTTTCTAGTAAATATTAATGTATTACATTTCAAATAATGGTGCCTGACATATTGAATAATTATTTTCTACAGTGTACGTATGCAACAAAGATATTCCATCATGCATTAGAGTCAGTTCTGGCTCTGCCTAGCTGTTTACATTTGCAAATGTAGCAAACAAGGTAATGAAGCAACTATTTCTATTGCGGTAGATACCTTTTGTGTGTGTGTGTGTGCATTAAAGTTGTAAACGGTAACATGAAACAAATGGAAGTTCTTGATATAATGATATGGAAAACAAGAAGGAAATGAAAATATTTTTATGCCTACTTAGGAAAAAAAAGGGTAGCACTATTCATTCCAAGTACTTTTTTTTTTTTTAATTTTTAAGCTCTTAACTCACATTGTTATGCTTAAAATGATAAACATATATCCTCTTTTTATTGCTTTGTCTATGTTTCGGATGAAACATTTCAGAAATTATTTTGATAAGCGCTGCTGGCCCCCGCAGCACTGGTGTTTTTATTGCGTTCTGTAGCCGTGTTTGCACTCAGTTTTACAGAATTCCCAGTTGCTTTGTATTGTTTTGTTGTGTTTGGGTTTTGTTTCTTTTTCCCAGTACCAGGTCTTTGTTCCTTAAAGTTGGATGGCAGGTAGAATTCAAGCAGTTTGTGACTGTCGTAGTGAATGAAGTTAAAATGTCTTTCTGATGTGTTGTCATTTCCATTCTTGCATTTTTGTTTTCATGTAAAAAACAAAAACAAAAAAAAAAAAAAACAAAAACAAAAAACAAAAAAAAAGGAGAGAAAGAGAAAAAAGAAATCAGGACTAAGCCTTCAGCTTCAGTTTCATTTTGAAAGGGCCCTATTCTGATCTCACCTGTCTAGCTCTAATATTCACATAAACTGAAATAAAGAGGTGGAGTGAGGAGCTCTGACATGCAAATTATGTGATGCTGATTTATCTTTCTTAGGAATTTCGATGAATACATCTCAGAATGTACAGGCAGACTTGAGAGGTGGCCATTAAAGATCTCAGAAAGAGAGGAGATGTCCCAAACAACAAAACAATATTTCATTTTCTTAGTAAAAAGACTAGTAATAAAGTGCACTGTGGCAATCCTTAAGCAACATTATATATGAACTGCTCAAATCAGCAGAATGTCTAAAGTTTGGTTAACTTGGGCAATATTACAGGTATGACTTTTTGGGCAAAACTGCTCCATAAACAATTTCTCCAGTGTGTCAGACACAAATAGGTTGTTCATTTTTGGCATGTATTCCTTTCTCTTTTTTTTTAATCTGATTTTTGTTTTCTCAGACAGACGTAGTAGTAATGATTAGCATTGGAAAATACATATCACTATTCTTGGAATATTTATGGTCAGTCTACTTTCAGTAGAATATTCTTGGATAGCATTGACACGATAGATCTTATTCCATATTCCTTTATTATTGATTATTTTATTTTCACTTTTGTTTTCATTGTTATACATATTTTGATGGAGAAGAGGTTGGGCTTTTTTAAAAAGATGAAAATTTATTGTAACACTAAAATACCCCTTATTTTTTTGACCTGCGAAAGCCTTTGTTCCATCTCTCAAAATATATTATAAAAATGGTTTGTTGTTATTTTTATTTGGTTTAAAGGTTTCCGAATGATTTTGCCTTAAATTGTGATTTTAAATGACCTACTTAGGTACTTATACTTTTTTTAAGGACTTTCAAGATGATTTAGGAATTTCCCCTCTTGGAAAAGGCTTCCCCTATGATGAAAACTATATGCCAGCTAAAATTGTATACCATTGAAAAACTGTAAGTCTTTTGAAATTACTTGTCTCTATTCTGAATCAAGCTTTGAGTCAAACTTTAGGTCAGGACCAGCTCATACATTCGTTCTGCCTTTTCTTACTCTTTCTTTCTCCCTCTCTCACCCATATATTCATACTGTTGTTTGGGATAGAAAAATCATAATGAGCCAGCCCACCTTGGAAGGATGTGGATTGAGAGACACTACAGGACTCTAAGTGAATGAGAAAAGGATGGAGCTCTAAACCTTAACACGTTAACTCCGTAGTTCAAAAGGAAACGAGTGTGCCCATTCTTTCTACATGACATATTGAGATGTTCTTTTAAAAAAATCAACTTTTAAGATAGTGATGTTTTGTTCTAAACTGTTCTCTTTTAGTAAAGGTAGATTTTAGAAAACAAGCATGGGGATTCTTTTCTAAGGTAATATTAATGAGAAGAAGAAAAAAAAAGTGATTATCTTTAACAGCTCTTTGTCGAAGCCTGTGGTAGCACATTATGTTTATGGTTGCACATGTGCACATGATCTGTTATGATCCAATGCAAATACAGCTCCAAAAATAGTAAATGTATAGAGATTTTAAAATGCCTGAGGACATACATTTTTCTTAATAAATTTAAGAGTACCAGTACTGCTATTAAAATAATTATTAGCCTTCTGCTGTGTGGCTGCAAAACATCACAAGGTGACCCGTCCTGAGACCTCTGAACTGCCCGCCTGTCTAGTTAGTGAACATTAACACAATTCCAGAGTGGGGGTGTCTGTCGTCCAGTGGTAGGAGCATGGAGTAAAGAAGCTGGTGGTCAGCTCCTGTTCTGTAGGCCAGCCTTTTGCCTAAAGTTTACATGAGCTCACAGTCTTTGGGTTGAGGGTCATGGCAAAAAAAAAAAAAAAAAGAAAAGAAAAAAAAATGCAAAGCATCTTTGGTAAGCAAGTAGGTCAGGGCTTGCTGGCCGTTCCTAGATCACAGGAGAAAATGATGGATTTGAAATTCAACCAGAATGTGGAACTAAATATGCTAACCAAAGGTAGGTACTACTAGATGGAGTTCTATCAGTAGGCAGCTGTAAATGAGAAGAGGATAGAAAGACATGCTTTGGGACTTTGGAGGGCTGTGTTATTTTCCCAAAGAAAGACTCAGCCAAGGGCAGAGGGATGACTTCTTTAGAGAACACTTCCTTTTGGTTTTCCAATACTGTTTCATAGACTGCTGATTCACACGTTCATGATAGCAGTGCAGTTTAGAAATTGTCCACAATTATTTGCAGTAATTAGGACCTCTGGAAGATGCGAGGGCAGAAGTGTGTGAAGTCAGGGATGAAGAAAATGTGAAATTCAACATTGATCCACACATGGAAACTGGATAATGTGTGCTCATGCTGTTCTCTTGAAAGGAAAGGTAGAGCTGCAAGCCTCACCCCATCCTACACCAGAGAAAAGCAAGAGTAACTTTACATGGAAGTAACATTTAGCCTTCATCAGAGAAGATGGTCCTTCAAGACCCATAAGTCCCAAAACTGGATCCTGATTCTACCCCTGGTTGTTTTTCATTTTATGACCTGCAGTAGATCACTTTTTCTTTTCGTTCCTCAGGTTCCTCACCTGTAAAATGGAAAAAAAATATATTAATAATAATATTAATAATAATAATAATAATGGTAATGTAGTACTTGTTTTGTAAAGCACTTTGAGATCCTTGGTTGAAAGGCACCATGGGAGTGCCAAGTATTATTACATGGCCAAGGGGCTTATTTAAACTCTCAGTTCCCAAGGGCCAGAAAAGGTTGGGGTCATTTTTGTTAAAGATGAGCTGTAAATATCATACTAGACAGCCTATAGTGTTGACTATGAAGAGGCAAAACTATTACAAGGCTGATAAAACAATAGTTTCTTAATGGCTACCAACAAGGCAAATATCACAATAAGAAATGCCAAATTCCTTAGGGTGGACTATTTGACAATGTGGATAATTGGGGGGTGGGATGGGGTTGGGAAACATCTCAAAATGCCAATGTAAAATTAACTTACAGCAATATTCACCAGCAGAAAATGTCTTTCATATGGAATGATTTCATGTTGCTAAGAAAAAATTCAATTTGTAGTCCTGATTTGAATATTAGAATGTTGGCTATAATAGTTCTGTTCTTACAACACATGGAATTTTTTTTTGTTTTATTTAATTTTGTTTTCATAGTGCATGTTCATTTCTACTCACAAACATGTTCTTGGTGTATTTCTTATGCAAACAATCTTCAGGCAGCAAAGATGTCTGTTACATCTAAACTTGAATAATAAAGTTTTACCACCAGTTATACATGATGGCGTTGGTATGGTTTATACGGATTCATTTTCATCCACGTAGCAATAGGAAATACATACTGTTGTAACATACAGACAGGCTCTAATGAATTGAGATGGTGAAATCAGATCACCATTTTCAAAAATATGAAGATTGAAAAGGCCTGAATTCTCTCAACTTGTTTTGCTTTGCTTTTTTTTTCTTTAACAAATCTCTTATTGATAGATCTTGTGTAAAAGAAAAAAAAATCATACTAGTTTCTTGAGGAAGATTAACAATAAAAAAAGTGTTTATTTCAAAAAATATTTATTGAGTATTAAGTATTGAGTGTTGAGTATTGGGTAGTGCTTATGTTACAAAATGTAAAAAGTCCTGCTTTTGAAGCTTAGCTTTGATTCAATTCAGTGTACCCACATAGGATGTGAAGATCCTGGTAATAATCGCACGAAGTTTATATTAATATATTACGTGCCTTGTTTGTTTGCTTAAAATGAAATTAATCAGAGGAGGTTTCCCAAAGGATGATTTTGAAAGAGGGAAGAAGCAGAAGAAATCCAGGTAGGAGAAGGACATGGGGAAATTCACCCAAGTGTTTGTATCCAGAAAGAAAAACACAAAAAGGACAGGACTACTTAAAGTATTTAAATAACTAATTTCTTCAGAAGATTTGTTTTGAAAATTTCAAATTAATTAGTATCTACCCTCCTTACACAATCTTCACTTCTGATTTTCATGAGCTTAAATTAACTAATCCATTTATTTATTTATTTATTTATTTATTTATTTATTTATTTATTTTTTCTAGCTCTCTCTCTTCTCCCTTGTTTTGAAAACAGCAGAGTAGAGACTTTGAGGGGCTTTCATAGTGGTGACAAGCCTGTTTCACCACTGGGGCAACATTCTCTAGATAAGAGTGCAGTAGTTAACACTTTAATGTGATTTCTTCACCACTGGGGCAACATTCTCTAGATAAGAGTGCAGTAGTTAACACTTTAATGTGATTTCTTTATGCGGAACTTGATTCTCCTGTCGGGACCACTCTTCAGATGAAGTTGAATACACTGTTCTCACCCCGAACTGTCAGAATCCCACGCAGAAAGAACTCTCTAACCATCAGCTACTTAGCATTGTCAGAGGGGAAAGAAGAGCAAGTCAGCACTATGAGCCCTCCCTCACCTTTGGTCCCCCATCTCTGTGGGGGTAGAGCCAGGGTCAGAAACTCAGTGGCACAGAGGATGCAGGCAAGTAGCCCTTGTAGGGGAGCCAGCTGGGTGGAGACCTTGGGACCCGGAAGGCTGTATGAAGGTAGCCTTTCCTCGCTCTAAGAACAGTGCCAAGCTGACTTGGGTTGCAGATTTTCAGTTTTCAAGAAAAACTGGACAAAGGGAATTTGATGTGAAATCTCCTAATTTTTAATGTCAGTGACTTTTTTTTTTTTTTTTAAATATTGCAAGCCAAGCAAAACACTTGTTCAGAATAGATTCCACCCCGAGACAGGCAATGTGTGACCCCTGGAGCTTGAACAATGGTGAACTCTGGTAACTGGCAGGGAGGAAATTGGGCAAAGCGCTGAGGTTAGCTGTGGTTCCTCTGGGTTTTGTCTCAGGTCCCAGTGCACCTCCAGCTCTGCCAGGAAACCCGAAAGCACTGTGGCAGCAGCACCTGCCTGATTCTTTCAGAGCCAAATTTGCTTAAGACGAAAAACATTTGCACAGAAGACAAACAAGCCTTCGTTTTCGAGCATACTGCTAATTAGTTTGTACTTTTGTTCTCCGTCTTTGTAACCCCAAGTACCATTTTTCTGTTTTTAACAGGCTGGGATGAACAAAGAAATTTCAAAAACGATTAAAAGTTGCTAAAGTTAATGGTCAGCAATGTCCAAGATGTCCTTGTATTCCTCTCCATGTCACATTTTTTTTGAATGAAAATAACGGCAGTAGAAAGTAGAGCCTAACAGTTGATGAGAAAGAAGGGGCTTTTTCAAGTTATAGTTGATCGTTCTAATGAATAATTTCAGGAATTTCTTTAAATAAAAATAAGCAATTTTTATAATGAAATCTTATTGCTACTTTTACAGCATCGTTCTCCAATATGTTTAGGATGTCAGTAATCCGAAAGTCACCTTCCCGGAATGTTAAAGTATTGATACAGAATATATTACACGAGATAATAACCAGTTCTCCCAGCCTTTGTGCAATAACAACAACAGAACATGTAACAAACATTAACCTTTTCCTTCAGGTAAGCAGTAGAGACTGGCATCTAGGAAAATATCCTAGAAATTCTTTAAATTCTTTCCATAAATAGGTGAATTTCCAAATTAAGATTGCAGAAGCACTCAACTACAAGCAATTTCCCAGGAACATTTATGAACTCCAACGCCACAGATATTTCACAGACTTCTTGGAACCCACACCACCTCTCACATGAAAGCATCTGCCTTCCTCATGTTTACACATTAGTCAGTTTTTAGAATTAGTATATTCTACAACCAATGGTATTTTCTTCAGACCTTAAATCTCCTAGGTATTTTCTTTCTACATAGCACATATTACCCAATGAATTAATGTGTCTGAAAAAGCATAAATGCACCAATTAGTTTACAAAGATCAATTTGATATCATCATGATGGCTTATTTTCTATGATTTTATTTTTTACAGTTGCCTTGACGAATTTTTTTTCTACAGCAAAATTATCATTGCTGTTATTTTTTGGTGGTGGTGGTGGTGACGGCGACCGTATGGTACAAACCCAGGCTTCATGCATTCATTCAACAAATATCAATTGAGTATTTATTATGTACCAGCCACTATTCCAAGCATTTGGACTGCATCAGTGAAGAAAAGGAGACCAAAACTCCTGTTTGGAAGGGAGACAGACAATAAACATACACACACAATAAACAAATATATAAATAGCATTTCATGTTGGAAGGTGATGCATGCACTGGAGAGGGAAAGCAGCGTTCAAGGCAGTAGAGTGGATGGATGCCATATCCATTACGCTAACCAACAGTACAGCCCTCATCTGAGCCAAGACTTAAAGGAGGAGCTGACAGAGTGAACAGCTCATGCAAAGGTCCCAAGGTGAGAGAGTGTATCCGGTAAGTTTGAGGAAGAGCAAGGCAGCCAATGTGGCTGCGGCAGGTAAACCATAGGGAGAATCTTTAGAAACACGCTCAAAGATGAAAGTATTGAGGTAAGAGGTGATCAGATCATTTAGGACATTGTAGGCCACTCTGGCTAGTATGACTTTTATTCGGTCTGAAGCAGGGAGGTATTTTAGTGTTTTGAGCAGAGGATTGCTATTTGATGTATGTTTAAATGGGACCATTCTCTTCTATGCTTGCAATAAATCATAGGAGGGGAGCTTTGCAAGGATAGAAGCAAGGAAACCAGGTTGGAAGCTGATTTAGTCATCTCCGCAAGAGAGAACGGGAGCAGAAAAGCAGTTAAAATTCCGGAAATCATCTTAGAAGGAGAACAAACTAGATGGCCTGAATGCAGGGTGGGAGAGAAAGAGGAGAGTCAAGAATTATTCCAAGATTTTTGGTCTGAGAAAACTGGAAAAATGGGTTCGAAGGATCGGGTTTGAGTGGGGAGGGAAAGGAGTTAAATTTGGGACAAGCTACATCTAGGAGTTGGAAGTTAGGCATTAGCCTTAGCATCTAGACAGTATTTAAAAACATGAGACTGGCTGAGATAATCTAGGGAGGAAATGGAGGTGGAAATACACCCAGTAATTGAAATCAGAGCAATGAGGACACACTAGCGACAGAAACTGAGGAGGAAGCCACCTGTGAGGTAGAAGGAAAATGAGAGTAAGGTATCTTGGAAGACAGGGGGGAAAAAAATGTATCACGAAGCAGGGAGCCATTGACTTTAGAAGATACTGCTGATAGGTCAGGTGGGAAAATGCTCATTAGCTTTGGCAGCCTGAAGGTCACCAGCAGGGTGGGCTGTATACTTTGCAGCGCCCAGAGCAAACTGGACTTGCAAGCCCCCTTGTTCAGAAATTTCAAATTTCAAGACGGTGGCATCAGAGCTTCCAAAGAAACTCAGGACCCTGTGCACCTGCATGGATCCCGTGCCCTCGAAGCTGCCCCTGGTCGGCAGTGCGTTGACAAAAGCCGTTAATTGAACAGATAGGATAGGAAAGTCTGGGGGAGTACATTCAAGAAAGAAGAGGAAGAGAGGTTTGGAAAACACTATACAAACAATTTGGGGAGCTTTGCTCTAAAGGGGATTGGAAAAAGGAATGATAGCTGGTAAGAGACGTTGAATCAATAGCAAGTTGTTTTGTTTTGTTTCAGAACGGGAGAAATAAAAACATGTTCCTTTGCCAAGGATGATGATGCAGTAAGGAGGGCTTTATTCATCTTCCAAAGGAGAGGAAAAACAGCTGGAGTGATGTTCTTTGATAGGTGAGCGAGTGAAAGGAGACAGGATCTCATGCCCAAACGGAGAGGATGACTGTAGAAAAGAGGCGAGTGGTTCACATTCTGCAGTCACAGTCGGCAAAGCAGACTCTAGCAGACACAGATGTTGGGGCCTGTGTGACTGCGATAGCAGGGTCCCCAAAAGCTCTGTGTCTTCTGATGAAATGTCTTTCTGGTGGCACTACTGTTCTGCTTATTACTCCATTCAGAACACCAAAGCATTTCATTCAGAAACAAGGCCACGTATACATTAAATAAGCCAATATGGTTTCATTCTGTCCCAATGGCATGTGGATATTTGGTTAAAGTCAGAAAACTGTCACAACTGAAAACAGTATTTGAATCTCACTTTAAAAATTGCTTCTAAAAATCTGCCCCAACATACTCATCTTGTTTAGTTCAAAACATTATTTCTCATTTTCTTAATTCTGTTTTTTAAAAGACAGTATGCATTTTGTTATACTAATAAGGAACACCACAGAAGTATGGCCTTCTTGGTTTCTCTTAATGCCATTTCCTGAAGATACACCCCCGATAAAATGTAGGGTTTTACTGAGTTTTCCTTAGGATTTGCTATTGATTTTTTTTTTTTAAGATTTTATTTATTTGTTTGACAGAGATAGAGACAGCCAGCGAGAGAGGGAACACAAGCAGGGGGAGTGGGAGAGGAAGAAGCAGGCTCATAGCGGAGGAGCCTGATGTGGGGCTCGATCCCATAACGCCGGGATCACGCCCTGAGCCGAAGGCAGATGCTTAACCACTGTGCCACCCAGGCGCCCCTGCTGTTGTTTGTGTGAATTAATTCATGTTTGCTGAGTACTGATTCTGGACTTAGAACTGCGCACAAGCAGTAACAGACACAAAAGAGACTTCAAATTTGGTGCATGCTCTAGATTTTTCCACAAATGTCCAGTCGATTTAGTTATAAGGTGGCTTAATTATAAGTTTTTTCACTTGGGAGCATTTTCTGAACCTTTCCTTATTGCATTTCATTTCATGATACATTTTAGTACCCTTGACAAAAAGTCTTCCCATTATCTTAATAAAATTCTATTGAAATTTTAGGAAACACTTCTTTGTTATTCCCACTACGACTTTTAAATATGAGATCATATACTCAGCAGAAAGGCTTTGGTATTTGTTAACAGTGCAGCTTACAGTAACTTCTTCCTTAACAGTGTTAACTTCTAAAAAAGCACTTAAGGAATGATATCTTACCTTAGATATCTAATAAAGTAAAAATCAAAACTGGAAAACCCAAATAAAATGAACTGCAATGACCCACGGAAGTTTTAGAGAATGAAACTGCTCTGGTTTTTCCAATATATGGTTTTTTAACTTGTAAGCCAGCAATCAGCCCATGCTATTTTATCAGTGAGTTTTCTTTGCCAGCAGCAGCTGTCCTTGCTCTGTAACCCTCTATCACACTTCCAACCTGCACGCAAGCAAGCATTCGGGTAAGGCGAGTTGCCTCACAGGCGATAGCAAACGTTTATCACCACTGAAAATCACAGAGTAGACTGCCTGATACCCTTACATTACTGACCGGTGATGTTCACGGAGGCTTCAGTCTTCTCAAATGCGATGGGAAATCTTTTTTTCTGAATTGGTGCCAGTTGGCCCTAGTTTCCCACACAGTCTCATATTTAAAGACTGTAAGGAAGCTTTTCTTGATATCTTTGGTTGAAGTTGTCCTCAGAAAAAGCATGGGGAAGCCTTTCTCACTTGAGGCTTTTGTGTCTTTGGCCATCTACTGTCCTTCCAAACCCTATTCCCTTATTAGCATGGTATTGTCCGAAAGTAAATGGATTGCCATTTGCTTTTGAAGACATGAGATTTTTCTTTGCCATTTTAAACATTATTTCATGAACCTGAAGTTTGGTACAACTTCCAGGCACATCTCCTTTGATTCAAATCCATGGCGGTAACACCTTAACAGACTCCGAGTAGACATATTTGCATTTCAGTATACTAAGTTTAAAGATGAACACATCATTCGAACAAGGCCCACTTCTGAATGCCTCTTTCCCAGACTGCTCACATGCATGTGAGTACTGAAGTCACTATAGCTTCCTCCTTTTAGCCTTCCTGCCCCAACCACTTTAACCTCAAAAACAAACTCTCAAATGTTTTATAATTAACAAGAATTGTTCTTTTCAAAACAAACACCAATATGCAGCTCCGTTGATAGTTAAACTCAATTACAGAGTACTCTTTTACACAGAAATATATTTTTAATATTTTTAAAGGTAAAAACACCCAGAGAAAAGAGGACTGCCTATTGGCACACACCACTGCTCATGATGATTTTTGATGGTTAATGATTTGAAGGTAGACAAGGGAAATAAAACTCAACATTTTATAAGCATTAATACATTAGATTGTGTTTTAAAAGTCTTTGGTCAGGAAAGAAGGCATGAAAGATGAAAACAACAACAAAAACTAAGTTAAAAGTTGTCTTAACATGCTGACTTCTATTTCGGGGACAATTTTCAGGGAATTCTTGGAAAAGTTTTATAAACAGTTCCCATAATATAAAAAACCGGAGGTACTAATAATTAACATTCAGGATCCAATCAGCCATCAAAGAGATTCTTTATTTTCCTTTTTTAGACTGTGTTTTTCCCCTCAATGCATGTTTGTTTGTGGACTATGCTTATTAATAGAAATAAATACATGGTAATACTTTGGCAAGTTGGCTTACATATAATCAGCCATTTGCCACTTACCAAACATGCAAAGCTTATAAAAGCAGACAACCAAGACAATCGACACCATCTTACGGTAAGCTAACGAGCCAAAGCTGGCTGGCTCATGAGGTCCCCCATACAGATTCCTTCATACAAAGAACTGAGCTCTGCACCTTCTAGACACCTGTAATCTTCAATTTCCCATGATAAGTAAATCAATTTGGCCTTATCCACAAACATTTCTAGAAATTCTGTTGGTTGTGGGTAGCATCTTTACAGATGGGATCCTTATGTATGGTGTTCCATCATAATGGGTTTGGTGGTAAATAAACTAGATCATTATTTAATTTTTAGATTGTCAAACCATAACTCTCAAAATGTTATAAACAACAAAAACATCATTCTCATAGGCAGAGTGAGCACATGCAAAATTTCTAGTTAACTCCTTAAAGAGGGAACAAGCCATAGGACAACGCTGGTTCAAAAAAGGGTATGAAAGGCTGAAAAGAAAGAACGCTGTAATAAGATCGCTAAATCATATACGATAGAGTTCACGTCCAGTTTGGCAGTAATGACCATTGGTTGTCTTCGTTACTGAATAAGAAAATCATCGTGAATGATCAGTTTTCTATAAGGTAACTTTATAGAGTAGTAAAATAGTAATAATAAATAGTTATATTTTCCAGGAGAGTAGAATGATAATAAACCTTTTAGATCACGCTTACTATGACCTTGGAAGATGAAGCAGTTATTTTTGCCTCATTTCCCAATTTGGTTATTATTTTTTTCCTTAACAAATACAGAAGCATCTGGAAAAAATTAAAACATTTGCATCATTCCATAGTATATACTTTTCAAAAGTGAAAGTCACTTCTCCCTGTGAGTTGTGTTATGAATTATATAAACAACATAAATTTACTTTTTATTTAAAAAATTTTATTTTATTTTCCAGACATAAAACTGAAATCAAATTCACCACAATTTCAATATAATATTGCTCAAAAAAGATCCCTACTTCTAGCTTATAATTAATTATAAGAAATCCTTTATGGAAAAATATATACAGATAAAAACTAGGGTATTCTAAATATGTTTATGGGGAAATATAAATAGGTTTTTTTTTTTTAAGATTTTATTTATTCATTTGACAGAGAGAGACAGCCAGCAAGAGAGGGAACACAAGCAGGGGGATTGGGAGAGGAAGAAGCAGGCTCCCAGTGGAGGAGCCTGATGTGGGGCTGGATCCCAGAACCCCGGGATCATGCCCTGAGCCGAAGCCAGACGCTTAACAACTGCGCCACCCAGGCGCCCCTATAAATAGGTATTTGTTAATATTTTGAAGTGAGTGGTGTCTCATGGAAGTGTCACAGAAGACTAAAATTCAAACAAAACTTTTCTGCTCTCATTCAATATTTTATAAATCACTATAGCTTCCTTCTTTTCCAAAGTGTTGAAGACTGTACCAAAAATGCCCTTTGGGCAGAGGATATTTTTGATATTTCTCTTGGGAAATCAAAATGATTCTCCCACCCACTACTATTTATACCTATCTCTGCTATTCTAACCATTATTTACTAAATAATGGACCGAGGTTACAGATACTAGTTACAATTTCTTCTCCAACTACTTGCCTGTGGTCTATTTCCAGAAAACATTTTTATATCTACCAGAAGAGGGCAGGGAAGGGAAGAGGAGGTAAAATATATTAGAATGATTGTTGCTTGAGTAGAAAAAACAGAGCTCATTTATTCCTTGTTCTTAGTTCCTAACATTGTATCTGGTATTAGTGGGCACTGAATAGACATTTTTTAGATTAGATGGAATCACTTGGTAATGACTCTGAGAATGTCTGCTAGGGAAAGAAGTTTTTAACAACAACAACAAAAGTAACATTTGGGAAATGTTTTGAAATACCAAGTTTTTGGAATTGTCTTCCTTTCTTTAATGTAATGCCTACTGAAATAATTTTAAATGTAAGTGTCACTAAATAAATACTTACTGATTAAATTATGAAGGGTCAAGTTTCGGATGTGTTTAAGCAAGGACTGGGAATGCAGGGGACAATCTATGTCACTAAAGTGTACACACGAGATACCGCCAAACTCAAGTTTGATCTCGACTTACTCATTTGTGGGCCTCGCAGCTTAGCTACATCAGAATCAAAAAAGCTCTCTAATGTGCCTCTACCAACTTTTTTTTTCTTTTTTTGAGGCAATCGGGATTTAAGAAGAAAAAAAAAAAGTTCCCCTGAAATTCCTCTGGAGTCTGGAAGTGGGTAGCACCTTGTGGCCCAAAATGTACATTATAGACAAACTTCCACTGGAGAAAATGTGCTGTTTGTCAGTTTTTTAACATAGTAATTTCATCGTTCTTTCATCCAACATTTACTCAGGTTTGTTGAAAAACATTTCTTGACTATCTGTATTATGACAGCTCGACATCCTCTCCTCTAAGATACTTTGTCAGTAGGTAAACACCCTCATACTAAAAACCCGAGCACCATCTGAGCTCTCTCCCTTTTCCTCATCCCCCGCCTTCAATCTTGCACAAGCCCTGCTCATTGCACCTGCTGTGCAGTTTTCTCATCTGTCCGCTACCCTCCGCATCTCTGCTCCTGGTGAGGCATCTTTCTTCTGGTTCATGGTCATAGTCTCCTACCTGGATATAGTTTCCACACTGCTGCCAGGTGAACTCCGAAGTGCAAAGCTGACCTTGTCATTCCCCTGCTTTAAGCCCTTCATGCTTCCTGCTTAGTTTACAGAATAAAACACGAGTGTTTTGCATTGTAAAGCCTTCAATGCCCCCATGGATCTTGACAGCTCATCACATATTGCTCCCTGGTAAAACTACACTGCCTCTAATTTCACAAACGTATCAAGGACTTCTCAAGTCTACATCATTACTTGTAATGTTGCCTCTGATATGAGGGCGCTTCCCACATTTATTTGCCTATCTTTCTCATTACTGAACTGTCAAGACTCAGATCAGAAATTACCTCTAGCATAACTTCCCTGAACAGAGCACTGAAAATTTCCCTCCTCTGGACTTCCTGGCACATGCCTCACTTTCTCTCACATCATGCTGGTAGACTGCCTCCCTCCACAAGAGCTACACTTGAAAGGTGGCTGAGTGTATGACTGAGCAGTTGATTGTTTTATTTTCCTTTTATTAAATTAAGTAACCATATGTGGCCAGTGCTATTCTATAGGGCAGTGCAGCCCTACATTCTTTCTGAAAGGGGTTTCATGCAATGTTGCTCTTCTTTTGGGAAAATAACACCAGCAAATTTGTATCTTTTCATGCCCTTTGTTTCTATGGTAAAAAGCTCAGTAATTAATTATAAGTACTTTATGTGTATTACTGTTACAAGCATCAAAAGGGTAACTTTTTTTTAAAAGGAGGACTTCATTTTTACTAATTTTTTGAATAATTTACTTTGGCAAATATACCAAAGTGACTTTATATTATAATAATAAGCCCCTGCCTCTGAGGCAGCTTAAACACGCTTTTCTCCATGGGCCTTTTTAACCACTGTGGAAAATTGATTACACTTCATTTGATCTCAGGTTTACAGTATCAGAGTATGTATTTCTGGACATTATTGGTCGTTTTTTAAAACAAGGAAAAAGCAAAAGCTGTGAATAATTTTCAAACTTCAACCTTAATTTCAATATTTTTAAATTTAACTGACAAGGTAATTATCCCAGAAATTGTCCTAACTCAATGATTTGTGAAACTATGATTGTCCCATTAAAATGACAGAGTACTCAATCAGGAGAGAAAAATGGTTCTCTGAGGTTTGGCCCTATTAAACCGGTTCTTTATGTTATTAACCACTTCTCCTTTGGAATATACGCAGCTGTGTGTTTCCGTGTGCGTGAGGAAAAGTGTCCCAGCCAGAAGATTGCTAATGTGAGGGTAGAGCAGTGGAGCAGAGGGTGAAGAGTGCAGATCCTGAGGGCAGATTGCCTGACCGGAATCCCACAGGGCTACGTCACACTGGCGGTATTATGGAAACGGTTCAGTTGGCCACTCTCCACCCCAGTTTCTTCATCTATAAACAGTGACAATAACTTGATCTGTCATGCTGATCTGGACTGTCTACACTAAAACCCCTCATGTCTGAATTTTACAAAGCAAGAAAAGATTGTGTTTTGTGAATACTGCGTGCCCATCGCAGATCAGCTGAGGGCTCTGTTCCACATCACGCTTATTCAAGGACCCAGGTAGATACAGCAGTCATTGTCTGGATGATTGCCAGTCACCATACCAGAGGGGAAAGAGCTCAGGACGGTTGTCTCCAGCAAGTGCACTCACCTAGAAATGACCCACTTCACTTCCCCTCATAAATCATTGGCCAGATGCGGCTTCAAGGCCAATAGTGTGATCCGGCCATGTGCACGAGAAGGAGGCTGAAATGTTCAGTGACAAGTCACTAATGACTACCACAATAATTATGCTTATCGCATATACTAAAAAGTTACTTTACACAAATTACCTAGAACAAGACCTGCAGTAAGTTATTATTAACTAATGAAGAGCAAATGCACGAAGTGTGAAATTAGATGATTCCAATTTCATGCCAAAGTACATGATTTTAGGACTTCGGGTCTGCTAAAACCAGCTAATCTGAGGGGGGAGAAAGATAGCAGTGAGGTAATCCAGAGTTAATACTTTACTTCCATCAAATATGATCTATTTTAGAAATATATTTAATCATAATTCCTTCATCCAAAAGAATCACTTATTTATTCATTTGTACATTCAGCAAGTATATAAAAGTACAATGCTAAGTGCTGAGGATACAGTGGTGAACAATACAGAAATGGTTTCTGCCTTCATGGGAGATTGGATGTTAAATGTATAACATGCAAATAGTCACTTAGGATCGTGATAAGTACCACAGAGAATTTCTATATAGGCAATGGAATTAATGATAAGTATTTAGGAATTTTACAGATCTTTAAAGTGTGCATAATATTTATTCTTCCATCATGCATACATTTAGTATTAAACATCAATGAATCCTATGGTCAGGACCTGTACCAGGCACCAGAAATACAGAGATCATTAAGGCATGGTCCTTTCCTCAAGGAGTCCATAGTATCCCTCGGAAACTTCCATAGAAAGAAATAATCTTAATATGACACAATAAATACCAGGAGTGAAATAAACTGAGTACCCAGGACAAGAATCTATTACATACTGGGAGAATGAAGGTGCGAAGTAGCTTCTGCAAGGAGCATACACCTGAAATCAGGTTTGATGTATCATTAAGAATTAACTAGACAAAGATGATGAAAGCCATTCTAAGTGGAACATATGCAGAGGAATGAATTTGGAGATGAATATTACAAGTAGTTCACAGTGGTTGGAGAGAGGAAGTGGTAAAAGTCTGGAGATCCTACTAGGCCAGGTCAAGGAGTTTATAATGCCATGCTGAGTTTGGATCTTATGCCAAAGGCCATAAAGATAAATTAAAGGAGTTTAATAAAAGAGTATAAATAAGATTTGCATTTTATAAAGATACCTGTAATAGGTAGGATGGCTTGATGGAGGCTGAGATGGGAAGAAGACAGACCAGTTAAGAATCTGTTGCAACCAAGACCAAGTGGGATTTATTTCAAGAATGTAAGGGTATTCAACATACAAAAACAAATCAATGTAAAACACCATATCAACAGAATAGACTAATGGGCACAAATCATGTAATCATCTTGGTAGATTTAAAAAAAACATTTGACACAATAAATTGAGAAAAAACATTTGAGGATATTCAGCACATCTTCATGGTAAAAGCACTGAACAAAATAGGAAGAAAGGAAACTTCATTAATTGAATACATGTGAAAATCCACAATTAGCGTCATACTTAATGGTGAAAGAAGACAGAATGCTCTCCCCCTAAGATCAGAAACAAGACAAGGATGTCTACTTTTGGTACTTCTATTCAACATTGTACTGTAGGTTCAATCCAGCTCAATTAGGCAGGAAAACAAATTAAGGAACATCCAGATCGGAAAGGAAAAAGTAAAACTATCTCTATTACCAGATGACATGATCTGGTACATAACACAAATCCTAATGAATCCACTAAAAACTTATTAGAACTAATAAATAAGCTCAGCAAAGTTATGATATGAAATATTTAAAAAAATCAAGAGTATTTCTATACAGTAGCAAGGAGCAACCTGAAAAAGAAATCTTAAAAAAATTGACTTAAAATAGCATCAGAAAGAATAAAATACTTAGGAATAAATTAAACGAAAAAAATGAACAAAACTTACGCTCTGAAAACTACAAACTAAATTTCTGAAAGAAATTAAAGAAGACCTAAAGAAATCGAAAGGTAGCCCATATTCTAGGATCGAAAGAACTTAAATTATCAAAATGGCAATACTACCCAATTTGTTTTACAGATTCAATGCAATCTCTGTCAAAATTCTGGTTGACTTACATGCAAAAATTGACAAGCTGATGGGGCACCTGGGTGGCTCAGTCATTAAGCATCTGCCTTTGACCCTTCTCAGGGTCCTGGGATTGTGCCCTGCATTGGTCTGCTTAGTGGGGAGCTTGGTTCTCCCTCTGCCACTCCCCCTCCTTCTACTCTGTTTCTTTCTCTGTCAAATAAATTTTTTTAAAAAGTATTAAGGAAATAACATACGAAATATTTTCAAATGCTATGAAAACTATGAACCTATATATTCAACAAGCTCAATGAACTTGAAACAAAATACACGAAGAAATTGCACAACAGCACATCATACTGAAGTTACTTAAGAATACTAATAACAGAAAAAAACATTAAAAATAGACATAGATAAAAGGCAAATCATGTACAATTGCAAGGATAAGAATGTCAACAGACTTCTTGGAAACTACACAAGCAAAAGAGAATAGAGCAACCTCTTTAAAATAATGAAAGAAAACATTGTCACCTCAAATTCTACACTCACTGAAAGTGTCTTTCAAAAACAAAGGTGAAATAAACACTTTTTCAGACGTATAACAGATAAAAGAATTCATCACTAACAGACTGCTCTACAAGAAATAGAAGAAATCCACCAGGCAGAAGGAGATGATAATGGGTGGAAATCTGGATCTACCTAAACCATGAAGGACACTGGAAATGGTAAAGATGACAAAAAGCAAATCGGTGGTTGCTATGGCTGGGATGGGTCTGAGGGAGGAGCTGGACAGAGTTATTACAATGGAATTTGAGGAAATTTGGAGGGTGATAGATACGTTCCTTATCTGTATTACAGAGTGTGGTTTCATGGAAAAATAATTTGCCAACACTTAACAAATTATACACTTTCATTATGTGCAGTTTATTGTATGTCAATTATCGCACAATAGATCAGTTAAGTAAACAAAAAATTTTTGAGTTCCCAGTGAAATATCCAAGTAGACCAGATCAAGATTAGAACAGAATAATTTGCTTCTTGGATAGAAGAGCCTGCAACTCAGGAGAAGAACTGGATTTACAGTTATTTGGGTTCAGATAACCTTTTTTTTTTAAAAAGATTTTAATTTATTTGACAGAGAGAGACAGCCAGCGAGAGAGGGAACAGAAGCAGGGGGAGTGGGAGAGGAAGAAGCAGGCTCCCAGTGGAGAAGCCTGATGCGGGGCTTGATCCCAGAACACCAGGATCACTCCCTGAGCCGAAGGCAGACGCTTAACGACTGGGCCACCCAGGCGCCCCTGGGTTTAGATAACCTTTGAATTAAATGAGAGCATCATGTTGACGAACCTGACTTGTGGATTCAGTCAGCATGAACTTGAACACTGGCTTTGCTACTTACTATCCATGCAACTTAATTTTTTTTAATTCTTCGTGCCTCACTGTACATGGGCAGAATGATAATTCCAATATCACAAATTCATGACATTAAATCCTCAATAAAGGTTACAGAAACATCAACGACAGAAAAGTCTTGGGAGTGGATTAGAGCTCACACAGGAAGCATGGCATTAGAGCGTGTCTCATAGCCCTTTTTTTCACTATTGATGCCCTAAGGAGCCTTTTTGAAGAGTTTTTCCTAATCCTTGCCACCGCATGAAATTTTAACACCACCATGAAATTTTATCTATTTTTCTACTGTGGTCTTTGGAGGGCCACATACCTTTGTAATAGCCATGATTTTTTCCCATCTCCCAAGAATGTTTACTCCCCTGGGGATAATATTGTGACTCCCAACCTCAAGTTGAGAATGAATGGATTCTTGGAAGATAGAAATTGGATCGTCACATTTAGGATGAAGAGTCGAGGATAAATGGCATAGGGATATGATTGAATTCATCACACTTTTCTAAATAGGCCAAAAACTGTGGAAGAATTAAGAACTCAGCACTATAAAATAAATGGTACCATTATTAACCTATACATACATATGTAGGTATATTTATATTCTATCAGTGATCTTTAAGTACCTTTTGAGATATCATATGTGAAACAATCAAGACAGTGCCTGAAGACCATCTCAAAGGTGATTTTAGTTGATATGAAGACCACAAGAAACCCCTCTCCTAGCACTGCATTACTTAATCTTATCCCAGGTTCAGCCCCTCCCAACACCATACTGGACCGTAATTCCTTTTCTGAACAAATACTTATGGGCGTTCATTGTGTGTGGAAAATTAAGACACCTCAGTTTTTCAATTCTATAAATAATAACATTATGAATATCTGTATATAATAAAATCTGTATATACAAAACTATATCCATTTCAATGTTACTAAAGCCTTCAACAGAATGATGAAGTTACCACATGAAAAAACGATAACTATCCTATCTTGTAGAATTAATTGGTACAGGGGCAGTCTTTGTGATATTCCACATTTTCACCAATATAATAGGCTTATATGATGGATGAAGTTGGTTGAAAGGAACAAACTTGCAGTTATAAGATAAGTAAGTCCTGGGGGTATAATGTACAGCATGGTGACTATAGTTACTAACATAGTATTGTATATTTGAAAGTTGTTAAGAGAGTAGATCTAAATGTTTTCATCACAGGAAAAAAATTTATAACTATTGGTGGTGATGTTAATTAAACGTATTCTGGTAATATTTAGCAATATATGCATATATCAAATCCTTACATTGTACACATAAAACTAATATAATATTATATGTCAATTTTTTTAAAAAAAGGAAAAGTATAAATTTTGCCTTTTCTTTTCCTGTTTGTTAAATTACCAACCTTTTTTTTTTTTCCAGAGTGAGAAAAATTATGATTATTCTGCTTGGAGACCAGGAAACTGGTCAAAAAACTTTTGATATTTAATTCTGTGATAAATGTGCATTCTGCTGTCATGGTCTAGTGGCACTGTACTACAAATGATATATGGATATGAAAACACCTGCCACTTCTTATGTGCAAAATGTCTCCATAAAGCTCTTTCTGCAGAAATATAGACAGTGGAATATCCTACACTGATACAAGGACCTTCTGTTAGAAAAAGCTTGACTTCTTAGCAAACTACAGATGCAGGAAGATCACATATACCCACCTCTGAGTGGGCAGGAGAATATCTGTTGCTTTAGGACAGAAGAGGAAGAAGTTGGGACCAGGAAGAAACCTAGAGGACAATCTAATCACTTGCTCCGCCTCCCCTATGAGTTGTAATCAATTGCAAAAAAGGCACAAGGAGCCAAACGTTGGTTAAGCATCAGTTTAGTCATCTAAAGTGCGAAATTCACTGTTCATCCTGTGTGGGAGGATAATGACTTAGTGCCTAAAAGGAAATGAGGCTATTAGATTCCCCTTGAATTAAAAATCACCTGCACAAATAGGAGACTTACCTGAATTACCTGCTTAGCCAGGGGAGAAAATGCTAGAACAGAGATGGTGGAGACCTGGATGATAAGTGAAAAAAAGGCTGTTTTTGTTTTGTCTAGCACAGTTCTCAAAGTGGATCCAAGAACCGCAGCATCAACATCACTTGGAAACATGTTAGAAAGGCACGTTCTTTGACCCTACCTATCCCCAACCTACTGAATCAAAAATTCTGGGGAAGGGGTCCAACAATATGTTTTATGAAGGCTTCCAAATGATTCTGGTGCCCATCAAAATTTGAGTGACACTTGTCTATAGATGGAGAGTAGAAATACAAGACCCACGTGGTCCATGGGCCAGAAAGCCAATCATGTTTCTTGCGTCAGAGGGAAAATTACCCACACCTGGGATCTGGCCTGTGGATATCAGGTTCTCACCAATCAGATGACTTCTCTTTGCTTAATCGAGGAAGATTGGGAAGGAGCTCACTTCTTCAGAGGCCAAAGTAGAAAGAAAAGGAAATTTTCTGTAACTGGGAAGAAATTGGCCATTGTATCTGAATTTAGGGTAAAGCCAATCACCTGTTCACCAATAAAATGTGAATGACTAAAAGGGGTCCGTTGTTGTGTGGATTTGTCTTTATCTTCTGGTTACTTTGACAAGGATTCTGAAAGATGCATAATCTTTTTGTTGTTGTTGAAAACACCATATTATGTTTAAAACAAACAAACAAACAAACAAACAAACAAAAAAGGCAGGGCTATCTCCTGTTGTCTCTTCTAAAGCTTGCTGAAATATCTAAAGAAAATTAGATTACAAAGTCTTCAAAGTTTAGTACGAAGGTACTTACTCTGCCAGTGAACATGAAAGAAAGAAAGAACAAAAGACTCTAAAAACATAGAAACCAGGAGAGGCAAGAATAAGAAAAAACAATAGCATTGAAAAACCTGTACATAAATTTTTAAAGACAACCATTTTAAGCCAATATTTGCACATCATTTCCCTATCAAATATTCAAACTAGTCATTTCTTTTTTTTTTTTTTTAAGATTTATTTATTTATTTATTTGACAGAGATAGAGACAGCCAGCGAGAGAGGGAACACAAGCAGGGGGAGTGGGAGAGGAAGAAGCAGGCTCATAGCAGAAGAGCCTGATGTGGGGCTCGATCCCATAACACCGGGATCACGCCCTGAGCCGAAGGCAGACGCTTAACCACTGTGCCACCCAGGCGCCCCCAAACTAGTCATTTCTTAATAGAATGAATAAATGTTCATTCCATGGTAAAAGTTACCAAAGAACAGTTAGAAAAAAATGGAAGACAGTAAACTGTGAATTTAAAATTGAGTAATACCAAAGGTAATTTTTTAAATAAGGATTTTCCACTTTTTTAAGTTTTTTTTTTTTTTTAAAGCAATCTCTACACCCAATGTGGGACTGAGACTTACAAACCCCAAGATCAAGAATCTCATGCTCTACCAACTGAGCCAGCCAGGCGCCCAAAGGTAATCTTTTTTAACACAGTGTCTTTGTCCCTTAGATGATAATAGGAATACTAGTGTGTGTGCGTGTGTGTGTGTAGAGAGAGAAGAAGAGATGCTCAAATAAGTTTGAAAAATAATAATTTAAGCAAAATTAAACAGATTCCTTTTCTGCACAGCTCCTCAGAGGCTTTAGATAAATAAACTAATGTGCTTTTTAAGTTTCTAAGGTCTGATATGCAGCATTTCTCAAACTTGTTTCCCTATGGAATCCTTATTTCTCTATACATCTACCATCTCTGATCAGATCCAGCTTAGGAAATGGTGACCCATCTTTGCTGTCTTTGTAAGTGTTTGTGTGTTTTCAGATTAGTTTATGTCAATGTGGAAATTGTACCATTTCCCTGATTATTTGAATTCTCAACTGGGTAATATAGTTATTTAAATAATTGAAAATTAAGTATGAATTTTGCACAACTTCTCCATCTATTATCACATCTGAATTTTTCAGTCTTACTTACATCCTCTCTTCTTTGCTTTTTGGTTTTAGATTATATGAAATTGATTTTATGTTCCAGTTCAACAAATATTTATGAAATACTTATAACAGGTCCTGAAGTTCAAATGGGGGTAGATGAAATGCAATAATAAAACGCATTTCTTAGGAGTTACAACATGGGCAAACCATATCTGGATGCAGAACCAGTGTTGAAAAGCACTTTACAGTCAAAATCATGTAGAAAAAAATACATTTATTTGAAACTTCACCATCTATTCTCGAAGTAGGATAGCATTTTGTTTAATATGAAAGGTTTTTTTTTTCTTCTATACTTCTCATTTTTACTTCATCCCCTTCAAGTACATAGTAAACTCATTGCCTCAGGGAAGGAAAGCAGTTTGCCAGGAAGTAAGAAAAAGGGTGTCTTCAGGGCTTTTGGTTTACCAATATGTCAATTCATTAAGGAGATTTTGCTTGAAGCCTATAAGGCAAACAAAAGATGAATTTTTCTGCCCTGGATGGAAGACAGATGGAGCAGAGATACTGAGAGGAAAATATCAGAAGGACCTGGAGAAAGGAATCCTGTGCTTGGGAGCCTGTTGGAGTCAGGCCGTGGTAAAATCTCAGGAAGGGCTCGGTGGTGTCGCGGGTCTGTATAAAGGACGGTTGGACAGCTTCTTAGATATTTTCATGCTCTAGCAGGGCTGGAAGGCAGCAGGATTAATTCAGGGCCATCAGGACGTAACTTTAAAGACCGGTGATCTGTAGATACTGGGAGTTTCAGACTTCCAGTCACATGCCTCAGCACCATGTAAAAGTTCAAAAACTTAGAAACCTAAGGAAAGTAGAAACCCCAAAATAACTGTCTACTATACCAGGAAGATGGGAGCTTGTACTAGATTGTCATAAAAAAAAAATTGCTGCTATAAACATTGGGGTGCATGTGCCCCTTTGGGTCACTATTTTTGTATTCTTTGGGTAAATACCTAATTGTGCAATTGCTGGGTCGTAGGGTAGATCTATTTTTAACTTCTTGAGGAACCTCCATACTGTTTTCCAGAGTGGCTATACCAGTTTGCATTCCTTCCAACTGTGTGAGAGGTTTCCCCTTTCTCTGCATCCATGCCAACATCTGTTGTTTCCTGAGTTGTTAATTTTAACCATTTTAACCATTCTGACCAGTGTAAGGTGGTATCTCATTGTGGTTTTGATTTGTATTTCCCTGATGCCAAGTGCTGTTGAGCACTTTTTCACTTAGCCATTTGTATGTCTTCTTTGGAGAAATGTCTGTTCATATCTTCTGCCCATTTCTTGACTGGATTTTTTGTTTTTTTTGGATGTTGAGTTTGATAAGTTCTTTATGGAGCTTTGGATACTAGCCATTTATCTGCTATGTCAGTTGTGAATATCTTCTCCTATTCCATAGGTTGCTTTTAGTTTTGTTGATGGTTTCCTTTACTGCACAAAAGATTTTTATCCTGATGAAGTTCCAATTGTTCATTTTTGCTTTTGTTTCCCTTGCCTCTGGAAACATGTCTAGCAAGAAGTTGCTGCAGCCGTGGTCAAAGAGGTTGCTGCCTGTGTTTCTCTCTAGGATTTTGATGGATTCCTCTCTCACATTTAGGCCCTTCATCCATTTTGAATTTATTTTTGTATATGCTGTAAGAAAGTGGTCCAGTTTCATTCTTCTGCATGTGGCTGTCCAATTTTCCCAACCTCATTTGTTGAAGAGACTATCTCTTTTCCCCATTGGATATTCTTTCCTGCTTTGTCAAAAATTCGTGGACCATAGATTTGAGGCTCCATTTCTGGGTTCTCTATTTTGTTCCATTGATCTATGTGTCTGTTTTTGCCATTGGCACTGGTTTAATTACCCAAGGGAATGGAGGTTCAGTGCCAGTGTTTCAATGTAGCAGCCATTCTTGACATCGAGTTGATCCAGGGATCCCCATTCAGGTTGCAGCTTAACCCTGGAGAAAGTGGAGATCAGAACCCCAGACTCTGAGATCTGATCAGGACTTTATGATGTCAGCAACCTTGATCCTGCCCAAGAATCCACTTTCCTATCAAGAGAAAATGCATGGATTTAGAAGACATGTCAAGCAGGAGCCACACAGAATAATAACTATACACTTCCCACTCAACTATACTGAAAGTATTTAACTCACATTACTCAAACACTTACAGATACCAAGTACTGAACTAGGTACAAGAAAACAATACAAAGGTTGAAATATTTAGTCCTAACTTTCAAAGAGTACACACTTCATGGGAAAGGCAGGTAAATAAATCAGCAATTACAATCTCTTGTGATGAATGCAGGGCAGTGAGAAGCCGAAGGCATTAAGGGTACATCTATAACAGCATAGGAAAATCAATGATTGAAATGGTGACACCCTTGAGACGATTCTTACAGGACTAGTAGGAGTTCCTGAGGAGCTGTGCTACAGAGCTTCAAGCAGAGGATGAAACAGTTGCAAAGCAAAGATAGTTTTGGACATTCGAGAATAGTAAGGTGTTTGGTACGGTGTGAATTCTTTATTCAAGAACCACTAGATGGGGAAGTGAGCAAGAGGAGTCAGTTCATAAACAGTTTTAAACACCTTCTTTATGAATTAAGGATTTCTCCTCAGGTGAAAGTCTGACTCAAAGGATTTTAAAGAGAAAACTGTTGATTAGATCAATGTTCTAGGAAGGCAACTCCAGAGGCTAAGTAGAGCATAAGATAGGTAGGAAAATAAGAATGGGGACAGTGAAGTTGGTTTGGAGACTCTAGCATGGCTTAGGCAATTTGTGATGTTTTCCTAAATGAGAGACATGCATTGAGGGCAGAGTGAGAGTGGAAAATCAGAGAGATTTTTGAATCTGAATTGTCTCAACTGGTGTGAACAAGGGTTTCTAGTAGGGAAAGCTATTTAAATTTTAAGTTTCGGCCCTAACTGGAAAAGCAGGGGTGGGAGGGGGGATGGAGGGAAGGAAAGAAGAAGCAGAAGCAGGAGAAGAAGAAGAATGTGGGCATGACCGTGTGTCTTGCCTTGGTCAGCCTGGGTCCAGAGGAAAAAAACAGGTGAAGCAGAGCTGCCTCTGGACTGTGATAGACACATGATATATATCACTGGGCTTTGGGTATTGATTAATATCACTGCATACTCTGGTCTATCCTCAGTAAATCTTGTTTTCTTTTTCAATAATATTATTTATTTATTTTTGTTTTAACATATTTCCCTTTATAATCTTTATATACTTGTTTTGAAAATATTTAAATAATGTACACATTTATAAAATTTAAAAACATGAAAACTTACTTTACCTCTTCCCTGGACACCCACTCTCCTCTCTAGAGGGGACCACTGAAAGAATGCTTTCACATACATTTGTAAATGTATTTACATCTTGTAATATACATGTAAAAATAAACATAGATTTTAATCATACTACAATATCCATCTATATATTGATCTCTGCCTTTCCTTTTTCCATTCCTTTTCTATTTAATAATGTGTCTTGGAGATAGTCAAATATTAAAACATATAGCTCTTTCTCATTCTCTTAGATCTTTGCACAGTATTTTATGATGAAAATTTATCATAATTGAACTACTACTCTATTGATAGACATTAGTTTGATTACAGTTTTTCTGCTTATTAAACAATACATAATGAACATTTTCTGTGCCTATTTCTCTGGGTTAGAATCCTAGAAATAGAATTATTGGGTCAAGGAGTAAGCACATTTTAAATTTTCATAAATACTGCCAATTTGCCCTTCAGAAAGTCTATTCCAATTTATATACTCATCAATAGTGTATAAGAGTCAGAACTTTTTTTCTTACTTTAACATTTTCATTTAACATTTCTCTCTATTCTCTTTGCCCAAAGGCTCAGATTTTTGCTTTCCAGTCATCTTGAATCATGGATTTGGGTGGTGTGTGTGTGCATGTATGTGAAAAATGATTGGATGGCAGAGTTGGAAAATTTTAAACAATCCTCATTTTCCTGCCTTGCATTATTTGTGAAGATAATGTTTCCCATCATCTTTGTTAAAAATTGTAGTATTATTCACCAGTGCCTCATTACAAAATCCTTTGCTAGAATGGCAGTCATTACGTCCTTAATTCAATACATACATTTTATATCTCTTCAAGAATATTATGGAGATTTTCATATGGAGTAGGTAGCTACTCACATACTATTGAATAGACTATTGCTCTTCCATGTCAGAAGGTCAAATCCTTGAGAGATGTATTCAGAGTTCCAGTCAGACTGACTCTATTTTCCTATCTGAAAGATAGGAAACAGATTAAGCTCATATCTCTACTGATACGAAAAAAGCCTATAATGAAGATTCTGTCTGGTTCCAAAGATGAGGGTCTAATTGGAATTTTACTAAATTGACTTTTAATTGCAAAATATTCATTGTTCAAGCTTATTAGCAATAGACTTCCAGGGTTCTAAACTGGGTTATCTCCTTCCTCAAAAGAGTTCCTCTGAGCCAATGCTCCCCCAACCACCTTACTCTTCCTGACTGGGTGGCTTAAGGATTGTCTCTCAAGACTGGATCTCCTAATGGGTGACGATGGGTTAACCTGAGTTTCAGGTTTTGCCACTCTTCCTTTATCACACGTAACTGAGATTTAACTTGGGCTAAAAAAGACATTTTGCTCTTTGAACTATATTTATTTAGCCAAGTAGCTTCATGCTCAATTGAAAAACCAAGAGAAATCATATCATCCCAATGTACAAAACTGAGCAGTTATTGCTAACAGCTTTTCTGTTGTGTCATACGTATGCTTCTTTACCTTTTGCTTCCCCGCGCCTCATGGATTTTTCAGAGCCTGACGCTACAGATGGTTTGGAGATTATGTCTAACCACCAACTGATCTATCCAGGCTGTTCCTATTTTTTAAATGGTTAACTGAGACCAGTGTAAGCGTCTCATTTATCAGTCTTTTCTTGGTGAAGGGTAATTTTTCCTCTATTTTCAAACTAATCTCTATTCATTTGGTTGTCAAGTAGTCCTCTCTGACTATGGGCAAATGGGTTATTTATTGCCAAGCTAGCTTTCTCTTCACACAGGAAATCACTGGGAAGGTAGGTTGGAAGCTGAGTCACATCATCCTTGGGATCATTAGAGACAGGGTAATATTTTGTGGCTGTCAGCCTTTAGGCTTCTAGCGTGGTAGAGGGGTCACCCTTCGCGGAGAACATAATGATCCCAGAATGTTGGCTGACAGGGTCTTGATCTGTGCTTTTATTATGTTCAATTTATCAGTCTCTTTGGAAAGAATTGACCATGGGACTCTTTTAAAACATTTGAAATCTTTGGATAAAAGCTCAGAGACAGGCTCTTCCTACTTCCATTAATTTCATAATCAATGATGTCAATTTGTCACTATTAATAATGTTTCCACAACCACTTTCCCCAGGCTTTCCTGAACTTAAAAGCTTCTAGATAAAATCCTCCTCCTCCTCTTCTCTCTCTCTTTCCCTTTTTTTCTTTTTCTTGATCTTAGTTTTCCCCATTTTGCTGACTATACTCAAATTTACTTCACTTTTCCCCTAGCCATCAAAACTTTTTTATGCTTTTGCAAGACATCATAGTATAGTTTACAATACCCAGTCTAAGATGAAATTTTTGAAAACTGACAACCTGAATTATGAATGTCTGTTTTTAACTTTTTACATTTTACCCATGTGGTTAAGTTTTAGCTTTTTGGATTTTCTCACAAAAGTGATATATGTAAGCTTGTTTTTCAATTTATTGAGAAATTCTTTTTGTGATATTCCAAGTCTCTCCAATCCCATTTGTATATTCTCTCTTGTATCTTATTAAAGCAAAGCAGAATGTAAGCACTTTTTTATATTTTTATATCTGAATAAAAATATCATTATTTATTAACATTTTTGAATCTTAAAGATGGCTAAACGTGGATTAATATATGGTAGTGGTTAATTGTACTCTGACATCAACACGCTTGGTTGAAATACTGCATCTGCTTTCTAACTTGGGGCAAATTACTGCACCATTCTGGGCTTTGGTTTCCTTATGCATAAATTATACTATTAATACTAATCTCTTAGAGTTGTTTTAAGAATTAAGTGGCAGAATACTTCGGATTATTTAACAGAGTGCATGACATAGTGAGAACCCGGCACATCTTAACCTATAATAATGATAGATAATAATAATATAATAATGATGATATATAAAATATAATTATAATAGCACTACTGTAAAAATATTCTAGCCAGTAGCATATATCTTCTAAGTTCCTTTAGCTAGATCTGCCTCTAGGATATAAACAGGATCAGGCTTGCAAATCACAAGGAGCCAAGAAGCCACACCGAATTATAAACAGCCTCATTAGGACAAGGTATAGATGAGGGTTGAGTAGGTAGTTTAGGAGGAGGAAATAGGAATACCAAGGTGTTAGGTGAGGAAAGGAGAGGAGCCTGGCCATCGGGGAGTGTGAGGGGGCAAGGGGGAAACTGAGACAGATGTGTACTTGGAATCAAGGATTCAGGAAAAGAAATAAGGTAAAAGGAATCCAATTTCTAAACAGAGAGACTGGGAAACAGGAGAAGGTTTTTGGCATCAGATACAGATGAACTCAGATGTGGGCTGAACCCAGGGAAGGCTCTGGCCATTTTGCTTATAAAAGACTTGCTTGGACTTGGAGCAGAAATCAACATTTTATTCCCCCCCACCACCAAAAAAAAAAAAACAAAAAAAACAAAAAAAAAAACATCCAGAGGCCACTAGAGTTAAATATTTTACTGAAGAACTTGTATAAAAAGGCTGAAGAGGTTTTACATCACTTAGCACACAATAATTCACTCCAAAATTCTTTATAGTCTGTTTTTCTCCCAAAGTCTCATCTCAACTTTGGCCTTTTCTGACTCTCCTCTTCTTTACACCCAGTCTTATTGTTTCTGACCCTCTGATCTTCATCACCCCATCTAATCTGCCATCTTGCTGGTATTGTAAAAGCCACCTAACTGACCTCCTGAGTTCCATACTGTCCTACTACAGTCTCTTCTCATCCTAGGAGTAATCCTTTTAAAACTTAAGTTATGTCAATGCTATGCTCACAAGCTTCTGGTAACTTCCCATCTCATTCAAAATCCAAATTCCCTAACAGCCTACAATATAGCCCTCAATGATTCTTGTCTCCTGGTATGTATGCCCATACATAGTTTCCTCTCCCACTGAAGAGTGCTGACCTATGTAATCAATAGGACATTGTAGAAATAACAATGTGACTTTTGAGAGCAAGTCATAAAAGACACAGTGGTTTCTGCCTTGCACTCTCTTAGATCATTCTCCTTCTCCAGGAAAGCTAGCTGCCATGTTGTGAAGACACTCAAGCATCCGTGTGGAGAAGTCCACCTAGTCAGGAACTGAGACCTCCCAACAACAGCCAGCCATGCTACCAGGCATGTGAGTGAGCCAGACTGGAGATGGACCCTCCAGTTCAAGTCAAGCCTTCAGATGGCTGCAGCCCTAGCAGACAGCTCCTTGAAACTTTCTGAGAGAATCTGAGACAGGGCATCCAGCTAAATGACTCCTGGATTTTTGACCCACAGAATTTTTGTGAAATAATATATATTTATTGTATTAAGCGGCTAAATTTTGGAATACTTGGTTATGCAGCAATAGGTAACTCGTACACTTACCATCACTAAAAGGGTACCCTTGCTATGACCTCCGCATTACTTCACTGGCTTCATCTCTTGCTCATCTGCCCTTTTGCTCAACCCACTCCAGCCACATCAACCTTTTCTTTAAATCAGTATGTTTCTGCCTAAGACAGATAGCCCTTGCCAACTTCTTGCCCATTTCAGGTTTTTGTTCACATATGACCCTGTCAGTGCTCTCTTTGACCATCATCAAACTCCTTTCCCCCTTTTCTATTTTGTTCCCCTCTACACCATTTATCGACACTTGACATATGGTATATTTTCCTTTTTTGTTGTCCCTCTCCCTCCATGGTAATGTAAGCTCTATGAGGGTGGAGATATTTGTCATTTTGCTTGTTTGTTTTTGTTTACTGATATCTCCCTAGCACTTAGAACGGTGGCTGGCAAATACTGAATGGTTAATAAATACTTCTTAAATAAATTAATGTCATCTTCTGGGGTTTTATTGTTTGTTTTCCTATTTTCCCCTCATTTGATTGTAAACTCCTTAAAACCAGGCACTATGTCTTATTCATATTTATATTTCTGTCACCTATATGGTAACATATGGAATAACAGATCCATTTACTTAAGTAGAAAAAGTGGTTTGAATTATTTTTGGAGCTTATACCGCAGGGAATATTTTTAGAAGTTAAATATGAGCTTAAAGGGTGCCTGGGTGGCTCAGTCATTAAGTGTCTGCCTTTGGCCCAGGGCGTGATCCCAGAGTCCTGGGATCGAGCCCCGCATCGGGCTCCCTGCTCTTCTGGGAGCCTCCTTCTTCCTCTCCCACTCCCCCTGTTTGTGCTCCCTCTCTCGCTGGCTGTGTCTCTCTCTGTCAAATAAATAAATAAAATCTTAAATAAATAAATAAATAAATAAATAAATAAATATGAGCTTAAAAATACTTTGAATGAGTCCATGATCTCATGTAATTTGCAAAGATTACTTAAAAACAAATAGCACAAAAATTGAACTTAAAAACAGTAAGATCAATTTATTATGTAGTTTTAAAACCAATGGCATTTAAACTCAATAACATATTAGGCATAAACATTAATTTCATTGTGGTTTAATCCCCCTTGAGAGTTTTGTCTTCGTTTGAGAAGGCTGTATCTACCAGTTTGCAAACGAAACTAGCTTTTATATATTATCAAACTAGAGTTCATTAGAAAATAGGCATTTTTTGACAAATATTTTCAACTTTGAGAAAATTTGCAATTACATAATCATTTCCCCCATACTTACATTTTTGCATTTAAATAGTTTCATAGAAAACAAGCTGAGTTATATATGTTCAATATTTCTTATATGATTTTCTAGTCATTGCTAATTATAAATTTCATCAGGAAAATAAATCAGTACAAAATGGGATCTTCCAATCTACCTGTCACTTTCTAAAGGCAATTTTTAAAAGATAAAAACTCCATTGTTTCATAGAGAGACACTGTATCAGTGTTGAATAAGTCCTGGTATATTAAAAAGTTCAGTTGACTTATCTAAAGTCAAATATGTAATTACAGGCAGAAATACAGCCGCAATTCAGCTGTCTAAACTCCTGGTTAATTATTTTGCTCATTATCCTATTCTGCTTCCTAAAGTGTTTGGGAATGTTGTATAATGGGTATTTTTCCTCTAAGAGTGGAGCCTGCTATCATGTGAAACAAACCCATTACTAAGGAAGTCATGTGGGGAGGGAGAGACGGATATGGGAGGAAAACTATGCATACACTTGAACTAAATTCTGCAATGTTAAAATGCAAGATTCACAAGTTGCTATCTATTAATACTCAAAAGCAGCTTGAGGTAGAAGTAGGAAATGGAGGTTGGTCAATGAGGGAAGTTATCTTATTTAGTCCAGGAGATGAGAAGTGCTGTGAAATGCCCAGGAAATGTTGGGTAAGATGGGGGGGAAATGTATAGCACTACTTAAAATTTTGTATTATTAGTATATTAGAAAAAAATAGATACATTCCTTTTCAGAATTCACAGGGAATTATGCAGGAACCACAATAGTTTGGTTTTTACTAACTTTATTCACTCAGGCTTTTGGAATCAGATTTTGAGTACTTTCATTATTGACTATGATGTTAGCTCTGGGTTTGTCATATATGACCTTTATTATGTTGAGGTATGTTCCTTCTATACCCAATTTGTTGAGAGTTTTTATCATAAAAGAATGTGGAATCTTGTCGAATGCTTTTTCTAAATCTATTGCAATGATCATGTGATTGTTGTCTTTCATTCTATTAATGTGGTGTATCACATTTATTGATTTGTGTTGAGTTGAGCCATCCTGTTATTTCTGAGATAAATTCCACTTGATCGTGGGCTGGAGCTGGTGGTGTATCCGCTGTGGGGCCACCTGCAGGTGCCTATGCAGTGATAAAGGAAAATTTCAACTTTTAATGTTTGTAGGCCCTGCTCCTGGGCTCCCAGGGAAGCTATCCTTTAACATTTACCAAGGTCAAAATGACTCGGCAAAACCTCAAAGCATGGGCTCTATTTCTGCCCCGAGCACACGTTGTACATCTGTTTCGTTAAAGAAAATAACCAAAAAGGAGACTTCTGAACACAAAAGATAAGAAGAAGTAAGAAACTTCCCTGGTTCCCATAAGATTAAAGTCATACAGCCCTGCCTATAGGAGTAACTTAAGATAAGGTCTGCAACTTTCTGAAATGTTGTCTAATAATTTGTAACTTTTAATGTAAAAATTGTATATAACCCTACACCAAATGTTCCCTTACCAGAGCATTCTTCTTTGTGAAGATTGGTAACCCGGGCAGCTGTTTTTAACTTTGACTTCAATACAACTGTCTTCTTCTTCTTTTTTTTTTTTTTAGAAATTCTGAAGGGTTTATTCATTTTACCTAGACAGTGGTGGGAGGGGCCTATCACAGACACACATGTAGTGGCAAGGACAAGGGCCAGTTGCTAGGGCCAGGGCCAACTTTGGGTACACTAGCAGCTGCAGGAGCCCTGGTTATCCAGATGGAGCCCCGGCTATCCGGGTGCACTGCTGTAACTATAGGCTCTCACCACCAGCGCGTGCACTGGAGGCCGGGACAGGACTTCTGCTGCTGGGTGCAGTTACAGAGTTAGAAGTGCTGCATCCAAGACACACACACACACACACACACACACACACACACACACACACACACACAGTCCGAGGAATGCAGCGCGGTCCGACACGCACACACACACACACACACACACACACAGTCCGAGGAATGCAGCGCGGTCCGACACGCACACGCACACGCACACATACACAGTGCGAGGCACGCAGCGCGCAGGCGGAGCGGCTAGTCCTGAGCATGCGCGCAGTGTTGGGGGTCAGCCAGGAGGTCAAGCCTGGTATCCGGCAGTCGCGCAGCCGCAGAGCCCAGAGATGACTGCTTGTGTGGGTCCTCGGCTGGGTGTGAGGGCAGCGGAGCCAGCTGAGAGGGTCTCAGGCGGCTGGTGTCTGTGAACCTGAAAACTTGTGGGGTGAAACCAGGTGGAATCTGCAGGCGGCGCTGGTTGGCTTCTTCAGAGGAGAAAGCTGCTGGGGTTCTCTGCGGAACAGGTAACTGCAAGCCTGGGTCGCTCCCACGGTGTCGCTGATATTGGTAACCTCTGAACTTCCTCTTTGTTCCCAGCTGTCACTGTACGTCTCAGCTTTGCTGGTCTCTGATTGGGCGGAACCCCAAGGAGGTCCTTTACTTAGGGCCTGAAAGCCTTTGGAAGCGGGTGTTTCACCTGCTCTCCCTTATGGGAGACGGAAACTCCAGGTGGGAATTGCCTTCTTTTGGCCAAGCAGTGCTGGCCTGTGGGGGATGTGGCAGGTAAAATGAAGCTGTTTTTCCATTCCTTTTTGGGTGGTTGTTCTCAGGTTTGTTGTTTTCCTGTGTTGTTGAAGTTTCTTAAGTGGACTCCTGAGCAATCCCAGAGCTGTTTTTGTTCACGGACAGCTAATTGTTGATCGTCATGGGGATGGAGGCTGGAGTCCCCTACAGTATTGTCTTGGGGATGTCTTCTTGAATTCAGGTTTGTTCAGTCAACATGCCCCTTGTTTTGTAAATGACGAAAATGCCCAACTAAAATTTTCTTTATTCCACTAAGTTCGCTGTTTCATATAAATAAATTTTGTGTTAAATTCATTACAGAATCATAATTGGAATTGTATTATTTTGTATAAATTCATTGCAATATCATAACTAGAAAAGGCTCTACATAATCATCTACTTAGTCTAACCCATTTTACTGGGCAAAAATCACCTCGTTTTGAAATATATGCAACTATATGTCTAAAATCCCAGGTGTGATTTTAAAACCAACTTTTATGCATGGTTGAGCAACCCATATGTTTGGTGGATTTGAAGCCCCTGTGATTACCATTGACCATTGGTAATAAGAGCTGCTGGGTGAATGCTTCCGCCTTCCATTCCCTAAGCCAACAGTGCTGAGATACATTTCATGAGACTTCAGTGAGGGTACCATGGGATTAAGCACCAGTGGCCCATTTGATAACACATACCTGAATTGGTTGTGGAGATAATACACGTTTTTGGGAATATTTTACATCTGAGAAGTTTTCTATTGTGACTTTTTTTTGCCTATTAAATTTAATTATTTTGATAACTACTCTTAGATATATGTAATGTAAAGAATTTTCTTTCCTAATTTATAAAGCTATTTCTTAAGAAAAGGTATTTTAAAAAACAGGGATCCAAGTATCTCAACATGAGATATGTTAAAAAAATAATGGGTATTCCAAAACCTAGTGTCTGGGGGGAAATTTGATACTTGTATGTGTAAATATGTAGTATATGGTAAAATCTAGTATGTAGATAAGCAAATGCAACTAATTTTATTTTTAATAATCATCTGTCCCTTAGAGTTGGCATACACTTACACATTTTATTTGATCAATACCACCACATTACAAAGATAATTGTCCTCTTTTTCTTATATGGCTTCAAAATTTTTAATAAATAGTTTTTATGCCTTTCAGAAGATGAATAGATTTCATTAACACTATCCTTTTTGTAAAATAATTTTATTAAAATTAGTCTTAAAGCTGCATTTAAAAAGGCTTAATGGTTTAGGAGAAATGTAGTTTCATCTTTGATTTTAAAATTGAATTTTAAAAAGGTATTCACTATACTTGTCCAAAAGTTCCTTCACTTAATCATCCTACCCTCTACTTTGATCACAGACATAAAAGTGACAAGGAAGCAAGTTAAGTTTTGGTCAATTTAAGAAGGTACAATTCTGGAGGAGTATATTCAGTCTAATGTCTCACATTTTCCATAGCTATAAGTACTGGTTTTGTGACCTTCCAGCGGGGTTGTCAGATAAAATACAGCACACATACTTAAATTTAAAATTCCAATAAACAATAAATGATATTTTTAGTATAAGTATGTAATTATTTATCAGAAATTCACATTTAACTACGCATTGTATATTTTTATTTGTTAGATCCATGTAATCCAGAAAATAGTTATTTTTATTGAGTACATTTGTTTAATATACCACCATGGATTTAATGGGCCATGAGGTGGGAAGTCTTCCATAATAAACAAGTAAAATAAAGGCTTGATAGTCACAGAATTTGTAGTAAGTAAATACTGTGACTTCAACTATATTTAGTTTCAAAAGTGTAGTTCTAAGCCAACTAATTAACGTCCAAAATAAAGTTATTGCAATTTATAAATAAGACTTTTTCCCTGGATTTGATAGGTTAGCATTCATTTGACTGAAGTAGGGTATTGGGGTGAGAGAGGTGTTGAATTCATTAAGGTAGTTGCATCTGTTAGAACTCAGATGTGAATTTGCCTTGTGATCAGTTTCATCAAAATAGATATTGTCAGTGTAGTTATGAAGGTTGCAAACGAAGGTTTGCGTTAACTCCTACTGCAATGCCGCACACTCTATAGGTTCTCCTTATCATTAATTTCATGTAATTGGAAGAAAAATTTCAACATGTGGCTAGAATGGTTACCGACTTCCCAGAAGATCTGTCATTTTTATTTTTTTGATAGAAAATTAGTCTTCCTTCAAATAGTGGAATTTAGCACTTGTTTCTGAACTGAACCTAATGAAGGCCCTGCTTCCCCACTTGTAATTCAGATCTCTGAGAGTAATGAAAGTATTTGCAAATATTTAGCACCTGCACCTTAAGTCTTTCATCTTCAAAAATCTTATTTTTATTTAAGAGTAGAGTGTATGACCAAGAACAACAGTTTACAGTGTTCACTTGATTAAACAAAAACATTCATGGAATTCGAGTTGTTCCATCTGAAATAGACAGTTTAGACTGATGCAGTGTGGAAAGGATGTGGAATCACAGAAGAATTAATGTGAAGTATATGATTTGGCACTGGGAGTGCCTTGTGAATACCATCAATTTGAGATTTTTTAAAAAGTATCTAAATGTGTTTACACAGCTGGATATTCAGTTTCAGCTTGATCTCTTTTCTTCATGTTTCCAGGTTATTTACAAATGTGTTTCCCTCTGCTTTTTCCTTTATGCATTTTATTTTCCAAGTTTGTATTTTAAAAGCTCCGATAGCAACATAATATTGTGAAATACTTTGTGGAGTTTTGTTTGTTGCTATATTATCAGTATTAGGAGAGACATCTGGAACACAAACATTTTTAATACAATCTTACAGTTTATCTAATTAAAGAAAATAAGAATTAATTTTATAAAACACATTTCAATGTGGATGATTAATTTTTTGTATCTTGGCTTAGTGTCGACAATATCCAAATTTTAGCAGTATTCTGAAAATAGCAACTCTATTTAATGGTTATGTTTTTCTCTTTGTATATTCTTGATTTTTGCCAGAATTCTTTAAACTTAATCTAAAGACAGTGCAATGTAAGGGATGGAAAATGTGATGTGAATTTTAAAGATCTCTGTCCTTGTCCCAGGCCCAATTCCTGGCCGTTTGATTTAGAGAAGTTATTTAACCTTTCCATGCCCCAGATTTCTCTCTTGTGAAATGGAGTGTTATTTTTCAACTGCCTTCTTCATTTAGTATCAGGAGGCCTAATGAGATAATGTGCCAGAATCGTTATCCTGAATCATCTTTTTTGGGAGAACGTAAGCTCACAGGCACAAAGGCCAATCCATGGGAGCTGGATAGAGGCCTTCCTCCTCCATCTAGTTACATGTAGATTGAGAACCTGCTGAAACTGTTCTTGGCCACAGAATCCACAAGGGTGTACATAGATCCAGGACAGGGAAGGGCAAAGCTCTGAGAAATCCAAGAATGGAAGGTAGTAAAATATAGCAACAGAAAAATGATTAGAAATCCACAAAGACCTGTATTAAAATATCTTACAAGCTATAGCAGTTGGTGTTTTGTTCACTAATAAGTTTGTTAGAACAATGCCTGGCACATAGCAGAAGCTCAATAAATATTTCTTGGATGAAGAAAGTACTACGAATTTATTTCTCTGATGTAGTAAATTCTTCCTATAACTGACCTTTGAGGGGCTTTCTTTCTTTGGCTCGAGAGGAGTCAGCATGCAATAGTAGGTAAATGCAGTATTTGTTTGACACCAGACTTTTTGGTGCAGTTGTATTCCTATCATTACTTGGTGTTTGTCTTTTCTAACATATTTCATATCTACCTTATGATTGAGATGGTTTCTATATACTGTTGTTTTACCCCATTCCTTAGGAGATTTGCCCACTCATATAGAGCAAGAAATTCAGCTTTAACAAACAAATCTGTTAGAAGGCAGGCAAACAGAATACATTGCAGCTGGAGCTGGATCTTTCACTTCACCTGAGAATAAATCTGCCTAAAAAGGTGACCTTGGCAGAGCTGGAGAGAATGTCTCTGTTTTAGCCCCTAAGGGAACATGTATTCCCTGGCACAAAGGGGAAAATCAAACTGTCTCAGTCTTCTGAATGAGATGAGTGCATTTTTTTCTCTATACTAGTGGTTCCCAATCTGTTTTGGCATGAGGCCCACCATGGTCCCTGCTTCCTGTAGTGTACTTTTACTAGAATTCCCATGGCAGCTGCTGCTCTAGGTTTAAAAAAAAAAAAAAAAAAAAAAAAAAAAAAAAAAAAAAAAATCCTCTCTCTTTCTAAAGAAAACCCTAGTTAATAAATGTGTAAACTTTCCTTTCCTTAAACCCATGTTTCTGGCTGATAATCACATCATCTTTTCCGGATGATAGCCAATTTCAGTGACTTCACAGCCTCCCATGCATCCATGTACCTCTAGGGTCCATTTCCATGCACTATCATGAAATGCAACTCCACATTTCTGTGCCAATTTTGCAAGTTCATTTTTCCTTGAGATTTGTATATGGCATGTCTGGCAGCCAATAAAGGACAAAAATGACGAATTATGGGTCAAAGACTTCTGTTTCCAGCATCTTGGAGAACTAGCTATTTGGAGAAACCCCTCTCAGTATCGAACACCTAAAAAATGCTGGATTAACTATTAAATCTTATTAAAAGCATGGCTGAACCAGTGTTTAAGTCCAGATGTGTAAGCAAGTGTTATATTTGGCATTTGTCTGCAAGCGGCTTTAATTACTAATAATCTAGAATGAGTTATAATAGGCGTATATATTAGTGGAGGACAGGAAGCAAAGCGGAGGGCCCACATAGAATGGGAGATAGTAAGGTGAATTTTACATAAAATTTGGACCCCAAAGAATGGCATATTTTTAAGAAACAAAAACTCTTACATAGCACATGGCCGAAGCAACTTGTCTATGCCAACCTTGCCTCTTGGTGGAAACAGGGAAAAAAAATATCTTTGAAGATTCCTAACCACAGGTTCGCATTCACACAGATTTGCAGCTGGAGCTCGCACTGCTTAAGTGACCTTGCCTCCCTCAAAAGAAGCTGAAAATTTAGTTTTAAGTGGTCTAGGTTGATAGTGGATGTTTAACAGCAGGTATAAATCAGGTGTGGATAATCAGAACTAACTGTTGACCATAACCCGGGATGCCTACCCCATAGAGCCAGACATTGTGGAAAGAATGGACTGTCCCAGTTGAGGCACTGGGATGACAGGTTGGGGTGTCACACTGGAGTCAAGGCCAGAACTGTTTACCAGTTGGCATTCCCATATTCACTTGTAATAACTGATGTAGACTTGGTAAATCACTCACATGTTCTGAGTCCTAGTTTCCTTCTCTTTTCTGGCCTGCCTGCCTTACGGAGTTATATTAAGTAATGTCTGTGAAAACACTTTGTGAAAAAACAAGTAGCAGTCAATGAAGGTAGAGCTTTTACACAGTTTCGCTTCAGTGTACAAGGTAATGCTTTATGGTCTGAAATAATTTAGTTAGTTCCTCAAAGTGCCTAAAGTGGAGGTTTCATATGATTTTCTCATCTGAGTTTTCTATTGGATGAATAGTGCTTGCTGTTAAAGGAAATGTGGTGAAAGATGGTCAGTAAAGTATGCTTTGGGGAGAAATTTCACAAAAGCATAACTCTCTTCTTGGAACAGAGCTCTCACAAGTACTTAAAAATGGGGATGAATGTTGGAGGTGTTAATCAGGAAGATGACAAGTATAATGGGGACAGTCTGGGGGGAGGGTATTGCTGAAGAGGTGCCAATATCTTTGGAGCTGCTGTGAAGGCCAAAGGGAAAACTGCTGAAAGGGGTGGTGAATTGGGTGGGTGGGCAGAAGCTGGGCTCCTCTTCTCTGAAAAGAAAGCAAAGAGATCAAAGGGAAAAGGTTAAAGCCCATTAAAAGAAGAGATATTAAGGAAAGGTTAAACATTAAACCAACAAACAAAAGATCCCAAACCTCCCCACTGCACGTGTATTGAACACCACCTTTGGTATTAAGTGCTTCAAAGAAAGCCTCTTCTTTAAACTGGTAGAGCTTTGTTTCCTTTTGTTGCTGGGAAGTAGAATCTGGGTCATAAATGGGGGTCGTGCAGGGTGAAGAATTAAGCAGCCAGGGACTGTGTGGGGTCAATCAAAGAGACGTTTCCACCAGGGTACAATACAAGGTACAAGATGACACAGGTCATCCAGTGAACCAACTCTCACCCCTGGTGCAGTCTTGAGCATTCCAGAATTTCCAAATAGGTGTGTTCTTAAGAAGCAGTGGAGTTGGAAGTAAGTGTTGTAGGAAGGGAAGAGTGCCAGAGAACTTGTCTTGAAAAATGCTTTTGAGTAACAAAGGCTAGGTTTCTACTTAGATTTTATGTCATGTATATATATTTTAAAGATTTTATTTATCTATTTTAGAGAGAGAGAGCACACAAGTGTGAGCAGAGGGAGAGGGAGAGAGAATCTCAAACAGACTCCATGCCAGGCGTGGAGCCTGACACGGGGCTCCATCCCACAACCGTGAGATCATGACCTGAGCCAAAATCAAGACTTGGCCACTTAACCAACTGAGCCACCCGGCACCCCTCTAAATACATTTTTAATCACACTTGATGTAATCCTAAGAAACTCAGTTGTCCATATTAAAGGATACTAAAGAGGGATGGTGGAAATTATGGGTAAGCTTAAGGTCTGCCTCAATCTTCTGCCACCCCTCTGTGCCCTCACTAGTCAGAGAAACTGGAAGGGGAAAGAGGAACACCTTTTGTGTCCCTGACTGAAGTAGGGTTATTTTTCCACCAGTCTACTTTCTTACATTGGGTTTCTTTCCTTCTTTTCAGATTCCCTTTTCTTGGAACTTCTATATCCTCACCTCTGTTCCCACAATTCTGAAAACCTATAACCATAACCACCCCCCTATCAAAATATTTCAAAAATATTATAGTGAGATATAAACCAAGGAAGTCTTGTGGGACTAACTTGCCTTCCTCTCCCTTGAACAATGTATAGAGAGTACTCCGTTAGAGGCCTTAACACCTGAATTTGAGTTTTAGCTCTGCTGTTTATGAGCTATGTAATCCTGAGGCCCATCATGTGACTACATTGGGTCTTAATTCTTTTCAGCTATTAAATAAGGGCATGGAGCTTTAACAGTTGACCCAATTGTCCCCTTTCTCTTAAGCATCTTGATACTAAATTATCCATATGGGAATGATCAGTATTTTCTTTTGTCCTTTAAACTCTAGGACAGGAAAGTAGCATATATTTCGTAGAGTTTCCTCTCAGTTTATCTTGGGTAGGCCAACTGAGTTTCCCATTGGTATTCCATCCAATTCCCTTCCTGTAAAATTGAAATTGAGTATTAAGTTAAATCACATTACTCTAAACTCCCCAAGCAATATGTACTGTTCCTTCAGAATTATTCATCACATTTTTAATTACTTGTTCAGTATCTGTCTTTTCTGCTAGATTGTAAGCTTGGTGAGGCTAGGAATCAAGTATGTGTTGTTGGTCATCATATTCATGGCACTTAGTGCCTGGTACATACTAGTTACTCAAAATACATTGGATAAATGAATGAATAAATGAATGAATAATTTTTTAAATGAAAGGGATTAAAATATAAAGCCCAGTAATCTAAAATTTAAAAAATTGTTAACACTGATTGCTTTTATTATTTCCAGACTGTTAGAAATAATTATCACATTCATCTAGCAGGACTGGGACTCTGTCTGTTTTGATGAAAATCGTAAGGAGATAAGGGAATATTTATCTCAGTTCTTTTGACTTGCTGCCTCACGATTACTGATCTCTGTGGATCTCCAGTGTCACTTAAAGTTCAGAACACGGTCTCCTCCTGATTGTTCCTCTGCTACCTAAAGGCCAACTTGATGGCATCTTTAGCATCTTATTGCCCAGGTACAATTTTACAGATGGTCCCAGTCCAATCACCTACAACTAGCTCATTTGCCTTCATGACCTATTTATGTCAACTGAGATCATCAAGTCTCCTTTGTGACGTGGCTTGGGTTGGTAATATATTTTTCTGACATGGGAATTATCCAAGAAAGTATGTTAGCCTATTTTGAAAGCTCTATTAATATTTTTAATTTTTATTATGTTGTTATTAAGGAATTATTGATCCTTCACTATTCTAGTATGTATAATCATGAAACTGTTTTCTGTCCTGGTAGGGTTCTTTTATTCATTTGTTCACAGAGAATCTTTTAAGCTTTCGAATTGAGCTTTAAGGATGAAACTGTGTATTTGTGTGTGTGTGTGTATTCTAAGTATATCAAAAGCGACAGCCAAAAGCATGGAGGAAAAAGAATGCATGGCATAGTTTATGAAAGAATGAGTAGACTGACATGTTTGGGGAAGAATATTTATTTGTAGGAGCACTTGAAGATAAAGTTTTAAAGGTCAACCTGGGCCTGTTTTTTCAAAGCTTTGACCATCAGACTTAGCAGTTTGGACTTTATATGGAGGCATTTGGATTTAATTTTGAATAATGAGGTATTACATTCCCCATCCCATCCATGTCACAACTCAAGACCTGTTATATGCGTATGAGGTACCTCATGGTTTTTCCAGCTTTATTTTACTACTTAGAGAGTTACCAACATATCATTTGCATTCACATTTACAAACCTTTACATATAAATGGGTGCTTACCACCTTGTATATTAATGGATTCTTATTCAGATTCTTGTTTTGTAATACCCTTGTGAATATTTCAGCTCTCCTGCTCTTCCTCCTCATCTCTCATGCAACTAATCATTTTATCTTCTTATGATCTTTATACAGAATTATATATGATTATGTTTACTTTTTTGCATATATATTATCCCTAATAGACTATAAGATATAGGAGGCCAAGGACTCTCCCTTCTTGTTCTCCTCTTCCTCTTATTCTTCCTTCTTTCCTTCTCCTTCATCCTCCTTTTCTTCCCCTGCTTCTTTCCCTTCATCTCCTTCTCTGGCTTGACACTTCGGATCTAGCTCAGTGCCTGAATTATAGTAAACTCCCTCTATGTATTTTATCTGCATTAATCTGAAGTGCTGTGTGACTGTGGCGAATTTATGACACCTCTCTGAATCTCATTTTCTTCATTTGTAAAATGGAGCTAGAAAGTACTTTATCCAATTATTTGGATATTAAATGAGATTGAACATGTAGACTGCTTAGAATAGTAGTACCTTGTGCATAAGATATATTCAAAGCTGTTTTTCTATTAGTTATCATTAGGATGTTAACTGAATGTAATCTTATAGATGTGGGCCCTTATTTGGTACAATCTTAGAGTAGTGTTGCAACCCCCCCCCCCCCGCCCAAAACCAAAAAAACAAACCTAGTCCTATAGCCACGAATAACTTAAATCCTTTACATTTTTTTCTGAAAGAATTTCAAAGGGGATCCAAATGTAATTCACTTTGTAACATCCCCTTTCCTTTCCTTCCTGTTTTTTCAAAGCTTACAGGTACTTCATAGATGCTCACTCTGCAAACCACCCAAGTGAGTGAAAAATTAGAAAGGGATATTAAATTATCTTTGGCAGGGTGTATCACTTTGTGTGTACAGGTATGTACATCCATATGTACCTATACCTTCACAAGTGTTTTTTAGCCTTTATCTGATTATATGATAAGGTGCCAGAAGAACCAGAATAGGGAAAATCACTGTTAACAGAAGTGATTGGGGAAGGCTTGTTAGGGTAACTGAGCCCAGGGTAGAGCTTGCCTAGGCATGCAGGCAAGTGGAAGAAGATATTATGGGAGTGAGAAACAGAATGGGCTATACACATGTAAAGAGCAAAGAATAATCAGATATGTAAGGGATGATGTGTAAAGTGGCTGGGTGTTTTGGAAAATTAGATAAATTAAATCAACACCTCTATTTAAACTGAATTGTCTCTGGTAACACTCAGAGGGAATAGTAATGAATAATTATAACGAAAAGTGAAGACCTACCAGATTTTCCTGGTTTGTCAGTGTTTTGAGTTTAAAACACATACAGAAGTCTGTGGTATCCTGGCTGCTCAAATTCCATGAACCTTTAGAACACTCAGATCTCTAGATCCAAACTTTTAAAATTAATCACAAACACCTTATGCCAGAATGTGAGCGGGATGGGCCTTCAATTTATAAGTGACTCAGCAAACATCAAAGCAGCATAAGGTTTGCATTTTATCCAATTATTTTTCTTTAAAGACTCAATGCTTTATTCATGTACTTAGAGTTGCCAGAAAAAATACAGGCTGTAGCAAGTAATTTTTGAAAATATAATTATATCCCAAAAGTTTCATGGTGTATACTTACACTAAAAATTTGTCCATTGCTTCTCTGAAATGAAAATTTAACTGGGCATCCTGTATTTTTATTTAATAAATCAGGCAAACTTGCACAACACTGTATGCATATTTCACAGACAAAGATAAGATTTTATAATATTTAATATAGCAATTCACATGCCCAGATTTTTTATTTAAAATGAATTTTAAATAATTTCTTTCAACCCCTACCACACATACACACTTATGGATCAAGGGGTGGGAGAAAGTCTACAATGGATTCTAAAGTGTTTTACTGAAAATGCTTAGCTTTTCTTCTCTGATACCTTTTTTTAATGGATGTGATTAAATTATCTTTAAAATATCTTCATTTGTATAATATTTTAACAACAACAAAAAGATCTAGCATAAAAATCTTGTTTTAAATAATCTGTTTTCCTGAAATAGTCGCCTGTGTTCTAAAGCTGCTATCTTCAAGCAGAATTGGATCACATGCAAACAATAGACAACTACATTAAAGTATTCTGTGTCTGAAAGGAGTTTCAAAAAAGCATACTTTGTCTTAGGGATAATTTTGATGCATTATTCAAACATTTTGTGTAAATAGATAAAATATACTAATTAACATGGAATTCTTTGGATTAATACATTTCTTAGGAAAACATTCCAAACTGGAACTTTAGATTTGAGTAGGAAGTAATCCAATGTCCTCCTGTAATTTCTTATTGTTGGAGGGCTAAATAGTTTCGCCAGGAAACAGTTCCGAGTAAATGCAATTTCTCTCTGTGTCCTACACTGAGGCTCAACAAATTAGTTTCAAAAATGGCAGTGGAACATTTTGGAAACAAGGCATGAGTAGAATTTCAACCTTCTATCTTTGGTTAAGAAGAAGATACTTAAAGCTAGATACATGCCTTTGTTTTGCTGTGCCTATATAGTTATTATATTTTGAGACTGAAATTATTAAAAGAATTATAAATATAGAACTTGCTGATTTTTTAAAATAAATTCCCCATATGTAGAAAATAATTAAACTTTTTTTTTTTTAACTGATGGCAAGCCTGTATGTAATTAATGGGGAAATCTGTTATTTGTATGACAGAAGGGCAGAAAGGATACCCATTCCATTTCTGTGTCTTTAGGCAGGAGGGCAAGAGAGCTGTTGGAGAATAGAAGTCTGAACATTTTCATTAAAAAAAAATATATATATGCAAGAGCCAAGACTGTTGTTTGAAAAAGCTTTTTCAGAGCTCACAATAGTGCTTCCATAATTGAAATAAAATGTTAATTGAGTTTTTTATGATTGTCTTTCTCTATTATGAGGACATTCTTATGAGTTGGAGAGAAAGTAATGGCAAGACATATTACTAGATAGTAGCTATGAATTAAGATAGACTGGCATATAGTAAGCATTTAAAAAATGTTTATAAAATGAATGAATGATTATTCTGATGTTTCTAATGCATACAAAAATATAGAAAAAAATGTCCACAATTAGAACCTTTCCTTTTGAAAAGGATTGGATAATTTGATAAGCTACTTGTAGTAAAGGGGTGAAACTAAGAAAACTAAAAGATCGAAGAGAAATCAATAATGGCCGCAGGGCTTTGTTTTTCTGAATGGGGTATGCAAATTGAAGGTAAAAAGTTAAATTGCTCAGGATGATAGAGAGGATTTTTCAGACACTAGGAAAAAAGAAAGAAGAAGAATGAGAAAACCACAGTGGAGAGGAAGAGATATGTAATGTGAAATTTTTATTAAGTTACTATTGTATGGAACAAATTATTTTTTGAACTTCTCATGAAATTTTCTGCAAAATACTTGCATTTCTATTCAATGTGTTGTGGAATTGGATCTATCTTGGGGATTTAGTCAAAGTGTTAAATATAGTTATAAGATTGGCATTCACTGGACAAGGCATTGGACCTCCAATGTCCATGGAGGTCTTATACATCTGGATATCAGGCGAATATCTATTCATTTCCTTGCTCAGAATTCATCAATGGCTGTCCATAATCCACAGCAGTGATTTTTCAAATTAGGTGGAAAGGAGGAGATGCTGTATCAATCATCTGAGACATTTTTCAAAACACATATGGTAACCATGTGTTTTTAGAAAAGGGTTCCCATGTGATTCTCCTATTTTCTTACCAGAGCCTTTGTCCATTTGTGAATGACTGCCCTACAGAATAAAACCAAAAGTAGCCTTCTATAGAAGGCTGTCAAGATGTGGTCCATTTTTTTCTGCTCAACATTGTATGGCTATTTCTGCTTCAAGCTTTGTACTCCAGAAATAGGAAACAATTTATACATTTTGTTTCCAGCCTTATCCTTTTCTTTGCAAATGCTGTTCCCTTCTCTTGGAATATCTCCTTCTCTACTTTCTCTCCTGGTCTTTGCCTTTTCATCCTGTAAATATTAGTCCCTGTTCCTGTAACACTTTTACCTAACTAGTAATCCATGTTATTGCATGCTTACTTTTGTCTAGGCTATGAGATCTTTTAGGGCTGGGGCTGTCTTTTTATCTTTGTACTGCCAGGAAACATTATAAGGTCACACACGTCATAGGTTCTTAATAAATATTAGTTAACATTGAAAGAAGAAAACAAAACACAGGGCTTGGGGTTGATGGGGCATTGGCAGAGGCAGATACAGTATGCCTCTACTGCCCATTTTATTTCTAAGAAAGCATCAGAGATAAACCCTATAAGTATATGTGTAAACTTCAACAATATATTTTTTTTAAAAGAACATTTCACGGTCGCCTGTGTGGCTCAGTCAGTGAAGTGTCCAACTCTTGATTTTGGCTCAGGTCATGATCTCAGGGTCCTGGGATTGAGGAGCCTCAGACTCTCTGGGCTCCATCAGGCTTTGTGCTCAGCAGGGAGTTGACTTAAGGATTCTCTCTCTCCCTCTGCCCCTCCCTCCACTCACGTGTGCGCCCTCTCTCTCTCAAATAAATAAACCTTAAAAAAATAAAAGAACATTTCATGATCCATATGTGGTAAATTACCCGATACAGTATTTTTTTTTTGTTTTCATAGCATAGAGTCTAATACGTTGGATCATACTTTTTTGTTTTTAAAAGGAAAGCAAAAAGCTATTAAAAATGGCAACATCTAGAGTGGTATAGATATTAAGCCACCTTAGAGAAGACTTTGCTTGAAGACATTGAGATCCTCAATTCTTTTGTCATAAAGGAGAACCAACCAACTGATTCGTAAATTGAGGGGGAAGTAGGGTCAAGGGATGAAAAAAAACTTAATTGGAATATTATATTTGCATACTCTTGTGAATGATACAGTAGTTAAGAAAAGAATATGGGAAGGAGATGGGTGAAGTATAGGAATGAAAAAATAATGAGAGTATAGGGGTTGGCCTTAAGGAAATGATAGGAGTGAAACATCTGGATCAATGGCTCATGTTTAACCCTGAAGCTTGATTTACTGTGAGGATATGCTACTACCAGGTATATCATGAGTTTGAAATTAAGACCCTGCCTGTTCCAGCCTTGATACAGGTCTTAGATGAACTGAAAGAGCCCTAGTGTTAGCAGCTTAGGCCTATAAATTGGTGGAAGAGCCCAAGTTATGTTCAGCCTTGGGGCAAGAGGCTAAGGTACCTGCTTCCTGAAAGCTGCATACTAAGAAACTACTGTTCTGGAGTGTCATGGTGTGTTCTTCACTCACCAATTATTTTTTTCAGCAGAAATGTATTTTACTGTACCTTGATTTTAGTAATGAATTATGCTCAGGTGACCTGAAATCTTCCAGCAGAAGATAGACACTACACTAAATTGCTTGAGGGATATATTTTGGTAGAGTATGCCTAGATATTGCCAGCAGTAGGCACGAAAATCTGGGCTACCTCAACTCCTGTTTTCAATACCACTCCGTGTGACAGCCACATTAACAGCAGTAGTAATATATGGGTCCCTCTGGTGGATAGATCAGATTTTCTGGGGTTTTTCCCCCCTTCATGCTGACAGTGACCAGAACTTAGTAAGCACTCTTAGGTGACTCTTGAATGTATCACAGGAAAGATAACAATAAAAAGAAACAAACTTTATCTAGGATGGTATTTTAGCTCTTTTAACTACATTACCATATGAAACGAGACCTCATTTTGTACCCAAAGTTGATAGAGCAGAGCAGAATCTGGTATAGGTTACAGTCATAAATATTTCACAACTGTTCTCTCATTCAGTCCTATACACGTATAACACCAGATCGTAAAGTTAAAATCTTGCATAGTTATCCTATAAATAGATATATTGGATATTCTTGTTTCATCTAAATACCTTATGGGTGTAGTGGAGTTGATGAAATGTATACAATATTCTTCACTGTTCAGGCTAAAAAAAGTGAAAATTTATCATAAGTTTATAAGTAGGAAATAGGTGAAAACCATTTAGACAGTTACACTTTTGCTTCCCACTATATTTAAAATCTCAGAAGACATAATGCCTTGAATAGTCTCAGGACTAAGTGATGGTTACATATAACTCTGAATTATAAGTTTGTAAATTTGTATTCTTTATGATATCTGTGATGTCTTCAGATGGGAAAATAACAAGTCTCTTTGTAGTGATAATTCTAACTACCAAGTTTAGTTCTCCAATATGTTGAAGAGGTTATAAAACTATATGGGATTGCATGGAGCTAGTATGTTACAAAAATGGTATCCCTTTTTTTGTTATGTTCATCAGCTGGAGGAAAGATTATTGGATATGGAGTCTGAGACTTCAGCTCTGGTCCTGGTCCAATTTATAAGTACTTGTGCAGACTTTGGCAGGACACTTCTAGGTTTCAGTTCCTGTTACGTAAAATGAATGGGTTGAACCTGAGAATCTCTAAGGTTCCTTCCATCTCTAATGGTTTGAATATGTGATTCTATCTATTTTCTCCTATTGCATGCATTACTGCTAACTGGCTAATGTCCAGTGAGGGTCAGCGCTTTGCTAGACTCAACAAATATTATTTTGATATATTTCATTTCCTGGGAAGAACAATAGACTTCCATTAAATAAACAAATCATTAGATGGAGACCAGTTCACTGAACAGAGGCATAATCTACACATTTGCTGAACACCCTCAGATGTTAACAGGTTATAGGGAAACTAACTGGTCCTGCAAATATTTTTACATGTATCCAAGATTTCATTCATTTGCTTTATGTATTGCTACCTTGGCAAACTCCAGGGTTATAGAAATCAATTCAGAAGTTAATGGACAAAGACATTCTATTGATAGAAGACGAAACACTTTATGGTTGAATTCTCTAGGCTGCCTTCCAGACATTTACTTGAGTAGGGAAGATCTGATAGATGAGAATAAGAAATAAATTTGTCTCATGATATACCTAGAAATGACTTTTTCCCTTATCATCCCATCTTAGCCCTTCTTCCCAACCAAGTTAATATCTTTAATTTTGAATGAATCTTAGCTATTTTTGAAAAGTAAGTTTTTAAAGCATTAAACTATTTGAAATATTTTTATTATCTGTTCATAAACATAATAATGAAACCTCCATTTGATATTTTTTGCATGTGTTACATTTGAAGGAACTTAATCACTTTTTCAAAAACTAGTATTAACTTTATTCTAGCTCATGGGTATTTAGGAACAAAACAAAAATAATCTTGGACCTTCATCAAATTATACAAGGAAGTTAAAGTTGGGGATAAATGTCTTTATTGTGTTTGTTTATTTTTGTTCTTTTTTAAAACAGTGAATTGTGCCTTTCATTATGAAGGAATGCATACTATTGTGGCTTCATATATAATGTTAATTAGTTATCCATATATGTGTGTATATACCCACACCAAATGTTATTTGATGTACAGAATCAGAGCTGGTTAGAACTTTCAGATGAAAAGCTTTAGGCCACCCAACTTGAACTAGTAATTACTTCAGCAAATAGCTGTATGCTTTTGTTTAGGAAATGTACATTTGAGAGTACGCATTTCAGTAAATTTTAAAAACAATTCTTTAATGCCTATTCCTTACAAAAACAAATGCAAACTTTGGTGTGAAGTTGTGAATTTGACTCTCAACAAACATTTCGTGTAGTAAAAGGCATGGCCTATACCTTTGAAAAATGGTTCAAGTTGTATCTCTGATTTTATTCTTTATAGAAAATCTAGCCTTCTGCTTAATTAAGGTAGTCAAGGATGAATTAATCTACAACTTTAGCTATATCCACTTCTTCAGAGATGGTAGTGAGTTAATCTCTCTACTTTTTACAATAATTTCTTTATTTTTCTTATCATCCAGCTCAAATTTTATACTTTGTCATTTCAATAACCTGTTGCTGTTATAAAAAATACTTGCTCTGGGGCACCTGGGTGGCTCAGTCCGTTAAATGTCTGACTTCAGCTCAGGTAATGATCTTAGGGTCCTGGGATTGAGCCCAGCCCAGCGTCAGGCTCTGTGCTCAGCATGGGGTCTGCTTCTTCCTCTCCCTTTCCCCCTGCTTGTTACTCTCTCTCAAATAAATAAATAAAATCTTAAAAAAAAATACCTATTCTTTGGTCATACCTCCTAGCAAAACCCATTCTTTATAATACCCAGTTATTAGTACAGGTAGAACATCTGAGTATTATGGGAGATGGTCAAACCCGAGGGGACACTGATTTCATTATTAATTTGGAATGACCACATTCGAATGAGTTTTTTTTTTTTTAAAGATTTTATTTATTTATTTGACAGAGAGACAGCCATCAAGAGAGGGAACACAAGCAGGGGGAGTGGGAGAGGAAGAAGCAGGCTCCCAGCTGAAGAGCCTGATGCGGGGCTCGATCCCAGAACGGTGGGATCACACCCTGAGCCAAAGGCAGACGGTTAATGACTGCGCCACCCAGGCGCCCCTCAAATGAGTTTTTAATACTGGTTGTCCATTCCCCTACATATTTGGTGAAATATCTGTTCTGCTGTCTTCTATGGCCATTTTGTAACCTTTCTATCCTCCTTGAATACCGTAAGCTCTGCCTCCTCCTTGTCACTTTGGACAGATAACACAGCTTCCCACAGAAAATCCTTGTGGTTGTCACCACCAGACTAGAGATACTCACAGTTGCATTGATCATTTCCTTCTCCTTGCCGGGAAAACCAAAGACCTTTTTACCTCTTTTTAATGATGTAGGATCCAGAGCTTTGGATCCAGAGTTTTGGATCCAGTTCCTTCCTACCTTTGCAGGAACCATACATTTTACTCTTTTCTTCTCTTTTCTTTATGTCTACCCTCCCTTTCTCCAGGTTTTTTTCTCTTTTTTTAAATTCTCATTTTCAAATAGGCTCAAATATTCCTTTTTTAAAACAGCAACAACAACAAGTCAACCACACAGGACCTCATACCTACTCCCCCATTATAACTCTGATTCCCTTTTCAGCCAATCTTCTCATAAGAATTATTTTTATTTGTGGGGGCGCCTGGGTGGCACAGCGGTTAAGCGCCTGCCTTCGGCTCAGGGCGTGATCCCGGCGTTATGGGATCGAGCCCCACATCAGGCTCTTCAGCTATGAGCCTGCTTCTTCCTCTCCCGCTCCCCCTGCTTGTGTTCCCTCTCTCGCTGGCTGTCTCTATCTCTGTCAAATAAATAAATAAAATCTTTAAAAAAAAAAAAAAGAATTATTTTTACTTGTGTTTATGATTTTCTCAATTTTCACTCCCACCCACTATGATTTGGATTCTACTCCCATCATTTCACCTGAACAACTTTTGCTAAACTCATCTATGAACTCAGTAATGATAGTTGTAATAATATAGTAGAAGAAGAATTAATAGTGATAGTAGTAATGAGATGAGTTATAAAGTGGTGACAAGGAAATTTTGGGCAATGAGGAGATGAACATTTGGAAAGCTATCTCATTGATGCTACCCTAGTAGTGGGTGTTAGTGCAGTGGCTAAAAATTTAGCTCAGGCTAAAAAAAATGAGGGGTGTGTTGGTGGTGGTGGAAAATTTTAGCTCAGGCTAAAAAAATGAGGCGGTGTGTTGGTGGGTGGTGGCAGGAGTTAAATATTTAATATTGTCACTGTGAAAATATTGAAGTATGAAATAAGCTACTGAGTGTCCAAAGGAAATTTCTCTAATACATTCATATTTCTTGTTATACATCATATTTTATTAGATTTCAATCCTTCTTTTATTATTATTTCCCATCTATACAAAGACTGACAAAATTTATAGGAATACAGTGCTCTCAAAATATAGCAATGAGGCATTAAAAAATGTGACTTCATGTCATAATCTGATTAAAACAGACTCATTTTATTTATTGGAGAATTATCATTCAAACACTTACCTGTTTATAGTAGTTATTTGTTGCTAAATTGTCCCCAGAGACGCAGTACCTTTTCTTTTTTTTCTTGGTGTAGTGTATGAAAAACTACCCAGAACAGTGAGCATATGTCTTATCAAAACAGTTTGTGAACGTACTTTAAATGCTCTTTTAAGATAGGAAAAGGAATTAAAAACATCAAAAATGTATTTTACCCAATTATGTTCTGATCCTTCTCTTATACATGATTTCACCACAATTTTTGGGTGACTGTTATTTTGTATGTTTATTTAGTCTGTTGTGGGTGTGGGGCTTTTATTGGGGATGGATGGAAGTGGAGAAGCCAAGGAAAAGCATGTATGTGAACTGACATTGTTTATTTCACATCATACTACATGTCAAATTTCAGTATAGAATTGCAGAAGAGTTACAAATGGTAGAGAAGAAAATCTAAAAATCTTTTTAAAAACAACCAGACAGTAAAGAAGGGTAAAAATGGAGACCATTAAATTTTCTGTGATATAAGGAGGTGGCTCCACATCCAAAGCAAAAACTGGGGTGTATACTATATTATTAAATTTATACGTTATTGAAGGAAGTTGCCGAGAGTTGACACATTCTTTCTAAAAACTATAGCAGAAAAATGTTTTCCTAAAATTGTCTGAAAAACATCTATATAGGATCTATTTACTAGAATAATGAAATCTAGGGATGTGGGTGGCCTGTGGGATAAATGGGAACCATTCCTGTAAAACCAGTTTGAATTCATAGAATGGAGTGGTAGAGCTGGAAGAGCCACTGTGATGTAGACTCATGATGCTCTTTCTATCTTCTATTAATTAAGGCAATCAACATTGGAAAACCTACAACTGTCAGTGACTTAATATTTTTTTTGCTTGTGTAAAGTTTGATACAGGTCAGACAACTCTTTTCCACTTTTATCTTTGCCATCTGGAATGGGTCCTTTGAGGAAGTGACACATATAACTTCTGCTCACAATCTGTTCTCTGTAAAGAGCCACATGGCTTTCATCCTATTTGCAAGGGAGACTGGAGTTGTGGGGGAAGGATGTGGATATTTCATGAGCACTAGTTTTCTCTGCCACAAACAGCCTTTTAGCAAAAGGAAAGTGAGGAAGGGAGGGAGGAGCAGTTATCATCAAATCTCAACAGAAAGTGCTTGTAACTTAAGCGGTTCTAATTGAGATACACTAACCTCTTTGGAGGAAGGAAAAAAAATCAGAGCGGAGACGTAAGAGAAAACAAAACAATAGATTTGGTGATACAAATGTTCCAAATGAAATATTCTGAAATTACAGATCAGAGCTAACAATATATACTTGTTCATAATCTCTTACTTCATCCCATATTGTGCTCATTCAAATATATGCAGCAATCAGAAGGGTACAAGCACCAGAATTTTGCATGGATGCTGCATATGCCAGTTTTGGTCTTTTGGACCTCAACCATACTTTGCTTTTTATGTTTTCTTCTGTATTTCCAAGGACTGGAAACCCATAAACTATATCTCACAGGTTTCCTTGTTAGTTGGGTTCCAGTTAGGATCTTCCAATAGAAGGTATTGACAGGAGATAAAAAGGCAAGGATAAGTAAGTCATTTTTTCCCCTGTTATTTGTATTCTGGCAAGTGGTATTTTGTAGGTGTCTGGGGCCTCCTGGAATAAAGGTGTTTGCAAGAATACTGTGATTGGCAAATGCAGTGACTGCATTGGCAGCAGCATTAGAATCTCCAATCACTGCAGTGGCAAACATGTCACTCCAGCAGCCTCAGAGACAGTATACTTATGGGCTCTGGGTTACACTATTTTCTCCTGTTTGTTTCTCCAGCCCTAGAGATGGAAGTGGCTTTCTCTACTTGGTGACCACTGTGTAGTATTACCATCACCTGGTTGCTTTTCCTGACCCTCCAATACATTTGTATTCTTATCCACTCTGAAATACCTATGGTAGTCCTCCCTGCACGCTACCCATTGTGCTGCAAAGTAACAAAAACTTGAAGAAAAGAATATAAGAAAAAGTCACATAAAGAATAAACGTATATCATTAAAGGATTTATCCAAGAAAACAGAAGATATATTCTGACAAAATTATTCCAAGTTCTTCAACTGTAGGCTATGTGATTTACCTCTAATTAACTGCTGAAAGAAGAGGTACAAACATTCAAGATGAAGGCAACACAAAGAATACAAAAAAAAAAAAAAGAAAGAAAGCAAGCAAGAAAAGAAAAGAAGAAAAGAAAAAAGAACGGAAAGGAAAAAAAGTTGCCAAAATTCATGAAAGAAATGGAAGAGAAATGAAACAATGTAGGGAGAAAATAATATTTTATGTAGTAAAATAAAATTAAATACAAGTGAAGATCAGTGAAAGAGATCACATAAAACAAAATTTAAAAGAAGAAAAATATAGAAATAATAATAGAGTAACAGGTATAGAAGATAACTTGGAAACTACAATTGGTAAAGAAGAAAGCAGAACAAGTAGAACAAGTAACAATGAAAATTTTCCCTAAGGAAATATTCCTGACATGAAGAAATACACGAATCTGTAGATCAAAAGAAAGCCAGGAAATACTGTTATAAAGTTATTCAACATTAATCATGAAGAAAGAATTACAAGGGTCTCAAGCAAAAAAAAAAACCAAAAAAAAAAAAAAAAACCAAAAACAAAAAAACCACACAAAACAGGTCAATAGGAAAAAAGTTAGGTTAACCAAAAATGCAGAGAAGGGCTCAATACCAGAATAATAACAGAGCAACATATACAAATTTTTCAGGGGAGAAAATAGATTTTATTCACAATTTTTGTTTGTTACCCCTTAGGCATAAATGGTAAGAAGTAATTGTTTTCAAGTGTGGAAGGATTAGAAACCATCCATTATTTTTCTTGAAAAGAAAAACTTGACAACAAAATTCTTCAGCTAAAGATGAATCAAAGAATCCAGGAAAGGAAAAGCCATAGAAATTGAACAAGGAGAGATTATTAAATCCATTTAACTATTAACTAAAACCAAGAAATATGGACACTGTAGTTACTGAAGTTATAAGACTTCCTTATATAATACACTAATACACACACACACATACACACACAATTATATCATTATAATTAATAAAAGCAGGAACTTTTAGGAGGAAAAATAAGAGGAAGAATAGGGAGACCAATTTCCTTATTTTTATATACTCAGCAGATACTATAGGGGTTGAACTTTAGACAAAAAACATAATTTTCCCTCTACCCTCTTATTTCTGGGCTGAGATATTCCCCTTCCCCTGCCTTGTAATAAAAGACATATTAAAGGAGAAAAATTAACAGAAGTTTAATAACATGCATAGCTCCTGTACATGGGAGATACCCAGGAAAACTGAGTAACTCCCTGAAATGGCCCCAGCCAGCACCTTGAATACCATCTCCAATTAATGACAAAAGATGTTGGAGGTGGGGGAAAGGCTTGTTAATGGGAGGTTACCAGGAAAAGTACAATAATAAGTAATAACAGTAAGGTTGTTATGCAAATCAAAGCATTGCCTTCTCACTGATAAATTTCTGGAGATTTAGTCATCCTTCTCTTCCTGGTACTGGGAGAGAGATACCTTTAGAACTGGAGATTTCCTTTATAAATGGATATGTCTCTTATAAAAAAGTATTTTTTACTTGATTTTCAGAGCTTCTCCTGTGTCTGCAGTTTCTTAAAAATATTCAGTTCAAAATAATCCTTGTATCAAAGAGACATATTTTGGGGTGGCAAATTCTCTTCCCCTTTACATTATGTAGTTTGAAAATTAATATCTCTTAGTTTGTTTTTTATAACATTATCTTATCCAATTGGAAGACTATGTTTTAAAGAAATTCATAGCTCTTATAAAGAAGACATATTTATCTTAGTTCTTGTAATAAAGATTTTTCAAGTCCTCAGAAACAAAGGGATTTTTCTAAACTATAAAAGAAAATGGGGGAAATTTCAAGACCTCCATGTGAGTAACCTTATTTTAATTACAAATTAAGCCCGTGGGGGAAAAGTATCAAGGGAAAACAAAACAACAGTCATCCACACACATTGCTTATTTGTAAGTTCTTTTTACCCTGTTACGAAGAAAAAATCATAAGATTAAGCCAGAGAATTGGGCACATAAATGTAACTACTAGAGCATATTGAGGGTACCCAAATGAGCTCTAGCAAAAATTACAGTGCTAGAAATCCATTTCATGTTCCAGGGTTCCTGCTGGGATGACATTCTTTGCATTTTGTTAATTTGGACTATGGTATACGATGTTCTGCTAATGAGTGGAATAAATGTATCTACATGGTAAAAACCAAACCAGGAATTTAAAAATCTTTAATTATTTAGAGTAATACATGAAAGGCTGGGGAACATTTCCATTAAAACCCACAATGTTGATGGGTTTAATACCAGACTGTAAATATTTCTTTCAGGATGCATCTAGAAAATCAGAGCAAATGCATATTTTACATGCTTAGAGAGTTTATATTTACACACACACACACACACACACACACAGAGACATGAAAGTTCAACATGTTAAGTTGCTTTTGTTAACCTTGTCACAACCATCAGAATGAAAATTAAGGACGTTGGGAAGCATCTAGTCTATAATTTGACCTAATTTTTTTTTATCATTTATGAATAGAAAAAATTTTAATTAAGTGAGTATTCTTGTAGACCAGCCAATTCATCAACACTTGTAGAAGCATAAGAATCTACTATGCTAATAATCCCAAAGCTGAAAGGCTTTTACATGGAAAAAAAAAGTAATGGATCCAAAGGAATTATTACAATTTGCCTTGTCAAAAATCCATTCATTGAATTGTGTGGAATGAAACATAATGACTTCTTTACAGGTCTAATAGCTACAGCCAAAAAGTAGTATGTTCATTGAAATATGTGGTTACTTATTACACTAATGCTCAAATACTTCACATACTTTTAACATTTTCACTTCATTTATTTTAAATGTTGATGAAGAAGTTACTCTGAGGAAAAAAATGAGGAATATGAATACATTTTATTAAAATAAAAAGCAATGTAAGTCACAGGGAATAAGAGCGATTTATATTTTATTTATTGGTTCAAGTTACTTAGAGTTTACAGTTCCCTTGGAAAGGAATGATGCTTTCTCAAGTATTTTCCATTTCGTCATTTTCACTGTAGATATCTAGGCTTGTGTGTGAATAATGTATGTAAGTGTGAATTTGTAATCTTTAGCACATACCTTTGGGGTATCTAACCATACACCATTGAAAAGACTTCCTGTTCAATTAAGAAACTGTTTTGGCTAATTCTATGTAGGCAAATTTCTGTATGTATCTCTATCTACTGTAAAGACTGACATTGTAATGCTTCATTTTCCTATAATTGAATAATCGAAATAAAAAACAGTGTTGCCAGAACTTTGCCAAAAAAAATATATTTAGCGAAGAAGAAAGAGAAATATTTGGATATTTCAATTCAAGGATGTAGAAACATTTATTTTTTATTTAACTTAGGCACAGTCCCAATGTTATTTAGAAAAAATACATGGAAAGTGAAAACCACAAAGAATCTTAAAACTGCTTTATAAGTATTAGTTTAAATTCTAGTATATATATATATATATATGTATGTATATATATATATACATACATATATATATATATACATATATATATGTATATATATATATATATATATATATATATATATATATATATACATATATGTATATATATATATACACATATATATCAGAGAGTAGAAGGAATCCTGAGACTGGAAAGATGGTGGGAGAGTAAGAGGAGCCTAGGCTCATCTTGTCCCATGAATACATCTAGATGACTATTAAATCATCCTAAATACCACAGAAATCAATCTGAGACTGGCAAAATAAACTCCATAACTAAAGGTAGAGAAGAAGCCACATCAAAGAAGGTAGGAAGTATGGAGACCTAGTTTGGGAGATAAATGGATCATGGCCACTGTGGTGGGAGGGAGCTGTGGTTGTTGAGAAGAGCAAGAGAAAGACTAACATATAGGGGAGTACATGGGGGAAAATGAATCCCCATAGCAGTTGGCGTGGAAAGAAAGAGGGGCCAAATTTCATGACTTCTTGCAATCAGCAAGGCTTGAAGCCTGGAGTTTTAAAGGTCAGTGTGTTTGGCTCTGGGAAAACTCAGAGGACATTGGAGCTGCTCTTGGAAAACAGGCAGGCACACAGCCCACAGATTACAGTGTGGAAACAGCAATCTGAAGAGTGCCTGAGGCACACAGTGGGGAGGTTATTTGCTCATCTCAGGATGTGTCCCAGAAAGACAGTATTCATGGAGAGATCCCTCTGGGAAAAAAGGAACTGGCAGGTAACATTGCCCTCCTTCACCCCTCAGCATAAACAGAGCCACCTGCAGGAACCAGCACAGCACCGATACCTGTTGCCCTACACACTTCAGCAGAACTGACCTTTCTGGTCATGCTTGCCTCAGTCCCAGTGCGGTGGACCCCCTTTCCCTGAAGCCCAGCCCAAACCCCTGCCAACACCACATCTCGTGACTTGGGAGTTTTGCAAGGCCACAGTTCTTGTGGCAGTGGTGACAGGTCTCATTTCACAAGCAGACCAGAGCACATCTAATTAAAATGTGCCACATTCAGGCCAAGGATCAAACACTACCCATGACAGGCAAAGAGAGCCTGTACAGATGACAGGCCCAAAGGATAAAGTCACCAGGACACAATAGTAGAATGCATGCAGCACATACTGGAGACACTCCTGGAAGTTCCAGGCCCTGGGGAAGAGGGAACACTGCACTGCGGGGCAGTACAAGATCTCTTCTTGATAAGCTATTACCCACAAGAACAGGAGATATAGCTGACTTTCCTAACACACAGAATAGGCACAGAGACTTAGACAAGATGAGAAGATAGAGGAATTTGTCCTAAATGAAAGAATATGACAAGGCCATGGCTGGAGATCTAAGTGGGACAGATGTAGGTAACATGTCTGATGGAGAATTTAAAGCAATGACCATAAGACTACTCACTGCACTTGAAAAAAGAGTGGAGGACATCAGTGAGACCATTAACACAGAGATAAGGAATAATACAGCAGAGATAAGGGGCTCAAATGAAATGAGAAAAACACTTGATGGAATGAACAGCATGCTGGAAGAAGCAGAGGAATGAATTAGTGACCTAGAAAACAGTAATGGAAAATAATCAAGCTGAATAAAAGAGAGAAGAAAGGATATGCAAAATGAGAATGGACTTAGGAAACTCAATGACTCCATTAAATGTGATAACATTTGTATTATAGGAGGCTGAGACAAAAAAGAGAGATAGAAGGGGTGAGAGAATTTATTTGAAGAAATAATAGCTGAAAGCATTCCTAATCTGGAGAAGGAAACAGATATCCAGACCCAGGAAGTGTAAAGAACCCCCAACAAAATCAGCAAAAGCAGATCAACACCAAGACACATTGTAACTAAAATGGCAAAATATAATAATAAAGAAAAAATATTAAAAGCAATGAGACAAAAGAAGGCTGTTACATACAAAGGAAACTCAAAAATCTATCAGCAGATTTTTCAGCAGAAACTTTCCAAGCCGGAAAAGAGTGGCATGACATATTCAAAGTGTTGAATGGGAAAAACCTACAGCCAATAATACTCTGTCCTGTAAGGTTATAATTCAGAATAGAAGGAGAGAGAGTTTCCCAGACAAACAAAAACTAAAGGAGTTCATGACCACTAAATCAGCTCTGCAGGAAATATTAAAGGAGACTCTTTGAGTTGAAAGGAAAGACCAAAAGTGACAATATGAAGGTAGGAAACACAAAACCAGTAAAAATGAATATTTATGTAAAAAATCAGTCAAGGAAGTCACAAAATAAAAGGATGTAAAATATGACACCATATACCTAAAACATGAGGAGGAGAGGAGTAAAGAATCAGTTCTTTAAACTTAAGCAACCATCAACTTTTTTAAAGATTTATTTATTTATTTTAGAGAGTGAGAGCATGCAAGTAGGGGGAGAGGGAGAGGGAGAGAAGCAGATTCCCTGCTGAGCATGCAGCCTCGTGAGGGACTTGATCTCATGACCCTGAGATCATGACCTGAGCCAAAATCAAGAGTCGGGTGCTCAACTGACTGATCCACCCAGGTACCCCAAACAACCATATACTTAATATAGATTGCTATATGCAGAAGATATTAAATACAAAACTTAATGGTAACCACAACTCAAACACCACTAATAGATATGCAAAGAATAAAGAGTAAGAAATCCAAATATATCACAAAAGAAAACCAGCAAACCATGAAAGAGAGAAAGATGAGAAAGTGTCAGAGAAAATCTTCAGAAACAACCACAAAACAAATAATAAAATGGCAATAAAAACATAACTATCAGTAATTACCTTTGAATGTAAATGGACTAAACATTCCAACAAAAGATGTAAGGTAACAGAATTGATTAAAAAACAACATCCATCTATATGCTGTCTATAAGAGACTAACTTGGGACCTAAAGACACCTGTAGATCAGACAAAATAGACTTTAAAACAAGGACTATAACAAGAGACAAAGAAGGGCATGATACAATTATGAAGGGGACAATCCTGCAAGAAGATATAACAATTGTAAATATTTATGTACTCAACATGTGAGCACTCAAATACATAAAACAGTTAATAACAAAATAAAGAAACTAATTGATAATAATATAATTGGAGTAGAGGACTTTAACACCCACTTACATCAATGGATAGATCATCCAAACAGGAAATCAACAAGGAAACAGTGTCTTTGAATGACGCACTGGACCAGGTAGATTATTTAGAGCATTCCATCCTGAAATAGCAGAGTACACATTTTTTTTTCAAGTGCACATGGAACATTCTCTAGAATAGATCACATGATAGACCACAAAACAAGCCTCAACAAATTCAAGAAGATCAGAGTCATACTATGCATCATTTCTGACCACAATGGTATGAAACTAGAAGTCAACCACAAGAAAAAGTCTGGAAAGACCACAAATATATGGTGGTTAAATAATATGCTCTTAAACAATGAATGGGTCAACCAGAAAATAAAAGATGAAATAATAAAGTACACAGAAACAAATGAAAATGAAAACACAATGGTTCAAAACTTTTGGGATGCAGCAAAAGTGGTTCCAAGAGGGATGTTTATAGTAATTCAGGCCTACATCAAAAAACAAGAAAACTCTCAAATAAACCACCTAACCTTATACCTATTGGAGCTAGAAAAAGAATAACCAAAACCCCAATTCAGCAGAAGAGAGGGAATAATAAAGATTAGAGCAGAAATAAATGATATAGAAACAAACAAACAAAAAAACAATAGAAGAGATCAATGAAACCACAAGCTGGTTCCCAAAAAAAACCAAAAGAATTGATTGCCTCTAGCCACTCTCATCAAAAAAAAAGGACCCAAATAAATAAAAGAGCAAATGAGAGAGGAGAAATAACAACAAACACCACAGAAATACAATAAGAGAATGTTATGGAAAGCTATATGCTAACAAATTGGACAACTGAGAAGAAATGGATCAATTTCTAGAAACATATAACCTACCAAGACTGAAACAGGAAGAAATAAACAATTTGAACAGACCTATTACCAGTAAATAAATTCAATCAGTAATAAAAAAAAAAACTCCCAATAAACAAAAGTCCAGGACCAGATGCCATCACAGGCAAATTCTACCTAACATTTAAAAAAGAATTAATACCTATTCTTCTCAAACTATCCGAGAAGATAGAAAAGGAAGAAAACTTCCAAATTTATTCTGTGAAGCCAGCATGATCTTGACTCCAAAACCACATAAAGACACAGCAAAAAAAAAAAAAAAAGAACTACAGGCCAATATCTCTGATGAACATAGATGCAAAAACCACCAAAATACTAGAAAACTGAATCCAGCAATATGTTAAAAAACAATCATTCACTATGATTAAGTGGGATTTTTTCCTGGGATGCAAGGGGTGGTTCAATATTTGCAAATCAATCAATGTAATACATCACGTCAATAAAAAAGAAAGGATAAGAACCATACGATCATTTCAATAGATGCAGAAAAAGCATGCATTTCAATAGATGCAGAAAAACATCCATTCTTGATAAAAACCCGCAACAAAGTAGGTTTAGAGGGAACATGCTTCCATATAATAAAGGCCATATATGAAAAACCCACACCCAACATCCTACCCAATGGGGAAAAACTAAGAGCCTTTCCCCTAAGATCAGAAACAAGACAAGGATATCTACTCTTACCACTTTTATTCAACATAGTACTGGAAGTTCTAGCCACAACAATCAGACAACAAAAGAAATAAAAGACAACCAAATCAGTAAGGAAGAAATAAAACTTTTACTATTTCCAGATGACTTGATGCTATATATAGAAAACCCAGAAGATCACCAAAAAAACCTGCTAAAACATAAATGAATTCAGTAAAGTCACAGGATACAAAATCAATGTACAGGAATCTGTTGCATTTCTACACACCAATAATGAAGCAGCAGAAAGAGAAATTAAGAGAACAATCCCATTTACAGTTGCACCAAATATAATAAGATAACCTAGGAATAAACCTAACGAAAGAGGTGAAAGTCCTATACTCTGAAAACTATAAGATATTGTTGAAAGAAATTGAAGAGGACACAAACAAATGGAAGATTCTCCATGCTTATGGATTGGAAGAACAAATATTGTTAAAATGTCTGCACTACCCAAAGCAATCTACAGATTTAATGCAATCCCTATCAAAATACCAACAGCATTTTTCACAGAACTAGAACAAGTAATCCTAAAATTTGTATGAAACCACAAAAGACCCTGAATAGCCAAAGCAATCTTGAAAAGCAAAGCTAGAGGCATCACAATTCTGGACTTCAAGTTATATTATGAAGCTCTAGTAATCAAAGCAGTATGGTACTGGCATAAAAATAGATGCATAGATCAACGGAACAAAATAGAAAGTCCAGAAATAAACCCACAGTTGTATGGTTAATTAATCTTCGACAAAGCAGGAAAGAATATGCAATAGGAAAAAACAGTCTCTTCAACAAATGGTGTTGGGAAAACTGGACAGCACCATGCAAAAGAATGGAACTGGACCACTTTCTTACACCATACACAAAGTCAAAATGGATTAAAGATCTAAATGTGAGGCCTGAAACCATAAAAATCTTAGAAAAGAGTACAGGCAGTAATTTCTCAGACATTAGCTAAAGCAACTTTTTTCTAGATAGGTTCTGAGGCAAGGGAAACAAAAGCAAAAATAAATTCTTGGGAGTACATCAAAATAAAAAAACTTCTGCACAGTGAAGGAAACAATCAACAAAACTAAAAGGTAACCTATGGAATGGGAGAAGATATTTGCAAATGATATGTCTGATAAAGGGTTAGTATCTAAAATACATAAAGAACTTATAAAATTCAACACTCAAAAACCAAACAATCCAATTAAAAAATGGGACAGAAAATATGAACTGACATTTCTCCAACGAAGCCATACAGATGGTCAATAGACACATGGAAAGATGGTCATCATCATTTATCAGGGAAATGCAAATCAAAACTACAATGAGATATTGCCTGATGCTTGTCAGAATGGCTAAAATTAAAAATACAACAAATGTTGGTGGGGATGTGAGAAATAGGAGCACTTGTGTACTGTTGGTGGGAAAGCAAACTGGTGCAGCCACTCTGGAAAATAATATGGAGGTTTCTCACTTTAAAAAGTTAAAAATAGAATTACCCCATGATCCAGCAATCACACTACTGGGTATTTACACAAAGAATATGAAAACACTAATTCAAAGGGATACACGAACCCCTATGTTTATAGCAGCATTATTTACAATAGCCAAGATAAGGAAGCAGCCCAAGTGTCCATCAATTGATGATGAATGAAGAATAGGTGGAATGTGTGTATATACACACACATATATATACGTACACACACACATACCACAGGAGCACCACATGATTAAAATAAAACTTTTTAAAAAATCAGAATAATCTATTAAATACATGATTTGAAGTTCATTTCCATGTTATTTCCCATGACTTCTTAGAAGACTATATCACAGAAGAAAGGCTAGACCTGGAATTGACAAAGGTCCCCTCAGACCAAACCTGACTCTGGCACCAACATTTTTTGTAAATGAAGTTTTATTGAGACACAGTCATGTCTGTTCCTTTACACTTCCCCCTATGTCTGCTTTCTCGTTTCAGTGGCAGACTTGAGTACTTGGAATAGAGACTTCATGGCCTGCAAAGCCTAGAATACTTACTGTTTGCCCCTTCACAGAAAATCTTTGCCACCTCCTAGTCTAGGCTGTGTTTCAGGAAAATTTCCAAATTGCTGTATCTGAATATAAGAACATTTTTTTCTCACTCATGCTACATGACTAGTGTAGGTAGACACACATGCCACGGGACGGTCCCAGGTTGACAGAAGTTGCATCTTGACACATGCTTCCAGATTCCAGGGAATTGCACTGGGGCTCTGAAAATTTTCATCTGGAAGTGGCATATCAATTCCACTTGTATTTCTTTAGCCAAAGCAAGTCAGAGGACCAAAGGGAATGGGAAAATGGAATCCTGACATACATCCCCAAAGAAAACTTGAATATTTGTGAACCACAGAGAAATTATCTGTATAATCCAAAAGGTAGTTATCATGATAGTTACTGAGAGGTGACAATAATCTGGCCTAGAAAACTAAGCATGAAGCACAAGTTTACAATAAAATTATAATGTGTGTAGCAGTCATAAAAGAAATTCTATTATTCACCTTGTAAGTGAAGGATTTAAATGCATCTATGACATATATTTATAAGAAGATATTATTACATATTAATTATTAATGTATATCTGTAATGATTTCACAATCTATACTGTAAATTATAAAGAGGTGATTAAAGATGTTGCATAAAATATTTAAACCATGTGGTGGGTATTGCTATTTCATAACTGTTTAAAACTTTAATGAAGGCTGGAATAGTTTTCTAGATCTATGGAGAATGCCATGGATAATAAACTAGACAAAAGTCGAATAGTCAAGTTATTAATTCTGCTTACAAGCGTACATTTTAATGCCTTGCAAATTTTCAGTGTCATTAATGCAGTAAATATAGCAGTCTATTATATTTTATAATACAAGAAAAATAATCCATTTAGTTAATTTTTATGCATAATTTTAAAGCATAAAGGAAAAGCTGATTGCCATTTAAAATCCTATGCTGTCCCTCTATTCATTAATAAGTTGTTAAAATGAACATTGATAATAGGACTATTTATGTTCATTTTTTCATTCATTAAAAAGTAACCGTTAAAAGAATACATCTCTATAGAGTGTTACTCTATAGAAAGTAACTTTTCTTCCTCTACCTTATTACAACTGTGTGTTCAAACCCATTCTGTTGGGCTTATTCTTTTTAGAACTTGAGTTAATTTTTGAGGCAGTCTGTGACTTTTCTAGTCATTTCCCATAATAAAAATTTTTCTGGCATTTTCAGCCACAAAAAAAGACTCATTGTATAATTATTATTTTCACTCCAATGTAAAAATTAGAATTCTGAACTTAATAGGAAATTATTGTTTCTTCAGCTAGGATCTGCTTCAGGCTGGAATCCGCAACCTGCAGTGGGAAAGGGGGATTTTCCATTTCAGCATTTTCTCTTTCTTATTCCCCCTTCTCCCCACTAGGCTTCCCATCCCCACCCCAGGTTAGAGATTGAGCAACAATAGAAAGGAGATGTGAGAGATAGGGAAAATCCTGCTGAAATTATTCTCTCATGAAACACTTGTACTGCTTCTGAGACATCTTCCACTGGGAACATTCACCCAAACATCTTGTGATATGGATTATTCATCTCTCTTTGGGCATCTTGCCCTGTGCATCAAGGGTCACATAATCATTTCAGGAGTCCTCTTGCAAAGAATGTGAAATGATTATAGCCTGGCAAGAAAAGTCATTTATCCTCACTATAACACAGCCCAGTCTGATAGACATAGCCTCTTACAATTCAGTTTCCTCGGTGTGTTTCAGACAGTTGTCTTGCATTCTCTAAACTCCAGGAAATGCATATTAATCATGCCAGTGGTGTTCTTGCAGCTCTTCTTGTAGGTTAACAATGAGAAAGAACTGCCCCTAAATGAATACTTCCTTAAATTTGTACCATAGGTATCTCATTTACTTCAACCTAGTTCCATCCCTGAAAGCCACCACACTAATAGAATAAGAGGGACTGGATGTAGAGTAGATACAAATAGTAGAACTAGGGAGTAAAATTAGAAATGACTACAGCAGTGTAGATGTTATGTGTGGAGGTGGAGGGTGCCCCTGTTTTCATCTTTCCTATGTTCTATTTTCTTCCAGTATCTCATTCAGGCTTTTCATGTGATTGTCACAAATTGGTCTTTGGCTGCTACCTTTACAAGTCCTGTTTTGGTGGTCTAGTGAATCACTTTGAAAGGTGGGCTTACTTATAACCTGTTGTTTTGTTTTAGGCATTACATAGCTTCAAATAAAATGGAGACAGAGTGGGTCTACACAGTTCATATTTGTGTGTCCCTAATATATGTTGTTACATTAGGCACAGGGATGCACTGAACAAGGTCCCTCCCTCCATATAAATGATGGAGAACAAGGCAACAATCAGAAAAGCATAATAAAATCATTTAAAAAATAATTTTTATTCAAGGATAATTAACATACAGGGTTATATTAGCTTCAGGCATACAATATAATGATTCAGCAACAGTGCTCATCAAGGTAAGTATACTCTTGATTTCATTTATTGGTTCACCCATTCCCCGACCTACCTCCTCTCTGGCAACTATCAGTTTGTTCTCTATATTTAAGAGTCTGTTTTTTTGTTTGCCTCTTTTTTTCTGTTTGTGCATTTGTTTCTTAAATTATACATATGAGTGAAATCATATGGTATTTATCTCTGACTGACTTATTTCACTTAGCAGTATACCCTACAGGTCCATCCCTGTTGTTCCAAATGGGGGAAAAAAGTTATATCTAAAACAGCAATAAAAAAAGCTCTAATGTCTCTATTCATAAAAAATATATATATAATATTTTTTTACTTGCAATTGCAATAAGTGTTATGAAATAAAGTATAGGGAAGAATGAGAGTCTATAATGGTGGTCAAAATTTAGAGAGGCACTCACTTTCAGTGCTGTGTAACTGCCCCTGAATGAATACTTCCTTAAATTTTGTACCATAGGTATCTCATTTACTTCAACCTAGTTCCATCCCTGAAAGCCACCACACTAATAGAATAAGAGGGACTGGATGTAGAGTAGATACAAATAGTAGAACTAGGGAGTAAAATTAGAAATGACTACAGCAGTGTAGATGTTGTGTGTGGAGGTGGAGGGTGCCCTTGTTTTCATCAAAAAAGAGCCTTAAAATTAAAAAAAAAATTTTAATAGACATTAACTAGCCTTATCATGTGGGTTTCATCTTAATGCTTATCACTTTATGGTGACAAAGATGGCTGCTGAGCCTCCAGCATTATTGTAGGCTGGAAGAAAATGAAGTTAAAGGGAAAAAGGGACATATCAATTTAATCTCTTCCTTTTCCAAGTCTCCTTCCTAGAAGATCCTCCCTGTTTAAACCATTCTCTTCCACTGATGCTTCATTGATCAGGACCTAGCTATTCCTGCTTGAAAGGAAGACTGTGATATTTAGTTGTATATTGGGGGAGGTGAGTATGTTATTGACATAAATAGAATCAGGCAAGGAAGAGTAGAGTATATATTAGAATGGCACGGGGCGCCTGGGTGGCACAGCGGTTAAGCTTCTGCCTTCGGCTCAGGGCGTGATCCCGGCGTTGTGGGATCGAGCCCCACATCAGGCTCCTCCGCTATGAGCCTGCTTCTTCCTCTCCCACTCCCCTTGCTTGTGTTCCCTCTCTCACTGGCTGTCTCTATCCCTGTCGAGTAAATAAATAAAATCTTAAAAAAAAAAAAAAAGAATGGCAATAAAAAATATCTGCCACAGTTTTGAATCATTCATTCTAGCTTGTCAAAACAGGTACAAATTCTCTTCCTACCTGTCTTTCTGATTTCTCTATCAATTTCCCTTCTACTCTTTGCCTTTCCTTTCTTAAAAAAGTCTAATCTATTTTTTCTGGGTTTACTTTCCACATCAGAAAATTAACATAATTAAATCTATATATACCTACTCATGTATTTCCTCAGTATATTTAAAAGGATGAAAGAAAATAGAAGGGACATAGAGGACATAAGGAAGTCGATTATTACAAATAATGATTATATTAATGATTTAAGTATGTCTGTCTCTATGCCTCTATCAACCTGTTATCTATCTATCTATCTATCTATCTATCTATCTATCTATCTATCTAATGAATGTGCCATCTGTTTAATTTATATAATTTACATTATAATATTGCTTGGTGCAATTGAATATAACATGAGATTTTGAAAGATAATTTACATGAATTTAACTACACTAGTTACCTCTGGTCAGTCCCAAAACAAAACAAAACAAAACAAAACCAACAATATATACTGTGGTTTTGGATAAGCTATATATATAGCAATCAGATGAGATGTGTTATTTTATATTGTCCCACTTTGTTAAAATTAGAGACCTATCTAATTTTAATTGTATTGAATAGAAATAAAAAGCAAAAAAAAGTTAATTTAGGAAACATATAGTGATTGCTTCTTCTAAATTTTTGCACAAAGAGTACTCTCAGTTGAAAATTTGTGTGTTAGGGATGGTATTTGCATGGACATCAGAATTCAAATTTATTTATTTATTTATTTATTTTAAGATTTTATTTATTTGACAGAGATAGAGACAGCCAACGAGAGAAGGAACACAAGCAGGGGGAGTGGGAGAGGAAGAAGCAGGCTCATAGGGGAGGAGCCTGATGTGGGGCTCGATCCCACAACGCCAGGATCACGCCCTGAGCTGAAGGCAGATGCTTAACCGCTGTGCCACCCAGGCGCCCCAGAATTCAAATTTATTTTTAACTGAAATGTTTTTGTTCCATATTACTTTGAAAAATGTTGAACACATTACCACAACTAATGACATGTTTACTTGGCTGATGCTATACCTGTGAATATCCCTGGGGGCAAAATACTGTTTCTTTCGTATTTAGGACGTAAACAAAGCGCAATATAAATGAAAGCATCAAAAAAACCATTCCTCTAAGCTAAATTTTTGACTCTAAAAGTTATAATTAGTTAAGTCCATTCCTCTGATTTTCTTTAACCAAATAATATTCTTTGAATATATTTTCCTGGCATGTGGACGAATGTAAATTAGGCAGTTGGTTGTATTAAAATCCATGGATTATAGTCTGCCAAAACTCAGACAGTGCCATATCATCCCTAATTAGCTATTTGCAACATAGAGTTGAGCAAACGAAGATATCAAGTGTGAAGCTGGGATTTTTTTTTAAGTATTTGAGTTGAAATGCAAATTAATTCATATTCATCCAACTATAATGCATATGTTGTATCAATCAATCAATCAAGAAATATTTACTGTCTACTACAAGTCCAGAACTGTACTAGGAATTGTGGTAGTTTTAAAAGGTGATAAATGGATGTTACTATGAAGAAAATTGTAATGTAGCTGGAGAACCATTAGAAAAACATCTGAAATGGTTGAGAGGTAAATACCTAAATATAACACAAATACTAGCAGTACTACTGCTAGTAGTATTTCCTCCACCACCCTTGCAGTATAGCAGTAATAGTAATACTGATATCCTCTATTTGCTGAGTCCTTACTATGCTCCAGGAGTTGTACTAAACATTTCACCTGGATTATTTCTCACAACAAACCTGTGAATTATTCATCATTATTAGCCTCATTGATTGTGCAGATGGGTAAAGTGAGCATTAGCAGGGTTAAAAGTAACCTGCCCAGAGTTACATACATAAACATGAATACAGGTGGGATTGAACTCAACTACTTTGACTGCATTTGAAATCAGGCAGTATGCCTACAGGACATCAACTTGTTAGTACTATGCTACAGTACTTCCTGTCATTTTTGATGTGTAAGTGGATTTTCTGAAGAAGGGAAACCAAATACTTAAGTGCCAGAGATTTAAAAAAAATAAAAATACTTTTGATTGTGATGTTTCTAAGGTGATTTATTCTATTTCTTAGACAAAATGTTGATAGTTTGATCATTTGTTAATCTGACACATAATGATGAACCTCTATTATTTATTACAATAGTTTTGTTTTGTTTTTTCTGGACTGTCCCTTTTGCTGCAGTGTGACCCCCCTCTATCCATCTTCCCTTTCGTCATTTGGAGCTTTACTGTGCTCTGAGATATCAGATATATTAGTAGTGTATACAAATGCTTCAACACTCTCCTCTCTCTGGACCTAAGTCGTCTGCCTAGGATTATTTTCTCCATCTGGGAATATTAAAAAATCTGAATTAACATGTTCTTTTTCTCCTTCTCCCTCAAAGATGAGGGCAGTCAAATAAGCTTTAAGAAGCTTGGTGTGTTTATTAAAGAGGGGGAGAAATTGAAGAGATACATAGAAAGAAGGAAGCTTGTTAAATGTAACTTAATTAAAAGTCCTTGAGTTTTATTAAAATTCCATCAATTTTTCTATCAACTGCTGAGCTTCTACTAAGCATCAGGTATATAGTATGTATCAGGTGGTTGTTTTCTGACAATCCTGTGAACTGGGTGATCATAGATGTCCTAACTGAGATGTAGGTAGTAACTTGCTAAATGTATTTGTTATTTAAATTATTGATATTATTCAAAAATATCCAAGTTAGGATTCATACTTGGGTTGCCTGACTCCCTAACTCAATTTTAGTGCTAAATCTGTTACTTCAGACTTTTTTTTTTCACTTTTTTGAGGTTCTCAGCTTTGTTCTCAATGTTGACTTTGCTGCACATTTGGTCTCAAAGTCCATGAAAAGATTAGTGTTGTGCAGTCTGTCACATTTGCATCTCATGGCACCTAAGTCTCTGTGAGGGAGGCTCAGGAGCAGATCTAAGCAGTAAAGAGGAGACCTGATGGATGAGGAGGATCTGGACTTCCCAGTCAGGCTTCAACCATAACACTCATCTTTTTATAACGTTTTTTTTTTTTTTTGAGTGTCATATTTCTTTAGGGAAATAAACAAAAGCTGTGCTATCACGGGTAGTTGAAATCCTTCCCTCTCCCCTTCAATATTGTAGGCTGTAATAGACTAGCATCTGGTACTCCTATCCTAGGACTAATTGCCTTGAGTAAAATTCATCTCCCAAGTCCATTTCTTATCTGTACCATAATAGGGATAATTTCATCCATGATGACTTGAATACATAGAAATACAACTTGACCTAATTTACTCATGTGATCACAATCCGTTTCTACTATTGTCAACAAAACATAACTTAATGCAGCTACTTTAGTGAAACACGATATTGTCCCTTTAGAATTTGGTCTTTCTCCAAACAGCATAGTTAATTTTGAAGCCCAGACCCCTGGGTACTTGCTGAGTGTGGAGCCCAGTGCGGGGCTCGATCCTACAACCCTGAGATCAGGACCTGAGTGGAAACCAAGAGTCAAATGCTCAACTGACTGCGCCACCCGAGTACCCCTGTATCAGAATACTCTTAAGAAAACATAGGATAAGATGGTACAAGTGATTTTTTAAATTGATTTTAAAGCTCTACCTGTTCTATTCCTTGGCTACTGTCAAATAATGCCTTGCACTGGAATGGAAATACAGTAAAAGTAATACAAAGAAAACTTTGGTAAGAAGTATTCAATGTTATGTGACTCATTTAATCTAGGTAACAAACTCCTGGCAAGACTCTTTGCCTTATCTATCTATCCTAAAATTAGGTATCAGACATAGATCACTGTCATGAAAATGTATATGCTTATCTCAATAGGAATAACAAGTTAGACATTTTCCAGAAGAAAGTCAATCATACTGGTCTAATGAATCTGGCAGTAAAGATTAGCCTTTCCAATTAGGTTATATGGCAGACATTGAAATAAATTGAATAAACTAAATCTGCAGCTCCAAGATCTTAACATTTATTGAGAACATGTGAAAAGATGAAACTGTTTCATTAAAACTGTTGTAGTGGCGTCTTTAGTATGTCATGTGGCCTGACCACAGTGTTCGCAGTGACTCCTCGGACTTTCTGGAATGTGTAAATTATGTAAGGACAGTGAGAGTGGATGGTGAACCCATCTTAGTTCATTGCAGTGTTGGAATAGGTCCAACTGGTGTGCTGGTCACTGTGGAAACAGCCATGTGCCTAATTGAGAGAAACCTGCCCATTTACCCCTGGATATTGTCTGGAAAATCTGAGACCAGTGTGCCATGATGGTGCAGACATCAAACCAGTACAAGTTGGTATGTGAAGTGATTCTTTGTGTTTATGAAGAAAGCTTAGTCCAAATGCTGGATCCCAGTTAAGACAACTGTGAAAACATTCATTCCTCTTTACCAAGGATATCCTCCTTAAGGACAAACCTTCACTCTGGAAGCAGCAAGAGGATTTGTAGACTATGGGAAAGGAATGAGCACGTTTGAACCCAGATACTTGAAATGTCTATAGATGAGGTATCCTGTACATAGGAACTGTGTAGATAATCATGCAGTTACACCATCATTTAGACCCTTTTTCCTCAGTTAGAAATAAGTACAAGGGGATCTCAGTTTGGGGCCTGTCTTAATGCCTTCCTTCCTAGACATCACCATGTTCCTGTAAACCATCCTTGGGCAATTGAGAGGGGATGCCAGCAGTGCTGTGGACCTCCCAGAAACAAGATGGTATGGCGATTTAGAGTTGCTTGGATGTTTTGTGTGTATGTGTGTATAGGACTCTAAGGACTGAGCTTTCTGTGCTTCTGGGTGGAGGTGGAACAATTACCATTCACCCACCCAATGCTAAGGAAACCCAGTGAATGTACTAAATGACAGAGTGGTAGGATTTCAGGCCAAAGGATGAGTCATACCTTTTCTGTCCTCCCTTCCTCTGTCCCATCTCCCTACCACTACCGATATTCATGTTTCTGAGAACTGTGTCTAAAATGTCCTGCTCTCTACTTGCATTAATGACCCTCTTCAAGTTCTCACAAAGTGCCTAGAGCAGAATAGTAATGTAGATTCCAGTGAGTCTTCATTTGAGACTCTCAGAATGAGGAATCTTGGTGTCATCTTGTCATTCCTGTGTTAGTTTTAGGAGTAGGTGCTTCTTGTCTCCACTCGCCTCTTGTTGCATATGCAGAACTCAAGCCTGGAATTATCAACTACTGAATCTACTACATCCATTGCTTCTACTTCAAGCTGTTACACTTGAAATGTTATAATTTTATTGACAGGAAATGGGATGTCACTTAAATGTTCAAGACTTTTCTTCCTGAGGGAAGACCTAGTCATGGAATCATGAGAAATCCAAGTTCTGAGGATTGTCTGTGGGTATGTGCTCATAAGTTAGTGTTTCTCAGGATTTCTAACTTGATTCAAATTATGGTTGAGTTTATATAAAGAATGAATTTTTGTACAGAAGAACAAATGTGTGCATTTGCCCTAAATTTATAGTGGTCTCCATTTAATTTCAAAGGAGAGGATCAGACTATCTGAATATAAACACAACTTGATGTTAATTTTATTCTAAGTATACCTTGATCTGATTATCCTATAAAATTTTGCCTTTGTTTGTACTGTATTAAATTTTAAAAAATTATGATAGGACCGTAGCAAGTTTTTAAAAGAAAATAAATTACATAAAAATTAGAAAACCTGGTGAAGTGGCAAAAGTATTGACATTAACACTGATTTTATATTCTCAACCCTTTCTCAGTGTTTCAATAAGATTCCTCTAAGTGCGAAAGATTAGCAAATATCAGTAATAGTCTTTTTGAAGATTTTTCACAGTATTTTTATCTGCTTTTACAAAATTAAAACAGTTAACGACTCTAATAACCAGGTAACAAATAATTTTGTAAATTAGATGTTCAGTAATTTGTTCTAGACAAAAGGAAGAGTTAATTCAGTTATATGATAGATAAGTAAAATTACTTTTTTTATGGTAGCTCACTTAAGAATTTTTGACATAAAACTTGGAAAGAGATTAAAAGAAAACTGAGTGAAATAGCCACACAAAGTTTCTTCTCTCGTCTGCTTTTTGTGTTGTGTAGAAGGTTTCTGAGTAAATAAACTATACCTTGGAAAAACAGGGTAGGAATAGAATTATTCCTGTTACATTGTAGTGATAAATATTTATTCACATAGCATAATCTAATTGGAAAAATCCAGCTTCTTTTATCTCATTGTGATATGTTTTCATTGAAATGCATTTTTATGGTTTTTGATTATCAAAATTTATAATATTTTAGAGTCATTGCCATAGTATACTAATAATAATTACACACACACATATGTATCTATGTCAAATATTCACATGGCTCAAAACCCAAAATTAATTGTTAGTGAACATTTTTCTTCTGCCCTTGACTCATCTGTCTAGTATCCTGCTCTATGGCTACCATAGGTGATGACTGTTTGTATTGTCTTAATGATTTTGGAGGTTTTTGTTTGTTTTCTTTTGTTTGTGCCTAAGAAATCAAGTAAACATAGGAATTCTTATTTTACTCTCCCTTTTAACATTATTTTGTTACTTGTTGTTCATGTGACATACCTTAGGATATGCTCTATATGAATATGTAAGTAAATAGAGTCATTGTTGATTTTTAAGCTGCATAGTATTCCATTATGTAATTATACTCTGATTTCTCTGGGCTCCTATTGATAATACTTTTTTCAATTTTTTTTCATTTAAAGCTTCATGATCTCAGGAAAATAAAAAGTGGAATTTAAGTTTATATGTGTATTTTTATTATAATGAAGTATGATAGGCTGATTTATAAAATAAAACATAATATTGCATTACCTTGTTAAATTCTGTACTGAAATTAAAATGAAAACTGTTCAAAGAAAAAGTGAATATTCTATTTTAAAATTTCTGACAAAGTAGAGCAAGCAAGTTTATGTAACGTTTTTAACTGATGGCAGATATCAAATCTATTTTATTTAGATTTCATTGGAAACATTTAAAAGACTGATGTAACAAGTTTATTTTAAAATTCAATATATATAATATACTAGAAATGGCGTATCTTACAACTATTTAAAACTAGGATGGAAAATTATAGATGACAGTTTTTACAATGAGCAAGAATATAGCCTTTAAAAATTCTTTTGGGGGATGATACACAAGCAAATTATTTTAAAAGCCAGAGCTCTGGTTCTTCTTGTCTCTCAGTAACCTCTGTTTGAGGTGTTTGAGGTCAGCATATCTAGGTTGGCCTTTGAGTGTCAGCCTCTGTTTCAACTGTCTCTGCTTTTCAAGTTTCAACACGCACACACACATGACTGCTGTCTATGGCTAGTGTCTTTCTTGTCTATTCTCTTGCCCTGGTCAAGGCCTGGTGGTTACCACATTGATACCTCTTCCTCCATCTTAGTCTCTCCTTTCCAAAAGAAAGAATTTTCTTTTGAAAAATAGAGCAAAATTCCCCTCTATCCTGCTATCCTCAAACTACTTATTTGCATTTTCTTTTATAAACTCCCAATCCACTATAGAGTTATTCCTATGTAGGAATTCCATATCTAAGATCTACCTCTATAGCTAAATCTCTCTTTTTCCTCTTCTTCTCCCTCAAAATTTCTTTTATTTATTTATTTTTTTAAAGATTTTATTTATTTATTCGACAGAGATAGAGACAGCCAGCGAGAGAGGGAACACAAGCAGGGGGAGTGGGAGAGGAAGAAGCAGGCTCATAGCGGAAGAGCCTGATGTGGGGCTCGATCCCATAACGCCGGGATCACGCCCTGAGCTGAAGACAGACGCTTAACCGCTGTGCCACCCAGGCGCCCCTCAAAATTTCTTTTAAAAATCCACAGGAAAAGATTTCATCTTTCTGTGTGGCAAAGCACAGTACTAAGTTTTATTCTGATTGACTTTCTATTATGGCTTACATTAACACCATGACAGCTTTCTAAACCAAACTTTCTTAGAATGCAAAATCCAAGTCTCTCTCCCTCTAAGGTTCTTATAAATCAAAGGTCTGGTTCTTATAAATCAAAGTGCTTTATGTCATACTGTTATACTTGCAGTATGTTGCTAGGGCCCATATGGAAGTCCTGTGCATAATTATATCTTTATTTATGCTTTTTATTTAGTTGGCTTCTTCCATTAGTCTAAAAAAATGGATACTCCAATCTTAGTGGAAAGGCCATGCATCAGCAAACAGTACTAGGAATAAAAATTACAGCCAATAATACTTGAAAAGTTTTATTTCCATGTAGAAAGTTAAAGTCTTCTATAACTTGATTTTTTTATTTTACTAGGAATTATAATAGACAATTAAATTGAGTGACCAAAAGTAAAAGGTATGTCATGTATTGCCAGACAACTGGGAAGATGTCTCAGGGTTGAGTCATTGCTACTAGCTTTATCTCTGTGACATTATAATGAAAGAGATGGAGAAAATTGATTTAGTAATAGATTTAATGACTAAATGCTCTTGATTTTCTCTTTTCATTACCTCCTATCCCACAAAAAACAAAACAAAACAAAACAACAACAACAAAAAAACCTCATAGGCTCTTATTAGCAAATAAAGTATGGAAATAATATCCATTGATTCCTTGGAATTATTAGACCATGGGTACCATACATCTACAACCTTCCCAAATTAAAACATAGTGTGTCCCAGCGTTTAACTTTTCACATTGTCTAAAAATAAGGTGACAAACACAGTTCAGTATTTTTTGTGTCTTCTACACTTCCATGAAGATTTTAAAGAGTAAGCTTTGTGGTTATAGGTTAAACAGAGGAAAGAGTAATTGTAACCTTTTGAAGGAGCAATTGGTTGAAAGCTGGATTCTCCTGCAAACCATCTCTTGTTTCTTCATCAGAGAGGTGTCTTAGAGTAAGTGTCAATTTTGAATGATGTTTTTTGGCAGAGTTTAACTGATGCATTGGGGGGAAGGCATGCAGAGTAGGTGAACAGATGGTCTGAAAGAATCAAGAAAGTTTACAAAGGGAATGTAATGAAGATAGTATGACAGTATCACACAGATTAGGCATTATGGAGAGAGATGTGAAGTAAAAATTGGGGCAAATTTGTAGAAAGTCTGAAAAGCACTGAAACCACTCTAGAGCCCCAGGGTTTGTGGAATACAATGGCTCAAGCAGAGACAGGTTTTATGGCTTAGGCTCCTTCTTGAGATGCAACTGCATTTTCCCATATAATTTGGTGCCTAATTGTACTCCTACACTCAGTGGATACATTTACAGCACCATGTAATTGTGATTTATTTCAAAGCTCCTCATTTCTTACATTATCAACAGACCATATTTAATTGTTGAAACTATTTGTTATGTTTTCTGACTTGCCATAACTAGATTTTGAGTACTTTATTTTTTTTTTAATTGTAATTATTTGACAGAGAGAGACAGAGAGAGAGAGCAGGAGAGAACACAAGCAGGGGGAGTGGCAGGCAGAGGGAAAAGGAGAGGGAGAGGGAGAAGCAGGCTCCCCGCTGAGCAAGGAGCCTGATGTGGGGCTCTATCCCAGGACCCTGGGATCATGACCTGAGCTGAAGGTAGATGGTTAACTGACTGAGCTACCCAGGTACCGCGATTTTGAGTAATTAGAAGTCAACTTATTATTGATCATTCTAAAGAGTATCTAAATGTTAACTTTTTTTATGTATCATCAGTTAGCTCACAAAGGTATTGAAAAGTCACCAGGATTTTCTACCAGTGCAGAAAATGAGGACATTGGTCAGAGGATATAATACTTTTAATAATCAAGCTATTTATTAGAAAAAAGATTGAAAACATCCCTGTCCATTGGACCATTGGAATCAGTAATTTTATTTCTATGAATTTATCCTAAAGAAACTATATATACATATATATATATATATGTATATATATGTGTGTGTGTGTATATATATATGACATTAGCTGTAGGATACAAAATTACATTGTTCAGAAGAGTAGAAATGTAGACAAAAAATTAATGTTTGACATAATATGGAATACTACAGAACCATTAAAATGGTACTGTAAAAATATATTAATTGATATGGGAAAATTTACTAAATATTATTGATAGGAAAATTTGGTTTGTGATTCTAACTTTATAATAACTAATTAAACAAACACAATATCTATATGAAAGGAAAACTGTGGAGGAACATATACAAAAATATTAACAATGATTTTCCTTTGCTAAGCATTTGCTTTTCCCCTTATAGTATATGTTACTTTTGTTCTAAAATTTAAATTTTAGGGATGCCTGGGTGGCTCAGTCAGTTAAGTATCTGCCTTCAGCTCAGGTCATGGTCTCAGCGTCCTGGAATCAAGCCCCGTGTCAGGCTCCCTGCTCAGTGGGGAGCCTGCTTCTCCGTCTCCCTCTTCTGCTCCCCCTGCCTATGCTCTCTCAATTTCTCTCTGTCAAATAAACAAATAAAATCGTTAAAAAATTTTTTTAATTTAAAAATATTACAATTAGAGACTTATTTGAGTGACACAAAAAATACCCATATGAGCTAATTTATGCCATAATGGGAAGACATGAAAATATGGATTTCATGAGTAACACAAAGATCAGAATTTGGGTATATAAAATTAAGTATTTATTAAGTGGTATAGCAAAATAAAGGAAAGAAGGAAAAGAAAAAGGAAGAGAAAGCTCTATAAAAACAACTGGCCCACATGCTAGAGAAATGAAAGCATATTATCAAGAGACAGAGGCTTGCTTATGTAATGAATTCCTACAGAGAATAGTGAGGACACACAAAAATAAAGCAAGGCCCCGTTTCTTGATGAACTAACAATCTATATAAGCCCACAGTTGTGGTTTAAATATCTGGAGGTATGCTATGGGTTTGAGAAAATGAGAATTTCAATCAGACTGAGTGATCAGATAAACATTGATAGTGAAAGTGATATTCAACTGAATTATTTTTGAGAGTTAATATTTGTATTCCCCTCATCATAAAGGTTACCTGCTAGTGAAAATTTTAGAAACATAAAAGAGAAATAAAATAAATAATTACATACCACCATGCTAGTTTTTTCCTCTTTCTATCCCTCAACAGATAGCTATATCAATATATAAATATATGTATTTGTGGTATTATAAGATCAAACTACAAAAGTATCAGTTTACTTGATTGTCATGTACACTGCTGGTATATTTTCTTCATTTGTTGTCCATTGACTTTTACTATGATAATGAGCAGCTTTCATTTATTCTTCCATCCACTGTAAGTATTTACTGAGCTTCCATGTCGTGGCAGACCCTATTCTACGGTGCTAGGGACATCAGTCTATATAACACAGACAAAGATCCCTGACCTACAGGAGCTTACATTTTAATAGAGGGATAGGGGAGAGGCAGGCAAAAACAATTAACATAAATAAATAAATTATAGTGCATGTGAAAGATGGTAAATTCTGGGAAAAAGAGAAAAGTGAAAAAAAAAATAGAGCAGGGAGTGGAGAGCCAAGAGGTGGTTGCCATTTAAATAGGGTAGTACTTCTCCCAGAGAAGGTAACAGCAAGCAGTCATAAAGAATTAGAGGGAATAAGCCCTGTGGATAGCAGGGGAAGACCGTTCCAGAACGGTGAAACAGAAGTGTTAAGGCTGCTGTGTTGGAGGAGCAACAGCAAGGACACTAGCGTGATTGATGCAGAGTGACTGAGCTTGAGAGTAGTGTGGGATGCGCTGGCGAAATAATGGGCATCAGGCAGATGGGGGCACTGTGAGGACTATGGCTTTTATATTGAGAGAACTGGGAAGCCATTTAAAGGTTTTCATCAGAGGAATGATGGGATCTGAGTTGTGTTTTAAAAGGATAATGGTAGGTGCTAGATGAGAAAGAATGGGAATGGAATAAGGGAGCTGTAGGAGATACTGGAAGTTGCTATTGAAGCAATGTAGACCTTAGGTGACGATGGTTTACAGCAGGGAGGGAGTGAAAAGAGTCAAAAGCCAGACTTCGGATCTGTTTGAAAGGCAGAGGAAATAGGATTTCCTGGCTGACTGAAGATGGGTATGAGGGATGACTTTGAGCCTTTTGCTCTGAGCAAATGCACAATACTGTGGCCATCAACCTAGACGAGGGAGAGTGGAGAAGGAACAGGTTTGGGGAAATAAGACGTTAGGAGTCCAGTTTCAGATATGTCTTATATTCAAATGTTTCATGTCATTTAGAGTCAAATATGCCTAGATATATATTTTTTATAACATCCGGGTGTTGTCTTAATTAAGATGGTCTCTCTAACCTTTACATCATTGTTACTGTCTTCTAGAAACCTTTGATTTTAAAACAAACATTTTTTCTTTAATCCACTCAAAACTTATTTTTTCATATGTTGAGATAGGGTTCAAGTTTTTTTCTTCCGAATATTTCACCAGTTATAAAAGCAGTATGTATTAGATTAGATAAGACATTGAATTGAAATCTGCCTTTGACGTATATTACATTATCATATAAAGGAGAATTATTTTGGACTTTTTAATATTTTATACTGATTTACTTGTCGATTCCTTTTGAATACCATATTGACATTTTTAGTGGTCTTATAGCATGTTATGATTTCTGGTGTAGCTAGTTCCCCTGCTTTTTTTCCCCATCATTTTTTTGGCATTTTCCAGGCCTTTATTTTTCCATATGAATTTGAATATAGTTGTCTCCAGTTACAAAATTCTATATAACATTAGCATTCTAACTAGAATTTTATTGAATATATGTTAATTTTGAGGAAATTGAATTTAAGGCATATTAAGTGTCCCCATTTCTAGGAATCTAAGCTTTATTATGTCCTTTAAAAAGGATTTCTTTAGTGTAATAATTGAGCTGTAAAATCTTAGAAAAATATATTGTAGTTTTCTTCGTAAAGGTCTCTTATTTCTCAATAAATGTATTAAATATTCTGTGGTTGTTGGTAAGGTGAATAAAATATTTCTCTCATTTCCATTTTCATGTTATTATTCATATAAAGAAAAGCTATTGACAATATTTGTATAGCTTATGATTGCTTACTGTGTAGTTACCTTGCCTAATTCTCTTGTTAATTCTTGGAGGATTTTCTCATTGGTATGTTTTGTGTTTTAACTGGATTCTTAGAAGTGTTCTGTATGAAGAATCATACTACTAGAGAAAAACAACAACAGTATTTTATCTTTTTTTTTTTTTTAAAGATTTTATTTATTTATTCGACAGAGATAGAGACAGCCAGCGAGAGAGGGAACACAAGCAGGGGGAGTGGGAGAGGAAGAAGCAGGCTCATAGCAGAAGAGCCTGATGTGGGGCTCGATCCCAGATCGCTGGGATCACGCCCTGAGCCGAAGGCAGACGCTTAACCGCTGTGCCACCCAGGCGCCCCCAGTATTTTATCTTTTTGCAATATTTGTAATAATTCTTTCCTTACTGCATTTGCTAGAACATTCACAATAGCACTAACTACTGATGGGATAGAAAAAATAAAAATGTTTTTTGGTGTTTTACTATTTAGAGTACTATTTGTTCCTGGTTTTCAGTAGTCCTCACCATATTTAGTTTCCTCGTTCTCATAAAAGGTTTTTAAAATGTTAATCATTGAATTTTTTTTTATCAAATGTCTTTTCAGTATTTATTGATAGTATTCTTTAGTTTCACTTTAATTTTTGTTTAATAAATTATGTCACTTGAATTTATAATACTGAAATACCCTTGTATTGCTAAAATAAAACTTACCTGGCCATAATACATTATTTTTTAAAAAAGATTTATTTATTTATTTGAGATGGGGGGTGGAGGAAGGGGCAGATGTAGAGGGAGAGAATCTCAAGCAGACCCCCTGCTGAGCATGGAGCCTAATGCAGAGCTCTCTCTCAAGACCTCGAGATCATGGCCTGATCTGAAACCAAGAGTTGGACACTTAATTGACTGAGCCACCTGGGTGCCCCTGTAATACATTATTTTTTATTGAAAATTTGCTAAATCAGATTTAGTAATTCACTAGAGAGGAACACTAGTAAATTTTAGATAACAGAAGAAAGAGTCAGTGAATTGGGTATAGGTCAACAGAAATTCTACAATCTGGAAAACTGATCTGAAAATTTTTGCTTTTTATTGAAAAATTTGAGCATGTGTATTTATTTGCTAATGTAATATAGCTAGAGTTTACTCTTGATCCAGTCTTTTTATATGTTAAGTGCTGGATTACAAACTAGATATTATTCTGATCTTTTTAAGCTTACAGTCAAGTGAGCAAATACAGATCAGTAGGAAAATATTTTCAACACACGGTCTACAAGGTGCTATGGTAAGGCAGGTTAGAGTTTGTTACGTTTAGTCTCTCTGTATCCTTACATTTTATATGTATGTTTTTCATAATCTAGTCTTGGCAGTCTATGACTCAACTAAAATATGTAGTATATTTATCTTTAATATAATTTATTATATATTAGAATTTAAATCTACCATTTAATTTTAATTAATCTGGGATTTTTGGAGCCTCTTGCATATTTGTCTTGATGTCTGAATCAGTTTTTAAAAATTTTCAGGTGTTTTCTCTTTAAATAATGTTTCTATTTGATCCTTATGCTCTTCTTCTGAATTTTGATTATTTTCTCATGTAGTCTCTCAACTTCTTTATTTTCTCTTTCTTGATTTTCTAAATTTTTGTCCCTATGCACCACTCAGAATACTTTCTTCTTACCTAACTTTCAATTCAATAATTCTCTTATCTGTATCTAGTTTTCCTTTAAAACATGACCATTGAGTTACTTATTTATTGTAATTGTTTTTTTTATTCTAGAAAATATATTTTGTTTTTAAATCTTCTAAATCACATTTCATGGCTTATAGTTGCATAATCAGTGTCTTAGTTCTTTAAGTATAGACATAGTATTGTATCATATGCATTGAGTATATTCAAAATCTGAATTATATGCAAATATGTAACTGTTGTTTGTTATTTTTATTGGTTTTTGCTCATGAGGTCTACTGTCCTTGTGTGACTAAAGATCATTAGCTGTCTGTTATACAATGTATTTGATAAAAAAATCTTCTCAGAAATAAATTGAAGTCTATAGTGGAAATACTTTCTGCACAGAAGATTGGCATTTGTTTTTGCTAGAAGACTGTAGTCACAACTTGCAGTACTAACTTAATCCATTTTCAAGGTTTAAAATTTCCCTGGATGACATAGGAGATTAAAATCTAAATATAAATTCAAGTAGAGTATACTTCATCCTCACCTTAAGAATACTGTCCATTTGGCTAAGTTTCCTGTTCAGCTTCCTACCTTATACACGCCAGGGTTTGATTTCTGTCCCCTCTTTCTGGTGAAGTTGACAAAACAAATATTGTAATTTCTTTGGATCAACAAATTCTCTTAGGAGAAAAGCAGATTCCAAACCAGCTTTCTCCCTTAGTCCTCAACTTCCCTTCCCTTCGGACCTAATAACTACATTGTTTTGTTGCTTCTTCAATACTTTTAAGACAGTATGTATGTGTATTTTATCTAACTCTTCAAATTTCAGAGAGTAGGAATGCACTTGTAGTCAGAGACACAAGGAATAGACAACTGAAACTTTTTGGGTTTCTGGAAATTTCTTTGACAGTATGACCCTGTGCCAAGGCTGATATTCAGCTGGTTTGCATGAGTTGTTTATTTATTTTATTTTATTTTATTTTATTTTATTTTATTTTATTTTATTTTATTTTATTTTATTATTTTATTTGGAGAGAGAGAGAGAATGAGTTGGGGGGAAAAGAGAGGGCCGGGGGGGGGGGGGGCGGGGAGAAGCAGATTCCCTGATGAGCAGGAAGCTCGACGTGGGGCTCGATCCCAGGACCTGGAGATCACAACCTAAGCTGAAGGCTGTTGCTTAACCAGCTGAGCCACCCAGGAGCCCCTGCATGAGTTGTTTATAGACAGGATCCATTCTTATTGGTTACTGCTGTATTTTGGCATCAGTCTGATTAGGCATTATCCATATTAAATGGGTTTAGATATGCTTAATATTACCCTCTCCCTCTATTTAAAACAAAAAACGTTTAGCACTCATACTATAAAATTATCAATGCCAAGATGTTAGGTAAGAAAGGAAGAAAAACATAAAATCTTAGTAATGTCAATTTTCTTCCTGTGCCTAAGGATACATCAGAGATTAACTGCCCTGCAACCACAAACAATGCTGATTGCTATGTTTAAATCTTTCTCTAAAAACATTGTGGGGGTTTTCACATAGCCTCTGGAATTCTACAGATTTCTATATGAATTATGTTTGCTTTTTATAAAGAAAGATCTGGAATTTTTAAATGGAAACTTATTTCAACATACACATTTTAAGTTTTTCTTGATTTTGTTGCAGTACTTATTCATTAATAGCAAATAATAGATCAAACCCTGCTGGGAAACTGCTCCACCAGTCCTGGGAAAATAATTTCCAACCTTATGTTTCCCATAAGTATTTGAAATTTAATTACTCTTTGGTATTGTGAATAGTTCATTAAAAGCAAACACAAACACGTACATAAAAATAAAATAGGAAAACCTGCGAAAAATGTAAATATATGGTTAAGCATATTTAAAATTCCCACCTAAGAGTGTGATCTAAAATGAGAATGATAAAGCTGTTAACCTGAAAGATAATATTTTGCTTGAATTTTGACCTCGTTGCACCTGTAGGAATTTCTTTGAGGTGTGGAGATTTGTGAGATGACCTATATCAGAAAAGCTGCTTTAAATTAGTAAATGAAGGTTGTAATATTATCTGCAAGTGTTTAGAATTAAATTTCAGAATAACTCCGGTAGTAGTTGAAACTGCATGCAAATGTGATTCTTTTATGGGGAAAAGAAAACAAAAATAAAAATAATACAGCAAGGGCAGCAATGAGAACATACACAATTTAAATGGCAATGAAATATCATGGATGGGCATAGAATCTTTTTTGATAGTTAGTATTTGTCATGTGTTACTGAATAAACATACATACTCTCCAAAACATACTTTTAGCAATAATCTATCTACTTGATGGTTGATCTAATGTTTTTAGTATATAACTACATAAATTATGGAAATGAATCAGTTTTAAAGTTACTTTAGTTCTACCAGTTGACTGAGTTAAAACTTAATCACTCTGGAAGGTTAAGTGATCTGAAAGTCTCGGAAAAACTCTGAATGGACATTAATTTGGTTTGATTTTTTCAGGTCGCTGGAAAATAATTTCCTTGATAATTTCTCTAACATTGTAATTTATGTCAATATTATTTTTCCCTTTTGTAAATAAGTTAACTAAAATGTAAGTTCATTAAATTAATTGTTTAGGGCTTCATAGAAAATTGCTAGCAAAACTTGCAACAGAACATACAGAATTAAAGATTTTCTTGAGGGGGAGAAAAGCAAATGAGCACTGCCATGCAGATTGCCTAAATATGGATGTGTGAGTGTGCATGTGTGTGTCCACAAACATCTTCCCGACAAAGGCCTATTCTGGGCACTTGATATATAATTTGGGAACGATAGTGGTTCGTTAGGTAGAAAAGTGCATTTAAAACAGAAAGCAAAGGTGCAAGTATTGTGAGAACACCTTATATCAGAACATCTAAATCATTAAGTCTTCTTTTAAAATAGTCTCAGTGGATTGGCTTTTAAGACTCTAAAGCCAATGTTATTATTTTCATATCTTTTGATTATTTTAAATTACTAGATTCACAAATATTGCAGTCCAACAGTATATTATCTACCTTCAGCTTCTATGTTTCCATAAGGTTCTTTTTGCTTAGCTTTCCCAATATCAATTATGGAGTTGTAAGTATTGTATTTGTTAGTCATGCATGGGACATGCAGATCCCATAGCAATCAACTTCTGCCAAACTGGTACTTCAGAAAAGTCTTTGTGTACCTAACTAGTTTTTTTTCCTTTTACACACTGAGATTTTTCTAAGATAGGAATATTAATAAATACTTATTGAATATAGTATGCCTATGATAATGTAAAAAATGAATCCATTGTTTTAATAGTGAACATTTTAGGATAGCATAAAAGTAATCCCCAAGATAGCTCCAAGACATAAAAACAGAGCTGAATTGAACTGCTCAATCTAATGTAAGTGGAAAACCTCAACTCCTTTCAAATCCTTTCCCAGAGGAAGCCTCGGGAAAATGATGGCTATTAAAAACAAAATCAATGGTAGTACTTGTTTTAAGATCCCAGCTGTTTGAAGATAAACCCTTGCCCAAACTGAATCCATTACTACTTTAATTTCAGACAGAATTTCTTTGTATTTTAGAATAAGCAAATGAAGGGAAGGAATGATCCCACTGACATGTATTTTGAGACTTCTTGGGAGGTCAAACATACATGACATAAACTTTTGAAAGCCTAAAAAAAAATCCAGAAGGAATGTTCTGTATAGGCATAAATAGCAATTAAAGACAAGCTTTTACCTTAAAAAGGCAAAAGGTAGGATGAATCATGTCTCAACTTACTCAGTGTATTTTTTTTGCCAGGCTGTGACAGTGACAGAATGGTTTTATACCCTTGTTGCTTTTGGTGGAAAGAATAACTTGATATTGAGTTAAATTCAAAAAGCCTTTCCTACAGTGGATAAATCATGGGCATCCTGACAATCCATATGTAACACCATTAAACAGCCTCTATAGCTATAAAATCTAAGTGTTTTCCTTAGGGCATAAAAGTGGAATTCCACTTTAGCAGTAACAGTTCAGAAAAAAAAAAAAATCACTGCTTCCTACACTTTCTGAACCCTGATGAATCCTTATTGACATAGCCAAAAGGCCAATACCAGATGATTCTAGAGCAAAGCTTTCCTTTAAAGTTTATTTTTATTTTTATATTTTCAGTGGTTCCTGCAGCCAGAAAATGTAAAGATATTTTTGTGTTGAGCATATGCAGAGCAGAAAGGTGCACAATTCCAGGGGTAACATTCATAAGGAATAAAGTGTGAATGGCACCCCTTAGAACACAACATTATAATCTCTGTGAATGCTATGCCCAGGTTCCACACATGTTTTATACATCTCAGACTCCATTTTTCCCTGGCTTCAGGAAAGGCAGCTCTGGTAGAAGGGAGAGGAGAAGTACTGGCAGTGTGCTGAAGGCGGCTCATACTGGCTAGCAAGAATAGATTGTGAAATACTCATTAATTTTTCAAGCAGGTTGTTAATTCTTGGGACTTCGAAATCAGCCATGTTAGAAGTATTTACACCATAGAAATTGACAAACACTATAAACTGGGGATATTTTTGCAGAGGGAGAACTTGATTATCAGCACACCATTGAACCAGAGTATTTCTCATGGCTAGGAGGGCTACTTCTCGTTTTGTGGTCCAGCTCAGGGTGGGGAACTTTCCAAAGAGGTTCTATTTCCCACCAGGTATTCCGAATTGTTTCCATCTTCCAGCAGGAGGCTCCAGCTCTCTTGTTCCTATATCCCTAGGAGTGGTAGGAGTTTCCCGCTATTGCTAAGTCTGGGTGGCCTCATAATCCTCTGCTTAGCTTTTCAGCTCTTCAATTATCAGTATATTCAATCACTTTGCATTATCGTCTCTCTTCTTTAACTACCTAGAGTGGCTTCCGATTTCTGCCTGTGCTATTGCTACCATTTCACATACCTTCTCCTTTTCAACTACCATATGCACTCAGAGGGACAGTGTATTTTACTGATTTGTAGGCTGCATTATGAATGCCTGAGCTCTAGGTAAAATTTTTCTAGTGGTTGTATTATTTTCAGATACACATGAGAGGGGCATTTTTAAAGCTGGGTTAGCCAATCATATCCTATTCAGGTCAGTGAATCTTGGACCTTGTAACACAGGATGACTTCCATTTACTCATTTAATAAGATTTTGTTGTTTGAACATCAAACAGGAACTGTTATCAGTTAGTTCTACAGCAAAAAGATGAATAAGACAAGATCCCTTTCATCTTTTTCTTTTTTTCTTTTTATTAGGCTTGATGATCTCCTAATACCATTGTATTTGACGAAACACAGTGCGATTGTTGTTTTGTTTATTACTCTATCATTGGATGATGAGCCACATTAGGGAAACAACCTTATCTTTCCCATTCGCTGCAGTATTCACATATCCCAACATATAGTGAGGACCCAATGTAGAATTTAATTAACTCTGTTTCATTTTTTAAGCTTCTGCAGAAATGTCACCTCCTCTAAAAAGAGTTCCTGACTCCAACTAAAAGAGAAATTTCTAAAGTAGAATTTTATTCCCACTCTCCTCTGATATTGCATTTACTATTATGTTTTAAAATTATTCACACTTTAATTGACTGAACATTCTTGGAGTACATCTGGAATATGTAAATGGAGTTCTATATATTAATAAATAAATGGGTAAATGAAGGTATAAGGAATTCACAGTCTGATGTGTTTATCAAGGCAGGGACAATTATGATTCCCAGTAGGGACTAGACTTGCAGTAAATACCAACCAAGAGAGGTACATATAGTAGTGCACTCACCTTTCTAAATGCAGATTGACAAGGCAAGTTGTGACAGTACTGATTCTTTTTGAAAGAAGGGCTTGGAGCAAAGTACATTGGCAAAATGCCTTATCTTCCTAGTTCTAGTTCTATCTTCCTAGGGTCTAGTTTCAGTTCTCTGCACTTTTAAATTTTAGCCTTCCTATGACAGTTAACCAGGCTATTTCAGGAGCGCAGGAGTGCCTTCAGAGATGAATGTGTACTTAATCATCTAGTCATTCATTTGGCTAATAGTAAGTAACTTGTATCAAGTACCTTCTCAATACAGTCAAATAAAACCCGACTTCTACCCTCAAGGAGTTCAGAGTCTATTATAATCATAAGTACTGAGGAAAAGACATTTCTACACTATTTGGTGACATGCCAGAATGTCTTTGCTTGGCTTAGGTAAACAAAATTATCGTAGAGGTTCATGATCAGTACAACTCTTAAACAGAATTGTGATGCCCCCCCCCCTTCGCCGACTCTTAGGATGACACTACTGCTGCTTGTCAGCTTGTGTATAATTTAACTCTGAACATGCATTTATTATGAAAAGTAACCATTTGCTCTCTTTAAGCTAGCTTGTTTTTAGGGAAAAGTCCCATTGCATGATTGAAAGGAAAGCATGCATGTCCTTCGCACTCATGGTCTCGTAACAAGCTTACATGTATTTCTCAGCAGCAGTGTAGATATTTTGAGGTTAAAAAAAATGATATGGCATTGAATACTAAAAATGGAAAAGGAGATTATAATTATATTATGTAGAACTTTAACAAAAAACATAAGCCAGGAATGACTTAGGTGGAATAGATATGAAATGTTCTACTTTTCATGTTTTAGAGCAAAAGTTTAATTCTATTTTCCAGAAGACTTAGCACACAAACAAAATGTAGAAGAACTAACTAGCTCCCTGTATCAGTTAGCAAATGCTGTCTAACAATCACAAGTCTTCAGTTGCATACAACAATAAACTAAACATTTATTTAGCCAAAGCTGTCACATGACCAAGTCCCATGTCAGAGCTGGGGAGATTTTATGATAAAAGACAGGAACACAGAAAGGGGTCAGTGTTTTTGTGGGGGGGCATTAATGCAATCATTCTACCACACTTCTCCTTGTAACTTGCCATTTGAGTAATCTATTGATGATGTCCTGTAGTAGAATTGTTTTAATGAAAATAAAGCTAGTGGTAAAAACCAGTGTCTTCCCTAAAGATGTATGGCCTTTCTTATTATTGAGTAAAAATTTATTATATCTTAGTTTAATACTCAGTTTAATTAAGAGCCTGTTATTGGACAGCTACAGCATGAAGTAGTTGGGATATAATGATGACTAAGACATTTTTTATGTGTAGTCTAAGCTTATTGGGAAATTTCCACATTCCCACATTCCCACATAATTGTGTACTCAGTGGTACTTGGTGTAGTCTTAAAGAGTGAATGATGAGCTCAGAAACTTTGTCAAAGAAGCATGTAAGAAAATGTATTTTTTAATACCTTCAGTGAGTTTTGATAAACCACAATAGGAATCAAAACTTATCTTGAATTTGGCATTTATGAGTACTGTGATAAATACAGCAGGGTCCTGAGGCTTTATGGGATGATTCTTTTGGCTTCATTCTCTGGTGAATTCTGACTCTAGGTGATGTGAATTATTATAATAATGTCTGGACTTCATTTTAATACATTTTGAAAGGTTGGATAACATCAAATTCTTCAATACTCCCCAAAGGAGTCATTTCAAGCACAGCATATATTCCTGGTCCAGGTAGAGGCTACATTTAAGAGTTCACAAGTACTTCTGCAGAGTGGATTTATATGGCTTATTTTCACTGAGCTTTTTGACGGAGACCCATCTATATCACCAGAAGATATGTTGAGTGGCAGTAAACAGTAAAGGATAAGTAAGTCCTCAGCTAAACATTTCAGTGATGCATAGACTGCTTTGGACTAATCCCAGCCTAAATCAATATTGTATGGTCCTCTAATAACTCAAAAGAAACAAAAGGAATATAAGTACCACACTGATTTACACTGTCTTCCTTTTCCCCCTCATGGCATTTATGACAGAGGTAGTGTTCCAGAACATCTCTTGCTGCTTTGGTAACTCCTAAGTTAAGGAGGACAGAGTTATTATGGGACTGCTTTGGAGAACAGTATTTTATATTCCTTTGGAGAAAAATGCATAGACTCTTTAAAAAGCCTGTTTTAGCATGTGTTAATGGCTGCACATCTGGGAATGTCAGTACCAGCTTTAGTAGGATTTCTTTCTATTCCTGTTCTGCCACATGGAAATGTGAGATCTGAAATATTATTTCATTAGCCTGCATACTTTTTTAGATATGTGTTCCGAGTAAGCATTTGCTCAGTCTGCGAGAATAAGCATGTCTTTTCCATGGCGGGGTGGGCAGATAGTCATTAGGAATTTAGTATGCTGGAAACAAGCAGTGAGGTCTCCTTTTACAGGAAAATTTGGTTACCGTAGAAATGGGAAATTCTTCAAGGTGTGCATGGACTTTGCACTTTTACTAACGGGAGTTTACATAGCAGAGATAGAATGACTTTCACACTGTGAAGAGACAATGCTTTTATCCCCTTGGCAGCCCAACTGCACTTCATATTCCAAACCAAGTTTCAATTATGAGAGTTAATGAAGAAGAAAGATAATGAATATAGGAAGAACACATAGAAGATTTAAAATTTCTCTTCTGTCAAAAACCTTATATTAGAAATTGGTTTAAATAAATTTACCTATACAACATTGGCAAAGTTTATTAATTGGTTTGATAGCTATTTTTTCCCCTGTACACTGTTTCCATGATTATTTCAAATAGGAGTGAAGATTTACTAACTTTTTTTTATTATGAGTTAGACACGTGTATAATTGTTTTGTACCATTCATTCATTTCGTTCACATAACAACCATATGAAATAGGTACTATATCCCATTTGACAGTGAGGAAATTAGAATAGAAGTAATTTGTGTGGCGTTCCATGCCTAGCACATGCTAGGGGAAGCATTCTAAAACAGGCATTTTGGATTAGAATGAATTTAACCACATTTAGCCGTGCATTTCAGCACTACACAATAGTTATTCTTTAGAACAGTGTTTTCCAATGGAGCATGCTCATCAGAATTGCCAGAGATTCAGAAGAGAAAAAAAACCTGATTCCCTGAGGCACCATGAATCTATCATATTTGAGTCTCTATATTTAAGGCCTGAGCATTAGCCCCACATTTTTGAGAGGATCACCTGGGCCCCCTTTATTCATACTCCTCTCAACAGGATTCCTTAGAGTAAGGTTGTGTGCCCACCCAGAGCTTGTGCCTGTTCTTTCAGACCATGTTCTGGGTGCTCATAATTTCTAAATTCCCTGGCCAAATAGTTCTCTGCTTAAGGATGACCTTTTAAAGGCATTCTATGTCATCACTGTGCAAACTTCTAGGTATAAGGGGTAGCCAAAGGGTTGCTGTTTGTGAGGAGTGTGGACAGAGCCTGGATATACAGTGTTGGGTGCTTACACATACCTTAGTCTATTCAGGCTGCTGTAATAAAATGCCACGTACTGGGTGGCTTAAACAACAGAAATTTATTTTCTTTCCCTTTGAGGCTAGAAGTCTAAGATCAAAATTCTGATCAATTTGGTTTCCTATGAGGGCTCTCTTCCTAGCTTGTAGGTGGCTACCTTCTCCTTATGTCTTCACATGGCCTTTCACCAATGTGTGTGGGAAAGCGAGTAGGGAGAGGTTGAGGGAGAGAGAGAGAGAAAACTCTCTACTGACTCTTCTTATAAGGACACTAATCCTATTGGATGAGGGCCCAACCCTCATGACCTCATTTAGCTTGATTATTTCCTTATTTCAAATATCACCACACTGGAGGTTGGGGTTTCAATGTATGGATTTTGGAGGGAAGCAAATATTCAGTCCATAACAGCACATATGTGCATGAGGCCCTTCACAGGTAGGGATGGAGACAGGGTGGTAAGAAAAAGGGGGAAAGCCAGGGGATGGGTTAGGAGTTAGATCTACCAGCATCTTTGTATTCTGGTTTGGAACTTCACAGAATCCAGTAAGTCTAAATTTGAGTCAATTCTATAAATTGATAAGAAGTTGGTAAAACTAAATGTATTTTATTTAGCAGCTTGTTAGCTTGATTTTTAACTTAAAATATTTAAGCCTAAGGAATATGGGCCCCCTCAAAAGTATTATACATGGACCTACTCCTTCCTCTCCTCTTGTCATAAGAACTCTTAGGATATCTTGCTCTCTGCCTGGACCCCTGTCATCTGAGGAATTAGGAGAACTAGTTTACCTAATCAAAAGTGTTTAGTATAGTCATTGGAATTTTGAATGGAAAGTCTTTAAAATCACGTGCAATTGTTTATAGTAAAGCTTCATATTAGAAATCTTGTCAGTGTAAAGTCTTCTCATTAATGAATTTGGCCATGTTTTTAAAAAATAAAACAACAAATAAGCAAAAAAACTAAGCCCCAAACAAAAATCTTCATAGATCATCAGAGAGTGGGCTATGTAGTAGCAGAAATATAACAAATTGCTGGTCATTTCTGCTCAGTTTTCTCATTATTTCCATCTAGTCAAATGAAAGGATAAACCCTCAAAAATTAATGACCTCTCTGAAGGTCGTTCTGTTCCTCCCTATCCCTCATTATTTTGGCCCATTGCCCTCTTGGTAAGCATTCTCCCCACACGGTGTTCACATGTTCTTCTTCCTTTCTTCCCTTCTTGCCCACTCTATTAAAACCCATTTAAATAAAGAAAGAGCTGACTTCAGTTCATTGAACTTTGCCTGCTGTTTACACCTTTAGTGCAATGAAGTTTAGTCACAGTATAATACCATTGAGAATTTGCACTTTATTTTTTTTTTTTGCTTTCTAATGTGAATAATTATCAAGATTTTTTTTTTTTGTGCTTTGTCCAGAAGCTGAACCCAAACTCCATCCACAAGTTAACTCACATAGTTGCCACATTTATGCTGTCACTGTTGTTGGTTTTTTATTATCAATTTATTAACATAACTTTATCTCTCTTTTTCTATTCTTTTGTGTAATATTTTGAGACAGAGGTGAAGTGTGTATCAATCAGTGAATAAATAAAATATGAAACTATTAAACTTTGTAAAATAAAATGCTTCTCACTTTTCTGTTGTAAGTATTTTATGTATCAACAAACAGGGAAAAGATTTTGTTTGGAAAGAACGTCTTTGAAGGAAAGACTTACTAGTTTGGGCCCCTAGAAAACTATATGGAACTCTTAAACTTGCAATTGACACTTTAAAAAAGGAACTGTTTATAGTACTATGTTAAATATAAGTGGTGAGAGTGGACATCCATGTCTTGTTCCTGATCTTAGGTGAAAAGCTCTCAGTTTTTCCCCATTGAGTATGATGTTGACTGTGGGTTTTTCATATAAGGCCTTTATAACATGAAGGTATGTTCCCTCTAAACCTACTTTGTTGAGAGTTTTTATCATGAATGGGTATTGTACTTTGTCAAATGCTTTTTCTGCATCTATTGAAATGATCGTATGATTCTTATCTTTTTTTTATTGATGTGATAGATTATGTTGATTGATTTATGAATATTGGACCACTCCTTGTATCCCAGAAATAAGTCCCACTTGATTGTGGTGAATGAATTTTTTAATGTATTGTTGAATTTGGTTTGCCAGTATTTTATTGAGGTTTTTTTGCATCTCTGTTCATCAGAGATATTGGCCTGTGGGTTCTCTTTTTTTTTGTTGTGTCTTTATCTGTTTTTGGAATCAGGGTAATGCTGGCCATATAGAATGAATTTAGAAGTTTTTCTTTCTCTTCTATTTTTTGGGATAGTTTGAGAAGAATAGGTATTAACTCTTCTTTAAATGTTTGGTAGAATTTGCCTCTGAAGCCTCTGGTGTTGTTGGGCTTTTGTTTCGGGGAGTTTTTGATTACTGATTCAATTTCATTGCTATTAATTGTTCTGTGCTAATTTTCTATTTCTTCCTGTTTCAGTTTTGGTAGGTTATATGTTTCTAGGAACTTATCCATTTCTTCTAGGTTGTCCAATTTGTTGGCATATTGTTTTTCATAATATTCTCTTACAATTCTTTGTATTTTTGTGATATTGGTTGTTATTTCTCCTCTTTCATTTTTGATTTTGTTTATTTGAGTCTCTTTCTCTCTCTCTTTTTTTATGAGTCTGGCTAAAATTTTATCAGTTTTGTTGATCTTTTCAAAGAACGAATTCCTCATTTCATTGATCTGTTGTTTTAGTTTCTGTATAATTTATTTCTGCTCTAATCTTTATCATTTCCTCTCTTCTTTTGGCTTTGTCTTTTGTTTGTTCTTCTTTGTCTAGTTCCTTTAGGTGTAAGGTTAGGTTGTTTATTTGGGATTTTTCTTGCTTCTTGACGTAGGCCTGTATTGCTATAAATTTCCCTCTTAGAACTGCTTTTGCTACACCCCAAAGATTTTGGGTTGTTGTGTTTTCCTTTCATTTGTCTCCACATATTTTTTTGATTTCTTCTTTTGTTTTTAGCTGACCCATTCACTGTTTAGTAGCACGTTATTTAACCTCCATGTAGTGTGCTCATTCCAGGTTTTTTCTTGTTGGTTTCTAGTTTCATTGCATTGTGGTCAGAAAAGATGCATAGTATAACTTTGATCTTTTTGAAATTGTTGAGACTTGTTTAAAGAATGTGTATTTTGCTGTTTTAGGATGGAATGTTCTGAAGCATCTACTAAATCCATCTCGTCCAGTGTGTCATTCAAAGCCACTGTTTTCTTGTTGATTTTCTGTTTAGATGATTTACACCCATTGAAGTAAGCGGGGTATTAAGTCCCCTACTATTACTGTATTACTATTGACTAGTTTCTTTATATTTGTTATTAACTGTTTTGTATTTGGGTACTTATATGTTGGGTGCATAAATATTTATAATTGTTATGTCTTCTTTTTGGATTGTCCCCTTAATGATTATATAGTTTCTTTCTTTGTCTCTTGTTATAGTCTTGGTTTTAAATTCAATTTTGTCTGATATAAGTATTGCTACTCCAGCTTTCTTTTCACATCTATTTGCATGATAAATATTTCTCCATCCCCTCACTTTCAATCTGCATGTGTCTTTAGGTCTGAAGTGAGTCTTTTGTAGGCAGTATATAGATTGGTCTTGTTTTTTGTTTTTATTTCCCATTCTGCCACCCTTTGTCTTTTGATTGGATCTTTTAGTTCATTTACATTCAAAATAATTATTGGTAGGTATATATTTATTGCCATTTTGTTATTTGTTGTATGTTTGTTTTTGTTAATCTTCTCTGTTCCTTTCCTTGCTCTCTTCTCTCACTACAAATTGACTTTCTTTAGTGATATACTTGGTTTCCTTTCTTTTTATTTGTTGCATATCTATTACTGTTTTTTGACTTGTTGTTACCATTAGGTTTGTATTTAACATCCTCTGCAAGTAGTTGATCTTATGTTTATGGTTGCTTAAGTTTGAACCCATTCTTTACTGCTCTCCTCTCCATGTTTTAGGTATATTACTTCCTTTTATTTTGTGAGTCCCTTGATTGATTTTTACAGATATTGTTATTTTTACTCCTTTTGTGCTTCTTACTTTTCTTACTCTTATGTAAGTTCTTTTCTTTCCACTCAAAGAGTCTTCTTTAACATTTCTTGTAGTTCTGGTTTTGTGGTCATGAAATCCTTAACTTTTGTTTGTCTGGAAAACTCTTTATCTCTCCTATTCTGAATGATAGCCTTGTTGGAAGAGTATTCTTGGAGAATAGAGAATTTTTCCTTTCTCCTTTCTACACTTTGAATATATTTCTTTATGATCATTACTTCATATTCTCTATCAGGCATATTACTTATCTTCATTTCACTTAGGTCTCTTGCGATGATTGTGTCCTCTTCTTTCTTTTGGGACATATTTCTCTGTCTCCTCATTTTGCTTAGCTCTTTGCCTCTCTTTCTGTGTGTTGGGGAAGTCAGCTACATCTCTTGCTCCTGAAAGTAGTGGATGGAGTATACAACTTTTAACAAGATGACACTGGTTCTCTTCCACTGGGGATGTGCAGCCACTGTAGAGACCCAGACTGGCCTGGGGTTGCTCTGCAAAGTCTGTGCAGTGTGGGGGGGGGGGGGGAGTGGTTTTAATAAGGTGTGAGCATCCTCCATGGGAGATGACCAACCACCTTGCAGGGACCAAGGCCCTGCAAAGTATGGAGTTGGGACATGCAGTATTGGCAAGGTTCGTGTAGGTCTTCTGGGGCAGGGACCTCCAGCATTGGGAATAAGGCAAGCCTGGCTTGATAGGGCAGGGTGCAGCATAAACAAGTTAGGTAATGGATGCTAGTGCAGTCTGGTTCTTGCAGGTGGCTCTGTGTTTATGCTGGGGTGAGAGGTGGTAGAGGAGGGAAGTGGTGCCTGCTAGCTCCTTTGTTCCTGGAGAAGTCCTTCATGGAACTCTGAGATTAGTATATAACTCTCCCTCCCATATGCCACAGGCATTTTTCAAAACACTGCTTCTATGCTGTATCTCCACTGGCTGTTTGTTGTGCTGTCTCTTTAAGGGTAGGGGCTCAGCTTCCTATCACGGGGCTCTCCCAGAGCCAAGCCCCTGATTTTTAAAGTTCTAGGCTTTATGTCCTGCTGGTTGTAAGAATTCAAAAAATTTGGCCCCTCAGATTTTCAAAGCCAAATGCTATGGAGATTCATCTTCCTGTGTCAGCTCCCTGGTGTGATAGTCTGTTTCTTACCCCTCTCCACACCCATGACTCTCTCACTCTGATGGCCAGACCTGTGGATTTTAGCTCCCCACCATGTTTCTGTTCTCTGCATTTAATTGTGGAGTCTGTCCTGTCAGTCTTTGGGTTGTTTTCTGGGTTATTTACACTGATGTATATATTACTTAGTTGTATCCATGAGAAGAAGTAAGTTTAGGGTCCTCCTACTCTGCCATCTTCCCCTGAAGTCCCAAGTAGCTATAATTTTGATGGAAGGACATGATGAAGGGATTGATTATGTGTCATAGTGGAGAGGGAGGATAAGAGAATAAATACTCCAACCTTCCTGACTTCTCCGATGTCCAATATCCTGCCATTGGTAAATCTAGATGGATTACAGAAGGCAAGGAGTCTGTTGGTACAGTCCATCTAGGTCAGCTTCCTGTAGCAAAGATCAGGGTGATCTTCAGGAGCAAGACAAAGATATCCCACAAAGGCGAGAGGATGTTCTTTCTGTACAACTCTGGTTTTTGATTTGTGTTTTGAGGTTAAATATAATCCAAAAACAGTGGCTACTTGAAAGATAGTCTTGAGAGGTATTGTGGATGAAAACTTTGATCTTTCATTTTTCTTGTACTGGCTATGTGTTTTCTTTGGTTGTTTAGTATTCATTTTCACATCTTAACTAGAACCTTGAATTCCTTTATTAAATTTTTTCCCCTGTTGGATGTGTTCGGATGGGGTTATTGTAAGGTTTTTGATGTCTCTAGTTATAGAGAAGATAACTGCCATGAGCGACACTAATAGGAATCTTTCTTTGTAAATATGAAATTTTAACCAAAAGAAAATAAATGGTTTGAATTCTGTTCTCTCTAAACAGCAGCATCCTAACCTCCCCAGTTACCTTTCCAAAAAATTTTTTACCTTGATTATGTTAGAGTTAGTTTCTGTTACTTGCAACCAGAGACCCTCAATGGTATAATAATCTAAAAGGAACCCTTTGATAGGGCACTTTCTTTTTCTGCCTGCCTTTATCTGCAATTTTTAATTACATTTTTCTCTTTGCTTTTATTTAGTCTCTGAGAACTCAGAAACGTATTTTGTGATTTCTGAAATACTTGGTGTTAATTTGGTTATCATTTAATCACATGTAACTCTTCTCTAATATACTCGATGGCTCTGCTTGATTTTTAAAAGTCTACCAGTTATTGGGAGGGAAATAATTGACAACTCTGTGCTATCTCTATGTATATATGTGTTTTGTACTACTTTATTTAATAATTATTAATTCACCCCCTTTTTATTAGATAATTTGGATAACTAGGCTGTTAAATGTGAAGATTGGTTACATAGAATGATGGACCATACTTTGAACTCAATAATTGACTTCTTCTAAAATCATAGCAAGTTTTTATTAAGCCTATATTACTGTGTGCTAGACTAAACACTTTGCATGCATTATTTAATTAATCCTTTTAAATCCCTATGAGGTAAGTGCAGTTATTACCCCATATTATAAATAAGAAAGTAAAGCATAGAAAGTTGAAGCAACCTTACCAAAAACATGCAACTAATGAACAATGGTTTACTTAATATTCTTCTTTACATACACATATTTTTTATGCACATAGGGGTATTTTGAAGGAAAATTCTTTATCACAACCTTAATTGGAAAGGAAATATATTATTACAAATAAAAGACAGCCACAGAACAAATACTGTGAAAACAAATCATGTTGATAAATTTTAGGTAGGGACTCTCACCTGTAAGAACTCTAGACTGGAGTTCTGTTCTCTTTTTGATAATAGGGAGATTAGTAAATGTTAGATGTTAAAAAGGCAGAGGTTTTAGCATATACTGATACTTTCTCCTTGAATTATTTAGGAACTAAAAGAACTGAAAAAGAAATACCTCAGCAAGTAAGTCACTGATTTTTTAATGCCATGTTTGGATACTTCCTGCAGTCACTTTGGAGCCGTGACATCCTAAACAACTTTTCCCTGATTGACACCGTTCCTGCTTCATAGCCCTGAACCCTGCTGGCATGTAAGCATTAATACTACTGACACTGCTTGCTCTCATGGAATCATGCCATTTTTCTTTAGAAAATTTGTTAGTGTTTATCTCTGTTTTATTAATAGGTCCTCCCCTTAGAACTCAGGCACAATTTCTTGTATCTTAGGTCTTGGGGCAAAATGAGTTAAGATCCTGGTGATAGTGGTGATAATATTAATATTGACTGACTCTACTTGTCAGGCATCTACTATATGCCAAGGAGGTGCCAAAGTATTTATAAATATTCTTGTTTAATCTTCACAACAACCTCAAGAGATCAATATCATTCCCATTTTACAGTAAGAGCAAAACTGAGTCTCAGAGCATGAGGTAACTTGTTTCTGGTTATACATTCTTCCTTCTGGTTCATACTCTGTTTTTGAACCACACCTGGATTCTGGAGTGAACTTAAGCTAAGAATTTACATCCCACATAATAGACTTAGAATGACTTTTCACAGATAAAAATTCTTTCAGTTATTTTAAGAGTTTTGCAGTTCCTAAGTATAGATTTACATTTGTCTAAAAGTTTCATTTTTCTCTCAAACTTTCTGTTGGTAAATGATTTAGCTATTTTCTGCCTTGGTCCTTTACACCTTTTCTACATTTTGTCAATCTTCTTTCATAAATGTATTCAAATCCAGAGGCTCATCTTTATCATCCACATTTACTGCCAACTGATTTTTTAAAAAGCACTGTTTCATATAGAACTGATTCCCTTTGCATAATGAAAGCCCACCAGAAGCAAAATTGGTCTATCTGTGGTTTGTCACACACAAAAGACTCATTATTGTTTATTTTTATTTTCAGCATTTCCTCCAACTTCTTGTTCCTGTGACAGCTAGAATTCTCGATTAAATGCTAGATTAGGTCTGTTCAGTAGTTGCCAAGTCTGAGGCAACTTTCTTAAACTTCCTGTATAGCTTTGCCCCAGTTCATCTGCTTCCTCTCAGTCAGACTTTAGCCTTCTTTATTCAACATTTCTATCTCTCCATATAATATTCTTCCCCTCACTTCATGACATTCCCCTTGCAATGCAGGATCTTGCTTACCAAAGTGTGGCCCGGGAAGCAGCATCCGCCATTCACCTTCCTCTTTGGTGAGATAAACCACTTTTATTCCTTATAATCAATTCCATTGCTGAAAATTAACCACGTTTTTTCTTTTCTTTTGAAGCCTTTAGGATTCCTGTCCCTCTTCACCCCCTCAATTTTTGAGGAGTTCAAAATGTATCTTGTGAATTTCTTGGAGATTTCTGGGAACACTACTAAACAGAAAATTCTTGTAAATAGAGCATCGGTCAGGCACATGACTCTGAAATATACCTTTTCAAAGAAAGAGGGACATGGCAACTGCCTCAGTCTCAGGTAAATGGCTCTTTATACACCAAGTTGTGATAAAGGCAAACAAAAAGTCACAGTGCTGTTGACATATGAGCCTATCTGTGACAGCTTTTCTGGCTTTTTGACTGCTGGGTACTTTGTACACTTTTAATAGCATTTCAACACTTGTCTGTACTTTAAACAACATCATCTTTCTAGCTGGAATATAAATACATGCTGAAAATTTCCGCATATTTTACACAGTCAGCCTCTTGGTATAGCATTTCCTGATAACAGAAAGTTGGTTGGCAAATAGGAAGTTATCTGAATTGTTCAAGTAGCTCCCCTGGTTGAGATAAACCCTTGTTCAGCAACTTGTTTTTGATTTGTAAAAACAAGCCAGATAAGCCTCCCTTGCCAAGGTTATCTCTGCTCTTTCGGAGGACTCCAGACTAATCTTGCACCCAGGCACAGTCTGCAGCCAAGCCTTATTTAACAACAGTTTACTGCCTTGCAAATGAAGCATGAAAATTTAGGCAAATATGCCTGGAAATCTCCAGATTAAAACAGGAAAAGATAAGACAACTGGTTTGTTGAACTAGATAAGATATGAGAATGAAGCCTGAAGGGATCCTGTTTCAGAAGATTGATGAAGATTCTCAAAGGTAATGAGCCAAAAATTCGAGAGCTTCTTTGAGAGACAAAGGAAGAGTCTTATTTTATAACTTCCTTAAACAAGCAATTTTGCCTAGACTTGAGAAGCATTACACCTTTGGAATAATCCTATCAGAAAAAAAGGGAGTCAACCTTACATTCTTATACAGGTCACCCTCTTCCTTCCTGGAACACTTATCTGTACCACCTGCTTTGGCATTAGATTACCCATTCTGGTGACTTATTCTCACATTTCCTATTATTCTTGTCTTTACAAAGACAATGAACATTTATTGAGCAACTCTTTTATGGTTTATGGTAGATACTGTCAGTATTGCATACTTTATCTCATTCAGCACTTATGACAAATTCGTGAAAAATGTTTTATTATCTCCATTGTTTTAATCTTGGAAAGAAAATAGAGACTTAATTAATTAAATGGAGGACCCTGGGCATGAAGCCCCATTTATCTGACTCCAAGGTCTTTCATACTCCACTGTCCTAAGGATACTTAAATTCTTTGGAAGTACACATAGATCCCAATTGGACTGGATTTATTGTTCTCATTATTTCACTAAACCAGCTCAAGCTTGAGAGAGGTAAAGTAAATGACTATGTCACCAATATTCATAATAAATTCTTTTTATACATTATCTCATTTGATCTTCAAAATAATCCCCCAAATAAGAACTATTGTTACTAACTTTTACAGATGAAAATGTGGAGACTTAGTGAAGTTAAGGTTGATTATGTCTACACAGCTAATGAGTGACCAAATAGAAATCCTAACTCATGTCCATCTGATACTAGTTTCCAAAGTTTTATCTACTCTATTTAACTGTCTGTGAATGAATCATTGAGCTTTTAACCACCTAATCAAATGACCCCCATGACACTATGGATCTTCTGCTATAGACTGAATGTTTGTGTCCTACCCCTCATGGGCCAAATTCATGTGTTGAAATCCTTGCCCCCAAGGTGATGGTATTAAGAGGTGGGGCCTTTGGGAGGGATTAGGTCATGAGGGTAGAGCCCTCATGAATGGGATTAATGCTCTTATAAGGGGGGCCTTAGAGACCCCTTGCCCCCTCTACCAACTGAAGTTATAGCTAGAAGGCTCTCTCAGACATCAAATGTGCTAGTGCCTTGAACTTGGACTTCCCAGCCTCCAGAACTATGAGAAATAAATTTCTGTTGTTTAATAAGCCTATGGTATTTTATTATAGCAGACCAAAGGGACTAAGATACCTTCTGGCTGAAAATACCTTCTTCCTCATGTTCTGTGCTTCCCTATGACCATGGTTATTCTCATACATCTCTCACCACTGTTTTAAAAATAATTTGTATTACAACATGTCTCATGCACATCAAAAGGCACAGAGAATAATATTACAAATATTCATGGTAAGGGCAGTGTTTTGATTTCCTGTTTGCTTTGGTTTTTTTTTTTTTTTTGAAGGAAATATTACTAAACAAACACTAGTTAGAACTCCCTTTCTTACTCCTCTCCTGTTTCGTTCCGCTCTCTTAACCAGAGGCAATAGTTACCTTGGAGTTGCTGTTTCAATTCAATATAGTTCTCATTCACCTATGTATTTTTATCACATGAATATTAATAAATCATATATATATATAGTATTTATTTGCTTATAAACATTGAAAAATGGTATCATTTGGAATGCTTTATTATGAAACTTTGCAAAATTAAATTTTTATGATTTATCCATGTTGACATATATAGCAATAATTTATTGTTTATAATGCTAAACTGTATTCCATTATATAATACTACAATTTATCAATTTTTAAAAAAGATTTATTTATTTATTTATTTGAGAGACACAGAGAGTGCACAAGCAGGGGGAGGGACAGAGGGAGAGGGGGAGAGAGAGGGAGAGAGAGGGAGAGAGAATCTCAAGCAGACTCCCCACTGAGCACAGAGCCCTATGTGGGCTCGATCTCATGACCCCAATACATGACCTTAGCTAGAACAAAGAGTTGGATGCTCAACCAACTGAGCCATCCAGGCACTCCTCTATGTTTTTATTAATGTTATTTTTCAAAATTTCGCAATTACTGTTACAGCCATTGAATAGTAATGTTAATGAATTTTTTTAAAAAAAATGTTGCCCTTATATCCAGAGACTCTTTTAAAGTCTCTTATTAGGGGTGCCTGGGTGGCACAGTCGTTAAGTGTCTGCCTTCGGCTCAGGGTGTGATCCCAGCATTCTGGGATCGAGCCCCACATCAGGCTCTTCCGCTGGGAGCCTGCTTCTTCCTCTCCCACTCCCCCTGCTTGTGTTCCCTCTCTCGCTGGCTGTCTCTGTCAAATAAATAAATAAAATCTTTAAAAAAAAATAAAGTCTCTTATTAGATCTAAAATTTTCTCTCTAGATTTTCCATGAGCACCATTATATTGTCTACATATAAAAAGAGTTAATTTTTATTTCTAATTATTATATCTTCTTTCTCTTTCTTCCTTTACTCTTTAGTACCTTCAGCACAATGTTAAATAATAGCAGCAATAGGGTCATCCTTAAATTATACCTTATTTAAAAGGTATACTTAGAAGGTTTCATTTTTGATATGATACTTGCTGTAGGTTTTGGTAGAATACTTAATCAGGGTACAGAATATTCCCTTTCATTTTTTGTTTACTGAGGTTTTTTTTTAAATTCATTATTGAATGTTAAGTTTTATCAAATGCTCTTTCAAAATCTTTTGAGCTTTGTTTACTCTTCAGTTTCCATTAGCAATTCCTTTCAGAGGCCTCAAAATGTAGGGGGCCCAAAAGTCCTTAGCATAACTTTCCTCTCCATCTGTATCAATGATTTGTAATCCATTGTGTGTGCATAAGTAGGGAATTAAAAAAAGTCAGAGATGGTCACACTTCCATCTCAATGGACTGAATCAGTTGTTCTAGTTGGGGTCTTGGCTTTGCTACTTTTTAAATTTTATTTTATTATTTTTTATATAAAAATTTTAAAAAAGATTTTATTTATTTATTTGAGAGACAGAGAGCACAAGCAGGAGGAGTGACAGGCAGAGGGAGAGGGAGAAGCAGGCTTTTCTCAGAGTGGGGAGCCTATTGCCAGGTTCAATCCTAGGACCCTGGGATCATGACCTAAGCCGAAGGCAGATGCTTAACCAACTGAGCCACCCAGGCACCTCTTTATATAAAATTTTAATTAATTTTGTTGGGTCTAGGCTTTGGCTTTACTACTTTTAAAAAGTGCCTTAGGAGTTGAGAAGTACTATCATAAAGTTACTTTAAAAATGATTGTGGTGGGAGAGAGATGTGGAAATTGAGAGAGAAGAATGTTTTTATCAGAGAGGGTGTATTTTTCTTTAAAAACTACATTATTCATTTATATAAGCCCCCCCCTCCCTCCAGTGACAAATTCTTTTCATGACTATATCTCATAGGACGTAGAAATGGGACCTACAAATTTACGAACTGTAGCTGGGTAAGGGCTTTGAGATTGCCTTAACATGGAAACTTAACTGTCTTGATTTTATTCTATGCATTTGCTACAGATAAAATATTTTCTCTCATCTTCTGGGAGAGTTTTTCTGGGAATATAATCCTGTTTCTTCCCTCAGAGAAGTGAAAGTAATTTTTCCAAGGGCCAGATGCCAAAACAAAAGGATCATTAGGGCCTACTGAGACATAAGCAAAGAGGGTTTAAGGGTTAGGAGTATAAGATTTAAAAAAATGCTTAACTGGTCACTACCTCTCTGGATCACAATAATAGGGAGGAAAAAAGGATCTCCGACCCCTAAGTCAGAACTACTGAGTCAGCATTTGCAGTTAACAAGCTTCCTGGTAATTCATATGCACATTAAATTTTGAGAATCACTAGTCAAAAGAAGTAGTGGTTCTCAACCTTGGATGCACAATGCAATCACTGGGGGGAGTTTAAAAAATGAAATGCTTATGTCTTCTCCAAAGGTTCTGATTCAGTTGGCCTGGGGTGGGGTATACTATAATCACCTGGGGAAGAATTGGTTCCAATTGATGCAGAGAAAAGTGGGAGTTCGTGCATCCCTAGTGATCCTTGGTGGAGTGGTAACATCCAAGAAGTTAGTGGAGAAATTGAAGAGAACTCCAGGGATTTTAAAGAAATGGGGAAACTGCTGATAATCCTTCCTGCTGTGTCACTCCTGAGATTCCTGCAGGAAAGGTACCTCTTGTTGCCCAAGACACACACATTTAGAATAAATGAAAGAAAGCAGTCATGAAACAGGAAACTTTTCTCTAAGAGATGACTCAGACTGAGAATATAATTACAGTAATTAGAAAAAGTAGATAAAGTTGTGGATAACATATAGTGTCACGGTTAGGCTTACTTTTTTAGATTGAAGGAGACCTAGGTAGGAATTCTTTTCTGTTTCCATGCATTATGTATTTAAATATTTATTGAGTACCAACTGTTGCCAATCATTCTTCCATGTACTTAACATTCTTCCATGTAGTTAACAAAAAGACACAAATTTTCTCATCTCTTAGAGCTCTTTTTTATTTATTTATTTATTTTTATTTATTTTATTTTTTTAAAGATTTTATTTATTTATGTGACAGAGAGACAGCCAGCGAGAGAGGGAACACAGCAGGGGGAGTGGGAGAGGAAGAAGCAGGCTCCCAGCGGAGGAGCCTGATGTGGGACTCGATCCCGGATCGCCAGGATCACGCCCTGAGCCGAAGGCAGACGCTTTAACGACTGCGCTACCCAGGCGTCCCAGAGCTCTTTTTTAAAGAAGAGCTCATATTTAGTTGCTAAAGTCCTTACTCTTAATGGTATACCAACAACAGCACACCAGTGAGGAAAATTTTAACTGGGGTTTTAGTGCTATAGATGAAGAAATATTTCTACACATAGATACTTGTTCCAGATCATTAAACTGAGGCTCTAGTCCAAGCCACAAAGAAGGTATCAGATGTTTCTTGTCTCTTATGTGGATAGCACGTCTATGCTATATGTTCTATATAAACTGTCCCCCTAAGTGTGTTTTGATTTCGTTTAATTGTGGCATTCTTATTATTTCTTTGCTCTGAATGATCCTAGAATTCATTTAAGAAAACGTATTCTCAGAAAGTTACTTTATGTCCCAAGTCTGAGGTTTAGTAGAAGTAAAATCATACTTTGTATTTGATTGAGTTTTGCCCACTATATTTTGTTAATTCGTGCAATTTCATTAGATGCTGAGCCAAAAATTTCTACTTCATAAGTATTTTAAGACATTAACCAATTGTATATGAAAAATGTTAATATCTATAGGTCTGTGAAAGAAAAAAAAATCTAGACCTGCAATTCCAAATGAGAACTAAATACTTTCAGATGTGCTATGCAGACTTTTGTCATATTCTGGACCTAAATCTTTTATAACTTTAATTTAATTTTTTTCAAATTAAGTCATTCTAAAAAATAGAATTCTTGGATTTTTACTTATTCACTTTTCACTCATATGTATCATAATGTCAGAATTTATTATGTTTAGCTCTTGGCTCATTTGGTCATTAAAATGAACATCTTTGCTACTATTGTCTCTTTTGTTTCTTTGAAGCCCAACATGCATTTAAAATGTCTTTTTTTTAAATTTTATTAAACAATTTCAGTTCTTTTATAGTTCTTTCCAAGCTGACAAATAGAATTATCTTTTTTTAAAAGATTTGTTCATTTATTAGAGAGAGAGCGCACACTAAGGGTCGGAGGGAGAGGAAGAGAATTCTCAAGCAGACTCCCTTTTGAGTGTGGAGCCGGATACAGGGCTCAATCTCACAACCCTGGGATCATGACCTGAGCCAAAATCAAAAGTCAGACACTTAACCAACTGAGCCACGCAGGCACCCCTAGAATTAGCTTTTATTTAATAGAATATCATGATATAATTTTATTTGTATGTCAGTACAAGAAGAATAATCTTTCTCAATCACTTTTTCAATTATTTTGTAAACCTCTTCATAATCAAATATAAGATTAGTTCCCAATTATACTCTCTGAAGACTTAAATCCTCTCATTTTTCTGTCATACTTCATTTTAAATAGTGCTTGAGCCAGCCACCCAGGATTTTGGTTTTTTTCACATATGATAATAATGCTGTTTCCTCTTTTGCAAACATTCTTTGCATTTAGAATGACATTCTTAGCCTCTTGATCCTGCTTCATAATTGTTTAAAACATTATTGAACTCTTTCTTCCTTCATCTTCCCTCTTGATCATTTCTGACAAATTCCATTTATCTCTACAGCCACACTTGCCATCCATCCTGACACACCCTAACTGGCATTATAGTACTAAGGAGATAGAATTAATTGGTCATGTAATTTTGGTTCTGTTATTTACTCTCTACATAGATGAATTCACATTCTCCTCTTTCATGAAATTTGTAGCTTTTGGGACCAGGCCCTGTGACTCATATAGTTTTCCTATACTCTGATTCTGAGTATATGGCTCCATTTAAGGATACATTGACTGAATATTTTTACAGGAAGAAATACAATTAAAAGAAAAATACACACTTTTATTAAACTAAAAAAAATTGAATAAGTCTTCACTTTTTGAGTATAAAGTGATTTTGGAGAACTTGGGAAGACATTTTGACACTTTTCCAAGTAGTTCTAGGATTTTGTATGAATCTGTAAATAGTAACTGCCTACCCTGAAAGTGCCTGTCATGAGTATCTTAGGCAGCAGATAAAAACCTCACTGATAAATCTTCCATATGTTTTTTTCCCCTTCCTGTTAACAAGGGAAGGCTAATATTCTAGGACTAATATGTTTCTGTATAGTCTATAAACTTAATGCCCAGATATTTAATAGGGTGTTCTGAAAACTCACTCCTACCCTCAAATTACAAGGTCCTTACAAAGCCATTTTCAGAGTTCCCTATAAATCAGGTTCAACTCATGTTTCTAAGGATATATTGGGCAAAGAGAATGAGTAACCTGACCATGAATGGTTTCTCCTTTTCCCAGCAGCATCATAGGCTATGCTTGAGTTCAGGCAGATGGAGGGGCTAAGTTAATAGGAGCAGCATTTTCGGAGGATTATGGAGGTTGCCATTTTTGTGACTTAGAGCCCTGAGTAGTATATGTGAGTTCCCAGTTCACTGGCAGGAAGAGATAACCAGATATGCTTGGTAGACACATGAAAGTATCCTGAGGCATTTGCAGAAGTATTTGGGAGGAGCCCCTGAACAAAGTGTGAGCTCCTGCCAATCAAGCTGGTGGGTCCCAAAATGTTGAGATTTATGGAGTAATATTGAATAAATGTGATCCAATTTTGTACACAAAAGTTTTTGAACTCTGGGCCCCACAAGTTATCTTTATATCCCTCAGATCTGTCCATGGCTGGAGGATCAGAGATGCTATTAAATATTTCTTGAATAAATTTAAATAGCTAAATCAATTTTCCTCTTGTACTCCAGAGCTTCTCTCGGTCAGCTATCTACCAGGTTGATTGACAACCAGGAATGATATCTTTGCTTAAATTTTTTTGGTGAATGTTCTCTACCCTTTGTTTCTTCATATGAAAATGCTTAGTGATCTTTATTTTCAATCTAAAAAAAAGAAAAGAAAAGAAAACAAAACTGAAAGCTTTATAGAGTGGTTTATATCTATTCTTTTTTCAAACTGTTTCTGAAAAGCCCTGGGGTTCAGCAAAAATGTAGAAGACACAATAGGTACAGGGAGACCAAAGAGGAGGGTAAGCAGAACTCTGAATTCCCATCCAATTGCAATCAGATTAAATGCACTTTTTCCTGTTTTATATATTGGATTTCCAAATAGAATTTCATTTGGAAGGGAGATCTGCTTGAAATAGATAGATGGATAGATAGATAGATAGATAGATAGATAGATAGATAGATAATAGATAGATGTTGAAATTCAGTGATTGACAGGATTCTGGGGTGTATGTTGGTTCTATTAGTTTTCCTGGGGCTGTTCTACAAAGTTTGTTCCCTGCTTTTTGTTTGCTACCAGCATGGCATTACAGGATCTTCCACTGGGCGACTCCCTTGTGTTGACAGAGCTCCAGCAGCTTTCACAGGAAGCTGGCCCTCTGTAAAGTGTGTATGTGAGGAAGCTGTGTGCTCTCAGATCTCAGTGTAGCCACTGAATTAATTTGGTTGCTTCTGAAGAGAGGTGACTCCATGAAATATTAACCAGACCTAGCTTCAGGGATAAAGGCTTAATTCCTGCTGTGTCATCAGCACTTTTGAGCATAAAACTTTTCAAGTGCTGGAAAGTTTCCTTCCTTACTTCATCTCTGTGTCAGTATTATTCTTCCTGTCTTTTTCTTTAACTTGTCTGAGTGACCTTGCAATACACTACACAGAGGTCAAGTTCATCCGGAGTTTGGGTTTTTTTGGTTTTTGTTTTAAGAGAGGGCATTATTTGTGATGTCAATTTCAGATGTTTAGGGGAAAGTTCGTAATTTCAACTAATTTCATCTGAGGTTATTTTCTGCTAATTTGTTGACATAATTCTTTAACTTATATATGTTTTTTCACCCAAACTGCATTTTCAGATAACTGCTTCCTGAGCATAATTACAAATTTTATATAGTTTATGGTTTGTCTTAATTTCATTTAGTTTTAGGAGAGTCCTCTCTTTTTAGAGTTCCAAAATGTAGCTGTGAATCTATATTCATGTCATTAATTCCCGTCATGATTTTAAAATCCTTTGTCTTTTTTTATTGTGGTAAGAGGAGATATAACATCTTTATAAATTTTTGAGTATTTTACAGTATGGTACAATTTATTATAGTATAATGCTGTAATATATTATAAACTATAAGCACAATGTTGTATTGTGAATCTCTAGACCTTTTTCATCTTGCATGACTGAAACTTTATACCCATTAAACGGTAACTCCCGTTTCCCCTCCATTCAGCTCCTGGCAACTACCTTTCTGGTTAAATGAGTTTGACTACTTTAAATACCTCATATGAGTGGGATCATGAAGTATTTGTTTTTCTGTGACTAGTTTATTTTATTTACCATAATGTCCTCAAGGTTCATCAGTGTTGTACTGTATGACAGGATTTACTTATTTTATATGACTGAATAACATTCCATTGTATGTATATACATTTTCTTTATCCATTCATCTGTTCATAGACATTTATGGTGCTTTCCACCTCTTGGCTACTGTGAATAATGCTGCAATCAACATGCCAGTGCAAATATATCTTTGAGATTCTTATTTCAAGCCTTTTGGATAAGTACTAAGAAGTGGGATTGCTGGATCATATAGCAGTCTTATAATATTTTAGGAACCTCCATATTATTTTTCACAGTGGCTGCGCCATTTTAATTTCCATCAACAGTGTAAAGTTTCCAGTTTCTCCACATCCTCACCAACAGTCCTCACCAACACTTATTTTTTTGTTTTTTTGTTTTTTATAGCTATCCCAGCAGGTGTGAGGTGGTATCTCATTGTGTTTATGATTTGTATGTCCCTGATGATTAGTGATGTTGAACATCTTTTCATATACCTGTTGGCCATTTGTATATCTTTTTTTGAAGAAATGTCTATTCAAATCCTTTGCCCATTTTTAAATTGTTTTTTTTCTACTGAGTTAAAGGAATTCCTTAGATATTTTTAATATCAATTCTTTATCAGTATTTTCTCCTATTACATAGGTTGCCTTTTCACTCTGTTGATTCTTTTGCTGAGCAGAAGTTGTTTTTTATTTTTTTGTTTTGACTTAATATAGTCCCACTTGTCTATTTTTGCTTTTGATGCCTGTGCTTTTTGGTGTCATATCCAAGAAATCATTGTCAAAATCATTGTTATGAAGCTTTCCCTCTATTTTTCTTCTAAGAATTTGACAGTTCCAGGTCTCATGTTTAAGTCTTTAATTCATTTTGAGTTGATTTTTTTGAGGGATGTAAGGATCTAATTTCATTGATTTACATGGGAATATCCAATTTTCCCAACACTGTTAAAGAGATTATCCTTTTCCCATTAGTATTCTTGGCACCTTTGTTGAAGATCAGTTAACTGTGTATGTGTGGAGTTATTACTGCGTTCTCTATTCTGTTCTGTTGGTCTGTGTGTCCATCTTTATGCCAATACCATACTGTTTTGATTATTATAGCTTTATAACATATTTTGAAATCAGGGAGTATGAGGCCTTCAGCTTAGTTCTTCTTAGGATTGTCTTAGCTATTTTGAATCTTTTATCTGGGTCTTTTGTCTTTTGGGTCTTCCATATGAATTTTAGGACTTCTTTTCCTATTTCTGTAAAAAATGCCATAGAGATTTGGTAAGTGTTGTGTTGAATCTGTGGATTATTTTAGGTAGTGTAGGCCTTTAAATAATATTAAGTCTTCCAATTCATGAACAGAGATGTCTTTCTATTATTCGTATTTTAATTTCTTATAGCACTGTTTTCTAGTTTTCAGTGTACAAGTCTTTTGCCTTCTTAGTTAGGTATTTTATTATTTTGATGTTATTGTTTTCTTAATTTCCTTTTGGATTGTTGTTAGTGTATGGAAATAGAATTCATTTTTGTATGTTGATTTTATATCCTGCAACGTTACTGAATTTATTAATTGATTCTAACAGTTTGTGGAATCTTCAGGGTTTTTTACAGATTTGATCATGTTATCTGTGAACAGAGATGTACTTCCTTTCTGATTTGATTGCCTTTTATTTCTTTTTTTTTCTTTTTTAAAGATTTTATTTATTTATTTGATGGAGAGAGAGACAGCCAGCGAGAGAGGGAACACAAGCAGGGGGAGTGGGAGAGGAAGAGGCAGGCTCCCAGCAGAGGAGCCTGATGCAGGACTTGATCCCAGAACGCCAGGATCACACCCTGAGCCAAAGACAGACGCTTAATGACTGAGCCACCCAGGTGCCCCTATTTCTTTTTTTTGACTAGTTGCTCTGGTTAGAATTTTCAGTACTATATTGAATAAAAATGATGAGAGGCATCCTTGTCTTGTTCCAGATCTTAGAGGAACGCTTTCAGTTTTTGAACATTGAATATGATAGTCACTGTGGGGTTTTTGTATATGTCCTTTACTATGTTGAAGTAATTTTCTTTTCTTAGTTTATTGAGTCTTTTTATCCTGAATGGGTGTTGAATTTTTTGAATTTCTAATTTTTTTTTTTTTTTTTTTTTTTAGAGGCAGGAAGAGGGGCAGAGGGAGAGGGCGAGAGAGAATCTTAAGCAGGCTCCATGTCCAGCACAGAGCCTGACATGGGGCTCGATCTCACAACCCTGAGATCATGAACTGAGCCGAAATCAAGAGTGGGATGCTTCACTGACTAAGCCACCCAGGTGCCCCTGGGTGTTGAATTTTGTCAAATTATTTTTCTGTACCTATTGAGATGATCATGTGATTTTTATCCTCAGTTCTCTTAAAATGTGGTTTGCCACATTAATTGATCTTCAAATGCTGAATTGTCCTTGCAGCCTGGGGATAAATCCCACCTGGTCATGATATATAATCTTAATGTGTTGTTGAATTTGGTTTGCTAGTATTTTGTTGAGATTTTTGCATCTCTCTTTATCAGGGATATTGGTCTGTAGTTTCTTTTGTTGAAGTGTCTTTTTATGGCTTTGATATCAGGGTGATATTGACCTTGTAAAATGAGTTTGGAAGTATTTCCTCCTCTTCTGTTTTTTGGGAAAAGTTTGAGAAGGATTGACATTAATTCTTCTTTAGATGTTTGGTTGAATTCATGAATAAAACCATGTGGTCCTGGGTTTTTCTTTTTTGGGAGGGTTTTGATTACTGATTCAATTTTCTTACTAACTGGTTACAGATATTTTCAGATTTTCTAATTCCTCAGGACACAGTCTTGGTAAGTTGTATGTTTTTAGGAATTTATCATTCTTTTAGGTTTTCCAGTTTATTGGTGTAAAACTGTTTACAATAGTTTCTTACACTACTTTCTATTTCTGTAGCATTAGTTGTAACGTGTCTTCTTCCATTTCTGGTTATTTTTGAGTTTTGTCCCTTTTTTCTTAGTCTAGCTAAAATTTATTAATTTTGTTGATCTAAAAAAAAAGCAGTTTTTTATTTTTAATTTTTTTCTATTTTATTTATTTCTGCTTTAATCTTTAGTATTTCCTTCTTTCTGCCAACTATGAGCTTAGTTTCTTCTTTTTATATGTGTTTCTTTGAGGTGTAAAGTTAGGTTGAGATATTTTTTCTTTTTTAATGTAGGTATTTATTGCTGTAAACTTCCCTTTTTGTACTTCTTTTACTGAATACCATAAATTTTATTATGCTGTGTTTTTATTTGTCTCAATATATTATCTAATTTCCCTTTTGTTTCTTCTTTGACCTATTGGTTCTTCAAGAGTGTGTTCTTTAATTTCCACATCTTTGTGAATTTTCCAGTTTTTCTTCTGTTTTTGATTTCTAGTTTTATTCTATTGTAGTGAGAAAAGATACTTGGTATGATTTCAGTCTTGTTAAATTTGTTAAGATTTGTTTTATGGCCTAACATATGATCCAACCTGGATAATGTTCCATGTGCATTTCAGAAGAATATGTATTCTGCTGCTGTTATGTGGATCATCCTATATATGTCTGTTAGGTTCCTTTGGCTTATAATGTTGTTTAAATCCTCTGTTTCCTTATTGATTTACTATCTGAATGTTCTATCCATTATTGAAAGTGGAGTATTAAAATCTATTATTGTATTGCTGTCTATTTCTCTCTTTAGTCTGTCAGTGTTTGTTTCATATAATTAAGTGCTCTGCTGTTGGGTGCATATATACTTACAGTTTTATTATATCATCCTGATGAATTGACTCTTTTATCAGTATACAATGTCCTTATCTCTTTTTTATTATTATTGATTTAGAAATTCTGTTTTGTCTAAGTATGGTCATCCTTGCTGTCCTTTGGTTACCACTTAAATGGAATATCTTTTTCCATTTCTATCACTTTTAGCTTATGTGTTTCCTTAAATCTAAGGTTAGTGTCTTGTAAACAGCATATAATGGGACCTTATTTATTTTTTATACCTTCAATCACTCTTTTGATGGGGGAGTTTAATCAGTTGACATTTGAAATAATTATTGCTGGGAGAAATGTACTATTGCCATTTGTTCATTGTTTTGTCTTGGAACTCTTTTGTTCGTCTTTACTTCTCATGCTGTTTTCTTTTGCATTTTTTTGCTTATTTTAGTGACATGGTTTGATTTCCTTCTCTTTTCCCATTGATTAGTTTCTGTAGATATTTTCTTGGTGGCTTTATCAGGCTTACAAAAAATATCTTTTAGTTATCACAATCTATTTTTTGTTAATGACAACTTCAATTGTATACAAAACCTCTACACTTTTATTTCTCTCCCCCTACTTATGTTATTGATCTCACAAATTATATCTTTTTTATATTGTGCAACTATTAGCATATTTTTATAGTTGTAGTTATTTTATACTTTTTCTTTTAATTTCTATACCAGAACTAAAGGTGATTTACTAACTACCATAACAATATTACTGTATCTGTATTTATTTGTCTATATATTTACTTTTAGCAGCAAACATTATACTCAATGCTTTTGTGTTGCTGTTTAGCATCTTTTCATTTCATCTTGAAGGATTCCTTTTAGCATTTCTTGTAAGGCAGGTCTAATGGTGATAAACTCCATCAATTTTTGTTTATCTGGGAAAATCTATCCTTATTTTTGAAAGACATTTATGCTGGATACAGTATTCTCGGTTGGCAGTTTTTTTTTTTCCAAGCACTTGGTATATATCATCCCATTAAACACATTTTTCAAGTTAGTTATTATATTCTTCAGCTCCACAATTTTTTTGGTTCTTTTTTTTTTGTATTTTCTATCTCTTTGTTAAAATTTTCATTTTGTTCAGATATCATTTTTACTAGCTTGACTAATAGCAGTTATTTGGAGTTTTTGTCAGGTAATTCATATAATTTTGTTTCTTTTGTGTCAGTTTCTAGAGATTTATTTGGTCCTTTGATTGGGCCATTTCCCCCTTTTTTGTCATGTTCTTTATCATTTTGTGTTGGTATGCATGCATTTGAAAAGTAATCACCTTTTGTGATCTCTACGGACTGGCTCCATACAGTGAAAGACCTTCAACAATCAGTCCAGCTAGAGATTCTTGGGGCTTCCCAAAGCTTTTCTGTGGATGTGTCTCTAATTATGAATGTACACAAACAGGTCCTTTGTTTAGATTCCTAGTTAAAGGGATATGCTGGTTTCTTTTTTCTTCTGGAGCTTGTAATCTCTTGCTCCCTCTGGTGTCTGTCTGCTATACCACAGGTCCTTAAAGCAGCAATATGACACCCACTTCTTTTTTTGTTCTCAAGAGGCTCTAGGCATTAAGATTATGTCAGGTCACATCAGTTCCCCAAATTGGACTAGACAAAAACTGGTCCTTCAGGTCTGGAACTCTAAACACATGCTCCCCTCATCTCTTTCCCCCGAGGAAGAGGCTACTGAGCTATATCAGCCTTTGTCTATTCTATTATGGGTCCTCTGGAGCAACAGAATGCTACCCAGCTTTTTGTTGTTATTGTTCTCGGTGGCCTTCCTGGACATCTAGATTATGCTGGATCCTGGCATCACTCTGACACGGTGAGACATAAGACAATCCTATGCGTAGCACTCCCTAGTCAGAAAGTTGGATGTATATTCCAGTCTTTCCTTTCCCTTGGAGCTTGGAGTTTCTTCCTAATCTCATGCCATTGTGTTGGGTAGAGAGACTATGGTGAGAGAGTTCCAGGGGCTCTCAGTGGGTAGAGCATGTGACTCTTGATCTTGGGGTTGTGAGTTCAAGTCCCACGTTGGGTGTGGATATTACTTAAAAATAAAATCTTAACAAAAAAGAGAGAAAGAGGGAGTTCCAAAAATTGTCCTACCAGCTTCATTGTAGCTGGTTTTACACTCACCTGGGATGCAGGGTGCTCTTAACTGGTTTCTGGATTTCTCATAGAAAGAATTGTTCTATGTATTGTTGTTGAACCAGTGTTTTTGTGGGAGGAAGGACTTCCTATCCTACCATCTTGCCAGTGTTACTCTTTAATCTTTCTTATTTCATATCTTTAGAGACTTAATGTTTATAGAGTGAATCAACATAAGTAAAGCACCAATTAAGGGTTAGGTGCTGTGAAATGAATAGGATAGCCTATAAGTGGAGGTCTTCTTTCTTGAAAACTTGCCATTTAGCTACAGACACTAGTAATAATATTCAAAAAGATAGTAACAGTGTAAGAAATAACAAGAAAAAAAAACCAAGAAGTAACTGTTGACAGATACTGCTTTCATTGTGTTCGAGCTTTCTGTCCTCTGCCGGCTCAGTTTTACCTGTTTCTAGGTCAGTCTAAAGGGAATCTTGATACAATCAATGAAAATATTGGAAATAGTGGCACTAATATTGTTACAATTTATAGGTCCAGTTCTCCCAAGATAAAAAATGCTTTCCCTCTGTCAACAAACAATAATTATTCAGTCCAAGGTAGCTGCCCTTAGTTAGTAGACTGGAAAGTCTTGCTACTATTCTCACAGCATTGGATTGAAAGCCTTGTATATTACTATTAGCTCAAATGAAGCCAGATTTTGACATACAGAGTTATCTTTTTGTGAGCAAAACCCTTCTGGGTTGGTAAGCACTTTTCTAATTCTGGTTATTTGCTCTTCTCCATTAGGCCACATCACTGAGACTCCAGCTTCATATGTGCTGGTCCCCCTAGGTCATGACAATTTCATAGGGTTAGCTAATTTACTGGTGTATGAATTACAGTCATTAATTAATGGCAATTTCAAAAGACTTGGAGATTTCAGGTTAGAAACAGACTGGCCACAATTCATGATTTAAAAAAAAAAATCTGTCATCAGATGGAATCATATAACTTTATCTAGATCTCATAAAAATAAAAAAAATTAAAAAAAAAAAACCTTTTCTTAATTCTGTCTTAATCATGCTGTTCTCCTTTAGGCCAAAAAATGATAGGCCTTCTGGTATCATTTCCATTTTTCTCTTATCCACTTTCTTTTCTGCCTTTTCCAGGTCTGTTTTTATCTTCTTCATTTCAATCAAATTAATCACTTTTCAGTTCTCCCACAACCTATCCAGGGTCAGGTGGTTTGCGTATTCTTAGAGACTTCTCTGTCCTTTAGAAAGATTTTAGAATTTTCTACTTTAAATCTAGGGTTAGGTATACCCAAGGTGTTATCTACAGAAATTAATTTACAAATGTAAATTTATAAATGTGGAAGCATTATTTTTAGCAGGTCAACTAGCCTCCTATCTATTAGTTCTTTCAAGAAACCCCTCCCTCAGGAGCCCTCCTACTAATTATTCCCTAAAGTTGCTGGTTTTTTTTCTTTCATCAAGCCCTGCCTTTATGTCTGTTCCCTTCTTCTTCTTCTTCTTCTTCTTCTTCTTCTTCTCCTTCTCCTTCTCCTCCTCCTCCTCTTCCTCCTCCTCCTCCTCCTCCTCCTCCTCCTTCACCTCCTCCTCCTTCTCCACTGCCACCTCCTCCTCCTCTTCCTCTTCCTCCTTCTTTTTTGAATGTCCTTGCTTCTCTTGACTTGCTAGAAATGCTTCTTATCCTTCAAGGACCAATTTCTATGAGAAACCATCTCTGGACCTCTTTCCCTATTGTTTTTCCTCTTTGTTTCCCAAATGAACCTTCTCTTTCTATTGTTTTTCTTTTTTGTTTCCCAAATGGGTTTTCTTGTCCATCTATGGGATAAGGGACACCATCAGAACTAATAAATCATCACTACCACTGCCCTTCAGAGGACAATATTCAATCATTGCTACTTCTAAGCCTGCCTCGAGGTTTCATCCTGATTTATCTCATTATATTTAGGTTATGATACAATTTCCTCATAGCTTTTGGATTGCTTTTCTGCTTTTTTACAGTTTCGCTTAATTTCTATGAGGTTATCCACAACCACAGTCACATCTGGGTAGAGAGACTGCACACTGCCTTGCTTAAAAGCCCCAGCTTTAGAGGCTGTCCTTGTGAGTTCAAGTATGAGCTACTTCATTTATTAACTCTGTAATCTGGGGTGATTTACATAAAATCTCTGAGCCTCTGTAATCTCACCTTTCATTAGATTGAAAGAGAATTTCTTTTGAAAACTACTTGACACAATACCAGGTATTTAGTAAACACTCTATAGAAGTTAATTTTTGCTTAATTATTAAGTCAAGGTAAAATAATAAAGTCATACTTGTGCTTTTCTTTGTATATTTTAATATGAACTTATTTATCCTAGTTTATAGATACAAATTTTATTTGCTTATTATATCATCTATATGTGCTGATGTGTCCATGTACAGTGATGTAGCTTTCTTTTCCAGAACAAGGAGAGCTCTTAAAGAGATGGTTCTGGTAAGAAATAACCAGTAGAAAGAATAGTTTAACTTGCCCAAACTCATCTCATACTACTTGATAGAGATTTTCATCTTTTAGTCACTTCATAACTTATAATCTTGACAGCAAAGTAACTCGAAGAAAGGCTTATTTTACAAGATTTTAACAGGGTCACATGCTAGGGTCATTTTGTCTATTTTTCTTTCTTTTTTTTTTTAAATTAATCAATGTCAATAGTGTATAGTGCTTGCTCTAAATTTTTTTTTCATGTTAAAATCTTCATGTTTTTCCATAATGTGGAATTTTAAGGACTAGAAAATCCATTTGTATTGGAGTAGATTCACAATAGTTGTTTGGGGAACTTTGGCCTTATCCATAGATGTTACCTTAGATCAAATTTGGGCAAAAATGGTTTGGTATTTTATTTATACATTGAATCTTTTAAGGGTTCTCAACTTCCGCAAGAGGAGAGCAAACCTACTTTGTACTTGGCTGATGCATGCAGCAGATTGTTAACCCCCATTTTTCTATCAGAAAAGGCTGTATCTTTAATTTCACAGCTGACTAATACTCTCCCAAATTTATTAGAAAGAAATTATGATTCTGAAGGATTTCCTTTTATTTATTGAGAAACTCAAAATTAGTCTTTAAATTAAGCCAGATTAATACTTCATCAAAATAAAAAGGTCTTGCATGGCAAAGGTTATAGGTAACAAAACAAAAAGGCAACCTATGGAATGAGAGAAGATATTTGCAAATGACATAACAGAAGAAGGGCTGGTATCCAAGGTATATAAAGAACTTCTCAAACTCAACACCCAAAAAACCAAATAATCCAGTCAAGAAATGGGCAGAAACATGAACAGATACTTCTCCAAAGAAGACATACAAATGACCAACAGACACATGAAAAAATGCTCCATATCACTTGCCATCAGGAAAAATACAAATCAAAACCACAATGAGATACTACCTTACACCAGTTAGCATGGCTAAAATTAACAAGACAAGGAACAACAAATGTTGGCGAGGATGTAGAGAAAGGGGAACCCTCTTACACTGTTGGTGGGAATGTAAGCTGGTATAGCCACTCTGGAAAACAGTATGGAGGTTCCTCAAGAAGTTAAAAATAGAGCTACCCTACGACCCAGCAATTGCACTACTGGGTATTTACCCCAAAGATACAGATGTACAGATGTAGTGAAAAGAAGGGGCACATGCACCCCAGTGTTCATAGCAGCGTTGTCCACAGTAGCCAAACTGTGGAAGGAGCCCAGATGTCCTTCAACAGATGAATGGATAAAGAAGATGTGGTTCATATATACAATGGAATATTACTCAGCATCAGAAAGGATGAATACCTACCATTTATATTGACATGGTTGGAACTGTAGGGTATCATGCTAAGTGAAATAAGTCAATCAGAGAAAGACAATTGTCATATGGTTTCACTCAGGAATATAAGGAATAGTGCAGAGGACCATAGGGGTAGGATGGGAAAACTCAATGGGAAGAAATCAGAGAGGGAGATGAGCTATGAGAGACTTTTGACTTTGGGAAACAAACTGAGGGTTGCAGAAAGGAGGTGGGTGGGGAGATGGAGTAACTGGGTGATGGGCATTAAGGAGGGCATGTGATCTGATGAGCACTGGGTATTATATGCAACTAATGAATCATTGAACACTACATCAAAAACTAATGATGTACTATATGTTGGCTAATTTCATATAAATAAAGAAGTAAATAAATAAATAAAACACAGTAAAACTGTGTGTGTAGGCTATTTTTTATTATCCTGTTGTGAAATTATTTTTACTTAGGCTATTGGTCCATGTTGAAAGACTTCATAAGAAATTGTATGAAAACTTTCATTGTATTTACTTTAGATAAATTTTGAAGATATATTACTGCATTAAAATGTTGTCAAGTCCATAGGCAAAATTTCTTCCAGATACCAATATTTAAATTGAATTGTGCTTCTCTTGAATCCATTTATTCACTCATCATTCAATTCAATAAATATTCATTGCTTAATATGTGAGGTACTATAATAGTATTAAGGTAGGTATTAAAGGGAGCCATTACCAAATAAATTTCTTATCCTCTTGAAATATGTATTTGATTTGAAGGAGATAGAAAATGGTCAAATACAAACATATAATGCTTCAGATTCTGATAAGTTCTATGGAGATAAATAAAGAATAAGTGGGATGAGGTATGCCTAAAGCAAAGTTTGATGTTTTAGGTAAGGTCATTAGGGAAGGTCCTATCTATAGATATTTGAGCAGAGACTATAAGAGAGAGTGAGTGAACAGTGTACATATCTGAAGGAAGCACTATATGGGCAGAGGAACAGTATATATATGTGTGGCATATTCAGAAGTCAGAGATGTCATAGACTGGACAGTAATATGTAAAGGTATATATAAAGTCTTGACATTGGATAACATCCTACCTTGGGGGATAAAGACTAAAGTCTAAAGACTAATTCTTGGGAACTCCAATGTTTAGAAATTGACAGTGAGAGTAGGGTGTTTGGAAAATAGGGTAGATGGGAACCATCAGAGTGGTCTGAAGAGATAGAAAGCAAATAAAGACAACCTGGAATGCCTAAAAACAAGGCAAGAAAATATTTCAAGGAGAGATTATAAATACTGCAGATAGTTCCTGTAAGATAAGAATTGAAAATTCATGGGTGGATTTGACAATGTGCAGTTCACTGATGATGTTTAAATGAAGAACTGGTAGTGGTGTAAGTCTTACTGTAGTAGGCTGAAGAGAAAATAGGAAGAGAAATTGGAGCTACAGTTGGTTGATAAACCACTCTTCTGAAGAGCCCAACAGTATAGAAGAGTAAGAGCATGGGGCAGTAGCAAGCTTTAAAGTGATGTGTGCCCCAAAGGAGAGTTGTTTTGTAAGATAGGGTATGTTTCAGCATATTTATAATCTGTTGGAATTACCCAGTAGAGAAAAAGAAGTTGACAAGGTAGGAGAGAGGGAGAATATTGCTAGAATAATATTCTTGAGTAGAGGCAGGGAGCTAGGCTCCAGTGCACAAATGGGGAGACCAACCTTAAGCAGTGCACTGATATTTTATTTATTCTAGAAGGAGTAAAGACAAATTATGTGGATTCAGGTATTGGTAGGTTAGTAGATGTGCAAATGGAACTTCTTTGCTGATTATTTCTGTTCTGTCAGCAGAGAGGCAAGCAAAGAGGATGTGTTGAAAGTTTGAGGAAAAAGGAGAAAGTATGAAAGTTATATGGAAGAGTAGGAGAGTGAATCAACTAGGGAAAATAAATTTCCATGTAATCTTAAGAGCCCACTTGAGCTTAAAGGATGTGTGCTTTTCCCAGACCGTATTCAGCTACTTGGGGGATAGGACAGAATAGATAAAGAATTGAATTTCATCAGGGCCTGAGATCTTTCAAGGTCAGTGAGATGGTAGGAAAGAGAGTCCAAAGAATTTAAGGCATACACAAGAAAGTAGTTCTAATGATATATAATAAAATATAAATTGAATAAAGTGAAAATGAGGAGAATGAGAGGCACGAAATACTATGAGGATCATTGGAGGGTCCAAGTATTGGTAAAGGATTTTCAGAATTGTACACCAGATGGGGCAAATGAAAAAAGAAGAAATGATGATGAGATAATGGAGTTTTTACATTCAGACATTGAAGGATATGCTTTTTTTTTGGTAATGTAAGGTTGAGATGTGGCTGAGGAAAATAATCACTGGAGGAAAGGAAGTCAATGCCAGTTGATGTCAGGGTACTGGGAAGATTTTGTATGTGAATGTTGAAACCACCAAGAAATATGATAGAAGTTGTGTTGAGTGAACAAACAATGAAATCACTAAGAAGTCAAGGCACAAAAGCTTAGAGTGAATTGATAGCAAAAATGAGGATTAGTAGAAGAATAAATTATGACATGAAATTTATCATAGGGGAAACACTGAGTGATTTTAGAAAGAAGAGAGAAGAAAATGGTTTGGAAGCAGCAGTGAGAAAATGACACTTATGTCACCTCCAATCCTTACTTCTAATTAGAGAATAGGGAAAGTTTCTATGACTAATAGTTTGATTTCTAATCTTACGTATCAAAGGACAGGTACGTGAGCATATTTACCTCTGCTTTGGCTGCTTCAGAGGAGGGATGATGACTTAGTGCAGTAATGCTAGAAATGAAAAAGAGGATGCATATTTGGGAAATGTTAAACAGGTCAATTGTCAGCTCTTGGAAAATAGGTTTATAAAAGCAGGGAGAATAGTGAAATGAGGATGTAAAAGATGTCAAAGGTGAATTTAAGTTTTAGCTTGAGGAAGATGGTGGTTACTCAAGATGGAAGATACTGGAGCAGAATTAACTAAGGGGAAATGATGGTCTTGAATTTTAACTTGTCGGATATAAAATGTCATTAGAAATTTAGGTAGCTAGGTCTAGGAGACAATCTGAATTTCTCAGGGGAGGGATCTGGGTTGAAGATTAGATTTGGAAATCATCTCTCTTTCTAGTAGTTGAATCTGTGATGGTAAATGAGATTGCCATGGAAAAGTTTCTTTAAACAAGAGGAGTATATTAAGGTTTATGTCATTTTTATTCCTCTCAGCTCTGCGTCTTCACTGATGCTACTTTACTGATATAATATTCCCATTCACTTCTGTATTTAGCCTAAAGGAATGTTATAGCCAACGTTTTTGATGGAGCAAGGAAAAAAAAAAACACTCAGAGTTGTTCAGGTTAAAAGGGAGTGGGTGTTAGCGTAGAGATACAGAGGAACAGGTATGGAAGTACAGTCAAATTTTATGTGAAATGGAACCAGAAATGTTACGGCAAGAACTAAGCCTCTAATCTCACTTCTCACGGGTCTCAAGGGCTCTCTCATCTCTTCTACTTGAGTCTGCTGTATTGTGTTCCTTTATCAGTTTCCTTTCTGTCTTTCTCATGAGTTTGTGTATGGCCCAGCCTGACAATCACAAATATTTAGTGTATATGACCCCCTTGTTTAACAAATTCAGAATTATAAAACAAGAATGGATTGGCCCTATCAATCTTTTTTCCCCTTTATAGGTCTCAGGTCAGCTAATGGATGGGACCTGTCAGGAAACTTACGGTCTAATCATCAGTGGGTCAAATGGGCAGCTGAAGCTCTGGGCCTCATATGGACACTGTAGGCCTCCTACAGAAACTCTGGACAGGTAAGCTTGAAATTCAAACGTAAGTAAGATGCCTCGTAATCCTGCTCATCCTAGGTATTCAATATTTTTAGTAGTATAAAATAAAATCAGACGTATCTTTCAATTTCTTCTTATTAAAAGGACTAATGTCTCTACATCATAGCTATAAGCTTTGATTATAAGAGTTTAATTTGGTGGAGATTGGTACTGATACTGTAGTATAAGGCCAATGGGCTGATAACCAAGAGATTTATGGTACATCATTATACTGGTATGTTCATTATTTGACCAAAAGAATAATTTTATCTGTGCTAATTTACTTTATTTGACTATATTAGATATTAGTATAATTTCTTACAAAAGTCTACTGTTTTTCTATTAGTTAACCAAATTTATTGATCAAGTCCTTACTATATGCAGAACATTATTTCTAAGCACTCTGAGAAACAACAAAAGAAAAGCGAGACCTATTCTCCAAGAACCATTTAGTTTGCTGAGAGAGGATTAAAAAGGTATTTGGAAAACTAATGGGGAAATTTTCTTAGATTATATGAGATCAGTATAGATTAAATAATATATTTAAGTGCTGTTGGGAATATGGGATTAATGCAGTCATGTAGCTGTATGAAACAGCTTTTCTTCAAAGTTCAAAAAGAAAGTAAAATGTGAAAAACTAATAGGGCAGTAGATCTTAGAGAAGAAGGAACTAAATTCTGTTATTTTCACTGTCATATAGAGGAAGATCAGAGAGTTATGCCTCTATGATACATTGGAGTTAGGGATAATTTAATTGGCTAGAATGTTTAGCAACATTTGGAAAAGTGAACAAATATTTCGCTTTGATAATTTGACTTCTTTTCTTCTGAGGTCCTAGAAAGATTGACTCATTTTCCTCAAGCTTACTCATCATATTTCCTTCTCTGCTTTTTACAAATATTACAATGTCAAATGTACAGAAAGGAACTTATTTTTATCATTATTTTAATATGGTGTGCCCAGTGTTTTGATGTGTATATTTATATTCTATTAGAATACTGATGATTGAACAAAGTTATATTAATTATATATTGCTGAATGACAAATTACCCTAAAAGTTAGAAGCTGAAAACAATAAACTTTTATCAGCTCAGAGTTTCTGTGGATAAGTAATTTGGAAGTAGCAGAGCTCTGTCTTTCTGGCTCAGGGTCTTTCCCGAGGTTGTAGTAAAGATGTTGGGTGGGTCCACAGTCATCTGAAGACCTGACTGAGGCTGGTAGATTTGCTTCCAAGATGTTTCACTCACATAGCTGTTGGCAGGAGGTGTCAGTTTCTTGGTAGCTGTTACTAGGAAAGCTTGATTCCTTGTTGAGTATTGCCAGGAAGCCTCAGTTTGTTGTTAGATATTCTAGAGGTCTTAATTCCTCACCGTAAGGCTGCTTGAATATATTCGTGACATGGCAACTGGCTTTCCCAGAGTAAGTGATCCAAGAGAGTAAAGTGGAAGTCATAATGTCTTTTAAAACCTAGTTTTGGAAGTTGTACATGGTGATTTATTCAGTATTCTGTAGGTTACATAGGTCAGCCCTAGTCAGTGGGGAAGAGAACACAAATGTGTAAATCCTGGAAGGTGGGGTCATCATGAAGACTAGACCAACATAAAAACTCTTTTAGAAATGTAGCCAGAAAACTCCCCACTCAGGCATAAAGAAAACCTCTCACAAAGAATCCCCTTATAGAAGCATACCTTATTCTATGAGGAGTACACTGGGAACATACCTCCACTTCTGTAGAAGACAAGCAGGGGTGGGACAGGGAGAGTTTTTGCTTTCTTTTCCGAGAACATCCTCTAATACAGCAATATTAGTTGGCGGAGACAATTATTTTCAAACTTTACTAATTCTTTGCCTCTACAGTAAAAATGTATAGAGTATCTATTCCTTATAATTATATGTTTATTTATACATTATACACCCATGACAAAGTCAAACTATATACTAAATATTACTGAGACAATTTTTATTATGTTTTCAATAAAAATTAATATTGAATAGAAGTTTTACAATTTTCTCCCCATATCTTAATGAGTGATTTTGAACCACATACCCCAATGTGTAGACTGCTTATCTACTCGCCGAAAAGATGAAGATCACTATTTTGCATGATGAAAAAATGAAGCAGCAGCAGCAGTGTGTGTTGTAGAATCTAGACTGTATTGGTCAAAATGTCAAACCCATAGGATAAGATAAACAAGGTGTGACTTATTTCAATGGATTTTCCTCTCTAACTATCAGTAGCGAATCTGTCCCACACCTGCCTCAGTTTTTCACTCTGTGGTATTAGAACCTGGATAGAACATTAGATAGTCCAAATTCTCTAGAAAACCTGCAGAAAATTATTAACTCTTTGGCTAGTCTTCCTGATGGTACAAAGGGAGAAATCTCATATGTAAATTGTGTGGGGTTCTAGATACACTGAAGATTGTAGATCAGTAATTGTCATGGCCCTGATAGTCATTAGGTTTAATAGTTGTTTGGAATAATTGTAATATTCCACTTTTACCCCAGCATGTATCTTTTCTCTGATCTGTGGACATCAGAGGAAAAAGAAAAAAAATGAAAGCAATTTCTTTAGCAGTGATGTGTTCTTCTGGTCAACCGATTAAGAACAGAAAAGAAAGTATAAGAGAATCTCTTGACTATGGACATTGTTTCTACAAACTTAAGTTCTTCCTAACCCCAGTGGAGTGCAAAACTTACTAAAGGACCCCAAAGTAAATTTTCCATCCTCTTCATTTAAGTTTGCATTTTGTAGACATGGCCCCTTGTGGTGAAATTGCTTCTGGATTTTAGAAGACAGACAACCACTTTAACCTTTATCTGAATGTTATCATATTTTCATATGTGACACACAGAAAAAATGCTATTTCTTCACTGAACAAATAGTCGTGGTTAATGCACTTTAGATAATTGTATGTGTTTACAAAAAGCCCCAAATGGGTGGATCCACATTCAACCACAATTACTTGGTGTGTGTTTTAACTTTAAAAACCCCAGAATTATGAAATATAATTTAACCAGGATAGCAAATTTTCTTGGCAAAGTAAAAAGTGAAGGAGAGCTTAATGCCTTCTTTTTATGCTTTTTAATCTAAATACAAAATCCAGAAAGGATAATAGCTTATATCTTTGTTCAACTTAAGGTATCTTTCACTCCTACTGTCTAAAGAGGGTTATTGATTTTAATATGTAAGTCTCTCATTGTACTTTTATTTTATTTTTTTTTAAAGATTTTATTTATTTATTTGACAGAGAGATAGCCAGCGAGAGAGGGAACATAGCAGGGGAGTGGGAGAGGAAGAAGCAGGCTCCCAGGGGAAGAGCCCGATGTGGGACTCGATCCCGGAACACCGGGATCACACCCTGAGCTGAAGGCAGACTCTTAGGGACTGCGCTACCAAGGCGCCCCCATTGTACTTTTTAAACTGGAAAAATATATTGCCCTGGAAATGGGGACATTGTTGTAATATGTGCTCCTCTTTATATTTTAAAATGCTACAAAAATACAAGAAAAATTCATGTGTTCTATTAGGGAGAGGACAGGCGGATATAGACTTTTCATAGACTTCATTTTGAATAGAGAAATATTATATTTACGGTGTTTAACTGCATGAGAAAATAAATTCACTTTTATTTAAATAGTATTAGAAATTTAGAAAGGAAATATGCTGAAATACAATGAATTTTCTTGGGGAAGTGGGTGATGATGGATGTTTGTTATTCTGCTTAATTTTTCGTAATGATCTGATTATTAATTTTATAATCAGGAAAAGACATAGAACTGAAAACAGAAATTATGTAATTCATAATGTTGCATGTAATTTAAAAAGCATCACATTTAAAATTAAGATAGCTGGGGAAGCATATGGGTCTTAGAAGTCTTTAATGAACATTTGAAAGCCCTAACGCAGAATTTGGAAACCAAATAAAGGAAGTATTAGTTTGGGCTTCGGGAGTGAATACTTTTAGTCTTTGATGATTGTAGGCAGATTTCAGGATAGATGTTCAAGCAGAGCCAGACTATAAATGGATTATAGTCATTCCCCTGAGAAGTTTCATTTTCAGATAAATTTAGAAAAATCCTGAATCTCTTCCTGAGTGAATATCAGTAAAGCTGGGAATCTTTCCAGGAGACCATAGAGGGATTTATCCAGAGTGAATTTCTGTTGCACTAGGAATGTCAGATAAGTACTTGGACTATGAACATCACTATCAGTGGGTTTGCTAGTCTCTATAGTAAATTCTGTATTTATAGGCTATATGTGAGAACTTTATGACCTCAGGTCAGAGAAAAGGGCTGGAGTCCTCTCCTGCATATATAACAAATTATGTTAAAATAACTGGCTTTGCTAATCCTTTTACAGTTGTGAAGCCTAAATATTATAGACAAACAGGAAAGGAAAAATAATTGATTAACAAGATAAGAAGTATCTAATTAGATTTGAATGGCCAAGACTCAAAAGAAATAAGGAAAGTATAGCTTATGTTAGCTACACAGTAAGGAATGAATAAAAATAGAAAGACATTAAGTAGGAAGAAAGGAAGGAAGAGAAAAAAGAACAAAAACTGTGAAAATCAGCATTAGAGTTTAAATTTAAAGTTTGCTTCAAAGACACATAAGTATGCTTACATAGCATTATTCTGTATTATAGAGCCTACTTTCACACCATATGACTACACTTAAAAAAAGGTAAAAGCATTTTTACTATAAGAGTCTAAATGTTCCCCAGTCTTAAAGACATAACGTCATTAAAGTAAAATTAAGCCAAATAATAATGATGATGACCACCACAACAAGAAAAGCTGAATTTCCTGGGACTGTAGTTTTAGAGATCTTCACAAAGTGTGTTTTAAAAATGTATGCAGTGCTTTGGCCATGATGTCCCTTTGCTTCACATTGTGAAACATTTACAGTGGGAATACAAAGAATTCCTGTTCCCGATCCCACTGTATAACTGAGGATACAGTTCAGAGAAGCAATAAAGAAAGCTCTGGTTAGAGTTAGGGAAATCTTAATAACAGCTAGTATTTCTGTAGCATTTCCTATGTGCCTGGTACCACCATAAACTTTTAAGTGTGTTAACTATTGAATCTGTAACAACTATAGAATCAAAACTACTATTATCTCTGTCCTATAGATGAGGAAACTTAAGTTTCTCAAGATCATATAATGTGGAAGTGACAGTGGAGGCAGGATTTGAATCCAATATGTCTGACTCCAGAGTCAGCATTCTTTTCCGCTTGGTTCTTTTGTGCTCCAGTTTTAGTAGCCCCCCATCCCTTTTTTCTTTTCATTTTCTCAAATGAGTCAGACTATTTTCCACCTCAGGGTGTATATTCTTATGAATTATCTTTCCTATCTTCCTCCTTCACCTAAGCCAAATCTGTTCATTCTTTGGATGTGAATTTAAGTGATAGTTCTTCAGAGAAACATTCTTAGTACCCTGGACTTTACCCTCATGCCACTTACTATGACTATAATGAAATAACTTGACCTTGGTTATGTGATCTCTGTATCACTGCCTGTAATGTTAGTTCCTGAGGAGAGGACAGATGTTGGGGTTCTTTGCCTTGGTGTTCTAGTTCAATGCTTTGACCAAAGTGGGTGCTCAGTAAATAGCTATTAAATGAATGAATGAAATGGAACAAGACTGAATTTCTGTGCTTAAATGAGAGTATAATGTCCAGGATGTAACAGAAACACACACACACACACACACACACACATTTTTAAGAAAAACAAAGCATATATTTGCATTTAATTTCAGTGAAATAGAAGCTGACACATTTTAAAAGAATAAGTATTTTTAATTGCCTTTTTGCTTCTCTGTGGTAAACTTGAAAGCTTGCACACAACCTCTTGTCTTCATTCTCCTATGATTAAAAAATTTTAAAAATTCAAACATAAACTAATTTTATTAATAAGCTTTACATTTCATCTGAATCAAACTGGTTGGAAACTTAGTAATTTTCCATTCATTGGTTAAATTCTCTGTGAATATTTCCTTTCAAAATGAAACTATTTCAACTTAATGAAGTGTTAGTTACTGGAACAAAAATTATAGCCTCAAACAAATTAATGGTCCCACCAAATCATGCCTGCCCTAACCACAGTGCTTTGGTGGTAGAGGGATCTAGGGAGGTTTAAATAGCCCAAAATTGGGAGAGGAGGGCAGTTTATCATTCCCAGAGTCACAATACTTTGGAAACACAAAGTAAAGGTAGATTTTAAAATTAAAACTAAGCAAAACAAAATGAAAAAAGAAAGATTTTTCATTTCACAAGACCCGAAAGTCAATTATGTGTGTAAAGCCAAAAAATTTTGGCAAGTTTATCACCATTAAAACCTGTTTCATCTCAATACCATAGGGTTTCAGATGAAAGATATCTGCATTCAGAACTTGTTGGTAAGTTACTAATCTTTAAGAAAAACACTCAACTCAATAGCACTACCCTACTTTCTATGAGTTGATTTGTATTAAGTTTTTCTAGTAAAAGAAGTAATGACTTTACTTATTGATGGTGATATGCTGGGGATAATAGAAAACATTTTGTTCCTTATATCAATGAAAAATAAACTCTGTTCATATCTGTGTGAAAAATATCTGTAATTTTATATAGGAAATTCTGATATTAGTGTTTGATGAAAAGAGTTTATAGTAAAAACAAACAAACGAACAGTAGCTTTGCTTGTTTCTAAAAATTGAGTTAGAAGTTAGGTTCCCTAAACAGATTTATAAATATTTTTGTTATAAGTTTGAATTTGTTTATTACAGAATGAAATACTTGTTTACGGCTTGCTGAGCACAGGTGAGATTATGTAAACAAGGACAGAGTCTTGAAAGTAGAAATAACTTTGAGTGTTATTTTAAGTATTTGAATTTTGTTCCAATGATAATAAGATGAATATCATAGTTTTGATTTACAAGCCTTTCTAAATAGAACAAATATTATGAATAGTATGTTAGATTTGTAAATGTTACATTATTATTAATGACCCAAACATATTTTAATATTGTTTAAGTTGGATGTTTTCTTAATGATGGATTTATTATATATATAGCTTTAAAAGCAATTATGACTTTTTTCCTATTCTAGAATTCTATGATTTTTGCAGCCTTTATAGGCCTGTCTTTTATAGTAGAAATGAATATTGCTTTTCTTTGTAAACAAGGACTAGACCTTAATAATGTTCTTAGGACAAATTCTAGCCTATTTTCATGTGAATACAGGTATTGAATAAATACTTTAGGTTATAAATATTCATAAGAAGCATTTTCTGTTTTTATGCATTTTCAACTCTTTTAGTTAATAGGAAAAATTCTTTAAACCTATTGATAAATTATGTGTGTGCTCATATTCTGGAAGTGTGTAAACTTTTAATCAGGTGTGTGATAGTTAATGTAGCACCTGAATCTCAGCCTCCAGTTTATTCCACAGAAGTTTTGATCACTGCTAATGACTGAACTATGAGGTAGATAACCAATACTCTTAGATGATCAACCTATACTTTTATTTTTAATTTAATCATGCGGACCTAGATTAGAAATCTTTTTAAGTTGTCTCCATTTTATAATTCAGTTTTATTTTGAATTGAAAGAGAAATCAGGACACTTCTTTTATTCCAATTGTGCACTCTCTTTTCCATTCTAGGATACTGATCATGTATTTCCTAATCGTAACAGTATTTCTTCTGTCTGCTTTTTCATGCTTTTTATTGAAACTGGTTTCCTTGTAATTGTTCTTTCTTTTTTTTCTTTCTACGTTGTTTATGTTATCTGGGGATCTTACCACATTTTTATTAAAAAGTAGTTATGGAATTATGGGCTGTTATATCTAAGTGTATGCAGTTTATCTGTGATTTTTAAAGAATGATCATATGTTTCAATTTATTTAGAGACAGTCTCAGTTTATACCTGTCACCCAACATAATTATTAATAGTGCTCTCTTTCATTCTTGCAAGTGTCCCAGCTTGGACAATAAATAGGATCACCCTAATGTTATCATCTTAAACCACATGTTCAGAATTTTATAAATAATTTCACATGCTTAACTTACCAATTGATATTTTACTCTTCTTGACAATTGTTAATTACAATAGCAGTGGATGTTTCTGTTTTGTTTTATACAATGTATTTGGCATATTTAAAAAAATATTTTCTGGTATTAGTAATTTCATATCTTTGATCTTCACTCTATGAAATGCTATTTGTGTGTTTAATTAGTTTTCACAAATTAAATGGTTTTGAATTATTCCAGTCCCTATGCTCTTGAGCCATGAGAAGGAGATGAGGGGCTGGATCTCAGAAAAGGAAGATGTAGGGTTACTGAACAGTAAGTTCTTTGAAACCTACATTCCTCCCCCTTTGATACTGGTCACCTGGGGATACTTAGCCTTCATGAAATGTCCTTAATTCTTGAGATTCCCTGCCTTAGAGAGCTATTGTTTTACCTCTCCACTATTTGAGTAGAGTAGAAACCTTAATAAACATGGGCAATTAACTAAAATGAAATATTTTCTTTGAAGGGGGCAGAATAAATTCAGTATGTATCCTAGATCAGTCATACTACATAATACACTACATGCTACAAAATACCTAGATTTTTTGTTAAAAAATTACCCAGTTACAGGTTTGAGGATGAGGGTTAAGGAATGAATATTAGGGAACTATATGAAGTAGAATAACAAATTATTATTATGGAAACCCCAAATGAGAATTAATAGAACAACAACAACAAAACCCCACAAATGTTAGAATAGAAAAAAATGTCCTGAATTTGGCCAGAAGAAATGCCTCACACAGTGTTAATATGGTGGCAATACAGCTAGAAGAAATTGATGATTGTTTCTAGTTTTTTTCGTGTATCTAGAATTTAATGTATGCTGTGATAAAATGCATAAGAAATAAAATTAGAAATAATATAAATTTTGAGGATGGAAAAATAGGATAATCACTAAGGAGTGAAATTTTAAGGGAAAAAAAAATGAGGGAAACTCATATAGCAGTGTGGATTCTATGCCCCAATTCTGAGAGATCAAGTGGAAGAGTGCAAAAATCACTGGAGCCAGGTTGGGACTATGAATGCCAGGGCCTTTCAGCTATCTCTGACGGTAGAAGCCACTGAAGTCCTTTAATAAATCCCACTGTAGCAAAATCTCATAAGGTACTTTCTATCCTTTAGACATTGCAGGCTGAACCTTGAAGAAGCACTTGGCAACGATAAAGCTTTAATGTGTAAAAATTTAAAAAAAAACCAACAACCTTAGGTCCTTCTTTCAAAGCATTTTCCATCCCCTTTATGTTCCTCTGCCAAGAAAAAGTTCTAGCCTTGGGAGATTTCACCCTATGTATTAAAGCTTTGGCAAGGATTACTGTCAAAGGGATCGAGTGGGTGGGTGTTCACTCAGGAATTGAAATTACAACTGTGTGCGAGACGTCAGAGGTCAGCTTTTTGTCTATTGACGATGCTCTAAGATTCTAAATAACCAAGAAACATGTAGCAGACAAGGGTAAAAAATTAAGTGGATGGGTGTGGAGAAGGATTGGGGAATTTAAAGAGTACCATTCCTTGTCCCCTACAGCACTGTAAGACTTAATAGGAAGTCATAAATACTCGCCAGGAAGGTAAAAATATTGGAATTCAGACCAAAGTTGCCCTTTCCTATTATTGGAGCATACCTATCTTATAAATCACATTCTTCTCTACATTCCAAATAGAAAAATTCTTTTCTCACATTGCAAATAGAAAAATTTTTCTTGCATACACACCAGAGCATTTTTTTCAGTTTTCCCTTTTCTTATAGAATAATATCTGAGAAGAGCTTCAGTCTTCTGCTTCAGTACAATTTGACCTTAAAAAAAATTTGCTTAAGTAATGGAGATGGGCTTGTCAAGAATATTTATCTATTTCAAGATGAGAAAATGTCTATGATTAACTTGTGTAGTATAGAGGTGGGGTATATAATGCTATTCTTGTTGAAGAAGAATTGAGGGGCCAGAATTCTTATGGCTTAACCACTTTTTTGCCCCAAAGGGAGCTTAAGGACATCTTGGCTGAATATAGAGCCTCGGCAGGGCATAGTTTTCAAAAACAATGTTGCTGGGCTAATCATACTATAGTTCTTTCAATCTAAAAATACGAAAAAAAAAATACTTCTGCTAGGGTCATTTAAAAACAAAACAAAACAAAACAAAATGATTATAAAGTTTTTTTCTTTGTGGCTGTGCAGTCTGCTAAACGTTACCAGGGTCTGTCTTTCTATCTTTTCAGTGATGGACAGACTGAACCCTTGTGTTAGCTTATCCACAGCTGCCCAGATAGACTATGATTCCTAGTTTCCCAAGTGGCTAATGTACGATCAGGTGATGAAGTTTTCTTACACAGTTGAGTTTTCTGTAATTTGTAACCCAAGGTCCTAAATAATGCAGAAGTTGAAAAAGATTTTGCTGCTAAAGTGATGATTAAAAAAAAATTTATAGTTTCACTTTCTTGTGCCAAAAAAAAAATTTTTTTTTAAACATCACTTTAGCAGCAACAAGAAGATTGACAAAGGCCAAAAGATCACCTGAGAACTGCCGAAATGATCAGCAGACTATTGAGATTATGAAGGTACCACATGTATTAGTCATTGGAAGAAAGGAAATATTAAATTTAAAAAAAAAAAACTCAAGTTCAACTTTGACAAGTCTTAGTAACAACTGACCATATGGAATGAAGTAAAAGTTTACATAAAAAATATTTGGAATCGAGAGCTTGAGAGACCAAATGAATGATGGTGTCAGAGAAAGGGTAAAAGTTGAGTTCCCGCTGTTTGCTAATAAGTAAGGTACCAATAAATTCTGATCAATCTGGAAAAAGTGTATATACTTAGATTCTATGAGAATAAGTTGAGCAATGTCTCAGGATATATATGCTGGAAATAACCCTTCTAGATAAAAAGATATCTCTTATAGTTAATATAATTATGGCTTTCTTGTATTTATTTAAAAAGTGAGTATACATATGTCCAAACTGGTACATATCCCATAGAGAACAGATTTAATTGAGGCCCATACCTGCTTCCAAGGGAATATCCATTTAGCTTTGATCTAAGGCTGAATTCTTTAATTATTTGTTTCTAGATATAGAAACATCCCCATATGTTGGCATTGAAAGCTACCTAGAGGCTGTGAGGAGCTAGTTTTCTGTCTCTTGTATACCAAACTTTACACTTGCTCCCATAGCATTTCCAGATTTAATTCATGATATAAATTTTGATCAGTCAATCCTTTTTATTTATTTATTATATATTTATTTGTTTATTTATTTATTTTTATTTCATTTATTTTTGCAAATCCTTACTACCATAAAGTATAATTCCCTTTATATGTCTTATCTTCTCTAAGAGCAAAAATCAGCTGAGGTAATTTGTTGATCACCTTAAGATTTTACCTTCTACCAATGAGACTTTAGAACAAAAAGCTGGACAAATTTATCAAAATTGCTTCCAAAATTTTTGCAACTTGTTCTTAAAATTTGGAGCTGGAGGGAACTAATTCTCAGTGTGATTCTCTAAAACCTGTTGTCTCTAATTCCTAACATCCCCTGGCTATAACCACAATATGTTTGCTCAGTTACTTAGGGACAAAAAAGTAAACATTATAAATACAATTTGAGGAAGAACTATCTGTGCACAAGAACAAAAAGGAAAGGACCTGGGGCTTGGTTGAGTAAACTCTGAATGAGTCAGCAATATGATGCCATTGTGGGGATAAGCCTACCTGTTTTAATGTAGAGCAAAAAATACAACAGACAAAAGGCTTTGAAGTAATCTTTCAGTTTTATTTTTCTGTATTTAAAAAAATGTATAAAAATGGAAACTTAGAAGATACTGAAAAGGATGAAATGGTAATATAAAAAATAACATGGTTGGTTTGTGAGTTTAGGGATATACAAATACAAAGGGTGTTTTGATTTTGGTCTTCATCTGTACTAATAGAAGAAATTGAGGAAGTTTGTTGAACAGTTAATCTCTGTAATTCTGGGCAACAAAAATATAAACTATAGTAAAAATAAAGGAAGAAAGACTAGAATTAGGCACAAGGAAGAAATGTTTTAATGTGAGGGTGACGGAATTCAGTATCAAGGGATATTGCAGATGTTGAGATTACATTTATTAGGTGCTCGAAAAATCTTTCCCTTCTCTTATCCCTTCCCTCTCTGAGGTCTACAAGAAACTAGGTATTTGTTCTAGATGATTCAGACATTCACTAGTCTGAAGTATTGAACCAGATAGTCTTTTCAGGTTTCATGCCCTTCTCCATCTTTGTCTCTCCACACTGTCTCTATAGAAAGTGGTCAGCTCTTTGGGTGAAAATAAACAGAAGAGGGCTCTGAGAAACCTTGGCAGCTTTTTCTCTTGGATTTTTTTGAAGCCTACAGTAGTATTCTGACAAGCATTTTAATTATGGGGAGTGTATTAGGATAAATTAGATTGGAATGGTCAGCTAGTTTAGCAGCTGTACAACCTCCAAATTAAGTACACCGCAATTGTCTTGTTGAAACAAAACCTTGTTCATAGTGAGCCTCACTTCTGAGTCATTTCAGAGAAACCCATTCCTTGGAGAAAGTTTCCCTCTCGTTTATTTGTTTTATCCACTTTTAGGTGTGCACAGTCATCTTTAAAAATATCCTAAATATCCTTTCTTCTACAAATGTTGGATAAGATTGAGGGTCTATTTAAGGCAGGCATCTCTCTGACACCCTTCCTAATCCTCCAGTGAGACCTCGGAGTATCTTATTTGCAGACACAGTTATAATATCAATGTGCCGCTTCTTGCCCACTGACTAAGAAAAATGGTTTCTAAATGGGTGCTTGTGACCATCAGATAGACTTTAGGGCTCTTGACAATTTTGAGAGACAAGCTGAATACAAAGGAGGCAATAATGAAATCCAGAGGTTTAGTGTTAAATATTGGAATGATTTTCTTTTCTTAGTGAAAGATCTGCTGGCCTCATGTAAACTGTTTTTAACAACGTGAATTCATTAATCTTTTTGAGAATTTTGAGAATTTTTTCCTATGAGAAGGCAAAACCAGAGGAAGACGTAAGCAGTAGATTTGGGAGATCGAATGTACTGATTTGCGTTTCTTTCTGTTTTTAACAGGCATATTTTTGAAAAAAAAAATACTGGGACACATAAATGAAATAAAAACACACGGACAGAATTATAGTGCACAGCAACATTTAGTTCCAGTGTTTTCAGGGGCATGTTTCTCCCATCAAGAGATGCATACGGCCACGGTAATGCCTGTGGCACAGGGCAAAATAAGATTTGTGAGGTCGTTAGGGAAGATAAAATTTCCTAGGTTGTGGTTTCCATGAGACTCTGTGACCCTGTTGTTCATTGCTTTAAAAAGGAAAGATAAATATCATTGTACAAAGTTCTCAGGCGATTTTAGAATTTAAGGTTATTGATTCTCAATTTATTTTCTTCTTGGCTATTGTGCTTTGTGCTGAATAGACATAGACTCTTAACAATCATGTTCCATTGTGGTTTCTGAAGCTTTGGGGCTCTGCTTCATTTAGTTTCTTCTACAACTCATGCCCCCAACACTTTCCTTTCTTTTATTGATTCTTGCCAGGCTTTGGGCATGAAATAAATTATGATATGTAAAAGGTTTGACACTTGGATTTCTTTTGGGGTTTAGCTTAGCATGTTGTAATGAACACTTAGAAAAAAAGTTTCCTTTACAGACCTTGAGTCACCACCACTATTCCTGGAGTCCCTGGGACCTAAAGGGTAAATTTTTAAATTTTACCTTTTATGAGTGAGGCTCTTCTTTTTCTGTCTTCATGCATGACCATTAGGGCACTAAATAAGAGAGAAGTTTCTATCTAGTGGTTATACTCCCTTAGTTGTTACCCTCATAGAAATATTCTCTATTTACATGTTAATATCTAACTTTTTTTTCACTAACAGAGAATGTATATATGAAATTGTAAGCACCTTTTTTAAATGAAGTTCAAGATTAAATGATTTATTTCCCTTCCTTCCTTCCTTCCTTCCTTCCTTCCTTCCTTCCTTCCTTTCTTCCATGTCCATGCTGAGATACTAGTATGAGCAGTTTACTGCTCTTTCCTCTCTTTCACTCTAGAATTGATCAGTTCTTTTGTGCCTCCACTCTACCTTGCTCAGACTTTTATCATAGTATATGTGCCATTTCTGGGCCCAGTGGCTCTGTGAACTATTCTGAACCTTTTCTGTGCTCTGTTCTGTGTTGTAGGGATCTTTACTGCTGTTTGGTAAATTTCTCAGGCTCCATGGCAGCTAGACTCTAGTTGGATTTGGTTGATTGGCTGTAAATCTGAAAAGAAGCCTGAGGAAGTCGAGATATTTCCTTCCTCTTCTCTGCCTTAGACTGCTTTTCTTGCAGGGGCTCTGTTCCTTCCATGGCTGCAGCTCTCACTTGATTTGTCTGGGAAGGTTCATTTCTGCTGGAGGAATCTGGCCCCTTTGTTTTTTCAGTGATTGAGGGACTTCCTGATGATGTTCATCTCTGGTTTACCTACTTTCTCTTTGCCTCTCACCTCTCCCATCACCCATCTGACAATTCCCTGCATTAAATTCTTTCTGTTATACTTAATATGATTTTTAGTTTCCTGATTAGTCACTGACTGATACAGCACACAAAACATGCTGTTGTGCTTGTTATATGCCTGTCACGTTCTACCAGACTGTCAACTTCTGGAGAGAATAGACTCTGTTTAGCTTGGTATCTCTCATATCTAATATAATAGTTTCTGGCACATAATGAATAGTCATGATTTGTTGATACATTTTCATATACTTATTATGTTTCTTGGCTGAGTATAACCTACAAATTATCAAAGTGCAGTGACTTACAGTTATGTCATGTTTTGGAATATTTTTGTAGCTCACTCTGGCTTAGATCTTGAGCAATTTTTATAATTATAAACTTTACTAATGGTTATAAATAAGTAAAAAGCTGATGTTTAGCAAAGAAAGGAAAAAGGAAAAAAGTAAAGGTAAGCCTTTTAGAAATATGAAAGTATGAGAAAGTAGCTTCCCAGGAATTCCTACAATGTATGTAGCAAAAACAGCCACTTGATAGATACTTGCATTTTGATTGATTTGTCTACTGAAGACCTCACTCAGAATTGGAATACATTTTGAAATATTTTAATACTTCATCCACATTACTCTTATATTTGGCCTAAGAAAGGTAAGAGAACACAAAGTTTTGTGGATAGGGACCCTGCAAGAGAGCCAAAAGATTATTGAGTAAAGTTCTATTTCTTGAAGACAAAAAAGATTGAAAAGGAAAGGGACATTTAGACAGGCATGGGAAGAGAAAAACAGAAAATACTGAGGTAAGAGTAAAATGTCTCCTCACTGATTTCTGTATTTGTGCAGAGGAAATCCATTTTGTAAAAAGTTAAGCATTATCTTACTTTCCTTTTGTTTTCTCCACTTAAAAGTGACTACATTACTGTTCACATATAAATATCTAGGAACACAAAACTGACTGATATTTTATGCTTTATTAAATGCTTAGGGGTGAATCAAATGAGGGCAAGCAAAACGTTCTAGAGTTCAGATCTGCCATTTGGGAAGAGAGATCTCTGAGTCTTATGCTTAGCTTTATAACAATTTTTTTTTTTTGGGTATAAGCAAAGAAGGCAAAGGAGGAAATTTAATTGGTCTAAGGTTCATAAGAAAAGAGAGTTTACAATATACTTCTGTTTCTCCTCACTTACATTTTTTCTAATCTCCAGGGTGATAATCTAACGCTTGACCTTCTTTTTAAATATTCTGGTCATTACATTGTCATATGTGTTCAGAGTTTATGACAATCTTGGGAAGAAACTTTCCTTCCATTTTCTACACCAGTAAGAAAACTGCAATTTAGGGGGGTTAAGTAACTTGTCCAAAATCACACATTTAATAAACTAAAGAACAAAAATTCTAGTCCAGATACTACAGATGTGGATTTTTATATTATGCTATGTTGCATCTGTGTCTGTCCCCCTTTTGTTCCTATGCTTTCTCTGTTGGATAGAATTTTATCTGTTACAAGTAACTGAAAAAAATACCTTAAAGCTGGCTTAAAAGCTAAAGGAAACAAATATTGGTGAGGTTGTAAGTAACTTGACTCTCATTGATTGCTGTATAATGGTATATGCAAATGGTATAGCCACTTTGGAAGACACTTTGGCAGTTTTTTACAAAGCTAAATGTAGGCTTATTATATGATCCAGCAGTTGTACTCCCAGGTATTTATCCAACTGAGTTGAACATTATTCTACACACAGACCTGCACATGAATGTTTATGGTGGCTTTGTTCATAACTGCCCAAACTTGAAAGCAACCAAAATGTTCATCAGTAGGTGAGTGGACAAAGAAACAGTGGTTAGTCCAAACAGTGGAATATTTTTTAGTGATAAAAAGAAATAAGCTATTAAGGCAGGAAAAATATGGAAAATCTTGAATGCATATCGCTAAGTGAAAGATGTTAGCCTGAAAAGACTTAATTTTATATGTTCTAACTATAGGATACTCTGAAAAAGGCAAAACTATGGAGACAGTAAAGCAATCAGTGGTTGCTAGGAGTTTGGAGCAAGGGAGAGAGAGATGAATAATAGAGCACAGGAGATTTTTAGGACAGTGAACTATTCTGTATGATATTGTAATGGTGGATACATGAATTATACACTTGTCAAAACCTATACAACTACACAATACAAAGAGTGAACACTAATGTAATGATGAGATTTTCATCTGAGAGGAAAGAAAACAAGACTTACTTCATTAGGTGGACACAAATTAACTTCATCCAAACCTCACAGCTGGGAAACCTAGAGCATTATCAGTAAAAGGAGAGAAAAGTAAAATATGTGCTGAGAAGATACCCAGCAAATGTCTACTGCCATATTTATGTAAGGATTATAGATTGTACACTAGCCTTATGATTCAGCAGCTGTATAAATATTTTGCCTTCGAGTATGAAACTTCCATATCAAAAAATGTTTATTGCTTTTATAATTTTTTTTAAAAAGGATTTATTTATTTATTTTAGAGAGAGCATGTGGGGGAGAGGGGCAGGGGGAGAGGGGCAGAGGGAGAGAATCTTCAAGCAAACTCCCCACTGAGTGTGGAGCCTGACTCGGGGCTCCACGTGGGGCTCGATCCCATAACCCTTGAGATCTTGACCTGAGCTGAAACCAAGAGTCATACACTTAACTGACTGAGCCACCCAGGCACCTCTGCTTTAATGATGTTTGAAGTTATTAGCACACATGTGTAAAGTGCCTATGCTGCTCAGTTGTAGGGAAGATGAAGACAAATCAGACACAGAATAAGACAGTCCCTAGCCTCAGGGGGTTCACACTCAAGTAAGAGAAACACACAGATGAGCACAGGTATGTATAAGGGTTGTCAAGGACAGAGTGATTGTTTCTAAACAGGTGCCAAGAGAGGCTTCAGAAAGGAGCTCATATTTGAGTTAAGTCTTGAGGGACCGACAAAATTTCACCAAATGGATCAATGGTGCAACTTATTCCAGCCAGACATAAAAACAAACAAACAAAAAAAAACAACAAACAAAAACCAAACAAAAACCTGAACAAAACATGGCAGCATGAAACATTGTGAAGTGTTTGAAAATTCCCCGCAATTGAGTAAGATAGAGGAGTGGTATAGGAAAAGGCAAGGTCAGAAACTAATATAAAGGTTATTTTTATCAAATACTGAGTGGGGAATCTTTTGAGGCAAAGGGAGTAACATGAGGAGAATTTCCTTTTAAAAAGAATACACTGGTGTAGTCTGATTTGGAATTCAGGGACAACAGGCTGTGGAGAAAGGAAATTGTTTGGTGGCCGTTGTAGGATACCAGATGAGAACTTGTCAGGGTTTGAGCTGGTACAGTAGCGGTCATCATGGAAGAGGAGACTGACTTAAAGTTTTATGCTCAGTTAAATACCAGTTGCCCCCACAGCTATAATGTTAGATGCATAACAGTTCTTTACACTTTAGTAATTTATGTCAGACACTATGCACAGTGTAGAAAATGGAGGAAATGGAGGAGGGCGTGAGGACTTTAGGAGCATATTGATGACAATAAGTGGTACATAAAATACAGGCAGATTTTCAGAAATGATGATATAGGGATGGAAAAGGTCATGTCCTCTATGCTACAGTTTTTCTTGCAATGGCCTAATAGAATCGGATGTGAAGAATGTAATATATCTAGGTGTTATGAAGGTAATTAGAACAGATGTTGATTTGCATAGCATAAAACCAACTGCTAAGCACAGATCACAAATTCACTATGAATGGGTGAATCTATTTGGTATGTAGTGTATGTTTATCTACATACGTACCCAAATAGAAATACGTCCCCAAATGGATTTTAAAGATCAGTGTCCATTCATGTCACCAAAAATACACCATAAACCAGGGGCAAAAAGGTACACTAATATGTATGACTGATATATTCCATTATGATGTTTATTAAAACAAATTATCACCAAAGAAATTTTGAGCAGAATAAAAATATATCTTTTCTAATAAATTATGTAAATTGTTGTTGTTGTTGGGTCTTTTCTAATGGAGGCAGTAGGTAAGTTTTGCCTATAATTCCAAAAGAATGACTCCTGAAACTTTCTAAATTACTACTTACTCTTTGGATTAGCAATTCTAAGTTTAGAGTGGTAAAAAATATTGTATAGAATTTCTATGTGGTAAGGCACTGAGGTTCTGAACCTTATATTTGGAATACTATGGCAGACTAGGGGAACACAAATGTCTGTTCCTTTTACTGATCATGAATTGGAAAAGAATGGGAACAGCTGGAGAACAGCCCATCTCCAGCCACCATCTGCTTATTATAACATAGCTGTATGTTGTCATTTTTTCCTCCCTATTTTATTACTATTATTAACACGCTGTAAAAAATACATCTAAATAGCATTAAGTTTGTAACACAAACCAACAAAATGGAGTGACTCAGTCTTTAACTTGTTCTGTAGAAATTGCCTTGTTCTTCCTTTTAGAAATTGTTTGGATTCTTGCAGTATCCTGCTGTTCAGTTATAGTAAACAGGTGCCCAGGAGAGGTAATTGCCAGTCTTACATTTGGTGCTTTATTTTCTTTTGATTCAAAGTCTTTTGTTTATTTATTGTGTACTCCAGTTGGTATCAGATTAATGTATGCAGTGATGCCTTAGAGTAGAATTGATCACAGTTATGAGAGTTTATGCTTTAGCAGAAGAAATGACAATGTGTCAAAAAACAAAATGAATTTTAAAAATCAAAAATACTATTAATTTAATAAACATTTATTAAGCCTGTTATAAGAAAGGCACATTGTAGTCACATCATTTCACATTATATAATATTTTATATACTATTTAAATATTTTGTGCAGTTAACATAATCTGATTAATGTATATGAAATTTTTATGACATATTCTTGTGCTCTTAAGATATTTTAACTTTTTTCAAAATGAAAATATCTTTATAAAATGATGCATGTTTTTAATATAAAAATGTGAGTAAAAGCCATAAATGTTCTCTACCAAACGATAATTGTTAGTGTGATGACCATATGGACATCTGTGTGTGTGTACATATACACTTTTACATAAAAGGAGTTATATTAAGATATACTTCTCTGAGAATATTCTTTAAAGTGTGTGTGTGTGTGTGTGTGTGTGTGTGTGTGTGTGTATAAGTGTAGTATATATACATATACTACAGATTCTTATATGGAGGGATGTTCTTGAGTTCCCACGCTCCTGGCAAGCCAGCGGAAGATTGAGAAGGACTGATTAATAGATAAATGCATCAGCCAAGGTCCAGTCAGAAAAATAGAAAACACCCTAAGTGTTTCAAACAGAGGGAATTTAATAGAGGCAATTGGTTATATAGTGTTGAAAGGGCTAAGGAAGTAAAAAGGGGAAGTGAGGTAATCCAGAGGAAAATAATAGCAGGAACCAGGGAATAGCTCTGGGTAACAAGAAAGGAGATGGTTCACTAAAACCCAGGGCAGACAGCACACTCGGAGAATGTGGAGGAGGGGCAGTGAGGCAAAGGCTAGGTTTTCAGAAGAATTAGTGCAACTTCCAGAGCTGCTGTTAGAAGCAACAAGACAGGAGAGAAAAGGGGGAAGGAGGTGAGGGGGAGAGAAGGAAAGAAAGAACAAAGGAAAGAATAGACGAAAGAAAGAAAGAAAGAAAAGGAAGGAAGGAAGGAAGGAAAGAAAGAAAGAAAGAAAGAAAGAAAGAAAGAAAGAAAGAAAGAAAGAAAGAAAGAAAGAAAGAAAGAAAGAAAAGAAAAGAAAAGAAAAGAAAGAAAGGGAGAAAGAAAGGGAGAAAGAAAAGAGAAAAAACATGCTTTTTCCATTTCTCTTGTTTAATGAACTTGCCAAGATTTCCTACTAGGACAAGCTGAAGGGTAAGGGAACCTGAGAAATGTAGTTTACAGAATCCTAGCCCCAGCATTACAAAATAGAAGAGAAAAGGATGGATGTAGGTCTGAGAACAATACTAAGTGAAAACTTCCCTCCACAAGCCGGAAAAAAAAACCAACCTGAGACTATTTGGGAGGAGAACCCTGGAAATGACGCTTGTCCCAGACTCCCAGTGGTACTAGGCAGTGGTAGATAGTCACTAAAGGAAGATTAAAGGACTTAATTTTGCATTCAGAAATGGGATCTGAGTATCTGGGCTGTGTGTGTGTGTGTGTGTGTGTGTGTGTGTGTGTGTGTGTGTGTGTGTGTGTGTGTGGGGGTCGGGGAGGCAGGGAAGGGGAGAGAGGAAGGGGAAGAGAGAGAAGGAAACTAGTGCTTGGATCACAATAATGTCCCAAAGCTCTTTTTTTTTTTTTTAACTGAAAGCATTTGAAAGCTTTTTTTTTTAAATGTTTGAATTTTTTTGTAGTTATTTTTCTAAGTAAAAATAATCACATTCCTTTTCCATCTCCTGTCCTTTCAAAGAAAAGTAATTTAATATGTTGGATTACTTATTTACTTAACAGCAATCAGTTTTTCTTATGCAAAACTGAAGGGATAAGAGTTAATTCTTTAAGATATCTACCTAGTTATGTGGACTTCAAAGTACTGACTGATAGTACTATTCACAAATACTTGCAGGGGACCTTTGATTCCATATGTTGGGCCTCAAGACACAAAGGGCGCAAGAGATGCTGTCAGCACTGAAAGAGCTTCTAGTCTATTTGAGGATGTGGAACTTAGATGTAAAGTGTGATGAATAACCACAAACAGGAGCAAAATGTTAAGTTTAACTTTTTTTCTTCTGTTTGTTTTCATTCTTCCTTTCATACTCTTAGTCTCTTGAAATCAACTATCCTAATTAAGGCAGTATAATTACTGCTTTGTTTGGGTACATAAATTAAAATTTACATCAAAGCACATGGGAACCTGATGCCTGGTAGCCTTTCCTTCTACTTGTATGTTCTTTCTTATGTGTTTAAGGGATAGTCCGTTTCATTGTTGAAGTTGGGAAGCAATGGAGAGACAAGTTGAAGTAGAAAGCAGAGTAGTCTGAGAAGAAGCCAAAGTAGTCTCACATCCAGAACAGAAGAACTGGGAAGAATACTACTTGAAACCTTGGTCCTGTGGTTCTGGCAGTTGGTGTGCTTAGCCACAGAGGCAGTGGAGCACTGGAGTCATAGTCAGAGCCTTGGCCAGGTCCAGAGTGGGAGAAGAAAGGAAAATGGCAGACAACAGGTATATGCCACTTGTAATACACCCTCTTACAGGAGCTTCAAAACCTTATGACCTGGAACTTCTTTCAGTGTGTTAGAGATTTGGAGAAGAGATTTGAAAAAACACTCCTATGGTTGTTTTTTGTCTCTAGGATTTATTCATAAATCTTTGAGGTTGATCCAGCGGAGGAAATGGTGGAGACCAGTGGTTTCTTTCATAAACAATATCCAGTCTCATTTTGTCCCCTTAGATATTATCCAAATGGCATTATGCTAGGTATGTGCCCAGGAATTCCCCATCTTTCAATGGCCTCATATTCAAATAAATTTCAAGTGGTCCCCTTCTCTAGCCCTACAGACATGCCCAGATAGTTCATAAGCCTAGAGTATATATACAGTTTATTCTCAAGTTTGGAAACTACGTTTATACCTAATAAGTAATTATTTTGAACAGGTAAACAGGAAGAGAGATTAAATCTATGATGAGGGACCACTTTACACCCTTTGATAGGAAACGATTAAGATATCTGGTAATGATGTATTGATACATGTGGAGCCATATGAACTTTTAATTGGCCAGTGAGAATATAAATTAGAATAGCCACATTGGATAACCATAGCAATATTTAGCAAGACAGGTGTACATAATAAGCCAGCACTTCCACTCTTTGGTATTATCTTAGGTGAACTCTTATGCATGTCCTCAAGGAAACTACAAGAATGACCATGAGGGCACTGTTTGAATCAAGTATAAAGAATGCTTGTAAGGATAGTCACCATATTTAAGATAGTTATTACCACCATGGTAGTGCTGGGAGGTGGGGAGGTGGGACTGACATCAGAAAGGGGCATATAGGTAAAAGTGTTTACCTGTTTGGCTAAGAGGAATTCAGTTTTTTTGGTAAGTGTATCAACCATATTGGTAAGGTTTTATTTCTTTGGCAGCTGGATACGTGGGTTCAGTGTTACATTTGCAATATTTAACTGTGATATTTTCCAGGTTATACATTAGGTTGGACAATATGAAATTTTCTTTGAGCTACAAAATGGCAGTTTAATGTGGTCTAGCCTAATATTTCATTATATATTTTTAATTATTTAGAATTTTAAAAACATAACATCATACAAAAATAAAAAAGCACTGAAATATTTTTTAAAAGAATTTTTTGAATCTTATTACAGAATGTCTTAATTCTGCAATTCCAATGATGATAAGTCAGTTATGCCTATGCTGTGTTTGGGTAGTTGTGAGTTTGCTTCTTTAAATATTGATAGCAACTACTATCCTAAGATGCAAAACCGCCAAAGAGATCAAAAAGGTTGCACTGATAACTCTTCCTAGACATCGTTCATTGGTGTAAACACACAGTTGTTACCACATTAGTAGGATTTCATGACCTGCAGTGGGTCTAGGTGGTCCCTGTCCACAGTAACAGGTTCTGTCGAGGTCTTTGTTATTTGTTTTAAAAATTTACCCTGCAGAATTTATTTCCCATAGAAATTTAAGATGATCCAGAGTACTACATGAAGAGCATACAACAGAGGCCACACAGATTGTTGAGTTTCTGGGCCATTCCTTATTCATTTTATTTTGACAAATTATATAAAGAGTGCTGACAAAGAAATAGAAAGATGTGAATTATATCAACTGCAGTGATGTCAAATGAATTATAATTTTACTGACATTGTAAAATATGCAAGTCTTTATTCTTATTGCAAGAAGTTTTTAAATATTGTGTTTAAAATATTTAGTCTTCTCTAACATGCTTGTTTAATAACTCAATGGGAAGCCTCAGATCATTGTATGGGTGGCTCCCTCTCTTTAGAATTGATTCAGTTGTTGCTTAACAGACACAGATTGGCCCTGATAAATTCTTATTTGCCACTAAGTCCTCAACCTCAAACACAATGCCTGACGCAAAAACGCATGATATGTGTTGCTGAATGAATCAACTCATTCTTTATTTACTATTTCATCTCTGATAAAATCTTCCTTTTGAAGTCTTTTCTGAGGGCTCATGCTGATACGATGTCATGTTTCTGCTCCTAGAGGGTATGTTTCTTGAGGGAAGAGTCTTTTTGGGTACCTCATAGGACCTACTATAAGGCATTTGATGTGGCAACACTCGAATTGTGTTTGCACCTATATTATATGGTATGCTTCCTTTGGTTCTTGTTTGTTTCATGTCTGTCTGCTTGACTTCTTTCTGAGAGCAACAGTGATCAGTAGTTTGTGTCTAAATTTAAGGGTACAAGAATACAGGATTTGGACAGGCAAGGGAACTATTGTTTTCACTTTAGAGCCAAACTCCTTTTAAATGTCTGAAATTGTTGCGTATAACGTGATAAACCCTCCATCAAAGCATGGTTGCAATTCTGTAACTTTCATTATATTTAAAGGTATTATCTAGATTGATGAAGTGTTAGACCTGTAATTATAAAAATTGACCACAAATTGCCTTTTTAATTATGTCTAGTTCATTAATACATATGCTTGGGTACATACCAGGTATTTGGGGGAAATAACACACAGTTCTCATAGTGAAATATATAGAGATCATACCCTTAACCTATCGACTAGAAAATTTAAACTATGGGATCATTTTATAGTACTAACATTTCAGGAGAAAAAATAACCTAAATAGGTGTCCCTATTGAGAGATTATTGTGTAACCTATTTGTCCAGTACTGGTGCTTCACTTACATTGTTCTATTTAGTCTTCCCAACAGACCTTAGAAGGAGATCTATTGCATCATTTTTACAGATTCAGAAACTTACCCAAGTCACACAAATGGTAAATTGTGAATGATGGACTTAAACCTAAGTTTGTCTAACTCCAAAGTCCTGGCTAACTCATAACACATTTTAGTTCTTAGGTTCTCCATTGGGATCTCCATTGGGCATTTGTCAACTACCGTCCTTCCTTTAATTCTTTATTTGTTAGGGTTCCATGATTCTATTCTCTCTCAGCTTTTTTCTCTGACCATTTCTTCTCTGGTATCTTTGTGGATTTTTCTTCCTCTTTTTGCTCATTAGAAGTGTTGCTTACCAAAAATTCATTTTTTCCTGTATTTCCATTCTTGGGCTATTTTTTTTTTCATTCTACAAATTTTCCGGATAATCTCATTTATTCACATGATTTTAATTATAACCAATTTGTTCCACCTATGCCCCCATGGACAATAGGCACTCCAAATTTAGCTAAACCCCTTATCTTGCTGCTTGGTCTAGCTTCTCTTACTCTGTTCTCTAGTAAAAAGGGTGCCTTGGTATTCCCCTCATCACCCAACTGTAAATGAGGGTATCATATTTCTCCCTCACTACACTGTGCATGCCCCAGATATGATTACTCAATGAGGCCTCCATATTTTACATCATTTTTGGAGGTCTATCCTAGCTACTTCATTCAAACTATTACTGCCTTAAGTGAGGTTATCTTTCCTGAGTCAATGCCTGAATTACAAAAATTCCTCTTGACTATTCCTTCAGACCTGTCATCAATGCTGCTGGAAGTAATTTAAAATGAAAATTTGTCTATGCCACTTTACAGCTTTAAACCTTCAATAGTTTCTCATTACCACTGTAGGATGAACTCTTGCATAAGGTTTTCTATAATTGGTCCCTGACATGCTTTCTGCCACGTGCATTAAATTCTAGCCATTCTAAACTATTCGTATCAACTCATAGAACATCATATTGTTTCTCAACTCTACTCCATGATTGAGTTTACACTGCTCTTTTTAAATTGGAATGCCTCTCAACTATCATGTGGAGCTCCATTCACTTCTGTGAATCCTTTAAAATTCATCTCAGAGGTCACTTGTCCTATGAAGTGTTTCTGGACACTACAACACAGGCTTGTGGTTATTTATACAGAAACATGTTTATTTATTCATATGCCTGGATCCCACAAAACACTGTGAACTCTTTGAAGACGGAGAATGTGTCCTACTCATCTTTGTATTCCCAGGGCTTAAAACAGGGCTGGCACACAGTAGGTTTTTAGCATATGTTCAGTAATTCTTCAGTCTCTTCAAGTAAGTTTTTTTTCACATTTTTTATCACTTCATGTCCACTTAGAGGAAAAAATAACTTTGGAAAATAGACAAAATGTGACAAAGTGAATAGAGTTATTCTGTTTCAATTCATAATACAGAAATTGAACTCTTGCTTTCTTCTGCTACCTGGCATGTTTCTAATCTTCCTCTGATACTGACTGGAATATGCTTGGTGAAATCATCATGCTTCTAGGAGAAATTTAAAAAATATAACAAAATGACATCTTCAAAACATCCAAATGTTGCAACAAGTATCATTTTTAAAAACTATTATTATTTAAAAATGTTAGGCCTCTATTTACAATAATAATAAGTCCTTTGTTAGTTTTCTTTATGCTATGTACTGGTGTAAGCACATTGCACATAATTTCTTATTTGATTCTCATCATTCTACAAAACAGCTTTTAAAATATTGTTCCAAATTTGCATATGAGGAAACTGAGTTAGGTCAACTTTCTGAGGGACACACAAGTATTAGCAGGCAGGGCAAAAATTCCAACAGAAGTCTTTACTCAGAGCCCGAGATTGGGACTGCTGCATGATTCCACCAGGAGTTTCCTTTATTATGAAACTGTACTCACAATGATTAAGTAAAAACCATGAAGAAACATACTACACTATGGTGTTTCCCTTTAATCCTTTCCTTTAGTTTTATTCTCAGGAAGGTTAGTATTGGCTTTACCAAATCATGAGTTCTATTTGTCAATAAAGTATTCATAATCTTAGATCTAGGCTTACAGAGATAAAAATGAATGGGAAAGTGTTTTGAGAGACAGTGGAAACTCTTGTGGCAAAGATGATTCATCCCAAGGGGAACACAGGAAGGGAGTCCATAAAATATAGAGAACATTTCCATCTGTGCCAAATTCAGCTCAGCAGGACAATAAGCAAGTAGGCTGGCCAGAGAGAGCCTCCTCTGCTACAAACCACAAAAGTTCTGGTTCAAATCTCTGTACTTAGAATGTAAAGGAAGCATAAACAAGAAGTTCAGCTACCAGATGGGGACCCTTCTAATTAGTTAAGTCTGCTCTAATTTTTGGCCACCAGTTGGCAGATGCAACAGATGCCAAGGGAGTAAACAGAATATGTTGGCAGTTTTGAATTTTAAACCAGTATATCACAAATAGATTCAATTTAGAAATATTTTCCCCTTTGGTTAAACTCTGTAACTTAATTTTGTCCAATGCCAAAAAGTTAGAGTTTTGAAGCATTTCTTTTTAGACATTTCGTATTTTTGCCTTTAAATTGATAGTAGTGAAGGACATGTGTTCAGGCATATTATCTCAGAATTTGTAGAGTGTAAGAGTAATGTCTGTATGAGTAATATTTTATTAAAAAATGGACGAATATGGTATATTGTGTTTAGAAAACTTTACAAAATGTAAGAGCTGTTTTTGGGAAAACACATCTTCAGATAAACAGGGACATTAAGAAATTGAAGAGGTGTTGACCATAATCAGTCTCTAGTCCCTGTACCTTGTTGTGTTATAAGCAATGGGCTATTGTCAGCAAAATTCTATAACTGTATAACTGATAGAAGAACAGTGTCGCTTGACTTTTTGGGGATGATTGCTTTCTTTTGAAACAATACCTCACTGATGAAGTTCTAATTTTTCCATTCCCAAGAATGATTAGGAAGTTTTCTTAAATTACTTTCCTACTCAGAGCTATTAGGGTTGGAGAGGATGATTTTTTAAGGTATATTTTATTTACTATCAAAAACTGTCCTTCATTTTATCCACATATATTTAATAAACCTTTGCAAGTGCTTACTTTATGCTAGGTACTGTGATTGACCTGGGTTCATGGGGTTATACATGATGCAGTTCCTAATGATTGCTCATATAGATAAGAAGCCTAACTGCTACGATATATTACGACAAGTACTGCATTGGATATAGGCCAAGTGTGTCATGGACATTCACAGAAAGCAACATAGAGAAGAGTATGTAATTCTGTCTGATGTGGTGGGGTGAGTATTATGAAAATACTTCTAAAAGCAGTGGTACTTAATCAGAATTTTTTTTTATAGAAAGCAGGAACTACCAATTAAGTTAGTGAAGAGGATTATAGTCAGAGATAGAGATGTATTTTTGGTAAAATGTAAATAGTTTGATGGGACATAACATAATGAATAGGATTTTAACAAGAGCATTGTTTGTATTGGTGGGGAATAAGCCAGTGAGTGTTGGGTGGAGAAGAAGTGATTGAGAAGATATTTTGTAGGTTTTTGATTTAGGACAATTAAGTATGTTATGCTGCAATTAATCAAGATAGGAAATGCAGAACAAGCTGGTTTTAGGGAATTGAAGAGTTTGATTTTATAAATGTCAAATTAATATTTTTAATATTATGTTGATAATGCTAATAACACTGGTGGTGGTAATATAACATTTATTTGATGTTAACTTGATATTGTGCCAAGTGTTTTATACATAAAAACACATTTTGTCCTTATCACAACCTAATAAGATACATACAGTTATTATGAGGAATCACAGATGATCTAGGTACATAGATATCAAGTGGTAGAGTTGTGATTCAAGCCCAGGTAAGTTAAATCCATATACTTAAGTGGCTCACACAATTTGGACCTAGCTTCCACGGGATTCTGGTTTGAAAGTCTAAAAACAGGTAGCTATATGTTTCTGGACCTTACAAATGAGGTTTGAGTTACAGATTTTCCGGTTGCCTGCCTTTAGGTTATAGTTAAAACTATAAATGTAGGGTTTGGTTTGGTTTGGTTTGGTTTTGCACCTATCCAAGGCAGTGGTTTATTACATGGGAGGATCTTGGATGGATTTCAGCAGTCACCCTGAAATTATAGCCAAATGCTGTTGCGTGTGCATTTTTCTGGGAGAAGGGGTCCATAGTATTTAAAGCATCCTAAAGAGATAACATGATTCCAACAACATTTTAAGAACCTTTGGTATGGAGTGAGAAGAGATCACTATTAATAATAATCCCTGGAATTCTTGGTCCTGAAGAAAACCTCTGGGGCGGCCATTGCTCTACTGGATTATCAAAGAAAGTGGTAAGAAGGGAAATCCATTAGTATAAAGGCTACTTGAAGGACTAAATCTGGTATATAGAATCTTAGAATATCCTGAGGTATTTTATTACCCCATATGTGTTAACTTTTCATCTTGGTTTGCAAGAGTGATGTGGCTTCACTGGGGAGATAGCTCTCTCCTTCTTGGTCTTGATCTGTCTCTTTCTCAAACTGGTACTTTGCTTCAGATATAACCTGGGAATCTGTCAGCTCTGGGCCTTGGTGTAGGTCAAGCTTTGGTCTTAGAACTGATAATTTTGTGTATTTTTTTTTTCTAGCTGTCATACCCTTACCTCTGGGAAATGGCCTTGTGTTTTGTGGCCCAAACTGGATGATCATGGGGGTGGACAGGCAGAGAGGAGAAGAAAGAAGTAAGCTAGTTAGTCTCTTAAATTATTACCCCTCTCTTAGTTTTAACTTTGTTCCTCCATTTTATCCCTTGAATGAATTCAGGTTATTTGGCAGAATTTGGCACAGAAATGTTCCCTTTCCTCCCTGATTTGTCATGTCCTCACAGAAGTTTGTAATTTGGTGATGTGTTACATTCTTTTACCGTCTTTTTCTTTGATATATAAGGCATTTTAGGAATCAAGTTTAACAACTTCAGGAACTTCCCAGATAAAGTAACTATGTAATATATCTAGTTATCTTTATTAGGTAAGCAAAAGCAAAAACAAGAATAAAGAGTAATTTATTTCAATGACTTGAAAATGCCCTGCAGATAAACTCTATGTTGGATTGAGTGAATTAGGGTAAGAATTACCTGTACTTGAGCACAGAAGAAAGAAATGGCAGATTTCATCCCTGGTGAAAGTATAGGTATACATACTGATGTAAACTTAACAAGACCATGGCTTTTGTCATAAAAATGCCATTTCCTGGGAAGTATTAATGACAAAGTTATGTTTCTTCTGGTCAGAACTCAGCCCCACATTGACTAATGTTGGATGGAGTGGGACAAAGTGTAGAAACTTGTGGAGGGAAAATTCTGAAGTCACTCTAGCACGTTCTAACACACTACCTCTTGTGTACCAAGCCCGTATGACCAAACAGTGTGACTCTTCATAGACATGTCTACTATGGTCATACCTAACAAAAGGAGCATCGGATATTACAAGGCATGCATGTCTTCAGGATGTTTTGCTCTCCTTTATTCCTCTTTGAGTTTACAAAGTTGACGTAACTCTTCTTTCCTCCACAGAAGATAAAATTACCTTGACTTCTCTTAAATCATGGTTTCAGCATCTATCACAAAACATCTTAGAAACTGAAGTATTTCTTTCTTGGCTGAATATTTAAAAGACAGCTATTGACAATTTTAGCTTAAGCGTAAATCTATAAATTCTTAGGCCTTGGTAAAAACTTACACAATAGAGATACAGAAAATTGTTTGTTGGTTGTTTGCTTTCCAATAAGAAGTTATTTTATCTTGAATTAAATATTATTGGAGCTTTTTTTGATAATTTCATTTACATAACTTATGAATAATACCTTGAGCAACATTAACTTTTTAAAAATATTGAACCATTCTTGTATCTCTGGCATTTCATGGACAACATTTAGGCAGTAATGTTGAAGTCAAATGTTTAGGTTAACCAATAGTTTGATTCCCAGCTCCACAACTTACAAGGTGTGTGACTTTGGGTAAGTCACTTAAATTCTTTGTGTGCCTCAGTTTTCTCAGCAGCTAAATGGGGAAAATAAAAACCGCTTCCTCATAAAGGTTGTTGTGAAATTCAGTTGAGTTAATACATGTATATCTCTTAGAAATGTTCCTGGCACAACTTAATAGCCAATATTTATTGACTATGTATTATTTCTTTTTGCTATAATTGATGATTGACTAAAGTTCAACAAAGCCATTTGGTGAACAGTAAAGTTTCAGAAACTTAGCTAAATCTTATTTTTCTTTAATTACATATATATGACAATCTTATTGTGATATTGCTTTCAAAAATAACTATACATAGCATATCCTTTTGGGTTCATACATCTAGAACCGCCTTGTTCTTGTAATTGCAATAAACTAGTCCCTAGAAAGTATGTATTATAAAATCTATCTCTTGATTGCCGTTTACTTTGTCTCTAAATGTTTGCTGTTTCAAATAATGCAGCCAATAACATTCTTAAACATCCATCAACATTCAAAAACTGGTCCCCTGAGGGCCATATTAAGAGCGCAGATTCATCTGGTTTTGGCTCCAAGTTGTTTAAAATGTTTTTTTAAATTGAGTAAACATTTATAAATCAAGAGAATTTAGATGAAAATCCAGGTTTTTGGCTTCTCTTAAAAAATTTAAAGATCAATAACCACTGGGTCTAGTTCTTGAAATTCAGTAACTAGCTTTGGCAGAGTGTAGGCCACAGCAATTATAAATTCCTATCTATTCTACTTGCCACAGTCCCTACCTTCGCCATCACATTGCACCTGGCAGGCTGTCTTCGTTTAGACCACCTACCTGGTTCTCATCGGCCCTTTAGTTTGTGATTCCTGAGGTGTATCATTAAACACTTATGTTGGTATTACTAAATGATAAAGCCTAAGTAGTGGAATTTCTGGGTCAAAGTGTAGAATCATGATAAATTTGGGTAAGTACCGTGAAATTATTTTTCAAGTTGTATGAAATACCCAGAGTGGTTTTTTCCTCTAGGTTCTCAGCTAGACCTAAATGCAACATAGGTCATGTAGGAAAAAAAGCAAAAACTTTTAAGTTCCTTTGAGTAGCAGAAACTTAATGGAAAGATTTATAGGCTGATAACTTGGTGGTTGTATCAGCCTGGGTCCTGGCGGGAAACAGAATCCATACTCACCTGCGATCTCGAAGAAAATTGCTTGAGGGACTATTTACACAAGTGTTGGTAGGGTTAAGAGAACCAATAAGGGATGTTGAGGCCCCTAAGGAAGCCATTAATAACTATGATCTGGTGGGGCAAGGTGAGGACCTGGTTTTTCTGGAGCCCAGTGTGGGCTAACCTCTGAGAACTAGACTGCTCACAGGAGATACAGTTGTCAAGGGACACAGCTAATGCTAAATCTTTGCTGCTGAGATAAGATGGAAGTGGGCATCAAAATTTCCTAGCCACTGTCTCTTTCTATCCTCCAGTGATGCCTCCTGTTGGCCAAGCCTCTCTGGTTTCCAGAGCCATATAGACTGGTTGAAACAGCTTTCCGCGATAAAAGCAGGAAGTATGGAGAATATGTAGGGTGGGAGTTTGCAAAGACAGAACAACCAGCACAGGACTGTCTGGTCTCAACTGTCATGGAGGATTTTCTGTATTATCCCTTTTGTGATCATTGCATTAAAAAAATATGTTAAGTCACCCGATCATAAAAATCACATTTATTGCATAGTTGAGTTTAATTGACTAAAGTACATGGGAGAAACCCCCACAAAGTATTAATAGGATACCTATGAAGTCTTTATTAATTTGAACAATATTTATGTTTTTTAAAGTCCGTGTAGAATTTGTTCAACCTTTTTGGCTTTATCAACAATAAGATAAAAATTTAATGAAAGCTTCTATATGCTAACCCATGTATTTTTTCAAAGGGGATAAATCATGTACTTAAGTAATTATATATTTGGGTAGATAGTGATGAGAGTTTCAGATAAAGGGCTTTGGAAATTTGGGAAAAAAGAGAAATCATATTAGTAACTCCCTTGGCAGAACTCCACCTAAGAGGTTTGCACGGCTTACCAGTGCCCTTCATTCCCTTTGTAAGGCAGACTGATGAATATCTACTGCAAGTTAACCACTCTGCTTCTTAACACCTGTGCACTTTTTGCTCCATTTGTGTTGAATTCCTAGTAAGTCAGTTGTAAATCTGATTAAGCTGGCAAGTAAACCAAACCTGATTAAACCAGTTTCACTAATTAATAAGACTACTCAAAACATTCAATATTAAGTAAACTAATGAATATGAGCTTTAAATGAAATTTATATATTTTTTAATTTTCTTAAAAAGATTTTATTTATTTATTTGACAGAGAGAGACAGCGAGAGAGGGAACACAGCAGGGGAGTGGGAGAGGGAGAAGCAGGCTTCCCGCTAGGCAGGGAGCCCTATGTGGGCCTCAGTCCCAGGACTCAGGGATCATGACCTGAGCCAAAGGCAGACACTTAACGACTGAGCCACCCAGGTGCCCCAAATGAAATTTATTTTTACAATGAAATCTAAGCAGAATGCATTTTTAAGAATTGATATGAGTTCAGAAAAATCTGCTATTGAATTGAAAATTTTGGAAGTTGGGAAAATTCATAAAATATAAGATTGATAAAATGTTCAAGGCTGCACTTTTTCACTGCATTTAGAATGCCTTTCACATTTTAAACATCTTGCTCCATCTCGAAGAAATAAAATAGGGGTATCATATATTATGAATTATGGATGTGTTGTATACAAAGGGTCATGAGGTAGAACTCTGATCAATGGATCACTAACCAAAGAAAAGACTGCCCTTAATCAAAAGTTTGTAACTAGTATTTGTCTGAGTTTTAACATTAACACTCAATGTGTGCGAGCATGCAAAAGATATTTGTGGCTATAATTTTTTGCATTAATTAACTACTTAGATGTCTGGAATGAGTTGGGAGAGGGCTTCCTCTAATTGCAGCTAGGAAGATAAGGTATACTTCCTGAAGAAAGAATATTTTCACCTGAGCCCTTGCTAGATATCCCATTATTAGTCTTATTTACTTAAGGAAGCAAACTCTTCCTCAGTGAGTAAATCAATTACATTGAGCAAACATTTATTGAATTTCCATTGCCTGCAGGATAAAAGATAAGTTACTGATCATGGCATAAAAGCATATTCATGATCTGGTTCTTATGTACTTCTTCAGCTTCATCCCCCATCCCTCCTCACCTGACTTGTCTTTATGGATTAGCAAGAGAATGTGCTTATGAATTTTAAACGCCTATTATGCATCAGTATTGTATACTTTTACATTCTCTTCCAGAGGCCTAAAATACCTATCCTGTCATCAGGCATGTGTTGAATGTTGATCATTTAATGAAAACTCTGTTAATCTTTAAAGAAAGATAACATTCTTTCCTTTGTGATTTCTATACCAAATTCTCATTTTAAATGAGGAGGAAGATTACTGAAGACAACTCTTTATTAGAATTGTATTTCTAATAACTCTAATATACTCAAAACCAGAAATAAAAATCCCACCATGAGAGGATGGTCTAGTGTATTATAGCAAATAACTTAATACGATGCTTCTATAAAAATCACGTTTGCAATAAGATTTCAGGTTTACTTATAAGTATTTCAAGTTCACCAGGTTGTTTAAAGTGCCTATTACATGTGCTGTCAGAAAACAGTTATAAGGTAAAGTGTTAGCCAGTGACATAAAGAAGATAGAAAATAATGGAAGAAAGTCTAAAATTTTATCATGTGTAACTCTAGGTGGTGGTATTAGATTACAGGTGCTATTTTATTCTGTGCTTCCCAGTTTTTCAACAATTAAAATGCATCACTTTGACAATAAACAAATAAAATATTTAAACAAATTTCCATGCTTTATTCAGGGGTCATCACTTTTCTTACGCAGTTCTGAACCATTCATCCTTCCCATTCATTATGCTCTCTCCTCTGTATTATTTCTTTATTATTCATAGAAACAAGTCTGTTGAAGTTATTTCTTTATTTTTATGTTTCCTGACCCAAACAGAAAAAAAGGCTGTTTCATAATTTTCTCTCCATGATTAACATATATATATGTTAATATGTGTGTGTGTGTGTGTGTGTGTGTGTGTGTTTGTGATCTAAATACATGTTTGGAGTTCAACCAATGTGAGTATAACGTGATTACCTGCAACAAAATTTGCAGTATTCTCCAAATACCCGGCAAAAGGGAAGAGGGTGATGCTCCCTATGTGATTTCTTATTATTGGGCACAACTCCCTTAAGACTTTATGTTCTTTTTTTTTTTTTTAATATTTTATTTATTTATTTGAGAGAGAGAAAGACAGAGAGCATGAGCAGGGGAGAGAAGGTAGAGGGAGAGGGAGAAGCAAACTCTCCACTGAGCAGGGAACCCAACAAGGGATTTGATTCCAAGATCCTGAGGTCATGACCTGAGCAGAAAGCAGATGCTTAACCTACTGAGCCACCCAGGCGCCCCAAGACTTTATGTTCTTGTCCTGGTTCTGACAGTGCTAAATTATTTTTAATGTCATTAGGCCATTAATATTATATATGAAGACAATGTTTTTCCTGAATTTTTTTTTTTAGTTTCTTTAAATACTTTCCATTATGTTTTTAGAAAAAGCCTAAGGGAATTGGCCTATTATTTATTTTTTCAAAAAATTAGTCATAAGTATCACATTTTTTCACATTAGTTAGCATTAATCTTTAATTATTACTTTTCTTTCATTTTCTAATAAAGGATAATATCTTTTTTCCCTCAGAGAATATATGATATTGCTCTTGGCTCATTAATATTCACTTATTGAGATTTAAAGAAATTTCTTAAATGTTCTACCAACTTTATGAAAAATAAGACTAAAATCTTTATTTTTAGACTAAGGAACAAGCTGCCTCTTTTCCAGTTTTTCTTATTTAAATTAATAAATAAATAATATGAGCATATTTGTATCTGGCTATCTGCTAGATGGTAGAAAAATCAAAGATAAATAAGAATAGGTTGCCCTAGAAAGGGGGACTTGAACCAGCTTCGGGTTGAAACAAAGGGCTTCTTTGTGAGCTATGAAGAAGAGATGAATAATACTGCTTGGGTGGCCGAGGTGTGAGAAGTAGCTTAATGGAGGAGATGACCTGGTTGCTGAATAGCAAGAGAAGGGTAAGCCATAGTGAGCAAATCACATGGGCATTAATTTCTATTTGTGGATCACTAATATTTCATTATTAGTTGAAATTCAGGGTGTGTGTGCGTGTATGTGTGTGTATGTGGATTTGTTCAGTGTCGTATACTCTATTTTGGGTATTGGTAGTTAGTGTCTGCATTATTGAGAAAGGTATTATCTGCAGAGAGAATTTCAGATGGGCTGAGCAGATTCATGAGGAAGCTGTCCATACAACCCAAGATGCTTAGTGGAGAGGACAGGTAGTGTGTAAATTCTAGTATGAGTGTAAAATACAAACAGAAGGAAATAATGATTTGGATTTCTATGTAATAGACTTGGAGAAAGGAAGCTATGTATGGGACCATATAGTGTAGGGGAAGGGGAGGGAGCTAATTATATCTTTGGATACAAAGAAGTCTATTAGGAAATGATGTTTGAGCTGATAAATGAGGAAGTTGACATTATTTGATAATGGACTGGATGCAAGGAGTAGGACGGTAGAGTTAAGGATTATTCCCCAAGTACTGGTTTGGACACTTGTGTCAATGGAGATACTCCAATTAGTTTTGGGAAACTAATTTTGAAGATGCCTGTGAGACATCTCAAGTAGAGATATAGACCACATATTTGAGCATATGATGGATCTGAAGATCAGACAAGTTGAGAGTCTGGACTAGAGGTGGGATTTACTGAAGCCGTGGATATATGTGAGATCACTTGGGGAAGTGTGGAGAGATGAGCATGGAGTCTTGGGGGTAGTGCTGGTAAATTTCAAAGTTTAGGAGATGGGTAGCAAAGGAGGAGCCCACAAAGAAACCTGGGTAAAACAACCAAAGAACTAGGCGAAAAAATCAGGAGTTTGTACTGTGCTGACACAGACTAAAAAGTGTGTGTGTGTGTGTGTGTGTGTGTGTGTGTGTGTGTGTGTGTGTGTTTAAAGAAGGAAGTGGTTCACAAGGTCAAATGCCATTGACAGGTCACGACTAGTAAAAACCGAGAAGGAGTCTGTCGGACTTAGAGGTACAGATGGAGATCATTGGATATCTCAGCAAGAGCAGTTTCATTGGAACAGGAGCCTGCTTTGAATGAGTTAAAGTGAAAAAGAGAAGTGAAGAAATAGCGATGTCTCTAGTAGATAGCTGCTTTGAGAACTGTGGCTTTCAAAAAGATGAGAAAGGTAGGGTTGAAGTCAGAAGAGTGTGTGGGGCTGAGGGAAAACTTCTTTTTTTTTTTTTTTTACCTTTTACAATTTGAAACCCTTGATTAAGTTCATATGCTGAACTGGGGGAGCCAGTGGAAAGGGACAGTGCAGCTACAGGAAGGGAAAGCAGTAATTCAATATGGAAGAAGCAGAGTAGGGGCTGGGATTTCTTATAATGGGGTAGCCTTTGTGAGAAAGAGGGACACTTATTCCATTTGCGGGTGATGTACAAAAACAAAGGATAAGAGGAAAATTGACGAAGGTAAATTTGTATGTTTGGTGATGGGAAGCCCACATAGTGGCTTTCATAGACACATGGGGCTTGCAGTGAGGACATCTGAGAGAGAAGAGCATAGTAGGAGGGCTAGAGGTTTGAGAACAAGGGCAAATGGTTTAGTCATTACTATGAAATACTGCATTAGGAAACCTACCATAATAATAGCATTTCACAGTGCTTTTAATTTAGAGTTCATTAAACTTGGTTTTTGTTCCTCACTCATGAGATTCTTCAGTAAAGAACAGATTCAATAAAAGAATAAAAATAATAATAATTTTTTTTTCTGGTATTTGCCACCCCTTGTCTTATTTCTAGCAAGGTTATGAAAACTGCTTTGATTTTGGTACATCTATCACTGCTCTTGCTCCTGGTCCCATGGTGGTTTGTTCTCTGTGACACAGCAATTGCTATAGAGAGAATTAATACCACTGTCACCAATGAGTATTTCTTGGGGGAGAGAGAGCTTGCATATGACAGGCAAGGAGCCTCTTTGCAACAAACTCCTAAATTTTATGAAATTTCCCTGGCTGTAAGGAACAAAATGAGCAATGAGAAAGCAAAACTAAAATTAACTAAAATTAAAGGAGTCATGAATCTGATAAAGATCTTGGAAGATATATATTATGGCTTCTTTTGGGCATAGATGTTATCTTGTCTGATCTTTGGGTCCTCTGTGCCAGGCACACAGTGGAATAGACAGAGTTTATTGAATGTTACCATGTGCCATGGACTTCTGAATGCTTTATTCATTTAGGTTAATTAATTTAGCTCTCACCTCACTGTGAGGTGGCCACTCTTACTGTTTGAGAGGTAAGAAAACTGAGGCACAGAGAGGTTAAGTACCTTGCCCAAGGTCCTACAGTTAGAGTTAGAGCTACGATTAAGCCCCAAGCAATGGCTCTAAACCTTATCCGCCTATAGAATCAGAGCTTGCTGAATTGAGTAATGTGCACCCTCTTGCCTCTGGTGGTTGCCTGGCATAATCTATTATTCCAGTTTTATAGTTGAGGTCCAAAGCCTGTTCAAGACTGACCACACTCAGACCATAAGTGACAGAGCTAGTATTTAACTTCAGTATTTTGACGCCTTGTCTTGTGCTTTTGCCTCTTTGCCATAATTGCGTCTGTGTCTAATTTCAGGTCTGGTGATTCCCTTTTGCCTTGAGTTTTGTTTGCACCTCCAGCCTGTGTACCGCCTGCTCAGTAATGATCTAATACTTACTGTGTGGGCTTCAGAGTTTATTTGATTTGGAGCAACCTAAACGGCCTGTTGGCAAGGACTAAATATAAGATTGTGAATAGAGGGACAAGGATGCATATTTCTGGCCAGAGGAGATCTTGCAGGCTATGGTAAAACACTGCAAACTATTGGCAACAGTTACTATAACTAAAATGAAAATTCTCTAATTCTGAATGTTTGTGGTATGTAATGTAAATTCATATAAAGAGAGGGAACACAGAATTAAAGCAGTGAAGGGTAATATTTCTAATGCACTGCACCAGTTTAGAAAAACAGGATTTTAGTTTGAAAAACAAATTAATTTCTTAAGAGCCTGACCTTGACATCACACGTAAGAGACATTATCTTGCACAACACATGCACCTTGCAGTGTTCAGAATAGGCTACTTTTGTTGTTACTACCCTAGTTTCCTTGCAACATCCTGTGTTGTGACTGGGCAATCCATTTTGCTGCACTGATTTGACTGAGAGAGAAACCACAGCATGGTGTGGTTTAAATGACTCATTCAGTCTCGGAAAAGTGGTCTGTGCGAGAGCCAGGATTAGGATTTGAATCTTCCATCTTGAATGCCATGCTTTGTGTTAAACCACATGGTGTTCCAATATATCATTTGGCCCATTTAAACCACATGGATAATTCATTTTTCAACACCCTGGTTACATGTCATCTTAGCTGTCACTTCCATTAGCTGCTCACACACCTGCATGCCGCTCACACCAGACCCCTTTCCTGCCTGTTCTGACACTGAAGTGGCGCTTATTAAGCAGTAGAATACAATTAAAATCACCACCACGACCACCACCTTCTTTGTTCTGCCCTCCTGTATTTTACTTCTGGTTTCTGCTCATATGGAATTCAGTATCATTTCAATTACATAATGCCTATGGAGGGGGACTCTCTCACTGATCCATTTTGTTGCTTGTAGACTTTCAGAGGCTTTTCCCATAGGAGAATAGTGCTTTTGCATTTATGTAAGATGGAGCTCTGGAGATATGAGGAGACTTTTTATAACCATCTTGTTGAAGTAGCATAATGGGAGCCTGGGGTGAGACCCAGCATACAAACCCCTCGTGACAGATCATCTATTTTCAGCTTAGGTTCACCACCAACACATTCTCAGGCAGGGGAGAAATAAAGAACTGCATTTCCCAAGTCCCCATTCTCCATATGGTTCCAGTTTAGTGTCTGCCAATGAGAAACATTCACGTGAGATTTGGAAGACGGAAGACAAGGAAAAATGGAATAGAGGAGAGATTGACCTTGGGTTCATACATTTGGGCACTCAGCAGATATTTATTAAGATCCTACATGTGGCAGGCATTGTTGTACTTTCTGGGGCTATAGCTCCTGTTCTCCTAGTTTACATTCTGTGAGTGGGTGAAGAGATTAAAAAAACAAACAAACAAGAAGATAAAAATATGTATTTCAGACCATGATCAGTATTAATGAAAACAAAACACAAAATATGATAGAATGGATATTTTTGAGAGGGGAGTAGAAACTGAATAATTTTTATTCGGGAATGTTCTGAAGTTCTAAAGGATGTTCTGCTGTTGATTTCTAGAGGGAAATGTTAACTTTCTAAACCTTTTGGAATTTATTCTTGACTGTTCATGTTTTGTTTTAGTTGACTATTGTGTCATAGCTATCAGTGATTTCTTTAAATATCCTGTGTTAACACACAAAGTACAGTTGCTGAACACTAGCTATTGTGATCAAAGTGGCGTCTTGATCTGTGGTTTGAGATGTTGTTTGGCTCCTGAAAGTCTGTCATACTCTTCATTTCCATGAAACCTGCTGGATCAGGAAACACATGGAATTTTAAGGGAGCCACTATGACTTACTAATGGGAACTAGGATTGTGTTCCACAGATTGCTATCAATTTTATATGGATTTACTTGCATGCTGTCGTCCCCAGGTCAGCTTGCTCTTGTACTTTATAGGCTTTCATAAGAGTATGGCATAATAAAGCATATATCTGACTATATCCAGAAAACACCCTGGATTGATTCAGATAAGGGAGATTTGACCCAGGGTTTCTCTGTCCTTCTCTTTGAGAAGTGGTGAGCAAACGGGAGGACTTCTACAGATAGGATTGAGTATCTCTCCTTTGGAAATTGACTTTGATTTGTGATGAAGTGCATAGAGTGTGTCCTAAGGGCATCAGGCTGTAATTGTTCTCCTTCAAAGTAGACTGTTGTGTCCCCATTCTTCAAGTAAAGGGGAACTGCATAACACCCTGTGTTTATTTGACTTATGATTTATTTCTTTAGAAAGGATTATGCCTTTTGTTAGAACATTCGTTTCACTGGGGATGGAGATTTAAGGAATTGAAAGGCTTTGGTCTTAGGAAGCTACTTTTTCTGTTAATTTTGCTTATTTCTGGAATCCTTTTATTTAAAAAAATCCTTATGACTTACATGGCTTTTGAGACTTCTAATAAAAATTATTTTTCTCCTTCTCTCATCTTTACTATTCATCACCATACTTTCCCTATCTTTCATATCAAATCAGGTTTAGGTACTTCACTGTGCTGGGAAAATACTCATTTTCTTTCCAGTTTAGTTTTGAGAAATAGTAGCAAAGTGGTTTGGGTTCTAGTCTAGACTCTACACTTGATTACTTTGGTAACCTGGGGCCAGACACTTACCTCAGGTAAGGGGATCTGGCTCTCACTGCCTTATTTGTGGAAAGAAGTGGTTTTATTAGAACAGCAGTTGTTAGACATTGTGGTCCCAGGACCCCTTTATACTCCAGAAGTTCTTAGAGCCTTATAGAGCTTTCTGTTGTTGTTGTTGTTGTGCTAATCTATGTTGTGAGCCAATTGTTAAATAACCTTGTAGTTAAATCATTTGTAGCATGAAATTAACCATGGAGGGAATATATATTTACTTATTTATTTATTTATTTATTTAAGATTTTATTTATTTGTCAGAGAGAGCATAAGCGGGGGAGCTGCAGGCACAGGGAGAAGCAGGCTCCCTGCTGAGCAAGTAGCCTGATGTGGGACTCGATTCCAGGACCCTGGGATCATGACCTGAGCTGAAGACAGATGCTTAACCAACTGAGCCACCCAGGCGTCCCTTTGGAAGGAATATTTACATCATGGCACAGGCTACCAATAAGGGCTTGTGTGTATGTGTGTGTGTGTGTGTGTGTGTGTGTGTGTGTGAGCTAGTTTATCAGCATACTGCTGGCTTACCAGAGAAGAAACTAAAATCGATAAATTAAAATATTTCTATTTATTAAATAATTTAAATAAAATAGGCCCAATATATATTAATATAAATAAACTATTTTCTTTTTTTTTTTAAGATTTTATTTATTTATTTGACAGAGAGAGAGAGGGAGAAAGAGAGAGCACAAGTAGGGGGAGCAGCAGAGGCAGAGGGAGAGGGAGAAGCAGACTTCCTGCTGAGCAGGGAGCCCAATGCAGGGCTTGATCCCAGGACCCTGAGATCATGACCTGAGTTGAAGGCAGATACTTAACCGACTGAACCACCCAGGTGCCCCTAAATAAAATATTTTCATAAAAAGTACACTTTTAGGAAAAAAATAAGAAGAGTGGCTTTTCCAAATGTCCTTGATGTCTGGTTTAATAGAAGGCAGCAATAGTATTGCGTGGACAGCTATACTCTGTGAGTTGTGATATTACATGTCATGCAACCTTTGGAAAATTTCATTGTTCCTTGTGAGAAAATTAAGAAAGGCAAACAGTATCTTATAGTAATTATAATAGTATTATTATAAAAACTGTTCAACCTAACTGAGCCATCGAAGAGGTCTCAGGGTACCCCAGGGTCTTCAGACCACACTTTGAGGACCGCTATATCAGAGAACCTCTAGAGTGATTTCCATATCAGGAAAAAAAAAAATCAGTACTTCTGAAGTCCTCTTTTATATATATTTTTGGTTGGTAGGACTTAAGTTGGGACTTAAGTTGGCAGTTGATCAGTAGGTTTTGAATGGTGGAACCCACATTAAAAATAAGTGGGTTATCTCTACCACTGCTCACTATTGTACCTGAACACCAGTTGCCTTTATACCCTTCTGGATTCTTCCCCTTCTTTCCTTACTATTTTCCTATCTATCAGGTTCCCCTACCAGGCAAGGTGAGCAAGAGTTTAGCATCTTTAATGCATCAAAAGCATGTACGCACTGCAGGAGAGTTTTGAGATGATGGGAAATGAGAAGCCAGTTAGAGCAAACTCATAATGGTGATGGTGCAGCTTGAGAGGTAGACTAAGATGAACAGCTCCATCCCTGAGAACAGAAAGATGTTCTGAGTGTGTGCCAGTGTGAGAGACAGCTATTCTTGTCAAGCACATAGGGGGCTCAGCTGTCTTTGTTGTCTTTGACTGAAAAAAACCTGTGAACTATGACCTGGAATAGAGTTGGCAAATTTTTCTTGTAAAGGGCGGGACAGTAAATATTTTTTTGCTTTGTGGACCATACAGTCTCTGTCGCAACTGCAGCTCTGTTGTAGTGCAAAAGCAGGCATAGACCTTATGTAACTGAATGGTACTCACTGTGTTCCAATAAAACAATGTTTGGGGACCTCTGCCTAGGTGACAAAACAAACTGGCTTTGTCTACTCATAAAAATTCCTCTCTCACTTTGGCATGTCTTGGTTGCTAGCATCTCCAAAACTTCTGTGCTGCTTACACCTTTATACCGAACCATAAATGCTAGATTTTCAAAGTTGTCTGACTAGCCGGGGTAAGTCTAATGAGATAGTTGATTGCAATAACAGCAGTTATGGCACTTGCTGTATGCCAGATACTGTTCTAAGCACTTGACGTGATTTAATCTTCACAGCAGTCCTATAATTAAGCGTGATTATTATTATTCTCATTTTATTCCCCGGGAAATGGATACACAGAAAGATGAAGCAATTGGCTCAAGTTTATTCAGTAGGTAAATGATAGAGCAAGGATTTAGACCCAGGCAATGTGTCCTGTGCTATACCGTCCTTGATATATGCAGGGATTATGTTCTGCACATGTGTACACATTTGGAGGTCAGGTAGATCTGAGGACTAATTATGTTGGGGATCAGCGTCAGTTTAAATTTAAAAGTGAGCAGAAGGCTTTCTCAGAGCTATCTGATAAATCTTTATAGAAAGTCCAAAAATTTTCTCAAAGTCAGACACTAGTCACACAAAACTTATAAAGAAGGCACATTAGGGAGAAAAGTAAGCTCATAGCAGCAATATTAGTATTAAAAATGGAAGAAAAAAGTAAACATATCGGAAGATGGTAAATGGTACATTTTCAGAAACGGATAAAACTGAACAAAGAAAGGAATAATAAACGTTAAAAGAGAGGTAAAGTGAATGCACAGAGTATATTTAACAAACATTTAGAGTATTAAATGAATCATTCTTTAAATAATATGTGAATGAGATATTTCCAGTGTAGCATTTTAGTAGAAGCTGTGTATGTTCTTAAACTATACAAAGCTGTGTTTGAACAAATTAAATTATTTGGAATTAAGTTTTGAGGCAAAATTAACCAGAAAAACAAAGTGAAAGAAAGAGGAGAACTAAAGATCCTTAGGTCCCTCTCTTTGATGATCTTTCTGGACTTTTATTTTTAGCCAGTTGCTCATCTGAAGCAGGGTTCTCCAAAGTACAGTTTTGCTCAAGACAATCCATTGTGGGACAGAAAGAATATGCCAGAACTTTTATTTCTGTTTTTCTTATTCTCATAGAATAATCTAAGTTGTGCAATCCAGGGCTAGAATGGCAGTTCAATGTTGGTTGAAGACTCGGATTCATTCTATCCTGTTGCTCTGCCATTTCAAGGTGTTCCTCTTTATTTGCAGAGTTAAAGACAATTCAGTGCCAAATCCATCTTCTAGCCATCAAGGAAAGGGGATCTGAGATACAATCAGGTAGTTTCCTGTTCTGGTTAACCTCACCTCCCATTTGCCAGAATTGATTCCTATGGCCCTACCCAGCTGCAAGGGAAGCTGAGGAATGTGAACATTAGCTACAATCTCTGTGCTCAGCTGAAGTTTGGTGACACTCTTTTGCTAAAGAGAATAGATATCTGTGGCACCTAGCTGCTCTCCAAAAATATTTAAAAGCCTTCGTAGACTTGAAGATCAGTTATGCATTTTTCTTTTATAAAAGAGGAGAATCCCAAACTTAGCTTTCTGTGATGACTAACAGCTTATGGTAGAGTGCTACATTAACAGTTACAAAAATCAATACCTATGCGGTATTTCCCTTTAAGGCGTTGATGAGAAAGGATTTTAAAAATACATGTGCTATGGAGAGAGTATTTTGAAAAAAGATGCTTGGAATTGTTTGGACTTTGTTATTAAACAGTATTCAAGGGAGTCTCCTATTAAAAAAAAATCTCTCATATTACACAGTGAGAAGGTTGTAAAGAATTTTTTAAAATCTTAAACTTCCAAAATTGTTTTAATAAATTTTAAAACAATTTATTAAAAAAAGAAAAATGTAACACATATGTATGAATTTGGATGAATTAATTTTTCATCGGTATGTGAAAAGAGCTTTATCAGCCCAATTAAAACCTGAAACCTTTGAATATCCATGGGTGGGGATGAAAGATGGCCAACAATGCACTTCTTTCATTGGTATGTACAGACTCTCTGAGAACATTTCCTTTTAAGCTCTGACAGACTTTATAATTAGATACCAGAGACTGTTAAATTATTACGCTTATTGGGGCACTATGTTTTACCATTAATTTTTTACTGACTTTGTATCATTATCTGTAGCATTGTTAATATTGTATCATTAATAAATACAAAAAAATACAGGTATTTGTTATTACTATTCATTTAATATTTACTTCATTTTTATTTGATATATATTTTTGTACATGCTTTATAATATAGGTAACTTAACGGTATTGCTTTATGTCTCTACAACATAAACCAACAAACACATGAAGAATGCATTAAATGTATTTTAGTGAGGTAATAGAGGATCGAAAAGGTTTGGAGAGCAGTAGTTTCCAAAAGGCTGTATTTACTCCATAGGGATGTAGCTCTTTTTTTTTTTTTTTAAGATTTTATTTATTTATTTGACAGGGAGACAGCCAGTGAGAGAGGGAACACGAGCAGGGGGAGTGGGAGAGGAAGAATCAGGCTCCCAGCAGAGCAGGGAGCCCGACTTGGGGCTCGATCCCAGGACCCTGGGATCAGGCCCTGAGCCGAAGGCAGATGCTTAACGACTGAGCCACCCAGGCGCCCCGGGATGTAGCTCTTTTTTGAATGCAGACATTAGAGAGGCTATACTAATATTTAATGTATGGACTGACACTGACAAACTCACATGCTGTGTGTGCCTGAAGCCCCAAGGTATCCGTGCTAGTCTCCGGGTTAGAAGCAAAGATTTGGATGCCTTACGGGGTTTATTTAAATGTGTAGCGAGCATCCTGAGGAATGAGTAGCACTAGTGTCTTAGACCTGTGGTCTCAGATGCTAGCGAACTGTTGTATATCCATGTCAAGTGTGGTAGCTAGCAGCTTGCTAGATGGGAACACACACCTTATCCTATTTTGCCCACATCCCTAACTATCTTCTGGTCAATTTGCCTAACCCTTGAGTCTAAAATTCTGAGTCCTGATAACAGGGTTATCAAAGCCATGTGAAGACAGGGTTATGCTTAATTTTAGTCACCCTACAGGAACAAAAGGAAATATTTTGCTAATGCCATTGGTGTATGTGTCAAGGTTTTATAGTTTTAGAAATTAAGAAAATTGTGCAACAAAGAACCTCCATGGGTTTGGAGTTCAGAAAAATGTGCGTGTGTGTGTGTGTGTTTGTGTGTGTGTGTGTGTTCATGTGTGTGTGTTTGTTTGCATAAAAATTATGTATAAAAATTAATGCAGTGCTGCTTTGTTATGTCAATAAAGTTACCATTTTCTTGGCCATAGGTTGGATTACTTGTCAAACTCTTATAACTTACTCTTCATGCCACCTGGAGACATCGTGGCCTCTGAAATTGATTTTTCTACCTTAACTTTTAGTTTAAACTTTCCTGGGGTATTTTTGTCCCATGACATTTATTTTTCAATCTCAACTGACTTTAATTGAAAATCACACACAATGGAACTTGGAACTTTTCTCATCTGTGTCCACCATCTTCTTTCACCTTGTAGAGAGCAGCGGTGCTTAGTTTCAGAGTGCCTAAAACCCATGTAAAGCTCAAATTGTTTGACATTTTACTTATAAATACTCAGTATCTGGATCTCATTAAAAATTTTAATTCTCTGTTATTTTTATCCATTGTTCCTGGCCCATTCCTCTAGTATTTCATTCTTTATGATAGGATTTAATCATCGTGGTTTTAGTCTACCCTCTTTTAGGGTGAACCACATTCACTTGGTAGCCAGTTGTCTGTTGGCTTGATAATTTTCATCTGTGATGTCATGGTATTTTTTTTCCTCATTCTCAAATTGCCCTTTGTTCTATCTGGAGATTCTCAAAGAAATTGTCAAGGTTTTAGCAGTATAACCATGTGCTTCAGCCCTGCTTTGACTCCCACTTGTCCGTATCTTTTATCACTGCCCACCATGAAAAGCCCACGGTTTCCAAAACTTACAAAAAACAAAACAAAAAAAACAGTTCAGGGTACCATTTCAAGAAGGGGAAAGGGTGTCCCCTCTTCTTTGTGTTTTAAATTATCTTCAGATGTCAGAGGCAGCTCTCTGTCATGTCATATAGTTCCCTCAATAGTTCTTTCCGTTTCTTCCCTTTTCTGCATGGCAGATTTATGCTTAATCCAAAGGACTGGGGGATAAGGATGCTATTCTCTCCTCAATTCTTCTTCAGTGATTTCGTCCTTCTCTCACACATCTGCACCTACCTCAACATTCTGCATTCTCCCTTACAAAAACAAAGCTTCCCTGCACAGAAATGAAGACACCTTACTATTGGATTTAGGTGAAATTATTTGGTTATAGATAGGCTGTACACTACATGGCAGAAATTAGTTAAAAATGTTCTCTTGTAATAGTCTAAGCGACTGTTCAGCTCATTTGCCATTTCAGTAACCTCTTCACAATGCTTCCATTTGTCAATATTTTTCTCAAAATGGGACACTTAAAACGGAACCTAATGTTCCAGATGTGACCTGATTAGGTCATTGTACAGTAGTGTAGTTAATGCCATTCCTCAAAATCAAGTCTAATCGAAGTAGTTTTCTGCTTACAGATCTTGTCTGATTCCCTTTCTTGGTCTTTGATAATCATGCTCAATTTACGATGGCCTTACCACCACTCATTCTAACTTCCTTCCATACAACTGATGCACAGACCTCTCAGAATTCTTTGTCATTTCCCAGTCTTTTCTGTGAATACAAAATTCTTTTTTCCTAGAATGTTTCCCTCTCTTCTCTACCTGAGAAAAATGTTCCTTATGGTACAAACATTTTTTTCTCTTGTCGGGATTAGATGACCTTTCCTCCTTAGTCCCTTCTAAATCATAGCCCTTATCACTTTTTTTTTTTTTTTTTTTTGGTAATTATCTTTTAAGTCTGTGTCACACCAACTGTAAGCATTTCCAGATATTGAGGGCAGAAAACACAGATTATTTATCTCTGTTTCACTAGCTTTGATTGTCTGCCTTGCACATGTTTTTCAAAAGTTTTTCACTCAGTTAGTGAATTATTATGGCATTAAGTTATGTTAACTATTTAATTGCAACAACTGCTTTATTTTTATGCCACTACAAAATGCTAGATGGCTTATACTTATTTTTAAAACATTGAATTACTGAACTTTTTGACTACATTAATCGGTAAAATACCCACGTTGATGTTGCTCCCACATCAGCCCATTTTGGCAGGAAGTGCTGATGGTTTATACTTTCCTACTTTTTTTTTTTTGTCTAATCATCTGATATTTGTACTATAATCACCATTATCTTCTAAAGATAAGAAAATCGAAGCTCACAAAATGTAAGTGATTACTCAAGTTATCACAGCTAGTTAGTGGTAGAGCTGACATCAAAACCCAAGTCATCTCTATTTTTGCTCCTTTTTTTAATGTGCATTATTCCACTTTCTATTATTATTTCTCATTCATCTTTCATAATCATGCTTTCAGCCTCTTTTTACTTTTTACCATATCTTTTCATAGCTGCAGGATGGTTTGTGTTACTGGCACAGAGTTGGGAGCTAAACTGCCAAGGTTCCTAACACTAGCTTTGCATCTTCTTAGTTTGCTGACTTTAGGAAAATGTAATTCAAACTTTTTGAGCCTCCCTTTCCTTTTTTATAGAATGGGTATGACAGTAGTATCTACCTCATAAACGATTGTGAGGATTAAGAGATTTAACATAGATAGGGCACTTTGAGCACCATATATGTAAGCACTACATGTGTTTGCTATTATTATGATAATCATCCACTATTCTGTGCTCTGATACCCTCCCTGTCACCACCTGTATGGCTCTGAACTGTAGCTGCTGTCATCATATGCCCAGCAGTTGACCAAATTAACATGGATATGATATTATTGACTAAATCATAGACTTTGTTGGGATTTGACCAGATTTTCTGCTGAAATCCCTTTTCTGTTCCAGGATCTAGCCCAGAATACTACATGATACTTAATGTTCTCTCTCTCTCTCTCTCTCTCTCTCTCTCTATCCCTCCCCCTCCCTCCCTCCCTTCCTCTCTCTAATGCTCCTTTCAAAATGGGCATTTATGATTGGACTTGAGAGGCCTAATAAGGGGCAATTTCGTCCAGAGGATAGAGATGCCATTACCTCTTTCATGACCAGGATGTTGTCTTCAAAGACATATAATCACCCAGTCTCCTGATGAGACCAAAGTGAGCACACAGAGGAGATAACCGGTTTCCTGACTTCAAAGTTGCACTTGCAGCAGTTTGGGAACACATGGGAATAAATAGAGGGTAGGGAGTGGAGCTGCTGATGAGAAAGTCTTGGCAGGCTCGTGGGATTTGGTCCAGGCAGATGGCTCACGAGAGAGTAAATGTGGAAATCTTCTAGTCTCTCCTAATTCAAGAGAAAGTTTTTAGAGAGAGACATTTATTCATCTATTCAAATATTTATTGAGCACTTACTATTGTTAGACATTATTCTTGGTGATAGATACTGTTTAGAATCTATAGAAACAGTTTATTCTTGCGCAAATTAACTCCTTCCAGCAATGTAAATAGGCAAATAAATTTTAATTTTTTTTTTTAAGAGTGTGTGGGGGTGAGGGGCAAAGGGAAAGTGAGCGAGAGAATCTTAAGCAGGCTCCCTGCCTGGTGCAGAGCAGGCACTGGGGCTCCATCTCAGGACCCTGAGATCATGACCTGAGCCAAAATCAAGAGTGGGACGCTGATTGAGCCACCCAGGCTCCCCTAAATTATAACTTTTTAAATTGTGTGGAAGGGAATCAGAATTTGCCCCTCAAATATGCTCCTCCTTGGCATGAAGATTATTTTAGGCTGGTTGTTTTTGAGAAACAGCAGATAAGAGAAAAACTCTGAAAACCAATTAGAAGTTACCCTCCAGTAAGGAGAAATTTACATTTAAAAGGGAAATCTCCATTTTTAAGGGTGTCTCCCTCTCTGTACCTTGAAGAGGAGGATGACTTAAATTTCTAGAAACTCTTATCAATGGAGAAAGCAACTGACTTAAATCTGCATAACAAACTTGACTTTGTTCACTGTGCTTTACCTGATAACTTTCCTATAACTGACTTCCTTCCCTTAACATCTTTTGTCTTTAGCTGGAGATGGTTTTAAGGTGCTGGTTTGGGGCATTTGGGGGAGTTACTCAGTTTTCCTCGTTACTTCCCATGTACACAGGAAGTTTGTTTCTCTCTTCTTAATCTGTCCTTTATTTATAGGGGAGTCAGCCAAAAACCTAGAAGGGTAGAGGGAAAATTACTTTTCCTCCCCTATAGTGTCATTTCTTGATGGTAAATTAATTGAAGACAATAACCATACCTTATTATTATTTTTGGCATCATTTGATTCATATTTATTGGCTTATTTAATTTCATAATAATTTCATATTGTTAACAGTAGCAACAACATAAAATTAAATATTTTAAAAAGCATTTACCATATGTAAGGAACTATGTTAGGTCCATTTATGTTATCAAATTAAATATTCATTAAGCCCTCCAAAATAGGGGTTTGTCTTTCACTTTTAGAGGTGAATAAACAGACTTGTAGAGGCTGGGTGAACTTCCTCACCATCTCAAGACTATTATGGGCAGACCTGGGATTTAACACCATTTGTTCTGAAGACCTGCATCTCAAGACTGCTTTGCCTTGTTCTGTGAAATCAGAATTTGGGGAGACTTTGCAAAGCATGTAGGTCTCATGAGAGTAAAGAGCAGAGACTTACTGTTCACTCTAAGTTTGAATCTGCTCATTTATAAGGGGAGCATGAAAAATGAAATGCAGTTTTGTTTATGTGGTTCAGAGTGAGATGTTATTGAAGGATTAAGGGAATCTGAGGAGAGGGCTATAAAATAAAGTTTAGAGGAGAGAGTTTTTTTTTCTAAAGAAAAAATAAATTGATCAGAAGTAAAGGCAGTAAATCTTAAGGCTTTTCTGTGGCGGTAAGTAATGAAAAACGAAACACAACACAAAAGCAAAGCCAAGAAACAGAACAGGCCTGGGGAGAGGGCTTAAGTTGGTGCAGCCCTACTTCCTTTGCTGGGTCCCGCCTATGCCTTCCTTTTGCCGGGGCCAGGTCTACCTCTGCATGAGACTTGGCAGCGCCCCATGGAGGTCATGGATGGGACATAAGCCAAACATCAGAGAAGCCAGGCTAAATCTTTCGCTTTATTACCCTGCTGCCTGAGCTGAAGATTTTACTTCTGTATTCAGTGGTAAAACTGCACGGGTTATGACATATGACCTCATTAGGCTGTGCCATCCCTCAATGTCCCATCAGGTCTCCAAGAACACATTTCCAACATGTTCTCTCAGAATGGTAGGTTTGATCTCTGATCAGGATCTCCCTTGATCAGTATCACCTAAATCAATTATCACCTTTGCATCTGATGAGGGAGGGAATATCGCACCCCCTATTTTTTTTTTTAAGATAATCTAATTTTTCTCTCTTTTCCCCTGCCCATCTCTGTGCCTTTATTATACAGACAACAGCTATTTTGAAAGGAATTCAAGGAGTGATTATGGTAACAGCCAAACTATGTTACCATTTGGCTTTTTTGGGAAGGGTGGTGGTGGTAGTGAGTGACTAAATCTTAAAAGATTCCTTAAGATCAAATTAGAATTTAGTCCTCAAAAAAAGCTGGTAATCCAATTTGAGAATGGAATGACTATAGTTGGAATAACTTTAGATGCCATCTGGTTGAACTGCCCTTCATTTTGTGAACAAAAAGATTAAATGCTTTTCCTAAGGCACAAAACTGGCTATGGGCACAGCTGTGACTGAAACCCAGATCACCTCATTTTCAAACCACTGTTTTTTTCTATGATGACACTTAAAGAGAAGAAGGAAAAAAAAAATCAAGAAATCCACTTACAATGAGTTTAATTTTTTTTTTTTTTTGTAATTTGGCTGGAACCAAAGTAAATAGTTTGTGAAATTTTTAAAATAACTTTTAGAGACTTATTTTGGTTAAACACCAACATTTTCCACTCTTTTTGAGAGCTTTTTAGAGGTTTGGCTGGTAGAATTTGATTGGCAATTTTAAGATCAGGGAGAAATTTCTATAAGTAAGTCATTTCTGTGACTGAGTTAAGCATTCTGCTGAGAAAAAGTATTATGTCATGGTTATTATTTTCCCATAATGACTATGGCAGTTCAAGAAAAGCAAAGTAAAAAGTATAGTAAAGAAGCTGTAGCCTAATAGAATAAAAGGTATCAGGACAGAAATATCTGTTTCAGGTATCTACTTAAGCGGCCAGCTAGTAACATGAGACAAATACTGGCACAGCAGTTGGTAGACCACCACCAATAATACATTACTAAAATACTGTTAGACAGAAATAGGACAAAGCCTCATCTTGTTCCTCATTTTGTACCCCAGGCATTCAACCCTTTCAGAAATATATCTGTCATTATGATTTTGTTACAAGCTGTGGTGGTTCTTCTTATTAGCTGTAGAAGCAATGGGAAGGGATTGTGTTCTCACCTGCCATTTCACTTATTCAAGCTTGTTCTTATACAATGTCTATGAATTAATATAAATTAAAGAATTGTGCTATCTACAGTTGAATTCTTTATTTCTAAACATGTTTGGGAAGAAAGCAAAGTTTTCTGAAATTCTTTTTATGAGAGAAGACAAAGTATAGACACATTTAGACTGGTAAGATTCGTTTTCTAAGTACTTTGACTCTGTAAAATGAGGACATGAGACTAGATTATCTTACAGATATTTTCCAGTACACAAGGCACAAGATTTACAACATATGTATATCGCTATTTCCTCTCTTCTCAGTGATGAAATGGATAGATCTTGAAAATTTATGAGGGAAGGGAGGAACTACGTACTCACACACATTTTCTTTCTCTGTCTCTTTTACACACACACACCCTTGCCCAAATTCATACAGCCACTGGCAGAGGTGAGAATAAAGTACCTGACTCTAAAATCTATGGCTTGTATTATGTGGAAGATCAATAGAAAGGCATGAAAAATAGGTAGGAATAATCAGAGTTCAAGTGACATCACCTTTATTCTCAAGGCTGCATTTTATTGCTCTTTCTTGGCAAGTACTACCAAGCTTCTCTTGTCTTTTTCTCTCTTTTATTTACCTCTTTGCAAAGGCATTTTTAGATGTTTTCATAGTCCATCGCTCTGATTCCAAAAGAGGATAAACACACAAGATGAATTCCATCTGTATTTCTTATTTTCTTCCTTTGTTCTCTTAAAAGATTTCAGAGAAGTAACACAATAAAGTGGAAAGGACATAGGTTTTGGTTTATTAGTATACTTGGTTTGTAATTTGAGAATGATAAGACATCTCATAGGAATATTATGAAGATTTAGTTATGTAGCCCACTTGAATATTTGAAGCATGTAGTACAGGAAGACTACTATGTACTTCATCAAAAAGAGTAATCCTCTTGTTCCTCCAGTGCTGTTGAAATATAGAATGGGGAACACTTACAGGGAAAGGAGATGTGATTGTCTAGCCTCTGTAGTCCGAATGTCAGTTCTCCTTTCCAGTAGGTCTTGATCCTAACAGAGAGGATGTTCTCTGGAGGGAGATAAGGGCATCCACCCTGCACAGGGTCCTGCTATGAGCAACCTGAGCTCTTCTGTCAGCCAGTGCAGCTGACATTGAAGGGCTTGATTTCAGGACAGTGCCAACCCACATGGTATCACCAACTCTGTTTTCACACATCACTTACTTTCTCTCTGTTACCATCAAAGATACTCAGTATCTCTTTGTTAACCAACAAAGGTTGGTTACCACCAAGTCCCAACTAGTACTTAAATGCTTCAGGGAAATTACAAAGCTTAAGAAGTAGAGTTATTGGAGATCCAGATGCCACCAGATATATTCATTCCTTTGTTCCCTCCTACACTGGACTAATCATCTCTTTATTCATCCAACATTTATTGAGTATTATGGTGAAGGAGGCACAGTGGTAGAAACACAACAAATAACAATAACAACAACGATAGCTGACATTCATTGGATACTTCCCATGCCAAGCATTTTATATTTTAAGTACTTAATATGTGTTGATCATTTAGTTCTTTGGAGTAAATACTGTTATCATCATTCCATTTAGAAGTGAAGACACTGAGATCACACAGCTTATAAGAAATGGAGTGGGGCTTAAGGATGAAAAGTATATCAATTCTGTCCCCACACAGAGTTCAAACTTTAGCAGGGAAGATAAGGGGAATAATGAAATAAATAGTGCTTATTACACTATAACATCATCCCTTTCCTCTTCCGTGGGAGGGATTAATTCTGGAGACATTAAAACAAGCATCCAATTTGAGTTGCATCGCCAAAGATGATAAAAATAAATCACCTGGTAGACAAAATAGAGAGGAGCATCCAGACTAAAGTGCTAGCAGAGATAGTCATGGGAATTTTTGGCAGAAACAGGGAAATGCAAGTAGTTCAGAATGTTTAATTTTTAAGGAGAGATTGAAGCTAGAAAAATCCAAAGTATGCTGATGATTAAAGGTCTTTTTTTTTTTCAGTGTGGTTCTATAATTTTTTTTATTGAAGTATGATTAATAAACAGTGCTATATTAGTTTCAGGTGTACAATATAGTGATACAGCAATTCTATACACTTCTCAGTTCTCTCCAGAAAGTGTACTTTTAATCCCTTTCACCTACTTCACCCATCCCCCTGCCAACCTCCCTCTGGCAACCATCACAGTTTGTTCTCTGTATTTAAGAGTCTGTTTTTGGTTTGTCTCTTTTGTTTGTTCATTTGTTTTGTTTCTTAAATTCCACTTACGAATGAAATAATATGGTATTTTTCTTTCTCTGACTGACTTATTTCACTTACTATTACATCTTCCAGGTCTGTCCATGTTGCAAATAGCAAGATTTTATTCTTTTTTATGGCTGAGTAATATTCCATTGTCGAATTGCAGAGAGAAGCAGAGTCAAGAGACTAAGAGGAAAAAGTCCTGGTTGTATTTGATTTTGTAGTCTAATTGCTGAGACTCAGCTGCACCCCAGCTTCTGTGGATTGGTTATATCAATTCCTTTTTTGTTCTAAGTGAGTTTGAATTGAGTTTTTGGCATTTGCAGCAAAAAGTTTTTTTGACTAATATACCCAGGAACCACAAACATTTAAGTTTTAAGAAGTTAGAAGAGACAGTTCAATACAAAACCTGACCTCCTAGGGATGTGGATCATGGAAGTTTATTTTCAGCTGAACAGAACATTCAAAGCATACAAACATTATGCCCTTTTAATCTCTTGATATTGTATGGGACTAGAGATGCTGGTCCTTAATCAGAGTTTATTCCTTTACATAGAAAAATTTGTGAAAAACAGAGAGGCTCCAGAAGAGTTTCTCTTCAATTCACTCTTGTATATGGAGGTGCTGTGATTGATGCTGTAATGAACTAGATTAAAAGGTGGGCAAAATTTGTGACATATTGAAGGAATTGAAATCATTTAGCATGGAAAAAGGAAGGCTAGAGCACAAAATTGCTGTCTTGAATTATTTGAAATGTTCTGAAATGGAGCTTCATGACAAATGTTTCTTTCTCTCTACTGAGGCCAAAGCAAGAGGAAATGGATTCAAGTCGAAGCCGGATCTATTTAGGTGAATTATATTAGAGAGCTTCCTGACCTTGAAGGCTATTTGGCATAGGACTGGATAGCTAAGCCAGGTCAAGGAATCCCTTTCTCCAGAGAGAGAATCAGAAGGATGAAGGGGATTCGGGGAGTCATTTAGGCAGATGAAAATTGATCTTATTCTTAAATACCGAGCCCCCTGAAGAGGAAATGTCATTCCTTCATACCAGGGTCTGACAACCTTCACTCTGTTGTGTCTAACTTGCCATGACACCTTCAAACCATTTCCTCATTTTCTCTTCCCAGTTGAGGTAGAGAAGAGTTAGTCAGGGTCTTTCAAACTGTTGGTTACCCTAAAGGTCAGTATTCAATCACCATTCACATCCTCTTTGCAGGCTGAATAATCCCCTTTCTGTGGCCTTTTCTCATAAACATTACTTCCTAATTCTTTAGTTGTCTTTGTGGTTCTCCTGTGAAAAGTCTCCAAGATTTCATATCTGTCTGTAGTTTGGAGCCCCAAACTGCACACAGCAGTCTGGCAAGAATTTGCAGTGCTGGATATAGTATGCCAGTTGTTGCTGAGTTGTTACTTCTAGTCTTGTTCCTGTGATTCAACAATATTCTTTTTTGTATCTTTCAAAGCAGTGATACCTTGCACCATGCTTACTAACATTGAGCTGGCTACATTTGTTTTGTGCTTTCATCTGATTTTCCCTTCAGTATCTAATGTAATTACTGACATATAGTAAAATACCCAATAATAGTCTGTTGAATGAATGAATCGGTGTTCTGATGAATAAATTTCAGATAGCTATTTGTGGGTTATTGAGAGGATCCAATTAGATAATTTGTGATATAGTTCTTTAAACCTGAATGCACTCTTCTCTTACTGATAAATTTGTGTGTCTGTAATTTGGATATATTCCTTCAATATTCTAACCTGTAGCTTATAATATTTTTGAAGTCATTTGTTTTTGCAGTGTGAATATTCAAGGACCACATTTCTAGTTTGTTTATCATTGGTTATTAAAAGTTATGAATGCTAACTGCAAAAAAATATATAGAACAGTATAAAAGTAAATATTTCTTCTCAATGCCAGTCATTGCCCAGAAGTAACTACAGTCAAACTTTTCTATTTTCCCCTCTTTTACACAAATGGTATCATACCATGTATACTATTTATCATCTTTTCCCCTTTTCCCCCTTGTGCACGATACCGTCTAGTATGTGCAGAATCTGACCACCTCTAATCTTCTTGTGCCGTCACTTTATCTCAGTCCACTGTCATCTCCTGTGAATTATTGTAATCAACTAATCTGTCTCCCTGTTTCAACTTTTGCCTTCTGCCTCTAGGTTATTCTTCTCATAGCAAACAGAAGGATCTTTTGAAAACAAGACACATATTGTCATTCTCGTGCTGTTAGCCCATCTCACTCAACATTAGAGACACATTCTTGAAGTAGTCCATAAGACTCTGTGGGGTTAGGATCTCTGCTTACTTCTATGGCATCATCTTAATATCATTATTATTACCACCCCCCCCCCACATTTACTCAATCAGCCCAGCCTTCTTGGTACCCTCATATATCCCAGGCATAATTCCCTCAAATCTATGCTGTGCTGTTTCATCTGCCCAGAATGTTTTTCCCTCAGATGTCCACAAAGCTTGTTCTCTCATTGGCTTCATATCCCTGCTCTGATGTCACCTTATCAAGGAGGACTTGATTAGTAGCTCCATAAACCTGAGTAGACATTAGCCCTACTCACCCATGTTTTGGATTGCCTGTCCATTCTGGCATGGGGTGGGGTTGGGAGATTGCATTTCCTTTTCACGTTGGAGTTAGGCAAGGCCATATGACTAACTTTGGTCAATAGAATATAAATAGAAATGACATGCGGAAGCATTGAAGAGATGGTGTGTGATCCTCCATTCTCCCTCTATCCTGCTTTGACAGCTTTCTGGAGACCCCCATTAGCATGGATCCCTGAGTGATTACTACTTAGAGCTACACCTCTCCAGATGAAAGTCACTGGACTATAGTGTGAGCAATAAATGATATGTATTGGAGTTTTTTTTTACCACAGCATAACTTACCCTGGCTTATACATTGCTACCTTTCTCCCCATTTTCCTTAAGCTCTTTATGATTCTCAAAGCACTTACTACCAGCTGATGTATTTGTTTATCGTCTATGTATTCCTCCCAGAAAATAGAAACTTTGTTTTGTTTTCTATTATATCCCAGTACTTAGAAAAATACTAGAATATAGTAGGTGTGCAATAATTGATTTAAAAAATGATCTCCATAATAATCGAGTATGGTGATCATATTAGTATGTATAAACTCTACTTTATTGGGTTTTTAAAAATTATATTGATGTACGTATCATCAATTGTATGGATATATGCAGGTTATTATGGTATTAAGCTACTTCTGTTTTTTTTTTCAAATTAAAATATGCTGCAATAAAATTTTTTATCTATTTTTCTACTAGTGTAAAATATTGTATTTTTAGGATAAATACTAAAAGCAGATACCCAGGGTCAAAGTGTCAGTCAATTTTAATTTAACATTGAAACTTTTTGGTTTATTGCCACATTTCCCTGTAAAGTGACTGTGACAAGCTCGAAGTATGAGTGTGTGAAAATGGAAGGAGGAGCTATGGGAATGAATTACCCAGGGGCAGCAACGTCTGTGGCGTTTATTTTGTCAAAGGGACTTGGTATTGGAAGTTGGGACTGAGCTGAAAAACCTGAGTAAAGTGTGTGTATTTGTGTGTGTGTAGGTGTTGATCCTATATGCTTGACAATGTGATCATTCTCTTCCTTGTTAAAAATAGGTGTAGAATGTTGTTTGGCTTGTGATTATGATCAGTATTTGTCAAAAGATGCTGTTTTGAACATGATCTGCATGGAGGCCAATGAGGCCAGGCAAAAAGGTCATGCTGAGAAATACGGAGCCTCTCAGTCATTCAGAAAGTAGGTTATTACCCTTGTTGCAGAAAATTCCGCAGTGTACATTCTGTACATCCCTTCCAATTTAGAAGATTGAACTGTTTTGCTCATTCTGAGAAAGAAGAACACCCCAATAAGTAACACAGCAAACAGTAAGTGATTTGCCTAAACCCACAAAGGAAGTCACCAGTATACAGGAATAGAATCAGAAGTTCCTGATTCCCTTTCCTTTGCTGATGGCACTGAATAATTTGTCAAAACACTTCAAAGTCTTTCTTTCAAAGTAAATGGAAAACTTTTCATGAAAGTGTGTGCTTCTAAAATTTCTTCTAAAGGAAGAATATTTTTAAAAATGTTTCTAGAAAACAAATATTGCAATCTTCTGTTGTCAGTGCTACTCTTTGTAAGCATCAGCTTCTTACCTCCCTGTTTCTGTCCCTTCTATTTACTGTCTTCCCTTGCGGCAGGGCAAGGAAGGATCCATTCAATAGGAGGGACCTGTGTGTCTGTCTTGGACAGTGTTGCATCTGCCTACCTGTCCCCATGCCAGGATAGACAGGCATTTAAAACATTTAATAGATGAGTGACAGAGAAGAGATAATGTTAGGAGGAGGGGAGAATGGGGAGTGACTGCTTAATGGATACAGGATTTTCCTTTGCACTGATGAAAAAGTTCTGGAACTAGATACTGGTGATGTTTGCCCAATATTGTGAATGTACTTAATGCCACTGAATTGTATACTTCAAAATGATTGCAGTAGTAAATCTTATGTAACGTGTATTTTACCACCATAAAAAATGTTTAAAAATTTAAATTAAAAAATGCCTTGTTTGTTACCTCTTAGCTGAGAAGTATCTGTTCTTAGGCGTCCTTTCAGAGTATCACTGTTACTTGTAAATGAAGACGTTTTGAAAGAAATCAAAATGCACATCTTTTTCCTACTCATAAGGCCTTACAAATAGTTTATCGTTGATTGGTTTCGCCTGTTCTAGAACTTCATATAAATGGACTCATTCAACATGTACTCTATTGTGTAAGGCTTCTTTTACTCAGCATATTTTTGAAATTCAGTTTATACAGTCATATTTTTTCAAGGCTAAAATGAAACTAATAAAAGCAAGCCTTTAATGAGGTCCTCCAGTGCTTACAAAAATGGCATTACTTAAATCTGTTGCCTCAGAAAAACACCAGCAGTAAAATCTAGCCCTCATCGAGGGATATATAAAATTTTTCTTCAAGAGGCCAGGCACTCAGAGAACATGTATTTGGGAATATTACATGAATCATACTGACACTGAAAAGTACAAAACTCATTCCTGTTTTGCTCCATGCCCTGTAGAATTGCATACAGGAGTTTGTTCTGGAGTCAAAGTCAGTAAGAGCTCCTGCTCAGATCAGGCCTGTGAAGGATGGAGCAAAACCAGATATAGGCAGATCCCCATCCCCTGCCACACTTAAAAGCCATGCATCTGCTTCCAATAATGGGTACCAAATCGTCTGTCTGGATATTTTATCTTTTCTTACCTAAAGTGTGAAGCATCGTTTGCTTTAAAAGCAACAGGATACATTTAACAAAATACTGCAGTCCCTTGTTTTCTAGGTGAAATTGCAATCACAGCTGACAAAACTGAATTCTATTGCTAAGCAGTTGTATTTCAAGCTTCAATTCAAGTGCTTCAAGTTTACTTTAAATGACCTGATGCAAACATATGATTTAGATCTTTAAGTAAGAACTACAGAAGCTCTGCCAGGCTCCATTATTTAGTCTTGAAAGTTCCATTATTTCCAGACATCCCAAAGGCAGAGGCTGCCAAGAAATGGGAGGAACAGAAGGCCCTATCAAGAGGTGTCCTGCCAGGGAGATGACAAGACAGATACAATTTCAACACCATCCTAATTTGCTTTGCTGACCAGAAGGGGAAGATTCCAGCTTTCTCCATCAACAAAATCCTCCACGACTGAGAACTCTATTTTAAATCTTGTCAACTAAATTCTCCTCCCACTCCCCACGCATGTTTGTATTTTCCAGGTGCAAAACACTACTTAAATTTTGAAAATGTTTTGTAGGGGTTGAGGGGTGAAGGAAGCAAGTAATGAAGAATTGCCACAAGTAGGGTCTTCGAGAATAGAGCTTATTTGTTTTTTACCTTTATGGAACAAATTTAAAAATCTAACTTTAACATTAATGCAATTAGAGAATTTGAAAAAAAGTTCTAAAGTAATCTAGAGCTCTAGACTGGATATCAGAGTGATTTCTTAAAGAATGTGGTACATCTCTGTTCCTGGACATACTTAAAACTAGATTAAATTTTCATCTGTCTAGATGTAGGAGGATATGGCTGATGGTAGGATATGAAACTAGATGATATTAACATTTATTAAATGTATTAAATTATATTAATAAATCTATTGAAATGAAATAAAGTATTTAATCTTCCAGGCAGTAATAAATCAAAAAATTATTTTATCACATACTTTCTGGAATAATAGTAATTCTCAAATTATAGAATTTTATGCCACTTTTTAAAAAGTATGTCTTTCTTTTAACTTCTTTTCAGTTGTAGATTTTAAACAATAACTTGGTTGATGTATTAACATGTTAATTTAAGGGGAAAGAGTTAAATTTTAATCAAATCAGTATTGGAATTCTACTGTTTTATTTTAAAATGATCACTTGTTTTGCATTTTCCTCTTTCATCAGCAGTGTTTCCTTGTGGGTTTTTAAAAATTATTTCTTGTGGATTTAAATTTTATTAAACATACTAGACACTAACCTAAACTTTGTGTGTTTGATCTTTTCTGCCTCCATTTATTCACTTATTCAATGAATAACTTCCATGTGTCAAGTTTCTGAGACAGAACAGCCACTGGACTCCTGGAGATTTCATTTGAGTAGGAAGCTTATTATTATTATTTGAAGATACATAATGACTGGTTGTACCTTAGTCAAGCGATATTTGAAAATGCTGTAAACCTAAGTACTTGAAAAAAAAAGCTGACAAAAGCATATATTTCTCAACTGATTCAGAGGACAGATTATGAGTTCCTTCTAACTGAGAAAATGGGAATTATAGCCAGAGCACTTAGTAGGACTATTTTTCCAAGTGGTCATGATTTGGTAGAATGTTGATCAGTAAGTATGCATGTGGACTTTACTGGAAAATCATTTTCTTCTTGGTTTATCCAAATGTTATATTGCTCTGTTCTCACCTCTTAAATATTAACTTCCTTGCCTCTTTTTTTTAGCCCATTCTCACTTTTTTTTTTTTTTTTGCATTTTTGGAATGCTTATCTATACTAATTTGACAAGACATTGCATTTTCTAGTATTTTTAATTGCTGTTTTGTATTTTGTTTTCTACCAGGCTATAACCTCTATTTAAGGAAGAAAGTCAATCATGTATTTTTTCCTTTTTAAGACTTACTAGAAATTCCAACAAATATTGATTACACAAGTGCAGTTAAAAGGTTTTTAAGATGACCATTTCCATTACATAATTACACATAAAATATGAAAACTATAGAAGAGTGTAAATAAAAAAGTCACCCATAGTTGAATTTTCCTTTCCTTCTAATATTTTCCTTGCATCAGCTTTACTTCTACATAGATGTAATCCCACTATATGTTTAATTTGTGAAGGAGTTTTTCTCTAAACGTAATATTAACATTTTAAAAATATATAACTGATTATAAAAGTCATTTTAATCGTTAATGTTCTTTTGAGTAAATCTTTCAAAATATGCACCTATTTCTGAGGTTATGACACAGTCATATGTTTTTTTTTCTTGTTCCATATTATTTCAAAAAGTGCTTTAAAATTGTAAAAATTATCTTTCACATTAAGTCACAGTCACTGAGAATGGATTTTTACATGTAGTGTGAGTTAAGAATTTAATTTAATTTTCCATGTGTTATTGAGTAATTTTTTTCCATTCTCCAGTCATGTACAATGCCACTACTACATACATAAGTTTGTGTTTGGCTCTATTTCTGGATTCTTTATGATGTCCCATTCTTAATTTTTCATCCCTGAACTAATGTCAAGTTATTTTAATTACATTTTTTTAGAAAATGTGTCCATTTGGTCTGTTTTCAAAGTAATTGGCATAAAGTTATTAATAAAATTTGGTATTATTTCTTAATGTCTGTGGGATCTCTAGTGATGTCCTCTCATTCATTTGTGATATTGGTAAATTGAGACCTCTGTTTTTCTTAATCAGTCTAGCTGAGGCTTACCAATTTCATTGATCTCAAAAAATAATATTTGGTTTTGTTGATTTTATCTATTGTTTCCTTCCTATTACATTTGTTTTCACTTATCTTTATTATTACCTTCTCTCTACTTACTTCAATACTGCTCTAGTTGCACCCCACAAATATTGATATTTTGTGCTGCTTTTCATTCTGTTCAAAAGGTTTTCTGATGTCCCTTATAATTGCTTTATAAAACAATGGAATTCTAAAAAGGGTATTGCTTAACTTTTAAATATTTGGGGAATTTCTCAGACAACATTCTGATATTGAATTTTAATATAATGCCATAAGATCAAAGAACATATCTATATGATTTCATCTTTTTAAATTTATTGATTTTTTTTTATAGTGCAGCCTATGGTCTCTCTCATTGAATGTTCTAAGTGCTTTTGATACAAATATGTTTTCTCTTATTATGGTGTAGTTTATTATAATATCATTGATGTAAAACTATGAGGGATAGTATTGCTTCTATTTTCTGTATCCTTACTCTTCAGTTTACTTTAACAGTTAGGAGTATCACCAAATAAAATCAGGGCATTATTTATTTCTCCAGTGATTTGTCAGTTTTTGTTTGATTTATTTTGAAACAGTAACTATGTGCATATGCCTTTATATTTGTTATAAATTGACTATTATTATGAATGCCCTCTTTTATTGCTCATAATATTCCTTTTCCTGGTGTCTACTTATTTTTACTATGCCTTATTTGTGATTATTGCTTGCATGATATATCTTTTTTCCATCTTTCTACTTTCAGTGTACCAATGTGTAATGTACTGAATTATGTCCTCCTCAACTTTATATGTTGAAGCCCTAAGCCCCAACGTGACTGCAATTGGAGATAGGACTTTTTAGCAGACAATTAAGACTAATGAGGTAACGTGGGGTCCTAAATTCAGTAGTATTGGTGACCTTATGAAAAGAAGAAGAGATAACAGGGAGCTCTCCCTTCCTCTGTACACGTGCACAGACAAAAGGCCATGTGAGGACACAGAGACAAGATGGTTAATCTTCGACTTCCAGCCTCCAGAACTGTGAGAAAATAAATTTCTGTTGTTTAAGCCACCCAATCTGTGCTATTATGTTATGGCATCCCAAGCAGACTAATTAAAGTGTGTTTCTTACAAGTAATATATAATTGGGTCTTGCTATTTTTAAAATCTAATCTTACAATCTCTACCTGTAATTGGAGTGTGTAGATTATTTGTATCTAATGGTATTGTTGATATTGTTGGAATTATCTACCATTAATTAGACTATTTGTTTTAAATTTACCGTCACCATTGTTTTTCTCCTTTCTTGCCCTTTTAAGTGTTATTTTTGTACTTTTAGTATTCTAATTTTTTCTATTGGTTTATTTGTTCTTCTTGTTTCATTTATTTATTTTTAAATGGTGGCTTTAGGGTTTACCATATGCATTTTTTTCTTATCACAGTTTACCTATAATTACTATTATAACACTTCATTATAATGTAATGACCATAGTACACTATACTCACTTTTTTTTATATTTGTACTGTTTTTGTTGTGCATTTTCCTTCTACATGTTATAAACCCCCACAATATAATGTTACGTGTATCTTTAATGAAAATTAAAAATTGAAAAGAAGAAACGTCTTTTATATACTTATCATTTCCTGTGCTCTCTCTTCATTTGTGTAGATAAAAGTTTCCATCTGGTGTTGATTTCCTTCCACTGGAAGAACTTCCTGTAACTTTTTTTTTTTTTATTGCAAGCCATCTCAGCTTTTGTTTGTCAGAAATGTTTCTCATGTTGCTCTCATTTTGGAAAGATGTTCTCACTGGATATACAATTCTAGTTTAACTTAAATTTTTCTTTCAGTAGGATAAAGATGTCAGTTTATTGTGTTCTGGTTTGGGTTTCTTCAGATGAGAAATCAATTAATCTTTATATTGATCCATTTTATGTAATGAGTCTTTTTTCTCTGACTGATTACTGGTTTTTGGCAATTTGATAATGATGTGCCTTTGTGTGGTTTTCTTGGTTTGGTCCTACTTACATTTCTCTGGACTTGAGTCTCTGGCTTTGTAGATTTTATGAATTTTGGAAGATGTTGGCCATAATTTTCCACATTTTATTCTGTCTCTTCTCCCCTTGTTGGAATTATATGGTAGTTTGCTTCAGATTTTCCTACACATCATTGAATCTCTGGATTAATTTTTTATTTTTGTTTTTCCCTTTGTTTTTGAGTCCTGTTTTAATTTTTTGCCTTTTTGTTCTATGTGCTCCACTCTGGAAGTTTTCCATTGCTGTGTTTATATTCATTGGTCTGTCCTTCTGCAATAGGCAATCCACTTCTAAGCTCAGCAAGTGACATTTTTATTTTAGAGGTTGTCTTTTTCCTTTCTACTACTAGCTTTATTCGGTTCTTTAAAAAATATTCTGGGGGCACCTGGGTGGCTCAGTCGTTAAGCGTCTGCCTTCGGCTCAGGGCATGATCCCAGGGTCCTGGGATCGAGCCCTGCATCAGGCTCCCTGCTCTGCTGGGAGCCTGCTTCTTCCTCTCCCGCTCCCCCTGCTGTGTTCTCTCTCTTGCTGGCTGTCTCTCTCTGTCAAATAAATAAATAAAATCTTAAAAAAGAAAGAAAGAAAAGAAAAGAAGAGAAAAGAAAGAAAGAGGGAAAGAAAGAAAGAAAGAAAATCCAAAGAAAGAAAGAAAGAAAGAAAATCCATTTATCAATGGCTGTTTCTTAAAAAAAAAAAAAAAAATTCTGTTTCAGGGTGCCTGGCTAGAGCATGTGACTCTAGATCTCAGAGTTGTGAGTTTAAGCCCTGCATTAGGCATGGAGCCTACCTATAAATAAATTTTTAAAAAATAATAAATTAATTAATTACTTAATAAAACATGACTTTAAAAATATTGTTTCACTTTTCATTATGTGCATATTTCCCTTCAAATTCTTGAACATATTTATAGAAACTATTGCTTAATTCTTATCTGATAATTCCATCATCTCTGTCATTTTTTGGTCTTTGTCTATTTACTGAATTTTTTCCTGATGATAGGTCATAAGCTCCTGCTTCTTCACATGTCTAGAAATTTTTTATTGAGTAGTAGATGCTTTGAGTTTTATGTAGTTGATGCTGGATTTTATTGTTTTCTTTTAAAGAGTTTCAGAACCTGTTCTGGCACTCAGTTAAATTACACATTGGTTAACCTAATTCTTTTGAGGTGTGGTTTATATTTTGTTAAAGTGAGTCTAGAATAGTCTTTAATCTAGAACCAGTTTTGTTCTCCTGTTAAGATGCGTGGTGTTTACTGAAAGCCCTGAAAGTTCAGATAGGATTCTCCATCCTCACTGGTTAGAAATTGAATGTTTCCTAATAATCCGTGATCACTGGAAATTTTAAGTTACATTCTATGCATTCACAGCTTAGATTTTAGCACAGATTTGCAAGAATGCAGATTTTTGGAGCTAATTTTCTCTGATCTCCTCCATCTCTGATTTTCTGCCTGAATTTCTGCTGAATTCCTTTCCTTTTAGTCACATCAAATTCCAGTCTATGATTCCTCAATTCAGTGAGCTTACATGTTCTATTTGGGATCTCCTTCCTGAACCATGGTCCAGAAAGTTTCTTCTGGCCCAAACTAGGGCAATTACAGATCCCATCTCATATGGTTTCTTCTCCTCAGGGATCCCAGGCTTGTTCTACATATTATTCAATGTTTGAAAATAGCTATTTCGTGGATTTTTTTTGGGGGGGGGGTTCCTATCTGGTTGATTTTAGTGTCTGTTTTCTTTTGCTGTAAAACAGGGATGCTACCAACCTTTGGTCAGTTTATCTCCCTTCTAAAGTCCCTGGCCTAATAGGAGAGTCTCAAGCTTTGTTCCTTCATAGGGCCTCTTACCCCATGATTATTATTCTTCTTGTAGTGCTTATTTAGTCGTTTGCCCTCAGAGAACTCTTTCTTTTGAGAGTGTTTACTGCTAACCATTTTGAACTCAGCTTTGTTTTTTTTAACACAGTGTGTGTGGGTGGCCCTAGGAGATTTTCCTTGCTTCCTGAAAGCACAGGGTTACAATAAAAAGCATGTTTTATGTAAGATCTAGTTGTTTGCAGCAAGAAGGACTTTCAGATTTTTTTTTCACTGTGTTGCTAGATAAAAACTTTTTCTGAATTTCTATTTTTAACTGTTAAGTCAATTTATAGATATTATTTTTAGCATCGTGTTTGGATTTATATTTGTGCATTTTTAAACCATGCTGTTAACTTATTTCATGTTTTTCTCCTCATTGCCTATATCTTCTTGTGGTAACACTGTGTTTCTCTTGTTTCCTCTAAGGATTTAGATGTTGTGATGGTTAATTTTATACGTCAACTTGGCTGAGCCACAGTGCCCAGATATTTGGTCAAACATTATTCTGAATGTTTCTGTGAGGGTGATTTTTGGAACATTTAAATTGATAGACTTTGAGTAATACAGATTGTTTTCCATAATGTGGGTGGGTCTCATATAATCAGTTGAAGGCCTTAATAGAACAAAGACTGAGAACACCTAAGCAAAACAGAAATCAGCCATTAGACTGCCTTTAGACTCGAACTGCAACTCTTTCCTGAGTCTCCCGCCTACTGGCCTAGGCCATTGGAATTTGGATGCACCAGGCCTCCAAAGTTGCATAAGCCAATTCCTTAAAATCTCTCTCTCTCTTTCCTTAAAATCTTTCTCTCTTTCCATCTCTCTATTGCTTCTCTTTCTCTGGAAAACTCTGACTAATGCAAGCATATATTTTGACTTTTTTTTTCCAATGGCTACATGGACATTTTTAACTTGCACCTGTGACTCAACAATTTCTGTAGTTCATCACTCCACCTACGTTTTCCCATTTCCTGCTGTGTCTAATTATAGGATGTTTTTGTTTAGCATCTTTGAGATTTGTTTTTCTTGATGCTAATGATTTAAGACTTATAATATCTATATAGTCTTCAGCGATTTTCTTTTATTTTAGTGTTGTATTCCTTCTTTATTTTCTCTATTGGATGTATGTGGGCTCTTCTCACTTTATCCTGTATGTATTTTAACTTCTTTTTCATATGCGCTATGTTTTATTTCTCCTTTTTGCATATGTGTGATTTCCTCATTTTTATCTTCCAGTTTATATAATCCATTCTAGCTGGGTCAGTTTTGATGCTTAATGTAGCCATTTATTTTGCATTGTAATATTTATTTTCTATGTTTCCACTTCCATATAGTTTTTAAAATTTGCATATTTTATTTCTGTAGTTTTTTTCTTTAGTGATTTAAATAAATAATTTTTTCTTTCAGATTGTTCTGTAATTTTAAATTCTTGAACGTGTAATTTTGCTGCTTTTCTCTGCTGATGTTCACTCCAAATGTACACATCTTTATATATTTTATAGGTTCTAACTGTGGACTCATCCCGAATGGGATTGTGTGTATGAAAGAGAAAGACAAAGAAAGAGGAGACGTGGGGGAGAGAGCAAGACAGAGAAAGGCAGAGAGAAAAAGAGACAGAGAGAGGGAGAGAAAAACTTTATCTCGTGATCTGAGTTGTGTGAACTTTTTCCAGCTTTGTTTGTTTTGTGCCTCTGCCAGGAGCCTCAGGCCATCATTGATCTGTTACAAAGGTTTTTCATAAGTTTTAACCATGTAGTTCCCAAATAATGGGAAAATTGTAACTAAAACTCAGAACCACATTAAGTCAAGAAAATGTGTTTTTTAATTTTCAGGAGATATATTTTTTCTATTTGGAGTACAACGGAAGACTTTGTTTTAATTTCCTTTGCTGTGAATATAATTTTTTCCCAGTCTGTTCTTCAGTGTCTTGGCTTTGACTGTATGTATGCATGTATGTGTATGTATCAGTTATATATCTTCTCAATGTATGTGGCCCCAAGAATTTGTCACTGCATTCAGGCACTGAAATTATAGTATTGACAATTCCCCAGAGAAACTTACTGTTTACCACTCTGGTTTTCTGTTAACTTTTCCTTTCATTATTTCACTAATTTACATGTGAGCCCAGATATTTTATTAAATGTTAGGAAATATGCATTCAAAATAATATTTGCTATATTTTAAAAGTACAGATATTTGTAGTGGAAGGGATTTTTGAGATACTGGATTGTCATACTTATATTTCAAACAGGTCAGTTTGACCTAACTAATCTTATAGATATCACTGACCAGAAATGTCTGTATAGCAGCTGTACTTCCTAGTGAAATCAATTAATATGGAAACCATTGCTCTTAGATGTATTTCTTCAAGCACATAGAACCCAGAATTAGCTCTTTAATTTTATCTTCCCTTCCAGAAAGAAAGGGTTTGGATTTTGTCAGTGTTTTTATTACCTCCATTAATTTGAGCAGACGACTTTTCTTCTTATGCTCAGTAATATGGAGGTTTACCTGGATAATTTGGATTGTTGAACCAGACTTGCATGCTTATAATAAATCCCAGCTGGTTGTGGTGTATAATATTTTTATGTATTGTTGGATTTGATTTGCTAGTGTTTTTGAATTTACATTTGTGAGAGATACTAGTTTGTATTTTTCATTTCTCATAATGTCTTTGCCTTTTTCTTAGGTATTAGACTAATGATGGCTTCATAGAATGTTTTCAGAAGTTGTTCACTTCTATTTTCTATTTCTATTAGAGAATTGGTATAATTTTTTCCTTCATTGTTTGGTAACAATATTGTTTGGTAAGAATTCATAAGTAAAACAATCAGGGCCTGGAATGTTCTTTTCTAGAAGGTTATTAATTATTGATTCAGTTTCTTTAATAGACATCGGGCTATTCAGGTAATCTATTTCTCTTTGTATGAGTTTTGGTAGTTTGCATCCTTTAAGAATTTGATCCATTTTGCCTAGTTATCAAATTTCTAGGCACAGTGTTGTTCATAGTATTCTTTTAATATTTGAATGTTCAGGATATCCTACTTCTTTTCAAACAGTTTCCAGTGAGTTTCCTTGAAGCCCCAAACCCTGTTGACCGTATCAGCCCCATTCCCCTGTGAGACAAAGCTTTTAGGTGGCTGGATTGAGAGAAATGTCCCCCCACCCCCCGCCCCTGCCCCTGCAGTGGTAAGGCCTGATTGTCTTTTCCCACACCCACATTGGATGTATTTTGTGATCACTCTTCCCTTAGCCTCTCAGAGACTTGAGGATATCTTTCTCAGATCTTCACCACGTGAACCTGTTGGGGTTCCTATAGAGAAAACCCACAAACATGAGGTCTTATTAAGACTGCAGGCCCCAGAAATTCCTTACTCTCACTCTAGGCTATGCTCAGCCTCACACAGTTCCTTGTGGTTACCATTAATGTATTCCTACCAGTTTAAGCCTCCAGCAGCTTCTGTTCCAGGTAGACAGATCTTGGTTGTTGCATCTCTCTAGATGCGACTGTCTTTCCAGATTTCAAAGTGGCAGTTTGCCCTATGCCTTCAGTTTTCTAATGAATCCAAGAAAACTTGATTTTTAGTTTGTCTTGCTCTTTCCTCTTGTAAGAACAAGAGTGACAACTTGCAAGTTCTTTACATATCATAGCTAAAACTGGAGGTCTATAAGTGACATTTTGATTTTGTTATTTGTGTGTGTATGTGTTATGTGTTTATTTTTGTAGTTAGCCATTTGCCACTGTCAGAAACCCACACTGATGGAAAATTCTCTATATCATTCAATAACAGAATCTTTGTCAGTCTAACTGTTCTAGTCAGACAAAGCAAATTTTAACTTTTCCATAGAAAAGAATAATTAGCCTGCTCTAATAAAATATTATCTTCAGACTTTGAGCCATGCAAAGTCACAGATGCTATTAAGAAGGCCAACCCGTGCGGTAAAAATTTCAGCTTTTCTCAAAGGCCAATTAAAAAACTGCTATCTTGTTATGAGCCAAAAATTATACAGCCATCTGGGATATAGAACAACCAATTTATTAAACATTTTGTATAAAATGTGTATATTTTGTATTAGGAGGTTTGGATTGATTCATCTTAGAGTCTGAGTGATGATAATACTTTATAGATTTTGCCAATAGTGATTTGTGGTTTAAAAGAAGAGGTGTGTTTATAATTTGTTCTCTGAAGAGAAGATAAGAAAAGCCCTTTTACAGGATGTGCACACATTTCCTATAACAGCATGCTTCAGAAAGCATTTGCACAACAATTTTTATACAAGGTTTTTTAGATTAAATAAGACTGTTAAGAAATTTGAAACAAACAAACAAACAAACAAAAAACCCTAAGACAACAAAGTAGACAGCAGGAAATTCTGTGTATACCACTAAGACACAGATTTTTCAACTGGTTAACGTTTATAACTAGCCAGTTCAAGGACCCTGATGGAACAATACAGCATGGCTTTTGTCTTGTAAGCTGTGACTTACTGAAGCACACCACTCTCTGAAGTCCTCCTGAAAGCCTAATGGCTTCCCATGATTCTTTCTGGTCTGGTGCTCTGTTTCATTTTCATATAAAAGCACAAGAAATCCTCTCCGATATCCATCAGTTTCACATTGAGTCATTTTGTGTTCCTGTGTCATGGTGTGAGGGTCATTGACCAAATTGAACCATGATCTAAAAGTTGGAGTCAACCCCAGAAAGATGGATAGATACGATGGATGCATAAACCCCTTTTGTTTTTGCATTAATAAAAATAAAAAAATAAATTTAAGCAGTCATACACAGATGGTCCAACTCTAATGAGAACAAACCTATGTAATTTCCATAAATTTAAATAAGAACAAAACAGGAATATTAAAAACAATTCATTTGTTATAACAATTAAAGAATAATGTATGAACCTATAAAACTTGATGACACGTAAAATGTAGCAAGCTAAACAAAAGAATTTCTTTCTTTTTCTTCATTTCTTCTATATATTCCTTCATTTGGCTGTGATATTATTTGGTTTCAATGCTTTCATTTTCTGTATATGTAATGAAACACAAATTTAAAATTTAAAGAAGAATTTGTAGATTTTTCAAGAAAGGAATTGATACCTTCTTTGCCTAATTATATTAAATTAAAAGCTATATTTTCTTTGTTTACAGTACAATAAACCAATTTAATTTTTGTTAAAGGGCCTGGGTTTTGTCTTAATAATATTAGTGACTATAGTACAGCAGAGGTATTGGCTGTGCAAGATAATTTGAACTTTCCTGCATCAATTGGGTTAACTACCCTTTAAATTAGAGGAATCATATTAGTGCCCTTCCTGCTTTTAGCCTAGCATATCAGCTTTACAAATAGCACGTCTTTTTTTCCCCCTTGTATTTTTGTATTCCAACCTATGAAATTCAAAAATTCCTGTTTTTTAAACTTAAAATTCAGAGGTATTCATTAATTTTCCTCTCAATTGGCGATAGAATATTGTTTTGGCAACATGCCAAAGAAGTTGTTTCAATTTTATCACAGTTCGGTGGATGTTGTGGTCTCTCCCCAGTATTAGTTGGGGTTTGTTTTGGCTAGTTCTAACACAAATGCCCAAATTACAAGAGATTAAACAATGTAGAAGTTTATTTCTATCTCATGTGAAGTAGAGCAGTCCAGGCTGGTGTAGCAGTTTAGTGGTATCAAGAATTCTGGTTCCTTCTTTGATGTTATTATGCCATATTTAGCATATAACCACATTGCACAAGAGGCTGCTTGAATTCTGCCCATCACATCAAAAAGTCATCAGAAGTTTACTCTGTCTCTAAGGTGACGTTCCAGAAATCCCACATAGTACTTCTGCTTACATCATATTATCTAGAGCTACATATAGATGCAAGGGAGGTCAGAGAATATAGTCTTTTATCTATGTGACAGTTTGTCCAGCTAAGATGGATAGTTCTTTAAAACTGAAATAGAGAACTAAATGTCTCAGCCACTGTGCCGGCTCTCCAATGTGTGACCTTGGTTAGGTTGAACTACAGTTCCAAGTCAAATCCTGAGCTAGGTGCTGCTGTGAAAGGATTATACAAATACAATTATAATCCCTAATCAATTGACTTCAATCTAAAGGAAAGGACAGTATCCTGGGTGGGACTGACCTAATCAGGTGAGCCTTTAAAGATGATTTAAGCCTTCTCTCAGTTTAAAGACTACAAATGGCCTGTGTTCATAGGGTTCCAGAGTATTCATCCTGTTCTTCTTCTGGCTTTCCTATAGGCTTTCCACTTGCTAAGCCAGTCTCCATAATCACATCAATAACAATTGATGTAATTCGTTGTATACATCAGTCTCTTTTTACCATTCTCTATCTCTCTCTGCACACGCGCGCGCACACACACACACACACACACACACACACACTTCCTGCTGGTTGAACCCTGATTCAAAATTTGAGCAGTTTGGCAGTGTCCATTCCCAGTAGTTTAGTGACTCCCTCAGTTTTTTTTCCCAAGTATCTACCTTACCTGGAGCTACCCATATGCTTTGAGACTGTTATTCTAGCTTCAGAGAATGGGGAATGAAGCATGTCATCCTCTGGCACTGGTTATTGGTTCCAGAACAACCATTAGATCTAATTTTATCCACTGTGGTATAAGAGGGATTTAATTCATGTTTCCCAAAAAGATAATTCCCAGCAACTCTGATAAAGTTTTAGGAAACAACTTTCTCTCTTGGCTTCAGTGTGAACATGGGAGAACAGAACACCCAAGAAAGTGTTGGCATTAGAAAGAAAGGGGAAGGCAGTGTAAGGATGAAGCTGACACACAAAAAACAGAATCGAGAGTCAGAAAAATTTGTTTTATAAAAGCTCTAGAATCTAATTAAGTTTGACATTTTATATCCCTCAGAATTTTTTTTTAAGGGAGGGAGAAAGCATGTGCATGTGATTAGGGGGTGTGGTGGAGGGAAAGGGAGAAGAAGAGAGAGAATCTTAAGCAGGCTCCACACCCAGTGCAGAGTCCTACACGGGGCTGATCTCATGACCTTGAGATCATGGCTTGAGTCAGAAGCTTAATTGAGCCACCCAGGTGCCCCATCCCTCAACGTTTTTAAGTTAAGTGAGACTATAGATTTGGTTAATTACTTAAATAGTTTAAGTTGGTTTTTTTTGTCAGTTGCAAAAAAAAAATCCTCACTGATATAGCTAGCAAAGAATTCATTTTATGTAGGATTAAAAATAAATAGATATCTAATTTTGGCATTGCTTAGAGTAATATCTGAGAATTTCTATAGTGTGTCAGACAGTGGCAGACTGCTGTTTTATTTGGCATGCAGACAATTTTCAATTTAGAGTTAATTACCAAAACATAATCATTTGCTGATAATTCTGAATATTGCGTATGAGAAATCAGTTAATTAGAAAATCACATAGAGCCGTTATGTTTTGCCACAAAGATGTGTATTGTATATATTCCTCTTGGTTTTTTGTGTGCCTCCCAAGAGATTCTATATAAGGAAGTTAATAGATGTGTTATGGGTTAAATTGTGTCCCTCCCAAAAATATGTTGAAGTCCTAACTCCTGGTACCGATGAATGTGACCTTATTCGGAATTAAGGTCTTTACAGATGTAATCAAATTAAAATGAGGTCATTAGAGTGAGCCCTAATCCAGTATGACTGGTGTCCTTACAAGAAGAGGAGAATGTTATGTGAAGACAAACAGATGAGAGTGAGGTAGCTGCAAGCCAAGGAATGCCAAGGATCGATGGCTAAGAGCAGAAGCCAAGAGGAGGCAAAGAAGGATTCTACTCAGAGTCTTAGAGCATGACCTGTTGACACCTTCATTTCAGACTTCTAGACTCTGGAGCTTTGAGAGAATAAGTTTCTTTTGTTTTCAGTTACCCAATCTATGGTAATTTGTTTTGGCAGTCTTAGAAAACTAATATAATATGAACATTTCTTTTGAAAAAAATACGGAGGAAGAGAGGAAGAAAAGAGAAAAATAATTGAGAAGAGAAACCAAGTCATACTCCAGAGGATTAAAAAAAAATTCTAGTATAGGAGATATTTACCAGATATTTTCCAGAAAAATGAAATGTGGGAAGGAAGGGAAATGAGAAGGCTCTCAACATGTACTGAACACTTATAATGGGGCAGGCAAGGTGTTGAGTGTTTTCCACATGTTACCTGATGTAACCCTTGTATCTTGGTGAAGTAGGTATAATTATCGTTATTTTACTGATGAGGAAGAGGAGGCATAGTGAGGGTAAGTAACTTGCCCATTATCACACAGATGTTAGGTAGTAGATCTGAACTGTTTCAGTTCTAACTTAAAAATCTAATCTCTTTCCTCTACAGGTGTCAGCAAACTATGGCTAGGTACGAGGGTCAAATCTGGCCTGCTCTTTGTTTTTGAAAATCAAGTTTTATTGGGACACAGCCATGCCCACAACTGCTTTTACATGGCAGTAGCAGGGTCCAGTTGTCACCACAGAGGCCTACAGCCTGCAATGCTAAAAATCCTTCCTCTCTGGCCCTTTCCAGAAAAATTTTCTAAACCCTCTTCTTGACATGTACACGAAAATCTGGATGTGAGGCTCTCTTACCTTCCCTGATGAGCACTCTTAAATAAGTCATTTTATGTCTGAGGCTGTTTTCCTATCTATAAAATGTAGATAATACCTTATAGTGTTTTTCTGAGAATCGTATGATATAGTGAATGTTAATGAACTTTGTAAACTGTCTAGAAACATACAAACCTAGGTAGTTGACACTTAAAAGCAATAGAAACCCATTATTTAAAAAAAAATTTCACTTTAATATTGGAGAAACCACCATTATGTGGCTTTAGGTTTCTGTAAATTTATTTTATTGGGTTTGTCTTATTAGCAAAAATTATAGGCAGATTTATTTTCCAAGCTGCCTTCCTTGTAAAGGGTCCCTTTGTACAGGGTGGTCCTTTTCCCCTGGGGATCTGTTTGTTCTGTCATCAAAACAGTGACTTTTTTTTTTTCTTCAAAAGGCAGAATTTAATCTTTGTGGTGGGCCACCATGAGAACATTCCTCAGATTCCAAAAGAGAGAGTTTTTCAAATATAAAGACTTTGCAATCCCCTGATTAAGTCTAACAAATTTGATGTATTTCTTTAAGATTTATGTTTAGGTGGGAAGTTCTAAAAATGTAAAGCCTGTATCATTTCATTCAGTGTCCTGTCCAGGTTCTGAAACTTAATTCTTTCCATCTATTTTGACAGGGCATTCCCTTAGGGTCTACATTAAAGACTGCTGGATCATAAAAAACGTGTGTTCATTTTATCAGAACTCCCTTGATTGCTTGCTGTAGGCGTGTGGGCTAAGGTTTTAGGCTCAAAGTTGTCTTTCTGTATCCATACCAGTGCCTAGACTAAAACCCATCCTCATCTAATCCCCTTTCCTCATTGTGTTTCCAATTGACATGTTTGAGCCCAAGGCTGGTGCAGCTACCTGTTCTCTGTTAATAAGGCACATTGCCATGGTGCCGTACAGCATAAGAGAAATCAGTTAATTGGAAACATTTGCAAAGCCTTTCTGTTTGAATACAGTAATGTTAATACCTTCTATTTCTGTCAGTTTTTGTGATATTTCAAAATTCAGACTCTGCAACCTCTCTCCAAATGTTGACTATCTACCTTGTTCAGTTACATAATAAAATAAAATAACAGATGCTGAAAATTATCTTTTAGCAAGGATGGTGCTTGGGAAGCAGTGGTGTACTAGTACCGGCTATCTGGCTCATGAGAACTTTTTGTTAAATTATCAGACATTTTGTGAGCTGGTTGTTAAAAATAGCCATTAATAAAAATGAAGTTATGTAAGTGTACAGTTTAATAAATTACAATAAAAACAAAAGTCATAAAGACTCAAAACTTGTCACTACCTAATTGTCATACTCCATCTTACTATTCTCTCTTGGAAGTATTTTCATGTATCTCTATCTTGGAAATACTGGGTAATGGTACACCACTGTGTATCTCTTCCCACCTGCACCATTTAGTCATGTCACGCTGGGTGCTTGAAATTGGCCAAGGTGGAAGTATTTACACCATGGAAATTAGCAGATGCTACAAACCAGAGCTTTTCTATTGTTGTTTCTTGAAGAGCAGGATGTTAAACCTTTACCAGTGCATCACTGTTGAAAAGTCTTGTGACAAAGAAAAAGAAAAGAAAAGAAAAGAAAAGAAAAGAAAAGAAAAGAAAAGAAAAGAAAAGAAAAGAAAAGGAAAGGAAAGGAAAGGAAAGGAAAGAGAAAGAAAGAAAGAAAGAAAGAAAGAAAGAAAGAAAGAAAGAAAGAAAGAAAGAAAAAGAAAGAAAGAGAAAGAAAGAGAAAGAAAGAAAGAAAGAAAGAAAGAAAGAAAGAAAGAAAGAAAGAAAGAAAGAAAGAAAGAAAAAAAGAAAGAAAGAAAAAGGAAGGGAGAGAGAGAGGGGAGGGGAGGGGAGGCACAGGAAGAAAAAAGTCCTGTAATATTTCCTTGTTGCACACAAGAGTTCCCTATGTCACACACAATGAGTTCCCACTCTTTATCATACAGGTTAAACTAATAAGGAGTTGTTTTGTTAGAAAGAAGCCTCTCTATCCATATGTGGAATGGCCTTCTTATCCTCACCACAGAATATTAGCTACATGAATGCAAGAATTTTGTCTTATTCACCATGAATTGTCAGCATTTGAGCAGAGCATAGACAAAGAAATTGTTCAACAATATTTGCTGATTTGCACGGCTACATAATAATATCATGAATAGTAACATTATCAATATCACATAGAGCACTGAGAAAACATTTACTATGTACCAGAGGCTGTTCTACATATATTAACTCCATTAATCTTTACAGCAATTTTATGGAGTATTAAATAACATAATTTTAATTTACAGATGAGGAAATTTACGTTTCCCTAAATTTAGGGTAGGTTTCCCATAATCACAAATGAATAACTATGCAGTCATCAGAACTAAATAGTTTCTATAACATTGTAATAAATAATAGCTCTCTTGTAAACAAACTATAGCACAATTTTCACAATTTTGCACAATTAAATAAATATCCAAATTCATTTTGGTGCGGGCTTTATTCAAATTACTTAGAAGTTTGAAAGGTTTTTTTTTTTTCTTCTAAGATGGTCAATTTTAAAAAAAACTGCTAATCTTACTGTATTTAAATGCTGTTCACATATATTTTGGCACTTTTAGAAGTCTTTTAAAATTATATTTCTTATGAAAGCTTTGATTCTTCTTGTGACTGATCTCCATTTCATTGTAATGACTGGTAGCATTTCTCACCTCAGAATGATTTGTGATCTAACTAGTCCACATTCTGGAGACTGTCTACCTGTGCCAGTTGGTTCTGAGACTTAATTTCTTGGTAGGCATCATTGTTGGATTAAAAGATTTAGTCATCAACATCTCTAAGCAGGTGGCAAAACAGTCATGCAATTGTAAGCAGAGGACTATATGTATGTATGTCTAAAGATTACAGATTAGAGGGGCGCCTGGGTGGCACAGCGGTTAAGCATCTGCCTTCGGCTCAGGGCGTGATCCCGGCGTTATGGGATCGAGCCCCACATCAGGCTCCTCCGCTATGAGCCTGCTTCTTCCTCTCCCACTCCCCCTGCTTGTGTTCCCTCTCTCGCTGGCTGTCTCTATCTCTGTTGAATAAGTAAATAAAATCTTTAAAAAAAAAAAAAGATTACAGATTAGAGACTTTTTTTGAAAAAAAAATGAAAATATTCTAAATTGGAAAGTTTGTTCTTGGAAATTTTGTGGTTGCTAGATTATTCCAAGCTTCATTAGGAAGAATGCTGCCTGTAATCAAGAGCTTGGTGTTGAGAAAATTGCCCATCACTTCCAAGTAGGTAGACCTACCTGCTTTCTGCTTGAATATTTCAGTTAGTTGATGACAGTGACTCATCACACTCCTCACAAAGGTTAAAAACTCAGCAAAAGGTTTTTTGATAAGTTAAAAGTTTAATGCTATGAATTGAATTCAGTGGACATTTCTTTAAAAGTTTTCAGCAAATGAGCATTTTGTAGATACTGTCTCATTTGACAGCTACATCCCATGAAATTAGATTTTTACAATATGAGTTGGGTAGATATGACAGTTTAAGTAGAAAATGGCATTAAAACTTCTGATCATTTTTTTCCATTTTAAAGAGAAGAAAGAGAGTGAAGGTGGAGGCTTGTGGAACATGCTGGTGCTAAGAAATGGGAATTTTGCAGATAGTTACCAGTTACCAGTATTTCTGCTTCCAAATGATAACATGGAATGATCTCTGGTTGTGATTCAGGGAGGGAAAAGAAAATAACTGAGGACAGAGTTAGGGGAGTTTTCCAGTTACACTTACATGCATGTGAGAAAACTAGGGGTAGAAATTATGCTGTATCTACACTTAAATATCTTTAAAATTATTTTTTTTAAACAACAGCAACACAAAAACTACTAGGTGCCAACTAGTCAAACCTGTGCTTTTCCCACTTGGATGCATCAATCCCCCAGTAGTCACCCATCATTTGATTCTTATTTCTCAAACAATACATTGCCAGACTGACCCGAGCCTGCCTAAACATAGTTTTTCTGAAAAGAGATTTCTCCTGGAGCCAAGCAAGAAAATAAGAAAGTGATTTCATGCTTATATTTATGCCTGAAAAAAAATACATCTAATTTTTCATTTACTTCAGATAGTAGACTTTTCCTAATTACTGTAGTTTGTACATATCAAGAGCCTTTACTCTATTGCATATTTATTCATTAGTGTCTATATGTCTCTTACTGAGGGATATTGATGGGGTGTCATCACTTGCTGAAGTTTAGAATTTCTCTGAAAATATCAACACACAAACCTTATAATTCCCCTTTTCATATATCATTCTAAATGCCTCCTTTGGCGGCTTTTATGCAGCAGCACCAGGACAAATTGTGCCCTTGTGGTAGAGAACAGATATAGTGAGAGCCTTCATTCCACCTGACGTGCCCTGGCAGGCCCAGCCTTGGACACACCTCATCATGTCTCGCCTTCTGGCCACATTTTCTGCAGGCTGATTTTATGTGGTCACCTCACAGATTCAGTGAAAAGGCCTCCACTGTACTCCATTTCTATGTTAGTATCAAAACAGCTTGTTCTAGTGAGTTGCTTGATAAAAGGTTGTAAATAAAGTGGTGACTCTTAGGTGATTTTCTGTCCTGGAGGAAGAGGCTGAGGACAATCCTGCTAAATCACTATGAAGAGGTTTGTCAGAGTCAGAATGTAGTCCAAAGTCAGCACAAATGAGCAATTAGAGCTCTGCTCCCAACTGAAATTCAGAAACATAGAGAATAGTAACTAAAGAGAAGCAAAGTTGTCTGAGTCACAAGAGACTAGAAACAGGTTGTGTTAGGCCCAAGTAAAAAGCATAAAATACCATCCAAACATGTAAAGTCAGGGTGAGGAAGGTTCTATGTTAGTGACAGGTGACATTGGCTAAGGAGATCCCTAAGTTTCAAACTCCTAGTGTAGAATACTTTAGGTCAAGAAAGTTTTCTAGAGGAGGGAGAGAACTCAATTTGCTCTAGTTGCTGAAGTGTGGTTAACAGATGCAAATTTATAGGTAAATTCATATAATTCCATCCAATTTCTTCTAATAGTGTTAGACTATTCTGCTTCATATTCAGATGTACTAGATTCTGAATGAAATACAATATTATTTTTGGTCTCTAAGCAAAGAGGTCGGGGACTTAAAATATCATTCACATTTTATTAGAGGTGGAACAATATCAGGAAAAATCATTGGTATGGATTGGGGCTGCCCACTTTCTTAGAGGCAGCTTTAATATCCAAGATCATACTTCTAGGCAGTGTTCAAATTTCTAGATATTTCTTCTATTTTGTCCAGTTGCCTGAATCAAAGTGTTAGTCTGTTTTATTGTCCATTTATTTTTTTCTCTTGAGACACTATGAAAACTCTCCAAGGAAAATCACCAGTTCTAACTTATTGTTTCTGTTTCTTTGTTTCAAGCAACAGCTATTGGTTCTGATTAATTTATTTAATAATACAGGACAGCTTATTTTAACAGTGTTAGATAATTCACAGAAAGAAGGACATGCTGAAAAACTAGACCCTTGAAAGAAACAAAATCAGAACAACTCTAGTAGCTCATTAGCAGGAATACCTGGGCAATCTCTTTAAGGTTCTGTCTATACTCTAGCCTATTTCAAACCATCTTCTGTCTTTGCATTTTTTTTCCCTCCAAGAATCAAATTTCAGAGAGAGAAAGAGTTTTATGGTTTGGGTAACATTCTGGCATGGGTACAATTCTGTGTGTTGAAGTCCACTTGATTGTCTGTCCACCAAGATCATGATGGAGTAGTAGAAGAAGAATCACTCCAAAGAATTGCAAATCATTAGCTGAGGATTGGGAATATTACCTGACAAATTAAAATTCTGTATGTAATTTATCATAAATATAATCTGTATGCTTTAAATTAGATCTGTATGCTTAAAGCCAAATGTGTGAAGTTAAAAAGGGTCAGGGATAGTAGTAGGGAATTTAGTGATTTTTTAGGGTTTTTGTTCTTTTATCAAAATGTGTGTATTACATGCCCAATTATCTGCCAAATATAGAGAAGTTAATGAATAGATTGGAGTCGCAGTCAAGTGACAGGACAAACAAGTTTACAAATGAAGTGCCATACTTATTTCTCTTTCTCTCTCTCTTTTTTTTAAATATTTTATTTATTTATTTATTTGAGAGAGAGCGAGCATGCACATGCACGTGCAAGAGGGGAGGGGGGAGAGCCGGGGAGAGGCAAAGGAAGAGGGAGAAGCAGGCCCCCTGCTTAGCGCTGAGCAGGGAGCCCGACATGAGGCTCGTTCCCAGGACCCCAGAATCACGACCTGAGCTGAAAGCAGATGCTTAACTGACTGAACCACCCAGGCACCCCACCATACTGATTTCTAACCATGATAATTTTAGAAGCCTATAATCAAACAGGAGCAGTATAAAAATTAAGTGCAATGACTTTGGAATCACTGGTGTAAATCCTGGCTCTGCTGCTTACTTGTAGGACACTGGGCAAATCTCTCAACTTCTCTATTTCCATTTCTTCATCTGTAAAATAAAGATAAATAATATCTTTTTGTACTGATCTTTTCAGTATTAAGTGGTATCGTAATATTTGGAAAGGTCTTATATAGAATAAATGGTAGATATCATATTGTCATTAGTATTCTTAAAGAGTGTGCACCACAAATCATGAGAACACCAGTGTGTTAGTATTCCAGGGCTACTGTAACAAAGTACCACAAACTAGGTGGATTAAACAACAGAAATTTATGATCTTACAGTTCTGCAGGCTGAATGTCTAAGATCAAGATATTGGTGGGGTTGATTCCTTCTCAGGGCTCTGAGAGAAGGCTCTCTTTCAGGACTCTTGTGTTGCAGATGGCCATCTTCTCCCTGGTCTCTTGCCATCATTTTCCCTTCACGTGTGTCTCTGTGTCCAGAGTTCCCCTTTTTATAAGGACACCAGTCACATTGGTTTAGACCCCATTCCAAAGACTCCATTTTTAACTGGATTACATTTGTAATGACACTATACCCAAATAAGGTCACATTCTGACATACTGTGGTTTAGGACTTCAATGTATGAATTGGGGGGGTGTATAATTGAACCCGTGACACCAAAGTTAATTTCAGAGTAGTTGAAGGACCTTTGGCTATTTAGTCTTGAGGAGAATATGCTGCAGCATACAGAGGAAGAAGTCTGATCAATGTGTTCAAATGATGTAATGTGCAGGATTTTAGGAGGTTAATACAATGTTTAACATATTATAAATATTCAATAATTGTTAGATTTCTCTTTGTCTTTGTCTCTGTTTCTCTGTCTCTCTCTGACAAACATTTATTGAGTACCTGATGTGTATCAATTAGTAGTCTAGGTGATGCAGATGTATTGTTGAACGGAGAAACCAGGTACGCTGGATTAGATGTGTTTTGTGTGGCCCCAGGATTAAACTCGCAAGTAATGTGTACCAGTTATGTAGGGTGTATTTTTGTTTCATCATAAGAAGAAAATTTCTCAAAGCCAGAACTAGTCAAAGGTGAAATGGACTGCAAACCTGTCAATTTTATATATTGAAACACATTTTGAAAAATGAAGTATATGGCATAATTTTATGGCACTTACAGAGCCAAAGGAGAAGTAAAGGTAATTCAGTGTCTTTTAAAATCCTTTCCTATTCCAAATTTCACTATTTAGTATTTTTTTTAAGTAAACTTTACACCTGACATGGGACTCCAACTCACAACCCAAAGATCAAGAGTTGCATGCTCTACTGTCTGAGCCAGCCAGATGCCCATAGTAATTTGTTTTAAAAGGGGCTATGGCAAGGGTAGCAAGGAATCTTAACAGGTGAACAATCTTTGATGTAAAGCAAAGTACTCTAATCTTTTCTTACTTACATGGAAGACTTTCTGCAATTCCAAGAAGTGAGAAGAGAATCAACTCAACCAGTGTTTTCTCTGGTCTTTCTCTGGTTTTTCAACTCTGAATTTCAAGAAGATAGCACTGCTGATTGGATGGGAAGTGTTCCAACTGACAAAAATCTTGGTATAGTTGTTTAAGAAGACTGGGAAAGTAACAATAAAGCCATGGCACTGAAATATCAAGTTCCTTCCAAGTAGAGAATATGCTGCTATGACTTCTAAATAAAGACAAATGTTACATTTATTTTTCTCTAATCCAAACTAAGGAATGGTATACCACACAAACTTAAATTTCAAAATGAAAACAATTTAAAGACTAGTAAAATTTTAATTTTAGAATAGAGGTTAAGGACTCAGATAATGTTATGTATGAAGCTTCAGGACTTTAAGGAAAAGTAAATGTAAATCAGTATAGAAACCCATCATTTATAAAATGTAGATTCCAAAGTTTTATTACTTAATTTGTAGGATAAGATTATAGGAAGAAAGTATATCACGCTTTAAGGTTGTCTAGATTAAATTATGCTTGTATTGCAGCTGATGGAGAGTTGATATTTGACTTTTAATAAATGATCAGATAACATAAATATACAAGCTTAAACTGTCTATGGTAGACTTACATTGGTATTCCCTAAAGGTCATGCTTTCCAGTTGCCAGAATTTTGTGTAGTTTGGTCTCATGTTGGCTTTGGGCTTGGCCCAGTGACTGCTTTGGCCAATGGGACATTTGTAAGTGATGCTGCAGAGACTTGACAAAGCACTTGAATGTCAGGGCTTGTTTCTTGGAACCAGATGCTTTTCTCTAAAGAAGCTTAGGCTGTACTTTGAATGATGAGAGGTTGCTATGAAGAGAGATCATAGAGGATGAGGGCCATCTTGGATGTTATGGCCACATCTGAGCTCCCAGTTGCATGTAGTCTCATGAATGACTTTAGTTACAAAAGACCCATCCAGCCAGTTAATCCCAGTCAGCTCACAGAGTCATGAGCAATAATTAATTATTGTTACTTGAAGTCACTAACTTTTGGGGTGATTTGTTACTCAAAAATAGATGGCAGAAATACTAGGTTATTTTATTTATAACTTTTGTTTTCAGTTACGGTTTTGTTTTGTTTTCAATAACTTCAGAAGAAAACTGTGTTTGATGAGACAAGGGTTAAATTAAATACCTACTGTTGAGTTACAGTATATTCCAGAATCCAAATGGGTAGTTTTTTTAGGCAAATTATATGAACATATTCTCAATCGCTCCCTGAGAAGAAGGGATTTTATGAAGAACTATAACATTTTAAAGGCTTCTATGAGAGCTTTAAGTAGGTTGCAGCAATTTATTAAATGATGTATTTAGTCCTACATTTTAAACGTATGTGGTAGCTAATTATATTTGTACTTTTTATCATGAACCAAGTCACTAATGATCTTGGTGGGGGGTAATATGGAATAGGAATTTCGTTGGGAAAACAAACTAGGGAAATTTTTTTCCCACCAGACTGAATCTGAAGTTGATTATTTGTCCACAGATAATTCCCTTTTTAAAAGAATTTGCCTTAGGGTTCCTGAAAATTGTGATTTCTTCCTTTGTTCATATGAACTACTATTGAAGTTTTTTAAACGACATATTAAACTTAACAGAAGTCCTCCATTACATTATTCATTGTAAAAAACAAAATAGGCCTGTATTTTCTGATTATTCTTAAAGAAGAAGTATGCTTCTGTGTATCTTGTAAATCAATGTTACATATAATGGCAGTATAATTGTAATTTCAATATACAAAACTAGAAGAAAAGCTTTTTTGAGTTATAGTTGTTTGTAAATAGTTGCTCTTCCTCAAACATAAGTGTAAATAGTAAATTCAATAACATGACAATAGGCTTAATGAAATTTAAATTGTCTATGCCCATCTTTTATAAGAATTTTAGTAATGTAATATTATTACTTTCAATTATATAATGCTTAACAATTTATACAGTTCTTTCCCAGACTTTTTTAATTAATTGGTTACTAAGCATCAAGCACTGTGAAAATTGTAAGGTACCCAACTTAAACCCAATAGATACATTAACATGGATCTTAGAATGTATGGTCAATATCATCAAAATGCAGAAAGTGGTACATATGCTTACAGACTACCTATGAGAAGATTTCATGATGTGGACACTTGTTCCAAATTTAAGGTAGTGTTGCATGGGAAGATAATCAAATGTGAAAGTCTTGGGATGGGAGAACATGGTATGTGCATTTCCCCCAGAAAAAGAGGGGAAAATAATAGTCCAAACACATAAGTGTACAGCTTATCAGAGGGACATGGCAAGGACTGAGAGTGGAGACGTTCGTACCATCTAGATCAAAACTGGCTTTTTAAGCCATATTTCATCTCGAGAAATTTGGATTATTTTCTAAGGAAATAGGGAAATAGGAAATAGGGAGCCACTAAGAGGAAGACATGATCTGATCGCGTTTAGAAATATTACTCAGGGGGCGCCTGGGTGGCACAGCGGTTAAGCGTCTGCCTTTGGCTCAGGGTGTGATCCCGGCGTTATGGGATCGAGCCCCACATCAGGCTCCTCCGCTAGGAGCCTGCTTCTTCCTCTCCCACTCCCCCTGCTTGTGTTCCCTCTCTCGCTGGCTGTCTCTATCTCTGTCGAATAAATAAATAAAATCTTTAAAAAAAAAAAAGAAATATTACTCAGGTTTCACAACAGATAATACGTTGAGCAGGGGCAAGAATGCTTGCAAGGAGCCCAGTTAGGAGGCTTTGGGGGGAATCCAGACAATAAATGATTGAGGATGTAACTCAATAATAAATGTCATAGTTACGTATGTAACTCAATATACTCGTATGTAACTCAACATAACTATGACATTAGGGAGAAATGAATAGAAGTGCAAAGAGGAAGACTCAGTAGGACTTGGTGATATATTAATAGTAGTGTGTTGAGGAAGGGGGCATGTTGAGTTTATTTTCCAAGGTTTATGCTTTGAGCAACAGGATGCATGCTGTTTCCTGTTGCATAAGTCATAAACGTGCGAAGTAGGAATGTAAGAGAAAAAGTGAGTGTTGGGTTAATATTAATAAATTTCTGTTGATGGAGTTGAACTTGTAGGTACTTGTTGAGCAGATAAGTAAGATTTGGAGTAAAGAATTGTATGGAAAATGAAGGGAGAGGAGAAAGGGTGGGGAATAGGAACATGTAGAGAACTTTTAAAAATAGCTCTGAAAGGAAGGAAACAAAAGATGGAGGAGGGTGTGTGCCAAGGAACAGATTAAGGTTAAATTACTTTGAGCAGAAGAGAGAAGGAAATTGAAGACAAAGGACAGGAAATAATTGGAAGTGAAGTGTCTGAAGACACAGCAGGAGAGTGATTAGAGAGCGTATTATCTCACTTAAGTCTGTCTCTAACACGCACATGGTGATAAATACAATATTATTCGTTTGTATATTAGAGGATTAAAACAGTCCCTAGGGTCCCCACAGCTGAATCCAGAGCTCATTCCTCTAGAGGCAGTGGACACAAGGACTATTTAATTAGTAGCTACAACATGATATTGAGCTCTGGCTGACAAGTTAATCTATTAAAATAATCATCACAAGGGGTACCTGGGGGGCTCAGTCAGTTAAGTGTCTGCCTTCAGCTCAGGTCATGATCCCAGGACCCTGGGTTTGAGCCCCACATTGGGCTCCTTGCTCAGTGGGGAGCCTGCTTCTCCCTCTCCCTCTGTCTGCCGCTCGCCCTGCTTGTGCGTGCTCTCTCTGTCAAATAAATAAATAAAATCCATAAAATAAAATTATCATCATAGTCAAAATTGCATTTTCCTTTTGAATTTAAATTTCTAATAAGATAATTTTTGTACGATCTAGACTGACCTGTCTACAGCCATACCACCCTGAATGCGCCCAATCTCATCTGATCTAGACTGGACTGAGTTTGTCTGACATGTTTGCAACAAAGAAGCATTAATGATATGTGTACTAACCATATTTACATGTCTTGATTCCAGTTGTGTATGCTTTCCACTGTCTGTGCCATTTAACATTGGTCTTGAATGACCCATTCATTATCCAGTGCTCAAAAAATAAATACTTTGCCTTATGGTTTTAAAGCAAGATTCACTTATTTGAATAGTTATGAAAATGAATGGCAGGAGAAATATAACAAGAGAGAGGTGGAGAAAATTATTTGTCCTTATTTATTATTATTATTATTATCATCATTATTATTTGTATAGACTTAACCCAATACCTCCTTTTACTTCAAGGCTTTTAGTATCAAACGCAGAAGTTTTATTCATACATTTAATGTAGACTATTAGATGTTTAGCATTTTTTTCTTATTTTGGACTTGAATTGCATAGGACATGCATTATTCATGGGCAGAAAATGTGGTAGTATGCACACTTGCATAAACATCATATGTAGGGTATTTTAAATTTAGAAATAGTATTTGGCCTTATGCTTCAGGAAACATCCTACTAAATCATACAATGACTAAAGCTTTTGATAGACATTTATCAATCCACCATAGGATGCCTGCTGTGACAAGCTGTCTTTAGGAACTGAGGATTTGTGAAGATAGAGTTACACTGGGTTTGCTCTATAAAAGGAAAGTCAAATGTAAATGTACTTGCATTGCAACCTGACAGTATAGGTCTTGGATTTGCTGGAACAGTTTTAAGTTTAAATGTCCTGACTCCTAACAGATGATATATGAAACTATATATTCTGGATTTTTGTTAGGAAAATATAGTCACCATGCTGTGACTATACATGGCTGTTGCCAGCGCGTCTCCTTCAGATCTCTCCTGAATTCATTCCAGTTCAAATTCTTCCCCACCTGTGAACTAAAGCTGCCCAACATTGATCACCAGTGTCTATGTAATGTCATATTCAATGGCTGTTTCTCAGTCCTTATGTAAAAGGACCTATCTGATGCATTTGACACAGTTTATCACTTTCTCCTTTTCTTCAGATGCTTTCTTCACATGGCCTCCATTTCCTTGGTTCCTCTGTACCTCACTAGATTCTCTTTCTTAGCCTTATGATCTTATTGGATGCCTTAGGGCTCAGTCCTTGGACCGTTACTATTCTCCATCTGTATTCACTTTGTAAGTGAATCTTGTTCATACCTAAGGCTCTTAGCTGTCTAAAGCTAGTGGCTCCAAATTTTGTGTCTCTAGGTTGGACTGCTCACCTGCGTTTTGAACTTGTATATTCACTGCTACTTGGATATCTAATAAACACCATAAATTAATAAATTCAAAACCAAACTAGAATTTCTCTTTATCTTCTACGTCCTCTTCTCCCAATCTGTCCCATCTCAGAATGCGGCAAGTCCATTTTTCAGTTACTCATGTCGAAAACCTCAGTCACCTTTGATTCCTTTCTTTCTGTCACAGGTCACAACCAAGCTGTCATTGTACCTCGTCACTCTTGCCTTCAGATGTTTCCACTATCAGAGGACTTCTCACCTTCCACCACTGCTTCCCTCAACTGAGTCTCCCAGTTTCTTGATAGGATCATTGCAATTGCTTCCTAACTCTTCTCTGTTTCCACTCTTGCTGCTGTACAGTTTGTTCGTGACTTATCTTCCAGGGTGATCCTTTTAAAGCAGAGGCAGATCATATCTGTCCCCCACTCAAAATTCAATGGCTTCCTGTTTCACACTGGTGAAAAATTCAGAGACTTGACTATGACCCTTATGGTCCTACAAAATCTGACGTCTCCCTCCTCACAGTGTCCCCATGACCCAGTGTCCTATCACTATCCTCTTCCACCACTTCCTTCAAGCCCGCCTCACTCTGCTCCAGCCACACCAAACTCCTACAGGTTTTATGAGTGTACCAAACTGCTCTCACTTCTGGAATCCGGAATTTGGCACTTGCTATTTCTTCCGCCTGAGATATTCTTTTCCTTGTAGCAGCCTGGCTCCTGCCCTGTTTTCTTTCAGGTGCCTACTAAAATGTCACTTTATCTGAGAGGACTTCTTTTAATCTTTCTGTGATAAAGGATACCCATGTTACCAAACATCCATCCACCATTTTGTACTTATCACCACTTGACATGATATTTGCTAGTTTATTTATTGCCTGTTGCTCTTAGGTAATTACATATTTAAAATAAGAATTGCATCCATATTAGGCAAATAGAATAGTTAGCTCCATGGAAGCAGGGACTTTATCTGCTCAATACCGACCACAGCGCCTGATACATGGTAAGTTCCCCATAAATATTGATAAATGCATGATTATAATGACTATATGTTTGTCCTTGCTTCCTGAATGAAACACATATTTTTCATAGATTAATTCAGCCAAAGCAAAGTTCTCCAATACCTACCAACTATTGCTTCCCCTGTAAATAACTTCTTAGCTCTCAGCCTTGATTTCTGTGTAGACAGCCAGACCTAGCAGGCAGTATAAATGGAGGTTCTAATTCATAGGAATATTAGTAATGAACTATAAACACAAACAGACTTAACCTCTTGCACCTGGGTTATGAGTCCTGATAACCACACAATGCACAGTAAGGGCTCTGACCTGCTGGCAAATTGTGAATTAAAAGTGACTTGCGTTCTGTTGCTTATAGTACTTTATTTCCAGGAATGAAATGTCCATTGCAGTAATTTTTTTAATATGACAAAAATACAATTTACTGAACACATCCTCTCCAAGATTTATACTTCTTATTTTATAAGTTGAAGAATTCTGCATTGACATTAAAAAAAAATGCTGGCAGGCAATATACAGAGTGACAGAGCCCAGGCTTTGGTCTATCAGGGTGACTTCAAATAGCTGCTCTTCTAGGTACTAGTTATGTGAATTTGGGAGCTATAACCTTTCTCAAGTTTAGTTCCTGGGCTATAAAATGGGGAGAATAGTAGCATCGCACCATAGAATTGCCTTGAGAATAATGGGGCAGCACATGCAAAGCACTTAGAAAAATTCCAGAGAAAACTCTTGCAGCTTCTTTTTCTATAACTATTGTATCCTTATATTTACTTGTTTCAGTGTCTGTGAGCCAAATGTCCTTTGTCCAGTGGTCATAGTTTTCCAGGAGATGAGGGACAGTTACAAATGCAGTCTATTATTCTGAGAACCGATTTTTATGAGAAAACAGATCATCACCTGTGTGTGAGAATTATATGTTTTTCAAATTCTTTTTAAATTCCACGGGAGAGTTAAATTAAATTTTTGTGCTCTGTTGCCTCAAAAGTGTACAAGAGTGTTTTGTCCTCCCACATAAAGAACAAAATAACTTAAAAATGATTAAAATTAAAAAGTCAATTTAAAATGTTTTTAAAAATGGGCTCATATGTCTTTGCAACATATTTTCTACCTGCGAACTAAGCTACAGAAGTTTGCATCATGTGTTAGCGAGTATTTCTGTGGGAAAGTGCTAATGTTTCCTAAGGAGCATATGGGCCATTAGATCTGATACGTGAGAATGAGTGTGTAGTAGCAATCTTCAGAAAATTATTCAAGGATTTCTTACAGAAGAAACAGAATTTCTAGAGACACAAAAATCAAAATACCAGCTTGAATATTATAATGACACTTTGTGGTTATATATCACCTTTCTCAAATGCTTCACACCTATTTTCTCATCTAGAAACATTTCTGTAAATTAATAAAGTGGCAGGTATTAGTCTTCTCGATATGAAGGGAAAATATATTAGAGAGTTCACTGTTCTGTTTCAGTTTGTACCATTTGAGATCTTCTTGATGTAACTTACATATTTAATATTCACGTTATTTTAATGGAAGCAAGAAGGTTTTCAACTGCAAGCATGATCTTCTGATATAGAAGTAGCAAGTATTAAAAATACACCCTAGTTAATTCAGGTTCCTTATGTGTGTTAAAGCTAAGGAGCTATTAGCACCAACAAATAATATTCTATTCTTCTGTTGAGAAAAATAATGTACCTTAACTGAAGGTGAGAGTATTGAAAGATATAATAACTCTAAATCAAGTAAACATTTACGTGTTTACTTATCATTTAGTATGCACCCACTAAGTGTAAGATACTGAACAGACAGGTTGGATTATACTCAATCTTTGCTATCAAGGAAATTATTTCTTGGTTACAAAATAAATCCATCTTCAGTAATGATTTTACTGGTATCATTGAATTTTAAAGGAAAATATCTAATATAAAATGAAAAAATGATTTAACAATAGATGTAAACAGGAGCCAAATAAATTAGTTTGATAATTTGTGTTCCCTAACTAGGCATTGTTAGGTTTTCAGCTGTATACACATATATGTTCACTGGACTTGGTTAAAATTTGTGCCATTGCTCCCCTATCAGTGTGACTTCAGTCCTAGAAGACACATGAAGAATTGTGACCTTTCTTCCTAAAAATGTGAATAATGATGGCCATTACTATCTGTATGAGGGAGTGCCCGAGGTCATTGATAACCGGTCAAAATTTCCTTCCATTCCATAGGTATATCCAACTGTGCATTCTAAATGTTCTGTTCTTCTTCATATGAACCTGAAACCAACATTTATCAGAATTTATGGTACATAAAGTAAAAATGAACCCATCAAATTATATTAAGATGATTTTCTGTAATGGAAGCCTACAGGACTCTATATACAATAAAAGAAAATTTCCCACATTCTTTTTTTTTTTTTTTTTAAGATTTTATTTCTTTATTTGAGATAGCAAACATGAGCGGAGCAGGGGGAGGGTGCCAAGGGAGAGGGAGAAGCAGACTCCCTAGTGAGCAGGGAGCCTGGCATGGGGCTTGATCCCAGGGCCCTGGGATCATGACCTGAGCCACCCAAATGCCCCAATTTCCAACATTCTAATATTAAATTTAAATTTTCCAAAAATGTAAGAATCACAGCACATTCATTAAGTTCTTTCATTCAGTTGTTCCCAGTTTTTCTTTCTCATGAAGACCTCGAGGTTTTTGCTCTTCTCCTTAAGTCCTGTCTCCCTCTTCCTTCTTTGAGTCCTTTTCAGTCTAAACACAGAGGCCATTGTTGAAGCTCACTATTGTTTACAAGACTAAACTTCATCACCTCATTCTCTTTCTTTTTTTTTTTTTTTAAGATTTTATTTATTAATTGAGAGAAGGAGAGAGAATGCAAGTAGAGGAAGGGGCAGAGGGAAAAGGAGAGAGAGAATCTCATGCAGACTCCATGCTGAGCATGGAGCCTGATGCAGGGATCCATCTCACGACCCTGAGATCATGACCTGAGCTGAAATCAAGAGTTGGTCGCTTAACTGACTGAGCCACCTAGGTGGCCCATTCTCATTCTCTTTCAGTCTCACTTGTCTAACATAACCCTAACTTAGAATGAATGAATGTATTAGCTTTCTACACTCCTACACTTTGCAGCTGAAAGAGTCTTGGGAACATTGCTGAAGGCCCTGATTTGACTTTCTTGACCACCAGTCTGCAACCACAGATATCACCCTTGTCAAAGTCCATGTAAAAATTATGTCCACCAGGGTAGAGACTAGCCAATGACCAATTGATTCCCATAACTTGAAGTAACACTTTCAAAGCTAGCAAAGTTTTTCCCAAATAGTTTTTCCTAAATGGAAAGAGAACATTTGGCTGTCTGACTTCAGTGTACATTTCTTGAACCCTGGTGTTGTTACATAGTCCATACAAATTTTCCAGGGCTCCCTGCCAGTCTCCCATGGCCTACTTCTGGACCACTTTAAAGGAGAAACTTTTTTTGATACTGGTGGAAGAAATCATTCTCCATGATTTTGCATGTCTTCTCATTCTTAGAGTGGGAATAATTGATTTAGCAACACTAATATAAAATATGTCAAGTACGTAAAGAGAAACGGTCACCCAGACAGCCCAAGACATAGAGGTAAGCCAAAAGGTTATCTGAGCCTAGTCAATACCTCATATTTTGCATGGGTCACCACTAGCAGAGAGTTAAGATAATCAGTTTTCTGTATTCACAGACAACAATATCCAGATTCTGAAAATATTCCTCAGAACTCTTTCCTCTAAAAAGCCATTCCTTACAATCCATAGCAAATTAGGTAACTTAAACCGTAAGAGGTAAGGAAATTGGATTTCCCTCATTAGCTTGGACTTACCTGGAATTTGGGGGGGGGTGTTCAGCTCTCTATGAATATAAGGATATGTTCAGGAGGGATGGATATCTGGAAAAATTGGATTCTGTTTAGAGGATCAGATGGCATATGGTAGTTAGGGAAACAATAGTGCATGCTATGAATATATATGGATCCTTTGTGAGGCCAGTATGGATTTCTAGATATTTCCAGACATATCAGAGCCCAATAAAAGACATACTTTAATTTTGAACTTTGACACATTTTTTTAAAGGTTTCGGTTATATGGGTCCACTTCTAGTTCCTCAGGAGGACATCATTCTTGGATACCTTTATGCCTTTAAACATCACTATTACTGAAATCATTAGGTTGAAAGAATAGAAATTGACAGAAAACATGAAAAAAACCCAAAAGCATCATTTTTTTTCCAGACCTATTCAAACTTTCTCGGGGGGGGGGGCAAATACTTTTCTGTACCTTGAGAGAAATTTAGAGCATGTTCAGTTACTTTTTTGGTGATATTCCAATTATAAAATTTTAGTAAATGCTGGACAAACATAATCTCATTCCAGTAAATGTCCAGACTGTATAAAATTCAGTATCATGAACTATTCTTAAACCTATACTACGCTCCCCAAGCTCTGCCTCGCATTAGGCAGGATGGTAGGATAGAGGGTTATGGATAACTTCTCTATTTTTCACTCTGTGTGTCTCCTCTTACCTATTTCCCCATTCCATCCTAGGTTGTCTTTTGGTTCTTCTGAGTTTAAGGTTGAAGGCAAAGAGAGGTAAGAGGCAGGATGTTCTTAATTGACAGATACTGTTATGATCTGGCATTTGTGTTTTCTAGGGTTGATGGCTATTCAAAGGTGGCATTTTCATAGAGCTTTTCTGGGGATTTCTTAAAGCCTTCTTAACTGAGAACATTTACCTGTATCTCACCTGGTTTGTTGTATATTATTCTTTCTTAACCATGTGGGAGACCAGCAACCTACTCACTCTGTTGGGATTACAAGTTTAAAGTGAACTTCTCAACTGAAGGTTCCTAATGACAAGAAACTCTCATATACCCTTGCTCTCCAGAGCAGTCAAATTGTGGCTACCAACAAGTGCATGTTAGTCTTTTCCAGTTCTGGCATCATAATTTCATAGAACTTTGAACCTTGAAACTTTGTATTGCTTAGGTATGAATCCACGATGAGTCCCCCTTTTCCTCTCAACTCTAGGAGAAAAATAACACTCTCTAGAGTGGTTTTTTTTTTTTTTTTTGGTTGCTTCCTATTACTGCATATGGCAAAAAATGGATAGGCAATGTTTTCTCAGTTGTGGGGAAAGCAGAAAGATGTAAAACTATGACATTATCAGGGCTCCTGGGTGGCCCAGTTGGTTGAGAGTCAACTCTTGGTTTCAGCTCAGGTCATGATCTCAGGGTTGTGGGATCAAGCCCCTTGTCTGCTCCATGCTAGGTATGAAGCCTGCTTGGGATTCTCTCTCTCCCTCTCCTTCTGCCCCTGCTCCCCATTCACACGGTCTCTCTAAAATAAACAAACAAACAAAAAAAACTATGACATTATGTACAGTAGTAAAGGTGAATATTTTAATAAAACAGTATTCCCTATTTTTAACCTCTGTGCCCTTTCAGAAATCAAGTCAGAAATTAGAGCGATGATTTCTTTCCCTAAAATTACTGTTTGGAGCATATGGTAATATTTTTCACCATGCACTGCCGGACAAGTGCTACCAATTTGAAACGCTGTTTGAGTTTTAGTGATGCGGGAGTGGAGGGATTTTCTTATGTGGGCAGCTGATAAACTGGCAACTAAAACAAAAAAATGAGAGGATTTGAACTGAAAAGTTAAAACTGTATGGTGAATTGGTGTGCAAATTTGAGGTGAGAATTAACTATTTTAGGGAAGGTTGACTAGAATTTTGAGTGACTCTGTTCAGATTGTGGATCTGAAGGAGGTTCAGTTCAAACCACCTGCATTCCATGGGTTTCTAGGGTTGATTTTAGGTCCAATGCAAGTTTGGCAACTCTTCCCTTCCTTTATCCAAACTCTATGTATTTACTCACTAAGGTGGTGCGTTAGGTCCTGGTCAACTTTATCAGATAAAAGATACTGATGCTAGCTAGAATCTCCAAACTAGCTTTCTGATTGATGCTTTGAAATACAGACAGAAGTTTGGTTCAGTTCAGAGAATAATCTTTGATCTTTGTTTGTGTACTCTGTGCCAACTAGTGTACCATAACAATGATGATACAAAGATAAAGACATGACTTCTGCCACTGAAGACATCCATCTATGATGAGACAGAAAAGTCAATTGTGGAATTTTCCCTAGCAGATTTTCGGAAAAGATATTACAGGAAAGAGTGGTGTGTTTGGAACCCTAGCAGGGCTATTCGCTATGAATGGTGCCCTCCAGTGTTGTACAGTGCAGTGGCCTTTGGGCATAATTGATTTTCAACAATTGTTTTAATATAAGTTTCTAAATATTTGCCAAGTCCTTTTTTCCATTGCACTTTTAGTGATAAAGACTTATTCTGGCAGTAGTGGGGATGAGAATAATGGCCCTGGTGAAGATGGATTGATGTGTTATTTTTATTTCAGTTAAAATTAATAGACTTTTAAAAAATGCAGCTGCAAAATCCTGTAGCAGTAGTTGATTAATCCCATTAAAAAGAGATGAATGAAAGAATATGCTTCCTTGGGAGAAAGAAGTGTAATTCAAACAGAATTGTATCTGATAGAATTTTGTCCTAGATGGTGTATGTTTCCCACATGAATAGGCTTAAACATATATTTAGTAAGTACTAACTTCAAAATAATTGGTTGCTAGATTGGATTCAACCGATATAGGGTGAATACAAGACAGGAGATTTCAAGTACATATTGACTATTCATTTCTCTCTTTAAGTAACCCTACACAAAGGAGATTGGCTTATTATTTAATTTATTGTATTAGAAAATTCCCCGGGAGTTGCACTGTATAAACCTCATTTTTTTTTTATTTTTCATATATTTTCCTGGTTATTTTACTTTCTGTCATATCTCAGCCTCAGAAGTTAATATTTAAAAATTTTGAAAACATAATAAGATATGACTGCTGTGAAGTGACATTTAAATTATGGTAGACTAAATAATAGGGTACTGGAAAATTGACAATTGTTAGTTTATATTAAGTGAGATAAAATGCTTTTAGGTAAGAAGAAAATAATTTCACATAGGAGAAAAATAAAGGGACCAATGTAGGTATATTGGTTAAGGATTGGTTTGGCTATAAAGAACAGAAACCTCTACTGTCAGTATTAAAAGCATAGTAGTTTATTTTTTATTACATTATGAGCAGCCTGAACGTAGGCTATTGTGGTAAATATGGGAGAGTTATCCAAGCATAATGAAAATTATTTAAATTTAAATGATTTCCCCTGATTCAGTAACTAGGGATACAATAATTACTATAGAACATTTAATATTTTACTATTATTATTATTGACATAATCAAGACTTCATTACCTTTATAAAATAAATTCAGTGTGCATATATATATATATATATATATATATATATATATATATATATAAGATTTTATTTATTTATTTGAAACAGAGAGAGAGCAAGTGCACAAGCAGGGAGGAGGATCAGAGGGAGAGGGAGAGGCAGACTCCCCACTGAGCAGAGAGCCCGACATGGGGCTTGATCCCAGGACCCTGAGATCATGACCTGAGCTGAAGGCAGATGCTTAACTAACTGAGCCACCCAGGTGCCCCAGTACATATATATATATATATATATTTAAGGCTTCTCACTCCTTCCCAGAATTACCCAAAGTTTCTGGGGTCTCACTCCACCAAGTGTCTCAGTTGTACTTCTGGAAGATCTATTCAGTTTACCCATTCTTAGATTTGTTGTTACTGCATAGTATCCCCATTAGTGACTGACTTCTCATGATCTCGTGAAAGTTGCTTGTATAATCACAGAATGAGTCCTGGCCTGGCCACAGTGACCTCTGGCTTCAGGTTTCAATCTGTTTGGCTTAAATTTATATGCTCAATAGATTTTCAAAAGCCAGAAAGGAAATCAATTAAGAGATAGTTGAGAAAATGAGCAATGATTTATTATTTATGGTGGTATTAGTAAAAAATGGAGAGCAGCTCAAAGGCTTTTTAGTTGGTAGAATCAACAAGATTTGGCATTTTCTTGGGAGTGTTAAGAAATGAGAAATAACCTCAGCATTTTCGTCTTGAGAAACTGTGTGGATTTGGTATCATTCATGGAGATAGGAAAAACATTTCCTGAGTTAAGAAGCACTAGAAGAAGAGCAGGTATGGAGAAAGAAAATGGATTTACTTTGGAATATGCTGAGTTTTCATTGCTCCTGAACAATCTAAGCATATAGAGGGATTGGTTGGATGTCTGGATATACAGTTCTGAAGTTTAGATGGAAGACTAGATTAAAATTGAGGCTTTGGAATCATAAAAGTATATACACTATTAATTCCATAGGTATAGTTTCTAAAATCTAGAAAAATTCACCTTATTGGAATGAATTGCCTTTAAAGTATTGATGTCCTGCCACTGAAAAGATTCAAGCAGAAGCTGAATGATCTTTAGTCACCATTATAGTAAAAGAACTCATTGGGAAACTCCGAATTCTCCCAATTGTTTTCCCAAATTCTTTCTGAGTTCTGTAAAATTGGGAAATTCCAAATGCTAGTAGATATGAACATTTTTCCCCTGCAAAAGTCAACGCTTATGTAATTCAGTAAAGGTCTTGTTCAAAGACCATGAAAGGAGCCTCTTATGTAACCCCTAGAGATAAGGCTCAGATCATATGTAATGTTTAATTGCTTATTGATATGACAGATGAGAAAAACAGTCCATAAAGTAGGAAGGAGGAGTTACAAAATGAAAAGGTCATGGGAGTTGAGAGTCAGACAGATTTTTGTTTAAATCCTGGTTATGTAACTTATCTGCTACTTAACATTGGACTCATATTTAACCTTTAATTTTTCTCATCTGTTATATAAGGGAAATGATATCACTAGTGGTGAGGATGAAATATAGTGTCTATAATATGCTTTCACAGTGACTTTCATAAATGTGGGGCTTAGTAATATAAAATGGTTACTGCCACCAACAGTTTACATTTTATGACTTAGATTAAGCAAATTAAAATAATTTGTACAAAATCAGCATTTTGGATAAAGAGCTTATGTATAAGTGTAGGAGGTAAATTTAATATATATATATATTTTAGTTGAAAATATGAACATGTGGAAACAATAAAATTTTTACAATATTTTTATGGTTGTCTGATACTGCAGTGTTTTTAAAAACGTATTTACTTATTTTTCTTCCTTGTTATGATTTGTTTAAGTGATGAGAAGTTCAATATCAGGGACCAAGTGAGAGTAAAAATCACTGGATTGAGTTTATGGTTAAACATGAAACACTTAGCTACCTCTTGAACTAGAGCTAATATTAAGAAACAGGGCTCACCTTTAAGGTAGTTATACAAGGACCCAAGCCATACACAATGACGATTTTTCTGTTAGTCAGGGGTCCTGATACCAAATCATAGAATCAGGAAAGGAAGAGAATTCGATGGTTTTTTGTCCAGTCTCCTGAAAGGCAGGTTGAGGGGTAAAGCTCTGAGATTGTAGGACAGGCTGCCAGACTGAAGTTTCCTCCCTTTAATCCTAACCTCCCCTTCATATACCTGTGCTCCTTTCATCAACTGCCAGACAGTCTACACCACAGCAAAAATTTGTCACAAACCTACACGGTGCCCCTCTGGATTCTTAAGCTTGAGCAAGCATGTTGGGAAAAGCTGTGTAGAATAAAACTTATATTGCCCTCTCTTTAATCTAGACTAATTATTCAATGAATATATTATGATGAGTGCTTTGTGTCAATCCAAAGTGATCCATACAGTTTGCTGGAATTGTAGTTACAAGGCTATGTCTTGGCTTATCGTGATTAGATCTGCTCTGTTTACTTTGAATTTTCCCAGTTCTGAAGCTTGTTCTTGTTATAAGTCTTCAATGGTAAGTGATACTACCTCTGCACCTGAAATCCATTTAAATTCTCAGCTGCCCATGGGGGTACAACTCAGTCTGCATTGTTTTGAAATGACCAGCTTCAACTCCCAGGACGCCAGGCCATCTAGATAGCTGTTGAATAGTAGTCAATTATCTCACAGATGTTCCAGCCAGACACTTCCCGGCTTCAGGGCAGGAAATGGTATTTAAAAATGGAGATCTTACTTCTAGATACAGATACATTAGCAGATACTGTATCTTAGATATTCAAGAAAGAGCATGATCTAAAAAATATTTTCATGGGAACCATTCACACAAACAATGAAGTACTTTGGCTAGTTAACATTCATTTCAAGTTAAAAACTTATGAAAAACTTCCATGTATTTTTGAGTTGTATTTTGGAGAGGGGTTTTAGTATACTTCTACTTTATTACTTTTTTCTCATATAAATGTGGATATTCTCCAAGACTGTGTTAATTTCTTGCCTCTGTCTAACCAGGGCTTCTTAATTTTCATGGATCCTAGGGCAATAACATTTAGTTTTCTTTTTGCGGGGAGGTGGGTATTATCTCCATTTATAACGTAGTAGAAATGATGGCACCTATTCCTAGAAAAATGCACAAAAATGCACATATATGCATATCAACAAACTTTTTTTGCAGATAACTTTAGGGTTCATTGACTGAAACCCACTCATGGACTTGCTAGGAGTTGAAGACTGAGAAAGCAGTTAAGAAGCTTTTGCAATAGTTTAGAGAAGTAACAAGCAAAGCTAACGGAGAAGGTGATTAGAACATTTCAATTATGTTTCTGGCAGCATTGCTTAGACTGCCATCCTCACATTATTGAAATGTTCTTCTGGTCTTATATGCCTTAATCTCTGTTTACCTCATTTAATTGCCAGACCCCAGTGTTATAGTTCTTATGTATTTTTGAAAATGACAACAACACAAAGTTTACATTGCTTCAACATTAAAATTTAAATTAACTGAAATGAAATAAAATTAAAAATTTAATTTCTCTGTCACACTGGCCACATTGCAAGTGCTCAAGAGCCACATGTAGCTGGTAGCTACTATATTGAAGAGCTCAAGTTTACAAGATAAAACTGAAACTCCATTATAGAATATGGGAAATGGCTTTGGATCAGGGTGCTTCCTTCTGCTGCACCCCCCCCCCCACAACATAGGATCAAGCCCTAGCAAAGACTTCGCCATTGTCCATGTATCCTGTATACTCATGCTATTTACCTGAATATCCTTGCCTCATATTTTTGCAACTCTCTTCACTCTCAGATATTCACTCTCAGTGTATTAAGACTCCCATGATAACTTTTTTTACTCTGCTGTTGTCCCAGCTCGAATCTAAAAAAACCAATTCTTCCTTTATACTCCCATGGAAATACACTGTTACTGAGTATTAGTCTCTTTCAAATGTGTTTTCTCCTATTATCCTGTCAATACAAGGGGAAACTGAAACTCAGAGAAGTGTGTTGTTCAAATCATTTATCTAGAAACTAGAGGAGGAAAATGAAGCCATTAGTCAGGAATTGCCAACATTTTCTCAATACCAAATGTGCAGGTCTATCTACGTTTGCACCCACTTTCTCTCTCTTTTACCTACTGTAACTTGGAGGGAATTAATCTCCATTGTAAAAAGAATTTTTTAAATTATTGCATTGTAAAAAATAATATGTTGCTTTTGTAAGTGCTCTGCATAACATCACTTTTCACATTATCAAGGACTTTGCTTGTTGCTAGTTTGGTGTCATCTGAAAAATAGAAGACACTTCAGCTTTTGTGTGCTTCATGATATTCTTCCAACCTCCTCCTTCTCCTCTTCCTCCTCCTCTCCCCTTTCTCTTCCTCTCCCTCCTTCCACTTTAACTTCCATAATATTTTGTTCAAATATAATGTTGAAGATATAAAAACTAAAAGCATAAAAGATGAAAAAGAAGCAGAATGCATTGTCCAAGACCATTGAGCATACCAGTAGTAGAACAAGGACAAAAATGTGTATCTTTTAATTCTTGTTTAGTGCTTTTTCCATTTTATTGTAGCTTCTCCTCCTAAGGCCCTTAATTCATGAAAAAGCAAACTGTTCCCCTTAAATTTCAATGGGTGGAAATATGTATCTGTGGAATTTCATCAAAAAAGCTGACAAAGTCTAAGAGTTATAAAAATCAAGTATTTGGTGCTAAGTACTGGTATTTTCAAAATGTAGGTAATTTAAATTTCTGAAACCATCAGAACACAATTATGTATTCAGCTGGGGTTAAAGGGGTGATATTCCTTTTATTACTATATTCCATTGGCCTCCAAGGTGATATTTGTAGTTTTTTTCAATAGTTAAACCTTGAATTTTATTTCTTTCTAATGCAGATGGATTATTTATCATTATGTCTGTCTGTAATTTACATAATAAAAGAAAGGGAAGAATGATAAGACATGGTGAATGAAATACTTCCAGGGTATCCACTTGTTAAAGTATTTGCCAACAGCTATCGATACTTAAAATTCAGTTTATTTCTAAAAGTGATAAGTTAGAAAGCACTCATGTGTCGAAAATAATACCCAGATCTTCTAGCCAAACTTTTTTATCAGAGTGGGCTGTGTGTTCTGGTTAAAGTCAATGAATGAAAGAAGAATGGGGCCCATTTTAGATTGCCCAAAAAAATGTTTCAGAATTTTCTACTTTATAAATGCTATGGTCCTGCATATGGATTAATAATAAGCAAAAAGACTTTAAGAAGACATAGAAGAGAGTATCTTAATTATCCATTTGTAAAATATATTTATTATTTTATATTATTTAGGATATTGGGGTCAGGCAAAGTGACTGAATATTACTTAGCTAAAACATGGGAGATGTGGGCTACTTATTATACCCAGTTATCATGTGAAGATTTTCCTGTCCTTGGTGATTGGATAAACCTGGCTCAAACTTTCAATTTCTCCGTTGTAGAAATCTGTGTCCTTCTGTGATTTTTACAAAGTTACAACCTTAGGTCATCTTCTTTCACATTTGTCCTCTTGGGTACAAAACACTACCACTTGATGGCCATTAAAAGAAATGGAATCTCAACAAGCAGAACATTATTTTAGTTACTTCATTGAAAATATGTGGGGGTTGTGTGCAGTGGGTACAACTGAAACATGAGCTACTGTTTTTCTGTTTTCCTTCCCTGTTTTCTCTTTTTGGAGACCAATGTATATCCCACCTGCAGCATGAACCCTCTTGGAGAGGGGCCAAGAGCAGATCCAGCAGCTCTTTTCATGGGGACCTGCCTTATTAGAGTCTGAGTATCTTTTCTAGCCAGCAACTGCCCCCATTCCCCACATCCCACCTGCTCTAGAACTCTGATGAAAACTGTGTCTTCTCCTTATGCAAATTCTGGGATCCACCTCTTTTTATAACCCTTCTTAGTCCTCATTTTTACTTTTGTTTCCAGAAAGATTGATTTTAGTTGTCATTAAGAAAAACCTCTCTCTAGCTCCTTTATACACACACACACATCCACTCTCTCGGTCTCTCTCTCAGTTACTTCCCCTGATTTCTACATTACAGTGGATATTCAAAGCCTCTGAGGCTATGAGGCATGGATATTATACTACACTACATTATACTATACCACAACACATCACAATTTAATGTAAAAAAGCAACAGAGCCAACTTTCTTCTATTAACTCTCTTGTCAGTTTACTGCCCAGATTGAGCAAAAGTTTGATATTCAATTCCACAAACATTTCTTTAGGGTCATCTAGGTGCTGTATTTTGCATGCAAGGAATAGTACCATGAGGAAAACCTGCTCTCTTACCTTGAAGGAGTTCATGGTTTGATGAAAAAAATCACAGGTAATATATTTCTTTACTTTACCATTAAAAATCCATTAGGCATAATAGTTCTCTTTCACACCTCTCTAACATCCAGTGGAGGAAACACTCTTATCCCAAGTTTGCTTATGATCACTCCTCAGTGAGGTCCTGTTACAACTAGGTGCTCTTTGTCCCTGGCTCTAGAAAGACTCATTAAAAAAATAATCTCTGTGCCAATGGAGGTTGAATCCATGAAATGAAGAGAGGGTTGGATTTTTCAGCAGTTTCCTCCGAGCCATTCATTCCTGCATCATAAGGGAAATCACAGAACCCATGGAAATGACTGTGATCAGGGATAGAAGCACAAGGCAGGAAACAGTGTGGCAGGACAAACTAAGGTGAATATTGTCAGTAGAAAATAGGTGAGGTGAATAGTTAGAAAAAAAGAAAGGTCAGGACTTCCCATTTCTGGTTCCACATGTAAGGAGTAAGGAGTGTAGGGGCCTAGGGCAGGCTGCGCCAAGATGGGCCACTTTGGCATAAAGGTGATTTCGAATTAAAAGTAATAGAAACCTGGGCCACCTGGGTGGCATAGTCGGTTCAGTGTCAGACTCTTGATTTCAGCTCAGGTCATGATCTCAAGCCCTGCAATGGGCTCCATTCTCAGAGCAGTCTGCGTGAGATTCTGTCTCTCCTTCTTCCTTTGCCCTTCCCCCTCTCTAAATTAAATTAAAAATCTTAAAAAAAAAAAAAAGTAATAGAAACCCAACAGATGCAGGAAAGTCTCTCTGCCTCCCCCACAACCACCTAAATTTACATTGGAAAGGAGAGCCTGCAACAGGAAGAAAAGTATTAACAGAGACTCCCCTTTACCTAAGGAACTTATCTGTGTAATAGAACAATCTTGTTTTTCCAAAACATCTCCTTTCACCTTCTTGCTAACGAGCTTTATTCTGTCTGTATTTTTGGGCCCCTCTCCCCTCCTTAGCTCATACAAGCTTCGTGTTGCCTCATTGTCTTTGGAATTTCATGTCTGTGTGGATTCTCTGTACCTATGCCTATTAAATTTGATTTTCTCTTGTTAATCTGTCTCATGTCAATTTGATTCTAGGTCCAGCTATAAGAACCGTAGGGCAGAGGAAGGTCCTTCTCTCCAACAGTAGGTTGGGAATTGCCACTCCATCCTAACAAGTAAAAAGTTGATCAGACTGAAAAATCAACAACTCTACTTGGATCCATGAGAGAGGGAAGGACACAGGGCAAACCACCACCCCAGGATTAGATAGACAGATGAATACAGGGAGTCACAGCTTCTTTGAGTCATTAAATGCATCAAACTCCTTTGTGACTGAGATATTCATACTTGCTCTTCCCCATCTCTTCAGGGTGTTAACATTTATTTATCCTTCATATGTTAGCTCACTGCCCAGTCTAATCTAACTTTCCCTTGTTATCCTTTCTCATGGCTTGCTGCATGCATGAATGTGTGGGAAAATATTGCTTGTTGTACCTTTCCTTTATGTATGTCACTCACAGGAGCCCTCTATTAATAAACTTACATCTGATGTATACAGCCATTTTGGGCCTTGGATCTTGAACCAATTTCCATTGCATGTCCTGTTTCTGTGTACAAAGTGTTTTCATACATATTATGTCATTTGATTCCATTAATACCCTACCAAGTAGTCCCTTGCTTTATTGCTGTTTTACAGGTAGAGAAAGCTTCAGAAGTTTTCACGCCCAATATCTGTTAAATAGAACCCTACGTTCTGATGAAGGTGCTGGTGTCTGCTCGTCAGTGTGAGAAATCTTGCGTAGTAGCAGTAAGAGATTGTAATGGGAATAGGGATATAACAGAAGAATGCAAAAGAAGAATCAAAGAACATGTTAACAGTCTAGTTTAGGCTTTCAAAGCAGTTACTGACATGTTTAAATATTGTCTTTTTCATTCTTTAAATCAGCTCCTCAGTAAAAATGTTGCTGAAATGGAATCAGATACTGGAAATATTTTTTAAATGGAGACAAAAGTGATTTGGGGCCTAAGTAATCTGAAAAAGTGCTTCAACTATTTGCTTTCATTGAGTAGGAAAAGCTAGGCTAAGTTTCAAAATAAATCCTCTTCTAAGATATACATGAGAAGATGCCAGCCATGAGACAAAGAACATCAAAAGGCAAATATCAGAAAACCCTCCATTAAAGCCCCAAAATACACAGTGACGATAATGAAAACCACTACTCTTCTTCCACCTCCCTTAGAAGCAGCGCAACCATAGACACTCAAGCAGGCTATTAAATAGGAAACAAAAAGTGTTCTAAATATTCTCCCCCGATTTTGATTTCTCAGTGTGATTATAGAAAATAAGGAAGTCACTCAGAACAGCTGTGTTGAAATTTCAGATGTTTATCAGCTTGGCATTTCCGGAAAAAAAAATTACATCTCTGAAACCTAATCATTCTATGCCGTAAGGTTACACAGAGCCCTAAGAACTAGTGGGGCCTCCAGGATTGCGATATCTTTTAAAATAGGAATGTTATCTCCATGTAGACTTGCAATGCAAGAACTAAAGGAAGGCTCATTTTGATTTTCTCATATATAATCTTCTCATTGCCACTTGCATATGTCATTATAATATTAAGTGATATATAAATAGTAGATATTTTAATATGTAGGCTCTTATTTCTCCCCCCCCCTTTTTTTGTGGTGATAACTAATCTCGCTGGAAATGTCCAAGTAGAAAAATATGTTGGGTAATAACTACATAGTCTTGGGGATTTTCAACAGTGTTTGACTGTAAACCTAGATAATATTCTTTGGTTTCAGAAAAGAAATGTTTCAAGCAAGATGGAAACTACAGATTGAAAAAAAAAAGGAAAACAGCTTTTGCTTAACTGTCAAAGTGCAAAATAAATTAGTGGGCCTTGTATAATAATTCAGACAACAACTTGTGTTCAGTCCAAATAAGTAGGCCAGGATATCTTTTAGTGTAGAGTAAAATTTTAAAGTTTTCAAATAGTTATTTTGTCATAAGCTAAATGTAACCTGAAAACTAGGTTTAGTCTAGCTTCTCTTGATGTCTTGAAAAGACATGTTTAACAATTTCTACAGAAGATACTATCAAGAAAACCTATTCATACAAATATGTGGAGAAACTGTCTTCTATATTTGCTACCACCTTTCAATGCCTGTTGTAGTTTTAAAGAATTCTGGTTGAGCTTTTGACTATGTCAGCAGGCAGACCATGGTTGAAGTGACGCCATGTGACTTATGAGACTAGGTCAGAAAGGTAATGCTGTTTCTCCCTTGTTCAGTTAAATACTTGTGAATGGAGACCTGAGTTGCCATGTAAAAATCCCACCTGCCCTGAAGCCACCATGCTGTGAGGAGCCCAAATCCTGTGTGGAGAAGCCCCATGTGAGTCCCCATGGCAGCCAGTCTCCCAGCCCAGTTGCCATACATGTAAGTGAGGAAATCTTCATGTGACTCTAGCTCCCAACCTGCAAGTCATCCCCATCCTCTAGGTTTCCCAGGGAGGCTCCAGATATTGTGGGCCAGAGACAAGTCATTTCCACTGTTTCCTGTCTCAATTCTTGTCCTACAGGCACTGTGGGAATAATAAAATGATTGATTAGAGCCACTGAGCTTTAGGTTAATTTTGCGACTCAGCAGTTGTAACTGGAACAATTAGTGACTGGAATTTTTTTTCTAGTGACCACAGCCTTCAGACTATAGAGCCAAACAGACTTCCCAACTCTTTGGCAGGCTGCTTCTTGGATAGTGTTAGTAACGAGCACCAGCTGAGTGTGCAGAAGCAGAGGTGCTAATCCTGCCTTCCCCATGGATGCATCAATAATTTACAAGTGAAAGGGAGACTAGGGGAAACAATTCATAAGATTGAAGGAATATTTTAATGTTGCTTCAATTGCCTGATGATATCAGGAAAATGTTTTATGTACTTTGAATTACCTTGATAGTAACTTAAATTCTACTAATTGTGTATATGTCATCTGATCATGGTATGATCTGAGCAAATGAATGAATTTGCAAAGAATGAATGGAAAAGTCCTCATTATTAATAAATATGAGTTGGCTGACACATAGGTTTGGCATAGGGACTAGTGAAATGTGTGAAAGCATTTGGTCTCCAGACACTAACTCCACAAAAACCATTCCACAATAACCAATCTGCCTTCCATATTCTGTGACCAATGCCCACATTTAGACCAGCTCAGTAGAAATGATACCATTTTAATTGTGTCATTTGGAAGGAATAGTGTTTCTTCTTTTTCCCATCCTAATCATCTAAAGAGAGCAGGAAAAATCCCCTATTTTCATATTCTGCTTCTTCCTTCACCCACTCAGTTCTGGAAATCATCACATTTGTTTCTATAATACTATCAATACATGACAAAGTAATTAAAAAGAATTGAGGCAACATTTTGGCTAAAAGAGGATAAATATTCAGGAGTAAATTAAATCATAAATTTACTTCAGATTAATTCCTCTCCGAGAGAGGACAGAATAATCACTGTAGTTAAAAGAAACTTATTTGAAAGAGCATATGTATTACTTAAATAGTAGCTAAGTCCTTTTCCTATTCTACAGAAGGAATTGTTTTTTAAAAGTATACTGGGAGGGATGTACATTGACAGTGTCTCCCCCACAAAGTGTAAAATTTATTTGATCTTCAAATATAATAGGTCTTATTTTTATTCCAACCATAATTCTTTGGAAAAAGAAGGTAAGGCAGAGTAACATTCGATTTTCTTCTTGAACTTAGTAATGTCTGCTTCTATAAAGATAAAATTTGTGTTAAGTCATGTGTGCACATGCATACACACACAGGCAAAAAAGGAGGTAGTGAATTAGTAAACTGTTCATTTCAGGCTGTGTAGACAGCTAAATTCAACATCACAGGAAACACACATTAAACCCAGATTAATTGTAAAAAAGTGGGGGGTAAGCAAATTTTCAACTTTGCTTCAGACAACTTAGGTCCCCTGAGCTCTACTAAGTCTGATTACATGTACCAGGCTAACCCAGAACATTAGTGGCTTATGAGTGTAGTGGAACAGGAAATGGCCAGTCCACGGGGGTAATGAGTCATCAAACAGATTTTATTGCTATGGCACTCCAGGACAGAGTCTATCATCAGCTTCAACTAAGATCAGGCCTCTGGTTTTAGGCCAATACAGTGTATACTTTTATACAGGCAACGTGTAAACTCACATTTTTTTCTGGATTAATTGCATGTTACAGGTATTTTGCAAAATAGACCTTTTTTTCACAATTAAATAAAGAAAAGGAGTAGTTATCTGGCTTATTAATTTTGTAGTGGAACCTCTGGAACTTATTTTTCAGCCTGCATATAGTGTGAATGTGTATGTGTATATGCATAAATACACACAGAGATAGAACACAAACCAACCAAAAACAACTTCTGTAATTCTTTTCTATAGATTTAAGGAAGTTTCCTGAGTTAAGAATAAGGAATTCTTTATTACTGATGAATAAAATTATATATAATAAGCCCATGAATTTAATAAGGGTCATTATTGACCTCCATACATTTGTGTTTTGGGGAAACACAACATGGGCTTAACTCAGTTGGTTTCAAACATGGCTTGGCAACCCCACTTTCCTTCCCACACCGTTTACTCAATGTAGAGACCCAATCTGCTCTCCTTTCTCCCGCTCAACATGTGCGTATGTGTGTGTGTTGACACAGGAAGACTTTTTTTCAACTTCGTCTTCTGAATATAGCCTAATCTATAGCCTAATCTAATTAAGAGCCAGTTATGTATATGACAATGTTCTTTGCTCATTTGAATATACGTTAAAATAAATTATTGGAAAAATGAAAAAAACTATGTGTGTGTGTTTTACTACAAGTAATAGCAAATATTAAAAACATTAGCTTTGATCATTAGCAGAATGGTTGAATAATCTGTGGTACATTCATGGAATGAAATACCATATAACATTGAGAACGAACAAACTTTACCTCTTCCCAGTAACATGGATGGGTCTCAGAAACCTAACGTTGGTCAAAAGCAGTCAGAATCCCAAAGACTATATCCTATATAATTCCATTTGTATGTAGTTTAAAACTAATCTATGATATTTGAAGGCAAGTTATGTTTACCCTTGGTGAAGTAGTGCATAAAATGGGGTTTGTGATTGACATTTAGGGTGCTGATAATGTTCCTGTTCTTCTTGATCTGGGCACTTCTCACATGAGTGTGTTCACTTTACAAAAATTCCTTAAGCTGTGCATTTGTTATTTGTGTCTTTTTAAATAATATCTCATAGGGGCGCCTGAGTGGCGCAGTCGTTAAGCGTCTGCCTTCGGCTCAGGGCGTGATCCCGGCGTTCTGGGATCAAGCCCCACATCAGGCTCCTCCACTGGGAGCCTCTTCTTCCTCTCCCACTCCCTCTGCTTGTGTTCCCTCTCTCGCTGTCTCTCTGTCAAATAAATAAATAAAATCTTTAAAAAATAAAAAAATAAAAAAATAAATAAATAAATAAAATCTCATAGTTTAATAAAAAGTTCACAAACAAGCCAAAGCCAAAAAACTTAAAACAAGGAAAGAGTGTAAGCCTAACTATTTCTGTATACTTTTGATGCTAATCCAAAGTAATATTCACATTCTTGTGTCCTATTTTTAATGTGAATTTTTATGTTTCTTTTCACAAGGCCTACAGAATGTTTACCTGTATCAATGATTTCCAGCTGATGTTTGCCATCCATGTATGTAAATGGTGCCTTTATAATGTTCTGGGCGGGGTCCACAGTACATTTTTCTAGGATTATGCGGTTTATCTGGGCCATTCTTGGCAGTAATTAAAACAGGTGAAGTTAGTTTGCAGTAGCTTTTTCCTACTCTTCCTCTGCCTCAACTCTTCCTCTTCCTTTTCATCCTACACTTGCTATATTTCCTTTCTTCCTTCCCTTTGTGATTTTTTCTTCACTTCTTTTCAGTGCCTTTTTTGATAACTGGGTTGTTTGAGTTCTTAGGATATCAGGTTCCACAAACCTTTTCCCTTGATGAAAACCTATTTTGCTAATGGTGGATATGTGTCGTTATGCATTTGTCCAAACCATGGAATGTGTACAACACCAAGAAAGAACTCTAATGTAAACTGTGGGACTTTGCCTGATAGTGATTGTCTCTGTGGTTCATCAGTTTTAATAAATGCACTACTCTGGTAGGAGATGTTGCTAATAGGGGAGACTATACATGTGTGGGGTTAGGGAGTATATAGGAAATAACTGTATCTTCTGCCCAATTTTGCTGTGAACCTAAATACTGCTCTAAAAAACAAAATCTATTTTTTAAAAAAAATGCTACTTTACTCAATGGAAAAATTTCTAACAACTTTGCATATGAGTTAATAATTGATTTATACCCACTTTCCCCGTTTTATTATTTATTTATTTATTTAAATCTGGAATGTCTATTTTGCATTTTTTAAAATTTGAACATAGTTGACACATATTACATTAGTTTCAACTAGTGCTTCATCGATTTTATACATTTCGCTATGCTGACCACAAGTGTAGCTGTCATCTGTCTTCATACAATGCTATTACAATACCATTGACTATATTCCTTATGCTGTGCCTTTTATTCCCTTTGACTTACTCCATAACTGGAAGCCTGTACCTCTCAGCCCCCTTCACCCATTTCACCCATCCCCCCACTCTTCTCTTCCGGCACCCATCAGTTTGCTCTCTGTATTTATAGTTCTGATTCTGTGTTTTGTTTGCTTGTTTATTCATTTGTTTTTCAGATTACACATATAAATGAAATCATATGATATTTGTCTTTCTATGTCTGATTTATTTCACTTAGCATAATACTCTATAGGTCCACCCATGTTGTAACAAATGGCAAGATCTTATCCTTTTTTTATGGCTGAATAATATGCGTGATGTATATATATCATATCTTCTTTATCCAGTCATCTATATATGGACACTTGGGCTGCTTCCATATCTTCGCTATTGTAAATAATGTTATAATAAGCATAGGGGTACATAATAGTTTTTTGAATTAGTGTTTCATTTTCTTTGGGTAAATACCCAGTAGTGGAATTATTGGATCATATGTTTTTTCTATTTTTCATTTTTGAGGAAACTCCATACTGTTTTCCACAGTAGCTTTACCATTTTACATTCCTACCAACGGTGCATCAAGATCCCTTTTTTCTTCACATCCTTGTCAACACTTATTTCTTATCTTCTTGATTCTAACCATTCTGACAAATACAAGGCGATATCTCATTGTAGTTTTGATTTGCATTTCCTTGATGATGAGTGATGTAGAGTGTCTTTTCATGTGTCTGTTAGCCATATGGATATCTTCTTTGGAAAAATGTCTGTTTACATCCACTGCTCATTTTTAAATTGGATTATTAGGGTTTTTTGGTGATGAGTTGTATAATTTCTTTATATATTTTGAGATTAACCCCTTATCAGATATATCATTTGTAAATATCTTCTCCCATTTAGTAGGTTGTCTTGTTGTTTTGTTAATGGTTTCCTCTGCCGTGCAGAAGTTTTTCATTTTAATGTAGTCCCAATATTTATTTTTGCTTTTGTTTCCCTTGCCTTAAGAGGTATAGCTAGAAAAATGTTGCTACAGGCTGATGTCAAAGAAATTACTGCCTATGCTTTCTTCTAGGAGTTTTATGGTTTCAGGTCTCACATTTAAGTCTTTCATCCATTTTGAGTTTATTTTTGTGTATGGTATAAGAAAGTGGTCCAGTTTCATTCTTTTGCATGAGGCTGTCCAGTTTTCCCAGGATCATTTATTGCACAGACTGTCTTTTCCCCATTGTATATTTTTGCCTCCCTTGTCATAGATTAGTTGACCACACAAATGTGGGTTTATTTCTGGGCTCTCTATTCTGTTCTGTTGATCTGTGTCTATTTTTGTGCCAGTACCATACTGTTTGGATTACTACAGCTTTGTAGTATATCTTGAAATCTGGGTTTGCGATTCCTCCGGTTTTGTTCCTCTTTTTCAAGATTGCTTTGGCTATTCGGGGTCTTTTGTGGTTCAATACAAATTTCAGTGCTATTTATTCTAGTTCTGTGAAAAACGCTGTTGGTATTTTGATAGAGATTGCATTAAATCTGTAGATTGCTTTTTTTAATTTTAACAATATTAATTCTCCTAGTCCATGAGCATGAAATATCTCTGTTGTTTCTGTTATCTTCAGTTTCCTTTATCAATGTTTTATAGTGTTTACACTTTTACCTCCTTAGGTTTATTCCTAGGGATTTTATTCTTTTTAGTGCAATTGTAAATGGAATTGTTTTCTTAATTTCTCTTTCTGCTACTCCATTATTAGTGTGTAGAAATGCAACTGATTTCTGAGTATTAATTTTGTATCCTACAACTTCACTGATTAATTTATTACTTCTAATATTGTTTTGGTAGTGACTTCAGGGTTTTCTACATATAGAATCATGTCATCTGTAAATACTGACAGTTTAACTTCTTCCTTAACAGTATAGATGCCTTTTATTTCTTTTTCTTTTCTATTGCTGTAGGTGGGATTTTCAGTGCTATGTTGAATAAAAATGGTAAGAGTCTCTTACTCTTCGTTTTTAAATGGATAAAAATCAAAGAAATATATAACTCAATCCATGATATGGGATGGAAAGAAAGGTGATCTAGCTATTTTGAGACCAACTTAGGTAAATCATGTTGGGGAAAAGATTTGTAACTATTTCCCCCTCCCCCTGTTCCCGTATACACACATAACAGTTTGGAGGTCAATAGGGTAGAGGAGATATTTGTTTATCTTTGATTTCCAACATTGATCACCTTGACTGATGCACAGTAGGAGCTAAATAAATTTTTGACAAAAAAATGAAAGCATGAGTGGACGGTATAGCCTGTTTCACCTATTTAAGTACAAAATGGCTCGATCTCTTATTTCTCCAATCACTGTTCCAATAACTATTTTTTCCTGAGTATCACATGCCCAATTAGAAATATATTTATATTATAAGACCTTTCCTTCTAATCCTTAGGGTTGGTTTTTTTTTTCCCTCTAAATAACAAGAGACTTAATCCAAGAGGGTTAGCCTAGTTTGCAAACAAAAATTAGTAATGACCAGGCTATAATTAACCTGGATGATACCTTTTGTGAGCTTTAGAGAAAACATTTCTTCCTCAGGTGAAAATAAAATTTGTTTTAAGTGAAGGTATTATTGCACAGTCTGAATAGCCTGGCCCAGGAGAGCTTTTTAGAGCCCTGGAGGCCCAGCACACATATACCCTCTTAACTAAAGCAACCCATCACATTCAAAGTGGGGTGAGAGTAAGTGAGTGGGTGGATTGGGTGTCCAGGAGCTGTAAGTGGCTGAGGGAAGCAACCTCAGGAGAGGGCAGAAGCAAAGGGCCAAGAACAGCTTCTCCAGTGAGTGGAAGAGACTGTGCTTCCCCAGTTGTGTGTATGACTCTGATTCATGAGAATTATGTTGGGCTTGCCTCTCTCCTGCTGCTCCAGTATTTAGGCTGGAGGCCTACATTTTGCTCCCATCACTGAAGAGATTAAAGTTGTCCCCCTGGATGTTGGTGCCTTGTGAAACCCACAATCTTTTGGAATGCCCTGGATAAGAGGAGTCTTAGCCCATAACTCCTTTTCCTTCTTACTAGCATATGGTGACACTATTGAGTAATCGTCCTTTAGAATCCAATGGACCCATTCCTGCTGGCTAATGTCCTATGTTAGGCACCATGTTGCAACCTGTTATTTCATCCTTCCGTGCCCAATTCCCATGTCACAGTACCTAGGTATAAATAAACTTTAAGTAATATGCACAAATGATGCCAAACCAAATCAACGACCTCCCAACAAATATATCCCTTTTCTTGAACTTAGGTTACCAGTACAACCTCCTGTTTACTCAAGGTAATTTTATTTTAGGGAACTTAATGACTTTTCCTAACTTTGGTGATGACCATTCTGATAAGACCTGCGTATTCCTTTGTTTCCAAAATCCCCTCAATTCTTTATGTAAATTATTCCACTTTTTGCTAGAAAACCTCTTTGAAAACCAGAGATCTCAGAGGGTAGTAGCTTTGATAAAGTCAGAAAATGTTCTGTTAATTCCACTACTACCACCAATCCGTGCCAGTACATGCTTCCTTGACTTATATTTAAGTAATTGAGAGCTTTGCTGGTGCTTGATTATGGACAATGGTCTACTTAAAAGTGAAAAATATCTTCTTTGGTTCTAACTACACGGAGGAAAAAAAACAGTTTATCAAATAAAACAAAATTTTGTCTGCTTTTCAAGGCATCATAATAAAAAAAATTGCACAAACAAGTTTTTGGAATAAAGCTATATGTAAGAGGTTTTTTGTTTTTTGTTTTTTGTTTTGCTATGCTTTTTAGATTTATATCTTGTTAGTTTCTGTCAAATCAGAGAAGACCATTTATTTCATCCTGTGAGACCAGCTGAACTAGTTAATTTTAATAAAATAATTGCATTAGAAAGAGTTGGATATATATTTTTACTGATAGCCATCAGTTGGAATGAAGTTAATTTTAGTCTACAGTTTATATTACTTTTTCCTCACAATTTAGTTTAATATGCTCTGAATGACTTGCTATGAATTAATAATAAAGCCATGATTTCTGCTGGCAATTACAGTTTTTAAAAGTGCAAAATGTAGGAAATTAATTGAATACCTCTCTCCTCTTTTATCCCTATACTTGTATATCTGATTTTATTTTTAGAAACCAAATATCAGATTAGTTGAACATATTTTGATAGGTTTAAATGTCTTCAGTGCAAAGGAAATGTCTGAGGCTTTCTAATTTGACTAAATTTAAAGAAAACCTGGCTGGCATTAGGCAATCTGATAAATTATTTTCCTGTGGAGAGCCATAAGAAGGTCAGAGAAACAAAGCACTTACAAAAATCTTTCCCTGGAGAGATGAGGTGGGGGTCAGGGGGACAGAGAGAGAGAGCTGAGAGCCAGCTTGTTCGAGATGTTTCCATCCACTGGGTGTCACTGCTGATATGAGACTGAACAAACTGAAAGATATTCCTGTGGCAGCAAGAATTTCTGAGAGACAGGATGTGAAAACCTAGGGATTTAGATGCTATCACTTTGATCCGCTACATAACTGAAAATACACTGCATTTATTGTATCAGTATGGTGAGCATTCTGAATAGGATAACGGTACTACAAAACAGAATGAAATATTAAAATTCCTCTTTGTGGCTGCGTAAGCCCTGGTAATAGTTACATTCTTGAATGTATTAAAAATGTTTTTATGATATGCGTCTGTTTTTCTCGGTTTAACAACAAAAACAAAAGAGCATTTAAGGGGACAGAACTCCACTGAGGACTTTGGCATTGGAACATACCTATAGTTTATCTTCGGTTTTTCCAATTTATAAGTGATGGACTTAAAAGGTCTCTGGTTGCCCACGCAGACAAGAGTTATGTTAATACTGGAACTTTCTTCTTTTTTGGTCAAACAGTTGGCAATACCCATTGAAAATGGATCTGTCTATGATGTAGGTTACCTCTGGAGGGCTTTTTTTTTTTTTTCTGGCTTGTTTTTTAAACCCATTAACCTTTTGCTAAAATTGCTTTTTTAAATTTTTTTTATAATAATTTTTTATTATGTTATGTTAGTCACCATACACTACATCCCTAGTTTTTGATGTAATGTTCCATGATTCATTGTTTGTGTATAACACGCACTGCTCCATCCTTAATACCCATCACTGGCCTATCCCAATCCCCCACTCCCTCCCCTCTGAAGCCCTCAGTTTGTTTCCTAGAATCCATAGTCTCTCATGGATCATTCCCCCTTCTGTTTACCCCCCTTTATTCTTCCCTTCCTTCTCCTACCCATCTTCCTATTTCTTATGTTCCATAAATGAGTGAAACCATATAATTGACTTTCTCTGCTTGACTTATTTCACTTAGCATAATTTCCTCCAGTCCCGTCCATGTTGCTGCAAATGTTGTGAAATTGTTCTTTTTGATGCCTGAGTAATATTCCATTGTATATATGGACCACATCTTCTTAATCCAGTCATCTGTTGAAGGGCATCTCAGCTCCTTCCACGATTTAGCTATTGTGGCCAATGCTGCTATGAACATTGGGGTGCATATGGCCCTTCTCTTCACTACATCTGTATCTTTGGGATAAATACCCAGTAGTGCAATTGCTGAATCATAGGGTAGCTCAATTTTTAACTTTTTAAGGGACCTCCACACTGCTTTCCAAAGTGGCTATACCAACTTGCATTCCCACCAACATTGTAAGAGGGTTCCCCTTTCTCTACATCATCTCCAACATTTGTTGTTTCCTGCCTTGTCAATTTTTGCCATTCTAACTGGTATAAGGTGGTATCTCAATGTGGTTTTGATTTGAATTTCCCTGATGGCTAATGATTTTGAACATTTTTTCATGTCTTCATTGGAAAAGTGTCTGTTCATATCTTCTGCCCATTTTTTGATTTGATTATTTGTTTCTCATGTATTGAGTTTGAGAAGTTCTTTGTAGATCTTAGATACCAGTCTTTTATCGGTAGTGTTATTTGCAAATATATTCTCCCATTCCGTGGGCCACCTCTTAGTTTTTTTGACTGTTTCCTTGGCTGTGCAGAAGCTTTTTATCTTGATGAAGTCCCACAAGTTCATTTTTTCTTTTGTTTCTCTTGCCTTTGGAGATGTGTCATGAAAAAAGTTGCTGTGGCTGATATCAAAGAGGTTGCAGCCTATGTTCTCCTCTATGATTTTGATGGATTCCTGTCTCACATCGAGGTCTTTCATCCATTTGGAGTTTATCTTTGTATATGGTGTGAGAGAGTGGTCAAGTTTCATTCTTTTGCATATAGCTGTCCAATTTTCTCAGCACCATTTATTGAAGAGACTGTCTTTTTTCCACTGGATATTTTTTCCTGCTTTGTCAAAGATTAGTTGCCCAAAGATCCGAGGGTCCATTTTTGGGTTCTCTATTCTGTTCCATTGGTCTACGTGTCTGTTTTTGTGCCAGTACCATGCTGTCTTTGTTATCACAGCTTTGTAGTATAGCTTGAAATCCGGCAACATGATGCCCCCAGCTTTGTTTTTCCTTTTCAACAATTCCTTGGCGATTCGGGGCCTTTTCTGGTTCCACACAAATTTAAGGGCTGTTTGTTCCAATTGTTTGAAAAATGTCATTGGTATTTTGATCGGGATGGCATTGAAAGTATAGATTGCTCTGGGCAGCATAGACATTTTAACTATGTTTATTCTTCCGATCCATGAGCATGGAATATTTTTCCATCTTTTTGTGTCTTCTTCAATGTCTTTGAAAAGTGATTTGTAGTTTCTAGAATATAGATCCTTTACCTCTCTGGTTAAGTTAATTCCAAGATAACGTATGATTTTTGGTGCTATTGTAAATGGAATGGATTCCTTAATTTCTCTTTCTTCAGTCTTATTGTTCGTGTATAGAAATACAACTGATTTCTGAGCATTGATTATGTATCCCGCCACATTACTGAATTGCTCTACAAGTTCTAGTAGTTTGGGGGTGGAGTCTTTTGGGTTTTCCATATAGAGTATTGTGTCATCTGTGAAGAGAGACAGTTTGACTTCTTCTTTGCTGATTTGGATACCTTTTATCCCTTTTTGTTGTCTTTTTGCTGTTGCAAGGACTTCTAGTACTATGTTGAATAATAATGGTGAGAGTGGGCATCCTTGTCGTGTTCCTGATCTTAAGGGAAAGGCTTTCAGCTTTTCCCCATTGAGAATGATATTCGCTGTAGGCTTTTCATAGATGGTTTTTATGAGATTGAGGAATGTACCCTCTATCCCTACACCCTGAAGGGTTTTAATCAGGAAAGGATGCAGTATTTTGTCAAATGCTTTTTCTGCATCAATTGAGAGGATCATATGGTTCTTGACTCTTTTCTTGTTGATATGATCTATCACACTGATCAATTTGTGAATGTTGAACCACGCTTGCATCCCAGGGATGAATCCCACTTGGTCTTGATGGATAATCCTTTTAGTGTACTGTTGGATCCTATTAGCTAGGATCTTGTTGAGAATTTTGGCGTCCATATTTGTCAGGGATATCAGTCTGTAATTTTCCTTTTTGATGGGGTCTTTGCCTGGTTTGGGGATCAAGGTAATACTGGCCTCATAGGATGAGTTTGGTCGTTTTCCTTCTGTTTCTATTTTTTGAAACAGCTTCAGGAGAATAGGTATTATTTCTTCTTTGAATGTTTGGTAGAATTCCCAGGGGAATCTGTCAGGCCCTGTACTCTTGTTTTGGGGGAGGTTTTGGATCACTGCTTCAATCTCTTCATTACTAATCGGTCTGTTTAAATAATCTCTTTCTTTCTGTTTCAGTCTTGGTAGTTTACAGGTTTCCAGGAAGGCATCCATTTCTTCCAGGTTGTTTAATTTATTGGCATAAAGCTGTTGATAAAAGTTTCTAATGATCCTTCCTATTTCATTGGTGTTGGCTGTGATCTCTCCCCTTTCATTCATAATTTTATTAATTTTGGTCCTTTCTCTATTCTTTTGAATAAGTCTGGCCAGTGGCTTATCTATGTTATTTATTCTTTCAAAGAATCAGCTTCTAGTTCTCTTGATCTGCTCTACTGTGCTCCTGGTTTCTAATTCATTGATCTCTGCTCTAATCTTGATCACCTGCCTTCTCGTGCATGGGTTAGGCCTGTTCTGCTGTTCCAGCTCCAGCTTCTTGAGGTGAGAATATAAAAGCTGCATTTTAGATTTTTCTATTCTTTTGAGTGAGGCTTGGATGGCTATGTATTTTCCACTTAGGACCACCTTTGCAGTGTCCCATAGGTTTTGGACCGATGTATTTTCATTCTCGTTGGTCTCCATACATTGTTTAAATTGATTTTTAATTTCCTGGTTTACCCAATCATTCTTGAGCAGGATGGTACTTAGTTTCCAAGTGTTTGAGTTTCTTCCAAATTTTTCCTTGTGATTGAGTTCCAGTTTCAAAGCATTGTGGTCTGAGAACATGCAGGGAATAATCTCAGTCTTTTGGTATTGGTTGAGACCTGTTTTGTGACCCAGTATATGGTCTATTCTGAAGAAAGTTCCATGTGCACTTGAAAAGAATGAGTATTCTGTTGTTCCGGGGTGTAGTGTTCTGTATATATCTATGAGGTCCATCTGGTCCAGTATGTCATTCAAAGCTCTTTTTTCTTTGTTGATTGTCTGCTTAGGTGATCTATTGCTGATAGTGGAGTGTTGAGGTCCCCTACTATTAACGTATTATTATCTATATGTCTCTTTATTCTGGTTTGTTAAGAGTTGGCTTATGTATCTATCTGCTCCCCTGTTGGGGGCATAGATATTTATAATGGCCATATCCACTTGTTGGATGCATCCTTTAAGAATAATATAGTGTCCTTCTGTATCTCTAACAGTCTTTAGTTTAAAATCTAATCTGTCTGATATGAGAATTTCTACCCCAGCTTTCTTTTGAGGTCCACTGGGATAAAAAATGGTTTTCCATCCCTTTACTTTCAGTCTGATAGTATCTTTAGGTTCAAGATATCTGAGTCTCTTGTAGACAGCAAATGGATGGGTCATGTCTTTTTATCCAATCTGCCACCCTGTGGCGTTTATGGGAGCATTTAGCCCATTCACATTGAGAATGATTATTGAGAGATATGATTTTAATGATGTCATGTTGCCTGTGAAGTCTCTTTCTATAGATTGTAAATTTCTGTTCTGTATCACTCTTGGGGCCTTTTTACTTTTATAGAACCCCCCTTAATATCTCATGTAGGGCTGGTTTGGTGGTTACGAATTCGGTCAATTTCTGCCGATCCTGGAAGGTCCTTATCTCTCCATCAATTCTGAATGACAGCCTTGCTGGATAAAGGATCGTTGACTGCATGTTCTTCTTGGATAGAGCTTTGAAAATATGCTGCCAACCGTTCCTATCCTGCCAGGTCTCTGTAGACAGGTCTGACGTTATTCTGATATTTTTACCTCTGTACGTAAGGGTTTTCGCTTTCAATACTGTATCCTTGGATCTAATATTTGCGAAATGCACTATGATGTGATGTGGTGTAGGTCTGTTGTGATTGACCTTGGGAGGGGTCCTCTCTGCCTCTTGGACATGAATGCTTGTTTCCTTTGCCAGATTAGGGAAGTTTTCAGCTACAATTTGTTCAAATATCTCTTCTAGACCTCTCTCTTTCTCCACCCCCTCAGGGATGCCGATGATTCTGACATTGGAACCTTTCATTGAGTCAGTAATCTCCCATAATTTACGTTCTTGAGATTGGATTTTTTTTTTTTAAGATTTTATTTATTTATGTGACAGAGAGACAGCCAGCGAGAGAGGGAACACAGCAGGGGAGAGGGAGAGGAAGAAGCAGGCTCCCAGCTGAGGAGCCCGATGTGGGACTCGATCCCGGAACGCCGGGATCACACCCTGAGCCGAAGGCAGACACTTAACGACTGTGCTACCTCGGCACCCAGAGATTGGATTTTTTTGAGCCAAGTTTCTGTTTTAACTTTCTCTTCTACCATCCCATCCTCCAATTCACTAATTTATTCTTCTGCCTCATTTACCCTGGCCGTCAGAGCATCTAGTTTAGACTACATTTGATTCATAGCATTTTTAATTTCTGCCAGATTCACTCTCATTTCCGCCCTTAGAGATTCTATATTCTTGTTAATATTTTCGTTAATATTTTTTTCAATCCTACACATCATCTTGACCATTGTTACTCTGAACTCCATTTCTGACAATTTGGTTATATCCATATCCATCAGTTCTGTGGCAGAGGCCACAGACTCATTATCTTTTCTTTGCTGGGGGGGATTTCTCCTCCTCGTCATTCTGATGAGGAGAGCTTGCGGGGATGCCTGGAACCCAAATTATTTACCAGGACCCAGGCAGTGTGCACTTGTTTTATAGGGACCTTAGGGATGTGGGCTTCTTGATTTTTCAGCCTACCTTCTGGGGGAGGAGCCTGCCGCACTGATACTCAGGCAACGCTGTTTGGGTAGAGTTGCCCTTTCCCCTGCGAGGGGGGATGGGGATGGGCACAATGTGAGCTGGTATTTCCGGGCTTTTGTTCTCTGGCGGCTTTCCCTGGTGGTTTTCTGTGACTCTTCTGAGAGTCAGAGCAGCAGTGGCCGTATCCTAGCCTCTGTCTCAGAACAGAGATCGCAGTCCACTCTCCACTGAGCTCTCTTGGCCACTTTAACTCTGTTTCTATCGGTGCTGCTAAAAACCCTGCAGCATCCTGGGATGTGTGCCCCACAGCCACTCTCCCAGCCCTCGCTTCCAGGGCTGGCACATCTCTGTCCTTTGTGCTTCTAACACCGCCAGCCGCCCCTGGTTCCTGTGCGTGGTCCTGAGCTCCCTGTTTCAGTGTGGTTCACAAGCACTCCTTTGGAGCGCTAGTTTTCAGTCTGGTTGCGCACATGCGCTCCCGAGCTCCCGGTATCAGTCTGGTTCCAGTGAGCGCTCCAGAGCTCTGGTTTTCAGTCTGGTCACATGCGTGTTCCCAGGCTCACGGTCTCAGTCTGCTTTCTCTTGGGTGTCGGTCCAGGAGTCCGACTGCCTCCCCAGTGCAGGTGGCTACCACTTCCCGGCACCGAGTGCGGCAGCTCCCTCCCCCTTCCATTTATCTTCCGATATCTGTGCATGGATTCATGGTTCCCCACTCATACCTCAATACTCAGCACTGGAGATGTTCATTTGTAGAGATCCAGATGTATCTTCCTGCATCTCAGGTGATTTCATGGGTGTTCAGGATCATCTGGTAGATATTCAGCTCAACTTAGGTGACCAGCTGAAAAAGGGGTCCCCTACTCCTCCACCATCTTTTCTCCTCCCTCCTAGAAATGGTTTTAAAAAGTGGACAGAAACTGAATCATTTTTCTCACCATATGATGTTCTATGTCTTGTTCGTGGTATAAGACTAAACTTCTGATATAAAATAGTGAGGTACAGATTTGATGTCCTTAGGAATGAATAGAGGGTGCAAAGATACAAAGGAGCAAGGACTATCTTTCAAATCAAGAAAGAAATATGGAGAGAGAGAAAAAAATTAATAGTAAGTGTGGTAGGAGGATAAAGGGGAAATGAGAGAAGGAAATAAGGAGATGAGCAGGAAAAGATTTAGGAAGAGAAGGAGAAAGGGAACAAAGGGAAGGGAAGTGGAAAGACAGGAGGAAGAAGTGGAAATAAATAGCTCCCCACGCTGTTATTTAATGATCTTGAAGGGAGTCATTTTAGGTGTTATGTGTGCTTTGGGAGGTGACAGGCTAGGAGACAGTGAATGGTACCACCTGGGACTTCAGGTTAATTCAGAAACCTAAGAGATGAATTGGTTATTAATTGAAGTAACCAGAGATGCAAGTTCAGGGCTGGTAGAAAGGAGAAGAAATGGTTTGAGGAAGAAATAATAAGAAATTTATGACCATTTTCAAGGCATGGGATTTGGGAAAGGCTAATGGCTAAACTTCAGTATTGAGGGCACTTCAAACTCCTGTGCTTGCTTCACTCCTGCTAGCTTCTTGCAATCATATTAATAGAAACACCATAGCATATTGTAGTGGTGGTGATTCCACAGAAATGCCTTCTGGTGAAAAGTGGATCCTATTTAGAGTTCCATAGTCAGCTTTCTGGTGTCTTGAAATAAGTTGTTAAGGGTGTAGGTGACAGCTTTGTATAGGACATTAACTCTATAAGATAGGTATGTGGCCTGTTTGTTCACTCCTATATTCTCAGCCCTTCAGCACCCAGTAAGCATTGTTGTCAATTTTTATCGAATCGTTGAAGTGATAAGTCTCCTGGAAGCATGAGTTTGTTACATATGACTTCCAAACATCCAGTTACTTCTTGCCTTTCCCAGCATTTTGTCCTCGTCCCTGGAATGGACATCCTAGTCCATACTTCAGATGTGTCATTAGCACTAAAACTTGTACTTTTTACTAAACACTGTGGGATCATTCAGCAGTGGGGGACTTGGAGGTCTACTCTGTTACTTAGGTCTCAGCAACGCTGGGACAAGTGAAAGAGAAAGGAGAGCATGGTCTCAAGTCACCAAAGATGATGCTCCAAGTGTCTTGTTAGAAGGGTTATCTTGAATAGGTGACATCACAGGTAGTGCTTCTTTCAATATTAGCTATTATTTTCAGAGCACTGCTTAATATGCTTCCTATACCTGCCTGACTTTTTTTCTTCCCAGAAAAATTAACATACTCTAGCATTTAAAGATTAGAATAAACCTGGTATGGTTAAGGGAAATTATGAAGTCCGATTGCTTTTTAGTGTAACTTAGGTTTGAGTAAATGTAGGTACACAGAACTTGCAGCAAATAGAATTATTTTTATTTTGTTTCTTTAACTTGACTTACTTAAAATATTCCCCCCCCCCCTCACCAAGAGTGCAATCTTCTACAGGTATTGGCATTGGAATCAGAGATGACAGAATGCCACTACCTCTTTTGCTCTGGTTTTCGCATGTGAAGCTATGGTTATGTTAATTGTACGTCTTAAATGGAAATATTCTTGAGAGGAAAAAAAATGTTTTTCCCTGCATATTCTCAACCATGAATAATGTTGCAAACTTAATTGGTATTAAAACTAGCTCTGGTTGACAACTAAGTGAAACTGATTTTTGATTTGGGTCTCATTTCTATCAAGTATGTGTATGTGCATCCACGTGTGTGTGTGTGTGTGTGTGTATTGACAGGCATATATAACATATGCATATGTCGTGTGTGTGTGTGTATATATATGAACAAACATACATAAATATATATATTTGGTTAGCTTGCATCAGAGGAATGATAAGAAAACGAGTCACAAATATACAAAAGCTGTAAATAGCAATGAGTGAAGCATTATTACCCATTGCCAATAAACTTGGGGTAGGATAGTTAGTGAAAACCTTATAATACTAGTGATGGAATTATAAAATAATCTCTGGGGACAGAAATGTACACTTTATCACTAAAGAGATTTACAAACTAGATTACTGAAAACATCCGTGGCTGTATTATTGGAATAGTTCTATACCGATATGGGTATGTATTAAATGCCTTCTTGGTTTTCTAGGTTTACATTAGTCTTTGTATTATTTTTATATTCAGCTTTATTTTTCTTCCCTTTTTTTCTATAATTGCTTGAAAATATTACCAGAGGCTAGTCTTTCATTTTTGTGCCTATTGTGCAATTTTCTTTAAGTGCATACACATCATTATTATGGTGATTAACTGTGTATGATTAAATCAACAAGATTAAAATTTAATGAAGAAAAATTTCTAAGATCTTGTTTAATAATTTATGCCTTCACTAGATATTCTTGGTGTTTTTCACAAGGACAAAATGTACATGCTTACGTGTGTGTGTGTGTGTGTGTGTGTGTGTATGTGTATGCACGTATGTGTTTTCAATAGCAAATTCCTACCGTTGTGAAATGAAACTATAAGCAATTCAAGGAAAATGAAGGTAATAGTAAAGGGAAAAGAAAAAAAATATTTTTTTGTACAGCAACATACTTATTCTGAATACTGACTGGTTCTTGCAACGGGGTGCTGACAGTGTATTAATTCTTTCTGTGAGGTACTATTTGGAAATAGATGCGAAGAATGAAGAGTTACCCTAACATCCCTTAACAAGACTTTCTGTGCAAGAAATTGAACCTAACATCACTGGGGTAAAACCAATACATTTTAGGCTGGAATGTATGTACACAAGAGGCTTTATTGATATTTCATGGCAATTTAATGCGCGCATAAATTGCAGCCTGTAGTGCAGTGCTGCCCGGCACATAATTTTTGTTGACTTAGTAACATTTAAATTAGACACAATTTAAATCTTTTTAAGTAGATCTGCATAAGGGAACAGCCTTACTGCTTACAAGTAGTTTCATGGTGGGAATAAACTTTTGGTGAATAATTACTAGCTTTGCGTACTATGTGCAAACAAAATTATAACAAACAATAACACACATAGTTACCTGTTAAAAAGAGTTACAGTAGTTTTGTTCCTTTAGGTTTGACTATATTTGATTATTAAATACTCTGGGCTCTGAAATCGATTATGTAGGGGCCTTAAAGAAAACAGTTTTAAAGGTAATATTGCTGCTGAGATATATCCTGTACTCTTCCTCATTTGGATGTTGCCAGTCCATAAAAGAGATCGTAAACCATGACATCATTTGAATTTTTGTTTTTCATATCCTGTATTTCTCCTATTTCATTTCATTGAGCAAAGGGTTTCCTTTTGTATTTTAAAGAGTACAGCTGTCCTTTTTATCTTTCATGAATGTTTTAGCTATGTCTTCAAACAATAAGCAAAATATTGCCAAAGAATTGATATTTAAGAACAAGTTCATCTTATTTCCAGAGAGCAAACAAGCGATATGAAGTCTCTTAAATCCATTAATTTCATTGGTAGACATTGATTCATTCTCTGGACTTGTTGGAACCATCTAAGCAGACAGGAGATTGTGGAATCCTTCAACCCAGTGGTATCACCTCTCTACTTGGGTACATTTGGAAATATTTGAGAATGATTTTGATTACCACATGCCTGGGGACTCCTACTGCCATTTCTTGGATGTTGGCCAGGGGGTGCTAAATGTCTTGCAGTGCAGGACAGTTGCACACAGTGAAGGCTGTTCTCATCCTTTATGCCATTAGTGCTTTGTGAGAAACAGTTAGCTTTATTCTTAACATGAGTGAAAACCCTATCTTCTTTGATTCCCATTAAAGTCAGGTTAGGTGTTCTTATTTACAGTTTCCCGAATAACGTTCATGTATATTTATCACTCTATTCCACATTTTTAAAAGATTTTATCTATTTATTTGAGAGAGAGAGAGAGTGAGAGAGAGAGAGTGCTCGAGCAGCAGGGAGAAGGGGACGGAGAAGCAGGCTCCTGAGGGACTCGATCCCAGGGTGCTGGGATCATGACCTGAGCTGAAGGCAGATGCTTAACTGACTGAGCCACCCAGGTGCCCCTCTATTCCACATTTTTTTTTAAAGATTTTATTTATTTATTTGACAGAGATAGAGACAGCCAGCAAGAGAGGTAACACAAGCAGGGGAAGTGGGAGAGGAAGAAGCAGGCTCATAGCGGAGGAGCCTGATGTGGGGCTCAATCCCAGAACGCTGGGATTACGCCCTGAGCCGAAGGCAGATGCTTAACCCAGATGCCCCTCTATTCCACATTTTTTAAAAAAGTAATTATTTTCTGTCTATCCACCACAGATACTTTTAAACCCTTGCAGTATATGGCTGTTCCTTGTTTATTTTCAAGGTGGAAACTCAGGGCAGAGTTTCTGAATGGAATAAACTAGTGGAACATGCAGGAAGTTTTTTAGACAATATGATTTTTAAAGGAGAAAAAAAGTAAAATGTATTAAAATCAGAAATAAGATTTAAAATTTAATAAACTTTTATTACTCATAAAAAGAGGATTATTGTTATTTTTCTTGTGTTGAATCATGCAGCATCATATTTTGATAAAAATAAGGTTTATTCGGAATTTAAGGAAGAAGTTTCCCTCAAAATATTGGAATGATGATATAATGGCAGTCACCTAAAATATCTTATTTCACAGATGACAATCCAAAATCACTCTTTAATTAATGTCTTTAAGGTCACATGACTTCTTTTTCACATAGATTCTTTATGACAGGGTCAGAACTAGAATGTGGTAGTGTTAAAACCACACTTGGGCAGGGGCTGTACCTCAATATCCAACATGATATCTGCTATTTGGTGAGAACCTGACAGTATTGGTAAAATGAATGATGCTTTCCAACTCTTGATCCAAACTCCTTCAGTTATACCACATTGCTTCTCTGGGATAAAGTTGACAGGAAATTATATAATGATAAAACAGATACTCACTGGTCCAGAAAAATAGTTTACTTTGAGCTGGGATAAATGTTTTCTTTTAAAGAAAATCTTAGATTGCTCAATCAAGTGGCTTCTGAATGGCAAATTCCAAATAGTCGATTATATTATCAATCAAACTCTGCTACATGATGACCCAAATAATCAAACTACATAAAAAAATGATGATATGGAACTTGTTTCTTGGTATTCACCTACGCATGGTAGATGGATTCATTATTGTGTATTGTATGAGCCATGCTAATAATATTCTAGCAATAATCTGGTACCTTGCTGTGATTTATATTCTAAAGTACAAAACAAGGCTATACATTATTACCTTTTCTCTGCACATTTTCTCCCTAACAACAATGTGGAGTTGACAGAAGCAGCAGCTGAATATCTTTAATAGCAAATGATAAAGAGGAGTAGTTTCTCTTTATCCATGATTTATCAATGTACAAAGAGTGCTATATGAATAAAAATATAAATGTGCATATGTCTTATTAAGCATATTAACCTTCTCAAGCATACCTTTTAGAGTTGTCTTTCAGCCATTTTCATTTATATTCTAAGCTTTGTTACCTGCTGTGCTGTTCTTATTTTTTTTCCTGTCTCTTATGGCTCAGAGCTCAATGGAGAGTAATTTGATGAGTGAAATTGTATACACAAAGCTGCATCAGTTATCTGGTATGAAATTCAGCTTTTGCCAGGTTTCTGTTGATCAAAATGCACAGGCAAAAGGGATAGAATTTGGTGGGTATTTCTGACATTTGAGTAATAGATCTAAATTCATGTGACTTCGAAAGAAATAATTACAAATAGTAAAACCGGACTCATTCATTCATGTATGTATTTTTTCACTGGGATTATTAACATAAAGTTTGTCTAAAATGAACATCAGTGTTTCTATTATCTATTGATGTGTAGAGGGCCACCTTAAAACTTAGTGGCTTAAAACAGCAACTTATTATTCTCTCTCACAATTATGCGGACTGACTAGACTCATGTGTATTCTTCCTCTTGAGTCTGTCATGAGGTTACTGTTACATGGTAGCTGAGAAGAGTTATTTGAAGGCTTAGATGAGCTAAACATCTAAGACAGATGCTACATTGGAATGGCTAGTGCCTCAGCTGGCCTGGCTGGAACACCTGGGAGCTGCCTGGGCCACACACCCTCTCTCCATGACCTCTCCATATGGCTAGCTTGGCTTTTTTACAAAATGGCAGTCTCAAGAGAGTTGGACTATATCTCTGGTGGCCGATTACCCTCAGGGTTATTTTAAGAATCTTAGGAAGAAGCTGCAAGGCTCCTTGTGATCAGACACCAAGCAGTGTCTTCTATGTATTCTGTTTTTTACACAGAATACACAGGGTCAGGCCAAATTCACAATGGGAGGAGGTTATGAAGGGGTATAAATAGCAGGAGATATGGTCATTGGGAAAACTTTCTTTAAGAGACTTGGTATCTCAGTTTGTTTAGATAATTTGCTTTCACTATCTTAATCACTTTCATGGCCCTCCTTGAAATATATTAGTTTATTATAGATGAGTAATACTATATAAGTGGAAAAGGACATACAATTGTAAATTTCTTATTAGTTAATTATTTTCATTTTTACGTATTTCACGCAAATGCTTCTTTCAATATTTCTTTAATTTTTATCTTTTCTGAGGCACTGCGTCCAGATGATCTTTTTTCTGCTTGACTGCTGTCAGTACATAAATTGTGCTAGTTATTGATTTCTAGTAGCAATGCATTACAACCAGCACAATAAATACTTTAAAAATTTTGTCAAGGTATAGAAAGCAAATTCTACAACTTGCAAATCTGAAAATAAAGATATATGTGAGTTTTAAAGCTGCAGATAGTATCACTGCCGGCCATATGTGATCCTTACTCATTGATTTATTGAACATTTATTGGATAACTGTCGTCTTCTGGAAGATCTGAATACTACGTTGAACACGACATGGTTTATGCTATGAAGCTCATGCTTTTGTAAGGTGTTCTTCAATATCAGTGCTTCTCAAATTGAATGTGCAACAAAAATCACTGGAAGGCTTGTTAAAACACAGCTTCTGGTTCATTTAGTCTGGGAAGGGGCTTGATGGACAATTTGTATGTCAAACACATTATCAGGGAATGCTGTTGCTGCTGGTCTGGGGACCATACTTTGAGATTCACTCTGCTAGCCAAACATTCTAATCACGTCTGCTTCTCATCTGATGTAGGACTAGAAGAAGGTCAGGCAAATTGTGCCAGTTTGAAACAACCAGTGAAACAAACAACCCTTGATTTACATCCAAAATGATGCCTGTGAACTGAAGACAATCCCTGGGCTCAGTTTTTCTGAGTAAACCCAGACCAACCCCAGGGGATTTAGACTCTTACTGAATCAGAGTCAGGAATGACGGAAAAAGTCAATTGGTCAAATTCAATTTTCAATATTGGAAAACCCATCAATGATTTCATCATAATTGATTTACACAGACAGGGCCTTAGAGACAACCTAATTTCCAGAAAGGCAATAATATAATGGAAAGACCATGAAATTTCAAATCAGAAACCAGTATGAGAGTTCTGATTTTACCACTTACTGGCCCTATGGGACCTTGGGAATGTTTCCTTCCTTTCTGGGAATATATTTTTTTCCTTACCTATAAAATAAGACACAGAGTAAGATTCACATTATAAAAGTGTTAGGGGCATCAGCTGAAGTAGTGCATAGGAAAACTTCAAGTTATTATGCAGATCTTTTAGATATTTGAGGTCATTGTTGACTAGTGATTGAGTCAGTAGTGCCTTGTTTTGCTGCTAATTGGAATCCACAAACCTGTTGGTCTTTACACCCCATAGTTATTCAGGTAACTTCAGACGATTAATTGATTCATCATTTACCATATCTTTTATCTCTCTTCTCCCTGCATTTTTTTTAATTGCACTGTTGTCTTCAACTTCATCATTTCAAGTCTGATTAAATGCAATTTTCTACCTGGAGGCCAGTTATTTATTTATACTGTAAATGCTCCTTTCAGAAACAAAAGGAGGAAAGATAGTAAAGATAATCAAGTCATTATTTAGTAAATACCGTGTTCCAGTCATTGTGGTAATAAACTATCCATGCATTATCTTTTTTTTAACAGTTGCAGCAGCACTTTGAGTTAGACTCTGTTAAACACTTTCCTGACTTTTGACTGAGAAAGGTGAGGTATAAACAAGTTTTGAAGAAGGAGCTGGAACAGCCTGAGGGCAAGAACTAGAATGCAAAGGCAGGTGTGTCCCAGTTGGGAGGCCTTACTCATATCCATCCTTAGTTGGTTGACCCTAAGCCTTCTCCGGCTTTACAGAGCATAAACAGTAAGGAGGGGACCTGAAACAAAATAATCCTTCCAAGTATAGTTCTCACCACCTCTACTTACTCAGCCTGGGCTTGTTTCCTTATTGTCCCTTTACTTGCATCGATCCATACATTGTTGCATTCTTAAGAAACTATCTTGTAGCCAATGATGATGATGATGATGATGATGATGATGATGATTCACTTTCATTGAGTACTTGTGATGTGCCAGGAATTTATCTGAGTTTTTTATATATACTAATTTTATGTAACAATATTTAGAGATAAGTACTATTATTATCCCCATTTTGTACATGATTAAATTGAGGAACAGGGATATTGAATAGTTTGTCCTAAGTCACATGCTAGTACATAGGAAGTTGGTATTCAAGCCAGTCTAACTGACAGCAGAGCCCATGATCTTAACACCTATATCATCTGGATTTCTGTGCTATATGCCACCGACTGCCTTTTTTCCCACACTTATCTTCTCCATCTAAAAGTCCAACCTCCTTTATTTCTCTACCCATCAAAATTAAAAAAAAAAAATTAAAGATCACACTAAACTTTCCCTGCATAAAGTTTCCTAAGACAAGCCATATCACCCGGCATTTATGCCATTCATTTTATCTGTATGTGTCTATAAATGGAAAATATTTTCTCTCAGACTAATCACTAAACAAGTTTAATAATGGGGGATATTTTCTATTTCTGTTTTCCCTCTGCCCGGTAGGGTGCTAAGGGATTAACAATAGGTACACAATGCAGTTTTTAGTGATCAAGTAGCAGAGTACCCACTTTTTTTTTCTGTCTCACAGGACTCTCCTGCCATCCATACAGGAATGTACCAATTTTCTTTACTTGGTCTAGCTGGAGTTTTACTTTATGCATCAAGTTTTGGTAGACTCTTCCCACTAGAATGACCTTTTCCTTTGATTTTATGGCAGTTATTGTCACAGCATTCATTTCATTGTTCCATTGTAATTTTATTACAAAATTTTCTGATGTAAATTTGACAGAATACTAATTGATAATGAGCCTCCTTAGAAGATATTGGTTGGGGTTGTTTAGTCCTCTGTGAAATACTCTCAGGAAGACTGTTAGTTTTAACTGCTAGTGATGTAGGTGCAAGAGAGAAGTGTATAAAGAAATCAATTTCTGGGTAGGGTAGATATCAAAAAACACATGCAGTAAGTCTGAAAATCCTGTTAGAGACATTATTATACTGAAGGTGCTTAACATTTATGAGATCCTTCATGTCTTAGAATTGAGAAGGAGAGTTGATGGGTTTCAGTGCCCTTATCAATGAAATATTATCTTCCATTCTAAATGTAGGTTTCCTTGCTCCTTTCTGTGGTATATAAGACCTACTGCTGATTTTTTTAGCTCTTTCTCCTTTTGCTTTTCTGAAAGTAAATATTGAGGAAGAAAAGTCTGAAAGCTACAATGCTCATATTCACACCAAGAACATGGACAGATGGATATCCCAATCCATATTACTTACAATTTTAAGAAAACTAATATTGGTTAAAGCATGATATCTGTATAGCAGATGTCCATCTTTCTCCAACAGCTCCGAACACCAGCTGTTCAGATGAGGTTTTTATGAAGCGTAAAGTCTAGGTACTGCTGTTCTATGTCCTGAATAGTCTTTTAATTTTTTGAGAGCTGTAAAAAAAAAAAAAAAAGAAGAAAGAAAAAAGAAAAAAAAGAAAGAAAGGAAAGGAAAGGAAAGGAAAGGAAAGGAAAGGAAAGGAAAGGAAAAGAAAGGAAAGGAAAGGAAAAGAAAGGAGAGGAAAGGAAAGTCTCCAGGAAGAAAGTGAAGGAAACTGTGTTGGAATGGTATCACACTAATTTAAGTACTTTTTCTCCATTCATATATGCGCAAAGTCTCTAAGACCAGACTTAGAGCAAAGAATTGAATGGATACCAAATATTTTCTTTTCATGTATGAAATATGCAGAACCACTTCCCTTGCTTGATGGTAATTCAATTTTATAGGGTTAGCAAATATTTTTCCCTCCAAACTTTAATATCAAGAGGACTTTTCAATTTAGAAATAAATATCCTGCCTCTACCAAGGGCTTTACCTTGATTAACCTTCCTAACTAACTGGGGAGGTTGCTTGCAATGAATGTGTTTGCATGTGAACTTCAAGCTGGTTTTATTGACATAAGAGGTCAATCTAACAAGGTCCCAGCATCAAGGGAGGAGAGCAGAGAAGCTATACTAATTGTGGCCATGAAAAGCATGTAAGTGTTTTCATTAAAAGTCAATACTCATGCAGATTTTCAGTTCACCATCTGGCCCTGTTTGCACTGATATTTGAAATGCAGGAAGCTGATTTAGTTACCAGATTTCTTCATCATTTTGTCATATATTCATAGACTACCTTTTTACCATTTCTAAGTAATATAAATGAAAACATAGTAACAGACTTTCTATATCTCATTTTGTATTTTTTAAATATTTTGAATCCATATTTCAAAATATAGCTAAATTTAGTTTTAGTTTACTATTAAAGAAGAATTAACTTGGCCATCCAATTTAAACATATGTACTAATCATAGGAATTGAGGAACTATTTGAAAATGTATGGTTAATATTGAACTAAATTTATTTACAAGACTTTTGGTAATATGTGTGTGTAGGGGTAGAGATGAGGGATGGAGATGTTTGGGTATAGATGAGGGGATGTTCTTCATTCTCTAATACCTCTTTGGAAATTACAGTGAATTTAGCAGGTACATATTAGAGCTACAATTACCTCCTAGTAGCATATAGAATCAGAAATAATTATTTTAAAGCTGATTTTGTTGTTTGTTCCATTTATTATCTCTTTGTTCAACATGTGTGACTCATATGAAGATGACACTATTAACGAACAATTCTTTGAATTTGTGTTTAATTTTTTTATTACTAGATGAGATTGTTTCTTTGAACTGTTCTTTTACCTGTTAAACAAATATGAGTCTTGGTGAATAAAAGACTGAGTGATTTGGGAAAATTTTAGAAACAATAATTTATTCAATTAACAAAAATATATTGGGAATTTAATATATGCCAGACACTGTTCTGGGTGCTGGGAATTTATCAATGGGATATAATGAGAGCAGCTGATAAAATAGTGAGTGTTTAAGTCCTTTACATGCATTGTCTTATATAATAATCATGATAAAAATCATGAGGCAAGTCCCCACTCCCCACTCCCCTGCTTTACAAATGAGACAGCTGATGCTTACAGAAGTTAAATAATTACCTAAGGTTTCACAGCCAGGAAGTAGTGCATCTAGGATTTAAAACCAGGTTTTCCTGGGTTGGCTTCACTATCCATTACTTTTTATGCTAACACAAAGGGAATGTTAATGGAATTGGCAATTAATATTCTGCTTTTTGGTAAAATTCAACCAAATGCTGTATTTGTAAATTCAATCCCAATAGTGATTGTTATTTGTTCCACTTACCCTATCTCATTGACCCATGATCACACCTTTCTCTTTGTATCTTTGTCCTTGTATTCCTATAATTTATTTTAGTTAGATCGCTCACCACTCCTCTCTTCACTCCTTTGGTAAATCTTACAGCCTGTATCCTTTTTTAGTTTTAGCTGAAATTTACTTATTCCTCCCTGAAATCGTCTGTCTTCTTCGAATTTCATTGAGCTTATTTTCTCTGAACATCTCTAGTACTCTCTGTTGTTCTACTGAAATGGTGCTAAATTATGTATTATGTTGTCTTGATTTATTGGCTTATTCTCAATTACATTTTGAAATTTTAATATAAATAATTACATCTTCTTTAGTATTTCTATCAGTCAGACAAACTTACAAAATAAATCAGGATGTTAATGCATGATAGAGAACAAACTAACCAGAGATTGGGTGGATTAGTATATCAAAAACATTATCCTAACAGGTCTAGTGAATAATGTAAAACCTGATTTTTATTGCTGTCAGTAAAATGGAGAATGCAAATATTAATTGTGGAAAATGCCACATTTCAGAACAAGAAATGACTGACAACAGATCAGGAAGTCAGGAGGAAATCCACATCAGGAAAAGGGCATCTCTGTGATCACAGCTAATCCAATCGTTGTATGCAGGAAAACTTTCCACAAGTCACCCATTCTTCATCATAAATTGGAGATATTTTACTGATAAGATTGAGAACTTTCACAGTGTCATCAGAGTTCTGGTCTCCTGAAATGCCATCAATTTGAAATAGTTTCAAAATGTGAAAATCACTACACATAATGCGAGTGTTTTGCAAGGATTAAGTTGTTGCTTCAGTGACTTGGGCAAGGATTTTGCAAGGATTAAGTTGTTGCTTCAGTGACCTCAGTGATTTCAATGTTATGGTGGTTATCATGAAGTCTAAAAAAAAGAAAGGTGGTAAGAATCTGTCCGTATGTCCCCATCCTGGCTTTGATGACATTATGTCCTGATCACGGACACAAGTATCCTTGCCTATAATGGAAGATGACTCATTAGGTTACCATGGCATTATGAAAATATTGTGTAATGCACACTTTATTGGGTATGAAGTGATTAAACAGAAAGTCTCCCAGCTACTGTTGCCTTGGGAAGTTTTAATGATGCCATGCAGTAAGTGTCACGGTTGCTGCCTAAATGGAGAATCTGTGTCTCCCTTCATCTCTGAGCAGGAAAGAACACCTCCCACCAGAGAGCCTTTAGAACCTCTGCTACACTTAGAGAGATCACATTGCTGGAGCAGAAAACACTTTTTTTCCTGCACATAGACCAGAAAAGAGATGATAGACACAAAATGCTCAATTTAGAACAATGCGACAATGTGTGACATAGGTATTTGAGGGGTTAACAAGTAAAAGTTTGTTTTTCAAAATTTCTACATTGAGTGTTCATGTAAGCAAAGACCACGTCTTGGTACTATGGACCTAGAAGTAAGAAGTGAGGGTCTCAGACCAGAGGAGAAAAATGTGGAACACAAAAAAGAAGGGTTGGACTTTGCCATTACAGGGAATGTCCTGTGAGCCATCTTGGTTCACGCTTAACACTAGCTCATTATTATTAATTAGACGTTGTTATGTGCCAGACACATGGTAGATCCTGAAAAATCAAGGGAAAGATAGCAGATGTGATTCCTTACTCTCATAGAATTTATGGATTAATAGGAAAGACATTAAAACAAGAATCATCCAAACAAGGTATAACCACAAACTATTTTCAGTGCTATGAAGAAAAAATACAGGGAGGGTAATGATTACAGTGTTTAACAGAGTGACTTAGTAAAGCCTGGAAGATGGAAGAGCAGGGAATTTTCCTAAGAAAGTATTATCTAAGCTGAGATCTAAAATGAATGGACAGTAAGTAGATAAAAGGGGTCACTGTCAGGGAAGAGGTAGTGAGGACTGGAGAGAGGTGGACAGACCATCACATGCCAGACAGTGTTCTGTGGATCAGGAAGCTGATCCAGAGTGGCTGGAACTAAAAGAGAAAGGGGCGGGTGAGGTTTGGGGGCAGACCTTCTAGGACTTTATGGGTCCTATGTAGTATGTTGGTCTTGATTTTAATGGAAAGTCAGTGAAGCTCTTAAGATAAGAAGATGATATTATTTAAAATTAAAATGATGTCTGTCCATATTATAAACAATAGATTAAATGGTACAGAATGAGTTAGAAAGGAACCAAACCAAAGAAAAGCAGCTCCTCATGATTCCACTGTCAGCTGTAGGAAGGAGGAACCTGTACTGTGTTTTTCAAGGCATGCGGAGAAGCAGTTATGTGGTGTTCTGTCAGGTGAAAGGAAGAGAATGGTGCTATGAACTTGGTGGGAGGTACACAGAGTCATATCAAAGAGCAGTTTGGAGAGTTTTTCCTGATAGTGAGGAGAGGATGAGAGTTTGCCAGTTGTGAGATTGGCCTGGGTCCTGGCAAAGAACCTTCCAAGAGATGACTGAATCTCTGCTGCAAGATTTCATGAACGCCAGTCTGCGTGGATCATTCCTGATCAGCAAGAACCAGCCTTGGGTATACCAGGTTATCATGGCAGTGAGGTGGAGCCACTGCTTGTCCTAAGAGACCCTATCAGGCGAAGCAAGGAGTGTGGTCAAGGTAGATCGCTTTCTTAATTTTGCACAGCACAGATTGGAGGAAAGAATCTTTAAAATTTGCAGACTGAATTAGTTCAGACTAGTTAGTTAGGTGGATGTTGAGCAGGGTTAGGGGAATTACGAATTAGTGTTTTAAGCCACTAAGTTTGTTACATAGAAACAAATGAATGGAACATCTGAAATTGCTGCTTTTCTGTTCATTTGTTAGCACCATCGTTTGCCACAACTAATGATGTATAGTGACTTTTCAGCTTTCTTCCTCTTCCTCCCTTCTCAACTTCCTTTAAGTTTTAAGTCTCCACCTGATTTGATAAATAATATGTCATTATCAGAAATTGGGTTGCTTTTTACTGAAAATTTTGTTGCATTTTTCAACTAATTTATTTATCGTGGCATATCCTGTTATGCTGTATTATAAATTCATGTTTCCGTACATGTTTCCTAATAACATGTTATTTTTAGAGAATAATAAGTAATATTTTATCATTATAATACGTTAGTTTTTTAGTTATACATGGATGGGCATTTTATGTATGTGTGTTTTATACAATTGATTAGGGGCTTAGCATTAATATGTATTGTATTATGACCTTCCCATTTAAAATAATGGGAAATAGTTTCCTCTTTGGCATTTCTTGCCCAGAATGTCAGAGTTTTCAGAAATGAATTGCTGATATTAAATAAGAGTTCTCAATTTTTAGGTTTCCCACTTTCTGTAGGGGAAGAATCAAGAGCGAGAAGGGGCTTCTCTGTTGGGTAACCATAGAATAGTGTCTGCAAGTGGGTGGAAGATACCGAGTTTGTTTTGGATACGTTAGTTGTCTGATGTTTTCACACATAGGTAGAGAAGCCAAGAAGACAATTGCTTACTTAAACAAACAAACAAAACAAAACAAAACACTAGGAAATAATCAGAAACCACTGTAAGTCCTTAACAATGACTCAGTGGTATTTGGGTCAGATAAAATTATGAGAGGGAACTATACACATACAGTGGCCTAGGAGGTCCACCTTCAAAAGCACAGATGAGCCCAGTTATTTTACACAGATACTACCTAATATTCACCTGTTTGAAGCTAGAAATTGAGAACAGATTGCTGCTGGTCATAGCAGTGGTTTACAGAATCTTCCATTTTAACTTATGTAATAGAAAGTCCTCATGGGTGAGAGTTATATTTTATGTGGCCGGAGCAATTGGCTCAGGCCCCTAAAGAACTCAAATGTCACTACGTATGGGAGAGAAATACAGCCACACGTTTCTGTGAAAATTCCATATATGTACAAGTGAGATGCAAAGAACATATGTTCAGCCATAAATACGTTCATGTATAGCAGTCTTGTCCTTCTGGAATAATCACATGCAGAGACATTTGAGGAAATGCAAATAAACTACTTAGAAGTGTTCTTGGCACTTTGTAAGTGCTCAATAAATGTTAACTGCAATAATAATATTATTGTTATTCTTTTCCTTCTGTTTCTACTCCTCTTTCTCCTCCTCTGCCCTTTCTTTCTCCTCATATTCATTGCTTCTCTGGGAATGCCATCACAGTACTGTTACTGATTCCCAGTCACCCACTTTCAGAACAGAGAGTCATGATTAATTCTCTTCCTTGCCCGTCTGCTTTTCCAATTAATTCCCTTCTAAGATCAATTTTACTCCCACACCCTTTAGTTCTCTCCTCCATCTCATCCTCCTTGCCACTGTCATGTTTAATATTCCTATAACTTTTCATCTAGAAAACACCAGCCTCAAACAGAGGGTGGATTGCCTGTGGGCCGTGAAACCTATCCTTAGAGCTCTGTAAAACAAGACATGTCATAAAGATAAAGATAGTTCAGTCTTGATGAACCTTTTCAAGATTTTTCTATCAGAAAACCTAGAAACATATTGAAGGGTTTTTTTGCTACGCATGTTTCATTCTTAATAGTGAAGTATTGATTTTATTATGACCCACAGTCAAGGGCAGCAATCCCATAATATTTTTAAAGTTTAGGGCTTCTAAGATCTGATAATCTGACCCAGCTCCTGACTCATTTCCTTCATTCTAGCTGCTTCTTTCTCATGTACACTCCTTTCAGGATAGTGTGTACTTCTGTAATGAAATTGCACTGCTCAGAAATTAACAGTGATTTATAGTGATTTAAAATATCTAACATCCATAGAGATGTGGGTTAGGGAGAATTCCATAATGTTCTGGGGGTATGAGTATAAAGAATAGGCTTTCATAGGGAAACCTATATCAAGGATAAGCAAGAGAAGATTGTAGCCCACTGATGTCTCATCATCCTCAGAGAGATTCTTTGAGGGCAGGGTACTTCGGATACAGCATAGGTTTGTGTGACAGGTGTGGGTAACTGTTCATCTGCTGAGCTACCTCTTGGTAGAGCATGTGGGAGAAAACCTTTGATAGATGTTAAGAGTCAAAATTCAATATGAGTGTCTGTGCCAGCTCTTCAGAGAGTCGTATGAAAATGCCAGCTGCTTGGAGAAGGGAGTGCACTCAGGCCCAAGGGAAGTTGAGCTCTGGTGTACCGGGATGGGGGAGTGCTTGGTCTCTGTCAGCCCATTGCCAGGTAATCTGAGCCTCAGTATTTATTCACTGGATAATCCTGCTTATCTCTCTCCACAACTTCTTAACTACTACTAAGTTTTGACTCAAACCTACCTTTCTGATCCTGACAGCCCTCCCTTGCCTCCTATACTCTCTTTTCTCTCCTTTCCTTTCCTTTCCTTTCCTCTCCTTTCCTTTCCTTTCCTTTCCTTTCCTTTCCTTTCCTTTTCCTTTTCCTTTTCCTTTTTATATTTCCTGTGCTGTTTTTCCTTGAAAGATTTACTCATATTGGGATATCTACCACCTTGCTTACATCAGCCCTTCACTTCCACACTTACACTTGCCTCCTACATCAACTTCATGGTTATTCTACATAACTTTCATGTTAAATACTGCCCCCCTTCATGGAGTCTTTCTTTCCATTCACCTAAAATCGTCTGGATTTTTTTTGATAGGGAAGTAAAATATTTAGAAAGCTAAGCACTCTGTTTAAAAATTAAAATAGTTTTTGAGTAACTGTGTATTTTTATTCTTTTCATCAAAACTAATTAATACAATAATGCCTTTGTTTAAAAATTCCATTTAATTAATGAAAAATGCAAAGGACACAAACTGACTTAGAGATGTCAGGATACTTTGTAGGAACTAATGTTTTGTGAACTGTATGAATAAGCCAAGCCAAGATATCAGTTTCAAGCTTCTGGTAAAAGTGTCTACAGACTTCTAAGCAACAATTTCTATAAAGTTTGTCAGTCAGGCAATGAAATGTGACCTTCTTTAAAGAAGTTTATAAAATTGCATTATTTACAAGTTTGGGAGTATATCATATGTTAAATAGAAATGAGTTTCGATGCAAAATATAAAACCCAAGCAGGACCTGAAAAGATTCTGAAGAAATAAGAACATACTCGGAACAGACATTTGTTAAACTTTGAGAAAGTATTAAGAGGAGTTAAGGTAAAAATTCATGTGGTATCCAATTGCACCTAAGCAGCGGGCACAGAGTGTATTTCAGAATAGTGTAAAATTGCTTCTTGCCTAGGAATATGCTTTAAATAAAGTAGAAGTAGAGGTTCCAAAATAACAATCTGTATCTTAGAGAGAACTAGTAAATAAATGTGTAGTGCAACAGCATGTACTATTTGTGATTTGTTTTCTTGAATCAGTACTACTAGAAAATGTTTCCTAAGTACTTATAATGTATGAAGAAATATCCATAGCACAGAGACAGATGTGGCCTCCACCCAGTGATTCTGCTATCTAAGTAAGTCTGGTAACAAAGCAGACATAAAAACACTGAAGATGGATGACTTACATGGAGGTGATGCAGTTTGCCTATGGTTTTATTTTTCTGGTTTCTTCTTTGAGGCCTCTCCCATTGCTCTATGATTTTAAAGAGGTGCCATGTGTGCGTTTACAGAATTGCATTTTGGCCCTATTTTCTCCTGCATAAAGAGTCTAGTATGAGGCTAATGTTAAATCAGTATGTTGCAGATTATTGCATCCAAAGGCCCTAGTTCATAAGAAAAAGAAAATATTTTTTCCTACACATTTATGCTTATTCCAGCTTTATTTGTACATGGCCAAAGTAAATCATGCTTGCTAGAGATCTGTGATGCGATATTAGCAATTTAATAGAGATGCTGGTTTTGATGATGGTCATCAGAATATCTTTTTAAAATATTTTTAAAGAAGTTTTTATGGTCATTATCTTTAAAATTTCCATGTTGTAAATAAATAGTAGGGTTTTTCCTGCAAAAGAACAAGTTAATAGGAGAAAGAAAATGGCTGGGAAGTAGGTAGACTTTAGAAAATTCTGATCAAGCACTGTTTCCTGGAGGAATAGTCTCTGAGGAATGTGTGTCTCCAATACTGGAGGACCTCAGGTATATTAACTGAGAATGGTTGATATGCGGGGGTCCTTAATGTACCACTGAATTGCATCTGCATCCATAAATTTTGGAAGGGCAGTGGCTTCTTGCATGTGTCTTGTTACCAACAAGGATAGACTACAAAAATAAGAGAGAAGAATAAAATGGACAACTCAGGTCCAAAGGGGTGTTTAATGACTATCCATTTAATTATTTATTCATAAATCACATATCTGTTAACTAACTCTGTGCTCAGAGATGAACTGGTACTTTGAAAATTACCTGTCACACTGAGCAAATGATGATCACCTCTTACAATTAAGAATTACAAAATTCTCAATCCTTATTGTCTTTTAATTGTGCTTATGTTGTAAAAAGCTCTTTGTGAATCCCAAATACAGAGAAAACTGAGATTGGAAGTAAGTTGACATTTTTGATATTCTGTTAGATACTGAAGTTCTAGTGGATAGGAGTGATATCTATGCATTAACTAGAATAATACTTGCTTATATTAGACATTCAGTATTGCTAGATGGATGAATAAAGGCACTGTGATAATTGATAGAGTGAAATGCTGGTGTCACAGAAGCACAAATAATTCCTTCAGAATAAGGTATTTGCTAGTGTGTCAGTTAGTCTACCTGAGAAAAGCCATTGTAAGCATTTGTTGAGGAAACTGAGAATACTTGGTCTTGAGATTTAAAAAGTCTCCAGGATGACCAGTGTTTGTCCTTTGAAGGATGGAAAGAGAGATGTTGGGGAGAGATATGGTTGGAAAGGTGGGCTGGACCCAGATCTTGAAGAACCAAAGGTCATTCTAAAGAGTTTGGAATTTTAAATAGAGAGGTGACAAGATTAGCTTTGCATTTCATAAGAATCAGTCTGTTCATTACCACTGTGGATACCACTGTTACCAGAAAACTTATTTAAAGAAATAATGACCCAGTGTTCACTTTGGCAGCTCCTATACTAAAATTGGAATAATACAGAGATTAGCATGGCCCCTGCACAGGATGACATGCAAATTCATGAAGAAATAACAACCCAAACTTCCCAAATTGGAGAAAGTAAGTGGACATTCAGATTCATAAAGCAGAAAGGATCTCAAATAGGATAAATCTAAATAAGTCTACATGAAGACACACTATAAGGTAGTTGACAAAAGTCAAAGATAAAATGAATTTTGAAAATTGCAAAAGAAACTTTGTCACATGCAAGGGAGCCCTCATAAGACTATCTGCAGATTTCTTAGCAGAAAGCTTGAAGGCCAGAGGGGAGTTGGGGGATATGTCTAAAGTGCTGAAAGAAAAAAAACTACCAAACAAAAATACTATAATTAGCTGTGAATAGTTCAAAAATGAAGGAGAGATAAAGACTTTCCCAAACAGAAACTAAGGGAGTTCATCATCTATAATCTGCTTTATAAGAAATACTAAAGGGAGTTCTTCAAATGAAAGGATGAAAACAATGCAAAAGTACATGAACCCTGGTAATGATAAATGTATGAACAAATGCAGAATACTGGAATACTGTAATGGTGATATATAAACCACTATTAATTTTAATATAGAGATAAAAAACACATTAAGAATAACTATAACTATAAAATTTATTAACAAATTCACAATATAAAAAGATATAAACTGTGATACAAAAATACAGATTCAACGGGTACATGCACCGCAATGTTTATAGCAACATTATCAACAATAGCCAAACTATGGAAAGAGACCAAATGTCCACTGACCAATGAATGGATAAAGAAGATGTGGTATATATATATAATGCAATATCATTCAGACATCAAAAAGAATGTAATCTTGCCATTTGCAATGATTTGGAGGGAGGTAGAGTGTATTTTGTCAAGTGAAATAAGTTAGAAAAGAACAAATACCATATGATTTCACGCATATGGAATTTAGGAAACAAAACCAGATGAACATAGGGAAAAAAAGGGGAAAAAAGAGAGGGAAGCAAACCATGAGACTCTTAATGATAGAGAACAAACTAAGGGTTGGGGGGTGGGTGGGGAACGGGCTAAATGGGTGATGGGTATTAAGGAGGGCAGTTGTTATGATGAGCACTTGGTGTTATATGTAAGTGATAAATCACTAAATTCTGCTCCTGAAACCAATATTACACTATATGTTAACTAATTAGAATTTAAATAAAAATTTGGAAGAAAAAAAGATGTAAATTGTGACTTCAGTAACAAAATAAGCATGGGCAGGAAAAGTAAAAAGAATAGAGTTTTTATATACTATTGAACTTAAGTTGTTATTGGCTTAAAATAGGCTGTTATAAGATGTTTTATGTAAACCTTATGATTACTACAAAAAAAACCATACAGAATATACACAAAAGAAAAGAAATAAAAATATATGACCACAGTAAATAAACAAAACTCAAAGGATAGCAAGAGAAGAAAAGATGAACAAAAGAACTACAAAACAGAAAACACTGCAATAGTTAAGTTTTCCCCTAAGAATAATTACTTTAAAAGTAAATGGATTAAATTTCCTGATCAAAAGACATAGCATGGCTGATGGATGATAAAACAAGACCCAACTGCATGTTTTCTTTAGAGGGACTTTCTTTAGAATTAAAGACACACATAGTTAATGGGGTAGAAAAAGATAGTTAATGCAAATGATAATCAGAAGAGAGCAGGGGTGGTTTTACTTATATCAAACCACATACATTTAAAATACATTTTAAGTCAAAAACTGTCACAAAGCACCAAATAGGACATAATGTAATGATAAAAGGATATTCATCAGGAATATATAACAATTATAAATATATATGCACCCAACATCAGAACACCAAAATACATAAAGCAAAAATTAATAGAACTGAAGGGAGAAATTCATAGCAATACAATAGTATTAGAAGACTTCAATACCAAATTTTCAATAATTGTTAGAATATCCAGGCAGAAAATCAATAAAGAAATAGCTAACTTGAACAACAGTATAGATCAAATGAACCTAACATATTCAGAACTTTCCCTCCAACAGCAGTAGAATACATATTTTTCTTGAGCATACATGAAACGTTGTCCAGGATAGATCCCATGTTAGGTCATAAAACAAGTCTTAACAAATTTAATAAGACTGAAATTATACCAAGTATCTTTTCCAACCATAATGATATGAAATAGGAATCAATAAGAGAACAGAAATTGGAAAATTCATGAACATGTGGAAGTGAAGCAACATACTCCTGAACAACCAACAGTCAAAGAAGATATCAAAGGAGAAATCAGAAAAATGACTTGAGGCAAATGAAAATTAAAACACAACATACCAAAACTTATGGGGTGCAACAAAAGCAGTTATAAGGGAATTTTATGGCAATACACACCCACATTAAAAAAGAAAGTTCTAGGGGTCCCTGGTTGGCTCAGTTGGTTAAGCATTTGACTCTTGGTTTTGGCTCAGGTCATGATATGATCGTGGGATCGAGCCCTGCTTTGGGCTCTGTGCTTAGTACAGAGTCTGCTTCAGATTCTTTTTCCCTCCCTCCCCACCCCTCCCCGCTCTCCTTCTCTCTCTAAAATAAATAAATAAAATCTTTAAAAAAAAAAAGATCTAAAAAACCCCTCAAGGAACTAGAGAAAGAACAAACTAAGTCCAAAGTTAGCAGAAGAAAGGAAATACTAAATACTAGAGCAAAAATAAATGAGATAGGGGCTATAAAAACAATAGAAAAGATCAATGAAACCAAGAGTTGGTTTTTGGAAAAGATAAACAAAATTGACAAATCTTTAGCTAGTCTAATCAAGAAAAAAAAAGGCAGATTTAAATTAATAAAATCAGAAATGAAAGAGGGGACATTACACCTAATGCCACAGAAATAAAAAGGATCCTAAGAGGCTACTGTGAACGGTTATTTACCAACAGACTGGATAACAGAGGAAATGGATAAATTGCTAGATACACACAACCTACCAAGACTGAGTCATGAAGAAAAACAAGGTCTGAACAGATCAGTAATGAATAAAGGGATTTAATCAGTAATAAAAACCTTCCAACACAGAAAAGTCCAGGACCAGATGGCTTCACTAGTGAATTCTACCAAACATTTGAAAAGAATTATTGCCAATTCTTTTCAAAGTCTTCCAAAAAACTGAAGAGGAGAGAACATTTCCAAACTAAATTTTATGAGGCCAGAATTACCCTGATAGCAAAGCCAGACAAAACCACCACAAGAAATAAGAAAATTACAGGCCAAACCCTTGATATTAACATAGATACAAAAATCCTCAACAAAATACTAGCAAAGTAATTCACTACATTAAGTCAGTACATTAAGAGGATCATATGTCATGATCAAGTAAGAGTTATTCTTAAGACACAAATGTGTTTCAACATACACACATCAATAAATGTGACACATTAACAGAATTAAGGATAAGAATCACAGGATTATCTCAATAGTTGCAAAAAATAATTTAACAAAATTCAACACTTTTTCATGAAAACCACTAGGCATAGAAGCAATGGACCTCAACATAATAAAGACCTTATATGGAAAATCCACAGCTAACATCATACTCACTTGTGATAAATTGAAAGCATTTTCTCTGATGTCAGGAAAAAAGAAAGAAAACCCACTCTCACCACTCCTATTCAGCATAGTACTAGAAGTTCTAAACAGAGCAATCAGGCAAGAAAAAGAAATCAATTAATTTAAATCAGAAAGGATAAAGTAAAATTATCTGTGTTGCAGATAAGATAATTCAATATGTAGAAAACTCTAAGAACTCCACAAAAAAAAACCCAAAAAACAAAACAAACAAACAAAAAAACCCTGTGAAAGCTAATAAATGAATTCAGTAAAGTTACCAGATACAGAATCAACATAAAAATAATTTGCATTTCTATGTAAAGATAAAGAAATATCAGAAAGATAAATTAAGAAAGCAATCCCATTTATAATAGCATCAAAAAGAATAAAATACTTAGGAATTAATTTAATCAAGGAATAAAAGACTTATACACTGAAAACTGCAAAACATTGGTGTAACTAATTAAAGGAGACATAAACAAATGGGAAAACATCCCATATTTACTTATTAGAAGGCTTAATATTGTTAAAATGTTCACAGAACCCAGAGCAACCTACACATTTGATGTAATAGACATTGAAACCCTAGTGGCATTTCTTGCAAAAATAGAAAAAAAAAATCCCCAAATTAAATGGAATAATAAAAAGTACCCCAAATAGTCAAAGCAATATTGAGAAGAACAACCTTAGAGGCCTCACATTTTCTGATTTCAAAACATACTACAAAGTTACAGTAATTAGAACAATACAGTATTGGCATAGATACAGACAGATTGACCAATAGAACAGAATAGAGAACCCAGAAATAAACCTATGAATATACAGTCAATTGATCTTTGACAAGTGTGCCTAGAATTCACAACGGGGAAAAGATATTCTTTTCAACAAATGGTGATGGGAAACTGGTTATTTACATGCAAAAGAATGTAATCAGAATATTATCTTACACCATATACAAAAATCTGCTCAAAAAGTATTGAAGGCTTAAACATAACACCTGAAACTGCAAAATTCATAGGAGAAAACATAAGGCAAAGTCTCTCGACTTAGGTCTTGGCAGTGATTTTTGGATATGACACCAAAAGCACAGGCAACAAAAGCAAAAATAGACAGGTAGGACTACATGAAACTAAAAAGCTTCTGCATAGCAAAGAAAACAACCAACCAAGAAAGAATGAAAAGTCAGCCTACAGAATGACAGAAAATATTTGCAAGTCATGTATCTGTTAGAGGGTTAATTTACAAAATATATAAGGAACTCCTACAACTCAATTCCAAAAAGGAAATAACCCCATTAAAAATGGGCAATGGATTTGAACAGGCATTTCTCCAAAGAAAACATATAAATGGCCAACAGACATATGAAAAGATGCTCTATGTCATTAATTATTAAGGAAATGTAAAACTACAATGAGATATCACCTCATACCTGTTAGGATGGCTATTGCCATAAAAAAACAAAAAACAAGTGTTGGTGAGCATGTGGAGAAGTTTGAACCCTTGTCCACATGGAAGATAAAATAGTATAGCATCTATGGAAAACAAGATGGGGTTTCTTTAAAAAAATTAAAAATAGAACTATCATATGATTCAGCAATCTTATTTCTGGGTACATACCCAAAATATTAAAATTAGGATCTTGAACAGATATCTGCACTCCCATGTTCATTGCAGCTAAGTTTATTATTCATAATAGCTAAGAAATTGAAACAAAGTCAATGTCGAAAGGTGAATAAATAAAGAAAATGTGGTATATACATTATTCAGCCTTAAAAAAGAAGGTAACTTCAAACAACATGCTAAATGAAATAAGCCAGTCACAGAAGATCAAATACTGTGAGATTCCATTCATATAAGACATCAAAAATAGCCAAACTCGTAGAAATAGATAATACAGTTCTAGTTGCTAGGGGCTGAGGGGAGGGGGGAAATGAAGGGTCGTTGTTCAATGGGTAAAAGTTTCAGTTATGCTCAATAAGTAAGTTCCAGAAATCTGCTGTGCAACACAGTGCCTATAGTTAACAATATGGTATTGTGCACTTTCAAATTTGTTAAGTAGAACTCATATTAAGTGCTCTTCCAACAATAGCAACAAAACAAGCAAAAACAGAGGGGCACAAGGGAAGTTTCAGAGGTGTTGGATATGTCAGTTACCTTAATTGTGGGGAAGTGTCATGGATGTTTGCATATGTTCAAACATCAAATTGTACACATTAAATATATGACGTTTTAAACATTAATAGTACATTAATAAAACTGTTAAAAAAAAAAAGAGTAGTGGCTCAGATTTGACTCAGGAGCCATAGTTGTGGACCTCTTCTATAAAGCGTCAAATACCTTCACCAGTTTCTTGACATAGTAGTTTTTATATATTTATGGTCAAATTCCCACATCTAGAACAGGATTTGTCACATAAGGTGCTTAATAAATGCTTGTGGAATAATCTAAGAAACAAAAACAACTGAGGTCTAAAAAAAGAAATCTAGTAATGGTTGGTTGATAAGAATACCTGCATTCATGCATGGATGTGAGACTTGTTTTTCTAAGATTGCAAGGTTTTATTTGCAATAGATCTCAGTTCTAAAAATCACTTTTTATAATATAAGTACAAGTCAAAAGACAATAAAGATGGAGAGTTTTTATGATTCTTAATTGTAGAATGTCATCATCATTGTGGGTAAGTTGTTAGTTTGATAGATGCTTTAAAAAGTTTGTATAAATTGTCTCAGCCTACCAGAGAGCCAAGCATGGATTGTCTACCTCCTGGTGTTAAGCAGGTTTTCCTATCAAGTTTTGCCAGTTTGAGGATGTCCCGTAAAGTATTTCTCTCAACCAGTCTTTTTCTTACAAATAAACAGTGATGAGAAAGTTTGACCCCAAAAATGGTTTCCTATTGTTTCATTTTTTTCTGCTTACCCAAAACAAAAATTAAACTATTTTAAAACCTGAGACCTAAATATACATTTAAATTAAAATGTAGGAAATTTAATTAATGAATTACATTATTTTACTAACTGGCTGTTTCAGGAAATACACGCACACGTATACACTCATAAACCGGCCAAAACATAGTACTTCTACCCCCTTAGTTCTCCTACCTAAAGGCAGGGGAAAAAAGAACCTTCTGTCACAGCAATCACATTTAAGAAAAAGAGACATTTTGAGGCAAAATTTTTCACTTGCTTGAAAGATTTAAGTATATTTCTTTACTAATATGATTGAATTAGAATTTGTATTTATAACCATCTGAGATTTTGCCTTCTTAGTTCTAGGTCACATGTACCAGAAAAAAATGAGCCTTAGATATCATATTGTTTACTGTGGGATAGTTTAATGGTATTACTGTGTAATATGTGGTGCTACACACTGTTTCAGTAAATGCGTTATTAAAACCCTATCAAATAAAGGTCATATCTTGGAACCCTGGCTTTACCAGCTGGCCCATAAATGTGGTTTAGAAATGGACTAATTAAATTACACCATTCAAATAATAATACTGATTAAATAGATATTTATACAGTACTTGTCCAAGAGAGTCTGCCATGGTCAGTTTCCAGGGAAAAGAAAGATCTAATCAAGTATGTATATTTTTCAAAGTATACACGTTAATTTGAAAGCCGAGTAAGTTGCAGAAGTGTTTCAGGATCAATGACCAAAAAGAGAGGACAAAAGCGTGGTCTTTGGCAAAGTAGAGTTGGGAATCATTAATCATTTTAAAGTAAATGTTTCTCTACCTGAATCTCTGCCAAAGGCCTTGACAGAATACAGACTCCCAGAAGATCCAAACCTGCTGATGACAACAATGTTTGTTATACAGTATGCGATACTACAAAAGATCCTTTCAGTGCTTGAGATCCTGAAGAGATGCCTGTATCTAGGATTTCTGATAAAGCTTACAACTGCTATGAGTGATATTCGGTTTTAATATATGAGGCTTCATGCCATTACATGCACCAGTTCCATCCTTCATGCTGCATTGGAAGGCTCAGTTAAGCCAACTGGGGCCAATTCTAGAATTCTTCTTGCCAATGATGACATGGCTTCCTTTCCAGAGCCTCTGGTGTATTCTCATGTAGTCTGACTTAGAGAGAAGCCAAAAATTATTGGAGGCTCAGATACTTTTTGAACCACACCTTGGTTTTTTAATCAGCAGAACTTGATAGAAGTGAATGCTGTGAACTACTTCATGCTCCTATTGCCTCATTCATAATGTGGTTGTCACATAAAATTATCCGCCCACACTTTACTAGGAAGAATCTTTGCCTGCTCCTTCATCCATCAGGAAAAAGCCACTCCAAGTATAAATTTCTTGGCTGCTTTACAGGTCACTACCTATTTTGATCAAGAAAGTGGATGACAAAGCCTTTCAAGTAATGAAGGTTTCCATAAAAAGCCATTTTAACTTGAAATGTTATGATTAAGCTTTTTAATATACCGTTTTTTAGAGGTCAAACATTTAGATAACAGAATTTTTAAAAAGAGAGATGAGCTGAAAGAAATATGTATATTACATAATTACAGGACTTCCAAAGTACTGATATTTCTGCTAGAGAATCAATTCTCCATGCTCCTGCCCAGAGCATAAAACAAAACAAAAAAACAAAAACACACCATATATTTCTTTTCCTTTATATATCTGCATCTTAATTTTGTAGATAGCGAGCCAGAAATTAGCCTGGCTTGGTAACATTCTGGAAAAAGCACAGCTCTCTGGGTCCAGATATTTACCTGTGATACTACCTAGATATACTCTTTTAGCTTGGGATGTTTATTAAAGAGTCCAAGAGGATTGGTAAATAATGATTGAACTCAAACTTTAGTAAAGGGGACGCACATAATGTAGTCTAAATTAACTAGGGTTATATAACAAAATTAAACTTATGAATGACATAAAGTTGTAATGTTTCATTATTATGAAATTGGTAAAACCTTTAGTTATGAGGCTTAGAGGATTTCTGGTAGGACTGGCTTCCATGTCTCCAGGTTCTCTTTGATTATTAGCCGTGTTTTGACATTCTTCTGTGCCTTTCTATCCCATCCTTGTACCACAACAGTTTTGATTGAGGTGTTGTTTCTTTAAATGAGACCCTTTGTTATTACTTGAGGGTACCTTTGTTTCCCTATCTACAATTATGAAAATTTCTCTTCAAGTACAGAGTTGATTTTTTAAAAATTTAGTTTTCAGCTGTACTTTGATTCCCTGAAAAGTACACTGCAAAATTCTTGCCAGTACATACTTATACAGAATAATAGTATTACTATTTCTGAGACCCTGGGGTGGGTTCATGAATTTAATTTCTGGCCAGGTTTGTTTTTACAAAGTGTCCTGTTCCACTTTGAATCAGACTTAGACTCAAACTCAATTTAAGCAATTTGTTTAGAAAATGTTGCATGTCTTGTTCTGTTTCCAGGGATATAGCAGGTTGGGTTATTCAAACTAATCCTCCCATTGAAACCAACAACAGATGCTGGATAAAATATTTTATGACTACCTTTCAAAAACCATCAAAAAGCTGACAAAGTAGTGAGGAATTAAGAAACTAAGTCTAAGGAAAACCTGGAACCCAAGAGTAAGGGAGTACTGGAGCTATTTTTGCCACAAAGGCAATTATTATTCAAAGGTAATTTACACTTTAGTTTTGATGGCTTAAACATAAGGACAATAGAAGTTATAGCCCAAGGCCTACCAACCACCCAAGATATCTGATAAGAGATTCTGCCTACATTAAGCTAGGGCTTCAGAAAATTACAGCATTAGAATAAAGGTAAATCAGAAGTAAATCTGCCATCCATCCCCTGAACATCAGACAAAGTTGCCTTAGAGGAAAAACCCTAAGAAATCATAATCATAGCCCACTTGAATAATACATTTGCAGTCCAAATTAATAAGTATCTACTAGTTATAAAATAACCTACAGATTGTGAATACATTTCAGTGATTGGACAGTTGTAGTGCCCCTTGGTGCCTTCAAGAAACCAAGTTGGATCTTTAGAGGAAAGATCCCTCCCTTGTTTTTTAATCTTTGAAATATCCACATAGGTAATTTTTCAGGACTATGAGCAGCACACAAGTTAAAAATACCAAGCACATGAGGATTCATGGCATTATATGCCACAATTAGCAGAAACAATTAAGTAACAGAAATATACCCACAATGATTACAAATATTGGGCTTCTTAGAGACAGAGTATAAACAATACTTATTGTGTTTTTAAAAAAAGAAGATAAACTTGAAAATACCTACAAATAGAAAAGTACGAAAAGGGCCAAAAGATTTTATTTAAAAAACAGACAACTTCAGGACACCTGTGTGGCTCAGTCGGTTAAGTGTCTGCCTTTAGCTCAGGTCATGATCCTGGAGTCCAGGAGCCCTACGTGGGCTCCATGCTCAGCAGGGAGTCTGCTTCTGCCTCCCCGCCCCTCTCCTGCTCTCTCACTCACTCTCTCAAGTAAATAAAAAAATCTTTAAAAAAAATTAAAAACAGCCAACTTCTAGAAATAAGAAAAATATTCAGTAAATAAAAGTATAACCTCAATGGACAATTGTAAAAGAAAATTAGACATAGTTGAAGAGAGAAGAGGAACTGAAAGTTTAGAAGAAATTATCTGTAAATTAGCAGAGAGATTTAAAGATGGTAAATATGTAGGACAGGTTAATAGACAAGGAAGAGTAGGTGGTAAATTTCTAAAGTATGATTAAATGGTGTTCCAGGAGCAGCTGGTGAGATACATAAAAAGATAATGAATAAAATATTTATTGAACTGTCTAAACTGAGAAAGAAACAGATTTAAGATTCCCAGTGGATCTCAAAGAGGACTAGAAATAATAATTATTCCAAATGAGACATATTAAAATGAAATTTCAGCATGCCAAAGACCAAGTGAAAAATCTTAAAAGGCAACCAAGCAAAAAAATACAAATTACCTTTAAAGAGTGGTGTGTGGATTAATATTTAATTTCTTAAAGACCATATACAAGTCAGACATATGATAAAAGAAAATCATTGCAAATCCATTGAAAATACCCTCAATAACGTTCCCAAAGATAGATAGATAGATAGATAGATAGATAGATAGATAGATATGCATATATATGTATAATTAAATATATATAATTAAACATATACAATATAATTAAATATATATATATTCAATTTAAATTCAATTTAGTTAACATATAGTGTAATATTAGTGTCAGGGGTAGAATTCAGTGATTCATCAGTTGCATATAACACCCGGTGATCATTACATCAAGTGCCCTCCTTAATGCACATCACCCAGTTACCCCATCCCCCCATCCACCAGCCCTCCAGCAACCCTCAGTTTCCTATAGTTAAGAGTCTCTTATGGTTTCCCTCCCTCTCTGTTATCTTTTTTTAAATAATAATTTTTATTATATTATGTTAGTCACCATACAGTACATCCCTAGTTTTTGATGTAAAGTTCCATGATTCATTACTTGCATGTAACACCCAGTGCACCATGCAATACACGCCCTCCTTAATACCCATCACCAGCCTATCCCATTCCCCCACCCCCCCTCCCCTCTGAAGTCCTCAGTTTGTTTCCCAGAGTCCATAGTCTCTCATGGTTCATTCCCCCTTCTCTTTACCCCCCCCCTTTCTTCTTCCCTTTCTTTTCCTACCGATTTTCCTACTTCTTATGTTCCATAAATGAGTGAAACCATATGATAATTGACTTTCTCTGCTTGACTTATTTCGCTTAGCATTATCTCCTCAAGTCCTGTCCATGTTGCAGCAAATGTTGTGAAATCGTTCTTTTTGATGGCTGAGTAATATTCCATTGTATATATGGACCACATCATCTTAATCCAGTCATCTGTTGAAGGGCATCTCAGCTCCTTCCACGATTTAGCTATTGTGGACAATGCTGCTATGAACATTGGGGTGCATATGGCCCTTCACTTCACTACATCTGTATCTTTGGGGTAAATACCCAGTATTGCAATTGCTGAATCATAGGGTAGCTCAATTTTTAACTTTTTAAGGGACCTCCACACTGTTTTCCAGAGTGGCTGTACCAACTTGCATTCCCACCAACAGTGTAAGAGGGATCCACCTTTCTCCACATCCTCTCCAAAATTTGTTGTTTCCTGCCTTGTCAATTTTTGCCATTCTAACTGGTGTAAGGTGGTATCTCAATGTGGTTTTGATTTGAATTTCTCTGATGGCTAATGACACTTTCAATGCCATCCCGATCAAAATACCAATGACATTTTTCAAACAACTGGAACAAACAGCCCTTAAATTTGTGTGGAACCAGAAAAGGCCCCAGATTGCCAAGGAATTGTTGAAAAGGAAAAACAAAGCTGGGGGCATCATGTTGCCGGATTTCAAGCTATACTACAAAGCTGTGATCACGAAGACAGCATGGTACTGGCACAAAAACAGACAGATAGACCAATGGAATAGAATAGAGAACCCAGAAATGGACACTCAACTCTTTGGGCAACTAATCTTTGACAAAGCAGGAAAAAATATCCAGTGGAAAAAAGACAGTCTCTTCAATAAATGGTGCTGAGAAAATTGGACAGCTATATGCAAAAGAACGAAACTTGACCACTCTCTCACACCATACACAAAGATAAACTCCAAATGGATGAAAGACCTCGATGTGAGACAGGAATCCATCAAAATCCTAGAGGAGAACATAGGCTGCAACCTCTTTGACATCGACCACAGCTACTTTTTTCATGACACATACCCAAAGGCAAGAGAAACAAAAGAAAAAATGAACTTGTGGGATTTCATCAAGATAAAAAGCTTTTGCACAGCCAAGGAAACAGTCAAAAAAAACTAAGAGGCAGCCCACGGAATGGGAGAAGATATTTGCAAATGACACTACAGATAAAAGACTGGTATCCAAGATCTACAAAGAACTTCTCAAACTCAATACACGAGAAACAAATAATCAAATCAAAAAATGGGCAGATGATATGAACAGACACTTTTCCAATGAAGACATACAAATGGCTAACAGAAACATGAAAAAATGTCCCTCTCTGTTATCTTATTTTATTTTTCCTTCTCTTCCCCTATGTTCATCTGTTTTGTTTCTTGAATTAAAATATATATTTTTAAAACAAACAAACCTGAGAAGGATAGTGCCTGAGACATTTTAGGTGCTTAGAAAATGTTTGTAAGTAAGTCACTTTCTTTAAGGCCTCAATTAAATAGCTCTTCTTTTCCTAATATTCTTGGAGGCAGAGTCTATTGCAAATCCATTTTGGTTTGGATCTTATGAAGATACATAAGCCCAAATACCTGTGAGTTTAAAAATTGGCAAGTCTACATACTTATCCCATATTTGGAGTGACTGTGGTCCAGAAAATAATCATATGGTTATCCTCACCCCAGATCCCAGTGGGTTTGGAGAGTATTATACCAGACTTTGAAATATAGGAAGCGTAGTTTAATTTGCTTCCTAGGTCATATGAGCAATATTTAGCATTATTGATTACCACTTGCTGTCATTACCAAACCCCAACACCCCATTGTCCACATCAGCTACTTCTATTATAATCAGATATTTGGTCATGCAAAATAACTAAAAGAATAAATAATACACTTAACTTTTCTGAATTTAAATAATTATCCTAGTTTTATATTCAGGAGCAAGTGTTTGGTATACATTATCATTTATGTAGAAACTTTCTCAAATATTACCATGATTTGGGCTATGTATTCAATTAAGACACTATTTTTGTGTGTGTGTGCGTGTGTAATATAATGTATTCCAGAACAGAGGCAAGTAAGACATTTTGAAGTAGACAGATTTTTTTTGCACTTCCTGAATTAGGTGGTTTCCCAATATATGTGCATAGCAATTAAAATAATTGACTCCAAATTGTGCATCATACAAAGCAGCTTCATATTTGACTCATTTCATCTTTACTAAAATCTTTAAGATTGTCAAGGAGCTCATTGAAAGTTCTATTTTTAGATAAGTAAATAAACAGATATTCAGATAGATTATGTGACTCGCCCAAGGCCATACAACTACAAAATGAGGTGCTCAGAATGGTGTGGCTAACAGAGATTGGTTCCAAGGACACTGGGGACAGAAATATTGGTGTCAGGAGATTGCATTCAATGAGTGGGCCCTTCTACATGCCAAACCTTATAGTCACTGGAGATACAGAAGTGAACAAAGTTGGATACATTCATTAAGATCTCTCAGTCTTGTAGGGGCCTCAAGGCCAGTCAGCTGGGAGAGATCACAGTGAAACTCTTAGAAGAGGGAGTGAAAATAAGAAGTTCTACACACATATATGGAATGTGTAAGATAAAATACTGACAGTACCAAATGCTGGTGAAGATATAGGGCAACAGGAACTCTCATTATTGCTGGTGGTACAGCCACTTTGGGAGAAAGTTTGGGAGTTTTTGATAAAGCTAAACATAGTCCTACTGCATAAAACCTGCTCATAAATGTTTACAGCAGCTTTATTTGTAATTGTCACAACATGGAAACAACCCAATGACCTTCAATAGGTAAATGGATAAGCCAGCTGTGGTCCATCCATACAATGGAATATTTATTCAACAATGAAAAGAAGTGTGTTATCAAATCACAAAAAGACATAGAAGAACTTTAAATGCAAATTGTTAAGTGAAAAATAGCAATCAGAAAAGGCTATATATACTGTATGATTCCAATTATATGACATGCCGGAAAACACATAATTATAGAGACAGTAAAAAGATCAGTGGTTAACAGCGGTTGTGGGTGGTGGATAAGTGAAGCACAAGGGATTTTTAGGGCAGTGAAACTATTCCATAAGATACTGCAGTGGTGGATACCTGGCATTATGAATTTGTCAAAGTCCACGGAACTGTACAACACAAAGAGTGGACCCGAATGTAAACTTTGGACTTTAGTTAATAATGCTGTGTTGATATGACTTCATCTGTAATAACAAATGTATGACACTAAAGAAAGATGTTAGTAATAAGGGAAATTCTGAGAGGGCTAGAGGAGATGTGGTATATGGGAAATTTCTGTACTTTGTTCAGTTTTTAAATCTAATCTGCTCTAAGAAATAAGTCTATTATTAATAATAACAAAAAGGCCAAAGGCAAGTTGAAAAAGGAGACAGGAGAGAGTGTGGGGGGGGCGGGTCTGAATTGAGGATGGGAGTTCCCAGAATTAGGGATACTATAGTTATTATAGAGTACCGCTTGTCACACCAGAGTTTTTAATGCAATCCCCATAAGTAAGAACATCTATCCTAGTTACTTAAAGAAAAATGGTGAATCTCTGATATTAATGCGTGCAGGTCAGAACTGAATTTTTATCATCTGACTTCAAATCCAGGACCTATTCCTCTATTGCAAATTACTGGTATAATTACCATAAATTGCAAAGTAAATTTTAAAAAGGAGAAAAGTTCTGGAAAAATAGTAAAAGGCAAAAATTCATGAGGAAAAGCTAAGAAAGTGGGTATGGTGCTCACAGTGAATTTTTCTTTATTCAACTTGCTCATTGTTCTTTTTTTGCTTTAAGAAATATTCTGCAAACAAATTCAAATTGCTGGCTGTCAGACTCTGCTTCTTGAGGATTTTACCCTCAAGGGGAAACAACAAGGGAATGAAAGGTATTCTGGAACGTTTATTTTCTTAGCTGAATGTTAACTAGATCAGTGTTTTGAGTAAGCTCCAGTAGATGGAGCGAGAGAGTAGGAAGCAGCATCGCTTGCCGGGTGCATTTTGAAATAAAGCAGCCGTATTTTCAACAGCTCTGAGTCTGTGTGATTTCTGGCAAGACATTTAGCAAAGGAGAGCAGACAGTTTTATAGCCTCTGTCACTCTTCTTGGCAGAGCCAGAAGACCCTCTGGTCTATTGGACTTGAGGATTCCTCTCCTCTAGAAACATTTGATGGCAGCCAAGTGATTGCATGTTCCAAGACCCTTGAAAAGGACTCTTCTGCGTCATTCAGATGGTCTTATGTGCTAGAGGGCCTTTCCAACTCTGTGACTGATGGCAGGCAGCTAGACTAAAATCTGTAGAATTCTTCTGCTTTAGCCAGAGGAAGTTACTAGAGCATTTTGATTTTTTTAAAGGCTACCAAAACAAACAAAAAATGTGACTAACATTGAGACAGTGAAACAGTATTTTTATTCATAACTATAAGTGCAACACTTACCAATAGCGCATCGTACAGTTCGTTTCTCTTTTTTCAGTTAGCCACTTTTCGGAATGAGACAGAACAACATAATGGAGAGAATTGTGTAATTAGCATTTTAAAAAGATGTCCAAATGAGTGTATTACCAATTGATGTTGGTTACATATACTGTGATGTAATTAAAATGCACGGGAAAGCTCTCCCTTCCCCCACCCCACCAAATTATGGAGGAAAACTCAACAGCCTCACTGAAATTTCTGAGTACCTGCAGCTTTCTCTGGGAGCCAAGAACCATGGGACTGCAAAAGATCTGATTTTATATATATATATATATATATATATATATATATATATATATATATATATATATATATATTGAGTTTTCTACCTGACAAGTTATCTGATTTTATAGAGTTTCAAGAAGGGTAAATATACAAGTTATTCACATATTCACTGTCTGCCAAGTCATATATCTTGCTTTAAAAAGCTTCTTGCTCTGCCCTTTGTCTTACTGTAGTTTCCTTCTTATAAGGTCAACTTTTGATGAGTAGCATATGGATTATTTTTGGTTTCCTTCCAAAATCAGTGTATGAAGTTATTGCCCCACGCTTGGTCAGAAAATAGTGTGAGGAAAATAAGGATATGAATGGTCAAATTAGTAAGTACTACCTATTACATATGTGGCATAGAGGGACATAAAATTGGAACAGTAAGGTCCCTTTCCTCTAGAGGCTTATGATCAATAATAGCACAAACCCATGTGAAGGAATTACACCCATATAAACATTACTATAATCAAGGTGTGAATAAGGCATTATGGTAGTACAGAGGAGAAAATACCTATCTGTGTTTGAGAATATCAAGACAGGTATTTTATTAGAGGTGGTATCTGGGCTGAGTGCTAAAGGATGAGCAGAAATTCACCAGGTGGACAAGAGAATGGATGGTATTAATGACCCTGAAAAAGGCATGTTCAAAAGTTAAATAATATCCAGTTTGTGAAAGGTAAGTGATTTAAAGTGGTTAGAGCACTGACTAACTGTGGCAGAAAGGAAGAAATTAGATTTAAAAATGTAGAGAAGGTAAAACTATGAAAAGCTTAAATATATTGCCTGGGAATCCAGGCTTAATTCAGCATTGTTCAATAAACCTTTCTGCAGTGATGGAAATGTTCTATAATCTGCATTGTCTAATATGGAAGACACTAGCCACATGTGGTTATTGAATAGTTGAAAAGTGGCTAGTGAGACCGACACAATTATTATTACTTTTTTGTTTAATTTAAATTTAGATCTAAATAGTTGCATGGGACTAGTAGCTACAATATTGGATAGCACTGTTTGAATGATGGGAACTATTGAAAGATTATCATTAGTGAAATTAAATGATGGGGCTTAAAATTAATCTAAAAATAAGCACAGGTTGAAATGATTCCATTGGATTATAAGGCCCATTTAAAATCAAAGATCTTTAAATACTACATATCAACTTGGAGTTATGTTCATTTGTATAAGCAGAGCAATTGCAACTGTCCAGAAACTAAGATAAGAATGCCTTTCTAGACTACTCAGCATGAGAAGGTGCAGAGAAAATAACCAAATGTATGTAGCTTAAATCTCCAGTCCTTACATGAGGAAGTTAGGCATCCATATTGGGAATGGGAAAAACTGTTATTAGAGAGAAATGACACCCACCAAGTTAGGGAATTCCTATAAAAGTGAAAACTTTTCCAATAATGTGTAAATGCCCAAATCATTCTGAAACCATTGGTTTATTGAATTCATAGAATTTGTGTCTGAGTGATGAAAAAGACAAGGCCCGATTAGAATATAGGCTCAGAAATCTCAGACAAGCAAGCCTGTAGCAACACTCAAGGCTGGCTTGCTCTTCTCTTCTCTCAGTAGATTTCACTGGAACTGAAACTCTCTCTGATTTGGCCGCCTGCCTATTTCACTGGCAGGTATTCCTAACAGCACATCTCTTTTGAGAAGACAGGAAATGCTTAAAATCAGCACTAATAGCTGGGATCAAACGAAAAAAAGCACCTAGGAAAGGCTTCTGATCAGTTTTGAAATTTATCTTAAGGGGAACATTAGTGACTTCATTTTGAATTATTTACTTTCACCTTTGCAAGGTGTATATATTTTCAATTGCTAAATAATAAATTATCACAAATTTAGCTTCCAAACTGCTTAAACAATACCTGTTTATTATCCTACACTTTCTGAAGGTTGCAGTACTTTAGCTGTACTGTAACTGAATTCTCATTCAGGTTTTCACAAGATCAAAGTCAAAGTGTCAGCCCAGCTGGATTCTCATTTGGAGCTCACAGTCCTCTTCTAAGCTAATTTAGATTTTGGATAGTTGAGTGCATTGTGTTTGTAGGACTGAGGGTCTCAAATCCCAGAGGGACCTGCAATTTCCTGATGCATGGTCCTCTTCACAACGTGTTGGTTTTCTTCCTCAAGGCCAACAGAAGAGAGTGTCTGATGCTGTTTTGAGCAGTTGTGTTCTGTTAAGAGCAAAACTGATTAACTCAGGCCCACCAGGATAATCTCTCTTTCGGTTAACTCCAAGTCAACCGATTCAGGATTTAATCAAATCTGCAAAATCCCTTAGCTTTAAAATGTAACATAATTATGGGACTGACACCATTCATACTTACAAATCTGGCTACAACTAAAGAGGAAGGGATTATATAGGGCCTGTTGTTCTGGTGGATGGGAACCTAGGGAACCATTTTAGAATCCTGTCTACCACACGTGACCATGGCAGTCTACACACATCTGTATTCTAATGCTTTATTTTCCCTCATATGACTACATGTTTGCATATCTATGTTTTCCATTGAATTCTGATATATAAAGGAAACAATGTGTTGTGATGAGGCTGATGATGAGAGATAGAAGTAAGAAATGAACCACTGACACAGATAAAGAGAAAGTTGAGTGTAAATTTATATAAAATAAAGACAAATTACCTCAAGAATATGCATTTTATGGCTGGATTTGGACTCTTGGAAAATAATAACTTCCACAGGCTCCATCTGAGCCTTTGTTTTTCCTTTTTGATGATTCATAGTAGAACATGAAAACTTAATAAGAAATATCTAGAAACTGATTCATAATCATTTAGTGATTTTTAAAAGCCTCCAATACATCTCAGACTAGAGAAATGTGTTACCTGAAATATGTGGAAGATGTTAAATTACAGGATGAAGTGTATATGTTGTGTGAGTATATTTGATAAGACAAACTTTAAAAGTGATGTAGAATATTCACTTATGAGGAGGTATTAGTCTTTAGCCTGAAGCACCTGCAATTGGTCTTCTGCAGTAGTTGCCTTACAAAGTACTACTGATTCTCCTCATGACCTGCCTGCACACCATCTTTGTTTCTAGACTTGTAACTAGACTCAACTCCCAGGTCGCTGCAAAGGATGAGGCACAAAGTGACCTCAGGAAGTGTACCGCACTATGCATCCAAAGAACTGCATTAACTGTGTGGTGTTTTCCCCCCCAATTTATATAGACAGAAATCTGGAGAGTACGTGTGGGAATGGATATTATGGGTGTGGAATAATGGGGTAAGGAACGTAAAGTTGAGTCAGGCCAAATTTATTGCAAGGGTCTGTATTAGTCAGGATTTTCCAGGGAAACAAAATATATGTATGTATGTATGTATATATGTGTATGTGTGTATCTATCCTGGGCCTTACTAGATATTTAATGCTTAACCATGGGCCACCAAGTTATCATGTGAACTTAACTTTCCCTTGTGAACGGGGTGTTGTTTGATACACGAAGCCATTAAGTTGGGTATGCACAGTAGCATTCCATTATGAAATGAAAGGTGGTTTGAATGAGATCATGCTTGAGCAGTCCCTGAAGGAATAAATTGCCCTGAAGGATGTAGGGCAAATAAGCAGGGTTAGGACAGTGCCCTGCAGGAGGTTGTATATGCTCTAAATCAGCATCCAATGTATAGTGCTATTTCTTCCTTAGCCAGGAATAAAAGCATAGAAATGGGAGTGGCTCCATTCTCTATGACCCCTAGTGTTCCACCAGCAATATTTCTACTAGCAAAATCTGTGCTTCCAGTCCCCACAACCTCAGGCTCTACAGGTCTAGAGGACTTAGTTTCATTGGGAAGAATGCTTCTAGCAGGAGACACAATTAATCTATTGGATTGGAAGTTCAGACTGTCACCCACCCACTTTGTGACCCTTACACTATTGAATCAACAGTTAAAGAAGGGAGTTACTGTACTGACTGGGATGGTTGAGATGAATTGCCAGGGGAGAATTGCTACTACAAAATGGAAGTATGGAAGATAACATCTGGCACACAGGAGATCCCTTAGGATATATTTTATCAGGTCCCCTGATTAAAATCAATAGAAAAGGAATGATAATGGTATAGAACCTTCATGAAGGAGGGTTTGGGTCACCTGACCGTGCCAAGAACCACAACCAGCTGATAAGGTTGCAGAGTGCAAAGGGAATGAGGAATTGGCAGTGGAAGAATGTAGTTATAAATAACAACTCTGTGACTAGTTAATTTTATATCACAATATTTATATTACAGGATATCAAAAGAGAAGATTGAACATTGGGGAAGGACTTTGACTCCTCTTCTGGAGTTGAGCATTAATGTATTTTCAACTGTATTATATTAAATGGAAATGAGACTTTGTTAGTGTTTAATTTTAATAGTAAGTATGGTTTAATGAGTTATGTGGGTGTTAAGTTGACAAGAGGTGGCCATGATGGTTTTATTTGACCATCAGCTTATCTAGGCTTCAGTCCCCAGTTATTCAGTCAAGCATTAATTTACGTGTTGCTATGAAGATATTTTTAGATGTACTTCAAGTCTATAATCAGTTGACTTTAAGTAAGCAAGATTATCCGAGATAATGTTTGTTGGCCAGTTCAATTAGTTGAAAGGGCCTTAAAAGCCGAAACTTCCTGAGAGAAGATGAAATTCTGCCTGTGGGCAATAGCTTCAATCCATGCTGGAAAGTTTCAGCCTGCTATTCCTGAAGGTCCACTCTGTAGATCCTAGACTTGACTAACCAGTTCCCCTGATTGTAGAAGCTGTTTCCTTGTAATAAATCTCTTAATTTACATCTCCTACTACTTCTGTTACTCTGGCTGAACTCAAGATTGTTACAACAGGCATTGAAGCATTTGTATGGACAGTGGGGAGAAGACTGGTTAAGACAGAAAAGAATCAGATTTAATTTTTTAGGTGATGCACAAGACAGGTGATATGCACAGAAGCAATTTATGACCTGTAAAAATTCTGTTAGCTTGAGACAAGACTGCTAAGAGGCTAAGAATGAGGGCAAGAAGGTATTTTTTAATACAGAAAAGACCAAGAAGAGATCAAATAAAAGTAGTAAATTGATATCCAAAACAAATTTAGTTCTCCCAGTTAGCTTCTCCTCCATTCCCCCTGAATGTACTCTCTCTCGTTCCTCCTCACGAAGGCGATTCTGAGGCCAGCTTAGGAATGATCCTGAAGTATTTATGTTTCCATCGGGGCTAAAACCCCAGCATGTATAATTCCTAAGAAGTCTGAAGTAATTATGTGGGGTGCATAATGTTTGCTGGGAAGCTGTTGTTGACAATTTAGCCCTGAGGTTTTTGGAGTTGTACTCCATCAGCAGATAGAAATAATCTCTTCCTCTTACCGAGCTAATCTTTTGAAAGGTAGCAATTCTGTAATTTCATCTTTATTACTACTCCCTATTGATTAGAATATTGCCTACAATTCTTTATATTTTATTTTATTGTATCCAGTCCATGTTTCATTAACTGAATTAGAGGTATGCCAAGACTTTTTTTTTCCCTTTGTTTTCTTTACTTAGTACATTTTGTCTTAAAAGTAACATTAGTTCCTCCCACATAGTAGCAACTTTTAGCTCTCGGTTTTAATTTTTCAAATCATGAGATTGCTAATCCATTGAAGAGACTTCTCATTGGTCAGTTGTGTCAAGTTGAAAGAGACTTTCTGAGGGGCTACCCTGAGCTCCCATTTTGAGGACAAGAAGAATGCATTTGGCTTCAACCAACTTGACTACTTGCTTTCATTGAATTTTCCCAGTCCTGTCTCTTCCAAGCTTTCTTCTGGAACTGTTTCACTTTGATGACTTCTTTCCACTCCTATTCCTAAAATTACCCTGCCCAGCTTAAGTGTCATCTCTTTCAGGAGATTTTAATTTATCACTTTAACTAGAAGTGCTTTCTTTTTCCTGTGAATCCCTAGAGTAGTGATGGCAAGTATATTTCTGTTATAAACATCACTAATCATCATGGCATTCTCTCAAGCTGGGCTATGGCCGAGGAGTCCTTACTAACATAGCGCACTGTGCAGCCACTACAGTTGCTTGAGTTAGCATTGGAAATGAAATTGTGATCCTCTCATCTTTCTGACATGAACTAAACTGTAAGCAACTTGAAGACAAGTCATCTTTATTTTTATATTTCTCAAAGTAAACAACACAATGATTTGAATATATTAAATATCTGATTTAATGTAGCTGTCTCCCATGTATTAACAATAATATCTGTTCTTCAAAATCAGAAAATCTAAATGAAAATGCTAACCAAGAATTTCCCATTATTTTAAGAGGGAAATAATATAATGAATTACATGTCAGCCCTAAATGCCCTATTTCTTAAAAAACAGTATATTTTTTATATACAAGTACCTGTTAAATATTTAAAACATTTCTTCCAGATCACCAAATGTAATTGATATGCCTATTAAAAAACAGTTTGTTTGCAGTAACATGGCCTTTCTTAGTGCCAGCAACATCTAAGATGAATACCTCCTTTGTTGAAATTTGGCTTGCTTCTCAAAACGTCCATGCGATTCCAACATTCTATCAATTCTATTTGGAAAATTACTTTTCCCCATGCAATTTGTTCAGAAATGTCATATTGAGTTTTAGAGACATAAATGTAATTTTTTCTATATAAATATTGGCTGAAAAATACTGTGTTAAGAGACACATATTCTATAAAGTTGGTGTATTAAAAATGAGGCAGCCTTCTGCCAGAAAAATATTTAACTGTAGATCTTCTGTGCAGTTTTGCTTCATTTGTGCACTTAATTTATTGTTTATTCATTCATTCAACACACATTTATCGATTACCTGGTAGGGGTCAGATCTTATGTAAGCATTATGTGTACAAATATAAAAATAAATTCCTGAAAATTAACTAATATTCTAATGAAGGGTAAATTCATATAGAGAAATAATTACCAGTTAACACAATCTCTAGTAGATTTGTGAGGTTTTAGTGGGAGAAGTTATTAATTTTTCCATACTGATTATTGAGGCCTCACAGAAGAAGAGGCATAAGGACATATGATTTACTTTATTTTTTTTTCAGATTTTATTTATTTATTTGACAGAGAGAGAGAGAGCAATCAAGCACAAGCAGGGGGAGCAGCAGGCAGAGGGAGAAGCAGGCTCTCCACTGAGCAGGGAGCCTAATGCGGTACTCCATCCCAGGACCCTGGGATCATGACCTGAGCCGAAGGCAGACAAGGCTTAATGGACTGCACCGCCCATGTGTCCCATATGATTTACTTTAAAGCCATAATAGGTATACTAGGTAGACTGGTAAGAATACTAGCACAGAGTTATATTAAAATGTTATATTCGAGGAACTTCAAGAAATGTTTAATGTTTACAATGCAAAATGTATTGTAGGTGGATAGAAAGAGATATGACTTAGAAGTTAATTAGAGCTATATCCTCAATGTTATATCAGATAGTCTGGGAGTCTAGACTATCTTTTGGTGGTGAGGACCAAATGATGGCAGTGATGGTGGGAAAGAGCTGATAAGACTTCATTTTAGAAAGACAGTTGACAAAATTGCTGCTTATAGACCATAGTGGGAAGATATTATAGACAGTGCACAGTAAGTGTACAAATGATGAGGGCTTTAACAGATGTTTTTAAATGCTCAAAGCCCCATGTATTATGGTAAAAGCCGATGGCACCAACATACTTTAATGCATTATAAAATATCAATATCTGAAAATTCTAATTGTAAGAAATTTGCAAAAAATTATTTCAGTGTAGTGAAACCTCACTGCAAGAATAGGGCTTATACACAGTAACTGAGGAGTGACTATGAGATGCTGGGGCTGATTATGAAAATCTTAGTGTCTCATAGAAAATCTTTCAGTTTTCCTCAGGTGACAATCCTTGGGCCTGGGCTTCTGGAGCAAACCGAAGATACAGCCTCAGGCTCTTCTTTCTATCTCATTTCCCCAGGCATTCCTTCTTTCTTCTACTGAGAGTCTCATTCAAATTCCTCAGTGGAACTGACCTCTGAGCCACTATTCTCTAGTCATGCCTGGATACTCCTTTACCCAGCACTGGTCAAAGATAGGTCAAGCTGGTACCTCTACCAGATCTTTATCTGCTGCGTCACTGAAGTCTGAAGGGACTCAGAGAGGCAGTTTTGTACATGCCTTTTCTTGAATCTCTGAGAGAGACAAATTTCAGTGGAATGGTTCCTTGTAGGAATACTTTTGACAGCCAAGGAGTTGCATATAACTCTGATGTCTCATGCTTCAAGGTATCATGTTGAAACTACTGGGGCTGTATCAGAGCAAAAGCTACTCAATGTGCCTTGATATGAAAAGAAATAATAAGAGAGGATTAACCAACTTAGAGAAAACTTAGAGAAAATTAAATGAAGAAGTTCATTTCTCCTTGCTTTAATATTTAATCTCATCTTATGGACAAATAGAAAAATATTAACACATCAAAGGCATTTAGAATATTTTATAGCCATATGGCTCTTTTGAATCTAAAAACTTCATACTGAGTTATAATATGGCAAAAATATATTTATCAATTTGGTCCTTTAAATTGATTAATTCTAAATGTAAAATGTGATTTTGTTTAAAAGAAAATATTGTTGAGCAAGCAACTCTTCATCAAGCATTTTAAGTCTTGGAATTTCTCAGGTATTAAAGTTGAGAGTAGTATTTTTATGTAGAAGTCTATAAATTTGTTCAAAAAATTACTACAAAGAAACAAGTAATTCAATGAAGGAAGATTTTGCAGAAGATTATCCTTTTTTTAAAAAAAGATTTTATTTATTTATTTATTTATTTGAGAGAGAGAGAGAGAGAGAGAGAACATGCACAAGTGGGGGGAGGAGCAGAGGGAGAAGCAGACTCCCCTCTCAGCAGGGAGCCCAACCAGCCCAACTCAGGGCTCCATCCCAGAACTCCAAGATCATGACCTGAGCTGAAGGCAGACGCTTAACCAACTGAACCACCCAGGCACCCCAGAAGATTTTTCTTTTAGTCTAAGAGTATACTTTATTTGAAGGAACTAAAGTCCTAGGTTTTCTTTTCTTAGAAAAAAGACATAAAATATTGAGAAAATAAGTAAATTGGAACAAATAGAATTAAATATTTGATGTTCATCAAATGATCTTAAATTGAGTACTAGCACTGTTACTTTTCTAAAATATACATGAAAAACTACATAGCTTTCTACTGATTGTACTATTTCCATTCATATTGAAGTTATTTTATTTTGATTTATTTGCAATGATGCTGAAATTTGGAGAGAATTATTAGTCTTAAATAACTTGGCTTTGTGAAAAATGACATCAGTTTATCCATTCAAAGAAAACTCAGATTTGGAGATTGTATTTGGTTTTATTAAAAGAAAACATGAAATCTTTTCAATACTAATTCATGTTCATATTTTTCTTCTTTTTAAAAATTTTGTAGTGGTAGGCAAATAAGTCTTTAATTTGGTACCTTTCAAAATTGCAGTAAATAAGTTCTAAACCCTATAGTATGGGGAAATAGATTCATACTTTGAATGGGAGCATAAATTGATATAACTGGAATTAAATAAAGGTTTATTGATCTAATCACAAATGTAAATGCATGTTGCTGGAACAGAGGACATGCATTAGAGATTTATCTTACAGATACACTTTCATATGCACAGAATTATGTATGTGTAAGAACAGCCATTGCAGTACAAAAAATGCACATTACTGGGGACTGTTCAAATAAATTATTGTAAATCCACCCAATGTAATGTCATGCAGATATTAAAAGGAATAAAAGGAGCTATGGAATCTTCTATATTAAGTGAAAAAAACTCAGCATATAGAAAAGTCTCCTTATCATGCTAATATTTATATGTTAAAAAAGAAATCTACATGTACACACTTACGTGTATACAAGATATCTATGGAAGGATATCCAAGGAACCAGCTACAGTGGGTTGTTTTGGAGAGAAAAGCTGGGTAGAAGTGGAAAAGAAGTACTTTTTATTGTATACACCTCAATATCATTTGAACTCTGTGTCCTGTGCATTCACTACAAATTCAAAAAAATAAATTAATTCTAAAATATAAAAATAAAATTTCTGACAGCTATTCTTTTTCTTTCCTTGTTAACTTAGAATAATCTTTTTAAAATATTTGTGTTTTGTGAGAAGATACTAAGTAAAAGTTAATATTATCAACAATATAGAGCAAAATTTTAAGGTTTTTTTTTTCTCCATTATATAGTTGTAATTTATGCAGTTGTTTCTAATGTGAATAAAAATTTCAGGGTTAGCCCATTCATTTTAGTGACCTTGAGTACCAACTGAGACCACCTAGCAATTATTTTAGTCATGGTGATTGGGTTTTTGAGTGAAAGCATTTAAATGTATAGAGCAATTATATCATGAAGTGATCCTGGTACATTGAGTGTGGTTTTTTTGGTGTTCACATGTAGAGAAACACAGTATAGTTTCACAACTGGTGAGTAATCATTTTGTTTCCTTACATGTATTTCTGTAACCTTGAAACTTTATTACCAAAGAAATGATCACTATGAACAGAAAACTTCTATTTATACAACTATAGAAGTCTTCAATTTACAGTCTATTTTGAATGAACTGTTATCAGATAGATGAGATTTTATGGGATATAGCTATTTCAAGTATTTTCAAAATATTCAGGAAAGACTTTGTTTTATAAGATTTGGCAATTGAAACATATGTTGGCAGACTATTTAAAACATATTTCTGAAGAACTGAAAATTCTTCACATACAATTAAGATGCTTAGCTATTGATACTGGTTCTGGAACAATTGTTCTATTTAGTTTCCATTTCTTATCAAGTATATTTGGCTCAAGACAACATTTTCTCAAACAATTGGAACACAGAAATAGATATCCCTTTTTCGTTGTCTACCTCCCCCTCCCCCATTTTCCCATAGAATCCTGACAATTCTACACTCAGGACACAATCAAGAGACAATTTTCCATTTCGACTCTTTACCGCTCTTCACATTGTTAGAAGGAAGACAATAATTCTTCAGGGTTCTTACAGTAAGCCTTATTGACTCCCAAGAATTTGTGAAGTAAATAGAATAAAGGTTGATTGAGAAATATAATGATAATGTATATAAACTTTTAATTAGCACCAGTGTGTAAGAGTAAATCTCTTAAGTGTATTTAATATCTTATTATAGACAGTCTTGAGTTAGTGGATTATCCTATATAGTTAATGTTTTTTATTTAATTTTTTGTAACTTCTTATTTTAAATGTATTCATAAGCTTTTAGGTAGTTAAGGAAGACTTGTACGTATTTGACTATCTCTTAATATTCGTCCATGTCCCATGCAGTAAGTTGCATTATATCCTTCATAATATTATGTCCCCTTTCACCAGCTTGGGCTCCAGAATGTCACATGTTTTTATATTCAAATTAAGAGATACCTTTATATATTGGTATTGTATGAAAGGTTTTGTTTTCTCTCATGAAGGCCATCACACTCCCTGAAATTTCCCCTGTGGGGAAAGGGGTACAAAAAAAACCAGGGAAATTGAAATAGTTTATTTTCTGTTTCAGCTACATTTAGTGATGGTCCCACATATTCTGCTGCCATCTGTTCGACCTTCTCGATGACAGGCACAGTGCTCTACAGAGATTTGTGGTCTCTGCTGCTCCAAGAGGCAGCAGCTAGTGAATTTTAAATGACCCATTCTCTCAATAATAATAATAATAATAATAATAATAATAATAACAGATTAAAATGCCATCTTTTAGATGCTCTGATGCACATTTATAAGAGATCGTGTGTTTTGCAGTCACAATTCAGTTGTGTATTTTATGTGAATTAATTTTGTCTTCATTTTTTATAAGTGAATTTAACTTGATGTGGAACTCCTCTTTTCACTGATGGTAGAATATGCTTAATGTAAGAACTTCTGGATAGCTAAGTCACTTCTGATCTACAAATATTAATCTTCCTTCTGAGGGAGTCTGACATAAGTTCCATTGTTTGGTCATTCCTTGACAAAGCTATTCCTTGCTCTGTCTGATTTGGGAACTCTGTAGCTTGATACCCATAGCTCCCTTCCCTGGTCATTTGTGGTCTCTGGTCATGTGGTCTGTCCTCCTGTGGTGACTCCTGGCCAAAGTCCATTCAGTCTAAAGAAGACCCTCTGAGTGTACTTGCACCTTCCCCCACCCCTTGAGAGTTATGTCTTCTCATCTGCTCTCCCTGCCACTTCAATCCTGATGAACTTTGTAAGGCATGATCTTAGACTCACCCGTGGAAACACTAGTCATTTCTAATCTCCAGTTGTGTCTTGACATACAGGCACCTCTCTGAATTTTGAGGAGCTAGAATTTTTCCTTGGTGTTTCCTGTGAAGAAAGATATAAATTCTCACCGCTGAATTTTGTCAATCCCTTGTCAATCCCTTCTGGGTATTTATATCCTATTTTCTTCTCTCCCCCGAGTGAACAGGTCTAGCACTCAAATGTGTGGGGTTCTGACTGTCTTCTCAGGGACACAGGGAGCAACTAAACCTTAAAGTGCTGTCTTCAAATATTCTTCAAACTGTTCCTTATCCAGAAGTGTGTGAGTTCGTGTGTGCTTAATAGTTTGTCCCTGTTATAGCAGGGAAGCTGCTCTTTGGTTATCATCCTCAAACTGCCTTTACTCTATGCTAGTTTCATAGACTTTATTTAATCCTCTAGGCTCTGCTTCCTGTTCTTCCAAGACAAGCCTTTTTTTGTAATTCAAAACCACAAACTGAAAACTGTCCCCATAATAAATGCATAGGGTCTTACATATGAATAACTCTTTGGCTTTTAAACAATTGTGTTTGTTATGAGTTTCAAAATCTATTTAGCTTCTCAATTGAGGTCTTTGTTCTAAACTATATTTGAATGCCCCTACTCAGGACCCCTAGGCTGATATTTCTACCACTTTAATACTGCAGAGAAGGGTAAGGGTAATAGGAATGGAGGGAAAAAGAGTTTAATGTCAACCAGTCATCCTGTACACATTCATTTTCATCTCATTTATTTTTATTTTAAAAATATTTATTTATTTAAGAGAAAGACAGAGACAGTAACGGAGATAGTGAGAGACAGCATGAGCAGGGAGGAGAGGGAGAACCAGACCCAGACTTGAGCCCAGGACCCTGGCATCATGACCTGAGCTGAAGGCAGATGCTTAACTGACTAAGCCACCCAGGCACCCCTCATCTCTTTTATTTGTAGCCACACAGAAGTACATTTGTAAAGGATTACGGAAGTCATCTAGTTACGACACTCGTCTTACAAAGGAGTGGAGTCTAAGACATTATTTTCCCTAAGATCACAAAGCTGGCAAAAACAGACTAGAACCTAGGCCCTTTGATTTCTTGTAATATGCCACAGTAGTCCTCTGCTATTCTTTACTTTGTAATCTATTTCATTTTGATTTTAGCTGCCCCAAGCACCCAAGAATAGACTTTTATAAGTTATTTGCATGAAATTTCGGTGTTTGTTGTTGCAGAGGAAAGACACAAAATGACACAATGGGTGAAATAGAAATATCTAGGGTTTCATATTTATGCATAACGTACCTAAAATAACTTTCCATGTTTTATCTTTTTTACTATGAGATAGTCTTTTACTAAGCCACCTGAAATCCACGTTCACAATATAATTTAGATTTATATATGTGTAGATATTTAAAGAAACAGAAACCTAAATAAGTAACAAATCGTATTAACTTCAGCATTTCACTGTCATGCTCTAGTCCCCGTGGGTTGTATATATAGGCACAAGAGAGAAGTTGGCAGGTACTACAGACGCATTGTGTAGATTCTTGTGGGAATTGGATTTTATTCTAAGTGCAGCGAGAAGCTACAAGCAATTATAAACTAGAGAATGAAGTGATCTGATTACCATATTTTTAAAGATAAGTTGAACTGCTGAGGAGAGACCAAGCTGAGAAACTGTAGTGTGGCAGAGGGACAGTGAGGAAGAGCAGACACAGAAGAGAGGAAGCAGCGGAGGAGAGCTGGTTTGGCTGCCCGCAGGAGATCCCTCCTGACTTCATTAAGGCAAATGGGAAGGAGACAAAGAGAAGAAACCAAGTTAGGATAAGTGTTGGAGACAAGAGCGGATGGGATTTCTTGTGCTCCTTACTTGGACTCAGAACAGAGGGATGAGAGTCAATAACTCACTGTAATTCTCTTGTGTGGCTAAACACATTTAATTTAGTTTCTCTACTAATCTAATAGGAAGCCAGGAAGAAATAGCTCAACGTACAACAAACAGAAAGCGGTTAATACCACATACTCTAATATGGTTGGTTATTCAGTATCATTTCAAAAGACACAATGTTTAAAAAAAATCGTTTAATTAAATGTTGGCACAGGAGACTAGACAGTTAACTTGTTTTTATTATCACTAATACTAATATTGTTTTAAGTCCATTAGAGTTGGACTTTCCTTTTGTTCCTAATCTAAGGAGGGCTTCTTTTTGTTGACCTTCTTGTCTTGGTATAAAAATCTATCTTTTGAGATTGGCATTCCCTGGTGACTAAGTGGTGAATTATGCTGTCTGGAAAGTTATTGTGAGTTCCACTGTGGTTTTGGTTCAGTAGGTTTTTATGTATTTTTACAAATTTTGTACACACACCCAGAGGCCTTTTGGCACTGGTCACATTCTGAAATTCAAGAAAATAAATATGAACCATTTAACGGTCTCCAATTCTAGATTCAGTGTTTTAAATATACTGAAATATGTATATGAAGAATTTTCTGAAATGTGGAATGGAGACTAATTTGTCAAAGATTTTTACTAACATTACAAAAAAGAGCTTTCTCTGCAGCCTATTTGATGATATGTCCTTTAGGTCATGAGTGGTATATTTTGAACCTGAGCTCTGAAACTTAGAGGAAGTGTCCTTAGTATTCTGGATATTTGTTTTGCATTTTTAGTGGCTGAATAATACCCATACTAATTGATTTACCCAGTTCCTGGGAAAGCTCTCAAGCTTATAGTCATCTTGAATTATAGTCAGCAGTATAGTGAAATGCAAAAAAGGGTTATTTGGAAATGTAGAAAAAAAAATTCATTTTAAAAATAAAGCATAGCTATTTCAAGAATATAAAAGATGTATTTGCTAATCTTTTTTCCCTCCCATTTGTCAGCTTTAAATAACCCACTTGCAAAATAAAGCCAAATGGCATATTCTACTGAAAGTTCAATTTATAGTGAAATAAAACCCTATAATTCTTATATGCATAGTTAGTTCTCCAAATTGACTGTTAATCACACAAGTAAATTAATATCAACCACAAAAAAATATTCTGAAATATTCAGGATTATGGAACATATATTTTGGAAATTGCCTTGGACCTTGAAAATGTGAGCCTCTTTCAGGAAGTTACTGTATACACTGACACATAGGTAGTGGCAATATTTTATTAAAGGGGTATTATTTTGTGTGTAATCACGATGAGATGATTGTTATGACAGAGGCGTACAAAAGTTTCAGAGAGAGAAGAAATTTGAGACATGAGACCTCTTGGTTCTGTTGGTCCTATTCTTGGTTCTGCTGTAACTTTCTTCCTCATGGTACCCTCATTTTGGTCATTTTTTTCATCTGCCAAGGGGTCTCAGCAATTCTTGTCTGCTGCCACCTTGAAATATTGTCAAGGATCTCATATTTTGCTTGGTAATCCCTTGAGACCTTTGGATGAAAAGAACCATAAAAATCCACAATGTTTTTCTAGGTGGGGGTTTCCAAAATTGGTCCCTTTGAGGGAGCCACCCACTTGGATATTGAATACCCTCCCTGTGTAATGTGGAAAAAGCGGTTGGTGAAAATTTGTTCTTCCAGCATCACCAAAAAAACAGACGTCTTTATTGTTTCGAAAGTGAAACACACCCATTGGGGATCACTTCATCATTTTTTTTAAGTGAATGAAAACATCACAAGTTGAAGTGATGAAATGCAGGAGAAGTGCAAACAGACTACGCCCTTCCTCTTTCAGTCACAAGGAGCGGAGGTCTGCCGGCTCCCCTCCCTGTCTAGGAAGGGCCCTACTTGGCTCACAGACCTTGTCCGTATCTGAGCTACAGCTAATCACGCCTCTGTTGAGTCACCAGCAGAAAATCCCACAGACTAGTTGCTTTCCTCTTTGTGGTGTAAGGCAGTGATTTGAAAGAGAATCTTTTCCTGGTCTTTTTTTTTTTCTTTTCTTTTCATCTGTGTCATCCCCCTCCCCCCCATTTTCTTACTCACTTGCATTTCTTCCAATTTTTAATTATCATCCCTCTCTTAACCCATCCTTTTCTAACCTCAAGGGCTATTTTAAAAGGATGCTTATTCACCAGATGCAACTCTCCAAGGGCACATTTGGAAAAAGTAATAATCTTTTCTGTCCCTCCAGCTGCCAAAAGTCATCATGAGTCATGTTTTTGACTCAACTGACAGAAACACTTAATATAAATAGTTGGCCTTTCCCAGAGTTCCTTGTTAGTTGCCATTCCATCTTGTTGATTTCAACTGACTGATAGGATGCAGCATTTGACCACAGCAGCTTTCCTGGTCATTATGTCCCTTGTATTTTCCTGTCCCTGTTACATGTGGCCAGAGCAATCAGATCAAGTGAGTGATAAGCAAAATAAGTGACTGGCAGTGAACATTCTAGCTCTAGAGTATCTTGTTTGAAAAATCCTTGCATAGTTACACACCAACATGGAACTGGGTTGCATAAGCTAAATAAGAAATTAAGTAAACTACTTTTTAAATAATATTATTTCTAAATAATATTAACAAAAATAATGGTAATAATAATTATTATTGTTATATAAGGTCATTCTTTAATGGTGTCACTATTACAACTCACTGCTAGTTTACTTTGGAAACGTGGAGAGAAACTTGTTACAAATAGACAAAAAATTTGGTTTCTTTTCCCTTCTCTTCCTTTCTCTTCTCTTCGTTTTCTCGTCTCTTCTTTTCTCTTTCTTCCTCTTCCTCTTCTCTTCTTTTCTTTTCATAGGCTCCACCCCCAGCATGTAGCCCAACTCCAGGCTTGAACTCAGGACCCTGAGATCAAGGCCTGAGTTGAGATCAACAGTCGGACACTTAACTGCGTCACCCAGGTGCCCCAAACTTTGTTTTCTGATTGTTTTAAGTTCAGCAGAGCCCAAAAGAACTATTGCTGATACTCTCTTTTTACCTTGTCAAAGTGAAAGTCTTTAAAAGTTGAAAAAGATGCTTCTTATACAAATACAGAGTAAGCTTGGCAAAAAGGTTATTTAACTCATTAATGTGGTTTATCAGTCAGGGTTGAACCAACTATGTAAAATAAATAAGGCATATAATTATACCCTTCCCCATCCCAAACACATATTTATTTATTTCAAGAATTGGCTTATAAATTGTGGGGACTGTTGAAGCAAATCTGAAATAGGTCAGGAAGTCAAGAAGGGAAGATCACAAGCAGGCTGGCGCCTACAGGCATGGGCCAAAGCTTTTTGTGCAAAGCAGTCAGGAAAGGATGATTAGGAGCAAGCTAGAACCCACCAGGACCCAAGGTGTGTCCTCAGGGAAAGTCTCCCTAAGAATAATTCAGGCCCACTCAAATCTCTCTAATTTAAGAGAACTGATTAGGTATATAATTTATATCTGTAAAATCCTTTCACTGCAGCACCTAGGTTGGTCTCTGACAGGATAATAGGGAGAGCGCAGGTTCATGCTACAAAATGGCTAGGGCTTCCTTTCTGTCCTCCAGCTCTCATGAACAGTATCTCTTGTAGCCTACCTTATCTGGAAACAGACTAGAAAGGCAGTTCTGGAAAAAGTAGTTTATCGTAGCCAAGTTGACACACCAAAAGTCATGTATGAATATTTATAGACTCTGTGTTACAGTTTGAGAGTGTTCTCCCAAAATTCATAAATTGAATCCTCACTCCCAAAGGTGATGTTATTAGGAGGTGTGACTTTTGAGGGGTGATTAGGTCATGAGAGCAGAACCTCATCAATGGGATTAATACCTCATAAAAGAAGGTCCGGAGATATTCCTAACTCTTTCTGCCAACTGAGAACAAATAAGATATAAACCTGGTTAAAGTTCAATAAGGCAACAAAACTATAATCTTTGGGACTATCTTTTCTATAAGACAAATAATTCACATCTCTACCAGACACAAATTCACAAGTTAACATGTAATTCCATAGACCCTGAAACTTAATTAATAATAAAGAGCAAGTCAAATAAAGGCCTAGATAATTACATAATCTTGGCATGGGCCTATGAGACAATATTCCAGCATGACCTGAAGGCATTTGGTTTATTTGCAAGTTTGGATAATTTTTCTTAATAATTTAATAAATAATTTACCTTCTTTCATTATTAAAATGATAATCTTTCTTTGAGAGTTTAGATTTCCTGAAATACTGTATTCCATCTGCTTAATCAGAAATTAGTATTGATTTTGCAATTTCTTGATGATATCTTTCAGTCTTCTCTGATCTAGCTGCATATGATATCTAACCCTTTATGAACTATTGCTGCCTATCATAGGAGTTTCTCTGGGTATATGGGAGATGACTCTTATACTCCTAGGTACACAAATCCCTTGAATCTACAAGCCCCAAGCAATTAGAAAGGAAGAGAGAATAAAAGAGAAAAGAAGATCATTATTTCATGTAGAGGCCCTGAATAAGTGTGATATAAATATTAGGAAGGAAAAATAAAGAGTAAAGGAGAGAATTGTTCTGTTTACTTGTGCAAATTTTTTTTCTAAGAGAACCAAATTTGAAAATAATCAATTGAGTGTAAATATAGGTTCAGTAAGAACAAAGAAAATGGTGTGTCCATCTTGAAAATTCCATGCTATTAAAGGTACAAATTACGATTTTGAACACAAGTGATTTATTTTCTTCTATCCTAAACTGAAGGCCATATGGGTCAGACCTAAAACCAATTATTCAGTAAATGCTTCTAAGTGTACATTTCAAATGTACCGTGAAGTGACTAATTTGGAGAAAGATGAAAAAATCTGCTGTGCAGACATTTTTCTTCATTTGACTTAAAACAAATACTTTGTAATAGACTCACTACATTCTTTATTGAGATCTTTAAAGACAAGTGTTTAAGAGTTTCCACCTCTTATGACAATAAGGACATCACTGGCATGTTGTAAATAATAGGAAATTGAAGTCATAAATTTTTGTGCTGTGAACAAATTCATCCTGATAGGTGTCTAAACTACTATTTCACTTTAGACATCTTAGCAAGTTATTGCAGTAAGTATATAACAAACATCTAACATACTTCTCTCTCCCCACTCAGATTTCTTTCCATCATCATCTAATCTGTTGACAAAATCATTATTCTAAAATCCAAGGATCTTTGTTTTCCTTTCCGGTTTAACATGCTTCCATAACACACATTGCCTACTCGACCAATGCCACCTACCTAAGCATGGTAATCAAGGTTCTTTATGATCCAGGCTTTACAATCTCTCCAGTTTCATTTTTGGCCATGCACAGTCAGATTCTATGTGCACTATGCCTCCACCAGAAGGAGGACAGTCATTTCCTAAACCCTCACATAATCTTGCTGTAAAATATTTACATGTATAATTATCCTACAAGAAATGCCCTCCACCCACTGTTATTCTAGAAAACTATTCATCCTTTGAAACGCAGCTCAGCTTCCCTTCCTCTGAGTAACTTTCTACTATCTCTGCCTACTCTACCCAGGCAGCTGGGTAATACTCTTCTAGGTTCTAATGGCACTCTCTCGGGATCACTCTGCTATAGCCCTTAGCTTTTCAGTCCTCAAAAGGCTTTTATGTAGGTTTGTTGCTCCCTGACTGCAGATGCTTTGCCTTTTTAACTTGTTCCCAGAATCTAGTTTTGGATTTAATTTGGTAATAGTTGCCTATAAATATTTGTTGAATATTGAGTATAATCAATTCCTCTGATCTGATGCTGGCTTTGGGAAATTAAAGCAGGTAAGTAGAGAAGCCATTCACCTGAGATCATGGGCATTTTATTGTCTTTATTTAGTAGTGACTCTCAAACTTCACTCTGCTTCTGAAGCTTCTTGTTAAAACATGGCTTGCTTGACCTCCTCCCAGAATTTCAGATTCAGTAGGTCCAGGTTGGAGCCACAGAACTTTCATTTCTAGTTTGTGTGCAGTTATTGCTGCTCCTGTTGCTCAAGGACCGCAATTTAAGAATGACTGCTCTATAAATAACTACACACAGGCCAAGGTGCTGAAAGGAAATATGTATATTTAATACATGCTTATCCAACTGATAATGTTTGTTTAAAAAAAATCTAAAAATCTTCATACAGAATATGATTTATTTTGTTCCCTTCTAAATCAAGAGAAACGGAAGCATATGGATATATTTTCTTTTATTCAGTAAAGAAGATCAATATTCTGAATTTTCTGTCACAATCATACATTCCCCATTATTTTCCAATAATTTAACAAGGTGAATTTTTAAAAAAATATTTATTTATCTATTTATTTGAGAGAGAGAGAGAATACCTGAGAGTCGGGGGAGGGGCAGAGGGACAGAGAGTGAGAAAGGCAGAGAATCTCAATACCAACTCCATGTTGAGCGCATAGCCCAATGCAGGGCTTGATCTCATGACCCCAAGATTATGACCTGAGCCAAAACCAAGAGTTGGACTCTTAACCAACTGAGCCACCCAGCTTTCCCTTAACAAGGTGAATTTTTAAAAATGCTGACAATGTTAGTTTCCCTTTGTAAAACAGATCTTAATTTTTTTTTTTTTGAGAAGAGGTACAGATAATATACTATGTAAGCAATTAGCCCATTCCCCAAAAACTGTACATACATAGTAAATTTGTTCTCTTATTTTAGGTGGTCCCCTTAAATTTCATAGGGGGATCCAAAGTAAAGATATTTATTTTTAAACTTATAAGTGGGAAAGAAGGGATTGTAGAGATTAAATTAGAGCAGTCTTTAAAAAAAAAAAAAACATAAGAAAGCTATTGGGGCTAATAAACAAATTCAGCAAAATTGTAAGATACAAGATCAACAAACGAAAATCAGAAGACCTAAATAAATGGAAAGACATTTCATGTTCTTGGGTAGGAATATTTAATAATGTTAAAATGTTGGTACTGCTTAAAGCAGTCTATAGACTCAATGTAATTTTTATCAAAATTTGAACAACCTTTTTTGAAGAAATGGAAAAGCCAATATTCAAATTCATATGAAATTTCAAGAGATCCCAAACAGCCAAAACAATCTTGAAAAACAAGAACAGAGATGGACAATTCACGCCTTCCACTTTCAAAATGTACAGCAAATCTACAGTAGTCAAAACAATATGGTATAAGAATATAGATGAATAAAAGATCTATGGAATAGAATAGATAGAATAGAATTAAGAATATATATAAAAGCATACAGCTATGGCCAACTGATTTTTGACAGGGGTGACTTGTCCACTCAATGGGAAAAGAACATAGACAGTCCAGTCCCTGACTTACAATATTGGGTTCAGCTTAATGATTTTTGACTTTATGATGGTGCAAAAGTGATACACATTCAGTAGAAACCATACTTGGAATTTTGAACTTTGACCTTCTCCTGGGCTAGGGATATTCAGTACAATACTATCTGTAATGCTGGGCAGTGGTAGCGAGCTACAGCTCCCCATCACCCACATAATGATGAGGGTAAACACCTGATACTCTTAAAACCATTCTGTACCCATATGACCATTCTGTTTTTCACTTTCACTACAGTATTTAACAAACTACATAAGATATTCAGCATTTATGAAATAAGCTTTGTGTTAGATAGTTTTGCCCAACTCTATGCTAATGTAAGGTTTATGAGCACATTTAAGTTAGGTTAAGCTAAGGTATGATGTTCAGTAGATTAGGTATCTTAAATGCACTTTTCAACTTATGATGTTTTCAACTTACTGTGGGCTTATCAGGTGGAAACCCACTGTAAACTGAGGAAGATCTGTGGTCTCTTCAATAATGGTGCTGGGACAATTGGATTTATACATGTAAAAGAATTTTGTTGGATACCTATCTTATATCATATACAAAAATTAACTAAAAATTTATGAACAATATTAATATAAGTGCTAAAGCCATAAAACTCTTAGAAAAAGATATCGGGATAAATCTTCATAACTTTGGAATTGGCAGCTAGTTCTTAAATATGACACCAAAAGCACAAACAACAACAGAAAAAAAGGTAAATTGAATTTCATAAAAATTTAAACATTTTGTGTATTAAAGGATAATATCAAGGAATTGAAAAGATAACCTAGAAAATGGGAGAAAATATTCACAAATTACATATCTGATAAACATTTAAAATTCAGCATTTATAAAGAACTCTTAAAACTCATCAGCAGAAAGACAAACTGTGGGCAAAGGACTTGAATAGGCATTTCTCCAAAGACATACAAATGGCTTATAAGAACATAAAAAAAAGTTCAACATTATTAGTCACTAGGGAAATGCTAGTCAAAACAATAAGATTTCACTTCACATGTGCCAGGATGGATATAATGAATGAAAAAAATGAAAATAACAAGATTTGGTAACTTTGTGGAGAAACTGGAACCCTGTTAACATTGCTGGTGGGAATGAAAAATGATGAGAAGGTAAGATGGTAACAGTTCGTTCCTCAAAAAGCTAAATAATGAGTTGCCATATGACCCAGCCATTCTACTGCTAGATTTATACCCCCCAAAATTGAAAATAGAGATCTAAATCCATATTCATATGCCAATGTTTATTGCGGCATTAGTCACAATAATCAAAAGATGGAAACACCCTATGTGCCCATCAGTAGATGATTGCGTAAACAAAATGTTGTATATATGCACAATGGAATATTACTAAGCCTTAAAAAGGAATGAAATTCTGATACACGGACAACCTTGAGAACACTGTATTAAGTGAAATAAATCATACACAAAAAGACAGTTAATATGTGATTCTACTTAATGAAATATGTAGAATAGGCAAATTCATAGAAACAGGTCACCAGGAGTTTCTTGCTCGGCAGGAAGGGCAGGAGAAGGAATGGCTGTCAATGTAGCCTGGGAAAATAAATGGCCGTGGAGAAACTTAGGGGGTCCTGAGTGACCAGACTGACAAGGAGTAGAGCGTGACTGAAAAGATCCTGGATGCCTTGTCCTGTAGTTTTAACATCAGATCTAAATGGTTTGGCAAATGCTTTGCATGCAGGATTTTTCTATTCTATCCTTGGAACGGGATTGCTATTACTTCCTGGTGGCATAAAACTGTTTGCATTGTTTTATACCCTGGGAAATACTGCTGCATTCTCCAGGATGAGATTTTCACTGGGCCCTGTGAAGCAACTGAAGAAAATGTTTGAAACAAGATTGCTTGCAACGGTTACTATCCTTGTTGTTTCATATTTACCCCTGTGTGTTTCTCTTGACATAGGAAGAGGCTGGCCTCATTGTTCTGCATATTGCAGGTCTTGTGAATGGCCTGATGGAGCCTATGAGGTTCTCCAGATGCAAGAGATGCAGACATTAAATGTGGTTCTGTTCAAAGTTGAAAGTCAGAAACTCCTCAAAAAGAGCATTTGAAAGTTGATGCTGTGTTTTGGTGAAGTGTGCTTTTGCTGATAAAATAATCACACCAAAAACAACTGCAGTAACAATTTAAGACCATTTGTATTCTGGTACAAACTACATGCTTGATTAAACTGTTAAATGCTTGTAACTTTAAATTCATATGAGTCATTAATATGTCCTTCCAAAGACAAGGAGATTTTAATCATTGCCAACTGTAAGTTATTTTTAGCCATTTTTTTAATGTCTTTTGAAAATAGCTTCAAATGTGAATATTTAAGCATAGTCCTGTGCTGAAAGACATATTCAGTTTTTTAGGCTCTTTTAAAATGACAACATTTTTAAAACAATTAAATAAAACTACTTTACATGTAAATGAAACTTTTAACTTTACACTAAAGATTGTTTATTATGTGTAATAAAAATATATAAATCTTTAAATTTTTAAGTAAACCAACGCTTAGGAATAAACTTTACCAGGGCATGAAGAAAGGGATGAATGGGGAGTTATTATTCAATGTTTATAGAGTTTCTGTTTGGAGTGATGAAAAAGGTTTTGAATTAGATAGTGATGATGGTTGCACAACATTGTGAGTGCAGTTAATGCCTCTGAATTGTACACTTAAAAATGGTTACTATTGAAAAAAATCAATATAAGCAGATACAGAGAAATAAGCACAAGTAGGTTAAGTCCCAAAGGTAAGAAACACTAACAATTACATAGTGTTTACTATTTCCTAGGCTCTTTAGGTGCTTTTATATATGTTAAATCACTGAATCCTCACATCATCATTATTGTCCTCACCCCATCTGTGAGAAAATGAGGCACAGAAATTTTAAATAGTTTGTGAGTGTCTTGTAACTAGGAGACAGAAGAGCCAAGATTTGGACCTAGGCAGTTGGTCTCTAAAAACCATGCTTTGAATCATGCTTGAATTTTAACCATGCATTATTGTCTCTGCCTATCATTTGGTTAAGTGCTGAATGAGGAAAATGAACATAGAATCATGGGAAGCAGAAGGTAGGTGTAGTCAGTCTATTTTTTGGTCACTCTGATCTCATAAGACCAGAAACTTTACAAATCTAATTCTTTTTTTTTTTTTAATCTAATTCCTAGTTGACACATTTTCTATCCTTTTGGTGTTCATACTGCCTTTCCAAGTGACTTGGGAGTAAGTAGTGGGGTGTGATGACTCTTTTATCTGACGGAGTCATTGAATACTTGCTTTGCACATTTTTTTTAGCAGTTGATAATCAATCTATTAAACTAGATAAAGTAAATGATATTTTTCAGCTGTATTGAGATAGAATTGACAAATGAAATTATAAGGTATTTAAAGAGCACAATGCGATGGTTTGATACATGGATACATTGCGAAAGGGTTCCCCCAACAAATCAGTTAACACATTTATCACCCCACATATTTACCTCTTCCTCTTTTTTTTTTTTTTTTTTGTTGGTGAATACATTTAAGTGCTCCTCTCTTAGCAAATTTCAGTTATACAATAGAGTGTTATCAATTATATTCACCATGTTATACATTAGGTCCTCAGACCTCATTCATCTTGTAAGTGAACTGTAACTTGGACTCTTTTACCGATCCCAACCTCTACTTATTTCTTCCACTCCACAGCCCTTGGAAACTACTTTTTTACTCTCTGCTTTGGTAAGTTTGACTTTTTTTCAGAGTCCACATGTATGTGATACCATGCAGTGCTTGTCTTTCTCTGTCTGGCTTATTTTGCTTAGCCTAACATGTTCCAGTTTATCCATGTTGTTGCAAATGGCAGGATTTCCTTCCTTTTTTAAGGCTGAATAATATTCTATTGTATATATGTACTACATTTTCTAGCTTTATTCTTTTGTTGATGGACACTTAGTTTTTTTTTCAAATATTGGTTATTGCAAATAATGCTATGACAAACATGGGAGTACAGATATCTCTTTGAGGTAATGGTTTCATTTTCTTTGGATATACAGTTGAGCTTTGAACAACACAAGGGTGAGGGGTGCCAACCCACATGCAGTCAAGAATCCGCATAACTTCTGACTCCCCAAAAACTTAACTACTAATAACCTACTGTTGACCAGAAGCCTTACCACTAAGAAAAACAGTTGATTAACTCATATTTCCTATGTTATATGTATTATTTACTCTATTCTTTCTATAAAGTAAGCTGGAGAAAAGAAAATGTTATTGAGAAAATCACAAGGAAGAGGAAAATACATTTATAGCACTGTACTGTTTTTATTGAAAACAAATCTGTAAGTGGATGCATGCAGCTCTAACCCATGTCATTCAGGAGTCAACTGTATACCCAGAATTGGGATTGATGGATCATATTCTATTTTTAATTTTTTGAATAAACTCCATACTGTTTTCTATAGTGGCTCTATCAGTTTAAATTTACAAAATAGATGATTTTTAAAGAGACGTGAGAAATATAAAAAAAATTGTTGGAAAAATTGTGGCTTCCACTTTTTAATAAATGGACTCTTATAACATTAAGAATATCATAACATAAAGCTGATCTACATTCTTTCCAATACTTATCTCTTTTGTGCTAATTGCAGCATCAACAACACATTAATTTTTATAGAAATGATAATGCATCAATATTTAAGACATTTCTTGAACACCCATTTTATGCAAAAGTAAAAGCCAGTATCTTCCCACATAAGTGATAAATTACAGAGATATCCTGGTGGAATGCTTGTCTGATTTTTGCTTTTTCTTTTTTCAGTATTGTTTCCTGGCTAGTCATTTAGAGAACTTGGGAATTGTTTAAGAGATGAGTTACAACAATGAAATACAACAAAAATATTACCTTTGGATCATGTTATTTTCATATATATCAAAACAATTTGCAGTAAAATGTTTATGATACTTTTAAAAATATAAGTACTCTCTGTTAAGTTTTAATAACCCTAGTATGAGATTTAAAATATTTTAAGCATAACCCAGGGGAACTTTATATGTTATAAGCAATGATAGAAGAACAACTGTGGCCTTTTATTAGCAATTATGATTTGTAGCAAGTTTTTATTGCCAATTTTCACAGCTCTCCTTCTTCACTCTTTTTTGTTTTGTATTGTTTGTTTTTCCCTGCGATCGAGTCTTGTACTAGAGTTTTGGCCCTTGGGATCAATCTGTACCAGACAACATGAAGCAAAACTTCCGTCTGGTTCTGTATTTTAGCTGTTCCTGACTGGAATTCAATTATATATAAGACACATGGTTACTTAAAATTCAATAGAATTAAAAAACAAACAAACCAAAAAAGAAAAGGTTTGCTTCCAAGGAAGCTCTCGTTGATTACTAATAGGTATTATTTGAGGCTAGAAACATCCAGAATCTAGAAAAGCCCACTTGATAACTTCTCCTTTTCATATATGACCAAGGTTATTGAGGAATCTGAATGGTAGATGTGGGCTATAACTAGGACATTAAGGAGTTTTTCATTAACCATTGTCTTCAATTCCATTTTAGATCTTTCTTTTCTGAGCCGTGAGTACATCTGAATAGAAATGACAGCTTTCTGGCACTTTCATGTGTTGATTAGTCCAAACCAAATAAATTCATTCTCACATTCCATTGAAAGATTTTAATTCCCCATTTTTCCTACCTCTTGGATTGGCCTGACCTGCAGTGTAGATATATAATCTGTTCTTTCATCTTGCTATCTTCTTTCCCTATATTCCTGGTTCCTACAGGGGTGAAAAAGGTGTTAGTGAAAGATTAAACATTTACATTGTGTGTAGTGCTACAAGTTTCTCAATGCTGAATTTCTTTTGGATTGTGTTTGTGGGCTCATGGAGATTATCTTTCAAGATCATCACATTGAATAATTTACTGATATGGGAAATACCCTCTGTCTAATCCCTAGAGACCCTTCTTAGCTCTCCATTTTGCCTTCACCCACAGGTATACACCATAGCTGAATCTCTTCTCTATGGAAAATGCTTTCGTGGACCAGGTCATTTAAAGAAACTTTGGGTGAAGTAATTTCCAGAATTTCCACTGGTACAAGGGAATTCAATGTGCTAGAGATTTGACAGTTGTATACCAAATTCATTTTCTTTTCTTCCTGGATATAAAGCTCTTCTGCTTTTCCCAGCTTTCCTTGAATTTGGTATGGATATATGACTGAGTTCTAGCCAACGAAATAGGAGTGTGGTGCCATTTCCAGGGCTAGCTCACTAAAACGTCCCACGTACAATCCTCCATATTGTTTTCACATCTGCCTCCTTTAGCCAGCTAAGCACAAAGATCTTGGAAGGCACCTTTGAAAATGATGGAACCGTAAGATGAAATAAATCTGGATCCAATTAAAGAAGAGCTTCTTGCTCCTTTGTAATTTTCATGAGCAAGAAATAAATTCTATCATACATGAACCATTACATACTTCGACATTTATCATAGCAAGTAGCAGTATTTCAACTAATGCACACATGCATTGTAGTGAGGCTTGTCATATTTAGCAAATAAAAACAAATGTTATCAACTTAAATTTGAATTCAGGTAGACAAGGAATCATATTTTAAAATAAGTATGTTCTGTGCAATATTGAGGACATGTTTATATTAAAAATTATTTGTTGTCTACCAGGAATTCAAGCTTAACTGGGTATCCTATATTTTATTTCAACTGTAATTCTTACCACACTTAAAAGTGGGTGAATGTGGCACTCCCAGTGTTTCCCTGTCTTGTTCCATTTTTCTGTGGCTGCTCTATCTAGAATCAAATTTGGAGAAATGTATAGAAGAGAATCAGCTTTTAGCCTCTACATCCACATAGGCCTTGAACCTTCAAGGAGATAAATGCCAGTCTCGTCCAAACACTCTTCCACCCAAGTCCATTGCAGTACTGTGGCACAAGTTTCTCCAACTCAACAACCATCAGTATGGGGAATCTTATGTGAGACTTACCCTCAGTATGCTCCCTAAATCTCTGTGTATGCTTCTCCCAGAACCCAGCTAGGTTGGGGGCAGAGAGTATTAACATGTTTTTAATAATCATACAACTGAACACTCAGATAAACTCTTTCCTCTGATGGATTTGAGACTTTCTCTTATTTGGGCTACAAGAGGTAGTGAGAGTGAAGGATGCAGAAGATCTGGTCAAATCTTAGTAAATCCTGCAACTATATGCCTGGGAGTTCCTCTTCAAAATGTAGAGAAGCTTATTAGTTATTATGGTTTTTTTGAATCTTCAGCAGGAATTCTGAGACAACAGGAAAGATTTCATTTTATTATAATTCCATTCAAGTTCCATTCAATTACATATCTTTAGATCACCAAAAAGATTGAGAAAATGCAAAACTTATTTGCATATTCTTAATTTCACTTCAAAAAGATAACATTAGACAAATGTAAATGTATTTCTTTTGGCCAACATAATTCTATGTCCCTCAATTTACATCTTCAATGAGTTACGGCTATCAGTTTGCTTATAGCTCACCAAACTCTATGGTAACCCACATACTCTGTGCTTTGGTTATGTGCTTTGTATTATTCTTCACTCTGTCATAATAATAGGATATTTAGCAAAATGTAATACTAAGTATTGGGTTGGGGTTTTGTTTCTTTACTTATTTTAAGTAATTTAACCTATATTTCTCCAAGAGTTCGATTTTTTTCTAAGGATATTTCTTCAGTAAGGGCAGTACAATTTTAATACACTGAAACAATATTTAATATAATAATAATTTCAGGGTTCAAAGGAAATAATGACACTGGAAAATGAGAGCAACACATCTTTTCAAATCAATTTGAACAAAATGAAGTATTATTTAAAAAAATAATGTGCCGTATCAGAAGTAAGAAACTGAAGCTCCAGCAAAGCTGACTACAAGGTGGACAACAAGCTCAGGTCAGAGACAAGCAATCATACTATTATTTTGAATTTTTCAGCATCAGCTCCTAGATCCACAGGGTGAAAAATGAAAATAGAAAAAGAAAGAGACTTAAATCACATAATCGTATTATATGTTATTTATATTATACAGTATTCTGTTTTCTCAATCTAATTTTCTGTAGTTAGTATCAGAAATATTTGGTTTAGTAAAACAATACAGTTTATTATGGGATAGATGCTAAAAGCAAAAACAGAATGTACAAGGATCTAATATCTATTTAGTAAAAAGGAAGGAAGCCTTATTCATTGGAAATCAAATTTAATATTTTACATTATGCATTTCACTCGATATTAAGAAATTATTGAAAACATCTGCAATGAAAAACTGAACCAAACAGAATGTATGGAGCCTTATTCTTAATTCTACATAGGACATATGGTATAGGACAGAGATTGTTTGGCAAACTTCTTCTGTAAAGGTCCACACAGTAAATATTTTAGGCTCTGAGGGCCATAAGGTCTTTATCTAACTAGTCGATCTGTTGTTGAAGTGAGTAGACAGCAAATATAATGCATAAACAAATAATTATGGTTGTATTTCAGTAAAAATGTAACTACAGGCTGTTAACTAGATTTGGCCCAAAGGCCAGAGTTTGTCCATCCTGTTCTAGAATAAATATACATTATGTTATTATCTCTCTCAAACATAAAGACTCTCTTTTGACCCTGATTACCTTCTCAGTTTACAAATAATTTCCAGTTCTGGTTCATGCCAGTCTTAATTCCCCACCAAGCCTTGCCCTTTCTTTGAAGCTCATAATTTATATATTGAGAACACTATTAATTTCTTCGTAGCTAGAGTTTTTAAAGAGAATGGACTCCAAATCAGATCTAATCATTTGCCCAGCTGTCTGTGGTTTTAAACTGATGAAAAGTTGAGACAATTGTCTACTGTTCAGTAGCAAAATGACTGTTTCTGGAGGGGATCATACTGTTCTTAATCAATTTGATTCTTTTTTTTTTTTTTTTAAGATTTTATTTATTTATTTATTTGACAGAGAGAGAGACAGCCAGCGAGAAAGGGAGCACAAGCAGGGGAAGTAGGAGAGGAAGAAGCAGGCTCCCAGCGGAGGAGCCTGATGTGGGGCTCGATCCCATAACACGGGGATCATGCCCTGAGCCAAAGGCAGAAACTTAACGACTGAGCCACCCAGGCGCCCCACTGAGCCACCCAGGCGCCCCTGATTCTATTTTTAAATTGTTTTAGGGAGGATCCAAGTGTGGCACCTAGGTGATTTTGCTTTGAACAGTTGAGATTTCTCATCAAATATTCATAATTTATTTACAGACAGTAAGAGACATTTTCATTAATTAGCATATTTTTAGCTGGAGTTCTTTCTGCATAGCAGATCATTTCTTTGAAATGACTTTCCTGATGAACTGCTTCATGGGATGAAGAGCATGACTTTAAAAATAGGCTCTTTTTTTTTTTAAAGATTTTATTTATTTATTTGACAGAGAGAGAGACAGCCAGCGAGAGAGGGAACACAAGCAGGGGGAGTGGGAGAGGAAGAGGCAGGCTCCCAGCAGAGGAGCCTGATGTGGGGCTCGATCCCATAACGCCAGGATCACGCCCTGAGTCGAAGGCAGATGCTTAACAATGGAGCCACCCAGGCGCCCCTAAAAATAGCCTCTTGATAGCCAGGCATATCTGTCTCCACCCCTGACTCCCAAATGTGTATAAGTCATCTGTCCTTAATTCATAAATTCAACAGATATTTGTAGAGACCCAGTGTGCACAACGCATTGTACTTTATATTTGGCATTGGATGAGATTTGACTACGTATCTAGAGAGGGTTGAGTGGCTATTTGTGAAATCAGTAAAAAGAAAAGAAAAGAAAAGAAAAGAAAAGAAAAGAAAAGAAAAGAAAAGAAAAGAAAAGAATACTCCAATTAAAACACACACACACACACACACACACACATACACACACACACACAAGATAAATGTCTTCTTATGAGTAAGGAAATGTTTCTAGCTTCAAGATCTTAAACCACCCAGGGTGAGATAATAACGAATCCTATGGGAACTGAACGCCCTTTTGAAGATTTCTAGTGAACTTTGTTGAAATGGAAAACTTTGGACTAGTTTCCAAAGTTATTTAAAGAATAGATGTCTCAGCTTCTAGTTTCTCCTCCTCTGGTTCCCTTAGAAACAAATTCTCGCTTCATTTTATTCTCCGTCTCTGAGCCCCATTTGGTTTGTTTTTTTCCTTGACTGCAACAAGAAAAAACTTTGGGCTAAAATCGGGTGCTCTTAAGTACTGTCATGTATAGATTTGTCAGATGCTCACCAAACTTTTGTCTTCCTAGCTCCTACCAAGTACAGCTAATTCTTATTACTCACAGTAGTTATATAAAGTTGCTGTGAACTTTGAATTAGTGAACACTACCATTGCTTCCAGGAGAAATACAGGGTTAGGTTCCTGAGAGTCTCCGGTCACATTGTCATCAACCTATCAGCACATAGGTGTTTATGTGTGTTTCTATCTACAAAAATTTTATTTAATAGATATTATTGATTCATTAGCCTTGGACTCATGGCCACAACACTATAATTCATGCCTGAATGAAACTTACCTAACACATGTATTTTCTCCATAAAGCCCATCATTCTCATGTTTAGGAAAACTACAGAACATTTCAGCACTGTGCTTTGAGTCCATTTTAAACAGTAAAATCACCAAGAAAAAGCATAAAATTCCAAGTAATGTGGCACTAAATAAACTGGAAAAAAAAAAAGGATAATCTTTACAGAATGAGAATTGAAACAAAAAGTCAGAACATCATCTTGTTTGACCGCTCTTGGGAACATGCTCTAAAGATAACTCAAATGTTTTGACCTCTACACATGTCTACGAATGGCCGTGAAACAGCTTTGATAATAGATTTTGGGGTTGCAAGTGCATTTTGGTGAGTAGGTGAATTTGTAATTATGGAATCTGCAATAATGAAGAATGACTGTACTTTGTCCTATTTTCTTTCTTTAAGGCATGTTTTTTACTTAGTTGTATTCAGATTTACCTTAGAGCAAGGTATAAAGGAAATAGATCCTTCTTATTACTTGACTTACATGTTTTTTTTCCACTTAATCTGGTAGTCTACATGCCCTCCAACTGCTTTTTTTATATTGATATATTGCTACTTGTTGATATTGATTATGAAGGCTTACATTCCCTATTGTTAAAGAATAGAGCAAAAAGTTGACTAGTAGATTTAGCAGATGACCATATATAATTTATATATAATAAAAATTACATAATAGTTATAATTATATAATTATATAATTTATATAATTTATTTTAAGGTGCAACTCTCATAAGGCATTAAGAAATGGAGTACACTATACTCTTGAATTGTCTTACAACATTTTAAGCTTCTGCCTAAATGATGCAAATCTGTGCAAAGTTAACTCCAATAGTAATTTCTGTCCATTTTAAGTAATGTACTTTCTTTTTTTTTTTTTAATATTTTATTTATTTATTCGACAGAGATAGAGACAGCCAGCGAGAGAGGGAACACAAGCAGGGGGAGTGGGAGAGGAAGAAGCAGGCTCATAGCAGAGGAGCCTGATGTGGGGCTCGATCCCACAACGCCGGGATCACGCCCTGAGCTGAAGGAAGATGCTTAACCACTGTGCCACCCAGGCGCCCCTTAAGTAATGTATTTGCAAAGTCCAAATTCAATGCTGCATAAAAAAATAGCTATTTCCACATGTGATTAAGTCCTCTTTGCACACTAGAAAAACATTTTTATTGTAAAATTTGTAATAGAAAAACACATGGCATCAATAATTTTTTTCCTAAGGAAGTTGTAGCATATATACATGGTTATGCTGTTTAGAAAAGACCCAAACAAAATAATGTCCTGGCATATTTTTGACTCAGTTCCCAATACCTGCTAGACCTTGAGCTTCATGAGGAAAGAGACTCTGCTCTCCTGATCGTGGTTATTTTACGGAATGCATGACACATAGTAGGGGTTCAACAAATGTGGACCAAATAAATGAGACTCAGTCTGTATATATATCTGTATAAACCTAAAGAATTAGGAGGGATTTCTCCTCCAAAGTCAATCACCCTAAGGATTTTAAGCCTTTAAAAAAGAAAAAGTACTTTAAGATACTTATATTTTTTCTTATCATGCTTATTTCAATATACTTTTACAAGTAATCTCATGGAATAATTAAAAATCATATTTTTTTTTATAAATTAATGTTAGTTAAAGACCAAAGCCAAACAAAACATAATTAAAAAAAAAACCCATAAAACATTATGGCAATCTAATTTTTCATCGTTTTCTAGGCAATCCAAATTTCATCACCAGCTTACTGACACCTAACAAGCCAACCATTTGGTATGTCTCTATACTTTCTCATTAACTCTACATTCTGCTTCCAGTCCAAGAAAAATTGAAATCAATACAAACAAGCTATAAATCAATAATAAAAGATTACTAGAAAATCCCTAAATATTTGGAAATTTTAAAAATGACTTTTACAATAATATATGTGTCAGAGAATGAATTAAAATGAAAATTAGAAAATATTTTGAGCTGAGTGACAACAAAACACTACATACCAAAACTTTGGAGTACAGCTAATGCTACTAGGAAAAATGTATGGCCTTATATCAGAAAAGATGAATGGCTGAAAATTAATGAGCTAGGCTCTAAATAACTTGGGAAATTTGCTCTAAATAGCTTGGGGAAATTGCAGCAAATGACACCTAAAGAAAGTAGAAGAAAATAAATGATAAATATAAGAATCAAAGTTCTTAACATAGAATACAAATATAAATTATAGAGACCTAACAAAGCTAAAAGCTGATTCTTTGAAAAGACTAAAACACTTATAAGTACCTGGATAAACTGAATAATATTTAAAAAGAAAAAGAAGGAGACAAAAGAGTAAAAGGAATGGAAAAAGGAAACATTACTAATAATCCTATGGACATTAAAAATCTCATTTGCAGTAACTTCAAAAATATTTAAAAAGCAAAACGTGGGAATAAATGTCACTCAGATGTGCAAAATTTCTGCAAAGAAACATGTAAACTATAACAGAGGGAAAATGTGAAAAACCTTAATAAAAAAATAATAGAGATAAAACCTTTCATGGATTGGAAGATTCAGTATTTTGAAATGTCAGTTCTCTCCAAATTACTTGTAGACTGAGTACAATCTCAACCAAAACTCCATTTTTTTCCCCCAGGATTTAAAAATCTTGTTCTAAAATTTATATAGAATTACAAAGATTCAAGACTAGCCAGGAAATTCTGAAGTAGAAGAAAAAAGTGAGAAAATTTGCTCTAATAGATACTAAGGCTTGACAAAACTAGTGTAGTTCAAGACAGTTGTATTAGGATATAGAAAAATGAAGCAAAGAGAACGGGAAAGTTTTGTTTGCAGTTCCTATCTGTTGAAACTTCTGGTTTGATTTTTTCATCAACTGAGCAACATGTTGCTGAAGGCTATCCAGCCTCTGCTTAAAGTCAGCAGGAGTTTGAGAAATGAAGCAAAATTAGAGTCTAATAACAGAAACCGATAATATAAAACAAAGGTGAATTTTTCAGAGCAGTAAGAAAATGATAGACTATTCAATACATAATATTGGATTGTTGGGTATGCAAATGAAAAAAAAAGCAAAAAAAATTGACCCCTACCTCACACTTCACACCAAGTGGATTGAAACTGTAAATGTGACAGTAAGTCCACAATAAAATAAGGTAGAACATTACCTTTCTTGGAGGTGGGGCAGGGGGATTTAAGAAAATAATTCTTTAACAAAATACACAAAAAATAACTAACCATAAAGGAAAATACTCATAAGCTAGAGTTATTAAGAAATTAAGAATTTCTGTTTGTTCTAAAACAGGAATAAGATAGTGAACAGGCAAGCCACGGAGTAGCAGAAGATATTTGCAATGCATATATTAAAAAGTGCTTGTTTTTTGAAACTTCATAGTTTCTGAAACTATGAAGAATTCCCATAAATCAGTAAGAAAATACAGTCCAAAAGAAAAATGGCCATAAGAAATGAACTAGTACTTCAAAAGAGAGTTTGTGAAAATGCCCAAGAAATATTTAAAATGTTGCTTAATCTCTCTCCTTGTTACCCAGAAAAAAATAATTAGAAAAATGTAAGCTAATGAAGAAGAATCAGATACAATTATACAACCACCGAAATAGTTAAAAATAAAATTAACACTGCCATGTGTTGACAAATATACGAAGCACTGTTAAGTCTATATACTGTTGATATGTTTATAAATTGCAGCTGCTTTTGAAAACCAAATGATATCATCTGCTGAAATTGAACACTCACTCTATGATGCTTGCAAATGAACAATAAGGAGCTTTACATGCCCTAAGAAAAGAAGTTCCTGATAAGTAGATGAAGCTGTGATATGTTTGTTACTGGGACATCTGGAAAAGGAGGTATCCTTACCAGATAACAATGGGAACTGAAAGATGAAATTTCCTAATATCATTTAATAAAGATGGAAGACAGTTCTAAGCAATGAATGGCTAGTGTCAAAGATTCATGCATAACATAAAACTATCATTAAAGCATCAGACAAACTTGACAGAGAATTCCTGCAGACTTTAAGCAGAGGCTGCATAGCCTTCAGCAACATGTTGCTCAGTTGATGAAAAAAATCAAACCAGAAGTTTCAACAGATAGGAACTGCAAACAAAACTTTCCCATTCTCTGACAGAACATAAAATTATACTGTCAGTACCCAAGGTGATTGGGTCATATATCCCTTGTGCCTTAGTAAGTCTAAAATAGTACCTGCAATAAAAGCTGTGTGTTAAGAAAGAATTGTCAAAATTTAAGTCACCTTTTTTTTTCTTTTAATACTTCATAACATAATGCTGAACAGTACAATCCTTGGCACCTTAGATTTGATGATATTCCATGTGATATGGCCTTTCCATGCTTATTTTCACACATATTCATAGAATAAAGGAAAAGGCAAAAAATACAGCAAAATATTAAAATTATTCATCTTCAAAAATGTCAGGTTGCTTTAACTTGTAAGATCTTTCTGTGTTTCTATACTTCAAAAAGTTTTAATTCTGGATACGCATTAAGGAGCCTAAAATCTAATCCATGCTAAGCAGCATGAAAGGAGGTGAGGCTTGCTTGTGAAGGCATCTATGACTAGTTACATGTCTAGAACCATTGATTCCTACCAATTGATCCCAAAATGACCAGGGCATCAAGGTTTAGAGACCCAACCTCAGAATTTCTGATTTTACATCTCAGAATTCTGAAATTTACTTTTAAAGAACTCCAAGGGTAATTCTGATGCAAAATTAGGTTGCTCTATAGCACATTGAAAGATTTTCCATGACATGAGGTGTACTTCTGTTAAGAGGCGATTTTCCACAATGGCCACTGTTTATTGGACTTCCCCTGGACAGTACCAGCCACTAGACTCATTTAATTTACAGAAATAATCAAATAGATACTAAAATTCTGTTTTTATAGACATGTACTCTTACTCTACAATTATCTCTGTGCTGACACCTATCAATTGGTAAGCAGTTAGAGAAAATATGCTATTTTAATAATGAAGTCCATTTTTTTACACAGAAGTCAGTAGTTCAGATACTGTATTTCTAATTCCTTCTGGTTTTCTGTACTTCGGCTAAACAAAATGAGAGCAAGCGGTATTATTGATTCCCTGTGGATTTTTGTCTCATACACCAAGCTTATTAAGTAGAGAGAAATGCAAGCTACTTAGATGATTTTGGATATAGGCAGGGCATTACTTCTTCACTGTACTATGCAACAGGATGGCATAAAATATTTAGTGAAAACTTAGATTTCAAAAATAACACTCTGCTGATTCTTTCCATACCCCAAGTGTTTTCTTTTTTAAAACAGCAATTTTTAAATTATTCCATGATTTCTATTGCAATTACATATAGAAAATGTGGATATTAAGCATATATTTTAAGCCACAAAAACAATTAAAGGACTGAATGTAGAGTATACTCTGCTCGTTTTGAGCAGAGTTCAAAAAGAGTAGAAAATACTGTGCTTGTATTTTCACCAAGATAAACTTTAAGAGCAGTGTTCCAAACAAGATAAACACACAGACCAAAAAAAAAAAAAATAGAAATGAACATTATTTTGTAACTTTCATTTGCTGGAAATTATGTCATTTCATAACATGATAAATTTACTTCACTAAGAAATCATAGGGGGTTCAAAAACTTTTCTTATACTTTTATTTAGTTACATGAAATGTAATACATTCCCAGGAATTCTGTGTGTTTTTACTTCATTTTGGCCAATGGCGAACAAATATAACAACTTCTCACATTAGGGAGTTTCAGTGAAATCTTGATAATTTGCACGCTAAAAATATGTGATTATCTAATTTGTTATTATTTAATTGAGGATGGGCTGAACAGAAGTCTTTTCTTTTTACTGTCTATAAAGAATAGCTTTAATTATATAATTAATGAAGCCGATGAAATTCCAAAGACTCATTTCAACCTATTGCAAAAAACAAATTATTTTTAAAAGTAAGTTAATCTTAATTTATGAGTGGAAGCTACTAATTACAAATTAATCTCATGTATTTACCGCAAAAAGACCACCAGGACTTCTATTTGGAAACAGTTGTGAACAGTTAAGAGAGGGAGAGAGAGAGAGACAGTGAAGGAGAAAGGATTGATACAGAGAAAGGAGAAAGGATGGAGCCTTCTTAGTGTCACCTGGATGAACCGAGGTGCCACTTCCTTCATTGTTTCTTGCTGATGTTTCTTTGCCTTACTTTCATGCATTTCTCCCTCAGGAGCAGTATATTCTTTGGCAATAATTAAAATACAGAAGGGGTAAGATCTTGAAATGAAAATTATCTTCCTATCCTATATCTGATTTCAGAATTTACAACAAAAACCAGAATATTCCATTTTCAATGTCACACTTTTACTTTGTAAAATATAATGATCAAATGCTCTAAATCCTACAGTGGGTTTAAGTGTCTTATTCAAAGAGGCTTCACCAACACAAGCAATCTAAATTGTCCATTTATTTGGTACCCCTGTAGTTTTTAAAGCTCGGGATAATTTTCCAAAGAAGGATTGGATGAGAATTTTCCCTTGTCAACGGAAAGAGGGATAATTATAATAGAGGAGGTGGGAAAGGAGATCCTGCATGGTACCTTGACTAGAAGTACATTGCTAGGCAACACATGTTTGAGGTTCTAGAAATCGACTTTCTTAAATCACCCACACCATTCTGTTGGAAAGTCTTTGCATACACTCAAGAATCCAAGTTTTAAGATCATTGATTTAGAGAATTTCAATAATTAGTAAAAGCCCACACAGATTAACGTGTAGCTTAAACTTCCTGACTTCGGAAACCAAGTTCTTAACCATTGCACCCCATTCTTTGTTCATTAAAGATAAATTCTACATAGAAAGAAATGCTCATTACTCTTTAGTATTTGCAAGTATCATACTGTCTCATTTACATCTCTCATTGTATAATAATGCTATTTTAATTGCCTTGATCTGTAACCAGGACTTTTTACTGGGATTTTTTTTGTTTGTTTCATATAGTTCTAATTTTTGCAAATTGAATTTAAGCCTCAGGAAATAGTATATCAGTTGGAAATATCAAATAAACTTTCTATGTTTCAATTTAGGAAATTTTATAGTAGTGAGGTAATGATGTTTAAAAGCAAATTTCTTGGTGTTCAGATTTATGGTTTGGCTGTTCTATGCTTCTCTAGTTTTTTTGTTCCACTTTATATTAATACAATACTACAACATTATTATAAGATAAATGTTTCAGCTTCATTCATTAGGAAAACCTTACAATTTTGTTCTAAAAACATTAATCATAGTAATTGCACTAAATTAATACTGTACATTCAAAATAATCTGTTTGCCTCAGCCAGCTGGAAATCTATTTCTCACTAGGGAATGACACAACCACTATAGAGAAACCAAGCTGATGGTCCCCTTCTAGAATATTTTAACTGTTTTGCACTGTTGAGAATGGAGTTTATATAATATTTTCCTTGTATTTTCTGAAAATGTCATGCTTTACCACCAGTAAATTGTTTTAAGGTCTAGAAAATACTGCACTTACCATTGAAATCCAGAAAAGGAGGGATGGGGTAAGGGAACATAGAAGGAAGGAATGAAGAAAGGGAGGGAAGGAAGGAGAGGATGGAGGGTTAGGAGGGAAGGAGGAAAAGAAGGAGAGAAGGAAAGAATTGAGACACACAGCTAGTTAGAAAAGACATTTAGATTTGGAAGGGAGCTTAGATATCCACCAGCTTAATTATTTCGTTTTCTAGACCGGCATATCATCATCTACTACAAACTTGGAACTGTAAACCATATATTCTTTTGAAGATTAGAAAAACAATGAATTAGTTTTTCTAAAGATATGCCTTCCTTATAGTGAAATAGTCTCTCTTTTATAGTGAAGTTTTGATGGCTGCCTGGTTTTCTCATATTTTATTTTCCCCCTTAAGAGTTATCACTAATAACTCTACAGCAGTTGTGAAATAGACAATAAAAACTTGCGAGCTTCTTGGGCCACAGTGGATATTGTGGATATTTAATCATGTCACATAGGAAGGGCTATGGTGTCCTGGCTCCTGCCCAGTAAGGTGGCCCACTTTAGTTCTGATCGTAACCTGGTAATTATTTTCCCTACCCCAAAGTGAGTCATATAAAAATATGCCACCTCCTGATGCAGAATTTGAACGCAGATGCACGAAGCAATGATAGAGTTGCAGTGCCAGATTAAGTATAAAAAGAAGCCTTTCCTAGTAACAAATAGCTCGTGATAAGTATTTTGCAGAGCTTATTATAGGCAAGGAATCCTCCCTAGCAAAACATGACTAAGACTGGATGCTGTAATAAATAATCAGAGGCAGAAGCTTTGTACATATAAAGTGCATACTTAATGTTTGGTGACAGAAGTTCTCCAAGTCACCCACCTTTCTAGAGTCACTGTTTATCTCCGATTCCATACTTTCGGTTTGTCCTTCCCGAGAATTCTGTGAATAATCAAGGCACTTTTTCTGTCTTTTCTGTCTTCGGAAGAACCACTAAAAAAGGCAGATGGCGGGTAGCAGTCATTAAGATTGTCTTGGGAGGCGGCCCATTTCAGGACGGCACATCAATCATTTACGATCAAATATTACACATTTTTTTGTTTAGGTTTCTTCACTACCGCAAATTTATCACCAGTTTACTTTCTCCCCAGTGTCAGAGAAAGATTGTACCAGCCAGAGTTAAACAGTCAAGAAAGGCTTTATTCAAGAACCTTTGCGCTAGGAGTGAACCCAACTCTGTGCAAACAGAAGGTGGGAGAGTTTTAAGCACTCGGGGTGCTAGTGGGAAGGCACTGGAAGTCAGGAGGGAAGCTGGTCACTGTGATTAGGCCACTTGTGCTTACTAATTGGCTAATTTCTGCTTATCAAAGATAGGCTCCTACTCTCCCATGAAGATGGGGGTATGGGAACTCTATCTTTCTTAAGGATTATATTTCAGAGGCTTGGCTTCCGACTTTCTAAGAAAGGCATATCTGGTTGGTTAAACTGGTATAGGTTGGGAGAAGATTTACGTCTCCAAGGGGCTGAGAAAAAAATTATAATTAGAAGTTTTCTAAAGGAAATACTGCAAGAATAGTGAGGTCAGGGGCCTACAGTCAGGAGGAAGCCTGTCTGACGTTTAGTTAAGCTGCAGAGAATGTTAAAGCCATTTTGTAATCAATTTTCTAGCCTCCAGTTTCTTGCTCAGTTATTTTCTCTTTCCACAATATTCACATATAGTTTTTGGTACACTCTCTCTTCTTGAGTGTGTTCAGAAACTCCCAGTTCCACTTTATTTAAAATGCAGGGGGAAAAAAAGTCAGTTTTTTTTCCCCCTTTTCTCCTTTTCCTTCAGAAAATAGCATATGCAGGATGAATAGAGTGAGGAAATTTTCACCTTTCATATCTCAGGGGCCCTTTTCCTGAGCAAAGGGTCATTCATATTGATGTGAATTGTGTCAATTCTTCGTATATGAAATCTGCTGCAGTCAGTTCTACATTCAAACAATATATATCTTCTCATCACAAGAAACTAAGGGTCAAGATTCCAATGGAATAAAATGAAACCAGAAAAACAGTTCAGATATGCTCCCACACATGCCCACAGGGCAAATGAGTTTGGTTGATCTGTATTTGTGCCTTTAATAAATGCAGAGGTGCCATTGGAAAAGGTAAATAACTCTCCTATCTTTGCTTCTGGGAATGGTTTTTCCTGTTCATGTAATATGGGTTTTACACTCATTTCTCAGGGATATATGTTTGTGTGCAATCCCTTTACTTTCTAAGCATTTATTAAGCTGATTACTAAGTGCATGCATTTTAATATTTCAAGTCTGAGACTTTTTATTCTTTTTCCAACTCTACAGTGCTATTTTTATGAAGCCACAAAAGCACACCCCTCTCAAAGGAAAGTTAATGGACTAGTTTTGCCTGTTTTCTAGTTTAGAAGGGTATTGCCCATGGGGGAAAAAAAGCATAGTTTCATTAACCATTGCTGGAGCACTTTCCTGCTTTAAAATGCTGCCTTGGGGCTTTTAGTGGGTGTCTGTGAAGAAAAGTGACAGAGGATTTGATGCTATCGGTTCGACCTTCACTTCATGGGGATAGCTGCTACTCATTACAGAGTATCCTTGCTCACTGGGTTGAGGAATTTCCTCTCCTCCCTGAGGGCTCTCTTATAGGGGTAATAACGGGTTTTGATTTTTTACTTCTTTTGTTAAACTAGCAGATTGATATGGAAGGAGACTTTGACAATCTAGTAAATGATGTGTTATAATTATGTTGAAACCACTGGTCCCATGTTAGCTGTTCATCAGTCACCCTGTTACCATAAAACTCATCAAAGGTGAAATACAGGTGATATGGACTAGACTGGCTCAGAGTTTTATGTTTTAGTCGAAAATTACAAGAGCAGCTGGAAGAATGCATTTGGAATGGCAAAATTTTTGTTTGTTTGAAAAGACGATCTATAGATCTATGTATGATATCCACACGGTTGGGTCTCAGGACTCTCTTCTGATTCATAGGTGATCATTTCAGTCTTTTGTTTGGATTACCTTCTCTGTTGAGCTTCAATTTATGCTTGTCTATTTAGGATTAACTTTTCTTAGGTCACAATTTTGTAAAACTTGTTTTTGAAAATATAAAAATTAGTTCTTACTGTTTTGAGATTTGGCATCTTAACTTTTCCAGGAGCCAAATTACTTATCTACGTATTGCTTACCTAGTATTTTTGTAAGCATCAGGTGGTTGAAATGAATCAATGCATTTAAATATACTTACCTATTTATGTATTTGTTTTATTAATATTTCAAAATTTGCACTTGATGTGGCCAGTGACAAAAGTTATTGGAAAGGCTGACTATTGTGTATTTATATCTTAATATAGAAATTTAATGGAATCTTACAAAATTGCTTACAAAAGTGTTTTTATAAATTTGGAATGACTATCCCAAAATACATCAAAATGAAATGATTGAAAAAGTAATGGTAGTGATTGCAAAGAAAGAATAATGATTTAAGGAGACATGAGCTTTCAGATATTATTAAATAGTTATCTTAAAGTACAATAGTAATACACTGTGTTAACAGGACAAAGATCAGTGGATCATTGAGAAAAAGAAATATAGAAATGAACCCTGTGTATAAGGGCTTAAAGGACTAACCGGAGAAATTATGTGATAAAATAGATCAAGTTGGAATCACACCTTTCATTTTTCAGTACAATAATTGCTTAAAGACAAATCAAGTAGAATTTATTAAATAAAACCATGAATGAAAAACTAAAAAAATATTGAAGTATTTATAAACTTAGGTGAGGAATTCCTAAGGATAAATACAGTGGAGGCATTAATAAAGAATGTGTGATGTATTTGGTATCCATCTATAAAACAAAATCATAACTACTATTAAAATATCAGTGATACATAAAGAAAAATATCTGCTATAATTATAATTAAAGCTTAACATATGTAATATATGTAGTACTTATAAAATATAAATAAAACTCAAATAAACTGATCAAAGTAATAACCTTGGAAGATAATTCAGAGAAGAAATACAAATGGCTAATGAATATTAAAAAAAATTCAACCACATTAGTAATTAAAGAATTAAAAATGTATTGGATAGTGAGTTTTTTTTTAAATGATACAGTTCGTAATATATACAATGGAGTATTACTCAGCCATAAAAAAGAATGAAATGTTGCCATTTGCCATGACGTGGATGGAGCTAGAGAATGCTATGCTAAGTGAAATAAATCAGTGAGAGAAAGACTAATACCATGTGATTTTACTCATATGTGGAATTTAAGAAACAAAACATAGGGGGAAATATGGGAAAAATAAAAGAGAGAAGCAAAGCATAAATCTCTTAAGTATAGATAAGACTCTTAAGTATAGAGAACAAACTGAGGGTTGCTGGAGGGAAGGTGAGCAGAGGGATGGGTATTAAGAAGGGTCGTTGTGATGAGCATTGGGTGTTGTATGTAAGTGATGAATCACTAATTCTACACCTGAAACTAATATTACACTGTTAACTAGAATCTAAATAAAAACTTGAAACTACAAAAAATAAAATAAAAAGTAAAAACAATGATACAATTCAATAAATACTTTAAAATCATATAAATATGCTCTTTGGCAAGGTTATGGGATAGCAGCTCTCAATCTTGTCAGCCTAAATCATTCTTTTTATAATAAATAATTATTATAACACTTTGACAATTTTGAAATGAAATTTGTAAGTAGAATAAAATACTAGATGAATAATTTGTAGACAAAATGGAATACGATACCCTCTCTGGAGTATAAAGAAAAAAAAAAGCATTACTCAGATTTACTAATAATGCTGATGACAAAATAACTGATTTATGGGCTCTATCACTAAGATTTTTGGTGATTCTTTTTGAGGAAGAGTGATATGAATTGAGAAAACTGGCAGTCCGTTTGAAAAGTTGCTTATATGGAGCACCTGGGTGGCCCAGTAGGCTAAGTGTCTGACTTTGATTTCAGTTTAGGGCATGATCTCAAGGGTCATGAGATCAAGCCTTATGTCTGGCTCTGCACTCAGTGGGGAGTCTGCTTGAGATTCTCTCCCTGTGCCCCTCCTCCTGCTCCCGCTTGCTCATGCTCTCTCTCTCTAAAATAAATAAATTAATTTAAAAAGAAAAAGAAAAGTTGCTTATAAACTCATGTGGCTGAACAGCTATTCCTCTTGTTCATGTTTCGTTTGTTGTACAGTGATGACATTGAAAAAGGATTTCTTCCACTGTAATTATTTTTTAGGTTGTTAAACACACCAAACCTTTTGTATTCATTCTCAGTAATTTTATGCAAGCAGAAATGCATATTATTACCCAGGATGTTTCTCCCATTTGAATTTAAAATTTGCTTGACTGCAGTCATTGTTACACAGCTAATTTTCAAATATCTTTTGTCATCTCATCAATTTCTCTCAAAAGGATATCATTGCTGAATGAAATAGAAGAGATTGTTTCATTTGGATTTCTTTCCACCAATGGGCAGCTGCTAAGATTAATTATTTTATAAGAGTGCATGACCAATCATGCTTTGTGATATTAGTTGGCCCTATTCTGTAAGAGATGAAACCTTTATTCTGCCATTTAGAAAATTTTTTTAAATTTTTACTTTTTTATAAAAATGGCTGTGACAGTATTATGACTTTTAAACTCCCCTTTAAATCTTGTATGATATGTCTTTGACAATTCTATAAGCTTATTGCTTTGTAAAATACTCCATTTTTCATTTGATTTCATTGCTCCGTCAGAGAGGAACATGCAAAATAAGTGCACTGGTAAATCATTTGTGAGTAAATTGGTTAACTCAATTTGTAATATTCAGCCTGAATATCATAGATCTTTATTCTTTACATTGCATATTTTAAATGTGGGCAAATTCACAATGCATCTGACTGCAACAGATATAGATTAATAAACGTAAGATGTAACTAAACTATTATGAATAATATTTTTATATTGTTAATTTGTTTCTTCTTTATTTTTTCTTGTTATTCTGGCTAGAGATTTATCAATTTTATTCATCTTTTAAAAATAATCTACTTTTGTCTGCATTGATTTTCTCTATTGTTTTTCTGTTTTCAGTTGAATAGATTTCTGTTCTTTATTATCCTTTTCTTTCTGCTTAGAGTTTTTATTTTTCTGTTTCTTAAGGTAGAAACTGAAATTGCTGTTTTGAAACCTTTCTTCTTCATAATATAAGCATGGACTGCTCTCATTTTCTCACTAATGCTGCTTAGCTGCATCCCACAAATTTTGACTTTCTATTTTTTCCTTTTACTTAAGTTGAAAATATTTTTGAATTTCTTATGAGACTTTCTCATTGACTCATGGATTGTTTAAAAGTATGTTTAATTTTCGAGTCCCAATTATCTTTCTATTATTGATTTGTTCTTTGCCTTGTAATCAGAGGATATACTTTGTACTTTTAATCTCTTTCACATTTTTTAAGTTTTGACTTATGACCTGGGATATGGTCTATCTTGCTGTATATTGCATGTACACTTGAGAAAAATGTCTGTGCTTCTGTTATTTTTTGGAGCATTAATATTAAATGTTATTTGACCTAATTAGTTGTTGATGTTTAGATTAGTTCTGTATTTTTGCTGATTTCTGTCTACTTGTTCTGTTGATTACTGAGACAAGAGTGTGGAAGTGTCTAGCTATAATTGTGATTTTTTTTCATATGTCTTTCCAGTTTTATCAGTTTTGCTTCATGTATTTTGAAGCCCTTAAGTGCATACATATTTAGATTGTTATGTATTTTTGGTGAGATGATCACTTAATTATTATGTAATATTTCCCTTTACCCATGGTCATTTTCCTTGCTCTGAAGTCTACTTTATTAATATTAATGGAGCCATTCCAGCTTTCTTTTAATTGGTGTTTGCATATATATTTATCACTTTCCATCCTTTTACCTTAAACATACCTATATCATTATATTTACAGTGGGTTTTTGTAGATAGCATAAAATTAAGTTTTTAATCCAATCAAACTATGTTTCTTTAATTGGTATATTTAGATCATTTACACTTAACCTAATTTTGTATGTGTTTTATTTACTACCAACATTATTATTATCATTATTGTTATTATTTTGGTTTGCTATGCCCCCCTTTATGTTTTTTCTCCTATTTCTTCTTACCAACTTTCTTTTTTGTTATGTTAACTTTCTTAGTATTTCATTTAAGTTTATATTTTGAGTTTCCTTGCTCTGTTGTGTACTCACTGTACTGTGGGAACAGAAGGAAGAAAAGCAACAGGAATTTGCCTCATGTTCTTTGAACTATAGTTTCTCTGGTCAGAGAGAAGATTTTTTTCCCCTTTTGAGTTTTGGATAACTACTCACTACCATGGCCATGACTTTGCTATCACTGCTGCCATGATATTGCCAGGGTGTTAGGGTGGTAAGGAAGGAGAAGAAAAATCAACAGGGGTTTCTTTCATTCTCCCTGACTCATAGAGAACCCCTATCCTATTGCTTGGACTAGAAATAGAGCTTTTCTTAAAGCTTCATTTATCTGTATCCAGTGCACATGACTGGGTTTTTAGCTACCTAGGGAAAAAAGTAAACTCACTTCCATTTCAGGGGAACTTAAAATTCTGATCTCTATTTCCCTTCCAGGTGCTACCATTTACTTTTCAGTGTTCTCAAATAGCTGTTCCATGCATTCTATCTAGGATTTATAGTTGTATTCAACGAGAAAAACAGGATGGGGTATATGTATTCCATTTTCTCAGAACCACAACTCTTGAAAGGAATGTTTTTATTGTTTCAGCAAAGTGTCTTTATGATATATAAGACTTATAAAAATGTCACATTTTTTAAAGGAAAAAAATAGCACTTGTTGAGAAAGTATTATCATCCTTCAGTAAACCATATTTTAATTTCCTAAAATTGGAGGTTGCCTAGATCATGGTGTCTTTGGTCAGACCAAATGATACTCATTGATTCTGTACACAACCACTCTATGTCTTAGTTTCTATATGTGTAAAATTGGATACTTACTATACTTAAAACTTATCGCTGTTAAAAAAAATACGTTAGAAAATACATGCAAAATGATCTAGAACAGTGCTAAGCAAATAGTAAGCACTATGTGATAGCAATTATTAGTGTCCAGTTGTACAGTGCATATTACATCCTGAAACTAAATAGAGAATATGCTCAAATAGAAAACAAGCATCTAAAATCTAAATTGTGAGTATGATAGCACAGAGTCTGCAATTCCCTACGTTCTCAAACATTAGAAGAGTACATTGCTAAACTTAAAACACAAAATGAAAGAAGATTATATAAGAATCTAATATAATTTTTAGGCACATTATGATAAAAATGTGTAATTTAAAACTATATTTTTTATATTTGTGAAGTCTTTGAAGTGGTATTTCTTCCTATTGCTTAACTTTGCTTAAATGATAAAACTTGCACCTGTGTGAGATCATTTCTTCCATACAAAATAATTACCATAAGTTGCAATTAGAATTAACACTGATATATAGTCATTATATCTATGGGTATTGTGGAAATATCTTCTTTCCCTAGTTTTTTACTTTAAAACGATGAACATAATTGAGAATCTACTTTATGCTAAGATCTATGCTAAGCTCTGATTGAGCAATTAAATTCTGCTCAAAAATTATACTCAAAATTCAACTCAGTGAGGTTGTCTCTGGCCTCTCTATCAAATACTTTATGCACAGGAAAGTTGTTACATTCCTGTTTCATTGTTTTCTTCTCAGCATTATTCTCTATCTAGGCTAACTTACTATGTATTTTGTTTTCTTATAATTTTATTGTCTGTTTTCCCCACTAGGATAGAAACTGCATGAGTAAGGGGACTACTGTTCTGTTCACTACTCTCCCACCTGCATTTTGATAAGTGCCTGGCATGTATTAGGAGCTCAGTGGGTTTGGGGAATAAATAGTTTAATGGACATACATGATTTTGCTTCTTAATATGTACAACAAAGATTATGAAGATCAAGTATATATGCATGGATTTAATAACAACTAGCATTGGTGCATTCAGAATGTAAAGAACAATACTTATGAGGAGGCAGTATGATGTAGTAGTTTGTAAGAGCAGATCTGAGTTCATATCTTTGCTCTGATATTCATTAGTTCTATAACCTTGAGAAAATTATTTCATGTCTCTCAGTTTCTTAACCTGCATAAGCAGTGATGTTCAAAACACTCCTTGTTTTAAGGATTAAGTGAGGGAATGCATTCATAGCTCTTCACCACTGCCTGGCACAAAAGAAACCCTTAATGAAGGGTAGCAATTATATATTAGTAGTGACTCAAAATTCTCTGCCTAGCAAGTGGAACAGGCACTCTTTTTATTTTTTATCAGTTGTTCATGATTATTTAGCACTCTTTTTTTTAGATGAAGAGAAAGATTTAAACAACAGAGCTCATAATCAACCAAACTGGAAAGTGCAACCATATTCCTCTAAATTTATAGCTGTGTTAATTTTTTTATATTGCACCATCTCCAAATATTTACGGAGCGTCAGTGCAGAGCATAGTAATGTGTCTGGCACTGTGGAAGGTATAAGCTAAGGTCCTGGTACATTGATATTCATCATGGCATACTTATAATGACAAACCAACAACAATGCTAATCCAAGTGTCTGATAAAAGTGAGACTTGAATTCTTTTTTTTTTTTTTTTGGGTTTTATTTTATTTATTTGACAGAGATAGAGACAGCCAGCGAGAGAGGGAACACAAGCATGGGGAGTGGGAGAGGAAGAAGCAGGCTCATAGCGGAGGAGCCTGATGTGGGGCTCGATCCCATAACGCTGGGATCACGCCCTGAGCTGAAGGCAGACGCGTAACCGCTGTGCCACCCAGGTGCCCCCGAGGCACTTGAATTCTTATGAACGTGATTTGATGCATACAAAGTATCAGTAATTAAGCATGGGAATCTCTTACAAAAGGATATTTGTAGGAAATAGGATTGGAGTGCTGGGGTATGTGGTAGCTACAGTGATGTGCCATTGAGACCCACCTTTGAGAAAGGACTCTTTTTGCCTTGGCTTAAGGGACTGCCTTCAGATGACAGCCTCCAACTGTCAGCCCTTCAGGGTTGCCTCTGCTGCAGAAAACTGCCTTGCCCCTGGTCACTTTCTTCTCAGCAAGACCCACATCCAGTAATTGAGGTGGAGGTGTAAGAGGACAGCCATTTTGACCCCATGCAACCACAAATGTGATGAACCATTTTTAATCCTGAGCTTCCTCTGGAGTTGCCATTGAAGCTTGACTTCTCCCTGTCTAGTTCTCTTTCTTCTGCTTCCTTCCACAGGTGTTGATCTCAAGGATGCTTCTTAGTAAACACCCTGCATTAACTGTATGCATTCTCCTTCTAGAGTCTGAATTCCAGAGTCCCTGACCTGTGACAGGGCGTAGGAAAGAGGCTTTGCTGGCAGCCCAGCACTTTATTCCTAGTCAGAAAACTGCACAATTTTTTGCTAGATAAATTGAACCAACTCTCCAAGGAAAAACTTGTAACACTTTTGGAAGTTGAATAATCCTCTTTGTATAGCCCTCTGTATCTTGGCATTTTAGTATCCAGAATCTTAAAGTCCAGAAGCACTTTGTGTTTTAACCTAAAAATAAAATATGTAGGTGGACAGGCCGATAAGCCAGTTATCTCTACAGAGACCTTGGTCAGTCTTCTATTTGTAAGAAAGAGCTAACAGAAAAAAACTTTAGGTAATTCATTTGCCTCATTTAGAAGAAAAAAAAAATCAGAGTTACTAGGACACACTAGGCTATCACAGTTTTAGCACAAAATTTAGATAAGCTAATGCCTAGTTATTAGAGCTAGTTATATCAGGTTATATATGCTTAGTTGCTAGTAATTGTGCTATTGAGGACTGTAGCAAGAACTCTAGTGTATAGATAATGAGAGAGGGCATTTGGAGAAAAACTTCAATTTATCTTTACCAAGATGACATCTAGTATGGACCAATGTTTCACATTCCCAATCTGTGATGTTACATTGTGATAGATCTCCAAACAGGAGGTTAACATTGACCCTGTGTATTTCCTATATCAGGAGATGAAATTCAGCTATTTATAAGATCCTTTTTATTGGGGGCATTGGAGACTATGGTGCTTTCTTGAAAAGTTTATAACTTTGCAATTGTGGAAACCTTGATAATTTTTTCTTTTTCTTTTTTTCTAAAAGTTCATCAAAACATCTAACTTTTTCTCTATGAACCTCAATTTTCCTTAAATTATAGTGTTGTATTTGCTTTGGGAGCTGCTTGATGACAATTTCTTGTGAGCAAGTGTTTTTAGTACAAAATGCTATTTCCGCTGTCTCTTGCTATGGAATTTCTTAGGTCAGTGAAATCTGTCTCCTCAGAAAGGATTCGCTTCTTTTTTTTTTTTTTTTTTTTTTTTTTTTTTTTTAGCATCCATCAGGAGAATCACTCTTAGAATCTTCACCTGAAGCTATATTTATTGCTTCTGGAAACCTAGTGAAAATGAAAGCTTCCGCCGAAACCCCTGTATCTCATCATCTATTCTATTTAATAAACATCATATTTGGAGTAATTTTAGATTTACAGAGGAGTTGCAAAATTAGTGCAGGTTTCTATATACTCCTCACTGTTATTTTATATTATTTTGTACTTTTGTCAAAACTGAGAAACTCACATTGGTACGTTAGTATTATTAAACCCCAGACTTTATTTGAATGTCACCCCTTTTTTGTTGGTGTCCTCATCTCTGCCATGATTCCATCCAGAGTGCACACTGAATTTAATTGTCATGTATCCCCAGTTTTGCAACAGTTTTTTAGTCTTTCCTTGACCTGGACAGTTTTGAGGAGTCTGGTCAGGTATTGTGAAGAATATTGTGGGGTTTCTACAATTCGGGGTTGTTTTGATGTTCTTCTCATAATTAGACTGGTGACCACTTGGGTAAGGTAGTGCCTGTCATGTTTCTCCACTATAAAGTTACTCTTCTTCTTGAAACAAAATCTCTCTCCACAGCCTACACTTCAGATGTAGGAGTTTTGTTCTGATTCCTGAAGAGGGGGCAGGGAGGAACTCTCTACATATATTATTTGGAATTCCTATGGAAGAATATTCTCCCTCCTCCCCCAATTTATTTACTTATTCAATCATTTACTTATATCATGATGAACACACATATATTTATGTTGCATTTTATGTTAATATTTATTTTGTTAAATTGTTCTAACTTTGGCCAGTGGGAGCGTCTGTCAGGTTGGTTACTTCATCTTTTAGAAATGGACTCATCTTTTGTGGTTTTGAGCCTTTCTCACTTCCTGATACCACAAAATGCCATGGGCTCATCTCATATTATTTCTGCTTCATTTTTCCCAGATAGATTTGCTTCCCTTTATTGGAGTGTGGCACTTAGAAAGCAGGGCCTGAATAATAGGTGTGCTTGTTGCTACTAGAACATCATAGCTCCTTACCCTCTCAGCACACAGAGCTGGGTAACCTGTTACCTGTCTCCTAACCCATGGATCTACACCTATTTCCATCTGTACATTTATTAAGCTAAACATCCATTCATACTAATGTCGCTGGCTCCAGTTCAATACCACAGGGTTCATTTTGATCTTTTTTAGTACTTTAGTCTTCCTTCTCTGACAGAGAGAAACCTAGTTCCCGGTCTCCAATATCCATTTACTTATTGGTTCAACCCCAATACACATGTAAATAAGTTTCAGAATTGTGCATCCTCACCCTGTGAGAAACAAATTTGCAGAGTACAATGTTAGTGTACACTTCTTTTGTCTCTAGTCTTACAGTTTCCAGTGGCACCATCATTTTCCAAAGTTACTTAGGTCAGCTGCTTTTTTTTTAAAGTTTTTATTTAAATTCCAGTTAGTTAACATATAGTGTAATATTAGTTTCAGGTATAGAATTTAGTGAGTCATCACTTACATGCAACACCCAGGACTCATCACCCTTAATACCTATTACACATTTAGCCCATCCTCCCACCTCTCATGAGCAACCCTCAGTTTAATCCCTATAGTTAAGAGTCCATTTTATAGTCCCCTCCCCATTTTTGTCTGTTTTGTTTCTTAAATTTTACATATGAGTGAAGTCACATGGTATTTGTCTTTCTCTGACTGACTTAATTTCGCTTCGTATAATACTCTCTAGCTCCATCCACATCATTGCAAATGGCAGTATTTCATTCTTTTTTTTTATGGCTGAGTAACATTCCATTGTATATATATATACCACTTCTTCTTTATCCATTCATCAGTCGATGGACATTTGGTCTCTTTCCATAATTTGGCTATTGTTGATAAAGCTGCTATAAACATTGGTGTGCTAGTATCCCTTCAAATCAGTATTTTTGTATCCTTTGGGTAAATAGCTAGAAGTACAATTAGGTCATCTCCCTTTTTGCCCCTACTTCCTTCAGCACAGTTATGTCTTATATTCATAATACAATTAATTTACTACGGTCTGCATTCCATCTGGGGATTCCCAATATTTTGGCTGATTTTGTTAAAATTTTGCATACATTAAAGCACACTCTTTGTGATATACAGTTCTATGTTTGTTTGTTTTTTATTTAAAAGAACATTTAAAAAATTATTGTGGTAAGAACATTTAACATGAGTTCTACCCTTCTAACAGATTTTTAAGTGTACAATATAGTGCTGTTATCTATAGGCACACTGTTGTACAGTGTATGTCTAAAACTTATGCATCTTGCATAATTTAAATTTTTTATCTATTGATTAGCAACTCCCCATTTTCTGCTCCCCCACACCCTGGTGACACATTTCTGTTTGTTGCTTTCATGCTTTACTAATTTATAGACCCTATACAAGGGGAATCATGAATATTTGTCATTCTGTAATTGGCTTATTTCACTTAGCATGTCTTCCAGGTTCATCAATGTTGTTATATATTGCCAGATTTCCTTCTTTTTTAAAACTGACTAATATTCCAAATGCCTGTATATACCACATTGTTTGGTCCAGTCATCCATTGATGGATATTTAATTTTTCCCCATATTTTAGTGATTGTGAATGGTGCTGCAACGAACATGGGAGTAAAGGCACTTCTTTGGGATTCAAGTCTTTTGGATATATACCCAGAAGTGGAATTGCTGAAAATTTATGGAAAATTTCCATATGCTCATAGGCATAGCTAGGAACTTTTCAGTTTGTTACACATATGACACAAAGGTGTAGCAGAAAAATATGGAACAGTTCATGAATCATAAACATAAATTATATTAAGGAAATTATATATTTTCAAGAGTCATATATTTATGACTCTTTCCTTTGGAATTGGTTTATATTTCTGTTCCAGTTAATAGGTTCTGAACTTTCAGTTCAATTTTCAAATGTTTTCCTTTTTATTTTCTGTAATATTAGCTTAATGTGTAATGGAGATTATCAACTAAATAAAAATTTAAATATGACTGTCCCCCGATATTTTTACAATAGTGTATATATAAAATAGTGTATATATGTTTAATATATATATATGTATTATATATAAATATATACTTAAATATAATAGTACATGTATTAAGGTAATATGTAAATAATAGTATATATAAATGGTATAGATATAAAAATAGTATATAGATATAAAAATAGTATATAGATACATAAATAACACATATATAAAATATCATATAGTAATGATTTTTAAAAATTTTTAAGGAACCTCCATATTGTTTTGCATAGTGGATGCATGATTTTGCATTCCCACCAACAGTGTACAGGGTTTCAATTTCTCCACAACCTTGCCAACACTTGTTATCTTTTGGTTTTTTTGTTTGTTTGATAATAGCCATTCTACCAGATGTGAGCTGATAATCTTCTTGTAGTTTTGATTTGCATTTCTTTCATGATTAATGGTGTTGAGCATCTTTTCCATATACCTGTTGGCCGTTTGTGTATCTTCTTTGGAGAAATGTTTGTTCAAGCCCTTAGCCCATTTCTTTAAAATACAGTTACTTTTTTTTTTTTGGCTATTGAATTTTAGAAGTTCCTTATATATTTTGGAGATTAACCACTTATCAGATATATGGCTAGCAGATATTTTCTCCCATTGCATTTGTTGCCTTTGTATGGGTTTGGCGATGGACTGTATCAAAAGTCTACTACCACAGTATGGTAGACTGTTCCTTCACCCCGGAAGTTTCTCTAAATGTCCCCTTTGTCATTAACCTCTCCTCTCTTTCTTGATTCCTGCCAAGCACTGATCTCTTCAACATCTTAATAAGTGTGTTCAAGGCCCTGTCTGTCTTACTATGCATACTAAATATGACTTTCATTCTCTGAAGTATTACCCTACAGTTATTACATTTACAGAGCTATCTTAAGACTGTGAGTGTGTGTGTGTGTGTCTAAATCCTCATTGTAATGGTATTTGGAGGTGTGGGTCTTTGGGAAATGATTAGGTCACGAGGGTGAAACTCTCTTGAATGGTATTAGTGTCCTTATAAAAGAGACTATAGAGAGCTCTCTGTTCCTTCTGCCGTGTGAGAAAGCAGTGAAGGACTGCCATCATTGAATCAGGAAGTGGTCTCTCATCAGATACCAAATGCGGTGACTAGAACTTGGGATCTTGGTCTTCTCAGCCTCCAGAACTGTGAGAAATAAATGTTTGCTGTTGAAGCTATCTAGTCTGTGGTATTTTTGTTATAGTAGTCCTAACAGACTATGATAGGAGGAACTGTGCTTAGCATATTGTTTCCCTTCCAGACTACCTGTCAAATAAGTCATTCCGCATTTGGTAAGAAGTTAGAGGGGAAGAAGAGAAATCAACGTTTTAGGGAAGCTCTTTCCAAATGAAAGCAGTGGGGAGTAAATATTTCCCCGAATAGTGCTATTTATTTGCTTTCGACTTTTGAAATGACCTCAGACAAAATATAGAATACTAAAAATATGATGAGAGAAGATAAATATTATCTTTCAGATGCAGCAATTTAAAAGTAAAGGTACAGCTAAAAATATGACAGATGGAATACGGTAAGTAAACTATGTTGAAGGAGCGAAGCACATTGTTTTTGTAACGAACATAGAGGTCATCCAAACAAAAGATTAGGTAGAGTTGATAGAACAAGAATTGGAATTTAAAATACCAACTTTGGGGGAGGGAGAAGGGATTGTGCGAGTTAAATCCTTTTCTTTAAAAAAACTTAAAATGACACAGTAACAAATAAAAATTTATGTTGGTTGTTAAAGCTAAGGAGCTAACTACCAAAAGAAACTCAAAACAGAGACAATTAAAAATAGTTACCATAAGGAAACAAGCCTTGTATTTGTGAGGTGTAGGACATATTATAAACCCTTCTGTTAAATTTTATTTCTACCATGTGCATTTATTACTTGGATAAAAATTGGAAATGGAAAATGCAATTGGTTCAGACTTTGTGTAACATGTGATTCCAGTATTGTAAAAATTTCCTATCTCTAATTTTATGACCATATACTGAAAGGAAATTTTTTATAAAAATATCATAAAATAATGGGCAGAGTGAGATTCTAACATTTAAAATAAATTATGTTACTGACATCTTTAAAAGACATTTATTAAGTGCCAGTTGTTTTTGCTTACTCTGTATCAAAAATTTTTCATAAGAAATTTCCTTTATTTTTCTGTGAATTTTGTTATAACAGTGTTTTTATCTATTGTATACCAGGGTTAAGTATTGAAAAAAAAAAGGGGGGGTTGTTTAAGTCTGACATCATATGTAGCTACTTTTTTTTTTATAAATAAAAATATTTTTTAGAGTACTTTAGAAAAACTTAAGGAACACGTATATTCAGCTTTGGCTTCAACATTATGGATAAGAGCTTCAAATTAGAGTTTTACTGGGAAAAATCTCAGCTTTCCTGGAAGTCCTCTTCATTTTGTTATTTCAGTGAATCAGAAGAACAAAAAGTACTTTAGTTACTTCTTATTTTATTAGCTTAATTGTTAGAGTAGACTAACAGACTGCCTTGAGCTAATTTCTCTCTTGAAAAACAGTACACTTGACAAAGTGATAGTGTTCTCAGTCAAAAGCAAACTATTATTATTTCCTGTTTCAGAAGGTGTGACTGTTCTCTCCAGCATTTCTGAACCTTCTGAATTTAAAGCGGATAACATCCTAGTTATACCATCTGAGCATCAGCTACTGCAAGCTAAGTATTGAGATGTAACTACCGATACTGTTTTTGTTGTTGCTGTTGTTTTAAAGCATTATGTTTGACTAACCAATTAGCTGTTCAAAACCTAAGGTCACTGACCATTAAATCCTTGCATATAAGAATCAAGTTGTGAAAAGAGTTTAGTCAGAGTCCACTAAATTATTATTCATATGGCAGTTATCTCATTGAGAATAAATATGGCTGATCTGATCTAACCACACCAAGGATAAGAATTTCCAAATGGTCATAGAAGCCCAACAATCTGGTCCAGTTCATCTCAGGTTTATAGACTTGGGGCCCTCCAAAGAACACATTACCTGTGGGCTTGGGCCCCCAAAGTATAGTTTTATTTGTAACAGTAACAAGGGAATTTGTGAGAGTTGATATTTTTTGGAAAATTTTTATGATGTAACTCCAGTTGGGTATCTTGATATTGCATCAGTTTTATATATTATCTGTATTATATGTTCTTCATTATGTATATTCTACAAGCCTAAAAATTCTGGCTATATGGTGTATTTGGGGAGGATATATCTGACCCCAAAAGAAAAGTCAATTAAAATTTTAAAATATTCCACATCTGATTAGAGATGTAAATAGAAACAATGATTTCAATAGTGTGAGATCTCACATGAAGTGAAATGAACCAATAGAGAAACACTTAATTACCAGAAATAAATCCAATTATTTTTCTAAACACATTCCTCTTAAATTTCTGACAGCAATTACATCAGGTGAATTGTCTCTTAACATTGGTTATTTTTTAAAAAAAATGCTCAACCATCTTAATTCAAGAAATTTGAAGATCCAACATAGCTATATAAAACTACAACTATATTGATGATGGAGTTATACACTGACCTACTTAAAGCTTTGAACATTACCTTATCTAATGAGTATATCAAAGTATATCAGATTAGTTTTCAGCTGCAAAATTGATTTATGCTGTATCAAAGCATGCTAAAAGAATTTTAGACTCTTCAGGCAATATGACTTCTGTGTTTTTGTTCAAAATAAGAGAATACCAAAGTATAGATTTGCTTCTTCTAGCTGCATGTGACATGCTCAAAATAAAATTAGTTCAACCGATTCAATTAGTTTTTATTATCCCTGTATGACTCTCATTTTCACACTCTAGAGGTGGGCAAGGACATCGGGTTTTTTGGTCACTCACCATTTTTTAGAAACCCTGTAATAGATTTTGCTACTTTCTCAGATGCACTCCGGGCCTTCAAACAAAGGAAAAACAAATAGGCAAACTAAGCCTTTTACTTCCTAACTTCCCTTTCTATTAGGGAGCAAATACATGATCATGCCATTTACGTTCTGCTCAGATACAACCAGAGACACTGGTTCACGACATCATTATACTACAGTAGAGGCCAGGAATGAGCCTCTGGGGAGTGGCAGAGGCAGTGTCCTGTGGGCTCAGTAGTTCTGGCCATCATTTTCTGACTGCAACAGAGGTACAGTGGGGGTGGGGTTGTTTCTGGAAGCTCAGTGTAAAGTAGTTTCTCTGTCCTTTCCAAGATTCTGTAATCCACCTAATGCTGTGTGATAAAGCCCTACTCGCCTCTCGTTAGGTGGAGTCCAAGGTCTGATCTCAAAGTTGGAGAGGAGCACTAAGGTCAACTATGAACATATTGTTCCTTTTCAGTGTGTGTTGCTAAGTTCACTTCATCTATTTCCCCAAATCTTGGTGTTCTCCAGACCTAAAGTTTAGCTTTATAAGAAACTGCCAAGCTGTCTTCTTAAGTGGCCACACTCTTGCATGCTCACCAGCAATGACTGAGACTGAGTTCTGTTGCTCTGCCTTCTCACCAGCCATCGTATTTTTCAGTGTTTTTTTAAATTTTAGCTACAACTATATAAAATATTACTTTGCTGTTTTAATTTGTATTTCTCTAGTGACAAATTATGTTGAGTATTTTTTTTTTAAGTTTATATGTTATCTCTATGTATACCTTCTCTAGTGAGGTGTGTGCTCAGATGTTTTAAACTCCTTCAATTTGGGTTGGTTGTTTTTCTTAACTTGAGATTTAGGCATTCTTTGAGTATTTTTTATACTATTTTATTTTTGTCAGCTTTACTGGGGTATAATTGACAAGCCAAAATTGCATATAACTAAGGTATATACTGCAATTTTTAAATAATGTGATGTTTCGATATAAGGATATCATTGGGAAATGTTTACCACCGTGAAGCTAATTAATATATCTATCACCTCACATACTTTTTGTTTGCTGTGTATTTTAGACCAATATTTTTATCACTTATATGTTTTGCAGGTTTTCTTTCTCCCAAACTGTGACTTGTTTTTTAATTCTCTTAATAGTGTTTGTCATGATATATTTTTAATTTAAAGTTAATGAAGTCCAGCTAATCAACTTTTTCTTTCATTGATCATCCTTTTTTTCATATGAATATGTCATTGACTTTAGAGTTGAGTTTTACAATTATGCAAGTGGAATCCTTCACATTCTGAAACTTATCTGTCAGATGTTCCTATACCAGCCCTCTGTCTCTCTGTCATCCCCCATCTATGGCTCATTTATTCATTTACTTACAAATTCATTTGTATAAAATGGAAATATAGAAGACCTATTGTGTATGGATATTTTGCTAGATGACTGCTTTACTTGTCCTTCTCAACTGTTTCATTCACTTCTATCTCCCAAGTGATTACTCATACTGCCTCCTGTCATCTCTTCCTTAGAGAGTAAATCTTTACTTTTCCTTCAAGTCATAGCTCAGATCTTGTTATTTCTGTGTATTCTTTCAGATCGTTCTCCCTGGCTCAGCAAAATCAGTTCTTCTTCCTACTGCCACAGTACTCCAGTAACACTTTGTTCAGGCCACCTTTATATCAGCATATCAACCGTCTCACATTTTATCACATTTAGTTTTATACTTGACTATCTCCCCTCACCCTCACATTCAAGATTAAGGGGTTTTTGTGGGCAGTGGTATGGCTTACTCATCTTCTTTCCATAACATCTAACATAGTATTGAGTCCATGTCAGCTACTCAAACACTGCTTGATAAAGCAGTACATTTAAAAATAAATAATTTAAGGTATTTGATGAATAACTTCATTTCATAAAAACATATTCTTATTGTTCTTCAATTTATATTAAACACAGTGCACATATTATCAATAGAATTAATTCACCAATTTTTCAGTACAAGTTTGTTATTGATTTTTTTTCATGGCATAAATTCAAGGGATGACTAAAAATCAGAAAACATAATCTTTATAATAGAGAAGTTAAAGGAACCATGCCAATGAGTGTGTACACACATATACACACATTCCACATAATTCATTTTTCATACACCCTTATCACATTTGATGTCCCATGAGGAATTAGAAACTTCTTTTCTTCATATTCTGTGTATTCCCTGCTGGTGACATCTGGCTTGTCACTTAGCTTCAAGTCTGGCTCCATCTTTGATTTCCTGATATAATTTGATGCTTTCACTTATATTCTCCTACATTCAGGTTTTGAACATTTACGGCATACACCTTCATTTAAGAAAGAAATATATTTAGGAATTGCATATATTCCTAACACAAGTTATTCAGGAAAATACAGAAAAAAAATTAAGGGATCAGGAAGAAGGGGGTAGAGCAAAGGTGGTTCCTTAAACCACATAAGGGAGGATCTTCGGAAGGACATTCGTTGGGGGGTGCATATGTTGAGGAGAGGAAGATGGCGTTCTCGCTTGAGAGAAGAAAAGAGATTCAGTACTCAGGTTAACTGAGGTAAGATGGGTGATCAGCAGTGATATATGAAGTCCCTACATCAATGGTTTCTGAACGGGTGGCCCATTAAATACTAATTTCACTAGTTATTCTAAGGAAGCATGTTCTACACTCAGATGATTTGGGCAACACTTCATCAAGACACACTCATGGTGAACGATAACACCTGTCACCATGTTCAAGATTCTCAGAAGTTTCCTAGACTGAGGCAACTTGTGTTACTTGTTTTTCCCAGAATTTTACAATTATTTCTTTCCCATGGCATACTTCTCATCCATGTAATAAGCTTTGGAACATGTTCTTGTATTTCTTTACTTTTTTTTTTTTTAATTCTCATCATTTGTCTTTTCCATTTTCCAGCAGAGGCTTGGACTGGAATATCCTTCGCTTTTTTGTTAATAGTGTCCCAAAAGGCACACGGAATTTATCTTTTTTTCTTCTTTCCTGGAGAGTAGTGTTACATCATGAATTGTGTAACACTTAATCATAATAGTGCCAAAGGCTGTGCTAAACATGTGCATAGAAACAGCCTCATGTTATTCTTAGGAGTGTGCCAAATCAGGGTGAATTTCATGTACTTTATTTTGGCTAGAGATTTCTCATGTATTTAAAGCCGCCAATATTGTTTTAACATTAAACTTCCAATAATTATTTCTTATTATAACAAGAGTATGCATTCATACAAAAATTCAGGCAGTTTATCATTCTGTAGTTTAGTGCTTAGACTCAAATCGTATTAAAGGACCAAACCACGTAGTGTGATTATTGTTACTTAAATTACATGTTTTTGCTTCATGGAGAAACCTTTGCTTTATGTTCATTGATTGCCTCTGAGGTATAGCCTCAGATTTCTTCAGCAATTTTAGTTTCATTGTTTCTTTTTTTTTTAATATTTTATTTATTTATTTGACAGAAAAAATGACAGCCATCGAGAGAGGGAACACAAGCAGGGGGAGTGGGAGAGGAAGAAGCAGGCTCCCAGTGGAGGAGCCTGATGCGGGGCTTGATCCCAGTACCCCGGGATCACGTCCTGAGCTGAAGGCAGACACTTAACGACTAAGCCACCCAGGCGCCCCTCGTTTCATTGTTTCAATCAGACTTAAAAAGAGGTTTTGAAGGGAATGATACCAGTACTGACATTTAGCATAATGGGATTGGGTTTCATTTTTAATTTAAGTCTTTTTTTTCTAACAGCACTAAGATCGTGAGCTATAGGCTAATGTTTGTTCCCAATATCTGTTTCTCCTTTCTTCCATTATCAGAATTTTAGCTGGAAATACAGCTATATAATAGAATGAAGACTCTGCTTCATAGCTTTTCTTGCATCTTGATGTGCTCATATGACTAAATTCAGGTGAAAGATGATGTTAATAGAAAGTCCATATATTAGTTGCTGTAAGCCTTCTTTTGCTCATATTCTTCTCCCTGTCTCTAAACTAATGCCTGGAATTTGGGACCATTTTGAGCTATGAGGAATGCCATCCCTTGGGGGACATGGATGTTGTCCAGATCTCTGACAGGATCCCTATGGAGCATGATATAACATTGGATCACCTTTTCAAGTTGTTCAACTTTTATGGATCTCAATATATTCTTCAGTAAAATGGAACTACTTCCTATGGCCACTGGGAAAATTTAATGATAAAATACACAAATAGCACTTGACACAATGCCTAGCCCATAGTGCTCAATAAATGACAGCTTCATGCATTGCTGTTTTTTTACTATTCTGGTTATGTAGTTTCTCAACTCTGACCTCCACTTGGGTGGTCAGGGTCCACTTATGAACCACAGAGTCTGGTATTTAAGGTTTCATATTATTGTTGTCTACCAGCCAGGCAGTAGGTCACCATAAATTAGAGCTTATTTTCCTTTTAAAAATGCATAACTCACAACCTTGTTTTTTATTGTCTAGGTTTCATGATTCTAATATTTTTAAAATTCTCTTTTTGAAAATATTTAATATTTTGATATTTAATAGTTTAATGCAAAGGAAGACCTCATCAAATAGATAATTTAATATATAAATTTGGTCAAAACCTTGATAAAAAAAAGATATTGTAGTTTTGAAAGTTACTTAGCAAAAGGGGAAAGACCACTTACTTTCACTACCTTTGAAGTTCTGAATGTAGGCATCATTAAGTATGTGGAGAAGGGCTTTCCTTTAAAGAGAAATTCTCTGTATTGTGACTTGAATGCATTGAGCTTGGCTAATTTTATATATTTTGAACTAATTAAATTATTTTTAAAAAGTGAATACTTCCAATTCTCTTTATCTTGTCAAATGCAGGGTGTTCATTTCTTTAACTGGAAATGAACCCTTGATATGTGAAAATTTTTTTTCCTTTAGAAAATCATTAGCCAAATTTATTAGGGACTAACATGATATGATAACTAAAATCAATACCTAATTTTGGGTTTGACCTTGGGATTGGGAAAAATGTTATAAAGGGCATTATTGGGATAATTTCCAAATTAGAATAGAGACCATAGATTAGATAACAGTAGTTTATTAATGTTAGACTTTCTTATTTGAATAAAAATGTGTTTATGTATGTGAATATCTTTATTCTCAACCTAGATAATACTGAATATTTAGATGTAAGAGGGCATATTATATATGACTTACTCTCAAATAGTTCAAAGGGAAAATAAACACAAATAATAAAACAAATACAATAAGATATTAACAATAGATAATTCTGGGTCAAGAGAATTTTAATGTTCTCCATGATATACTTATACTTTCCAATTAAGTTACCAAAAAAACACAAAACCCTAAAACCTAGAAGATTGCATCTTATGCAATATTTAAGAAAAAATTTATATCCACAAATATTTATATTAGAAAAGACAAAAACTTCTATTAGAAGAAGCAAAACTATATATATATATATATATATATATATCCTTAATGTTTTATATATATATATAGTTATATATATATATTGTTATATATGTTTCATATATATATATATATATATGAAACATTAAGCATCAGCAGATCCAAAAGATGGTATTGGACAATACTAATACACATAGATTATTTATAAATCAATAATATAATGCTACTAATAATAAACATGTCTCTAGAAAATTAGCAAAAAATATTGAGAATGGACAATGTGTAAATTCTTGTATAATAGAGCATACTGTATCAATAAGTTGAAATTTTGGACAAAATGCATAAATTCCTAGAATATATTTTATCAAAATTGGTTCTAGATAAAACAGAAATCCTGTGTAGCTTTATATCATTACAAAATGTATCAGCAACCAAAAAATACTTTCTACCATCAAAATTAGTACTCATACACACACACACACACACCCATCAGATCCAGAAATTTTATAAAAAGTTGCAATGGATTTTGCAAAAAATAGAAAAAGACAGAATGATACTTAAGCCAATTTATGAGATCAGCATTACACTGATATTTGTGACAGTACCTGACAAAAAATAACTCGAGAAAGAAAATTATGAGCTAATCCTATTTGCTAACATTGATGAAGCTATGAGCTAATCAAATTATAAATGCTAATAGAAGCCATGCCAAGTTGGATTAATCGCAGTAATGCTAGGATAGTGCATTTATCATAAAAAGAAAGCCATTAATGAAATTAATGGTATAAATATGCCTGAACAGTCATATTTTTTCCCTTCTTTTTATATTCATTCAAAAGCAAAAATAGGAGACAGATGAAAACTGCAAATTAAATTGTTGAGTCCAGGCAGAAGCCTTATAGGAAGTAAAATAAAGAAGCTGATGTTCAGGGATCTTCCAGCAACATTGTGGGGATTCCTGCACTGTGTATCCTGAATCTTCTTTCTTGGTTTACTACCTGGATTTGATGGAGCAACTCTAGTTATCTTCTGGAGAGAGAATGCTCAGGGAGTATATGTTTTTATTTTATCCTCACATTTAATTGTTAGTTTTTATGGAGACAGAATTCTAGTTTGGATGTAATTTGCTCTCAGAATTTTGGAAGCTTGACTCCATTTTTTTCTAACCTTCACTGTTATGTATGAGGTCTTTCTCTATGTCTCTATTTCATTTGCTCTTGCTCTCTCTGAAAGTCAGCAGATTTTTCTTTTGCCCCAGTGTCCTAAAATTTCACGATGTTGTGTTTCAGTGTAGTCCCTACTCATTCATTTTTGTGGACTCTTTCTGGGCTATTTCAACCTAGAAATTCATGTGATTCATTTCTGGGAATAATTACTTGATCAAGTCCTTGTTTTTGTTTTCTTTTTCTTTCAGTTACTCCAATTACTTATCCATTTCATTCTTCCCAACCGGTCCTGTGCTTTTTTTTCTCTCTCTCTTTTTTATTTTCCTTGTTTCTTCTATATTTTGTCTCCTTTCTGGAAGATTCCCAACGTTACTATCCAAATCTATTGAGTTTTTAATTTCTGTGATACCAATTTCTATTTTAAAGAGCTTTTAAATTTTGTTTTGTTTGATTTTCTGTGGTTCTTTATAACACCATCTTGTTATTTTTCATGCATGCAGTATTTTCTCTTCTATTTTTTGAGGTATTTAATAGTAGAGTTTTTGTAAAGTTGTCTTACCTTTGCATTATACAGGTTTCCTCCAAGTTGTTTTTGTTTATTTGCTTGTTTGGGTTTCTTTCTTTCATACTGAATGCTTTCCTCAAATATTTGGTAATTCCTTTTTGTCTATTTGTATTTAAGATGAGACATAGGGAAGCCGGTCAGAAATTCTGTGACTGGAAGGACTTTGGGCTCACCTAAAAGATAATATGGATCATTTGGGGGGAGACTTTTCCCCAGTTTTCTTCCTTTAATTGGATAGATTATACACAGAAGACTGTATCAATCTTCCTCTTGGAAGTTAAACTGCCAGTGTTTCAGGAGATAAATGAGGGAAGGAATTTAGAAGCCTCAGTATTCAGTAGTGAAATTTACTCAATTCTGTTATTTTCAGTTTAATACCCAACTCCTGAAACCCAGAGCACTTTTATTTTGTCATCTCCAGAGACTGAACGTTTAGTCTTTCATCATGGTGGAAGACGAGTACTCAATAGCTATGTGGAGTTGGTGTCTAATTACTTTATAAACAGACATTTAACCAAGCTACCTATATTTTGGTCCCCTTCTTCACGATAGCTTCTAGAGAGACTTAGTGCCATTGATTTTTAAGCCTTTGGGGACTCTTCAACATAAACTGGGTAATTTTTGGCTTTCACCACTGCTAAATATGGAATCTGCTTCCTCTGATCTGATTAGTGAGTTCGTAGGCATCCATCTACTTATTACCTTTGAAAATTTTGTGGTTAGTTTCTCCTTTTCTTCATCCTTTGCCCTTATTGGTTAATGCTTTAAAAAATCAACTTGTTCCCACTTTAGTTAGAACTTTTATCTAACTATTTATTTATTTTAGATTTTACTTATTTACAGAGAGAGAGTGTGTGTGTGAACGGGGGGAGGGGCAGAGTGAGAGAGAGAAAGAGAGAGAGAGCGTCTGAAGCAGATTCTGTGCTGAACACTTAGCCCATCTTGGGGCTCGATCTCACCACCTTGAGATCATGACCTGAGCGGAAATCAAGAGTTTGACACTTAACTGACTGAGCCATCCAGGCACGCCTCATTAGAACTTTTATAATACTGGGACTTAATGCATATTTTCAAACTGAAAACATAAAGTAGATATTCAAAAGAAAATGGAAAAAATTCAAAATTCATAGAATCTGTGACCCTAAGGAAACTTAGAAGGAGGTTTCTGCAGGATGTTTTCCTATACATCTTTGGTTTTAGTTTTGTCCTAAATTGGCAAGACCCAGGGAGAGTGAAAGCTTAAGGAGAGTTATCTTTTTAGCTGTGAGCACAGTGCTATATCTGCAGAAAGAAATAATCAGCTGATCTCTGGCATGGTGTAGAAATCCATATAGAAACCAAAAATAACAATAATGATCATTATCATTGTTTGAACTATTTATTTGTGCCAGTAACTGCTCTAAGCATTTTACATATATTATCTCAAATAATCCTTATAACATATTTGTGAGATGATCATGTTTATTTTCATTCTATTGATGAGAAAATTGTGGGTGGGAAGAGGTACATTAATGACCTAATGTTACCTAACTGCCATCTGGAGAGCAAGGAGTTTAACATTCTAGTCCAGTCAATTCCAAATGTTTTTTTTTAACCACAGCATAATAAAGAATAGAAAAGCATTGATCAAACTTCCCTAGTGTTGACCACTTCTCAGATTGATACGAGTACTAAAGAAAAATATTATTCAAAACTCATTCTTCTATTAAGATCAGAGCTTAAAAATTGTGCTCAATTCACTTATGATCTGAAACTTGTGTCTGTATTTGGTATATCATCATTATTATCATCTAAAATTCTTGATCTTTTTCATGATGGGAAATTATTAGACTTATGTGCAAAGTTAAAGAAAACAAGTCTGGTTTTCACTTAACTAGGGCAGAGTATCATCTGCACGAGGGCATGTATAGACAGTTATGATTTAGGTTCTTGAACTTAGTGTAAACTGGGATCATTATAAGTTGTCTTTTTCTTATCAGAAAATAAAGGAGGAACTCAAAAGTTGTCAGAGCACACGACAATCAGAACCTGAAATTTCTCTTTTTCATGTAGACACCATAATTTGGTTATTTAGAGATACTGATTACTTGTATATAACATAAATGTAACATTGAGTTTTTATTTTTAATGTTTAATTTTTTTGTAATGTACCTTTAAAAATGTACAATAACTTACTTGGATGTAAAATTACATTTTGTCAGCAGTTTAAATGGTATTAAATATTTAAACATAATCACTATTTTAGTTCTAAAATTATTTGGGAAGAAAACCTTTATTGAATTATTTTTCAAGTCAGTTATTATATTTTTAGTTTCCATTAATTATTTCAGTTTAATGTTGACCTTTCGTATAAAAAATCCAACTCTTTTTTGTTGGAGGAGGTTATGAGAGGATGTGACCACTGGTTGATCTGAGAGCTGGACCCGGGCAATCCTGGGCTCTTCAATCCCACCCTTGTCCTTGGAATGTGCGTTCCACCCACCATTCCCACAGTGGGAACTATTTTCAAGGTCATGGCCTTGAGAGAGTAATGTGTTGTTGAAAAAAATCTGGTCAGTATACATGACTGGACCCAGTTAAGGCCTCTGTATAAACTTATAAGATTCTGGTAGGCAGGTGCAGAGAACTAGTCCTTCTGTGGCCGCCCAAAACAAGACTTATGTGTAAGTTCCTTTGCTTTTGAACTGGCCGCCTACCAATCTGGAATGGTCTGCCTCTTTTCTTCAGTCTCTCCTTGCTTTCCATGTATTAGGGTTGTTTCAGAGTTCACTCAGGAAGCTCCTGAGTTTTCAAACCAACATTTGTCTATTTGATTTGTTTTTCATGGTGAAGAAACAAGTTTTAAAAATTAACGTTTTTTCCTTAAATTCAGCGATGAAGAAATAATTCCTTTATTACTCAGAAAAAAATTCTGATGCATATGAAAAACTTTTCAACCTTTAAGCAGTCTGAATTTGCTATTTTGGTGAGACTGGTTCTTTTAACATGTTTCCTATATAAATAGATGAAGGTTTTGGTTCTGAATTTGGTAGCTTAAATGTATTTTCTCATTACTTTGTTTAATTTAAGGCTTTATAAACCAGTTTTGACTGTGACTGAGAAAAACCTGGAAGCACAGTTTCTGCGCCAAGTTCTTATCACCTTGTGGAATTGAAATGTCTTTTCCATACACTACAGAAAACCATCACTTTGTTATGGTCACTGTTTTCTGCACCACTGTCATAGATCTTACATTGGAATTTGCATTTCAAGTTATTATGGCCTGGACACACAATAGAGTATATATCCTTTTAAACTGTCATTTATAAAATGAAAACAAATATTTTTAATCTACTAGATTAAAAATGTATTTTAGATTAGAGGCCATATAGTAGTTAGTAGCTCACAAGTTATGCTTTATTGCAAATATTTAAACACACACACACACCCCATGTACACACACAGAGTTCTAAACACTTTTCCTTGAATGATAAATCTAATCCAGTCTCTTCAGTATCTCCCTTTCATCTGCATAAGGCCAGCCAATCACCATCTAATTAGGTGCAGTCAGCCTAAGAATTCCCTTGCTGCCTGAACTCCAGCTCATCTCATTCTTATTTCCTGCAATCATGGGTATTAATTGTATTATATGCTAGGACTCACCTTTAGCCATTTTAATGATCACAGTTTAATTTTGGCAGCAGCAATATAGCTGATTCAAGCCTAAAATTACTTTACATTATATGTCCATGTCTACCTCCCAAGGAAGGATCCAAGAGGTGCTCAACCTTGGATCTACCTGTGGTCATTTAATGAACATGAAATGTTCACAGAGGAAGGAGTATATGGGAAGATACCAGTAATCCAGTGACAGCCCTGCTGATCAACAGCACAGTTTCTCAACCTCGGTACTATTGACACTTTGAGCTTAAAATTCTTTGTGGTGGGGAACTATACCTTGTAAGATGTTTCGCAACATCTTTGGCTCCTACCGAGTAGCAAGTAGCAACCCCTTCTCTCAATGTTTGACAACTAAAGCTGTCTCCAGACATTGCCAGATGTTCTCTGAGTGGCCCAGTTGCCTACAGTTGAGAACAACTGATCTTATCTTTGGCTACGATGTATGGTATTCGTGAGCCAATACTGTGGTGTTCATTGGTTTTTGAGAAAGGTAATATATTTCCCCAATTTAAGAAACAAGTAGTTGTAATTGTTGCATTTTCTTGTGGCATACTCATAAAAAGAAAATGTTATTTGATATTGGCTGGAAAGAAAACAATGTAGCCCCCTTTAATTCAATTTCTACAAGGCAGCTTTATTGGACACTATTAGTATCTTACTAGTACAAAAGATTTCTCCTAGTAATTGGAAGTTTTAAAATGTGATTCTTTAACATGGCCTTCAGGACTGTGTAATTTGGCTTCTGCTTCTCAAGTCAAATTCTTTTCACACCATTCCAGCACTTGTTCAAAACTGAAGTGGTCTACTTTCAGTTTCTCTAATGCACCAATAGCTTTCACCTATCAGGACATTTGCATAAGCGTTTCCCTCCAATAGGAAAGAATCCTTCTCAATCCTGTATCCTCCCTCCAGCCAATAATCACCCCAGGGTTAATTCCTACTCAACTTGAAGATCTCAACTATCATTACTCAGAGAAATTGCAATGAAAAGTTGGCCTCATTATCATTATATTTTTGAATGTGAATATTTTTCCATTTTGTGGCATTTTAAAAAGTTTACACTTATGTTCATTAATATTTAAACTTTGTATATCTGTCCCCCCACTAGACATTATATGACTAGGGACTATGTTTGGAGAACTTGGGAATATTCACTATTCAGCATTGTGTTAAATGTGTTAGAGAAATATGTGGGGACTGCTCATTGATCCTCAACGGCTTTTCTTTCCTCAATTTTAGTACCTACAAAGTTTATGATTCTTATACTTCTAGTTCAGGAAGTCTATGAAAATATTTTCATATGTCTGAATCACTGGTTATAATAAAATTGGAATATAATTCAGAGGCTATATATGAGATAACTTCTCTGTAAAAATTCCAAGATTATGTTGGCTATAGATAAAATATTCAGTGAGGGTTTGATGAATATAGTCCTAAGGACTGTTTATCAGTTATATATTTTAGGATGCTCAGAGTACACAGAGTAGGATTATAGTGACTCTTAAACAGATGGGATGGACAAGTGCCCCACCATTTATAGCAGGTCTGAGGGCTATCATTTCTTATATCAAGATGGTGCAAGATTGGGTATATAAAAATTTTAGCAAATTATTTCAAAATATAACATCATCATGGCTACTCACCTCTCATAACTTGGCTCTTCTGCTGCTGACCCTAGAAAGACACTAGCATTTCCTTTCCCATGGTGAGATGGGGGAATTCTTTTAATTTTTTTCAAACTGAAGTAAGCCATCAGAGATAATGTTCATCAATGTGGGTAGAGACACAAAGCCTAATCATGGTTTTTGGTTTGTTCCTCAATTTCCCAGGATAAAACCCAGCTACGGAGGAAAATGAAGGTACAATCAGCATCTTATATATACTTAAACCCAAGACACTGACATGTACACACACAGTGTATGTTTCTTGGATGATTTAAAAAAAAAAAAAAAAAAGAAGGAAGGGGAAATAATAATGACTAAGTCCATGTATTTTTTTTCTTGAATATGAGCAGTCTGACCAATGCTTTTTTAATATTTGTTTGATCATGCACACAGCCTGTTCATCTTCCAGAGAGTGGTAGATTTGGTATGATGCACAGATGAAATATGAAAATTAAAAAATCACACTTGTTTTTCACAGATTAAAAACTATTATTCATTTAAATTTGTACAATTTCATTAAAAATTTAAGGAAGCTTTGAAGGGAGATAAATATCACAAAGCGACGCGTCACACATCATCCTCCCAGCAGAGGAGCCTGATGCGGGGCTCGATCCCATAACGATGGGATCACGCCCTGAGCCAAAGGCAGACGCTTAACGACTGGGCCACCCAGGCGCCGCTTTGACTCACTGCTTGTACATTTACTCATTTTAGCCTTTATCTCTCCTACTCTGCTCTGTTGCTTTCTTGAGACATCATCGAGATCTAGCTCTTAATTTTAGCTCCAATCTCTGCTTACACCGGACCCTTCCCCAAATGTGAGGTTTGGGAATATTGCCTTCATTTCCTTTCATCATCCTGCCTGTTTCTCAGGCAAATTATCTGATATTTTCATGAGTTATGTTAATTAGAGATTGAGAAGAGAGGCTTTTGTTTGTTTTTTGTTTGTTTGTTTGTTTAATTGGAAGAGAGCAAATGGTGGCTGCTTTCTTTGTAGCAGCTGTAGAGGTCTAGGAAGGAGTAAGAACGCAAGGAGCAAATTATCCTAACTTTGCTTACAGGAATGGTTTTAGAGCACTGCATGAGAAAGCATTTGTTTTCCAAAATTATTTATTATAGGAATCGATCAGATCACCAGAGCACTGTTACTAGGGGCCATCTGCTGGAGATAGAGACGGCTTTGTCACACATAATCCTTTTTTACATCGGCATTCCTGCTAGGGAATTGTAACTGTAATCATCTCTCAACAGGGGATTCTTAGGTCATCAGTAGGTTAGTTGTTGTCTAGAGAATATGAGAGGGAGGAAGAACATTCAAATAAGATTATTACCCAAACTATAGCCTTTTTCCTGAGCTAAATGGACTCATTTTAACTTCAGATGGGATTTAACCAGTTGAGTTCTTATGTTTTAGCTATCAGGAGTCACCAAGGTACTAGAGAGTAGGATTCACAGAGCCTGAAGTTTCTAGCTCATTGCCTAACCTGCTGAGTCGTACTGTTTCTTTATTATTCTGTATACAAGAACAATGGGACACAATGATGCTGTACTAATGTAGATTCTATGTCTGCAGGTAGGCATTAAATGTTGGTACAATCAGATTGGTAACAGAAATTAACATAGAAATCTGGCAAGCTAGAGTTTGTTTTAAGATGACAATAACCCTTTCTCTTTTTTAAAGTTGCCCTCACTGATACACTTTGTTTACTCAACCAACTTTAAGAAAGTGCTGAAGACTTTTCTGAAACAATAACTCCAGTAGAGAATGAGGTGTATTTGTTTCTGCAATGTGGTAGTCTGTAATGTGGTAGAAAGAACCCAGTGTCGTCAGGAGACCGGAGTTGATCTTTGCACTGTGTGACCTTGAAGAAGTCAGTTGATCATTTGGTTTTCAATTTCCTCATCTATAAAACAAGACTGAAGATTCCTATAGTGCCCATCTGATTAACTTATTGTAATGCTAGTGTCTGTTATAAACATTTTATAAACTGAAACAGTGCTGTACTATAGTAATTGAAATATACTAAAGTGTGAAGCACTTTTGTTTCTATAGCTAAGATCCTAAATATTCCCTGATTTATGAAAATTTCTGGATGTATTGAGCTGACAATTAGATACAGTAGTGATGTTCATCATTAGAAGGAATATTGAATTATGTGCTAGTAAAGGAGCTCAAACGATGGAGTATATAAGAGATGTTATGGTGTAATAGAGGATAAAATTTGTTTCACGGACAACCACAAAGTAACATTTTGAACTCATAGTTTTAAATATATTTTCTAATATATATATAGCTTATTAAAAATTTTTTGCAACATAGTTTTATGCCACATAAATCAAATGTCTTGTTTGTTTTCATACGGTTTGGCAATGTTCAGCACATTGTTACACTCCATTGTGGAGAATTTGAAAATGACTTTATGCTATGAAATTTTGAAGATGTTGTTGTTGGCATATGGAATGGATTTTGGTGGCTGGACAAACAGTTGAAATTTCAAATCTAGTCAAAGTGATTCCTCTTATGAGCAAAATGCATGAATATAAGTGCCTTTCTTTAAATTTCTCTATTATTTTTCTATAATTTGGTAAATGTAAAAGTTTGAGAAAATCTATTTATAATTTAAAGTCATCTAATGAAACCCAAAATATCTTTACAGTAACATATCTAGAATGTACCAATATCTTTTTCAATTGCAATACTTGAATGTGCCAATATTTTTATCATCTATATCCTTATTAAAAGACATTTGTTTTATATTGACCGTGATGTTCTCTCTACTTTTTTTTTTTTTTTTACTGGGAGGAGGGGCAGAGGGGCAGGGAGAGAGAAAACCTAAAGCAGGCTCCGCACCAAGCATGAGGCCTGACGCAGGGCTGAATCTCACCACCCTGAGATCATGACCTGAGCTAAAAGCAAGAGTCAGACACTTAACAGACTGAGCCACTCAGGCACCCTCCCTCTATGTTTTTTTTGCTTGTGAATAGACAACATTTTATTGATTGGATGACCATGTTGCAATAACTATAAGATTGAGCAAAAATCACGGAGTTTAGTCTGGTACATCTTATATGGCAAAGTTATTTCTACCCACATTTAAACATATGCATCATTGTTTTGGTATTGAATGATAATGAGTCATAACAGGAAGTCTAGTGGTAGAGCCTAAAAATGTACCTATTTCATAATTTTTTTTTTTTTTCTTCACAGCAGCTTGGCTATTCCTCACTTCTAAGAAGTCAAATACCAGGTTGGGCAGCAATGTTGTATCCTCACCTTTCCACCTCAAGGTAGGTGTATTTTTGACTATCACTCACATGAGATTATATATCATTTAAAAAAAATAATATTTGTTTTTATATGAGTATAATGGCTTTATGGTTTAGTTTTTTCCTCTCTCCTTTAAAAAAAAATCTTAGTGTAAGATTTACACAAAGAATTCTGGATATAATAGAGCTTTTAAAAACGTCTGTTTTGTACCTTACTAACCATCTTCCCTGCAGATATAGAATTTGTAACTGTACTTCTTGTTCAGATTTCTGAACTTCTGTTCTTACTAATGTATTTTTTAATCACACTCGGAAATATTATTAGTCATTTCCTATGTGCATTTTACATAATCTAATACGTTTGGTGAACTCTGAAGGAATCCGCAATCTAAATGGGAAAGAAGGCAAACTAATAGAAGAATACATGTTTTTAAGGAGTATAGATCTCTCATTACAATAATTTTCTTTAATGATTGTCAATAAAATATTCTGAAACTATATTTGTAGTATCAATAAGAAAAACTAAAGATCATGTACAGTGATCAAGGATCTTTCTCTTAACCTTTTTTTTTTTCAAAAGGATCATAGCAATTCTATGACTGACAGGTAATTTTTTGACATTCTTTGAAAATTTTTCATTCCTACTATAAGTTTAGCCTGTAGTCTTCTATAATCTTCCCCTCTGTCATCTCTTTCCCCTCCTCTTTCTCTCTCTCTCTCTCTCTCTCTCTCTCTCTCTCTCGGATTTCTCATCTATTCTTGGCTGTTCCTAGATTGTGCCCTCAATTTTCTCATTGCACAGTGAAGATGTGCACTCTCCCCATAGTATAGGGTTGTTATAACAATTACATTTTGTGAACTCAAAATGCTTCACATAGTGTATCAATACTTGATAAATAGCGATCATCATCTGGAGTATTTTTTTAAAAAATATTTTAATGTATTTATTTATTTGACAGAGAGAGTATGCACACGTGTGATTGCGAAAAAGAGAGAGACAGAGAGGGAGAGAGAGCGAGAGCAAGCAAGCATGAGTGGGGGAGAGGGGCAGAGGAAGAAGGAGAAGCAGACTCCTCCCTGAGCAGGGAGCCCTATGCAGGGCTCAATCCCCGGACCCTAGGATCTTATCCTGAGTGGAAAGCAGACCCCTAACCAAATGAGCCACCCAGGTGCCCCTGGAGTAATTTGATTGACAGTAGTGCTCTTTGAACTCCAGGAACTTAGTGTCTGATCCTCAATAAATAATGATTAAACTGAACTGTTTAACATCTCTTGTCAAACCAATCTCTTGAACCACTGCTGTAGTGAACAGACACTCATTCTTGATCACCTATTCCACTGCAAAGTCTGGTATTTTGCTTTTTATTAAACATCATTGCCTGGTAAAAGTTCTGGTTAAAAAACTACCTTTCCAGCCTTATCTGATGCTGATTTTTCTTAGGTGTTGTTTCCATTAAAAGAAATTATTATGCATTTATTTTCCCACTCTTATATTTTTATCTATCATCTATTATCTATCATTCATCTATTTATCTATCTATCTATCTATCTATCTATCTATCTATCTATCTATTTATCATCTATCTGTGTGTCTATCATCTTTCTATCTGTCCTTCTAGCTGTCTGTATATCTATCATCTATCATCTATCTATCTACCTACCTATTTAATTGTCTAACCTATCTAAGCAGTCAATCAATATTCTTTTCTTTTGCTCAACGTAGAATGTCCCCTTTATCTGGCAAATCAGAAATATCTTTGGAGACATAATTATCATGTTTTCTGATTTTATTTTAGTATTTTTTGCTTACTTCCACCCCTCCCCCAGATATAGTTAGTTACCTTCTCTGTGTGTTCGTTTGGTTTTGTCAATGCTTTGATTTAAGCACTTATTCTTTTAAAGTTAGTGCTAACCTTTGTTATCTTTCTTTAGACATCGTGCTCTTCTAAGGTAATTCTTGTATCTTAGTCATTGAAACACTGCCCATCACCTAGTAAAATGTCTAATACATAGTAAGTGATCACTTAAAAATGTTTGATAGATTATCTTAATCTTCCAGACTCAAAATTTTGGAATTTAGTTTACCTTTTTGCCTTCGTTTCTAATTATTCCAAGTTCTCTGCAAAAGTCTCTTTGCAAGTGCAAAAAAAATTTAATCTAAACTTTTCAATATTATATGTATATTAGATCTCTAAACTGCAGAAAAAAATATGTATTTCATTGCTTCATAATACACACATAACATCCTCTATCTGCAGATTGTTATATTTATGTACCTGGTATACTTGCTTTTCTGTTGTTTGAAATAAGGAATGGGATATGTAACACGTACTTGCAAAATTGCAAATAATTTCTTTAAAGCAGCTATTTCTTGCCAAAAAGGATAAATGACTGTGATCCTTCTCAATCCATTCTTGCTGGAGAGACCATATTGACATTGCTAGAATCCTCCTTTACCATCCATTTTCCCCAGCCCACGTCTTACAGACTGGAACAAATGGCACCATGACATCTCCATTTTCTAGCAGATCACACTGTCACAATTTTTGCTTATAATAGCAAATCATTTAATTTATAATAAATGTGTGATTTTTTTTTAAAAAATGGTGCAATTTTAAAGTACTTTAGGAATAATTCTATTACTTGATTAACTTTAGTATTCTAATGGCAGTACTTTCATCGTAAAGTAATTAAGCAGAAAGATTAAATGGCTCTCACTGGCCAAATACTGACAATTTGAGCATCAGAAAGAATAATAACACTGTTTTATGTGTAACACAATGAATATAAAAGAATCTAGAATTCAATAATAGTACTAAAATAGTGTTGAGGGCTGGCAGAAAGAAGTTCTTTTATGTAAAGTACAAATTAATAAATTAAGAAAGAATGATAGAAATAGGAAGCCACATGACAGCTCCCATTGAAATAATTAATTGAGATGAGGATCTTCAGTGGATACCAGAATTACTGGGTGAACGGTTGTTGAGGGACAAATTATTTCCATAGTCTTAAGGTATTGCCCCACAGATTACTTCTTCATTGTAAGAGGATAAGATTTTTAAAAAATTCCTTTACATTAGAGAAATTTATGGGCTCACTAAAGGATTAAACTTTGATATCAACAACCCTGTGTCAAAGCGACATCATGCTCCTACTGAAAAACACTGAGAAGACACAGTGTCACATATGTAGCAATGGTGCCAGAAGTGGTGAAAAAATAAGCAAATCCAAGTTAAGAAACATTTCGCAAAACCATTAGCCTAGATTTTTTTAAATGTCAGTGTTGGGAAGAAAATTAACAGAAACATGGGTGCTGAGAGACTGTTGCAGTTTAAAGAGTCATGGCAGCTAAATTCAATTTTGTAATCCTTGATTGAATCTTGTATCCAGAAACAGAAAAACACTTATGAAATAATTAAGGGACAATTTGTGATATTTGAATATGAAATTTATATTACATAATTGAATTGTACAATGCTTAATTTCTTGAGGTGATAATGCATTTATGTATTTCGATTATGTAGAGAATATCCTTGTTATTAAGACATACAAATTATAATATTTAAGGGTAAAGTGTCAAGGTGTCTGCAAGTGATACAAATGGTAAGACAAATATATGTATGATATATATATATATATATATATATATATATATATATATATATATATATCTCCACACATGCACACACACACACACACACACACACACACACCTCTTTATGTATATATAGTGAAAAAGTTAAAGCACCATTGTGTTTATTGCAGTTTTATTAATAATTGCTAAAGCTTGGAAGCAACCTAAATATCTTTCAGTAGGTGAATGGATAAATAAACTGTGATATATCCAGACAATGGAATATTATTCCATGCTATAAAGAAATGAGCTATCAAGCCATGAAAGATAGGAAGGAGCTTTAAATGAATATTGCTAAGTGAAAGAAACCAATTCGCAAATGCTATATAGTGTATGATTCCAGGTATATGACATTCTGGAAAAGGCAAAATGGTGGAGACAATAAACAGATTAGTTTTGCCAGGAGTTAGTGGGCATAGAGGGATGAATAAACAGAGCATCAATAATTTTTAGGGCAGTGGAATTTTGTATGATACTACAATGATGGACACATCATGATACATTTGCTAAAACTCATATAACACCAAGAGTGAACCCTAACATAAACTATTGATTTAGGTGATAAAGCTGTGTCCAGTTAGGTTCTTCAATTACAATAAATGTACCATCTCTGCTTTAGGATGGACATAGTGGGGAAAGCTGTGTGATGGGGGCAGTGGAATATGAAAACCATGTACTTTCTGCCCAATTTTGTTGTGAACCTAAAATTGCTCTAAAAGTAAAGTTTGCTTAAAAGAAAAAAAAATACCTAAACTAGCTATTTTTCCTGTAACATCATAGGCCATTAAAAATAATTTTTACTTTTGCTAATCTGACAGGTGACTAAACATTCTCATTTTTCTTTACATATTTTTAAATTATTGTTAAGTTTGACTAAAAGGTTTGCCATTTGTATTTCCTCACTTGTCAGTTGCCAATGTGTTTCTTTTATCCCTTTTTATTCTAATGGCCTATAAAGACTCTACCGTAGTAGTGATAGGTTACCCTCTGTCATATTCAATATTTGTCTGGTTTGTTATCTTTTAACTTTCATCATCATATTTTTTGTCATAAGAAGTTTTAATACATAGTCAAGTCTGTCTTTTCGTTTCACATCAGGATTACAGAAATATTCACCTGTGTCTTCTTTAAGCACTTTTGTGGTTTGAATCTATTTGGAATTCTATGTATGTTTCTAAAATGAGATATTATATATTTCATATTTTTCCACATAGATTACCATTTATTGAATAAATGTTTATCATTAATTTAATTTGTCAAATTTCATATAAATGACTTTTTTTCTGGATTCTCAGGAAGGAACAGACATACGGAATATTTCTCAGACCTAAAATTCCTTTCCAATAAAGTTTCCATTATTCAGTGTTTTATTTTTGTTTTTATTTTTTTCTGCCAGAATTTGCAAAATTCTTCAACATTAGACATTTCAGTAGAAAATAGATGTTTATTATTTTAAATTAATATTTTCTGCAAGCCTATCATAATTTAAATATCATCACTGCCATCATCATAATGATGAGCACAAACTGTATTAAACACTTTTAATATGCCAAAACTTTGGCTAAGCCATTTACAAATATGATCTCATTTGATCCTCAGCACAACTTGATGTTTACATGTGAGAAAAGTGAAGCTTTGAGGGTTTTAATAACTTGCCCAAAGCCAACATGAGTCAGGACTCAGCACAATTCTCTAGCTCAAAATCCCATTTCTTAACCATTATGTCATATTAAGCCTTTTTGATCTGCAGATTCGGGTCCTTTTTCAGTCAGTGGTTTTATTTTCATTATGTTTTTGAACATTCTGTTTGATTTGTTATATTCCCTTTTTTGGAGGCATCCATCATTTACAGAATAGATTTCTTTTTGTCCTTTTCTCTCTCTCTTGACTTTTACATTCTTGTTTTGTTTCTGTTAACATTCTGGGATTTTTTTTTTAACTTGTGTTTTTCTTGATGTCATGAATTTGGTTTTTCAGGCTGTACTATTTAGGAATTCAGTTTGAATACTTACATAGTATTAATTTCTAATATGACATGTGTTTGGACAATCGAGATTTAAGCACTATAATGATTTTTCAATAACAGAATATACCTCAAGTAATAGAATAAAACTAGAGCCTAGATTAATGCAGTAGGAAATGATATTCACAGATGGATTATATGTATTTAATAATTGCACAAGTAAAATAAAATTAGTATATCCAGACAAGGAAAGGACATAATTCAACAGCATACAAATGATTGGGTTATTTTTAGAAAATTTTGTGATTAATTAAAAATTATATAATCTATAATCTTGAAAATCAGAGAACCAAAATTGGAAAGGCATTGCATTCGGAGCAGATCTTAAATCCAGCTCCTCATAATGTGACTTGAACAAGTATCTTAGCCTTTCTGAATGTGTTTCATTATCTATAAATGGGAAAATTAGTATCTTCCCTATAATTATGTTTTAAAAATAAATAATGCTTCAAAGAAATTTTAAGGTGGGAAATATGTAAAACATATACCACAGTATATTATAACTATTATTATTTTGATATAAAAATTATCATCTTTAGTTGTCAGGGCTTAGAAGAACTACAATTCCTTACCTAGCTATTTCAATTTGTCATTGTTGCAAGAGACCAAGAATGTGCTAACTATGTCATATCTCTATAGAAAGAGCTATAACCAGTATTTTTCCTTTGAAATGTGTACGCCCCAATAATAGGTGCTTCTCTCAAATTGTAGGCACATTAACAAATGCCATTTCAGATATGCAAATGCTCAAGGGCATGTTTCTGAATAGATACTGTACTGCCTTAAAGATAAATAATAAGAAATGAGAGTGTAGTGGCTGGGATTTCATCCAATGAGGTCTGCCATTTCAGCAGCATGGGGTGTACAATGAACTTGACTTGGTGGCAGTTAGCAGTAGCAGCTCATGAATGTAGACAGATTTATGCAGGGTGACCTTCATGACTCAATGTGCTTGGGAGCTTTGTGATTTCCACAGGGGTTACTAATGGGACATTCCATTGACAACCACAATGAGTGTTCTACCTCCCTGGCATTTTTAGAGCACATCTTTATGCATCAGAAAACCCCAGCCTTGCACGGGGCTGCTTTCTAAAGAGACATGCTACTGGATGAATTTTGCAAAGGATACAGTTCATCTGCATTCTTGTCAATTAGCTAGCCATAACCTCAAAGGTTTTTGAGATTTTTTTTTTTTCAGTATTTTGCTACTTCACTGCCACGATGCACATCCAAACCTGTGATAAAAATGATTAAATTGATGTTAGGCTCAAAGGGGATAGGATCTGTGATAGTTATTGGTAGGGGCTTTAGAACAACACTTGCTCTCAGAATCAAAGGGCATTGGGGTGCTGCAGTAATGACAAAGCATATCCAAATAGCTTAATTTTGCTTATGCAAAGTGTTACTATCCAAGTAGATTAGTGAAGTGCAATAAGCATATTGCATCTAGACTTCAATAAGACATTTATTAAGCTGAATATTAGTTCCGTTTTGGAAGCGTGGGAATAATTCCAGTGTCCTAACAGTTGAATTGATTTCAGTTGCAAACAACGTGTCCAAAGATGTGCACCAGACTCTACCCTGTTCTTGTCTTACTCCTATTGATTCATTGGATGATATTATTAAAATATTCTTAGCAAATTTACAGAAGGGGAAAATGTTCAATTATAATCGTGTTTCAAAAGATTTCTGTGTGCTAAAACAGTGATCTAAAGCTAACATGGTAATATTTAACAGCAAAAAAAAATTATGTCTGATTGCTAGCGAAATTGGAATACTTACTTTGGGAGAAAGAAGAATCTGAAGTAGAAGAAGGCTAATTGAAGAATATTCAGGGTGCCTGGGTGGCTTAGTTGATTAAGCGTCCAACTCGATTTCAGCTCAGGTCATGATTTCAGGGTCTCGGGATCGAGCCCTGCATTGGGTTCTGGGCTGAGACTAGAGTCTGCTTAAAATTCTCTCTCTCCCTCTCCCTCTGCCTCTCCCCCTGGTTGCTTACACACATGTGTGTGTTTGTGCGCACTCTCTCTCTCAAAATAAATGAATAAATCTTAAAAAAAAAAAAAAGAGCTTCCTGAAGAAAGAAGAGATTGCTTCAGGGTATGCGGAGTATGCCTTGATTGGTGATATCCCAGCGCATGGTAGAGGATACTTGGATTTTCTGTGTGTGAGAGAGGAGAATGGAGAGCCTTTAAACTGCGCCTTAACTCTGAGGATCTATGCTTTTATAACTGTGGAACTCAGTTGTTTTAAGCTAGTTAAAAAAGCTCTGCTTTAATCCCTGTCTTTTCCTTTTAAAGTCCAATATGAAAATTTCAAAATGTGTTTAATTTAAATTTTTTTAAAGATTTCATTTATTTATTTTACAGAGAGTGGGAGAAAGAGCAAGAGAAAGCACAAGCAGGGGGAGCCACAGAGGGAGAGGGAGAAGTAGGCTCCCCACTGAGCAGGGAGCCCAATGCTGGGCTCCATCCCAAGACCCTGGGATCATGACCTGAGTGAAGGCAGGTGCTCAACCAACTGAGCTACCCAGGAGCCCCAAAATATGTTTAATTTTAGATAGGGGATCACTGTGTTTGAGGGTGTTATCAGTCCTTCTCACTTAGCATTGAAAATGAGACCCAGACACATCTCATTTAACATTTCACTATTTATAAAATCAAGAACAAAGCTTGTTTCCATATGATTCTATCCCCTCACCATCACCATTGAACCTAGAGTAAAAAACAATTACAAAAGGAGGACACAAAGTTATTTTAAAATATAATTTGTCTGGTTCCAGTTGCAGTGATCATTTATTCAAATAAGTTTCAGTGTTATATGCTATGATAGCATACCAAACTTTATCATTAATAATACTCAGTATTAAAACTTTTGACCAGTGTCTGTCTTTCCTCCTAAAACCTCTTTTTTTTTTTTTTTTTTTTTTTTAGTATCCCTAGCACTTGGCACAGCAGCTTTCCAGTTTTTTGGTTAAATGGATATATTTCACATGCCCTTTTACATCTAATTTTGTTTGTCCACAAGTCTTTATTTGTCCCCCATCTGCTAGCATTTGTAAATAGGACTCCCCTCCTTAACATTAAATTGAGCAAATGCAATATTTGCCTATAGCATTTCAAATACTTGCCAAATGCTTTAAGGATATGTCTTTAAATCATGTCCTGTAATCCTGTAGTCCCTGTAATCATTTAAACTTTTTTAATCACATGGAATGTGTTCACCTTTATCGATCTTTCACATTTATGAATTCTTTTAAACAATTTATAAAATCTTTATAAATGTGTTTGTTTTTTCTCTGATCTGAACATTTTGCACCACTAGGACATTGTGATTGCTCTTAACATGTGATAAAATACACTTTTGCAAGGTTTCCAAATAAATTACTTTATTGATCTGATGTGTTAATCCATATTTGTCATAATTTTAAATTTATTTCTTTTTACAATATTCCTATGTTTTAAGTCTTAATAGAAGCTGAGTTTTTCCCACTTCAAAATAAGAAATACATTTGACTCAATATTTTTAATGATTTCCACAGAAAATTGTATATTTCAGAATGCTTTCTACATATACGACAACTGAATTTATTATATTTTCTTATGTAATGGATTTGAGATAGCCATATAGTTAGCAGAATTCTAAGGAAGACCTCAGGATTCACTGTTTCCTGGTGAACATGCCCTGAATAATCCCCACATTTTTTGAATATGATGAATTTTACTCCCATAATTAGGATATGTTATAGGTCAGAAGGGATTTTGCAGATATAATTAAGGTCCCAATCAGTTAACCTTATGGTAAAGAGATTAATTCAGTAGGCCTGAGCTAATCACAGAAATCCTTTGAAAACACAGCATCTTTCCCAGGCAGGTGGCAGAAGAGGTAGCAGTGATGGGCTGTAGGTGTCCTGGAAGAAAGCAAACATTCATGTTGTGAATTGCCTATGGTGACTACATGATAAGGAACAGCAGGCAGCATGGAGGAACTGAACGCTAACCCTAGCCAGCTGCTAGAAGGATAACAGGACCTCAGTCCTAAACTTGCGAGGAAGTGAAGTCTGCCAACAACCAGTGAACTTGGAAGACAATCCTGAGCTGAGATGAGAACCGTAACTAAAGTCAACATTTTGATTTCAGCTCCTGAGACCCAGAGCGGAGAATCGAGCTATACCATGTCCAGACTTATGACCTACAGAACCTCTGAGATAGTAAATTTGTGTTGACTGAAGCTGCTCTATTTGTGGTATTTTGTTACACAGAAATAGTAACCTTATAAAACTCAGGAAATTTGTCATTTGAAGTTCACCAGGATTGAGCATCAAAGAAAAGCTTCCCGAAGTTTCTCCTGAAAGAAACATCAAGGAATGTATGAGTTTCAGGTTCAGTAGACATCATCTAACCTCATCCAGTTAAGGTAACTGACAGTCAGATGGAGTAAATGCCTTTCCTTTAATCATCCATAAACATAATCAAGACCGGAACCAACAACCCCTGACTCCACATCAATGCTCTTTCCACAGTCTACAGCTAATGCATTCATTCATGATTGGAAAAGGGGTGCTAATGGGAATCATGGTTATATTATTTTATTTTTAATGGTAATACATCTCTAAAATATCTTATAGCTATTCTTCCTTCCTTCTTTTTCTTCTTTCTTCTTCCCTTCTTCCTTTCTTCTTCCTCCCTCCCTCCTTCCTTCCTTTTTATTATCTAGAATCCAATCAGAATTCACCCATTTCATTTGATTGTTGTACATCTGTATTACCTTTTACTTCAGAACAGGCTCCCAATTTTTTACTATTACATTGACGTTTTGTAGACTCAAGGCCAGTTGTTCTACAGTATATCTCACATTCTGTGTGTAACTGTTTATTCATATTCCTTTTAAATATGTTCTGTGTTTCTTATAAACATAAGGAAGTTAGGTCTATCGGTTTTATTAGATCCAGTAAAACATTCGGCAAGAATACTTTATGTGGTTCTTGTGAACCCCATAGAGCATCTCATCGGGAGAGACATGCTATAAGAATATGCCCTTATTAAAGATGCTTAGTTTGAACTCTTGAATAAGGTAGTAAATGTCATTCTCTTCCCATGTAAAGGTACATTCTTTTGTTTGTATTGGTGAGTAATATGGGGTGGGGGGTGACATGTGACTATCCTATTACTCAACATTTTGCCCGAAACTTTTAGCATCCGTAGGTGAGCCTTGCCAAATTGATTATTAAATTGGGGTTGAATTAGTTTTTTGTTTCTGCTGTGACAAAGTACCACAAATTTAGTGACTTAAGGCAACACAAATTTTGTATCTTATTGTTCTAAAAGTCAGAAGTCAGCACAGATCTCACTGGAATAACATGTATTCTTTAGCAGGGCTGAATTACTTTCTGGACGCTCTAGGGGAGAATCTGTTTTCTCAACTTTTTCCAACTTCTAAGGGCTACCCTCATTCCTTGGCTCATCACCTTCTTGCTTCATCTGCAAAATTAGTGACAACAGGTTAAGTCCTTTTTAATTATGTCTCACTGACCCTCTTCCCATAGTCACATCTCCCAGTGACCACAGGTGGTAAAGGTTCTCTGCTTTTTCATGTGATTAGACTGTGTTCACCCAGATAATCCCAGAAAATCTCCCCATCTATGGGTTCTTAATTTAATTACATCTGTAAAGTCTCTTTTGCCATGTAAGCTAACATGTTTAAGAAATCCACAGATTAGGATCTAGACATATTTGGGAAGCCCTATTTTTGCCTTCATAGGAATTACAAAATGTTGATTAAAAAAATAAATTCTATCATTACTTCTACTTATGCTATCTGGCATTCTTATGTAAAGAAACACAGTCCCCTCCTGTATGGATTCAGAGATTATTTACATTAATGTGTTATAATCAGTTCTTTAATTTTCCTTTTTGATGCTTACATTGACTCAAATTATTGTTTCCAAAGTTATGCTAACAATGTGATATTCACAATCCTGAGAAATAGATAAAAACAGTTATTTGTTTCTTCAAGAAATACTTATTGACACCTTGTATTACACACCAGGTACTGTGCTACTTAAAATTTCCATACATGCTTTGAACATTTATTATATTCTGGCTACTGATCATTTTGGGTGCATTAATTCACATAATACTTATAATTACCAATGTGGTAAACTGTCCCCATCTCACAGATGAGGAAACTATAACAACAGAACAACAGAGTGATGGAATTGAAACCCATAAATACTCCAGAACTCACACAGTCATGTGCTAGTGTCGAGGTTCTTAATCAGAGGTTCATAGAACCCTATAATTGAGTTTCAAATGTCCAGGAGAGAAAGGGTCTATAGTTTATATCAATTTCTCCAAAGAAATGCAAAATCTAAGGAAGATCTGGGTTCCATTGTTGTGCTGGGGGCTAGGGATTCATTGCTGATTAGGAAGACAGGAGTAATTCCAATTCTCCTGTGTCGGTGTTTTTTCTTAATTGAAATGTAGTTGACACGTAATGTTAAATTAGTTTCAGGTGTACGACATAGTGATTTGCCAGTTCTCCTGGCTTCTTATTCAGAAGAAGGAGCCAAGCTCTTCTGTGCTGAACAAGGGGCTTTTCCCATTATGTTCTTTTATCTGGCCAATAAATATAAATGTGTTGCATGAGTATTAAAATGTTACATACCATTTTACTGTATGTGAAATATATGTCCTTTATTGAATCTGTGAGATCTATTATTAGTTTCCCCTATTAATGGATATTTAATAGTTTTTTTCCCCTAAGTTTTGCTACCTGCATGCAATCATGAATTTCTAGTATATGCTTTTTGCTTAATGTTTACATTAGTATATCATTTTATTGATTGCACCAACCTTATTATTATTAATTTTAAAGATTTTATTCATTCATTTGTCAGAGAGAGAGAGCACAAGCAGGGGGAACAGCAGGCAGAGGGAGAAGCAGGCTCCCCACTGAGCAAGGAGCCCAGTGTGGGACTCAATCCCAGGACCCTGGGATCATGACCTGAGCCAAAGGCAGACACTTAACCAACTGAGCCACCCAGGCATCCCTGATTATAACAACTTTAAAAAATACATTAAATAATTTGGTCTATAGGATTTTTTTTGCCATTTTTATCTCTCAACTTTGTAATACATTTATTATAATTCATGAGCAATTGATTTCTATGTCCATTTTTGTTATTTATATTTGGTTTTATTATAGTCAGGAAGTATATTTTGCATTATGTCTTCATTTTTGGAATTCAGTAAGGTTTTTTTCTCTCCTTTCCTCTTTGCCTTTAGAGAGTGTGTGTGTATATAAGTGCTCATGGAATATGTATATTTAGTACAAATATATACAGATACTCCATATGTATATGGAGTACACACATACCTACCTTTATTGATTGATAGATAAATAGATAGATACACACAGAATTATTCTTTACTTGCCAGTCAGGAGTTTTAGTCTATAAATTCTACTTAGATTCCTTATATTCCTCAGAGTTTTTTCTCCATCTATTTCAATGCTATGTTTATTAGGAATAGTTTTATCCTGATTCTATATAGGATCCTTTATTGTACTAAAGTCATTTTCTTGGTCTGAGTTATTATAAAATGCTCAAAATTTAACTGTTACAGATAAATAATGTGATCCTTGCTTCTTTCAATTTATTTTTGTTTGGTAGATCATTGTACATCCTTTTACATTTATCTTTTTGTAGTCATTTTCTTTTAAGCAAGACTTTATAGACAGTCTATTGGTTTTTATCCTCTTGGTTTTTGTATTATCATGGTCCATAATGTTTAAGAGCTTATCAAATCTTTGTTATTATAAGAGATGCATTTGGTCTTTTATCTGATGTTTCTTCTTCTGTTTCCTTTGTTTTTGTATTTTTGTAATTTGATTCGTGGTGGTTTTTTGTTTGTTTGTTTGTTTGTTTTTGCCTACCCTCTACCTGGGAAAATTTAAATGCACATAGTTATTTTTTAGTTTCTTAATAAAGTTAAAACCTGAAAATTTCATGTTTAAACCTGTGTTTATTAATTTATCAAATTCAGTATTATTGACTCCACTCATGAAATAGGAAAAGAGCACACTTCTTGCCAACAAAATGTTTTTGTTCTTGATTTTTTTGTTGGCAGATTTCTTGGATATTTTTACTAATTTACTGCCATCAAGTTATTATTATTTTATATATTGTATAATGTCTCTTTCAAAATGTTAATTATAATACACTTTATGTTAAAATATTCTTTTGTCACCTAATTATAGATACTATTTTCATTTAATTTTTTATTTAAATCAGCTTTTGTAGTCTATGATTTTCCCATCTTGATATTTATTTCTATTTTTTCTTGTTGGTGGTCGAATATAATCTATCTATGAGTGTTTTTCAGGATAGGGATACTAAAGTATTTTCTTCATGCATACCTGGAAATATATTTTCCTCATTCTTGAATGATAATATGTTGCTCAGGGTTTATGTATCCCTTTGAATCAGTATTTTTGTATCTTTTGGGTAAATACCTAGTACAGTGATTGCTGGGTCGTAGAGTAGTTCTATTTTTAACTTTTTGAGGAACCTCCATACTGCTTTCCAGAGTGGCTGCACCAATTTGCATTCTCACCAACAGTGCAAGAGGGTTCCCCTTTCTCCACAACCTTGACAGCACTTGTTGTTTCTTGTCTTGTTGATTTTAGCCATTTTGGTAAGTGTGAGGTGATACCTCGTTGTAGTTTTGATTTGTATTTCCCTGATCAGGTAGTATTCAATACCTGAATGCATAGTGAAATGTGTTGTGTCAACTATTATATAACTTGTTCTGAAATTATTCTATAATTAGGCTTGTCACTTACCTGCTTTTCTTTTTCTTCCTCCCCATTTTTTTTTTTTCTGCTGAGTTTTTTAATGTTGGCATCGGTATCATTTGGTTTATCCTCTTTATTCATTTTAAGGGGAGAAAACCATAAGAACTCTCTCTTTGCTCAAAAAAGAATGTTAGTGCTATGAGTGGTCTTTTAAAAAATTGCTCTTGATATTTCCCCATGTCCCTTCTCCCTTGGCTCTCTCTCTCAGAGGTATCACTTAGTCCTTTAGGAATTAACTTTTAGGTATAGAAATTGCTGGTTTGTGTACCTTCTTAATTGTTTATTTGATTGAGTAATATAGAGAAGGAGCTGAGGCTATTATTATTAAGCTGTTGTCATCAAGCAATTTCTCTTTAAGTTTATTGACTACTCTGACCTGGAGGCTTCTCTTATTTCTTACACTTTTTTGATTGATAGGGAGTTGAACACTCAGGCGAAAGTCCAGATCTGTGTAGACATGAAAACATTTCTCGTTGCTTATGTTATTTGTGTCAGAAACTACAACGTAGAGTTTCCCATCTCCATGAGTTTTTCTTTTTGGAAGAAAATCAGCTCAAACAAAATAATGTGACTTGCCTGGGATGTCTGTATATTAACAATCTCTACCATCCACCTGCCCTTTCACTGTGGTAGAATTAGTTCCACAGGAGGCTTTTCTCATTTCTTCCATAATGTGTTTACTTCCCAACCTCATCTCCTCAACTATAATTCCTAGTAGACCCCATTCAGAACTTCTTTTCTTATTTTTTTATACCAGACAGTCTTCTTAATTGGAGATGTGTCTATGATAATCACAGTCTCTCAGCTTGATCCACATTTTTTTTGGTAACAGACTGATATTCTTTAGTTTATTGTATGGGGTTATGATAATTCCCAAGCATACAGACAGTTTTTATCTCTAATTATTTTTATTCATTTCATTAGCTTTCAGGCAAGGAGGCTATGAAAGCATGAATTCACTTTGCCATCCTTCCTGGAACTTTTTATTTTTGTAACATTGGAGAAATGTGCTTGAACTGAATGGGTAAGTTGAATACGACAGCAGAATGCTCTTGATCTTGGCTAGATGCCAGAATGTGAGCACATTCATGTCTTCTCTAGCTAAAGGGAATGGAACTATGGATCTATACCAGTAAATTCCACCCTGCCACCTGCTCTGTAGCACAACCACTTTTACCCTCTGTTGCTGAGTGCAGTTGGCTTAAAACAAGGTTTTCCTTTAAGTATATTTTGTAATTTTAAAACTCCGTTCCTCATAGCTGAAGTTCTTAGCATTTTAAGTGCATGCTCTAAATGTACAAGCTCCCAGAAATCACAGGTGCAAATCCAGATGGAGTTAACTCATAAAGTGGATAAACTATCTTACACGCAGTTTATTTCGTGGGATTCGTAGGAACCAAAATCAAGTCTTTAGTTTGTTGACCTTTAAGGTGCAAGATCAATTTTCCTAATAAAAAGTAGACCTTCGTACCATATCTGAAAAGTCACTGAAAACCTTTACCAACTGAGACACCAGATTATATGTCCCAGTCAGCCTCTAAGGAATAAAGTTTATTAGTTGACATAAAAACCCCAACAGCAGTATTTGCTTCCTTCCCCAGCAGCAGAAACGTTTAGAAATGGTGAGACCATTATTACTGTATACCTTTTGGAGTATTCAGAATGTTTTAAGCACTGCGCATATCATCATACTCAGGAAACTTAAGGGAGTATAATATGTCTAAATGAATAATGATAATAATAATCAGCTAACATTCATTTAATACATTGTGCTGGTCATTGTGCTTTAAATTGGATTATGTTATTTTAATCCTAAAAGTAACCCTGAAGATTAGATATAATTATTGTCCCTTTATTACAGAGGGAGTAACTTAGATTTAAAAAAAAATGGGGTGCCTGGGTGGCACAGCGGTTAAGTGTCTGCCTTCGGCTCAGGGCGTGATCCCGGTGTTCTGAGATCGAGCCTCACATCAGGCTCCTCCGCTATGAGCCTGCTTCTTCCTCTCCCACTCCCCCTGCTTGTGTTCCCTCTCTCTCTGGCTGTCTCTATCTCTGTCGAATAAATAAATAAAATCTTTAAAAAAAATAATAAATGCCTTGCTTAGTTTACTCAGCTGGTGAGTGATTCAGACTACAAATTTCTAAATTCTACTTCTAGAGATGTCCCATAACACTATTCTGTACCATTTCTTCTATGTACTTGCATTTTTAAAAATTCAAGTATATAGTTTGAAAAGAACTGCTTACTTTGGGCATAATAGGCCAGTGTTTCATTAACTTTATTAAATGCATTTTTTTAAAAATATTTATTTATTTATTTATTTATTTATTTATTTAAGAGAGAGAGAGAGCCTGTGAGTGGGGGGCAGGGTCAAAGGGAGAGGATCTGAAGCAGACTCCCCACTGACACTGGGGCTTAATCTCATGACCCTGAGATCATGACCTGAGCAAAAATCGAGAGTTTGATGCTTAACCAACTGAACCACCCAGGTGCCCTTATGAAATGCACTTTTTTATCAATGGTATTAGTGCTTCATGTGCCTTTCATTTTCTTTGAAAGTAGAAAAATATACAATAAAATGTTTATGCCTTCACAAATTCTATTGCAAAAAAGGTAAGAATGTTGCAAAAAGTGAATCATGGGCAGTCATGAGAATTTATCATGCAATGTATACCTATTGAATTTGCATACTTACATAGTAATTAAGATGGTTTTGAGATTACACTGCATAAAACTTACAAGTGTTTGATGCAAGGATAACTAATATAATTTAATAAAGACTGTCTCTACTGTGAGTTAACATACTTACCTGTCAAATAGGAAATAAAATGTATGTGACTTGTCTGATTTGGGGAATTTTTGCAATAAGGTAGGAAACTTTAATATTTTAACCAGTAGAACAATTCTAAATAGATTTATCTATAAGTGTCTCTGAATATTCTTATATTATATGTTTCCACTTTTTAATGTCAAAGGATGTTTTGAAGCTAGAAAAATTATCCCATAGTTTAGTCATCCTTCTCCCCTCTTTTTGTTTTTATGATTAGGCAACATAGGATCTTGCTTGGCTGTGCATAGTTACATATAGATCTGCAGGCAGTTCATGAAATGGGGCTTACCCTCAGGAGATGGGATTTGTAATTTGTCAACATATGTTTCTTCTCTTTTATTCCCTGAAAGGACAATTCTGAGTTTCAGAGTCTTTCCAGTAGGATTGAGACGCAGCTGTTCATAGTCATTACCTGATAATAATCATGCCATGTTCTGTCTACTTTCAGGCATTTGCATTTCATTGCCTCTGCCTAGACTGCTCTTTCCCAAATTTGTCCCATATTTGGATTCTTCTTATTCAGGTTTTAGTTCCAATTTGCTTTCCTCAGAGAGTCTATTTCATACCAAATCTTCTAAAGTAGGTTCTTTCTCCCTCAGCTGTTCTCTCAATTATTTGTTTATTTACATATGGATTTTGTCTCTTCCACTTCAACATTAAACCCCAAAGGAGGGGGATCTTGCTGACTTATTTACTGCTGTATGTCCATTGTTCAGGACATATTCCTAGACAATTGCTCAATAATTATTGATTGATTGACTGGCAGCATCAGCAAGGATAAGTAGAAACCCCAATTGCACCAGATAAACCAAGCAGACCAAAACAAAGTTTCTGAAAATTAAATAGTCATTGGAACAACAGCCCACAGAAGTAGGCTAGGACATGTGTGCTAAATCCAAACCAATAAAAGCCTGCTAAAATAAAAGATGTAAATAGGACCCAAATTCTCTTCACATAAGGCAGAATGTTAAAGATAAAATTTTTAAAAATCACCCATCATCATAAAATCCAGGAACATTACAACTAAATGAAAGAAGACAATCTATTGACACCAAAACCAAATGAATCAAATGTTGAAAATATTTGTCAAGAATTTCAAAGCAGCCATTATACATAATACTTCAATAAAGAATGACAAGTTCTCTGAAAAAAAAAAAAGAATTAACAAAAAGAAATAGTAATTGTAACATTGAAAAACATAATAGAAACTAGAAAAATCGTTGCTGGTTGGTCTCAATATTAGAACAGGGATGACAGAGTATAGATTAGATGACCTTGAGAACAGGTCAATAGAATTCACTTAATCTGAACAACAGAGAGTAAGCAGATTGAAAATGTGTAGAATCCCAGAAGAAACCCCAAAAGATCCAACGGTCATATCATAGAAGTATTATAAGGTGAGGAGAAGGAGTGGAGCTACAGGATTATCCAAAGAAATAATGGCTAAGGGACGTGTGGGTGGCTCAGGTGGTTAAACAACCAACTCTTGATTTCGGCTCAAGTCATCATCTCAGGGTCATGAGATTGAGCCCCACATTGGACTCCACACTCAGTGTGGAGTCTGCTCGGGATTCTCTCTCTTTCCCTCTCCCGCTGTCCATCCTTGCTCTAAAATAAATAAATAAATCTTAAAACAAAAAAGGAAATAATGACTAAAACCCTTCTGAATTTGAAGAAAGACACAAATCTACAGGTACAAGTTGAACAAACTACAAACAGATAAAACCAAAGAAATCCATGTCAATGCACATTATAATTAAATATCTGGACACTAAACAAACGAAAAAATTTTTGCAAGCATCCAGAAATAAATGTTACCAAATACCTAAGTCTAAATAATCCTGGTTTGTCTGCCAATTATCTTTTCAAGTAAAAGCAATGTTCCATAAAAGGAACAATTAGTTCAGCTGTTAACTTTAACCATTACACAAGTACTTTTCCTTGAGACAAACAGCATCTCTTTGTATGACACAGAACTGTTTCCATTTCTCCCATAGAATAAAGAAAAAAATGTTTAATACAGGGTTGAGCATTTTTTCCCCTTTGAGAATGTGTGGTGGTGAAGATGCAATGAATATTGATATAGTTTCATGCTACTTTCTCAATCTGAACTGAGACATGATCAATTTGACCCAGCATTTTTTTTTCATTACTAGTGTAACTAACAGTAAGAAGGACAAATAATTCCTTAATATTATTAGGAAGACTTTATGGACTTATTGAAGTTTCTGAGGGATCGCTAAAAGCTTCCATATTTCTAGAATGACTTTTGCAGTTTTAGGAATCATTTATGTAGGCATATATAACAGCATAGCAGAATACAGAGTTCAGACATAGACTATATATGTATATTTTTAATCAGTTTTCAACAAAGGTGTTGTGATTAAATTTAGAGTTTTTTTTTGAGAAATGTGGTTGAATCACTAGATATCTGTATTTTTAAAAACATTTTCTCTCATATTGACTAATTCACAAAAGAGAATATTTTTTAATTAATTAATTTATTTATTTTGAGAGAGAAAGAGAGACAGAGAGCAGGGGTAGGGGCAGAGGGAGAGAGAGAATCTCAGGCAGACTCCCTGCTGAGTGCAGAGCCCAACATGCTGCTCATCTCACAACCCTGAGATCATGACTTGAGCCAAAATCAAGAGTCGGTCATTTAACCTACTTAGCCATCCAGGCACTCTCAAAATAGAATTTTAAATGGATGATAAACCTAAAAGTAAGAAGACCACATAGAAAAAAATCTACAAATTTAGAGTAGGCAAAGTTTTCCTAATTAGGACACAAAAGGAAAAACAGAAAAATAATGATGAACTGCATTTTATAAAAATTTAAATTTTCTGCACTTCAAAAACTACCATTAGGGAAATAAAACAGACAAGCTATAGAGAGGGAGAAAATATTTCCCACACATACATATAACAAAAAAATTTATTCAGAATTTTACAACCCAATAATAAGAAAAATAATGCATTAAAAAAATGGGCCATGAAAGGGGCACCTGGGTGACTCAGTCAGTTAAGCATCTAACTCTTGATTTCAGCTCAGGTTATGATCTCATGGGTTATGAGACTGAGCTTCCCATCAGGCTCACACTCAATAGGGAGACTGCTTCTCTCCCTCTCTCTGCCTCTCCTTCTGCCCCTCTCCCTGCTCATGCTCTCTCTTTCTCTAAAATAAATAAATCTTTTTTAAAATTAAATTTAAATTTAAAAAATGGGCCATGAAAAGATGTTCAAAGTCATTAGTTACTATGAGAAGTAAAAATTAAAACTCAGATGAGATGTGTCTCATGGTGTGAACCCATGAGAATGGCTAACATTAAAAGATTAATAGTAAGTGTTTGCAGGGATGTAAAGCAGCTAGAACTCATATATTTTAGAACTGTAAAATGGTATAGCCATTTTGGAAAGATTTTAGAAGTTACTTGTAAAGTTAAACATTTACTTACCTTCAAACCACCAGAGATTTACTTGGAGAAGTAAAACATGTCCAGTCAAAATGTTTTACATGATTTTCCGAAATGTCCTTATTCAGATTTGTTAAAAGTCTAAGAATAAACCAAATATCCATCAGCAAATAATGCACAAATTGTTGTATATCCACTGAAATGGGATACTAATCAGCAACAAAAAGGAACATCCCATTAACAAATGCAATAATACAGATGAATCTCAAAAACATACTGAATGAAAAAAGTCAGACATTTATATGAAATTTGGAAGAGGCAAACTGTTTAATATGACAGAAAGCAGATTACAGTTTGTGTTGATCCAGGAATAGGGATGAAGAGATGTACTGCAAAGGGAAATACAGAAATTTTTTTGAGTTGATTGAAATGTTTTATATCTTGATTCTGGTGGCGGCTACAACAGTTTGTACATTTGTCACATCTTTTGAACTGCATATTTTATTTTATTTTATTTATTTTAGGAAGGGATTTAGCAGGACTTTTTTTTTTTTATAAGTGTACTCTTCGATTCCCTTGAACTACGTATTTTAAATGGATGAATTTTAGTATATATAAATTTTACTTCAACAAAGTTGATTAAATCTTAAAATGCATTTATTGTAAAAACTATTAGAATGACTTTTATTACATAACATATAACCCAATCATGCTAACAAATTAGTGATTTCATTTATATATATATATATATATATATATATATATATATATATTATTTTCATTTGAGCACATAATCTTTATATAGTTGTAATCATAAGTTAGATTCAATTTAGTATTTGGCTTATTTTTTCTTAACATTTTCCATATTGCTACACAGTTTTTATATTTATCTATTTTTCTGATTTTATAAGAATCCATTATATTATATCTTAAAATTGGCCTATTTCTGAACACTTAGGCTTTATAAATTTTGTAATCTGTTAAAAGTCACTGCATGCCCCAACTAGACGCAACCTGAATTTCCATAAAGTGTAGAATTTATAAATATATTTCAGTCTACTCAGCAAATGGAATGTTCAATACAGTTAAAAAGAACAAACCTTATGCATTCAAACAAAACATGAATGAAACATATAGACAACATTCAGTGGAGGAATTAATACATAAAAAAGTCCATTTATATGAAGTTCAGGAACTAATCTTTGATGATGAAAATCAGAAAAATGGTTAACTCTGAGGACATGTTACTCTTTGGTAAAGGGAGAGCTGTTGGTGTGTTGGAAATATTCTTTTTCTTAATCTGGGTGGTTGTTGCATGATTATGCATATGTACAAAAGGTCATAAAGCTGTACACTTATGATTTATGCACTGTTATGAATGCCTGCTTCACTTTAGTATAGAAATATAAATAATAAAAGCAATACCATAACTAAAAGCACCATACAACTAGCTTTCCTTACCGCAGTTACTTTTAGTGAATTTTGTTTTGATCCTTTATAATTTCCTTTGGACTAGTTACCAAGATAAGTGCTACAATTTTTTAGTTCTGTACACAATTTTTTTGTTTTGTGTTTCTTTTCAACCAGAAGAAAATGTGGGGTTTTTTTTTAGTTTAAATTACCATCAGTAATGTTTAAATATCAGTTTTTATATACTCTTACCAACAAATATAAAATTGTTTTCCCCTAATCTAAAGGTTATATATTTTATTTCTTCTAGTAAGTGCTCTCTGCTTGGGGCATAGAGTATGTTTATTGCCATATTGATTTTTCCATTCATGAGGAAGTTCCTAACAAAAAATTCTTCTTCATTAGTATTCATTTCACCCGTGTTCTGATTTTTTTTTTTAGTCTAGTAAAAGTGACATCTAGAGAAATGCTCCATTTTACTAGTGGGAGAGAGGCTAAGTGCCTTTTGGTAGCTTTCTCTTTTTGAGGAGAAAGGGTGATTGACTTTGATGGAGCTCTCAGGAGATGTGCTGACTGCCTTATGCTTTGAGCATCAAGCAAGAATATTGTTCATGAAAACAATGGTTTTTGCCAACACAGCTAACTGCTTTGGGACTCTACTGAATCCTCTGTTCAAGTTTTGAGTAACTCACTCAAACTTTGACATTAAGGCTAGTAAAAGGGAAAGGAATTTAGAAATAATTTTGTGCTGATCATTTGTAATAAAAGCCCACATTGAAATAAAGCATCCTCATTCTCTAACCAGGTATGAATACACATTTATTATTCCTAGTTCTATGCTGTGGACTCCAAAACCTAAAATTTATGAGTGATAGTTGGAAAAACTTTGGGTATGATGATAAAACCATGTATTTAAAATATCACTCTATCTGGGAACTATAGGCAAGGATTTATGGTTCTTCAGTAGAGCACAATTGCTGTTCTAAATTGTCTACTCTGATGAGATTTACTATTTATTATGGAATCCACTTTTCTATATATATCATTGCCTCTGCCATGGCATATAAAGGAGGAATGCAGTAAAAATAATCGATAGAAAAGTTACCACGTTTTAATTAGTCCTTATTTATTTCCTGAGGGGAAATGATAAAAATTTATTGGCGAAGATTCAGAGTAATTAGATGCTGTAAAGAGAACATCAGAGACTACTTGGAAATGATTATCATGCATCAGTAAACCATAAAAGAGGTCAAAGGAATATGTATGTGCTACATACAAATACAGGCTAAAGACACATTTTTAAGGAATTTGAAAAGAGGCTCACTACCTTTTCTTCTTCTCCCTCTCCCTCTTCTTCCTCTCTCTTCTTTAATGATTAGGAGCTAAGAAAATAATCTTAGTATTACTTATCATTACTAATAAAATGGATATAAATATGCATGGACAAGAAAAGAACCAGTTTTGATTCATTCCTCCTAATATAAGGTATGTTTTGGTTCTCTGAAATGTGATTTAAAAAATGGAAAGAGAGAAAATACTACCCCACTCTCTGTTCTCAAGCATTTGGATATACTGTTCTCTCTGCCTGAGACACTTTTTCCCCAAGTCTTCCCTAAATACATTTAAAGTTCAAACTGTTGGTTTGAATTTAAAGGTCACTCCCTGAACTCCTAGACTGGTTCTATGCTTTCATAATACCGTGTGTTGGTTAGTTGCATTTTTTTTTCAGTTCCACTTTCTGTCCTTCCCTTGTTCTAGTGTGCATTTCAATGGTCTTACTCTTGAGATTCATATTTTCATTATTCATTTTTCAAAAAAAAAAAATCTCCCAGTTGGGTTTGGCTGATAGATGTTCTGGTGGAAACTTGGAGGAAGAAACAGGGTATTTCTCCTCCTCTTCCTCTTTGCTCTGGGTGATGTTTCTGCTAGTGAACATGCCTCCTACACGACTAGGGTTAGTTCTCACCAGGTGGCCCATCGATGGGCTCTTATAACTCCCTTTGTTCCATCAGTCCCTCCAATTCTAGAGTGATTGCACCTCCCTGCTGTGGCTCATCTTTGGTTGACACAGTCCCATTTTACCTTCTCAGCTTTTCTAACAACTTTGTGGTCAATTCCCCATACTAAAGTCTGTCTCTTGAATTGCTTTTCATAGGACTTGTTTTGCTGGCAGTAATCTGCATAATTATATTGTGCTTTCCTTATTTATATTTCCAATCACACTTTTACATAGTGATTTAATCCATTTTCTTAGCTAGGTTAAATTGCATAAAAAGAATTGTGTTGGTTTCCTTTTTATATTTCCAGTCTTTAGCCTAGATCTTGGCTTATAGAAGTCAGATAATATTTGTTGAAGGAACAAAGAAGTAAAGAGAGGAAGGAAAAGAGAAAGGAAGGAGGAAATTTTAACTATTTTCATATTTATATTTCATAGTAATAAAAGAGAATTTGAGTCTATGTATATCAGGACAAAATACCTTTCCCTTAAACTACATAACTGACATGAGGTTAATGTATAGAAGTGACAGAGAAAAGAGTAGTCTTTTCTGTGTTTGATAGGCCTAATCGTGATTGAAGAGGCAAAGTGGAAAATATAAATGTCTATCTGTATTAATTAAGCATAACAAAAAAATTTCTTGGAGTATGTGAAAAATAATTAGCCAGATTTCAGTATTTTATCTTTATTTTAAAAGTAATGGGTAATTCTTTTTTTTTTTAATTGTCCAAGGAAATTCAGAACAATTTATGTTTTAGATCGCTCAGCATCTGCTAAAATCTCCTCTGCTCATGCCTTTTTCTGTACGATAGAGGCTGGAAAACATGGAGATACATCTGCATTTCCCAGAAAACTTTGATGTAGGCTGTCAACGTCTTGTGCAAGATTTGAATGAGGAACTGATTTCTGGGGGAAGAGAAGTGACGGATCTAACACATCTTGCAGGTGCATAGTGACTGGCAGTCAAGGTAGCTGGGGTGACTTCTGATCGTCAGGGCATGGTTAAGGCGCTGTCACCTGGAATCAGCACTGGGACCATAACTTCTGGACTATAACAGACATAACAATTCCTTACATGAGCCTCCTGTGGTATAAGATCTGAAAGTTGCACCTGGAAGCTCTTCCAGTCCTACCATCAATGTTTAAACACCAGATTACCAGAACTAAATCCATTTGTACTTAAAATAGTTGCAGTGTTTTCTGTTACCCAGAACTGTGAACCCTGTTCAGACAGGACCAAAATGCATTATTATCTTTATGTCATAATGAGAGTAAATTCAAATTTAGGTACATATTTAATGGAAAGAAAATGAAGGCATATTTGAAAGGAAATCTAAACATAGAGGTCAGGTTTTGCTTCTTTTTGGTAAAATCTGAAAAGTACAGGTGGTGGAGACAATGTTCACAGATTCAAGAGCTGGATACTGACTGAACTAGACATTAAGGTGACAACTGTAAGGGGTGACTGGCCAGCTCAGTCGAAAGAGCATGCACCTCATGATCTCGGGGTCATTAGTTCAAGCCCCACGTTGGGTATAGAGATTACTAAAGATAAATAAATAAATAAACTTTAAAAAAGGAAAGAAGGTAACAATGGTAAGCAAAGGCAGAAATTGTTCTTGTTCTCATCATACTGTTTAAAGTATATATTAATCTTAGAATGTTCAGTTCTTAGGATCTTAGAGAATTATACAATTAAGTGTAACATTGCAATTGTTATGAGGGAAATTTAGTTTGGTATGAGAATATTTAATGAGATGGTTTGACTACTTCAGGGTCAAAGAATATTACCTCCAGAAGCAGATTATTAAGCTGATATGTTAGCACAGTTTGGATTTAACTAGAAAACATGAGGGAAGAAACAGAGGAAATCCCAGGCACAGGTGACATGTACAAAAGCCTCTCTTCTGCATCAACATGGTATGATTCAGGAGGTGAAATCAAACCACTGTTAGAGCACAGAAGACAAGTGGACCTGGGTGAAGATTTCCAGAGAGATGACGCTAAGTAAAGTCCCGCTGATGTGGGTTCATGGTGGTCTTGCTAATAATGTGCTCCGTTGTTCTAAGCGCAATGGAGAAAAGAAAAATTAAGAAGGGTTATCCCCTGTTTCTGTATTTTAGACTATAAAGGGGTATAGAGTAGCAATCTTAAGAGCTGGTTCACACAGCAAATAATTACTGGAAAGAAATTACAGGGAATATTTTTCTTCTAAGCACATTTAGGACTAAATGGGGAACTGGGTCTTTTACTTTTTGTCTTTATTTGCTCTGCCTTAACCACCTTGTTCTTTTAGTTTTGCTATTGTTGTAAATTGAAGAACTGTGGGGAGAAAATTGTTAATTTTACACAATAGATGCCAGTTTTTTAAAAATGGAAGTGCAATAGAATTGCTCACTGCTAAGAGAAATAATGATTAAAAAAGGATAGAAATATAAAAAGTTTGAGAGAAGTAGAAAGTGCAAATAATTGATACTGTCAAATTTGTAAACTTCAAAAAATCCAGCTACTTTGGTAACCTGACAACTGTGTGTTAGAAAATCCAAATCTATCTTTTTTACACAAAAGACTCTGATTTACAACTTTCCCAGAAGTTAAAGCTTGTTTCCATAGAAATATCTCTAGTTTTTTCATAGACTTAAGATTCCCTTAAGGACTTCAAACCTCTTGTGTTTCTAATTTAACAAAAAAATGCAAGTGACTTTTTAGTGAAATGAGCCAGTACTAGTTTTGGCTTTTAAGGAAATTAATGAAAATATCACAGAAACACACTATACTTCCCATTATAGGACTTTTCATAAAGTCTAACATTCAATTGAAATTGGTTTCTAAATGCATGTAATTCATTAAAACAAAAAACTTCAAATATAATGAAATATGACACAATTTCAGAGAAAATAAAAAGAACAGGTAGAATTTTCTAATAATTTGTGTTCTGTCTATGTAAAAAATGGGAAGAATATTAATTTAAGATAGACGATACACATAATGGTTTTACAATATTCGTTTAAATAATTATTTATACATTAATATAAATGTATGAATAATATCAATAGTTCTATTATTTAAAATATTTACTTCAGTATACATAGTATACTAAGAATAAAAGTAACATGAAAACTTGCATACTCAAAACCCAGATAGCAAGCATAGATACATTTTAAATATAATTTCTCAACAATGAAATTTGGAAGTGGAGGTAATTATCTCTCATTTACATAGGTAAACGAAAGTTGTGCCTTCTTGGTAAGTTATTCCAGGGGAATTTTTTTGCCTTGTTTTTATTTTATCATCCAGCTCAAATTAGTATAAATAAGTAATTTTGAAATTGTTACTCTTTCAAATAACTTTTATAAGTTGGGTTGATATTTGAGAACCAAAGATCCCATGCTCTTTAGTTATTACTTTGCATAAAACATGAGATTAAAAATTGTATTTCCTAGTGTTTATTTGTGACTTTAATTTTACAGAGTTGCTACCTTTGTACATTATCTTTGTTCTTCCAGTGTTTTATTTTGAAAAATTTTAACAGCTCAGAAAAGATGTAAGAAATGATGCAATGAACCACACATACTCTTCACCCATAGCCATCAGTTTTTAACAATTTTCCTCTCATTTGAACTTTCATTGTGTGTGCACACGTGTGCACATGTGTATGTGTGTGGAAGGTTAGTGTCTGTGTTTGTCTGTACATGTCTGTGTGTATGTGTGTGTATAGGTGTCGTATTTCATTGGTCTCTTTGATATAGACTTTCCCTGGCTTTTTTTGTTCTAAATAATTCATGAAACTGACATTTTTGGAGAGTCCAGGACAGCTTTTTTTTTTTTTTTTTTTTTAATATACGTTTGTTTTGTTTTGCTGAATTTCCCTTCATTTGCTTTTTCCTGATTGTTTTCTCAGGCTTGGAATCAAACATTTTGGTATGAGTGCTACCTAAATGATATGGTGTCTTGGTTCAGCATATCAGGGGACTCCTGCTGTAATTTTGTACCGTTTTTGGTGAAGTTAGATTCAGTCCTTTAGTTAAGGTGGTTTCCACCTCTGCCTTTGATATTCTCAATTTGTTCTAACACAGTAGCCATTTTTTCAAATTTAATCTTGATTCTTGGTCAGTTCCTCAAGCCCTACCATCCAGTTGCTCTCCCTTCTATCCACAAATTTTGAGGTCCCAGTATATTCTAAAGCCCAGTCTTCTTGTTATAATCCTTCAAATACGTTCAATAAAGATACACAGTCTGACAATTAACAAGTATAGACTGAAAAACCAGAGGAATATGGGCTTTGCTGTGATATAATTTCCCATCCAAATTAAAATATTTTTAAGAGTGAAAGAAGATACTATTTATATCACTGGAGCAGATTTTAATACGAATATCTGTATTTGTTAGAGAATTGAATCCATTTTAGCCAAGACTAATAGTTAAAGATTTGTTGCAAGTGATTTAAAGTCCTGTAGAACCAGTGGGTGGGCCGGAGAAGTGGAGAAGAGTATTTCAGGAGCAATACTCCAGGTTCCAAAGCTTGAGGGAAGGAACAGTGGTAGCTGCTGCTTCTTCGTGACCAGCAAGCTGCCATCACTTTTGTCAGATTAGTCCCTCATTGCTCCTGGAACAATCCACCCCATCCACGTGGATGCCTTCTGCTCTGTCTGGACATCCATGGAGCCACTAAGTGCTGGATTCTTGGATTTTGCTAACTCTGCTAAAAAAATAAAAAGCCCATGCGACCTTGTCTGCCAACAGAAACAGAAAGAACAGAAACAAAAGAAATAGCATAAACAGCAGACACATTATGCTTTCACCATCAGAAATTCTGAAATAAAATTTACCCTCCAGCATTTCCCTGTGGGATCATCCCGAAGCTACTCTTGGGAACACTGCCAACATTGCACATTTGCTTGGCTGCTGCTTCTCTGTCCTCCTCTCCCAACTCCGAACAGCTTTCTCCTGGGAGCACTTCCTTAATTAGATACTTGCCACCTTCGGAAAACCTTGTCTAAAAAATGACCTTGCCAAAGAGCACTTCCTCAGACCCCCACACCACATTTACCCACTTACCTATAATGATGCCCATATGCTCAGCTATTATTATTATTATGTCCATATGCTCCTGCTATTATTATGATGAATTATTTGTGTTCCTCTCTAAGGCCAAACCCTTAATTTATCTTCCAAATGCTAGCTTTTCTTGCCTACTGAAGACATCACTTCAACATTTCCCTCTATCTTTCTGCATCTCTCTCCTCTCTCATCGCAGCCATACCTTGGAGATATTGCAGATTCAGTTCCAGACCACTGCAATAAAGTGAAATTGCAATAAAGTGAGTCAAATATTTTTTTTGTTTCCCAGTGCATATAAAAGTTATGTTTATACTATACCATAGTCTATTAAGTGTGCAAGAGCATTATGTCTAAAAAATGAACTTGCCTTAATTAAGAAATATTGCTTAAAAATGCTAACTATTATTTGAGCTTTCAGCAGGTCATAATCCCTGATCGCAGATCACCAGAACAAATATAATAATAAATATAACAAAAATGAAAAAGTTTGAAAAATTATGAGAATTACCAAAATGTAACATAGAAACACGAAGTGAGCAAATGCTACTGGAAAAACAGTTCTGATAGACTTGCTTGATGCAGGATTGCCACAGACCTCCAATTTGTGAAAAACACATATGTTCGCAGTCGAAATAAGGCACAGTGCAACAAAACAAGGTTTGCCTGTACTTTAACTCCATGTCATATTCATTTTTTCCATATCAGTCCATTCTCCCCTGTTTTTATTCCTTCTCTATCCAGCCCTAATTCTCTGATCTGCTGATCTAGTCTAAATGCTGCTGAAGTCCCAAAGTAGATGGACTTTGAGTTAATCAAAAAGGGAGAGTATCCTGGGTAGGCCTGGCTCAATCAGGCAAGTCTGTTAAAAGAGGATTCAGGTATTTCTTGAAAGAAGAGACTTCGTATGAAAGATTATATCATTCCGTGATAGAATGGAAGAGATCAAAATGTTGTAATAATTAAACATGGTCTGATTTTAGTCCCTTCATGCTGATTCTACACTCTTTGGGGCTTGCCAGTGCAATCTAGTATATTTGCGAGTACATGCAAAGATGCTCAATGCAAAGCCTTTAGAAATGCATATGGCTGCTCCCTGTTCAGGACCCACTTCCTGTAAACCAGAAGTATTCAGATAGTGTAGTCAGCCTCTTCATTTCATATAACCAGCAATGTGATCCAGGATTCTTGAAGCTTCTTTCTTATCTCCTATGTACGTGAATAAAAACGTTATGTTATTCCCAGGACAGATGGAAAGTTATTTGTATCAAAGGTTTCAGAAATTGATTACTGCTGATATGGAGATATACTAATTAGTTTTCATGAGACCAGCATCAACAGTAGGGACTGAACTCTGAAAGGAGATAGGGCAGATTAGTTGATTCAATATCACGATACAGCAAAATGTAAAGAAAAAAGTAAATTCAAAGTGGACAAGTCTTTGAAATTATGTACTATTTATGTATTTATCTATTTGAGAGAAAGAGAGAGTCAGAGAGAGCAAGCCAGAGTACAAGCTGGGTGGGGAGGAAGAGGCAGAGGGAGAGGGAGAATCAGACTCCCCGCTGACCAGAGAGCCCTAAGCAGGCTTGATCCCAGGACCCCGAGATCATGACCTGAGTGGAAGGCAGACACTTAACTACTGAGACACCCAGGTGATGCTGTACTTATATTTTTTAAGCTATCATTATAACTTATGTTTTGCTTATTTCATAATTTAATTGCTTTTTGGATTACATAGTAAAATTATATAAAACAATGAAATCATGATTATTTTTTTTTAATTTTCCTATACAGAAGACAATTCACACTAATTGAAAGTAGTAATTAGAAATAGTTTTGGAGTAGAATTAGCGAGAAATGGTTTATTTTAGTTTAGACATTTTGAGGCTAGAACTAAGGAATATGTAAATGATTTGTAAATGTGTTTACATAAATATATGTCATATATATACGTACCAGGGGGCAATGCTGTGTTCAATGCCTTATTTTATTTTCCTCCAGAGACCCAATAAAGACATATTTCCCTAGACTCCTTCTATCCAGGTGAATCATGTAAACATTTCTGGTCAATACAGTGTGGTTACTAAGTGATGTAATTACTTCCCCTTCTGTCTCTAAAATCCCCACACAATTCTCTGTGCTTCTTTTTCTCTTCCTTACAAGCTGGCCAGTTGCATGGGATCCAGCTCAGGAGTCTGATTACCTGGTGAATGGTGGCAAGAAAAGATAAAAAAGCAATAATCTCTGCAATTAGCTTTTGAAAGAGAGCTATTCAGGAGAATCATCCAATAAGAAACATCACATTGGACTTTGTACTGGTTAGGAAAAACTTCTGTGTGTATGTGTGTGTCTGTATACATATATGTGTGCATGTATTTACATACCACATATTTATACCCCTTTATTTATGACAAGTCACTGAGATTTTGGGTAGGCATTAATTTTGGTATGTATTATAGAAACCGATACTTTGAGGTAATATGTTCCTATAACAGCAAGGACACTGATATCAGATTGTGGAAAAATCACAATCTAACAGTAGAAACAGTAGAAAACAATACTGGCAAAATGGTTGCCTGCAGTAATTTGGGGGATAGATTATAGGGATACTGATTTGTTAACTCTAGGTAAGAAAGAAACAGAATAATGTATGTTGATTATTACTAGCTACGTTTGGTAAGTTAACGAAAGCAAAACTTGAGCTTGGGAAATATTTAACCAATTTACAAGCAGATATGAAAGGGCACACAGACAGAGTACAGACATTTTGAGCTTCATTGGGTTGAAGAAATCAACATCTTCCAGACCCTAAATATTAAGAAATGCTGTTTTAGAAGGCTTTGTGAAACAAAAGCTACGTAAACCAACTCAGCTAAAGAAAGTAATAAAGTGACTCAGGGAAAAGAACAAGTTAAGGTTGTGGTCTTCCTAATTATTATGCCAGAATCCTTCAAGGTACCTCCTGTAATTTCAAAGAGAGGGAATGAGAGTAGAAAGAAAGGGGATTAGTACTGTGATTCAGGAAAAGTCTAAGAAAAAACTTTGGGTGTGGTTACCAACACATGGCAGAGACTAAAAGCAAATAGATCAGAAGCCCACTAGGTTTGAGCACATCATATCACAAGAGAAAAAATAAATGTATGCCTGGTTTAATAACACTTTTAGTTCCAAGGAAAATAATGGACGAAAGGAACCTACTCCAGGGCAGGGCTAGGAGCCATTGAGAACAATGGGTCAAGGTGTTCTTTCCAGTGAGCAGAATCAAAGCATTATTAAAGGACATCCTCAACCTTAGGGTCATGGGCATTCTTGATGTCTTCCAGGGGGATTTCAAAAGTATTATGGACTAATAACTGCAATGTGTCTTCTAGTCTTATTTTTCCGAAAGAAAGTGTTGTTGTAGTAGATTTGTCCCTATTCCACCATTGTGTATGGAGTCTGTGAATGTGCATGAATGTGGGGAGGGTGTGGGCAGATAAGCTGTCTTTGAAGTTCCTCGATTGCTGGACAAAGAAGAGCTACATATAAACTTTTTTTTTGCCTATTGTTATTATTTTGGAACATTACCTACTTATTATGTGATATCAATAAATACGGAACACTATGAGCTACATATAAACTTGATGTGATAGTTTGTAAAAAAAATAAGAAATCTTGAACTTTGCACTGGATATGGGGACTAGTGGGGACTTGGGCTGTCTCCTTGGGAAGATAGCGAGTGTCTTCTACATATAGGAATGGCTGTTGCATGATTTGTGTTCAGAGGGGAGGACACAGGATAGAAAATACTCTAAGTTCACAATACCATTTTTTATTTTCCTTCTTAGAAAATAAGAAGACTACATTTCTGAATATATTTACTTTTAGGTGAAGATAAATAGGTCTGGCTCAAGAATTATAGGCAGAAGTCATGTAGACCTGGCCTCAATCATCCTTTGTGATCTTCCATGCTCTCTCTTCCCTACCTTCATGATTGAAGGCAAAGAATCATGAATTGGTGGCACCTCAGAAAGAAAGGAGCCTGGATCCCTTTAGTTCATTGTTTAGAGAAAGCTGCCCAGGAAAGCTGTCTCACTTAGGAATACCACCATCAACCGTTGTGTGTTAAGCCATAAAATTTGGGAGCTATTTGTTAGAGAAGCAAGATTTAATATCATGACTAATTTGAATAAAAGAATAATGATTTTCCATCATTTTACTCTTGTCCTCCTTGCTTCCAGATAAACTTTTTCTTTGATCTGACTGAAAACTTCAATCCCGGGATCTTCCTGTTTTTCAGTCTCTAAGCATTTACCATACCTCTCTTTCTTTGCCAGAAATCTTGCAAATATGGTCTATAACTTCAAAGCATTTCACCACAACCTTTACATGTTTATACCTTGGTTCTTAATCAGTTTTAGTCTTGAGTCTTGAATAAATGTAACTTGCTGCTTTCTTTGCTTCTGCTTCTGGGCCACTTATCCTAAACCGAAGATTTCAGCCCATGAAATGTATGGTTCCCAACCTTCGTTGGGTCCACAATACTGTGTATTGTTTAACATTCCTTACTTGCTTCTACCCCATCAATGTTTACCATTTTTCCAGATCTTTGCCATTTTTTAAGTAGTTATTTCCTAATCATTTCCCTTATTCTAAGTCAAAATCTTCTTCTTTCATAGGAAACACTGAAAGTGTTAAGAAAAGATATTCTCAACTTCTAAGACTTCCACTTTTAAACTCAGTTTATACTTCAGTACTTTCTGTCCTCTACCTTGACACTAAATTTCCTGTCTTCCTCTGCTCTTGCACTTTGTTTTAACAAAGATTGCTCTCATATTTTCTATTTTTATTTTCTCTCCATTGTCTTTTTTCCTTCCAAGTTCTTCGTGGTAATACCCAGTGCTGTTTTCAAATATTTCCATCTCTCCATGCTTAGGTCAAATGATAGGAATTCACTTTGTGGTTCTTGGTGGTTCAGGTGGGCCAGTAATGAGTTACAGACAATGAGTTACAAGCAGAAGTGAAATAAGGCATTACCTGATGAGTAATTTATGGCCAGATCTCTATCTTTTCCTGTGACCCAGCAGCTAGGAACCTTTGAGAAGGCAGTTGCTATGTTAGCCTGAGTCTCTGAGCAGCCAAAGGGTACGTAGTATAAACAAGAAAACATCCTTGTGGTTCTAAGCCTCTGATTGTTTGGGGTTGCCTAGCCTTGCTTAGTATAATTCTGAAAAAACAACCTTTCCTGGGGCTTATACCCTTTTCAAGCTACTACTCCATCTTTTTTTGTTTTTCTCATTCAAATTGATTGAAAAATAATATAGACCTTTTTCTTCATTCTCATTCACTTCTCAATTGGTTACTCTCTGCTATTCTTTCTTACCTATTAATTGAAACCACTTACTGAGTTCTGTTGTCAGACCCTGGAAATGCTGTTCTATACAGAATGGATCTTGAGGTCTTAATCAACTGCTTATCTAGACATGGGAGAAACTTCAAAATCCCGCCTTAAGCAAACTTTTGTGTCTGCTTTTCTGTAATCTTTAAGCCTATCGCCACGCACAGGTAGGGTAGTAGTTCCTCTGGGAATCTCAATGTTGAAAACAAAATTTAAATCCTATTAAATAACATTTAAAGAGTATGAATCCGTTCAAGTCAGGAACCAGGAGCCCTAAAAGCATAGGCTTCTGTCAAAGATTCTACCCTGACTGGCTACCATTCTACTTCCATATAAATCTGTCTGGCAGAAGCTGTATTTAAAGAAGACAGATGGAAAGGGTTTTTGCCAGTTTCACGTATGCAAAGCTATATATTTGTCTTAGTTCAGAGTAGCAAGATGTTTTGTAACTAGATGATGTCACCTTAGCTCGCACAGAGTGTTCAGTATTGGAATGGACACAGGAAGCAGCCACATTAAAAATCTTAATGAATTTATAAAACACAATCAGGAAGATAAACTAGGAGAAAACACTGTGGAAAGAATTCAGTAGAACACTGTATAAAAAAGGAAATAAATGACATAGAGCAGAATGATAACTGATTATTTTCAGTCAGTGAAAGTGGAAAGCTTAATTTTAAAATTTATATTGCTATTATTTTGTCTAAAAATATTTTTAATTGGTTTAGGATTAAGTGTATTTGAACACTTAGTCCTCAAGTGTTACCTTGATTTTTATTATAAATTTATTTTGAGCCATTAGTATGAGGATTATCAAAAGCAAATTAAATGAAACCTGTTTTATAGGATCAATTTCTGTTTCAGGCATTAAATGTCATTTAGCAGGAACAAATTTGAATCAAAATGAGTAGATGTAAAAAATAAAAATCAGAATGACGAATGAGGGAAGTGGACAGGCAAATGGTAAAATCTTAGTTGCAGGAATCAGAAAAGAGAATATGACATATAATCAAAGATGAGGAATGATCTGAGAGACGTAAATTTACTGCTGATTCAATGTTCACTGCTTAGTTGTGAATGTGGGAATGATACTTGAATTCGTTGGTATACTGGCTGTATATTTATTCTTTTCTTTAAGATTTTTATTCAAATTTGATAAATCTAACAAGTGGTTTCAATTAAGAAGAATAGCAGAGAGTAACAAATTGAGAAGTGAATGAGAGTGAAGAAAAAGGTCTATATTCCTTTTCAATCAATTTGAAAGAGAAAAACAAAAAAGATGGAGTAGTAGCTTGGAAAGGGTATAAGCCCCCAGGAAAGGTTTCTTGTTCAGAATTATACTGAGCAAGTATATAAATCCATAAAAAATAGATTTTTTAGCAAGGAATATAGCAAAAATTTAAGTAAAATTGAAATACAGCATACATTAAGGAAATCCTGACTATAATAATCAGACAGTTCCATATGACTATATTGCATTCTGCAATATTGGGGATAAAAGCAAGAATAGAATAAATTACTCTTTTTTTTTTTTTTTCTCGCTGAAGTTAGGTGAGGCTATCCTGGATTTGAAAGTTAATTTGAAGATAAATAGTCATGTTCTACTATTGGTTCCAGTGTAGAAGCTGCAGGGCATTTTTATATATGATATGCCTAGCACAGACAGAACGAGTTAATTATTGCTGGTTCTTCCTTTTAGTTTTAGAGAAGACTTATAATTCATTGTCTCCACACTCAAGTCTGCAAAAATGTAACTGTATTTATTTCTCTGTATTACTTATTAAGCTCTTGAACCCCATTTTCTGCCCCACAGCAATATCAAATTAAACTTGCCTATTAAAAATAACTTGGTTACTTCCAGATTAACTGAGTCCCTTTGGAGTAAATAACATTTTTCGGTTTCTTTCCTTAATTCCTGCTTTTCCTTGCCTTTGGTGGAATCTGTGTTTAGCAGAGGCTTATGTAATATCATAGTCACTGGGCAATGCCGTGTGATTTCACATGTTCTTCCTTGATCATTTTTATGGCCAGTGTCGTGGGGACACTTTCTGCCTAGCTTTGCCTCTGTTCCCACTGTGCCCACCGCTGTCGTAACTTATTATTATACTTTTCAGCAAGGTCAGTTCACAGTGCTTTGTCCCGAGAAGGCTGGCCATTTCTGCCTGCATCTTTCTTGCCTGACTAAGCCTCTGCGTTGACATACAGTAATGACATGAGCTCCTTGAGGTGTGAATCAACCCCCAACCTATCTCCAGCTCTGGCAAGCATAGGTCCTTAGCAAAATGGTACATCCCATTCTCCCAATCCATGCACCCAGGGGCACATGATAGCCAGTATTCTCTGCTGTCTTATGACTCCTCCACTGGGACATGTGGGAACCCTTGGATACCCTTCACACAATATGGAACCCAGGAGAAATTCCAGGGTGAAGGAGGAATAGATACTATGTCAGACTCTTTCATGACCTATCTTACCAAAATTTCTCTCCTGTTTTGTCCATATCAACACGGTCTATGAACCACTGAGGTCTTCTTACTTCCAGGATCCCAGGCAAAGGGGGGGGGGGCTGATTCCTCTTCCCTATAAAGTCCTAAACCCATCAGGTCAGGTCTTATATTCCAAGACCTCATATTAAAAAATTAAATAATGAGAGCCAAGGATAAGACTATCGCAAGGCACTATTGATTCAGTTCCCTTTCTCCCTTCTCACATTCTCTCTAGCCACTCACCACTTTTTCAGTCATATATATATGAGTCAATATATACTGGCAGCAGGAAATCTGATCCTATGCCCTATCTCATGTTCTTTTCTGATTGTTAATAACCTTATTATCCAGAAATTCAGCTTCTATATCAAGAGCTGATTGGAGTTAAACAAAGCCAAACCAAGCACTTTTTGAAATTCAAAGCAAATTTCTCTTTCTCTCAAGTGCCTAGTTACTGCAAATCAAAAATTGTTTGCTTTCAGTCTATTGTGTCTGATGTGAGTTGAAAATCCATTCAACTCAACAGATATCTTTGTTCTGGTCTATAACCTACTCTTCCTGAAGCAATGAACACCTGTGATTAAATGGGTTGGGAATGTTAGGCTAAGCAGGAACAACAGTGACTACAGAGATCAAAGCTGCTGGTTAATATTTCAGAAATTTCATCCAGACACAGACATGCTGACTTTTGAAAATAACCAAAAACAAACAACAAAAAAGAAACTGCTTTTTTAAATGTGGCCTTTTGCTTGTTCCTAAATGTAAATGAAATAAGACTATGCTGTTTTTACTGGTATTTTCATTGCTTATTTTGAGCTTGGCATCAATAATTTATACATACAAATATAGCATAATTTCTTCTCTCAAAGAACACACATACAATAATAAAAATTACATTACAATGTCAAGAAAGAACTTTCTTCTTGTGTCTATTTTCTGGACTTGATACAGCTGAAAAAATATTGTCCATATTTTTATACCCTTGGAAGAAGTGCTGGGGGAGGAAATTTCAATCTGTCCACCTGCTGATTGGGTAGCTCACTTGGTAAGAATCAGACACATACAGGATCATATTTATTGGGGGATGGAGTTTGATGCATAATATACTCTTTCATAGTTGATTCACTGAAAAAAGAAAAGAATCAAAGCTTTCTTTAGGTTCTTATTTCCATTAAGTAAGCATGCCTACATTCTAGAGACAGTTTGGAAGAGTCCGTATAGAAGCTTAGAGATACAGGAAGGAATGAAGAACAATAGAAATGTTAAATATATGGTAAACATAAATTAATACTACCTAATAATGCAATAAATTGTTTTCTGGATATTAAAATGGACACAGAATTGAGATATATGACAAATATAGTATAAAGTCAGGAAAAGAAAAAATAGAGTTGAAATATTCTAAAAACTTTGCATTGATTAATAGAGCAAGGATGCATATTATGACCTCTTAGATAATCAATAAAGTAACAGTAAAATGTATATAAGTGTCATGTTAACAGAAAAGAAAAATGTTATAACAAAGTTAATCTGAAAAAAAGAAGGCAAGAAAAATAATTGACACAAATGAAGAGCAGTAGTAAAATGGAGAGTTAAACTCAGTAGTATCCCAATTGACAATTACCATGAATAGATTACTTCAATTAAATGCCCAAGTTGCCAAACCATATTAAGAATAAACAACTATATGCTCTTAGAAAATCATGATAGGTGACTATAGGTAAAAAGTTTAAGAAAAAAAAAGAGAAAAGGTAGCCCACGCAAACACTAGCCATAGAAAACTGCTATTTGCTGCATTGATATTAGACAAAGGAGACTGGCTTTAGGGACACGGCATAATAAATAAAAAATGGATTTACTAAGAAGCTATAACAATTCTAAATTCAATTACACATAATATATATATGTTGTATGTATATATAAACATTTATTTTTATATATAATTTATAATATAGAATTTATAATATACATCCCATATAAATGATGTAATTCACATTAAGCAAAAAATCAAAGAACTGGAAGAGAAAGAAAACCATCCCTAATCATTGGGGAGATTTTAAAACATAGCTAATGCATATTATTTTTAGAATATTTGCTAAAAATTGAACATATGGGCCCTAAGAAAGTTTCAACAAACTTCTGATGAGTTAAATCATGACATATGATCTCTGAACAAAATATAAATTAGAGTTGAAATTATTTAGCGTAAATCCTTTCTTCACAGTAGAATTAAGCTAGAATAAGCTTGAAACCACTGAACATTTTTTGTTCATTTTTTACTGAGGTCTTTGTGTCAATTCATTTCTTTTTTTAAATATACTTTTTATTTTAGAATGTTTTTAGGTTTATAGAATTATACTGAAGATAGTACCAGATTTCTTATAGACCCCATATGCAGTTTCTTCTATTATTAACATCTTACCTTAGTACAGTACATTGGTCACAATTAATGAACCAATATTGATATATTATTAGAAACTAAAGTCCATACTTTATTCAAGCGTTCCAGCTTTTTCTTAATGCCCTTTTCTGTTCCAGGATTACATTCAGAATACCACATTACGTTTTAGTATTTGTGTCTCCTTAGGCTCCTCTCTGCTGTGACAGCTTTTCAGACTTTCCTTGTTTTGGATGACCTTGACTATGTTGAGGAGTACCAGTCAGGTTATTTGTAGACTGTCCCTTTATTGGCAGTTGTCTGAAATTTTTCTTGTGATTAGACTGAGGTTATAGGTTTGGGGAGGAAGACTGGAGAGGTGAATTGTCATTCTCGTCACTTCATATCAATATGACTTACCATGTTGACGTTAGCCTTGATCACCTGGGCTGAGTAGTGTTCATCAGGTTTCTGCACTGTAAAGGTAACTCTTCTTCCCTCACCTTCCCACACTGTGCTGTGTAGGAGAAAATCACTATGTGCAGCCCAAGCTTAAGGAATGAAGAGTTATACTGTCTTTTATTAAGGGTACAGTAATTACATCAATGATTTGAAATTCTTCTGAATGGGAAATATCTCTCTTCTCTCCATTTATTAAACTAGTCAATAATTTGTTTACATCAGTATGGACTCATGAGTATGTATTTTATACTTTAGATTAAAATCTACTACCGCTTTATTTATGTTATTGCTCAAATTGTTCCAGCTTTGGATCATGGAAGCTCTTTCCATTGATTCCTTTGTCAGTTAGACATACTCCATCATTATTTGTTGCATACTTGTTCGTTTTTAGCACTTTCTTACTTTCTGTCATCACAAGATGCTCCAGGATAATCTTGTATATTTCCTACCACAGTCCTCAAGTCATCCATTTCTCCAAGGATCCCTGGCTTCTTTTAATGGGGAATAAGTAGTATCAGAAACCAGTATCTGGTCACTTGGTATGCTTCGTAGGACTAGGATATTCTTTCTTCTAGGCCCTCCCAGCTGAAAGAACAAGGACATACGAGTGTGTATACTGGCCCATGTATATATTCATATATCTAAATATTTCCATTTGAAACTATCTATGTTAAGCTAAACATGACTTCATACAGATGTATCGAACTCTAAATCATTATCACAAGAATGATTTTAAGATCTTCCCCTTGGTTTTCTCTAACCTCCCACTGCACCAGTGAAAAACACATCTTCCACCATCTGTTTACTTAATTGTTCAAAATTTAAGTATAGACTAACAGTGTTTTCAGAATTGTTCAACAGTACCCCATAGGATAGAAAAATGTTATCGACTACAGCAAGATGTTTACATACTCTTCCTTTTGCTTTCGTCTTATAAATTCCACTCATTTCCAAAGTTACTGAGGTCAGCACCTTATTCCCCCATGAGGTTGTTTCATACATTTGTCATACATTTAGATTCTTTTCTCTTATTCTGAATTCCATTTTGGGATTTCAAATTTTTAAAACTTTACATACATTGAAATTCACTCGTGCTATAAAGTTCTAGGTTTTGGCAATGTTTGATTTACTGTATTTACCATTACGGTATTCTACAGAATGATTTCACTGTCCTAAAATACCTGTTGTACTTCACCTCTCATCCCTGAACCCCTGGGAACCACTGATCTTTTTACTATCTATATTTTTGCCTTTTAAGAAAGTCATATTATTGGAATTGTATAGTAATTGTATAGTATGTAGCTTTTTCAGGCTGGTTTCTTTTACTTATCAATATGATTTAAGATTCATCAGTGTGGTTTTTTTTTTTTTTTTTTTTGGCTTCATAGCTATATGAGCACATATCTTATGACAAAGATAACATTGAAGAGCAGAAAGGCCTTGCTAGTGAATGGTACTGGGTCAATAAATTATACAGATTATAGTTTCAAAATGTGAAAGACCAAACTTACGAAGATACAGAAAAATATTCTCACAACCTTGAATTAGAAAAAAAATTTTTTTAAACAGCTCACAAAAAAATTAACCATAAGGGGAAAAATTGATGAACTAAATTAAATTGTAAAATTTCTGTCAATCAAAACATAGCATTCAGAGAGTGAAAAAACAAGCTACAGAGCAAATAGTGAATTTACAGCTTATATGTGATAGAATTTTATCCAAAATGAAAAAGGATTCCTATGGATTAAAAAGGAAAAGAAAGACTTCCAATATAATGATTGATAAAATACTTGAACTGAAACTTCAACAAAAGAAGACCTCCAATTAGCTAATATACATAGAAAAATCTGCTCAACCTCATTACTAGTATGGGAAATACTGATTAAAAGAGAGATTAATGAGATACCATGTCACGCTCACCACTGAGTCACTGTCTAATTAAAAGAATGATGGTATTGGTAGACACATGGAATCTCAGGAACTCTCACACACTGCTGGAGAGAATGTAAATTGTTACAACTTTGTAACCCAGTTTGGCTTATCTTCAGAGATTGATCATGTAATCTGTGACCTGATCATTTCAATCTTAGGTATAAACTCAACAAGACCTTACATATGCATACCAAGAGTCTTATCTGAAAATGTACATAACTGAAATATTCTTAATAGCCAAAATTAGAAGAAAACCCAAATATTAGGAGTAGACTAGATTTAAAAACTGAGTGGTCCATTAATAAAATGGAATAATATGCAAGAATGAAAATGAATTAACTGCAGCTACAAAGAGCAACATTTACAAATTCCATAAATATAATGTTGAAGAAGCCAGATAGAAAATAAAACAAGCCTTAAACAAGATATATATCTACGTTAGACACCAAGGATGTGCTCACACAGATAAAAACCAGGTGAGAACACAGTAAGAACATGGCCATCTATAAGCCAGGGAGAGAGACCTCAGAAGAAACTACTTTATCTTGGACTCCCAGTCTGCCGAACTATGAGAAAATAAATTTATGTTCTTTAAGCTACCCAGTTGTGGCATTTTGTTTTGAAAGCCCAAGCAAATTCAATACAGATTATATGTTTTATATAGATAAAATATGCAATGTTAAATATCAGACCAAACTAATCTACAGCTTTAGAATTCAAGATAGTGGTTACTTTTTGGGAAAAGAGACAGTAGTGACTTGGAAGAGGCCCAAGAAAGGTTCCTGGACAACATAGATATTCCATTTACAATAATCCATTTAGCTCTCTGCATATTTTGTGCATTTTTGGAATACATGTTATATATTCATAGAAATATGTATAGTATCTACATCTATCTATCATCTGTCATCTATCATCTATCTATCTATCTATCTATCTATCTATCATCTATCTATCTATCTATCCATCTATCTATCATCTATCTATCATCTATCTATTATCTATCTATCTATCTATCTATCTATCTATCTATCTATCTATCTATCATCTATCTATCATCTGTCTGTCATCTATCTGTCTCATAGAAACAGCTATGTCGTAAGAGTTTAAAAGCACTCATTCTGTAGTTAGAGTCTATTTCAGGATTTAATACAGATTTACCTTGGAAAAATAAACCATATCTGTCAGTTCATAATATTTTGAAAAGAGAAACATGACTGTGTATCTGGTCTTCCAGATATTCACATACATTTAAAAGCTACATTACACAGCTATTAGAGCACATCAGTAGGTGTTTTGATCAATGATATATACTTGCTGATTCTAGTGTTTAAAATATTTCATAAATCATGTGCAAGAATTACTAACCAGGAGGAATGGGTGTGTGATAAAATAAATAGTACTGAAAAACTAATCCATTATGAATAATTAATTTATATCCCAACTTTATGGCAAAATTGAAATAAATGTCAGGTAGATTTTCTTAAATAAGTTAGAGCTTAAAGTATGAAAATATTTCCTAAAAATCTGACATGGATATTAACATAATCAGATGGCAAAGGATTTTCTAGTCATGAATATAATGTAAAATATTGAAGAAAAATGTTTGATATAGTTAAAAACATAAACCAAATTCCAAACAGCAACCTGAGTAATAGCTTTTTATATGCATGAATGAGAAATGATAATGTCCTTAATATTTAAAGAGTTTATACAAGAAACAGTATAGAGTAGAATTTCAGAGCTCTGATTTAAGAGTAGACAAGTTTGAACTGCAGCTTAACTACAGATTAGCCATTTTACCCTGGAAAAGTTACTTGATCTCTTTAAATGTTAATAGATCATGTATAATGTAGGTATAATAAGTATCAACTTGTTAGTTTCGTAAAAAAGATCAAATAAGTAATGCAGTGCTTGGCACATTGTAAGCATTCAGCTATTATTGATACTATCTCAATTTCTATTATTATGTTATAAATCAGTACATATTTTCACCATAGTAGTAAAGACATAAATATAATATTCCATTTCTCTTGTCAAAGTGGTTTAAGTACAGAAAGAAAAATAATATTATGTTATATTGATGATATAGTACAAATTGCTGTGTTTCTCATACTTAATTTAGTCAAGAACCTGAAGAATGTTATGTTTTTTCTTCAAGGGATATGAATTCCATTGCATTTTTAAATCTAATCTGGTTCCTTCTTAGACAGCCTCTTATTTGGTTTGACTGTTTTATTTGCCTCCGTGTCTGTCATTTCCTTTGTTGTTTTAAAATATTCATCCTGCTTCTCTTTTTTCTATTTATCTTGAGATCTTTTCTAGTCTGGTTTTAGTTTGCTAATTCAATGTCTATATTTCAAATTTTCTCATTATTGCTTTTAATATAAGTTATAATTTTTCCTTTTTAATACTTTTCTCATCCTTTTTCATCTAATTTTCATTGCTACCATTTATGTTAGCTGATCCACTTGTTTTATCAACTCACACTTACCTGATACTGCCCCTTCCCTGCCTTCATACGTTTCTTCTTTCTCCTTTTTTTCCCTTATAATGCAGATACAATCTAGACTATTCTTTGGCTTTCTGTTGTAAATATTTATCCAACACTTGTCTTGCTTTGTAGTTTTAGAATAGTTTCTGTCTTCAAGTCACAGAATATCTTTTGAATCCAAATGTTGTATTTTTCTGTTTATTGATTCCTGAATTAACAGTAGCCTATCAAGTTAAGATATTTGTGCCTAAGATAGTGTCAGTAGATTACTTTCCCTTGCATTCCATCGCTGTCTACTTGAATAGAGAGAGTATCAACCTCTTATATCTCAAACCACATAATAAACTAAAGCCTATCACTGCACAACTCTTAAGTGCCTGGTATATTATTAAGGTAGTTTAACTCTGTTAATGTGATAAATCTGATTTTGCCTAGCCAATTCACTAATTTTGAAAAATATGATATATTTTGGCTATTAGAGTATATAAAAAGTATTCAAATATACTGTTCCTAGAGCTCTTAGGACTAATTTTCATGAACGGTTCCTTTTGTCTTTACACTTACAGTTCCCAAACTGTTTTCCAAAGTTTCTTAGGTCAGCCCTTTATAGAACCTGTTTCATTGAAGTTGTGTCATACAGTTTAAAAGTTAGATTCAGTGGTCACATTTTGCACTGCATCCTGGGTTAGTGTGTGTATGCACTTGTGTGTATTTGGTTTTTATACATCAAAATTCACTTTTCTGGTGTGTAGTCCTTTGGGTTTTGATAAATGTATACAGTCATGGATCCACCGTACAGAACCGTGCCATCATTCTGAAAGTTTCCATGTTTGTCCTCTTCATAATCAACCTCCCTACCCTATCAACCTCAAGCAACCACTGATCTTTCCATTCTGTAGTTTCTTTCTTTTTCTTTTCTTTCTTTCTTTCTTTTTTTTTTTTTTTTTGTAGAATGTCAAATAAAAAAAGGGATCATGCAATGTGTAACTTTTGGTTCCAGATTCTTTTACCTGGTAAAATGCGTTTAAGATATATCCATGTTGGGAGTTAAGATGGCGGAGGAGTAGGAGACACCGTTTTCAGCCGGTCCCCCGAGTCGAGCTGGATAGGTACCAGACCAGCCTAAACAACCACGGAACCAGCCTGAGATGCAGGAAGACGCATCTAGATCTCTACAAATGAACATCTCCAGCGCTGAGTATTGAGGTACGAAGCGGGGAGCCATGAAACCGCGCACAGATATCGGAAGATAAACGGAAGGGGGAGGGAGCTGCCGCGTTTGGGCACCGGGAAACGGCAGCCACTTGCACAGGGGAGCGGGCGGTCGGCACCGGCAAAACAGCAGACTGAGACCGTGAGCTGGGTGCGCGCCACCAGGCATCTCGCGGAACCCCGGAATCCCGGTGCGCTCACCGGATCCAGACTGAGACTGGGAACTTCCGGAGCGCGCGCGGGGCGGCTGGCAGCTGGCGGCTGGTGGTGTTAGAAACACAAAGGACAGAGACGCGCCGGCCCTGGAAGTGAGGGCTGGGACGCCGGGTGTGGGGCGCACATCCCGGGACGCTGCAGGGTTGAGCAGCACCAACAGTAGCAGAGTTAAAGTGGCCAGAACATTAGTAGAGAACGGGCCGCAATCCCTCTGTTCTGTGACAGGGGCTGAAATTCGGCCGCTGCTGCTCTGACTCTCAGAAGAGGCACAGCAAACCGCCAGGGAAAGCCGCCAGAGAACAAAAGCCGGGAAATACCGGCTCAGAGAGTGCCCGTCCCCATCCCCCCTCGCAGGGGACATGGAGACTCTACCCAAACAGGGTTGCCTGAGTATCGGCGCGGCAGGCCCCTCCCCCAGAACACAGAAGGCAGGCTGAAAAATCAAGAAGCCCACAACCCGGGCGCCTGGGTGGCGCAGTCATTGAGCACCTGTCTTCGGCTTAGGGCGTGATCCCGGCATTCGGGAAAGGAGTCCTTCATCGGGCTCCTCCGCTGGGAGCCTGCTTCTTCCTCTCCCACTCCTCTGCTTCTGTTCCCTCTCTTGCTGGTTGGCTGCCACATAAATAAATAAATAAAATCTTTAAAGAAGAGGCCCACATCCCTAAGATCCCTATAAAACAAGGGGCACGGCCTGGGACCCAGTCAATAATTTGGGCTCTGGAAACCCCGCAACCTCTCCTCATCAGAATGACAAGAAGGAGAAGCCCCCCCCCCCAGCAAAGAAAAGACAGTGAGTCTGTGGCCTCTGCCACAGAAATAATGGATATGGATGTAACCAAATTATCAGAAATGGAATTCAGAGTAACAATGGTCAAAATGATGAGTAGAATTGAAAAAACTATTAACGAAAAGGTTACTGAGAATATAGAATCCCTAAGGACAGAAATGAGAACGAATCTGACAGAAATTAAAAATTCTATGAGCCAAATGCAGGCAAAACTAGAGGCTCTGACGGCCAGGGTCGCAGAAGCAGAGACACGGGTTAGTGAATTGGAGGATGGGTTAATAGAGGAAAAAATGAAAATAGAAGATGGTCTTAAAAAAATCCACGCCCACGAATGTAGGTTACGGGAGATTACCGACTCAATGAAACAATCCAATATTAGAATCATCGGCATCCCCGAGGGGGTGGAGAAAAACAGAGGTCTAGAAGAGATATTTGAACAAATTGTAGCTGAAAACTTCCCTAATCTAGCGAGGGAAACAAACATTCGTGTCCAAGAGGCAGAGAGGACCCCTCCCAAGCTCAACCACGACAAACCTACGCCACGTCACGTCATAGTGCAATTCGCAAATATTAGATGCAAGGATACAGTATTGAAAGCGGCCAGGGCAAAGAAATTTCTCACGTACCAAGGCAAAGGCATCAGAATTACGTCAGACCTGTCTACACAGACCTGGAATGAGAGAAAGGGTTGGGGGAGCATATTTAAAGCTCTTTCAGAGAAAAACATGCAGCCAAGGATCCTTTATCCAGCAAGGCTGTCATTCAGAATTGATGGAGAAATAAAGACATTTCAGAATCGACAGTCACTAACCAATTTTGTAACCATGAAACCAGCCCTACAGGAGATATTACGGGTGGTTCTATAAAAGTAAAAAGGCCCCAAGAGTGATACAGATCAGAAAGTCACAGCCAATACAAACAAAGACTTTACTGGCAACATGGCTTTATTAAAATCATATCTCTCAGTAATCACTCTTAATGTAAATGGTTTGAACCATCCCATAAACGCCACAGGGTGGCAGATTGGATAAAAAGAAATGACCCATCCATTTGCTGTCTACAAGAGACTCATTTCGAACCCAAAGATGCATTCAGACTGAGAGTAAGGGGATGGAGTACCATCTTTCACGCAAATGGACCTCAAAAGAAAGCTGGGGTAGCAATTCTCATATCAGATAAATTGGATTTTAAACTACAGACTATAGTTAGAGACGCAGAAGGGCACTATATTATTCTTAAGGGAAGTATTCAACAAGTGAATATGACAATTATAAATATATATGCCCCCAACAGGGGAGCAGCAAGATACACAAGCCAACTCTTAACCAGAATAAAGAGACATATAAATAAAAATACATTAATAGTAGGGGACCTCAACACTCCACTATCAGAAATAGACAGAACATCCTGGCAAAAACTAAGCAAAGAATCAAAGGCTTTGAATGCCATACTCGACAAGTTGGACCTCATAGATATGTATGGAACACTACACCCCAGAACCAAAGAATACTCATTCTATTCTAATGCCCATGGAACATTCTCAAGAATAGACCATGTTCTGGGACACATAACAGGTCTCAACCGATACCAAAAGATTGAAATTATCCCCTGCATATTCTCAGACCACAATGGTCTGAAATTGGAACTCAACCACAAGGAAAAATTTGGAAGAAACTCAAACACTTGGAGACTAAGAACCATCCTGCTCAGGAATGACTCAATAAACCAGGAAATCAAAAATCAAATTAAACAATTTATGGAGACCAATGAGAATGAAAATACAACAGTCCAAAACCTATGGGATACTGCAAAGGCAGTCCTAAGGGGGAAATACATAGCCATCCAAGCCTCACTCAAAAGAATAGAAAAATCTAAAATGCAGTTTTTATATTCTCACCTCAAGAAGCTGGAACAGCAACAGAGGGACAGGCCTAATCCACGCACGAGGAAGCAGTTGACCAAAATTAGAGCTGAAATCAATCAAGCAGAAACCAGAAGTACAGTAGAGCAGATCAACAGGACAAGAAGCTGGTTCTTTGAGAGAATCAATAAAATTGACAGACCACTGGCAAGACTTATCCAAAAGAAAAGAGAAAGGACCCAGATTATTAAAATTATGAATGAAAAAGGAGAGGTCACGACAAGCACCATTGAAATTGGAAGGATTATTAGAAATTTTTATCAACAGCTATATGCCAATAAACTAAGCAATCTGGAAGAGATGGAATCCTTCCTGGAAACCTATAAACTACCAAGATTGAAACCGGAAGAAATTGATTCCTTAACAGGCCAATTAATTATGAAGAAATTGAGTCAGTGATAAACAACCTTCCAAATAACAAAACTCCAGGCCCGGAAGGTTTTCCTGGGGAATTCTACCAAACATTCAAAGAAGAAATAATACCTATTCTCCTAAAGCTATTTCAAAAAATAGAAACAGAAGGAAAGCTACCAAACTCATTCTATGAGGCCAATATTACCTTGATCCCCAAACCAGGCAAAGATCCCCTCAAAAAGGAGAATTACAGACCGATTTCCCTAATGAATATGGACGCCAAAATCCTCAACAAGATCCTGGCTAATAGAATCCAACAGTACATTAAAAGGATTATCCATCACGATCAAGTGGGATTCATCCCTGGGATGCAAGCGTGGTTCGATATTCGCAAATCAATCAGCGTGATACATCATATCAACAAGAAAAGACTCAGGAACCATATGATCCTCTCAATCGATGCCGAAAAAGCATTTGACAAAATACAGCATCCTTTCCTGATTAAAACCCTTCAGAGTGTAGGAATAGAAGGTACATTTCTCAATCTCATAAAAGCCATCTATGAAAAGCCTACTGCAAATATTATTCTCAATGGGGAAAAGCTGGAAGCCTTTCCCTTAAGATCAGGAACTCGACAAGGATGCCCACTCTCGCCACTATTATTCAACATAGTACTAGAAGTCCTTGCAACAGCAATCAGACGACAAAAAGGGATCAAAGGTATTCAAATCGGCAAAGAAGAAGTCAAAATGTCTCTCTTCGCAGATGACATGATACTCTATATGGAAAACCCAAAAGAAGCCACTCCCAAACTATTAGAAGTTATAGAGCAATTCAGTAACGTGGTGGGATACAAAATCAATGCTCAGAAATCAGTTGCATTTCTATACACGAACAACGAGACCGAAGAAAGAGAAATTAGGGAATCCATCCCATTTACAATAGCACCAAAAACCATACGTTACCTTGGAATTAACTTAACCAGAGACGTAAAGGACCTATATTCTAGAAACTATAAATCACTCTTGAAAGACATTGAGGAAGACATAAAAAGATGGAAAGATATTCCATGCTCATGGATTGGAAGAATTAACATAGTTAAAATGTCCATGCTACCCAGAGCAATCTACACTTTCAATGCTATCCCGATCAAAATACCGAGGACATTTTTCAAAGAACTGGAACAAACAATCCTTAAATTTGTATGGAAACAGAAAAGGCCCAGAATCTCCAAGGAACTGTTGAAAAGGAAAAACAAAGCTGGGGGCATCACAATGCCGGATTTCGAGCTGTACTACAAAGCTGTGATCACAAAGACAGCATGGTACTGGCACAAAAACAGACACATAGACCAATGGAACAGAATAGAGAGCCCAGAAATGGACCCTCGGCTCTTTGGGCAACTAATATTTGATAAAGCAGGAAAAAACATCCGGTGGGAAAAAGACAGTCTCTTCAATAAATGGTGCTGGGAAAATTGGACAGCTACATGCAAGAGAATGAAACTTGACCACTATCTCACACCATACACAAAAATAAACTCCAAATGGATGAAAGACCTCGATGTGAGACAGGAATCCATCAAAATTCTAGAGGAGAACATAGGCAACAACCTCTACGACATCGGCCAAAGCAACCTTTTTCATGACACATCCCCAAAGGCAAGAGAAACAAAAGATAAAATGAATTTATGGGACTTTATCAAGATTAAAAGTTTCTGCACAGCCAAGGAAACAGTCAGAAAAACTAAGACGCAGCCCACGGAATAGGAGAATATATTTGCAAATGACACTACAGATAAAGGACTGGTATCCAAGATCTACAAAGAACTTCTCAAACTCAATACACGAGAAACAAATAAACAAATAAAAAAATGGGCAGAAGATATGAACAGACACTTTTCCAATGAAGACATACAAATGGCTAACAGACACATGAAAAAATGTTCAAAATCATTAGCCATCAAGGAAATTCAAATCAAAACCACACTGAGATACCACCTTATGCCAGTTAGAATGGCAAAAATAGACAAGGCAAGAAACAACAATTGTTGGAGAGGATGTGGAGAAAGGGGATCCCTCCTACATTGTTGGTGGGAATGCAAGTTGGTACAGCCACTCTGGAAAACAGTGTGGAGGTCCCTTAAAAAGTTAAAAATTGAGCTACCCTATGATCCAGCCATTGCACTACTGGGTATTTACCCCAAAGATACAGACGTAGTGAAGAGAAGGGCCATATGCACCCCAATGTTCACAGCAGCAATGTCCACAACAGCTAAATCGTGGAAGGAGCCGAGATGCCCTTCAACAGATGACTGGATTAAGAAGTTGTGGTCCATATATACAATGGAATATTACTCAGCTATCAGAAAGAACGAGTTCTCAACATTTGCTACAACATGGACGGCACTGGAGGAGATAATGCTAAGTGAAATAAGTCAAGCAGAGAAAGATAACTATCATATGATTTCTCTCATCTATGGAACATAAGAACTAGGATGATCAGTAGGGGAAGAAAGGGATAAAGAAAGGGGGGGTAATCAGAAGGGGGAATGAAACATGAGAGACTATGGACTCTGAGAAACAAACTGAGGACTTTAGAGGGGAGGGGGGTGGGGGAATGGGATAGACCGGTGATGGGTAGTAAGGAGGGCACGTATTGCATGGTGCACTGGGTGTTATACACAAGTAATGAATCATCGAGCCTTACATCGGAAACCGGGGATGTACTGTATGGTGACTAACATAATATAATAAAAAAATCATTAAAATAAAAAAAAAAGATATATCCATGTTGAATGAATCAATAGCTCATTCCTTATTATGGATGAATGGTATTCCATTCTGTGCATGTACCTCAATTAGTTTTATTCCTCTTTTGAAAGACATCTTGGTTGCTTCTAGTTGTTAGGGCTTATGAATAGAGCTGCTATAAACTTTCACATACAGGTTTTTGTGTGAACATAAATTTTTAATTCATTTGGGTGAGTACCTAGGTTTATGATTACTGTGTTGTATAAGCCTATGCACAACCGAAAAACAAAACCTTGCCAACCTGTTTTCAAAAGTGGCTATACAATTTTGCATTCCATTGCTACTGAATGGGAATTCCTTTTGTTCGACATTCTTATCTACATTAGGTGTTGTTGGTTTTTTGGATTTTAGTCTTTCTAGTAGGCTTAGAGCTGTACCTCATTATAGTTCTAATTTTTGTTTTGTTATTACAATTTTTTGATTGTCTTTTCATGTGTTTATTTGTCATCATATATTTTCTTTGGCAAAGTATCCTTCAGATCTTTTGCCTTTTTTTTTTTTAAAGATTTATTTATTTATTTTAGAGAGCAAGAGAGAGCACAGGAGCAGGAGGGGCAGAGGGAGAGGGAGAAAGAATCTGAAACAGACTCTGCACTGAGCCTGGAGCCTGACGTGGGTCTCGATCTCACAACCCTGAGATCATGACCTGAACCAGAACCAAGAGTCAGACGCTTAACTAACTGTTCCACCCAGGAGCCCCTTTTAGCCTTTTTTATTAGGGTATTTGTTTTCTAGAGTTTTTTCATTTGACCTTCTAATATTCTAATATCCCCAAAGCAGTGAGAAAGATCTATGTAGATATGTTTGAATCATGTTACTCCCATTCTTAAAACTCACTCACAGTGTTCCCATTCCACTAAATATAAAATACAAAATTATGAACATTCTTGCATTCTTCTTCAACATCTCATGGGCTATTTATCCTACCTCACTATACTCTTAGCACAGTTCAAATATTCAGTCTTTCCCAGTTCAAAGACTTGGAACATATTTATCCCTCAGAAACTCCCACTCTTCCTTCATTTTTTAAATTTCAGTTTAAATATCACTGCTTCTGAGAAAGTTTCCATAATCACACACACACAAAGATCCTCATACATATACATATATATACTTTCATTGATCATACTATCTTTATTTATTTACTTTTAAAGTTTATAATATTTGTTCTATTAACTACGCTTCAGGAGGTGAGCTCTAGGAAGTCAGGGACTTATCATTGTATATCTTTCAAAAAGCCAGGCAAACAATCCTCACTCAATAAATACTTCTTACACAAATGAATTAACTTAATGGAACAGTTACAAGATGGTGATACAAATGTTGAAAAGTATTCATGTTGAGAGGGATTTGAATTTTATCTTGATAATGTATAAATATGCATCTCTTTCCCGTAAGAGTTTGAGTCTTCTTGAAGCCCAAGATATTCTTCTTTAGTAGGCAAAATGCATCAAGGCAATCAAGGTGATCTGTAATGTGCGCCTTCTGCTTCAAGAAAACCCCAGTAAGAATGATTTGTCTTAGTGGTTCTGACCTGAATAGCCTTTGTAGCAGTCAAATAATTATTCATGGGATACAGTTTCTATTGTAAGTAAGAACATTGTAGGAAAGTCTCATATTTTTTAAACTGAGATATAATTGACATGTGACATTATATTAGTTTCCGGAGTACAAATAATGACTTGATATTTGTATACCCTGTAAGACGATCACCACATTAAGTCTAGTTTCCTCTGTCACCATATAAAGTTACAAAATATGCAATATAATATTATTGACTATATTCACCAAGCTGTACATTACATCCCTATGATTTATTTATTTTATGACTGGAAGTTTATACCTGTTGACTCCCTTCTCCCATTTTGCCCACACCCCCAACTCCATTCCTCTGGCAACTACTAATCTGTTATCTGCATCTTTGGGTTTCATTTTGTTGGCTCTTTTTTTTTTTTTCTGGTTTCATATATAAATGAAGTCATACTGTATTTGTCTTTTTCTGTCCTACATATTTCATTTAGCATAACATCCTCAAGGTCCATCCATGTTGTTGCAAATGGCAAGATTTCATTCTTTTTTATAGGTGAATTAATATTCCATTGTATGTATATATATCACATCTTTATTCATTCACCCATCAATGGACACTTAGATGGCTTTCGTATCTTGGCTATTGCAAACAATGCTGCAATAAACATAGGGATGTGTATATCTTTTTGAATTAGTCTTTTCATTTCCTTTGGATAAATAACCAAAAGTGGACTTGCTGGATCATATGGTATTTCTATTTTTAATTTTTTGACGCATCTCCATACTGTTCTACATAGTGGCTGCTCCAATTTACATTTCCACCACCAATGCACAAAAATTCCCTTTCTCCATGTCCTTGCCAACAACACTTGTTTTGTTTGTTCATTTGCTTGTTTTGTTTTGTTTTGTCTTTGGATATTAGCCATTCTGAGGTGTGAAATGGTATCTCATTGTGGCTTTTTTTTGCATTTCTCTGATTATTAGTGATGTTGAGCATCTTTTCATGTGTCAACAGACATCTGTATGTCTCCTTGGGAAAAATGTCTATTCACATCCTTATCTTTGCCCATTTGGATTTTTGTTGTTGTTGTTGTTACTGAGTTGTATAAGTTCTTCATATCTTTTGGATATTAATCCCCTATTGGATATATGATTTGCAAATATCTTCTCCCGTTCAGTAGGTTCCTTTTTAATTTTGTTGATGGTTTCTCATTGTATTGATTTTTAAGGACTGATTTTAACCAGCTGCAACCTCAAGTTCTATTATGCATGTGCTCCCATCACAAGAAGTAAAAGCCTGAGCTAGTGTTGAGGTCTCAGCCTTGCTATACTCATATTTAAAGTGATTCACAAATATGAGCATCTAAACACCATTTTTTTAGTATGATGGTCAAAATAACAATAAATTTATCATGGTAAAAATTTATGGTCAAAATTATACAGCTGTAAGATGACTTTACTTGTTTTCTATAGGTTTTGATAACCATAAAGATCTTTTGTATAATCAATAACTTTTAAAAAATACTATGGTGGCACTTAACGTCAGCCTATCACTAACACCATATTTCAGCAAACCTCCATCCAGCAAACCTTCCACATATAAGCTGAATTTACTAACACTTAAATCAATTAAAATACCTTTTTTTTGTAGGTGCTTTTTATAAAGAATAAAAGCATGACTTTAACATATGGGGTAGATCCCTAAAATAAATGTTTAGAATTTGAATGGCAGTCTTGAGACTTGACTGTATAGACTAGTCTCAAATAACACAAAATTAATGGCAATAAGAAGGAAACATCATAATGATGTGTGGTGCTTTAATTTATGTTTAACTACCTTGCAAATAAAAATTTTCAGCTTCATTTGACCATGTCAAAACTAAGTTCAAAAGTGGAATCATAATGTGTCAAAGAAATCATTCAAAATAAGAAAAAAAGAACAAAAATATTCTTTAGATTGCATAAATAATATATATTTAAACAGAAAGAATTATTTTACTGAACTTGCACTTTCCAGACCAAATACATAAACTCTATTCTTACTTCTCCCTTTCTGTTATTAGTATGTCCTATGAAGATTATCTTCCAAATATTTTTCCACTCACATCAACACTGCTTTCTTATTGGTCTCCTGTGCTACTGCAATACTCTTGTACATTCTTTGATGACATTTGTGGATTATTTTACAAAATGTGCTCTATGGTGGCTTGCCCGTGAAATGTATGGTTGATCAAAAGAATTCGATAGTTAAAAATTGTATAGGTGCTGCATACATTCTCTCTTTCCGGAAAATTTGTGATCCACTGTAGCATATTAAAATCTCTGAGATATCCCTGCTGGGCCCCCAAATCTGTTGTCTTTATTTTAGTTTGCTCCAGAAACAGCTAGTAAAGAAGAAACAGGTAAATATAAGGAGAAAGTTGCAGTAGGGAAGTAAATAGCTGTTGACTCTCTTAATTTCTCCAGTTGGCACATCTAGGTCACTGGTCTTGGCAGCCCATATGGACTGAAGCATTTGCCAGGTCAGAGGAAGAACGGCAAACTCACTACATGTTGTATCGCTAACCTTATCAGTACCCAGAGGCACACCATCCAAAGGGCAACAGTACTGTTTCTCAGCAAGGCACATCTCAGTGCTCTAACGGTTTGATTCTACACCTTGAACATCTTGCTGTGTCAGCACAAGACACATCTCCATAGATCTACTTCCTCGAAATAGGGCTAAGAGATTTCTATTTTTATTCCCTTAGGGGATTTCATTACACATTGCCTGTTAGAGCTCTAAAGTAATGCACTCTATCTAATTTTGTTTAATCTAGAGTTCCCAAACAGATCTGACTAGAGAACACTTTCTTTCCAGCTTCCAACTAGGGTCTGGTGTAAATATCATGTAGGGCATTACTGAACTACAATGATCTCTCCCTACATTTGTGTGCCCACATAAATCCTAAGACTAACGGATTCAAAGAGCTGAGACAACATTTGTGTGATTTCTGTGGGCTAAAACCACGAAATTGCGACTGGATTTTTTTATGGTGCATATTTTAATAAGAACACTCCACAGCACAACAGATACTACTATAAAGCTAAATATATAAGGCAGAATGTGGCTTTTGGTAGCAGCCTCCTATTTCTTTTCCTTAAGGAATTTGTAGCAATATTTAACCAGTGGGTCTACCTAAGAAGAGAGTTCCAATACAATTCGAAATCTTTCTATGAATGTTTCATTCAGTTTTGTATTGAAATATTTTTTTACCAATTAATTTTTGCTGAAATTTTTAGCATTTTACTTACATTTGTTTGGTTATTTCTAAAAGTACTAAGACTGCCTACTCCCACACTGCCTACTTTTCTTTTCTTCCCTCATTGCTTCAATGAAATGATACCAGTAAGTTGGTATGTATTCTCCTATAACTTTATACTTAAGTAATTAATCCCTATATACACTTATATGTGCTTTGTATTTGTTTTAGATAAATGGATTATATACTATAAGTGACTGGAATAATTCTTAGCAGCTTATTGAAATTCAATAGATATAATTAAGCATGGTTTGCATGTCTTAGTATTTTGGTATATTATGTAATGATAACACTTATGACTAGTGGGAATATAGAGGAAAGTATACTTTGACATTGTAGAATAAAACGGGAATTGATACAGCTTTTTTGGAGAGAGATTTGATATCCATTAAAAGATATATGTGCAATGCTTTGATTATATATGTATCTGTATTCTACAATATAATTTGTGAGGATGACACAAAAACTATTAATTAAATGCATATCGGTGATTATGTTTTTAAAAATGGTGGTGCAATAGTGTTTTAACTTGATGTTATCTTTCTCTTGACTCTATTCTTAAGTTTACTTTTAAAAGAAACTTTTCCGACTTAACATGTTGCTAAAAAACCCATGTATTTCTTCTCTAACTTTCCACTAAAATTGGTAGAAGGGCATCATGTCAAGAGACAGTTGAATATGTAAGTTTAGAACTCAGAAATTAGTCCAGGGATGGGTATTCAAAGTTAGGACATTTCTAGGGTCTTGGTAACATGCTGTTTTAGGGTTACAGTTACCTGGATGTGTGTGTGTGTTTGTTTTAATTTGGGGGAGCTGCACAGTTAAGGTTTATGTACTTTTCTCAATCTATGTTAATCTCAATAAAATATCAATAAAATACAAAAATCTGCCTGCTTGTAAAGTTTGACTCCCCATAGTGTACTGCACTTAAAAAATGTAATAGACTGTGCATTGTCTGTCTCTTCTTTTATCTTCTAATTATAAACATGCTCCTCATTGGCAACCATTTTGGCAGAGGAGTGGGGAAATGGAGATCTAGATCAGGGCTTCTCAACCTTGCATTATTACCTTTTTTTTCTCTCCTGAATAGTTCTTTGTTGTGGGAGGTTCTCCTGTGCATTGTAGGCTGTTTAACAGCATCCCTGGCCTCCATCCACTGAGGATGCCAGTAGCATCCTCCCCATTGGAGTCATGAAAATATGTCCAGACATTGTCAAATGTCCCCTGGAGAGGAATACTGCTGCTGGTTGAGAATAACTGGTTGAGGCAAACTAGATACGACAAAGAAGAAAGTTTGGGCAGGATCTGGAGTGATGGAATTAGATCATTATCAGGATTAAAACTCAGAAGGTAAACATGCTGAAAACTGGTCATTGAAGGGAATTAGATCAAATTTCAGAAAGCTTAACAAAATTCCAGGAGCAGAATTTATACTCGGGGTTTATAATAGCATCAGTGTCCTCGGTCACAAAACCAATATTTGAAATTCCAAGAGAAGACTAAATTGTCACGCAGTGTTCTTTTGACAAAGGAAAAACCCGTAAACTCACCATTATGATAACTGATTGCATATATTTTCTGACATCTAGCAATGCGTACTCTAGTTTTTCTAACTTCATCTGCATCTGGCCAGTTTTAGCCTTCTTGGATATTATGAAGTGTACTGATGATTTTGAGGAGCAATATTTCATGCACACAATAAAGTTATCTTTTATAATTAAGTAAGCTCTTAGGGGAACAGTTCTTGGTCGGGTGTACTAATATTTTATACCAGCTACTATGGTGAATGGAGTACTGCCTAATTATTTCTTATTTCCTGTAGCATCTTTAATGGAAAATGTCATCCATCAGCTACTGTACAATGTTTTGATCTAAATGGTGGGATTAACCAGGGTGACCCTGGAAAGTAAAGAAATGAATGCATCAGTGAGGGTGTAACTACTGGCAATTTGTTAAGATTTTTATAGCTCATATAGTTAAAATTCCCCCATATTATTATGAACTGTTGTGCTTTAAGGATTAAGTGTTTTCATCAGAGATGGCTCCTGTTGTGTGAAATGCCTTCAGGAGACAAACTATGCATAATGCAGAACCTTGTGAGTGAGATATTTACTATTACAGATGAGCAGCAGACTGCCTCTCAGATTTACAGAATCACTGCAGAGCAGCACACCCACAGATGCAGACAGGAGGAAATTTGTTGTGCTCCTTCAGGGCTGAGAGACATACTTAGAGCATTTTATATGTAATATGGCTTGAATTAATATATGCTTTTAATTAGTCTAGCTTTCAGAAAACCTGAGAGAACATCAAATCCCTGTTTGGGCACAAAGAATGTTTAAGCAAATGCACTGTCAAAACAATACTACCATGATGTTTTTACTAGATATTATTATGCTGTATCTCAATTAGAACTTTTATCTTATGGATATTAAAAAGCTTGCGGCAGAATTTTTCAGGCTGCACAAGGCACCATCATATTGAAAACATGTTTTGGGAAATCAAGTGATGCTTAGGCATAGCATATGTTCCCCATTCTCTATTTTTCTTTGCTTTCCCCACCATAGTAATTTTACACCTACATTGAAGATATTTTGCCCAGATATTAATATTCCTGAGTTTTCTGTTTTGCTATAGAAAAGGTAGGGAAAAATATATAGGAAAATCTCAGTTGACAAAACATTTCAATCAACCCCATATAGATTTACTAGTCCGCATTAAGAGACCTTCTCTATTCAGACTCTCTGGATTTATCATGTATACACACACAGAATTTTAGGGATTCCAAGGGTTTCTGAGAGATCTGGCCCTTCCTGTGATTGGATGACCATCCGGGTGTGAAGTGTCAGACATGATCAGAGCGCAGGGGAAATATTTCAGCATCTCAGTCAGGTGCCAAGAGAAGTTCCAGGTCTTGAATAAATTTTCCCTGTGTAAACAGACTGTCCAAGGAAAATTCAATCCCATTTCTGTTTTGTAATCTCCATGGCTACAAGTGGAGATAGGGGATTTTAGGGGGACAGTCTATTTTTTTTCAATGCTTTATAAGATTTACTGGTCTTTTGTGATCATTGATACTTTGCTGTGGTAATGAGAATAATCTCTAGACCATAGCTGGCCCTGAGGTCTTTAGGTTTCTGAAATGCTCTACTAAACTGAATTTATTTTATGAATAATTATGTGCAGCTGACTCTGCTCCCTGCCTGGATCAGGTATGGTATGATAATAGGAAACCTGGCTGGGATTTGGAATTAGTAGTGGTTTTAAGCTAGGAGCCCTGATAAAGAGTAAGATTGGTTTAGAGAAGGATGGAGGAGAGATACTGACAGAAGGTTTTATAACACATGTCCTTATGTTTACAGGCAGCTGATTTTGCTGACGTTATTCTTACCATAGATTATAGTATCATAAGACCTGTTTTCTAATCCTGGATCTTTCCTAACTGGCATTTTTCCCTTTGGTAATTTTCTTAATCTCTTGAGTGCTCTAGTTTCTTTTTCTTTTTAGATTTTATTTATTTACTTATTTGGGAGATGGGGGGAGGGGCAGAGGGAGAAGAAGAGAGTATCCAGCAGGAGCCCAACTCAGGGCTGGATCTCATGACCCTGAGATGAAGACCTGAGCCAAAACCAAGAATTGGTCGCTCAACTGAGTAAGCCACCCAGGCGCCCCAGCTCTATTTTCTTATTTATAGTAGGATGTAGTAATTCTTGACTTAACTATTTTAATGATGAATATAAGCATTAAGCACCTTTAAGATGACTAAGCGGATAGCAAGGAATTCCAGTTGAGCATTGGGGTCATTCTCTATGGATGACACAGAGCACAGTGGAGCCACAGAAATAGTTTTTATATATCAAGCTGTGAAATTTTGAGGACAAGAACCATGTCTAATTTCCCTTTGCATAACATTCAACACAGTGTGTAGTATATATATATAGCAAATACCACGCATGTTGAATTAATTGAATGATGTAGATCCATTTCTAAGAAGTGAGGAAAACCTGGCAGCGTACTGTTATACCCAGTTGTCTGTTATGGAATGGCATTTGTGAGACTGGAATCACAGGTTCCAAAATTTTCTCATTATCATAGGTGTAAATTATTGGTTCATTGATCACAGTCTTTTTTTTTTTTTTTTAAGATTTTTATTTCAGAGAGAGTGCACGAGTGTGAGTGGGGGGTGCAGAGGCAGAGGGAGAGGGAGAAGCAGGCTTTCCACTGAGCAAGGAGCCTGGGGTGGGGCTTGATCTCAGGACTCTGGAGTCATGCCCTGAGCTGAAGACAGAAGCTTAATCAACTGAGCCACCCAGATGCCCCCACTGACCACAGTCTTAATTTTATGTGTAGGAATTCTTTTCTTGCCATTTTTTTTAGACTCAAAATATATCAATATCCCATTTTAGATAATTTGAGGAATGAAAAAATTTATTATAAGTAAGTAGTGGAGAATCTATTACCATCGTATTATGTTAATATTAAGAAATCCTTGCCACAGATACAGTTTAGTACTTATGAAAACATATCTTGAACACTTAAAAAATGTATTCGTTGACACTGATAATGCTTTATACACTTACAGAAGAAATTCCTTCTCTATTTTTCCTCCAAATAAGATTATTATGTTGAACTCTGAGTTACAATATGAAAAGTGTGCTTATACAAGGTGACAGTAGAATGGGTAATTCATAAAACTTGTTTCTGCTTATTTGGATGGTCTTTTCATGTACACATCTCTTTAAATTTGAGTGTCATTGTAGTTTTTATGTATTGCCTTCAAAGATCTTTAATCTGTTAGCAAAGTATTACTGTAATATTGGCATATTGTTAATAAAGGAATTTTATTTCCTAGAGGAGGTAACCATTTCAGTTACATTTTTTAATTAATAAGAATTATAATATGGTTTTTCCATTTAAGATTTCAAATATATCTTAAAGGATAGGTCCCCCCAAAATTAAAAAATTCCTCCCACTTAGGCTTTAAGAATAACATCGTATAAATTTAATACTAGTTTATTTCTAAAGAAGATGTTTAGCTTTATAGTTAACCTACCAAAAATTAGGATCATTTATTTGAATCGTCTGGGTGAATATGAAATATATATATATATATAATTTATTTTTATTTCTTTAGAGATTTTATTTATTTACTTGAGAGAGAGACAAAGAGCAAGGGGGAGGGCAGACAGAGAGGCAGACTCCCTGCTGAACAGGCAGCCCGATATGGAGCTCGATCCCCAGACCCCGGGATCATGACTTGAGCCAAAGGCAGGCGCTTAACTGATTGTGCCTCCCAGGTGCCCCAAATACCCCCTTTTTCTTAAAAGTAGATTCCTAAAGATTGAGATGGTAGAGTATTTTCAGTAATAGACAGAGGCAAAGAACCTGGGAGAACATGCTTCCAACAAAATGAGACAAAGAAGGATATTCAGGGTAAAGTTATTTGTTTGTATGTTTGTTTATAAGAAACTCATTATCTTTAGACTCAAGATGTGTGGATGCAGACTATACAAGGCCCAGGGTTTTGTGTTTCTTGTGCATAGACGCAGCTATGGCAAACACAGGGAAATGGAGGGGGGCACATAGTAGGTCTTTAACTTGGTGGGGATGGTGGAAAAGTGATGATCACTGGGGGTTGGAAATGAGGAGCAGTAGGAAGAGAGCTGTCTTAGATGGAGTCTGGGCAGGCCCAGAGGGGCAGCACCCTTCCCCTGGGGCTCATAGTTGAGAGGGAAGGAGGGAAGGAAAATGAGGCCCTCCTCTCAGTGCTGAGGACTAGGCTCTTGGCTCAGTCTCCTTCTGAGGAGAAGGAGAATGAGACTTCCATGCTCATTCATGGAAGAGATGGGACCCTTGCCCCCTGACTCCTTTTAAGAACCCAGTGGCTTTCCCGCATTGAGCCTCTGGAAGAAGCTTTTGCTGAACCCAATTCATAAGAGTTGATCATGATGGCACATGAGGGAGGGGCATTCCTGAAGATCCTTGTCCTGGGAATGCGGCCTGGTGAGTCCCCCAGACCACCCTCAGCTGAATCTTCTGCAGCAGCAGCAGTCAGGTGGAATGGGTGAGCGGGGGCATCATTCTTACAGCCTCCAGAGCTCTCAGTGTGACTTGGCCTTGAGTCTCCACCCCAGGGAAGGGTAGTAGGGTCAGCACAGCTGCCACCATCCCTGAGAGGCCAGCCACAAAGCTGACACCCATGGGTTCCTGGTCCTTTGGCCTGAGCCCACTCAGTCAGCTCTACACCAGCTCATAGTTGAACCAATAGAGAGCAGAAAAGGGCACATCCCAAAGGACAGTGGGGTCCCAGCCCAGCCACACTGATCACCAGCTGCCCTGGGCCACAGCAGCCCAGACAGGAGCACCAGCCACAGTGTGACATGTGCAGAGCCTGAAGCTTTGTCCACATTAGGTCCAGGGAGCTCATCACAGTCACGGTGCCCATGCAGGCTCGTGCCTCTCCCACCATGTGTGTGAAGAGGTCAAAAGTCAGGGCTTGACCACAAAGGAAAGCCTTGGGTTAGGTTAGTTGTAGGCAGGGGAGTACATGGAAGTGGCTGGCATAGTCACAACTGGGTGGCTGGGAGGCTGCTCCACAGGGTCCTGGTGACCTCGTGTCCCATCATCTTCACAATCACATCCAGAGTGCCAGAGAAGGGAGGTGGTCCTGAAACCAGGTGGCACAGCAGGTACCATTTGGGCACAGGTACAGGAGCTCCAGGGCACCACTGCAGTACAAGAAGTACTTCCATTTGGCCTAGCAGAGGCTCCAGAGTCTGCAACGGAGCATCGGCTTACTGGCCCCCAAGGGGCACCTAGACTGCAAGCATATGTTCACCACACCCAGGGGTGTCATGAAGTGGGAGGTGACCACAACCCCAATGCCTGAGGCCACCATTTATAGGAGGGGCTAATGCCCCCAGGGTCCTGGTCAAGCATTTTATAGCTTCAGTGCTGGCTCTAGGCCGGTGCTTGTGAGCAAGTCCATATGCCCTCTAATCTTTTTTAATACTCTCTGTATTTTGGATATTTGTTATCTCTGAAATAAGAATTTATCTGGAGCTTGAAACCATCAGAAAACATAATGCCAGATGGAGAGCTCTAACTAACAAATTGATTGGTATTAATTATGGCATCTATGTAAGCAGTGTCCAAGTGGGAAAATTCCATATCAGTGTGTTTCTATTGAGTCAGATTCGAGAGTCAAGCTTGCCTCACCTACTTCCAGAAATTTCCTAGAGACTGAGATATATATACCTCGAGCTCTCTCCTTCTTTACAAATCTTTACCTCTCCCAACACCTTCCAAATAGTCTTTCATTCTACTTTCCAGAAAGAAAATTGAAGCTATCATTCTCTATTCACCACTACAAAACTACAAAGCTACCAAAACCTTACCCATCATTACATGTTTTACTTTTATACATACGTTACTTTTTTCTCTTTTATAAAGATAACCTCTCTAGTGTGCTTTGGACATATTTCCTCCAGATCCCTACAAATATCAATGCCCTCTCAACTGAATCCTTTTCACTTATACATGCTTTTGTTGCTGAAACATTAAATCTCATATCCCCTTAACAGCCAAACTTCTAAAAAACTCTTCTATTTTTTCCCCCTATTTCACTTGCTTCTTAATCTATGGAAGATTTCTTCTTCTTCTACTACTCCTGAAGTAGTTCTCCCTAAGGTTAGCAAGGCTCTCCATGTTGCTAAATGCAATGGACTGATTTCAAAATTGGCCTAACTTAATTCTCAATGATTTTTAGTATTCCATTGTGCTGTGTTTTATTCCTACTTGTCTAGTAATTCTTTACCAGCCAAACTTGATAGTTCATTTACCCCTAACTGGTAATTAAATATTAAGAACAGAAGTTTGTTAAGGCTCTCCTTGGTCCATATCTCTCCATAGTCAAACTTAATCAAACCTTTGGATTCAGTCACCATCTATATTGTGAAGACTTCTGACTTTTTATATGCAGTTCAGACCTCTGTTCTGAACTCAAATAGATTTAACCCTTTTTTTTTATTATTATGTTAGTCACCAAACAGTACATCATTAGCTTTTGATGTAGTGTTCCATGATTCATTGTTTGCGTGTAACACCCAGTGCTCCATGCAATACGTGCCCTCCTTAATACCCATCACCGGGCTAGCCCATCCCCCCCACCCTTCTCCCCTCTAAAACCCTCAGATTGCTTCCTGGAGTTCATAGTCTCTCATGGTTCATCTCCCCCTCTGATTTCCCCCCCTTCATTTTTCCCTTCCTTCTCCTAATGTCCTCCATGCTATTCCTCATATTTCACAGATAAGTGAAACCATATGATAATTGACTTCCTCTGCTTGATTTCACTTAGCATAATCTCCTCCAGTCCTGTCCATGTACCATATTTTCTTTATCCATTCATGTATTGATGGACATGTAGGTTGTTTCCATATCTTGGCTATTCTGAAAAATATTGGCTGCAATAAACATGGAAATGCATATATCTCTTCAAGATATTAATTTTATATCTTTTGATATATACCAGAAATGGGATTGATGGATCAGGTGGTAGTTTTATTTTTAATTTTTTGAGGAAACCCCATTTTCCATAATGGTTGTACCAATTTACATTCCTAACACAGTGTACAAGATTTCCCTTTTCTCCACACCCTCACTGACACTTTTTATCTCTTGTCTTTTTGATAATAGCCATCCTAACAAAGGTGAGATGCTATCTCCCAGTTTTGTTTTGCATTTCCCTGATGGTTAGTGATGTTGAGCATCTTTTCATATACCTTTTGGCCCTGTGTAAGTCTTTTTTGGAAAAATGTCTAATATTTTTTCTTAAAATCATGTTCCTTTTCTCCTATTATCTCCATTTGTAAGTATACTTTTTCTCATATCTGTGAAAATTTGCATTTCTGCACCCCTGCATCCTCACTAGTGTTTTTAAAAAACTTTATTGATGTACAGTTGATATAAAAAATTGTATACATTTAATGTATATATCTTGATGACTATGGATATATACATACATCTTTAATACCATCACCGCAATGAAGATATTAACATATCCATCACCTTTCCTTATGTTTTTGTGTGTGTGTGTCTGTGTGTGTTTTGGGGTTTATTTGTTTGTTGAAAAAACTCACTTAGCATGAGATCTGTTTTCTTCATGTATTTTAAAGTGTACAGTATGTTATCATTAAATACAGGTACTCTGTTGTATGGCAGATCACTATAACTTACAATACATTAAACATCAATACCACATGACCCAGGAATTCTCTTCTTAGCTATATATCCCAAAGAATTAAAAACTGGTATGCAAACAAAAACTTGTACATGAATGGCTATCGCAGCACTATTCATAATAACTGAAAGGTGGAAATAACCCACATGTTCATCAACTGCTAAATGGGTAAATGTGGTACATCCATGCACTGTGGAGTTACTTCGGTCATTAAAATAAATGAAATACAGATAAATGCTGCAAATTGGATCAGCATTGAAGGTATGCTGAGTGGAAAAAGCCAGAATAGATAATTCATAGAGATAAAAAGCAGATTAGTATTAGGAGCTTGGAGGAGGGGATTGGGAGTGACTGCTTAATGGGAATGGAGTTTCCTTGTCATGTGATGAAAATATTCTGGAACTACATAGTGGTGATTCTTTCCCACCATAGTGAATATATTAAATGCCATGGGGACTGTACATTTTAAAATGGTAAAACTGTTAAATATTTATGTGTATTTTAACTACACACACACACAAATTTATGTCAGGGAAAAAGAAACATTAATTCTGTGTTCAGTTTTATCTGAATTTAATCCCAGATCCATTACTTAAAACCATGTGTCTATGAGCAGGCTGGTTATATTTTAGAATCATAAATTAATTGACTATATCATGGAAGGTTTTTCAATTACCAGATATTTACTGAATCAGAGACTGTATTCTAGGATCTAGGTTAAAATGGAATAAAATCAGCATTGACCCTTCATTCCTGTGGAGCTTACAGTCAAGGAAATAAGTCAAAATACTACAGAAATAAAAATATTTTAATAATCCAGTTAATATGTGTTATTGTTTGAATTAGACATATTGAAAATACCCAGTCAAATAATAAATACAAAATTATTATTAAGCTTTTAATTTTCCTACTAAAACCTATTCTATTCCACAGACTGGATATGTTATTGCAGCCATCTTGGAAATGTGTACAGTGAGTCACAGGGATTGACACCTTGACATTTATGGCTCATTCAGTGGAAGCCTTCAACATCTCTGAGATTTTTAATATATATTCACGCAGGTGTGAAAGCACATTCATACATGTACAGTACACACACACCCACACACAGAATAATATTGCTGAAAAACTCAGAATCCCTTTTGTCATGCCTGAAAGTAGCTTATTCTAGTGCATATTTTCAACCAACTCACTTTTCCTGCATTTATTTTCTGTATTTAATTTAATTTATCCAGTAAAGCCATAATAACCTTTATGAACTTTAGAACAATCTGACATCTTTATGTTCTTTTCAAACATAATATCAAATCCCATGTCTTGGTGTCTTGGTGGCTATTCGGAAACCACAATTCCATGCACAGTATTTGGATTAAATCTCTTGCTGGTATCTGGCTGCTTCAGATTCTAACCATGTAGAGTCCCTTGGTGGTACATCTTTTATCTTGGAATCACAAAGAGAAACAAATTCAAACCAATCTTATGTTCAACCACACTATTACATAATAGACACTCCATAAAAGCAATAAACATTTGAATTCTAAAAGTAGAATGATATATGTTTGGCAAATGGCAGAGCTTCATGAGCCCAAACATTATTCTTACCCTTGCACCTTATTTTAGCATGGTACCATGAATTTGCACTGCTGGCAAAACAGGAGCTTCTGAATCATTCCAATCAGCTGACTATAAATTCTGACAAGGCAAGAATCACCAATCCCTTTCTTTTGTGCTATGCTGGCATAATTTAAGTATTTGAGCAGTCATTTGTTAAGTGATCCAGCTCCATGGATCTGGGCTTTCCAAGACACTTCTGACATCCGCTAATGTGCTCACTTGAGTAATGTTTTCCGTTGCGCAGACATTTATTTAGCCTTTAATGTTTTCAGATCGTTCCCATATAAAGAGGTATTCAAGTCAAGATTTTGCAACAAATATTATTACTATCAATATAACAAAAAAAAAACACTTTTTTCTTCTGTTAATCTTTAAAAACAAAAAAAATCGCAATATGTAACTTATGCTGGACCATGGTTATATGAGATCTAAGGATATTTATGGTGATATATTATGAATATATCATGTTCAACATTTTTCTCATCATCGTCACTGTTTTTTCTCTAACTTGTACTCCTAATTTTGGAGCATAGTAACTCCTTTTAATTTGGGGAAATACCCCACTCTTACCTCAAACATACAATTCTATAGAGGTGGAAAATCTTGCTTATCCTGAGCACAAGTGATTGATAACATTTCTAAGCACTTTACATATATTCATTTATCTCATGACATTTGTATTGGATAGGCACTATTATTATCCACCCTTTACTAGGAATAATAAGGTCCAGAAAAATTAAGTATCTTTCCAAAAGTCACGTGGCTAATAAGTATCAGAGATGAGATTTGAATAAAAGAATCTGTTTCCTGAGTTCGGTCTCTTCCTACACTTCAAGCCAAGCTAGTTGTTTAATCTGCTTGGGCTGCTCTAGCAAATTACCAGAGACTGAGTGAATTAAACAACAAACTTACTTCTTCCAGTTCTGAAAACTATGAAGTCCAAAGTTAAGACACCAGCATATTTGGTCCTTGATGAAAATTCTCTTCCTGGTTTGTAGACAGCCATCTCCTTGTATCCTCACTTGGTGGACACACACACAGAGAAGCAAGATCTCTCCTGTCTCTTTCTATAAGGGCACTAATCCTTTCATCTGGTCTCTACCCTCATGACCGAATTACCTCCCAAAGGCCTCATATCCAAATACCATCACACTGGGGAATGCAGTTTTAGCATATGAATTTTGGGGAGATACAAACATGAAGTACATAATGCTAGTCAAAGGTCTTTCCTGAATTTTTCACATTAGAGCTCAACTTGGGAAGGTCTGAATCTAGAGTCCATGAGGAGGCCATATTTCCCACCTGTGAAAAAAGGCAGCCTGAAAAAGAAAAAAAAAAAGGATCCAATGTGGAAAATGAGAGCACACTAAGAGAGAGTACTGGTAGCACTGGAGATTTGTTCTGGTTGCTCTGGAGACCACTTACATGCTAACATTTTCTGTGCTTTGGTTGGTCAGTAAGTTTCCTCTTTGGCAATCAAAATAGATTTTCTAATACACTCATCTAAAACAATGTTTTAATAGTAGCAGGGAGACTTGTCAGCCACCAAAAAAAGATGCAAAGGGGTTTGGAGATGAGGTCAGAGAGGCAAGAGGAATAGGGGGCAGGTGTCTCAGGGCTTTGTAGACTGTATAACTTTCACTTATATTCACAATGAAATTGGGAGCCATTTCAGGGTATTGAGAAGAGAAGTGGCATCAACTTATGTTTTGGAAGAATCACTTATAGTGCTAAGTTATGTATCAGAATAAAGGGAAGAAGAAGAGAGACCAATTGGAGGCCTTTGCAATGAATCAGGTGAGAGGTGTTGTGCATGGCCTAGGGTAGTTATAGTGGAGAGAATGAAATGTAAGGTAGAATCAGGGGAGTTTCTTCATGGCTTTAGAAGTAGGGTGTGAGAGGAACTGACAATCTAAGGTGACCCCCCAAAGATTTTACTTTGAACAGCCAAAATTTTGGAGTCATCAGGAAGTATGAGAAGTTTTTAGAGGGAAGATCAGGATTTTAAGAGTACGTGAGCAGAAGGAGTGGTCAATAGTATCAAACACTATAGAGTTTATCTGTAAAATAGAGGCTGAAAAGTATTGATTTGATTATTAATGTTGAATTTGTGAGGGCTGATGCACTGCACTGGTCCATAACGTACCAGATTGTAAAATCAGAAATAACAAATGATAGGTAGGGATATGGAAATAGTGCTGAAAGTCATCATTTTCAAGAAATATAGTTCTAAAGAAATGGAGATAAAATTCTAGGTAGAGAAGGACAGAGGATTGGGGAGGATACTTAAGCATAATTTTATAGAAATAGAAAAAATAATTTCTTACGTATTTCCGAATACACTTCATTACACCATATTTACATTTCTTATATATGTGCAATGCATATGGCTATAATTTAATGGAGAAATGTAAAATATTTCCCTGCTTTTCAGAATATTTATCTCAGAATGAGTTAAATCAGGAGCAATTTTCAGTGAACATAACTTTTTCAACTTAACAAATTATAAAGGAAGTATACTTTCTTGGGTACTCTCCAATATGATTAAACTAATGAAATGTAATATCTGTGAGAACATCTACTTTCCTCCACCTATTACTTTCTGTTTCCTGAAACTTTGGCACTCCTCAGAAGTGTTTGCAATCAGCTGGTGACAGACTATGTTTTTAAAAATTAATAACAGTCTATTAGTGACACAGTCCTTTGTCTCAGTTATATGTTGTATTACCTCACTTTCATTCAGATGATCATTTTTTCCCAAATGATGTAAGAATAATTCATGCTAACTCTTTCTTAAAGTTCCTTGTGGTGAATGTGACATTTTAAAATTCACTATTATTATTTTTAAAGCAGGAACCTAAAAACTGTTACTGTTTCCCCTGTGCCATAGAGATTGATGGCTGAACAAAACAGCTGTTTTCTCCTTCCTCCAGAGGGAAAGAATCTCTTTTTTTTTTTTTTTTTTTTAAGATTGGGCATACAACTGCTCAAAATAAGTGTTTTATTTCCCAAACCTCTTTGTTCCAAGTGATTTGACATGTGACTAATTTGGGTCCAATGGCATGAATAGAAATACAGGCATACCTTGATTTATTGAGTTTTGTAGTTATTGTGTTTTTTACAAATTGAAGGTTTATGGCAACCCTGCATTGACCAAGTCTGTTGGCACCATTCTTCCAATAGCACTTGCTCACTTGTCTCTGTATCACATTTTGGTAATTCTCACAGTATTTCAGACTTTTTTCATTATTATCATAATATGTTAGGGTGATTTGTGATCAGTGATCTTTGATATTACTGTTGTAGTTGTTTTGGGGAGCCATGAACCACACCCATATATGAGAGCAAATGTAATTGATAAATGTGTGTGTCCTGACTGCTACACCAACCAGCCATTCCCCCATCTCTTATTCTTTCCTTGGGTCGCCCTATTGCCCAAGACACAACAATATTAAAGTTAATTAATAACCTTATGATGGCCTCTAAATGTTCAAGTAAAAGAATCATACATCTCTCACTTTAAATCAAAAGCTAGAAATGATTAAGCTTAGTGAGGAAGGCATGTTGAAAGTTGAGAGAAGCAGAAAGCTAGAGACCTCTTGCACCAAAAAGTTTGCCAAGTTGTGAATGCAAAAGCAAGTTCTTGAAGGAAATCAAAAGTGCTACTCCAGTGAACACACAAATAATAAGAAAGAAAAAGAGCCTAATTGCTGATGTGGAGAAAAATTGAGTGATCTGGATAAAGACCAAATCAGCCACAACATTCCCTGAAGCCAAAGCCTAATCCTGAATAAGGCCCTAACTCTCTTCAATTCTGTGAAGGCTGGGAGAGGTGAAGAAGCTGCAGAAGTAAAGTTAGAAGCTAGCAGAGGTTAGTTCATGAAGCTTAAGGAAAGAAGTCCTCTCCATCACATAAAGGTGCAAAGGTAATTCATGAAGGTGGTTGTACTAAAGAACAGATTTTCAGTATAGACAAAACAGCCTTCTATTGGAAGAAGAAGCCATCTAGGACTTTCTTAGCAAGAGAGGAGAAGTCAATGCCTGGCTTCAAAGCCTCAAAGGACAGACTGACTCCTGGTCAGGGCTAATGCAGCTGGTGACTTTAAACTAAAGCCAGTGCTCATTTACCATTCCAAAAATCAAAGGGCCCTTAAAAATTATACAAAATCTACTCTGCCTGTCATCAGTAAATGGAACAACAAAGCCTGGAAGACAGCATTCAGTCTACAGCATGGTTTACTAAATATTTTAAGCCATTGAGAACTACTGCTCAGAAAAGAAAGAGTCCTTCCAAAATATTACCACTCATTGACAATACATCTGGTTACCAAGAGCTCCGATGCAGATGTGCAATGAGATTAATGTTGTTTTCATGCTTGCTAACACAATATCCATTCTGCAACCCATGAATTCAGGACTAATTTAAACTTTTAAGTCTTATTATTTAAGAAACACATTTTGTAAAGCTGTAGCTGCCATAGATAGTGATTCCTCTGATGGATTTGGGCAAAGTACATTAAGAAACTTCAGGAAAGGATTCACCATTCTAAGTGCCATTAAAAACACTTGTGATTCATTAGAAGAGTTTAAAATATCAACATGAACAAAAATTTGGAAAAAGTTTATTCTAGTCCTCATGGATCACTTTTGGGGGTTTAGGACTTCAGTGGAGGAAGAAAATGAAGATGTGGTGGAAACGGCCAGAGAAGTAGAATTAGAGAGAGAGAAAGAGAGAGAGAGAGGAGCAGAGGGAGAGGGAGAGGGAGAGAGAGAGAATCTCAAGCAGAATGCCTGCTGAGTGGGGAGCACAACAGGAGGCTCCATCCCAAGGCCTAAGATCATGACCTGAGCTGAAACCAAGAGTTGGATGTTCAACCGACAGAGCCACCCAGGTGCCCAAAGAGAAGTAGAATTAGAAGTGGAGCCTGTAGATGAGACTGAATTGCTGCAGTCTCATGACAAAAAAATCTCATGTTGCTTTTATGGATGAACAAAGAAAATGGTTTCTTGAGGTGGAATCTACTCTTGGTGAAGATGCTGTGAGGATTGTCAAAATGACAGCAAAGGTTTTAGAATATTATATAAACTTAGTTGATAAAGCAGCAGCAGAATTTGAGAAGATTGAATTTTGAAAGAAGTCCTACTGTGCCTAAAATGCTATAAAACAGCATTGTATGCTATAGAGAAATCTTTTGTGAAAGGAAGAGTCAATCCATGTGGCAAACCTCATTGTTGTCTTATTTTAAGAAATTGCCACAGCCACCCCAGCCTTCAGCAACTACCACCCTGATCAGTCAGCAGCCACCCACATAGAGGCAACACCCTCCACCAGCAAAAAGACCATGTATGACTTGCTGAAAGCTCAGATAGTGTTTAGCATTTTTTAGCAATAAAGTATTTTTAATTAAGTTATGGATGTTGTTTTTAGACATCAGGTTATTGCACACTTAATAGACTACAGTACAGTGTAAATATAACTTTTATATGCACTGGGGAACAAAAAACTCATTTGGCTCCCTTCATTGTGATATTCGCTTTATTGCAGTTGTCTGGAACTGAACCTACAATATCTCCAAGGTACGGCTGTAGTCTTGTGGCAATTTCTTGGAAATTTCTTTAAATACCATTTGCCTCATGCCCTCTTTCCTTTCTCTTTATTTCTTGTTTCTTATTAAAATAGGGTGTTATTATTACAGTTTTAGCCATTATCATGTGCCCAAGGACAAGTCCCTGCCTTAGGAATGGGAAATAATTACCTGGAATGAGCTGCATCCCTGAGGACTTTGGGGAGCAGAACTAACATGGCACCTCTGAACTTTTTGCCTCTAAATTTTTGCATGAGATAGAAATAAAGTTTTCATTTATTTAAAGCTATTATTTGTGGTCTTTGTAATTTATGACTGAATCTTAAATGATATACCATGATTCCCATTATGAAATTTTATAACACTGAAATGTAGACTAATACAACTTTTAAGTAAAGTAACTCACAATTACTATCCTATTTCTATCATCCATTTAATAGCCATATTTTAAGTTTCTTAAATTTTTTAAGTATTATATATGCTGAGAAAAATATGCAATCATTAAGGGAATTTAGCTGTGTAACCTGCACCCACATAAAGAAATAGAACATAAACAGTGGGGCAAAAGAGCTTATATAAGCCCTAGGCTTTCACCATTTGAAGATAAATACTATATTGACTTCCAACAGTGTCTGGGTTTTGCCTGCTTTTGAAATGCATAGATACAGTCTTCCTTTCTGCAGGAAGTTCTGGCCTCCTTCACTCAACATTATACTTACAAGATTTGTGTGGTTTCATATAGCAGTTGTTTAATTTGTACTCTTGCATAGCTTTCCACTGTGTAAAAATATAAATACATATAGTTAATGTGGAGGTGTGTCACCTAGATCTCTGAAGGAAAGGCTTACTGCCCAGCTGCTGGAGTATGGTCAGCAGACAGCCTCAGCTCTCCCCATCTTCAGGGTCTGCGTAAGTTGGAGAGAGCCACTTTTTACAGAGCTCACATCTTTCATCAGGGAAGCTTGCATCTGCTGAGAGTCAGGGTCTAAAAGCCTGGTCATTTGGTTCTCAAAATGGACAGTCCGATGGACAATACTCACTCCAGATCCCCACTCCTCCAGGGGTTGCTGACATTACGTCAGACCTACATCACAGTTTAGTTCTTCTTCCCAATCATGCTTCTTTCCCTTCCCTTTAACAGATGTTCATTCCTAATAAACATCTTGTCCATGTCTGTTTCCAGACATCCTAACCAGTGACAGTAGAAACCAAGAAAGCAGGAGATAAGATGGTGTTTCAGCACCAGATCACTACTCTTCGATTGTCAATAAAGACTCCCTTACTGGTGACAGGTGGAGCACAGACAACCCCAGGTACAAAGTCATGGTCTAATTATTGAAATGTTCACCAGTAATGAACTGGGAGAATGTCACTGGTAGAAGAGAATGAATCAGGTATTGCAGGAAAAGCATAACAATAAGAAAAATGGACCAAATATCTATTGCTGATTATCATTGCTGCTCTAGAACAATGGTTCCTAATTAGGGACAAGTTTGCTCCAGTCCACTGCTCCCTGCCATCACTTAATGGTGATCATGAAGTGAATCCTATCAGACTCATCATTTCATCAAGTTGAGGGGCTTAGACATAAGTCATTGTAAAATGGAAGTTGTTTATCTGGGATCAAGCACAAGCAGAAATGGAGGGCCCCAGCAAGCAGCATGAGCAGATAACCAAGAATCCCACAGCACATACCAGGTCTGCCCCAGTGCCTCTCCCTCCATTTACATTGCAGCCATGAGTGGAATATCTTGCATCTAGCTAAAAGAGGAGAAAGAAAAAATGAACAAGTTTTGGTTGACAGATGATTGGCTCAAAAATTGATAGTAATTATAGTACAGCCTCATTCAGGAGTGGCCATGAAAGAGATTATTGAAGACTAAACCTGCCACTGGGAAGCACTTCAGATTGTGCCCCTGCCATCCAATTTGTGTGGAAGAAGTGTCCCAAGATTAGAATATATATAGACTCATGGGCAGTGCTAAATGAGATTGAAGGTTTATCAGAAACCTGGAAAAAAAATAAAATTAAAAAATTGAAAGTGGAGAAATGGGAAGTGTGGGGTAAAGGCACATAAATGGATGTAGGAAAATGGTAACAAAAAATGAAGAGGGGCTCCAGGGTGGCGCCAGTGTCCTGGGATCTTACCCCACATCAGGCTCCCTGCTCAGCAAGGAGTCTTCTTCTCCCTTCTGTGTTCTGTACTCTCACTTGTTCTCTCTCTTTCTCCCTCTCAAATCAATAAATAAAATCTTAGAAAAAAAAAAAAAAAAGAAGTATCTGTATAGCATACATACGCCTACCAGAAGCACAAACTAGGAAACAAGCACTAAATGATGATGTAGACCCAAAAAATGCCAGTTGACCAGCCAGTCTTTGCCATCAACTACTCCAGTGCCGGAACAAAGGGTACACAATGGAAGTAGCCACGATGGCGGAGATGGAAGCTATGCATGGGTTCCATGACACGGGCTTTCACTTTCCAAGGCTGACCTAGTTACCATTGCTACCAAATATCCAACCTTCCAGGAACAGAGACTAGCACTGAGTTACAAATATGTCACTATTCCTTAAGGGGGCAAACTGGCTAGTTGGTTGCTCGTTGACCATTTGGATCTTCCACCCTGCAAGAGTCAGCAGTTTATTGTCATAGAAATAAATGTGGGATTTTGAGTATGGATTTGCCTTTTCTGCTTGAATGTCCACAACCAGCACTACTATTCAAGGCAATTTGAAGTAGTTGAGCCACATACATGGGATTCCACATATTTCTTTAGATTAGGGGGCACTTACTTTAGCAAAATAGATACAGGATTGGGTCCCATGACAGTCCAATTGATCAATTTCTCTCTTTATGATTAGTGTACTTTGAGTACTAGTTAAGAAATTCTGTGTATTCCAAAGTCATGAAGCTATTCTCCTAGGTATTTACTAAAAGCTTTATTGTTTTACATTTCATATTTAGATCTACAACACATCTGGAATTGATTTTCTGTGAATGGTATGTAGTAAGGGCATTTTTTTTTTCTTTTTCTATACGGATATTCAATTGACTCACCACCATTTATTGAAAAGTTCATCCTTTCCTTTCTACACCACTTTGTCACCTTTGTTATAAATAAAAATCTGAATGTGTTTTGGAATTCTGCTTTTCTCCATTGTTTGATGACATAATCCTGTGCCAATATACACTGTCTTCCTTCTTACAGTTTCATTAAATTTAGGTATCTAATAATGTAATTTATCCAGCCTCTTCAAGTTCATCATGACCCTTCCAGCTCCTTTGCATCTGCCTAGAAATTGCACATTGAGTTTCCTAATTTCTACACAGAATACAAAATTGAATAAGAATTTTATTCTGATTTCATTAAATATATAGATCAATTTGGGGAGAGTTAACTTTTATAACATCCAGTCTTACAGTCCACCAACAATTAATAAGTCCTCTTAATTTCTTAATTCTTTAATAAATTAAAAATGTATCCACAATAACAATTTCCATTTGCATATCACTAAGCTCTCCATATTCCATTGTGATTTGCAGTTCACTGCTTAGGAATTGACTGAAACTTTTCTAATCAAGTTCACCAATGTATTTATATTTGGAGGAGGTTTTTGCTCCTTATTTTGCTTAGCTACAGGTATTTGATACTGCTTTTTGACTACTTCCTCCATTATGAAAATTTTATTCCTTTGACTTCTAGTCCATAATCTTTTTCTGCATTTTTTCCTACTGGTAGGGATGTTCTTTTTTAAGTTTTCTTTTCCAGTTCTTGGCCATCCTTTAAATGTAACTATAATGCAGGATTCTATCTTAAATCTGTTCTTTTTGCAATCTGCATATGCTGCTGGGTGATTCAACCCATTCAATTTGTTTGATTTATAAATGAGATGCAGATTGTTACCAGTTTTTTTAAATATATGGTTTAAATCTCTTCCTAGGCATTAGACCATATATCAAACTGTTTTTGAATAGATGTCTGAAGGGATAGCAAGATCAATGTATCCAGAATGAAACTTATAATCTAATTTTCCCAGCCTAAGTCTTCTCGTATGTTTCCTATTTTAGTTAATGACATCTCACTCATCCCATTTGCAGGGATATTAACATAATCATGACCAATTTCTCAAAAATCCAATGAATAACCTGATAATTTTTCTTTTAATTCTTTGGCACTAATACATATATATATATATATATAATCAATAAAATATATATATAATCAATAAAAAAAATATATATATATATATATATATATATATATATATATATATATATATATATATATATATATATATATTAGAGAAACACTCCAAACAGGATTTCCTGTCTCCAGACTTGTTCACGTTGACATGTTGATATGGAAGATTGTGTTGCTTGACTGTGTTCATTGGGAGAGTTTGCCTCACACCAGGATCTGAACACTTAGAATATATATTAGAAAGCTATGTATTAAAATAATTTAGAGCGCATATCTAAGCTCAAAAGCAAAATGATTATTTATCAAATACTAGAAATGAAAAGTTAACTCAAAGATAGTGTTGAAAGATTGCTGAAGCTAAATGGAGAATAGAATAAACAAGGTTAAAATAGGAGATTAGAATTTGGGGATTTAAGATCCCTGGAGAGAGAAATTGAGACCTGAAGCCTGTGTGATGCAGGGAACTGCAACTGAGCTTCTGTAGTACAGATAAAGCCCAAAGTAATGTCCTATTTATGAGGTAGGAATTTTGAAATATGGCCCTGAAGCCTAATATATATTAAGATCTGGAATAGAACCAGAGTCACCTGTGACTACTTGGTAATATTACATTTGGGTAATTGATGGACATAGAATAAAATGCATATTATCCAAGATATTGACATGAGAACAGACACAAAACCAGTGAAACCCATTAGTTTTCCATTAAAGATAAACACAAAAGGGCTCTGATGACTAGCATTTACAACAGACACTCAAAAATTCCTCAGACTATCCCAGCCTTCACTCTGAACTACACACACTCCAGATGAGCTCACCATTAAGAAAACATACAAATAAAAAACATAGTGTGAGAGAATGGAAAATCATTGAGTTGAGAAAGTCAGAATACTTAAGAAAATTTATATATGAGATCTAGAAATAATAATCTAAGAGAGTTTAGAAATGAAGGGAGGGGAAAACTGAGATAACAGGATTGAATGCACAAGAAGTGGCCAATTATGTGAAGAAAACGAATAGAATTCTAGGAATAAAAAGTATTATTATTGAAATAAGTGTACTCAATGGATGGGTTAAAGAGTAGATTAAATAAAAGAAGAGATTTTGTTAATGACAAAATATCTCTAAGGAAGTTATCAAGGAATCTGCACAAAGAAGTAAAGAGAAAAAAGAAAACGGGAGGGAATTTAGGGCTTAGCAAACAAGAGAAAGTATGGAGGGAAAACACCATTCCAAATGATGATGGTTGAATATCTTTCAAAATTGAAAAAATATTTTCAATTTGAAATGTGTGGTCAAATTTTGAAGAATTACATGTAATCCTGAACAGGATGCATTTTTTAAAAAATCCGTATCTGGACATATGACAGTTACAGTTTCTAAAGAAAAAATCTTAATAGCACCAAAAGAAGTACACTGTTTACCTATAGTGCAATGGCAAATAGAGTTAGAGCCGTCTCATGAGTAACAGTACACCCCAGGAGACAATGGGATGATATTTCACAGTGCTCATAGAGAATGATTATTAATTTGGACATGTTTTATACAGAAATAATCTATCAGTGCTTCAAGAGTGAGGGTGAAATAATGACATTACCAATTACGCAAAAACAAAACAAAGTTGTTATTTGCAGAAAAAATGGCAAACTTAATCAAGGTTAGATGTGAATAAATTTAATGACTGGCAAAATGAATTGATAAAGCAAGTAACATTTAATCAAGAACGGAAGGGCAAAAACATGGAAATGTTGGGAAATCTAAATATGTACATACAGAAATTTTAAAGGAGCACTAACTCTAGGGCTTTAACATCAAGGTAAAAATAAAATAAACCTAGAAAAATGGAGGACAGGAGTTCAGAGCCAATGCATCACAATGACGTTCCAGATTCTGAAGGTGGATAAGTATCTCTGCTATCTTTCCCAATTTGAAATGTACACATCGTGGAACTTCTTTTAGGTTCACAATTAGCTGCTTTGCAGAGTCTCATATCTAGACTCTAACATGTACTGGGCTTTGTTTGTTTCACAACTTCAGCTGGTCAATTCTTAAACATTCTTTAGGGTTCAGCTTAAATATCTTCTCCTCTTAAAAATGTTCCTTGATGACTCAGGCCCTTTTTGGGTTAACCTGAACCTTATGTGTTCTATAGTTTTATAGAATGGTGTATGGTTCTAATTGATTTCTCTTCCACTAGTCCTAAAACTCTCCTAGGGAAGTGTTTGTATCTATCGGTTTCACTACTTATTCCGTATGTCTCACACAGTGAATGGCATATGATAGATGTGCAAATTTTTTTTTATTTAATGAACACATCAATAAACAAATCGCATAATCAAAATCAAGAAGTGATCTTCAAAGGTCCTTTTAGAACTAAAATTCATAATTTTATAAACCCATGTATTATTTTCTAATTAACCAATGAAAATATACGAGTTTTAAAGTATTACTGAAGATTTTTATTTAATTCTGAGGTCAATAATTAGATATAGAAGATTCATGTGTTTGGAAATCAGTCCAAAAACTGGAAGAGGTAATTTTTTTATCTGTTCACATTAAATTTTAATTAAATATATAATGTTCTTCTTTCCTTCCTATTCTTCCCACAATCCACAGATTTGAAAATTAAGAGATGTCACACATGCTGAGTGATGAGTGAAACTATCCATGGCTCTGGAAGAGAAAAACTTATTCTTTTTTATTAACGTATCTGCTTTGTTCCTTTCACACAGTTTGGCATGCTGAGCCTTATATCCCATGGTGGAAGTAAGATGACTTAGCTACAGGAATAGTAGTTAACTACAACCAAATTTCCCATAAAGGTCATGCATAATGGCTGTATATATTTATATATAACACTCTGGGAGGCTAAAAATCTTGAACAACAGTCTAACCATAAATTCACATTACATATTGCACAGATAATATTAATAACATATTTGACCAACAATTATTAATTAACTATTTTGTACGGGTCAATGGGTTTTCTCAAACATTTTATTCCCTAGACTTCTTAAGGAATTTCTGGAGAAGAATTAATATCACTCAGAAAAAATTATACTCCATGAGAAACTGGTTGGGACTGAAGGAAAAAGGCAGAAATTCAGGGATGGAGTTTATGTCAGTGAAGAGAAATAGCCTCATGTGAGTGTCATGGAGTAGTGAAAAGCAGGAGATATTTAAGGACTAAATACACTGGGTCCAGTTAACCCAGAATTGTGGTGTACATAGTAATTTTGAGGTTTCAGTCAAGGGACACAGCAATGTCCTTGTGCTCCTTAAAGTGGTGAGGAGGTTGAAAGAGTTCAGAAAGTGTGGGGAAATTTTTATCCCACTTCCATGTCAAGTTTTGCACAGCAGCTGTTTCAAACGTTTTTTACTGTCTTAAAACTGCCTGACACTCTGTCTTGGAATATGACCTCAAAGATATTTTACTGTTAAGTATAAGTCTGTATCACTTGAACTCATTCCATTTTTTTCTTCCCCTTCTTCAGGCTCATGATTCATTCCTGACTCCTCTATTTCTTTCACACCTCACATCAAAACTTTCAGCAAATTCTGTGGGGTTAGAATGAAGAAATATCCAGAATCTTACCATGTCTGATCATCTCCATGGCTACCATCTGGGTCCAAGCCACAATCATCTCTCACCTGCATTATCGTAATAGCCTCCTTATGGCCCTCCCAGCCTCTATCTTTGACCTCTTACAATCTCTTCTCCACACAGCAGATAAAGCAATCCTTTTCATGTAACTCATCTGCTCAGAACTCCAACAGTTACTCATTTCACTCAGGATGAAAACCAAAAATATTAAAATGGCCTCCATGAACTAGACCCTCATTACCACTTTGACCTCCCACTCCACTAACCATTCCCTTGCTTATTCTAGGCTGTCTCACTGCCTGCCTTAATTCTGCTTTAACACATTAGTTTGGTCCCACCTTAGGGCCTGGTCATTTCCTCTGCCTGGAATTCTTTTCCCTCAGATTTTTACATGACTAACTAACCCCTGTCTTGATTCAGGTCTTTGTTCAATTTTTTTTAGTACATCTTTTCCCTATTTAAAACTAGATCGCCATTCCATATAATATCCCCATAACGTTGACCACTTCTTTCCTTCTCCCTCTTCTCCTTCTTTCTCTCTTTCTCTTTTTTCTGCCTGCTCTGCTTTTCTTTCTTTCTTTCTTTCTTTCTTTCTTTCTTTCTTTCTTTCTTTCTTTCTTTCTTTCTTTCTTTCTTTCTTTCTTTCTTTCTTTCTTTCATCTTTTTCTTTCTTTCCTTCCTCCCTCCCTTCCTTCTTTCCTTCCTTCCTTCCTCCCTCCCTTCCTTCTTTCCTTCCTTCCTTCCTTCCTTCCTTCCTTCCTTCCTTCCTTCCTTCCTTCCTTTTCCACTTGATTGAATGGTTACTTTGAATAATTGAATGGCAGTTTTTGGTATTTGCCAACTAGAATGTAAGCCCCAAGGGCAAAGAGTTTTGGCTGTTGTGATCACTGCTATTCTCCAAGAGTCTCGATGTAGTGACACCTATTGGCACGCACTAAATAAATTTTGATTAAAGGAATAAATTATTTCCTTCTTTCTTTATTAGAGGGTAGAACAATGCCTTTCCAAGGCTGACATTGTTGTCTGTGCTATAGATCTTTTACAATATATGCCCTTAAGTACTCTTTTATTTTTTTCCTTCTGTCTTTACCTTCGATTACCTCAGGAACATATTCAGATTTACCCCAATCCAAGGAAAGCCTACAGTTCTGAACCTGCTTATCACACTACCATATGTTCTGGCACAATAATTTGCATTTGGCACTTTAACATGTCTTCCCATTCCCATTTCAGTTGTATGTAATCTTGTTTCTGTTTCTGTTTCTGGACTCTCCTTAAATTATTTAAATGGCTATTGGCTTATTTTTTTTCACCAATTCATTGATTCATTTTCAGTCCCTAGATTGTTTGATCTCAGGATAATATTTTGAACTACAGATCATTCTGTCCTTTGGGAAACTTCTCTGATTAATGAAGTAGAGAGGAATTAGTTGACTTATATGTGGTCAGATTTAGTCTCACTTCCAATCCTTTTCCTTTGAAAGCAGGAAGAGTTATCAGGGCATCCTTCCTAACTATGAAATATTCCTGCAACTTCCCAGGGAAAAGAAAATGAGGCTAACAGCCTGAGGTGAAAGCAAATACTAGTAAGTTCTTTATTATAATTATTGATTGAAAATATACCACAAACATGGAAAGTGCAAGAAAAGTGGACTTTCTCTTGTTAAATTATTATTTCATTTATTATAGTCATTTCTTATAACATTAAGGATATTATAGAAGGAGTGGAAATAACAGTTTTTAAGTACATGAGATACATGAAGATATAACAGGAACTAGGTTTCCAAAGACAAACCTATAAAACTTTGTGCAGTAAAGGTACAAGATTCTGTATAAGCAAATGATAGGATGAAAACATGAGTGATCATGAAAAATATTTATAGAAGTTTATAGGGTGTTGATTTCATTTCATTTGGCTTTTAAAATAAGCCTTTGATATATTAATGTTATCACCATTCTGATGAAGCTTAACTTCAGAAAGGTTATGGGATTCATAAAAAGTCATTGAGCTTATGAATCTTATTCCTTTTAGTCCAGAGCTCAAGCTTCTTCTATAGTTCTGTTGTATGTGGCTATGGATGCTTGCATTCCAAGAGCTTCCAGTTTCCATGAGGAGAGATTTACACTAATGCATTGGCTCTCAAGTACAGCCTAGGGACCCATGAAGATTTGAGACCCTCTCATAGGATCCAGATATCAAAACTATTTTGACAATATTAAGTTGTTACTTGCCTTTTTTTCATGCTCATTCTCATATAAATATACAATAGAGATTTCTAGAGCCTATCTGACATTGCAACTGATATTGCAACAGATTGAATGCAGAAGCAGATATAGGAATCTAGATGTCTTCTACACAAGACATTAAAGAGATATGGGAAAATATAAAACAATGCCACATATAACACTTTAAAAATACAGGTATTTTTCATTCAATGTTATTTTAACATTTAACAGGTTTGCTGTTATTTTAAATAATTAATCGATATTATTTTAAGTATTTCTTGGCTTAAATTTCCTATATACTATCAATGGATTTAAAGTTACCTAAATTAAAGCTCTTTAGAGTACCTGGTAATTTTAAGAGTCTAAAAAAACCCCGAGGCTAAGTTTGAGAACCTTGCACTAGGGCAATAATTCTAGTAACACTTCTTGCCCCTTATTCGAACTTACCCATGAAGGAAGTGGGGTTTTTGGATTAGTAGGTTACACCCATTGTACCATATTTTGACTGCCCCTTATCATCCCCTGTGCTTGATTTCTTAATTGGTTGAACTTAAGAAAAGGTCAGAGGGAGGTTACCTATTGAAATAGATACAATTAGGACACAAGAAGGATGTGAATTTATTTCTTTTTAGCCTTGAATATTAGAAGAAGAATTACTCTTCTCAGGGAATCATTTTCTTTCTAAAATGAAAATACTGGGGTGAACTATGTTCCGGCTGTACATTCTATAATCTTTTATTTTACGTAAAAGCCATTTATTGATGATTATATTATACCAAAACATGAAGTTTCCTGTCTTCCTTCATCCGAAGTTCTATTTCTCTTGGGTATACTTAGAAGGAAAACATACACCTGCCCTTAGCAATCGTACCCTCTGGATATAAACTCTGAAACACCAAGAAGTTTCAGTGTGAAAGTCTGTCATACATGAATGTAAGTTAAAAGTAACTTTAAAAAATAATCTAGTGACTTATTTGAAGAAAATTATTTGTTTAATGAAGGGAAAACCATTGTGATGTTCTTTGCCTTCGGTCAATGCTTGAGATTTGAAGAAAATCACTGGTGAATTATGTTGGCATAGGAATCACTTTCTTAATACAAGTTTGATATTCTGTGCAAAAATCTGTTGAAAATTATGAGAAAATAATCTTAGAATTTTAAACATATTTTCCTAGGTGTCCTTAGGCTTTGAAAAATATTTGTCCTGAAGAATTTTGAAGGAAAATTCCAAAACTGTCTGCCTAGATTATAATTTTTGTAAATCAACCTGAACAAAGGTGAAATTTTACAGAAAAATTAACCTGAGGATTCATTTCCAGATATTTTCTGTGAATGATTCTTTATACATGATTAGGAATCAGGAAAAGCTATTCTGAGAATAATCTCATGTAAATATTTTTAAACTATGGGAAATGTATAAAGCACTTGTTGAACAGAAATCCATATTAGTGTTCAAAATACTTGGCCAACATTTGTGATTTCAATGGTTAAGATGATTATGTTTGGTTCAATTCGACTTTTATTGAACCCATGAGGAGTACCAGGCAGTATGATAGGTAGCCACATATCCAAAATGGTGCAAAATAGTACTTTGAAGCATCTTATATAAATCAAAATTAGTAGGTAGCTTCTGGGTGACCTAGAAACATATGCAAATATTAATATATATGTTAGGATTATATATATACATATATATATAATAGGAAGACTTATTAATATCACAAAGAGAATGTAAGTGAAAAAAATAGCTTTTTTTTTTCTCAGAGAAGCCAGAGAAGAGGTTGGAAATGGTTGTATTTAAGACAAGCTTATTAGAATATGCGTTTTCCAACTAGAGACATGAAGACTGGACAGCTTCAGCAAGGACATAGAATATTAAAATTCCTTAGTATATGTGGCAGAATAGATAATATAGCAGATATGAATGTGTTCAAATAGAAGTAGCGTTAAGAAAAGGTAAGTAGACTGCCATGGTGTAGCAGACACTGGCCATATCTCCTTGGGTTGTATGTTTTAGTGCATCCTGACCTATTTTCAACTGTCTGAGGGCTCTCTCTGGTGGCTGAAGCCTGCTCTGGAAGAAAAATAGTCGAGCAAATGCCTACTGGAAGCTACCTTCTGCTTGTGACTGGAGGCAGTTGGTACTTTAGCGCTCCAGCTTCCTTGCTTCAGGCTGGACAACTCTGAGTAACCTGTCCTACACTGATTCCTTGAGTTCCCTGACAGGATGAGCCTCCAGTTGCCTCATGATAATGGCTTGAGAGTGCATTCTTTATTGGCTGCTCTCTTCCTGCCTCCTGTTCCTTCTTCCTTCTTGGCGTTGCTTGGGATTACACCTAAAGAAGCTAAACCCTCTCAGTGGACTGTCACAGACTCTGCTACTGGGGAAGGACAGACTAAAACTCTTGGATTTAATTGACACATAATGTTTTCTAAGAATCATTGAATCTAAGAATCCTCTCCCATCCTGTGTGATGATTCTGCCTCAGTATCTTGCTTTCTCTTCTTTCAAGCTCACCAGCAAGGTACATTTGACAAGTAACGTAAATGTATAATTTAGTGTGACGTGGAAGCTGAACATTTTAGTACCATGATCTGAGAAATTTGGTCTTCATTTCAATACGTTTGTAATTTCCTTTACTTTCTTTGAAAGAGGCCATTGAGCAGGCTGCTTAAAAGCAAAAAGATTGAGAGTCAGATCAACATGAAGTTTTGTGTCCTGTTTCTGTTTTCTAACTGTGTGATTTTTGGCAAATATTAATATTGCCAAGTCTGTTTTAGTGGGAAAAATAAGAAAATTATGAAAGCAAAATGAAATATTCAAACCCTTTAAAAGAGTTTCTATTACATATAAGAATACTCATTAAATATCACTTATTATTGCTGTTCTTTTGATTTTATTGTTTAGGCTAGATGTTAAGGTACTCAATATTCAGGAAACTGTTAAGTTGAGATTTTAGCTTTGAAATTAAAGCATATATTCACTTTCCAGGTTATTTTACTCCATTACCTATTTAGGATCAAATAATAATAATAATATCTATAATTTGTTGAGCTTTCCTCTGTAGGTGCTAGACTCTGTTTTAAGTAGTGTCCAAATATTTTCTCATTTATGAGTCAACTTCATAAAAACCTAATGAGATATCCTATTTTGCCAATAGGAGAAATTAGGGTAACCAGCTAATCATCTTGGTTTGCCTTTGGCGGAAGGGTTTCCTGTGACATGGGTCTTTCGGTGCTAAAACCAGGAAAACCTCAAGCAAACAAGCATGTTTGGTTACCCAAGAACAGAGCGTTGGTGAGGATAATTAACTTGTCCAATATCGTAGATTTATAAGTGGAAATTTGGGGTTTGAACCTTACTTGTCTGAGTTTTTAAAAACCAGATGCTTTATTGCCTCTTTATAATAGACTCATCCACATTTTCTCTATTCTTCTAAAAAGGTTCCATGTTATGAACCTCAGAAAGGAGCTGAAGATATCTTACAGTTGTGTTCCCAGTATGGGTGGTACTAGCTCTCTTATAGAGAGCATTTTTTGAAATCTGCAAAAACATTTGGGTTGCCACAGTTATTGGAGGATTACCACTGGACTTAGTGGAATGGTCTTACAAGATGAAAGATTCTCCCAATTTTAACATGACTTTGAATGTCTTCTTAGTCATTCATACGATTACCCACTGAATCCCATTTAAGTATAAATCACAATTTTAATAAATTTGAGCAAAATACTATTATATATAAGAGACATAAGAAATGTAAATAATGGTAAAATTGTAATATATTGAAAATTACAATATTACAAATATATGTAATAAACATTACATTATTTATTTTAGCCTTCAGGAATGTCTTCAGAGGAATTCACTTTCTATACCTTCTTTGCTTACTTTTCCTTTCCAACTCATCTTCTTTTACTCTTCATCAATTAAGATAAATTTTTCTTTTTTTTTTTTCAAGTTCTAGAGTCTGAGTATATGTCTTGTTTTGACAGGTGGTGGGAATTCACAATAGAAGACTTATTTTCTGTATCACTTACATTCTATGCCATAACATACAGAATTATGCAGACACTACCCTTATCAATAGGTCATTTATAACAACATGATATTTCCTGGTTTCTCTACTTTGAAAATTCTTAACTTGCTCTAACATTTTATTCCTACTTATTTTTTTAAAAGATTATATATATTTATTTGAGAGAGAGAGAGAGAGAGAGCACAAGAAAGGGCAGAAGGAGAAGCAGACTCCCTGCTGAGCAGGAAGCCCACTGCAGGGCTTGATCCCATGACCCTGAGATCATGACCTGAGCCGAAGGCAGAAGCTTAACCAACTGAGCCACCCAGGTGCCCCATTTTATTCCTAGTTAAAATGAAATTTTCCCCCTTCTGTTACCGTACACAAGGAAGTCTGATCCATTATTAACTTATTAAAACAATAGTTCTTATTCTAATATCAATCTTTTTTATTGGAATTACTTCTAATACTATTTTTCATAAAGCAAGTATGTAGAAATATGTGGCCACTTTATTTTGTTTCCCAGTGTGGTGATATCTGAGCATTTATATATTAAAGTTCATATAATTTAATTATAAATTATTTCCCTTTTATCCTCCATTATATAAGAATGGACATTACTATTATTTAAAAATTATGCATGTGGGTAGCCTATATTATCTTTTAATTTAATTTTAGAATAATAGAATTAGCATTATAGTATATTTGTTTTTTAAAGGAGCCATTGAGTCAGGCAGGGTTGAGAACACTGCAAAAGAAACAGATTATTTTCAAATAATAATAAAGGTTTCTAATAAGTGGATGAACTTGATATAATCACCTTTCTTTCTTCTGTAATGACCAATTTAATTTAAATTATAGGAATTCCATTTAGATATGAAAACATATTTTTGACCACCTAAAACTTAAGAAATATTTCACAGGGAGGTTTTCAAATTTTGAGACACAGCAAAACCTAGTCTCTGAGTGCACCATAGAAAAACACTTTTTGAGCCAATTGGCAAGGATTGTGTGAAAGGAAGTGTGGATAAGCTACAGCTATAAAGGTTTACAGAATCTTGTTAAAAGAGAAGGAGAAGGCAAGAGAACAAAGACCATGATCCTAGGGAATGAATCTCTGAAGAATGGTAGAAATAATGAGGCATATATGTGTGTAAAATAATACTATGGAAAAGATTAAGAAATAAGAAAAAACTAAATTTGGAATTCACATTTTTAAGGAAGTGAGTTGTGATTTATTGAGTGTTCACTGAAAAAGTATTGTTTGGTGATAGGAAAGGTTATAATTTGGAATATAATCAAGTCCATTGCCCAAAGAAACACTTGTAAAATATTGTTTGTTTTTTCTAATTCCTCCAATAGAGAAAAATTTACTCTCCCACCATGATTTAGCTATGTTCCAGGAAAAAATCAATAAGAATTTACTAAGAAATTTTCAAGGTCTTTTCTATAATGAGTAATAAATATTATCTAATGAGTACTCATTTTGCATTAGACATACTGGCTTAGGGTTTTACATGTAATATTCTTTATTCCTTTCAATGACACATGTTAAGAATTGTTTTACCTACTTTATAGATGACAAAACTGAGCCTGAACAAGGAATTTGACCAATATCAGAGAAATATGTGCTGAGGTAGAATTCAAATACTGACATAACCTTATTATTTGCATATTCATTTAATGTAAAATTCTATATATATGTGCTCAAAGTAGGCTCTTGTCTAAAAGCTACAATGACAGATTCAAACACTACGATAAATTTTACTGACATTAAGCAAAATTCAACCTGCTATTTATAAATTAGGTCCCACAATTATGAAACTTGGCCACACATATCTCCAAAATATCTCAACTCAGTATTTCTCCATTCTCTTCCTCTTTTCTCCTATTTTGTGCCATATGCATTAATATAGATCCTTTTACTTGACATTATATCACCAATGACACCGTCATGCACCGAATTTGCTTATTTGAAATAACTAATGTTTGCCCTCTGTCCATTTTATCTTTTAACCATTTAGCTTATTCAGCAAATATTCACAGATTGCATCATGTCTTCCAGATTTTTTGTTTGACATCATATGCTATTTTGGATCTTTCTTTTAAATTCTTTTGAATTTAACTTATCTCTGGCTACTGACTTATTACACATTACCTTAATACCATACCTGAGCTCCTGCACTGATGCTTTCCCTGGCCTTATCATTTTTACAGATTTTTTCACCTCCGCTAACACACTGCTTCTGCCATAAGAGGCAACACTCTATATCGCAAATCTAGTTATTCCTCATCATCGCTTTAAAACTTAGTGTTTTTTTAATTGCTTTTGGGATGGTGTTGAAATTCTTCCTTATGACATAGAATGCTCATACTTGCTGATCCATGTTCGGTGCATCTGCATAGACTCCTCCTCACACATCCTGTTTATAAACATCCTGTTTATAACTGCTTAACTATATGTTTTTCCTACATATGCCACATTTTTCCCACATATTCCGGTTTTACCTCACTTATTTCCTCCACCTCTCTGCCCCCCTCCACACACACACAAAGGCTTCCAGACCCAGTTCAAATTACTACTCTGTGAAATCTTCTTTAGTCTCTCCTGGTTAAATTGGTCAACACTCTTTTCTGTACTCCCTTGGTCATTTTATATCAGTGTCCTTGTCACATTGGTTCATATTTCTTTTGTTTGCATCTGTGGCTCTTCTTTTAGCGTGTGAGTGCCTCCACTGACTACTTCAGACAGTGACTACACTTTCCAAACAGTGCCTTAAATAAGCCAACTCTTTTTATATAAGCTGATACACTTTTACTCTGAAGATAGTGTCAATGCAATAGACACCTATCTTTTTAAAACTTGTGATCTAGAAAGATTAATATTGCAATTGGTACATATCCTTTGGCAAAATTAGATCTTCAGTTTTGAGAAATATCTGTGTCTCCTGAATATGTTACTATTAAAATTTTTTGTTTATGAGAGAATCAAAATATTTGAATCCTCTAAGATGAAGCAGCCAACACACTGGAGAGATGAAGATCAGATAGAATAAAAGATCAAATTTATTGGGATTATTTTTACCTTTAGTTCAGGAATTTGAATTCTCTCCAAACTTTTGGAATATATGGTTAATTTTAAAAGAAATTAACAATCTCTTCCAACGGTTGTACCTCGTTTGCCTTCTAGCTCTCAGAGTTGATAGGTATGAAGGGGAGTTATATTTACATGCTAGAGATTTAAGAAATTAATAATTCAGCTGTGGCAAAACTATAAAATATCTGTTTCTAGAACAATGTACAAAGGGAGGTTTCTACATTATCTGTGTAGTGTTAAAGATAGAGACAGTTCTTGCTGAATTTGGGGGTGATAGTGAAGGAAAACTGAAAAAGAGTGGTCAGCCCAAAGTGGACTAGTTTTATAACAAACATAAAACTGAGAGGCAAGATAGACATGGAGTCATCAGGAGTAAAGGAGTAACAAGTGAGTGCAAAATATGATTTTTCAATCAAAGGGGAAATGACCTCAATAAAAACACTCATCATCTGAGAGTATCAGAATTTATGAATAGCAAGCATGTAGCATTATTTCTTAAAGCAGATTGTCTACCTGATTGCTCTCACCTATCTGAAAATGTTTATTCCTTGTTGGCCAGTATTTCACAATAGACTTTTAGAATTTAACTTCCACTCTACCTTACCAATCTTAACTGGTCTCATGCACCTTATGGTTTAATCACATTGAATCATTCCCTATTTCTCAAATACCCCAAATGCCAAATTCCTCTTTGCCTTTACTCATTCTGTTTACACAGCCTGAGAATGATTCTCCCCTATTTTTTTCTGTAAAGTACTTAACACTCCTTCAAGCTTAAGTTCAAATTCATTACTACTATGAAAACTGACCAACGTCTCCACCCAAAATTAACCTCTGTCTCCTCTGAACTCCTATAGCGTCTTATTGCCATCCATTCTCACATATCTTGCTCTATTCTTTCATCTCGGTTAACTTTTGAGGTCAAGTACTTTGATTTATTCAACATAGTTCCACAGTGGGGACTTGAACTTCATGCCCACCTTAGGAATTCAATAATATCAAGTTACTACTCACCAAGAGTTACAGAGTTTTAGGATATATTTAAAAGGCAGAACTAAGATGATATTCTGATAGTGAATGTGGGTGTGAAAGGAGAGGAATTGAATGAATCTGAGGTTGTTGGCTTGAACTACTTGAAGGACGGTGTTGATATTTTTTTTACAGTTGGACAGGGTATGGTTTTTTAGCAGAGGATGGGGAAGACTTGGACTTTGTTTAGAATATATTACACTAAAATCCTTACTAGATATTCAAATAGTGATGTGATTAGGCAATAGGCTATAAAAGTTAGAAGTTTATGTGAGATATCTGGGTTAGAAATATAAATTTGTAAATCATAATTTTAGATGTTATTTAATTTCATGAGCCTGAATGAGATTATCTAGGAAGAAAAGGCATCTGAAGTTTGTGCCACACATATAGAGGACACGGGGACAAGAAGGATCTAGCAAAACAAAACAAAACAAAGAAACAAAAACACTGAAAAAGTGGTAGAGGAGTAATCAAGAGAGAATAATGTCCTGAAATCACAAGAGGGTAGTGTCAAATGTTTTCCAGTGGGTTAGGAGAGATGGAGCCAATAATTGACCAAGGATGTAACAACCTGGTAGTGTATTGGCAATCTTGACAAAGGTCTTTCAATTGATGGAGCTGGTTGCCTGATTTGAGTGGGAGAATGGGAGGAAGGAAAGTGGTGATAGAAAACATAGGCAATTATGTGCTATAAAGGGACCAAAAATGATAACAACAAAAGCAATGGATAACCAAATGATAGTAACCAAATTGTATTTCAATGTTTTTTAAGGGTTCTTGTATCGTGGCACAGCACTAGATAGAGATTTAGAATCAAACGAAATTGTATTTATCATTGACACCCTGGGTGTCCTCAAGAATGTTATGTCAAGGGAAAATAATGTTCATCTTTTTATTCTTTGTTGTCTATCATGGTGATTTAATAGAGTAAGTACTTCATAAATGTATATTGACTCTTTATGTGGATAATGGATGGATGTGCAGATGAATAAAAAGTGAGCCTTATACATATAGTTATAGAAGGTAATTTCCTGGCTGCCACATATGACTGAAGTGTCCTAAGGACTAGACAAATATATATCTTAAACATATGAGATATTGGGCTTCAGGAATAAAGAGAAAATGTTCTCTTTTACTTTCAAGAGATCTGTGTTTTTATACAAAAAAGTTTGTCTCTTTTAGAAAGCACTGGTTCTAATTTTCACATCCAACCTGACAAGCTCTGCCTTTTCATTGTGATATTAATTGTTGCTGTGTTGATAATGGTATATATCTTTGGGTTTCCAAAGTTACTTAGAGTTAAAATGGATGACTTCACGTAAAACATTATAACTTTGCAGTAGTACTATTTCATTTTTTCAGCTTTATTAAAGTATGGTTGATATATAAAAATTGCACACATTTAATGTATACATTTTGGTGAGTTGGACATATACATACACCAGTGATGCTGTCACCACAACCAAGGAAATAAAACATCCCATCACCTCCAAAAGATTTCATATGTCCTTTTCTTTTTTGGTGGGCATAACTTTTAACATAAGATCTACCTCATTGCACGTTTTCAAGTGCACAACACTGTATCATTAAACTATAAGCTCTTGTTCATTAGAGCAGATCTCTAGAGTTTTTTCTTAATGTATAACTGTAAACTTATACCCATTGAACTCCCCCTCCCTATCCCCTAGTAACCACTACTATATTCCCTGTTCTGTGAGTTTGACCATTCTTAGAGAGCTCCCAGAAGTGGAATCATGCAGTATTTTTCCTTCTGTGACAGAATTATTTCACTTAGCATAATGTATTCCAGGTTCATCTAAGATGTCACAAATGGAAGAATGTCCTTCTTTTTAAAGGCTGCATAATATTCCATTGTATGTATATACCACATTTTTTTATCCATTCATCTGTTGATGAACATTTGGATTGTTTCCATTTATATCCATCCTGTGTGCTGTCATTGCCCTCTATATTATATCTGTATTCATAATAAACTGCATATTATTGTGTTACAAGTTTTGCTTTAAATAAAATTCCAAACAAAATTTTAAAATATACATATTAAATTTTACATTTATTCACGTATTTGTCATTTCTGATGTTCCTTCTTTTCTGTGGATCTGCATTTCCTTTTGGTGTCATTTCCCCTCATCCAGGATGACTTCAATATTTTTTGAGTTCAAATTTGCTGATAATAAATTCTTTTTTAACAACAATTTTTTTAAATATTTTTGAAGTATATTTTTAGGTATGTAATTGGGATTAGCAGTTTTTCTTCTTTTTAATTTCAGAACTTTAATTATGTTATTCCACTGTCTTCTGTCCTTTATTACTTCTAATGAGAAGTTAACTCATCATTGCATATTATATTGTTGTTGCCCTATATGTATTGTACCATTTTCTCTGGTAACTCTCAAGATTTTCAATCTATCCTTGGTTATCAGGAATATGACTATTGTGTCTTGGTGTGTATTTTCTTTTTATTCTTAGATCTGTAAAAATTTATGATTTTCATCAAATATGGTAAATTTCTGTCACTATTTATTTAAATATTTATTGTGCCCCACTCTACTTCTCCTTTTCACATGAATGTTAGACTGCTTTATATTGTCTTACAAATCACTAGACAAAGATTTGGATGGAGTTTGCATGCATATTTCAGGGCTTCACCTCTATGAATCTTTTCTTTTGGGGTTAACTCTGTGAGTTTTCTGTAACCCCAAACTTCTACTATAATTCTCAAGCCAAAAAGACTACAATTTCTGTTTAAATTCTAGCTCTCTTGCATTGAATGGACTAGAGATTGCACTCATTGAAGGGAAATATAAACATGGATCTCTCCTACTATTCCCTTCTTTTAAGGGTCAGATACCTTCCAGTTTCTGTTCTCTTTTGTTTGCTCTTCAGTGACAGTTGTTAGTGAGAGTTCATAATTTTTATCTGCAGAAGAGATTGTTAAATAGAAGTCACTCTGCCATTACTGGAAGAAGGACCTTTGTTTTATTATTTTTTAAACTTTAAATACATAGTGTATACATTCATTTGTATGCCTGATCTATTTCCCAATAATAATATAAAAAATTATAACAATGTAATTTATTATAATTGAGCAAACAAGAACTTCGGTTATATCTCAAAAGAAGAAAAAGAATCTGAAAAATTTCATTATTTATTTTTTATTCATTGCTTATTTTTATAAGAAAATGAGAACTAGGAATAGCAAGCAACTTTTCAACGTGGTAAACTAGCTACCAAAAACTTACATTAATCATACTTAAAAAGGAAAGCTTAGCTATGTTCCCTTTAATTTGAAGGGAAAAAGCAATAAAAGACAGTATCTTCACTGCTACTATACAACATGTTAAGGTCAAAATAATATAACAAAAAAAGGGCATAGAGGTCGGAAGGGAAGTAATAGAATTCTTCTTAATTAGAGATGATATAATTAATAGTATAGAATATCAAACAGAATCAACACACGACCTATTTAAACTAGTTAAACTAATTGCTGGAAAAATCAATTTGAAGAACATAATGAAATTTTTTCAATATTATCAATGCACATCTAGAAAATAAAATATAAAATAAAGCACCATTTACAATGCAGCAAAATATCAACTTTTCCCATGACCTATTTGGAAATAATTTAAAAGAAGATATGACAAAATAGAGTAATAAATTATTATCATAGATGGGACAACAGAATTTCTTTTCTTTCTTTTTTTTATGATGTAATTTAGTAAGTTTATTTAAGTAGCACTGGGACAGGACCCATGGGCAGAAAGAGATACACTTTTTGCTGTGTGAGGCTGGTGGTTATGTACTTTGTAATCAAAGGGAAGGGAGCATGCAGGGAATATCAGATTACAAAAGTTTTGGAGAATTTCTTTGAATTTCTACTCAATAAGACAAAACATAGAAGCTTTGGTTTTCTGGGCAGATAAAGAAGAAAAAAACCTTTGTTTATAATTTCTTATCAGGAGCAGACTTTTTAACAGAGAGAAAAGTAGAATTTCAGTCTTACACCTGTGCACTTTTAAAATCCATTTATTTTGATCTTAGTCCTGACAACATATAAAATTATTTTCCAAAAATTTCCCTTCACAAACTTTCTACAACATTCTTTTTCATTCAGATTGTGTCCTTAGTCTTTTGTCTCTAAATAACGAGTCTCATTTTAGGACTTTCTTTCCTTCCACAACATGTATTTTCATTTCTTATACCTTCCTTACACATTGCTTACTTTTTACATACAGAGTTACTTTCCTTATCTTTTCCATCAGTCTTAATTACATTTTAGCTTGGAAACCTTAGTCTCCAGTGAAAATTAAGTAGTAACCAATTGTGAACTGTCTGTTACAACAGAGTTCTTTAGATTGGCAAATATATGAATGCATTGCATAATTTCTAAAAAACATATGTCTTCCCATAGTACAATCTTTCACTAAAGCATAATATATGTATACCAACAGACTGAAGTATCCTCAGTTTCTCCATAATAAGAAGCCAGAAGCACAAACCTATGTTCAATGATCAGTGCTTTAGCATTTTATCTTATTTCAGAAAGAATTGGATATCCAATAAGTCCAACCCAATTTTTCAATTAACTTAGCAAAATTTTAAAATTTCAGTTTACCAAAGATTTTGAAAACTATCTAAAGGTTTTATCTATAAGCTTTTTATGTATTCAACCTACTTGTTTTTAACAATTATCCATGAAATTCCATGAGACACAAAATTGACCATCATTCTAAGCCATCATCCTAAGCCATCATTCTAAGCCTGTCTATCTTAATTAAACTAACAAACTTAAATTCGCTTTAATTCAGAATGTGTTACACCTGTGCCTACTAAAATCAATCAATTTGTTCCCCACTGTCAATTTTTACCTGGGTCACCTGTGGGGAATATGAAGGGGAACCCTTGGGTCCCTTCATACTGATTTCGGAGGTGCTTCAGTTAAAGCCTCATAAAGAGGTTGCCCAATAGCGTGGGGTGCTCTTTGCTCCTCCATAGTGAGGGTGGGGGAGCAGGACCCAATGGCGCCAGAGGCACCGAGACTGGTACAGGAGCCAGTTATGTGAACCATGCCCAGGGTGGTGCAGAAACAGGAGAAGGGGGGAGGTGGAGGCAGAAGAGGTGAGGTGCTGCCAGTAAGGCTGGAGGCAGATAAAAGCCCAGACAGAAGAAATAGGACTACCAGCCCTAAAGCTCATAAACTTGGACAGATGAACATTTCCTTCTACCAGCAAAAAGTGAAAATAGCAATCAATGTCCAATAATTCATTGATTATAGAGACCATGAAGGGGTGCTGCTAAGCAGTGTCGGGACCATTCAGACAGAGGCATGGGAAGAAGGCACCTATGGCCAAACACTTGAGTTCCGTAGAGGAGGTGATGGCCAGTCAAGAAGATCCGCTCGGCCTACCTAGTGGTTTTACCAACCAGAACTAATATGAGAAAAGTCTTTGTGAAGAAAGGAGCCATTGACTGAAACATCCAGGTCAAAACTTGTTGATAGACCTCCTACTTTCCCTTCAGAAGAAGGTGCAGCTGTGATGGATATTATTATTGGAGAATGGAAAGGCAGATTTTAGAGGGAAAGAAGTACAGCCCATATGAAGAATGGGGAAAAAAATACTAAGTTAACTAAAGCAAGTACCTTTTACAAATAAGAGAGAATGTTTTCTTCTGCCATCAATAAAACCAATGTACTGTTAAAAAAAAACCAACAAAGTGGGGGGAAATGACAGGGAAAAAGATGATGGGGCACCTCCCTGAAACAAAAGGAGTTTCAGCAGCTGCTTGGGGATGTTCCTCAAAGTCCCGGATCCCAAGGTAGACTAACCAGAAAGTTGGCTTCAATTATCATAGCAATTAACCCAGGAATGAATGAGGGAGAAAACTCCCCATACAACAAGTCAGGGAACATTCATCCAGTCCTCTCAAGATATATTTCAGATCTGACACAGAAAAAAGAAGCAAACAAAAGAAGAGTGTCTCAGTACAAACAGAGGGAGGTATGTATAGGATCTTGGCAGGAACTGGTTTACAAGAGAGACAAAGGGTGGGGGAGGTCACGTAGAGAATAGGACAGAACACAGGTAAGGTGGTGGATTAACAGAAGTAGAAGGGTCTGAGGCAGCTGAGCTGATGATGATTGGTTGGCATGGTAGAGGGTGAGGGGATGGGTGTCCTCAGACCCCCTAAAGGAGTATGTACAGATCAGGGTTTGGATATAGGGCCATAAAGACCTAACCATATGAGATTACAGTCCATTTTTCTGGTCAGACCCCTCCCCCAGCCCAGTTTATATTGAAGACAACATTGTTACAAAAGAAACATACTTAGGAAGGACTTATACAGAGTCAAACTGGCTCCAGTTTCTCAAGATGCATCCCAAGGGAGTGTCAGAAGGGATTGAGGTTTTAGAGGAAAGATAGACAGTGACAATCTCCTGGACTAGAGTTATCCCTGCTGAACCCCAAGAGCATCGCCTTGGATAGTCTGTGCCCCAGGGACATTTCCCTGGAACCATCAAATTGTCATCCCTGGTGCAGGTGAGCATCTCCAACCTGTCAACCTCTTAGGCCTACCACACCTCCTGAAGAGGGAACCCTGCCCATTCTTCCTTTCAATTAACAGGAATTTCCTTGGGAGATGGGAGAAGTCTGCCCTACACTGAGATTGCATTTAATCTGGCGAACCAGTGGTTTTTGTTTCCTTTTTAGACCTTCTCCCAGATAGATCAGAAAGAAAGAGTAGAAGAAAGGAGAACAGTGAAATCAACTTTTCAGCACAAGGAAGGCAAGAGTTGGAGATTCACTGATGAAGAGAGTCTCTCAACCCAATGTCACCTTGTCCTTTTATGGTTGCCAAAATGATATTACCAGGTGAAGTGGGGAGACACTGGGCCCTGAGGGCTTGACCCAGCTAGACCCAAAGGAATCCCTGAAGGTTCCTGGTCTTGTCACGAGAAGGAATGCAAGGACGGACATGCAGCACAGCAGATGAGTAACAGAAGTGGGGACGTTTATTAAAGCAAAAAGTACACTCTCGAGATCTGAGAGCAGGCGAGCTCAAGACAGAGAGCTGCACACCCTGGGAGCTGGATTTTTTATTGATAGCTGTTAACCAGGGGGTGCAATATTTATTATTTGGGGGTGGGAAGTAAAGTTTGGCACTTCGTCTTTAAATCCAAATTGACACTAATGTGTTAGGAGACAGCCCAAGAGGGAATCTTTTGGGACTGAAGAAGTTGATCCCATAGTTAAATCCCATAGTTAAATCCCACAAAATGAGGAAGATACATTAACTAAGAATTCATTACCAAATCCCCCACAGCTTCCAAGTGGCATCCCACTGAGAATATTGCTGAAAGTTCCTGGAGTTTAGAGTGGCAGGAAGCATCACTCTTCTAGACTGCTTGACACCTTTGTACTACTTGAGAAAGGATGTCAACCTTCCTTCCTTCCCTACCTCATCCTAGCCCACAGTAGGTGCTGGTGGATGAACTGAATGCCACAGAAACATTGATGCTGCCTCTTTCAATTTCAAGAATTGATATATTTGGCAACCAGTAATAATAGCTTTTTAAGCCTCTAGATCTTGTACTAATGGATGAGATGGAGGTCGTGGCCTTTGTTGAATAGGGGCGGCTATTTTATATCATATTAAGTATTCATATATCTAAGCCAGGAGTATCTCTAATCTGAGAGCAGGACCAAGAATGCCAAATAGTCCACAGGTAAGGACAAATGAGAGACATGAAAAAACAAAAGTGTAGAATTCCTATCTAATCTTGGCAGCTTTCTCATGAGCTTTATCCATGATCCAGTCCCAAGGGAGTGGTCCGCCATCGGGTGAGTGCCCCAGTTGGGTAATAGCTCTGACGATCCCTTTCAGGAAGCATCCAGTCAAATGTATCTTGGATTTCATGCTCTTTGAGGGATCATACCAGGTTATTTAGGAGGAAATCTTACATGGGAATCTTAAGATCAGTAGCCTTCCTAATGATGTGTATGGTTGCCCCATGCCTAAGAAGAATACAAGTATTAAAAGAACAGGTAAAACAGAGAGAGTGATTTCTGAGCCCAACACCATTATGGCCAAGGTCCTAGTGTCTAGCTGGGCTGCAGGAGCCTGTTCCTCCCCGTGGCGTGGCCATGAGCAAGAAGTTCTCTCCTGAGCACTTGGACAAGGCACATTCCGATGGGTCATACTATTCAGAACATCTCCAAAAAAGAATAGGTAAGGAAAAAAGACTGGGGGTAAAGAACACTTACTAAACCACACAAAAGCTCTTGTATTCATTTTTGTCATTTTCCCCATACAGGCCACCAAAAATGGTGTGGGGTCATAGAGTGCAATGGTCAAGAAAGAATTCTTGAGACATCGTATAATGTAACTCAGTAAGTTTATTTAAGTAGCATGGGGACAGGACCCGTGGGCAGAAAGAGCAGTGGAGCAACAGAGTTTTAATGTAATTTCAGTACAGTACTAATTCAGATTTCTCCAAGATATTTTTGTGAAATGAAATGAACATATTCTAAGTTTTTTGGGGGAAAAGAATGTCCTAATAACTAAGTCCAGTTCTAAGAAACAAGAGCTAAGGGAAAGAATTAGTCCATCAGATTCTAATGTTGAATTGTTTTTAAAAAGCATTAAAACAGATTTTCAGGAAATGAAAAGCAGATCAATAAAACAGAATGTAGAGGTTAGCCACATGTTTTATTATAAATAATAAATGTGGCACAATAATTCAATGAGAAGGATTGTTTGATCTATAGCACAGTTAATATTGGTTCATTGCCTATATGCCTGTATAAACAGCTCATTAACAAATGTAGTTATACTTCTACTTTGCATTGACAGGGGCGAGGACGTGCTACCCCAAAATATGAAAATTTGGCATACTGAATATTTTAAGTTGAAGGAGTTTGAAAAAACAGCAGAAGTAAGGTCGCTTGGCCCTTCCCCCTACCCTTCCTGTGACAGATCATAAAACCCATAGCGGTACTTGCTCTCCCTTTACCTGGAGGAGAGGAGCACTCTTGTTTCCAAAGACACAAGGACACTGAGAGAAGTTGAACAAATAGGACTTCCTAAATTTCTCCCAGTTTAGTATACTTATCTCACAGTCTATAACTTACTATATTTCTCCGTGAATGTTCACTTTTCATCAAATGTAGTGTAATGATACACAGGTCTGTTTCTTCAGATCCTCTTTCCTCATGCAGTTTCCTATACCATATAAAACCTATATTAAATAAATTTGTATGCTATCCTGTTGTCAATTTGTCTTTGTCAGTTTAATTTTCAGACTCAGACAAGGACCCTAAGAGGGTTGAGGAAAGCTTTTTCCTCCCCTAAAGCATCATATAAGCTAATTGGATAGATTAGATTTTGTCTAAATTACATAAGTAAAGTTACAATACTAACAGAAAAAACTGTAGTAGGAGAATATGTATGTGATCTGGAGTTTGCAACAGGAAACCTAAGGAAACTCAAATGCATATAATAGTGAAACAATCGCAAAATTAAGGATTTTTATTGAATGACGACACAAAATATTAGTTAAGTGACAGGTGATAAATTTGAAAAAAAAAAATGTGCAGTAACGAAACCATTACGTAAAACTGTTTTACCAACTTTAAGATGTCTTTGATTTTTAGAAATCTTATTATTTTTTTTTTTAAGATTTTATTTATTTATTTGACAGAGATAGAGACAGCCAGCGAGAGAGGGAACACAAGCAGGGGGAGTGGGAGAGGAAGAAGCAGGCTCCTAGCAGAGGAGCCTGATGTGGGGTTCGATCCCAGAACGCCGGGATCACGCCCTGAGCCGAAGGCAGACGCTTAACCGCCGTGCCACCCAGGCGCCCCTAGAAATCTTATTATTTTATGTACTGCTAAGAAAGAAAAAATGCTACTAAATAAATTACGGTACAACATTCTATCATTATTTAGAACTTTTTATTTATAAATATCAAAAACGTTCATTTAAATTTATTTGGATATGAAAGTACTGTCTATAGGAAAAGCAATGGCCAATTTCGTATGCTATAAGATCCCTCTTAATTACTGGGATGTTTTAATGTGTAACTAAGGTGCATCTTACATGTGGCATATAATAATATCTAGAATAAACAAGAATCCCTGTAAATCAGCAAGAAATGTATTGAAATCTAATTGGAAAATAGGAAAAATAATTTTTCACAAAAAGGAAAACCTAATTAGCTATTATAATACAAAGAGGTATATCAACTTGTTAGTACTGGATAATTGCAAATTTTAAACACTAGACACTTTTTAAAAGTTATCAGATAGGCAACGATTAGAAAGTTGTATAATACAGTAATATGCTAGTACATATTTAGCCTCAATATTTATTATAGTGTAGTCTGTATTCTACTCCTAGGTATGTGTATGAACTCACACAAGCCCAGAAACCTATGTAGAAATATTTCTCACAATATATACAACAAAGAGAGGGGCACCTGGGTGGCTCAGTTGGTTAAGTAGCCAACACTTTATTTCAGCTCAGGTCATGATCTTAGGGTCCTGGGATCGAGCCCCGTATTGGGCTCTGTGCTCAGCATGGAGTCTGCTTGGGATTCTCTCTCTCTCTCTCTCTGTCTGTCCCTTTCCCCCCGTTCTCCCTTTCTCTCTCTCTCTCTCTCTCTCAAATAAATAAATAAATCTTAAAAACAAAACAAAACAAAAAGCACAGTATATACTAACAAGTGGCTCAAAGCAACCTATGTATTCATCATTAGGAGAATGGACAAATAAACCGTGGGAGTGACACACCATAGGATGCTCTTCGGCTACCAGAAACAAAGAACTATTGGCATACAGCAGCGAGTGCATACACCACTTTGTGTGTCCCTAAGGTAGAATTGAATAAATACAATATAAATTAGTGTGAATGAGTTTAAGGCAAATACATTTACCAAAATCAAAAGTTACACACATGAAATAAAAAAATATATTTTGCAAAGAGACATACCTATTTAAGGGCATATAAAAGACATTAGTGGGATGCAGTTGAAATGGCAAATGAAAACAAAAATAAAGAAAGCAAAAAAAAAAAAACACAAAACAGTAAAAAGAACAAAAACCTAGCTTTATGGACAAAGGATGGAAGTAACATAAAACGAGGAGCATGATTAACTCAGTTTTTACTTTAACCAGTCATATCCACAGAACTACATTCTTCCTCTTGATTCTTCAGTTTCCTATTACCTCTGCAATTATGTTATGTCTTGATGAAAAATGTACAGTGACAGACAGGATTCACTGATTTGGATATATTAATATTTGCTATACATGCATCTTGACTAACCAAAACTTTCTAACTGGTTACCTTTTCACTTTGCTTCATTTTGCATTGGTACCATTAGAAATGTGTTTTTCTCTCTTACAGTCAATTACACAATTAAAACATGCTTGCAATTTTCATTATTCTCAGATTTTCACCTTGTTTTATAGGCAGTGTATGGGCCATTCTGTAAAGGGGCTAACATAGGGAATATGGGATTATAGGCATGAAAATTCTTAATGCTTTTAGGATGTAAAGTACTCAGATGAAAGGAAGTCTTTATCTTTAGTATTAGGTGGTTAAATTTGACATAATTAAAGTATCAAGAGAATTAACAAATATAAGGGGAACAAATCATTCTGACGAAATTCATAAGGAAAGCTTGCTTCAAATTCCTTTATTCTCTTTAGAAGAAAGTGCGTACCAGGTCAGACAAGGGGAAAAGATTAGACAAAATTTATAGTAAAACTGTATTTGTTTTATAAATGCATGGCATACAGAATTTGGAAATTAAATGAGGATACACAGTAGAATTTAAATCTTGCTAAATGTTTCTCCAAGTTCCCAAGTTTTCTTCCTCTGAGTGATTCACTAATATTAAAGTTTTGTGTTCTTTTTAAGGATGTTTCACAGATATGTCCACATGTTTGTATATATATGTATTTGAACACAGACGGATATAGCTTTTGACTGGTTCATTGACATTTTATTCATCCAAAATAATTCTTTATAAGATGAAACAATATAAAAAATTTTGAATGAGTATAGGAATGCTTTACCAACCACAAAAAGTAGCTATTAGGAGAACACGAGGTGCTGGTAACCTGGTTTAGTGTCTGGTTGCAAAGTCAGTCATTATGTACTGAATCTCCCCAGCCGCTTCCCATGATTAGCTCTCCCGCGCAGAAGTTCATTAGGCACAGACCTGTTAAAAGTTTCACACTGAGGGTTACAAACCTTACTGTTATTTGAAAAGTTTATGCCCCGGTTGCAAGAAAAACTCTGAAATTTTAACTAGCAATACATTGAGGGACCAGTTTCCTTTTAAGCTCTAGGAAACACAGATCTAAACCTCATGTAGTGCAAAAAGTTTCCCGTGCATACAAAAGTTTCTTGTTATTGAGACTAGAATTTTTTTTCTAAATTGACTCTTATATTCTCCTTATATTGCAAAGGGATAAAGGGTAGAAATTTATTCCCTCTAATAAAATTTGATTATAAAATATAGATATCTGAAACTAATGTTATCTCTACCTTTCTCTCTTTCTTGCTGTATGTATGTGTGTATATATATACATATATATATATATACACACACATATGTATATATGTATGTACATATAAAAATATACATACTGTTGACCCTTGAACAATGGGGGGGGGTTAGAGGTGCTGATTCCCTATGCAGTGGAAAATCAGCATATAATTTTTCACTCCCAAACTCCCCCAAAACTTAATTACTACTAGCCTACTGTTGACTGGAAGCCTCACCAATAACATAAACAGATGATTACCACACATTTAGTATGCTATATATGTTATATACTGTATTCTTATAATAACCTAGAGAAAAGAAAATGTTACTAAGAAAATCATAAAGAAAAGTACATTTACAGTGCATATATGATTTTGCATATATGATGAAAATTGCATTTTAGTGTGTGGCAGAATCAGAGCTCACAGAAGACATGAAATACCATAAAAGAAGATAATTATTATTCTGATATTATTTAACAACTAACAACCTGAATGCACAGGTATTTCTAAAAAGTTTTAAATACCTGTCTCATTTGACATTATTAATATACTACTTCTCTACCAAGATAGGCATTCTTTCTTAGTTGCTTTTAGTAATACCAAAAATATTTTATTATCTTCTGTGCTCTTAGGAACTTCAAAATGACAAAAAGAAAAAAGAGATCTGGGAAATTGGCCATAAACTTAAAATCCAAGAGTATAATGTCCCTAAAAAGACATAAGATTCCAGTTGCTAAAGGAATAACATATGTAAATTTTCCAATTAGTTTTAATAGGGAAGAATCTATCTTTCCCTAGAAAAATTAAATATACTCATTATTGGAAAAGTGTTTCACCTTGATGCCATTTGATTATATGGTGGAGAACATTTCTTTTGACATTTAAGCTTCTGGTAAAATGAAAACTGTGGAGCAATAAGAAATTCCAACCCAGCCCTTGAAAACTCACGGCATCATTTGCTAAATTTGCACATCCAGAGAGGAGACAGGAGTGTGGAGCAGCTCATGAATTCTCAATCATATGCAAGCCTCTACAAAAGTCCTTGAAGCAGTCATATAGAATCTGCCATATGCTGATAACTGCATTCAGAAAACTCACTCATCATAAGAAAGGATGATGAATAGTTATGCTGAGTCAGTAGTTACAAGTTGGCAATAAACTTGAAGAAAATTGAGGTCATTTGTTAGACTGTACAGTATAAAGCTTTGCCTTGAGACTCAAAAAATTTCATTGATGAAGTAGATTGAAAGCGGTTATAGAATACTATTTCTGGGGCTGAATTCTGCAAAATGGTATACAGAGAGCAAGGAGTATTGGCCAACCCAGTATATTATCGCTAAGCAGTAGCTCTTGTGTCAGCAATAGGACCTCAAATTTCAGGATGAACCAAATAGACCAAATTTTACCTCTGTTTCTGGAGTTTAGTCAGAGGCATGAAAACTACAATTTTGAATCTCAAAATTATTTTATTGATAGCACTATGCTCTAAATTACATTAATCTGATTAAATTAACAACTACACAGTGAAGAACCACAGGCAGAAAGTCTGTGTTAGTGATTACACAGTACAGCATGTGATTTTGCTTTCAAGAAGGGACTGTGCTTACTAACTCCCATAACTGGCTCTTGGTACATGATCCAACATATTACTGATATTTAATTCTTTATTCCTCATCCCCCCTTGAGTATAATATATTCAAGTGCACTAATCTACTGGTGTTCATCTTTGTGTTCTTAAAATCTAAGATAGTACCTTAAAAACTAGGCATAATATATGCTTGAGGTGATTGATCTAAAATGATCATTTTGCTCTTGTTTCTGAGACTATAGCCACTGGTGCAAACATTTCAGAACATCTTGGAAGTGTTATGATCTGCGTGATCCAAATTCACCACTTCGCTGTGCTTGAAAACGGAGTTATGTTTCTTATAAAGAGAGTACTGACCCACACGTGGCTTCTTTCCCTCTGAATTTTTTTTCCTATTTTCTTTTTTCCTTTTTAGGTCTTTCTTTACCTTGTATTTTCTTCTCTTCCTTTCTTCTTCACATTGAAGTAATTTCCTCTGACAATCTCACTGACTTTAAATATTCAGAGCTAGTTCTTTTTTTATTGACATAAAATTGATGTATAACATTATATTAGTTTCGGGAATACAACTTACTGATTTGATATTGAGAAATAATTACCTACAATTGTCACCATACAGTGTTACAAAAAACAATTTCTTGTGATGAGAACTTCTAAGATTCACGCTTGTAACAACTTACGAAGTTGTAATACAATATTATTGACTATAGTCACTATGCTGTACATTACATCCCCATGACTTATTTATTTTATGACTGGAAGTTTGTACCTCTTGATCCCCTTCATGTATTTTCCTGTCCCTCAACCTCACTTCCTTCTGGCAACCATCAATCTGTTCTCTGCATCTATGAATTTTGTTTTGTTTTGTTTGTTCATTTGCTTTGTGTTTTAGATTTCACATGTGATTGAAATCATATAGGATTTGTCCTTCCTTGTCTGATTTCTTTTATTTAACATTATACCCTCAAGGTCCATCCATGTTGTTGCAAAGATTTCATTCTTTTTTATGACTGAGTAGAATGTCACTGGATATACATCCCATATCTTCTTCATCCATTTGTCCATTACGGGACCCTTAGACTGCTTTCCTATCTTGGATATTGTAAATGAGGTTGTAATGAACAAAGGGGAACATATATCTTTTTGAATTAGTGTTTTCATTAGTGTTTAATTAGTGTTTCAGTTCTTCATATATTTTGGATGTTAAGCCCTTATTGGATATATGATTTGTAAATATCTTCTCCCATTCAGCAGGTTGCCTTTTCATTTTGTTGATGATTTCCTGCTCTGTACAGAAGCCCTTTAGTTTGATGTACTCCCATCTTTTTACTTTTACTTTTGTTGCTCTTGCTTTTGAAGTCAAATCCAAAAAAATCACATCAAGCCTGTTATCAAGGAGCTTAGTGTGTTTTTTTTCAGGAGTTTTATGATTTCAAGTCTTACATTCAAGTCTTCAATCCATCTTGAGTTAATTTTTGTTTAGGTGTAAGGTATGCTCTAGTTTCATTCTTTTGCATGTGGCTGTCCAGTTGTCCGAATACTATTTATTGAAGAGAATGTCTTTTTATATCTTGCCTCCTTTGTCATAATTTAATTGACCATATATATGGAGTTTTCTGTGCTCGCTATTTGATTTTATTGAAATATTTGTCTGTTTTATGCTACTACCATACTGTTTGATTACTGTAACTTTTTAATATAGTTTGTGGGACCTTCTGTGGTTCCATACAAATTTTAGGATTTTGTGTGTGTGTGTGTGTGTGTGTGTGTGTGTGAGAGAGAGAGAGAGAGAGAGAGAAATGCTATTGGAGTTTTGATCAGCATTGTATTGAATCTGTAGATTGCTTTGGGTAACATGGACATTTTAACACTATTAATTCTTCCAATCCACGAGCATGGGATACTTTTCCATTTATTTGTGTCTTCTAACAGCTACTTGTATGTAAGTGATTTATACATATTTTGAACTCTCAGTGTGTTTCTTAGTTCTATTTTGAGGACTTCTTATTGCTGATTGACATCTTTGTTTGGATATCAGAATTAAATCAGTTACTCAGTATGTTCTTAATTGAACTCGTAATTTTCTCCTCCTGTTTGTATCCAGCCACATAAGCTTTTACAACCTACACATCTATTTTTGTTGACATTATTATTGTGTAAATTTGAAACTGTTACAAGTTCATGAACCGTAAGTGAATTGCAGACATAATATAGTATTATACTGTATCTCACTGCCTTTCACAAATTCTTTATCTTTAATTCTAGTGTAGTGGTTTTATTTAAAGATGCAAGCTTTGTGGTTCTGACATGGGTTCCTATCAGAGTACTTGGTTTTGCTAACTCTATGCCCAGCTTTAAGTCTCAGTTTTCTCACCTATAATATAGATATCATAATAACTGCTGCACATTGCTGTAATGATTAAGTGAAATAATAGAGGAAGAGAGAGAGTGGTTAATAGCATGTGTAAAGTAGCAGACTTCAATACATTGTAGTTAATTTTATTTATTAGCAATGTTACCCTAGTTTACCAGCTCATCAATTCTTTTTTTTTTTTTTTAAAGATTTTATTTGTTTATTGGACAGAGACACAGCAAGAGAGGGAACACAAGCAAGAGGAGTGGGAGAGGGAGTAGCAGGCTTCCTGCTGAGCAGGGAGCCTGATGCAGGACTCGATCCCAAGACCCTGGGATCATGACTTGAGCCGAAGGCAGATGCTTAACGACTGAGCCACCCAGGCGCCCTCATCAATTCTTTATTATGAATATTTTAATTACAAAAACCTAAAAATACAGCAAATTGAAATAATATCACAGTGAAAACCCACATGCCTGACACCTAATTTCTGCCATAAATATTTTACTATAGTTGCTTATCACCGATAACTATCCATCCTTTGATCCAGGCATCAGTCTCTCTTATTTCAAAGTAAACTGCAAATATCAGTGTACTGTCTGTTCTTTATACTCCGTCATGCATATTTAGTGTTTATATTTGCTTTCTAGTTTTACTTTTGATGTAATATATATCTAATGTTATATATAATGATGTACTATAATATATATGCAGATTTGCCTTCCAGTTTTACTTTTGATGTTATATATATATATACACACACACAAACATATACACACACATATACAGGTACTGTTTATGTATATATACAGATACAGATGCTATATAAATATATATACAGATACAGAGATATGCATTATCTATATTAAAAAATATATAGTACTTTTCATTATACGCACACACACAGATACAGAATTATTGAGAGTGAAACACAAATTCTGTGTAATCCAAACTTCTATCAAGATATCGAACATTAGCATCATCCCAGAAAGTGCCCTCCTGCTTCTTCCCAGTCTGTTCTTACTCTCATCTTTCAGAAGCCACCACTGTTCTAAGATTTTTTCACCATATTAGTTTTGCCATTGGGGTTATTATCTATGTACTTTATGTAAGACGCCTTCACTCAGCAAAATTCTTTTGAGATTCATCCGTGGTGTTTGTATCCATAATTCACTTTATGAAAAATGACAGTTTATCCACTCTTCTATTGATGGGCACCCAGGATGTTCCCAGTTTGGGGCTGGTATGAATGGGAGTCTCTGAAAATTCTTATGTATAGCCATATGTTTTCATTTTTCCTGCATACATACTTTGTGATGCAACTGCTACATTAAGGTTGGATATGTGTTTAGGGATGCAAGAAGCTACTAATTTTTTTCCCACAGTGGTTGTACAATTAACATTCCTATAAACGACGTGTGAGATTTCAGTTGCTCTATTACTTGCTCACATTTGGTTTTGTCTGTCTTCGCATTAGTTTCTGGTGGCTGAGGTTGTTCTCACGTCTCTCTGGTTTTTCAGTTCAGAAAAATCTTCAGTTTTATTTGAGTTTCCCCAACTGATACTGATTTGTCTTGCCCCCTGACTAACGGCCATAGAAATGGTTGCTCACTCAGTGTCATTCCCTTTTTCCAAATTTAGACTCCCCTCTAGAATCTGTCTGCTTTTGATCATGTTCAGTTGCTTTAAGCTTCATTTATTTCCTCAGATTTAATAATTATCCGTGAGAGGGTAATGCCCAGTAGGAACTTGCTCAGCCATACTGGAAGGTGAATGCATCAAGTCTTATATGCCTATTTCAATATCATTCTAATTGTTCTTCTGCATTTCATTTTTCAAAAATTTCCTACCCATCATTAACATCAATTCCAGATGAAACATACTAATGCACATAAGCCTTTCCTCTGTTAAAAATATCTTTAATGGTTCCTTTACTCATGGAAAAAATAGTTCCAAATCCCACAGTCTTAGCTTAGTGGTCAGGATTCTTCATTATCCAAATCTATACCAGTTTTCAATGTATTTTCTCACAATGCAGATAGTTTGTGAGATAAAAGTTCTACCAAAAACTTATTATTATTATTATTATTATTATTATTTTTTTTTTTTTTTTACAAAATATTCTACCTGATTACTACTGAGATAATACTTACATTTTTGACCCTTAATTTTAACCTACATTGTTTGGGCTTAAGTTCCACCTTTATCATTTATTAGCTATTTGATCTTTGGCAATAACCACTCCAATAATAGTAAGAATGTTAAAAATAATATGGGGTGCCTGGGTGGTGCAGTTGGTTAAGTGGCCAACTCTTAGTTTCTGCCCAGGTCATGATCTTGAGGTCATGGGATTGAGCCCCGCAGTGGGCTCCAAGCACGGCATGGAGTCTGTTTCGAGGTTCTCTCTCTCCTTCTGCTTCTCCCTGCCTTGCTTGCACTCTCTCTCTCTAAAATAAGTAAATAACTCTTTTTAAAAAATGATAACAATACCAGTTATGATTTATTAAATTCTTACTATACTGGAGACATCTTATCACTGAAAGTTGTAGAATAAGTCCCCAATTTTAGGTAAGACTGTTAATATATTGCTTAATCTGTATATCTTCTTCCTCAGCAAGATGAAGCTTTCCAAATTAAAAGGGAGAAAATGTTCTTTAAACTACACAGGAGAGGAGTTAACCAAGATGGTGACATAGGAAACTCTTGAGCTCTCTTCCTTCCACAGACATGCTGAACATACAGCTATACAGTGTAATACTAGTTTCAGGTGTACAATATAGTGATTCGACACTTCCCTACATCATCCAGTGCTCATCACGGACGAGTACACTCCTTAATCCCCATCCTGGTAACCATCAGTATGTTCTCTATAGTTAAGAGTCTGTTTCTTGGTTTGCCTCTTCCTCCCTCTCCTTCTCCTTCTCTCTCTCTCCACTTTTTTTCCCCTTTGCTCATTTGTTTTGTTTCTTAAATTCCACATATAAGTGAAATCGTATGGTATTTGTCTTTCTCTGACTGACTTATTCCAGAAACAGAGCTTAATATAATAGAGATAAGTGATTCCCTGATAGATGGTTCAAAATAATGGTCATAAAGATGCTCATCTAAAAACAACGTATGAACAAAGTGAGAATTTCAACAAGAGGTAGAAAATAAACAAATGTCCTAAACAGAAATCACAGAGCTGAAGAATATAAAACCAAAATAAAGTCCCTTGTTATTATTGTATTGCTGTCTGTTTCTCCCCTCAGATCCAGTAATAGTTGCTTAATATATTTAGGTGCTTCTATGTTGGGGGCTAAATATTTACAAATGTTATGACCTCTTAATGAATTAACCTCTGAAATGAAACTACTTAAGTGTCCTTTGGCAGATGAAGAATAAAGAAAATATGGGTTGTATCTGTATCTATATATATTTATATAAAATGGAATATTATTCAGCCTTTAAAAAGAAGGCAATCCTGTCTTTTGTGACAACATTGGTGAACCTGGAGGGCATTATGCTAAATGAAATAAGCCAGACAGAAAACAACAAATACTTCGTGTTATCACTTATATGTGGAATTGAAAAAAAAAAAAAAAGTTGAATTCATGGAATCAGAGAGTACAAAAGTGGTTGCCAGAGGCTGAAATTAGGGAAAATAGGGAGAGGTTAAGAAAAGGGTACAAACTTTCAGTTATAAGATGAATATGGTCTGAGTATCTAATGTATAGCACGGTGACTTAGTTAATAACAATGTATTGTATAACTGAAATTTGCTCAGAGAGTAGAACTTAAATATTCTCACACACAGACACACAAAGCCAAAGATGAGAGGTTATGGATGTATCATTAACTCCATATGGGGAATCCTTTCACAATGTAGACATCTATCAAATTATCACATTGTACATTTTAAGTATCTTAACAATTATATTTGTCAATTATACTTCAATAAAGAAAAAATTACACAGGAGATAGGATCAAATACCTCATAAGAATCTCAAATAGACATTTAGCATTTTGTTTTCCTATCAGAACTAATTCTCAAATTAATTTCTAACATGTAGAATTTTTCCAACCAAATTTCTCATTAACCTCTAAATTGCCAAACTAATTGTTGGAAATTGAACTTAAGAACGACAAATTTAGGGGTGCCTGGGTGGCACAGCGGTTAAGGGTCTGCCTTCGGCTCAGGGCATGATCCCGCCGTTGTGGGATCGAGCCCCACATCAGGCTCCTCCGCTATGAGCCTGCTTCTTCCTCTCCCACTCCCCCTGCTTGTGTTCCCTCTCTCGCTGGCTGTCTCTATCTCTGTCAAATAAATAAATAAAATATTTAAAAAAAAAAGACAAATTAATCTCCAAATGAAAAATAATTTTTCCAACAGTGAGAATTTTGATGAGCTCTGTATGCAGCATAGTTCCATTTATCATCCTGATTAGCCATATTCCAAATGAAATAACAGATCTGAGTTTGTAGAATTTTTTTGCTTTTTCCTAAAATCCTTGCCAGTTGAAGCATGTGATATGAATGAAAAAAAAGTGCTTTCCTCACATAAAGTTTAAAGTATAAGGTTGAGGAGTCAGGAATGTAAAGTTTTATAAGCAATTACATTTTGTTAAAATTTAAGAAGATATAAATAATAGTTTATGATATGTGTTTGACATTACACTATTCAAATCCAAATAGACAACACCAAAAAATACTATAAAAAGAAAACATATACCTGATGAAGGGCACAATGATACATACCAAAGAGGAATATATTCTTCTTAGAGGCATAATTCTTGGTCTCCAGATATGAAATCTAATAGAGTTCTACTTAAATATGAGTTTCTATGATATGCTCTAGAGGAAGTTATTAATGAGTCTCAGAAATTTGTGTGATTAATACTGTTTTAGAAAATGCGTGGGAAGTTGAATTCACGCATAAACATTCACCCATTAAACAAATTCCTTAAATTATAAAACTGTCAATGGAACTAAAGTAGTATTTCAGCAAAAAGAGGATGAAGATACCAGTAACTGCTCTCTTGTGTCCATACTACAGATATCTGTGTAAAGGATTGTACAAATAAAAAGGAAATGTTTCCTAATGTGTCTAGTGTATTCAATTCATATCACTCTACAGAGAAATTTCGAAGGGTCCTCTTTTGAGAAATATATCTGAATTAAGGAAAAGACCAAGCAACAACAAGGAAGGATGGCTATTTTTTCCTATATTAATTATTTTCTGATCATCCATTATGGAGCTCAGCTGGAGACCTTCATTAATTAGTTACCATGTTATTCTTATTCTGCAAAACAAAATAGTACACATAAATTCCCTCTAGTTGCAAAAGAAGAACTGATTTTTTTTTATCATAGTTCTCAAAAACTCCATGCTACTGTAAAGGAGTCTTTGCATTGGTAAATACAATAGAGTATATTTTTTGCATTTTATGCAAGAACAAAGGTTTTTCACAAATTTTAGCTACATTTTATAAGTGCATTAATCAAAGAAGTAGTTAAAAACAAGTGATAGCCATTGCTCCTCTCTTCGTATGGAAAGAAGATGTAAAGTAGGGGCGCCTGGGTAGCGCAGTCGTTAAAGCATCTGCCTTCGGCTCAGGGCGTGATCCCGGCATTCGGGATCCAGTCCCACATCAGGCTCCTCCGCTATGAGCCTGCTTCTTCCCCTCCCACTCCCCTGCTGTGTTCCCTCTCTCGCTGGCTGTCTCTCTGTCACATAAATAAATAAAATCTTTAAAAAAAAAAAAAAAAGATGTAAAGTAACACCTGAAACTAATATAACACTGTATGTTAACTAACTGAAATTAAAATAAAAACTTAAAAAAATGAAAAAAGAATTTGTAAAGCATATTTAAAAGCATTTAGCCATTGTGCTAAGGAAAAACAAAACAAAACTCTAACTGATGAAAGCATTTATTATGAAGTATTCAAATATACTCTCTACCTTAAGGTCTTTCATCTTTGTAAAGGGATTAAATGAAAACTGGGTTTTTTTGTTTGTTTGGTTTCAGGCATGATTTTCTATAGGCAAGTAAAGAATATTCAGTTAACTTTGGCACTGCCTTAATTGATATTGTTTGGTTTAATGTTTCATAATATAAGGTGATTACCTCGATGACCTGATGTAAATTTGTTTTTTTTATGCAATTTAGTAACATTTCCTTTCTCTTAAAAAGAAAACTCAGAAAAACATATAAAAAGATCTGCTCTTCCTGTATAGCATTGTGTCCATGACTTACTGAATTGCTGCCAGTCTCATATCCCTACTTATTGAGCATTTGTGCTTGTCGGACTGCAATGTGTGAAAATGCAGGGAAAAAAAAAGATAATGGCCAATGGTCTTTGTACATTCACATCCAAGAGGTTTCCTGGTGTTCTAACACGTTATTAATTAAACTATTGACAGTTGGAAGAAAAATCAATATTTATCAATGTCTAGACCTTATTTTGAGTTTAAGTCTATGTTCTAGCATAAACAGATTTTTAAAAACTGTGTTCATTAATTTATTCAAATAACCATTTATTGTGTATCATCAACCATGCATTAGGAATAATTATGCACAAGAATTTTTTTTAGCTCAAAGGAATTAGAAAACATAAAAAAGATTCTTCTATTATAGGAGTGGACAGTCTAGTAAAAAATACCATCATCATTCCATAGAACTTGTTACATTATTGGACACACACAGATATAGATAAAATTGTCTTTAAATAAGTAATAACAAATCAACAGAAAACCATAATATGTGCTGGGCTGTGGATGCAGTGCTATGGATACAAAAAACAGTAACAATGACATCAATAGAAACATTGATGACAGTAATGACTACTGGCAATTATTAAATGCTTATACGCTGCTAGATAAGCTAATCACTTTAGATGCATTATCTATTTTAAATCTTTTTCTTTTAATATGTTTGGATTCACTTTGATAGTAAATTGTTGATTATTTTTGCATCTATATTCATAAGGCATATGATGTGTCATTTTCTTCTTGTGTTGTCTTTGGCTTTGGTATCAGAGTACATCTGGCCTCTGAATGAGTTAAGATGTGCTGCCTCCTCTTCGACTTTTTGGGACAAGTTTGAGAAGGATTCCTACTAATCTTTTAAATGTTTGGAAGACTTCACCAATGAACTCATCAATCTTGGACTTTTCTTTGCCAAGATATTTTTTATTGCTGATCCAATGTCTTTATTTGTTATAGGTCTGTTCAGATTTTTTATTTCTTCTTGAGTCAGTTTTGATAATTTGAAGATTTTAAGGAATTTGTTAATTCCATCTAGGTTATATCATTTGTTAAGGTACAGTTTTTTATAGAATTCTTTTGTAACACTTTTTATTTCTCTAGGTCAGTATTAGGCTAGGAAAATAAATGTTTGAAAAGAAGAATTATCTAAGACAGGTCATAAAAGCCCTGTTATGATGAATGAATCAGATCTTACATGGAAATCTGAAAGCTATCCACATGCAGGTGCTGGAGTAGGGCTGAGATACAGGACTGAGATACAGGACTAGAGCTAGATACAGGGCTGAAATACGACTGAGATACAGGCTAGGCCTAAGTCCATGGAAAATTGTTGGTATTTTTGGCCTTATCTCTAAATTTGCTGTGAAACATATGATGGTGGGCTTGAGTTTGCTCTTGGTTGTCCTGACTAGCAGTTGAGACGGAGATACAAATATCAAACTTAGGAACAGCACGAATAAAATGGCACCACTCTCGACACTCAACCAATGACAATCTTCAGAACTTAATAGATATTGTTTCAGTTTCACCTTCCAAATATTGTGCAACTTCACTTTGATTCTAAAAATTAGAATCATATGGGAAAAAAAGATTCTGGAAATTGATGATAAGACAATAATCAACCCAATGTGTTAATCCCAAGCTAGAGCTTTAATGGGAGTTACTATTATTGTACCAATTCTTCCCATAAGAATTAGCTGATGTACCAAAATAAAAAATCCTTTCTATGATAAATTGGACAAAAACCAGACATTAATGAAAGTGGAATTGAAATACAGAAAAATCCCTTGATCATATTCTCTAGTAGCTGCATCCTGGACACTGTTGATAAAAGAAAAATAAAGCCATATATGGTTAAGGCAGCATAATTTGGCTGTCTAATATGTGGAGCCAAAGACAATTCTAATGGGAAGTCAATTTGGTACTGGAAGTGTAGCACCAAAAAGAACGGTAACTTCACCAGAGATTCATGCCCTAGCTCCAAGATCATGACACCTCTACAGAAGAATATGTGAGTTAAATGTTTCCTGAGATCCATCTAAATATTAGTGTGACAGCTTTTGGAAGAAGATCTAGATAGAACAAGACATCATAGCATATATGGAAATAAAAATCAGGTATACAATTTAGGGTAGAAAAGACGGATTTGTTTTTTATGGCAAGCAACTTTGAGACCCATAAACCTAGTGGTTAACCCTGTCTTCTAAGATCTTTAATAGTGACTAATATTGAAGATTTTATTTGTTAATATAAGGAATAAATGATATAAGAGATTGGCAATTGCCTGCAAAGATATAATGTCAAAAGAAAAATAGGAAGGTGAACTGTACAAATCTAATTAATTAAGAAGTTTGTATACTTCATCAGCCTCAAAGCTGTGAATTGGAGAGGTGATTTGAGAAAGTGTGGGTGTCAAAGATTACTGGTGGAATGGAGTCTGCAGTCCCAAACATGCCTCCAGAGGTCCTAGCTCTAAGTTGAGGATTAGAGATCAAAATAATCAGGTTAGCTCCATTGTTTCAATATAGAATCATGGTCTTTGAATGAAAGAATTGCTGCCAACTGAAGATGTCATGTTTCTTTCTATGAATCAGAGGGAGAGATGATGGACAAAAACAAGATGGAAGGTAATATTAACATGCAGTAGTGATATTTAACTCAGTTCTGAAATGAAAACAAGGAAAACTATTTAAATTGACATAATAGGAATGTGTATATTAAGTTTTTTGTGCCTATCCAAATCATTATCAATCAAATGAGCTATTTTAGTTTTTTTATTACATCTTCTATTCTCAATTGTTTATTCCTCAAGTAGAACCTCTTCACAACTCAAGCATAACTTGATGATCGTGGAAAGGCAGGATGATATGGTGGCATGTGCCCAGAGCCGGAAAAACAAATGCACAAAGGAAAAAAGAGACAAACACACACACACACACACAAAACACTCTTAAATACAGAGAACCAGCTGGTGGTTACCACAGAGGAGGTGGGTGGGGAGATGGGTGAAATTGATAAAGGGGATTAAGTGCTCACTTTCAGATGAGCACTGAGTAATGTATAGAACCCCTGAATCATTATATTGTACATTATACTGAAACTAACAAAACACTCTATGTTAATTATACTTCAATAAAAATAAATAAATAATACTAGTTATGGAAAGCTTGTTTTCATGCTATTTTTGGGGGGTTGGGGGGGAATCTCAGTGTTTTATGAAACTTCCTCGTGAAGGAATCTGAGGACTAGAGGGATTTTAAGCAGGAATGTAGCTCTGCTATAACTAGCTCCACTTTGATCTGTTTTTAAAGTCGAGATTTCATGTAAGATTTTGTTTAAAATTGGGGTAAGAGAAGTGCAATATACATTTGGATTTGATTTTTACGGTTAAGAGTATTCAACCCCCATGCTTCCTTTTAGTTCTCATAGCCATTTGAAGAGGAGTTTTTATCTCTGCATTGTAGGAAAATAAAATGAAGCTTTGAGTTTCCAGAGGTATAACTAACACCTGGATCTTCTAACACTAAGACTAGAGCTCTTGATCTTTTAAATCTCACAATGGCATTATAAGACAGAAAAGACAGTTCCAATATCTAACAAGAAACCTCAGAGTCAGGGATGTGGCGCAAATTGAGTGAGCTGAACGTTCGAATATAGAACTTTTACCACTGGACCACTTCTGTCTCATTTTTGGCGTTCTGGGAGCCAAATTAATTAATATCATTCTCTGCTATAATGCATTGTATATGGTAAGAGGATTAATTAACTTCCTAACTTAAACATTTTGCCTCTAATATTATAATTTGAGCATCAATATTTTATTTATTTGGACTTTTATTTATTTTTATTTTTTATGCTCTTGATTTGCGAATAAATCCATTTCCCTCGAAGTACTATTGAATTTTAGTTTTTCCTGGCTTTTAAACTTTTTGAGAAGTGCTTTATGAAATATTTTCAATTTTATTTTTCTCTTTGCTTAATTTTGAGTGTGCGTGCAAGCCAAGGCAGGGGGGAGGGCAGAGGGAGAGAGACAATCTCAGGCAGGCTCTCGCGATGAGTGAGGAGCCGGACTTGGGGCTCTTTCACAGGGCCCCGAGATCATGACCTGAACCAAAATTAAGAGTCGGTCGCCCAACTGACTGAGCCATCCAGGCACCCCTTGAGGGCTGATCTTTTAATCAGTTATATTTTTGACAGAAAAAAATGTTTCAAACATAATCAAAGCACTCTAACATTTTATATTATTGAGTCTTTGAATGGTTGACTTATGTGCATATTAATGAAAAACTTGTTAATTTACAGTTAGAGAAGAAAATGAATTTCTATATATCAAGTCCATGTGTTTATCTTTGTATGTATGGATGTGTCTGTGTATGCCCATAGAATAAGATTTATTATTCTTTATGTTAAATTTTAAGTTATTCAGGATAAAATTATTTCTACATTATTTTCAGAGCTGACACCAGCTTATTCTTCCCATTGTCAAATGCAAATTTTAAAGAAAAAATTATCAAAATCTCCCACACCAGGGTATAGCTTAAACTAATTATTTAGAAAAATATGTACATTTTCATCCTACTCTAACACACAGAGTATAAGCATTTGTAATTTTTTTTCCTGCATGTAGCTTTGTTCTATCTAGTTTGCTCCCCTTTGTTTTTCCATTCTTGAGCTACTGTGCCTAGTTTTCTAAATTTTCAAGGCATTTGAAGCTTGCTCCTTAAATGCCCAGAATTAGTCATACCTATAAGAGACTTTGATTAATTTTGAACGTGTGTTCTAGAAGTACACAAGTCCTTAGACTTTAAATGTAAAATATTAACTATTTTATAAGTAAAAATATTTGGTGAATAATGGTAATAATAACATTAAACTTGTTTATTTAGGTCTTACGGTCTTACTGTTTTTCTAATAATGCTTCATGGAACAAAGCTTGAGGAATTTTGATTTACTTTATGAAACTTTTTCCTGTTAGATGTACTTGGAAAGATGTGCTCAATGAACAGGAAACTGGAATGAACAATACAAGTTTTGAAATTCCATTTTTAGTTCTCCATCATACTGTGAGAAAAATAGCTTTTCTCCACCAGAAATAGTTATTTGGTCAGGACTCTTGTAAAGGATGATTCCAAAAAGTAGGACACTATCCTTCCTTGTTAATGGATACTAATTTCAAGCAAATATAATGCACCTTAGTTTTTAAATAAAGATCTGATGAAAAACAAGAAAACAAGGTAATTTTTAAATAATATCTATTATAGCTTTCTGGGGAGGTCCCCCTGCCCTCCAGTTGACTTCATTTCCTTGGTATTCTTTTGCTACTTTATACATCTGACTTCTCACAATGTCTTTTAGTTCTGCTCACACACAAAACTATATATTCTTCCTGCATAGACACTATCCCTGTCACTCAGAATACAGCAGAATTTCTTCCAGGACTTTGTACTTTTATAACTGCTTTCATCCATGGATCTCATAAAACCTGGCAAACATGATCTCATTATTCCTCGGGATATTCCTGTGAAGTTGGTGGGTGGCCAGTATTTTGTAAAGTGCTTTACCTAGTTTACATAAAGTCTTACTCTCTGTATTATGCAGCTTTTATGAGTGAGTAATGTGACCAAGGACACAGAAAATACAATGCAGACCTATGAAAAGAACTTGTGCTAACAAGAAAGGCCCAGCACCTCATCTCTTTAGATGTTGCTTCTCCTCTGTGTTGTAACAGCTTGTTGCTCAATTCTGACATATCGTTTTTACCATTATTTATTTATATATTTATTTTTATTGCTACAGTCTTTATGAGGATTAGGTTATTCTGCAGTTATTTTCCCTCTGGGTTTCAGAGATGAACAGTCTACATAAAATACATAAAATATAGTGTAGGGTCTTATAGAGCTACTAAAATAACTTAATCATTAAACAACTTCATTTATTTTTGAACTACACATCAGGAATCAGTGAGTTCATTAACACATTTTATCATTAGGAAAGAAAAATCTTTAGTTTCAGGATAATGGTTACTTCTGGATTTAGGAAGGGTAATACAATACAGAGGGGCTATACAGAGGATGTTAGTAATTTTATAATATTTATTGCTTGAATTGGGTGTGGCATAAGATATATTTTAGGTTATTATTTATAGCTTTTTGTACAGCTCCTATTTCATAATAATAAATTAGAAAGGAAGAAAAAAACATGTGCTCGTGGTGTTCCAAGCAATGAGCTCGATCATGTGAGAAAGCGATCAGGGACGGTGATGGGGTGCTTGAATAGCTGGAATAGTTGTTAGGTATGTTTATTTTATAATTTTTAAAAATTTTAAAATATTTTATTTATTTATTTGAGAGAAAGAAAGTGACAGAAAGAGAGAGCGCACAAGCAAGGGGAGCAGGAGAGGGAGAAGCAGACTCCCCGCTGAGCAGGGAGCCCGATGCGGGACTCAATCGCAGGACCCTGGGATCGTGACCTGAGCTGAAGGCAGACGCTTAACCGACTGAGCCACCCAGGTGCCCTAATTTTTTGATATCTTATGTCGAATAGTCTGTTATATAGAGAGGAAGCATTGAATAGCATGTGGAGAGTTGAAGCCCAGAGAGAAAATGAGATGGACTCTTGATTTGGAAGTGAGTGAAGTATCGATTTTTTGTGAGGTAAGGGAGTAGGTAAGATTTCCTTGAGAGTTCAGCTTGTAGATGAGTGAGAGGAAGAAAGGACAGATTTTATGGTGAGATAAAGCAGCTTTAATGAGAGAGGCCGAGGAAAAGGAGTCATGTAATAAAAATGATATAATGGGTTTTCAGCTCAGAGTGGAACAATGTGCCCTAGGTCCTGCCCCTGTTCTTCTTTAAGGGACATCAGAGTTCTCCGTAGCTTTGAAGTGTCCTAGGATATTGCAGGCAGACAATCTCCAGCTATTCTTTAAAGATGTTTGGTTGTGAAGGGAAGAGAGGGATAGAGACCAGAGATAGGGTAATCACAGGAGGGGATTTGGATGTGTTTCTTTTTTTCTTTTTCTTTCTTTTTTGAAACACATGGCAGAAATGTGAACATGTGTAAGTAGCCACTCAAGAAAAACAGGAAAAAATTAATGATGCAAGAATGCAGTAGCCAGGCTATTACTTTGTTAGGCGGCAATTGATAATAGAAGCACATAGAAATCCCTTAGAAATAAAAAAGGCAAAATCATGTAGAAGAGGTTGATCTCCATAATTTGAAAGATAATAATAAATATAGCTAATATTCATACTTAATGTAGAACAGACACTCTTCTGCCCACATGACATGTATTAAGTCATTTAGATCTCACAAGTCTATGACATAGTACTATTATTATCCTCCCAATTAACATGTAAGAAAATGAGACACAGAAAAGATGAGTAACCTAGATGAGATTTGAATCTTGGCCATCTGCTTTCAAATTCTGAGCTATTAAAGACCATGGTAGACTCTTGTTTTAGGATCTTTGAGGCAGAAGAAAGCAAGCATGAGTAAATGAAACTTAGAGCCCAAAGTGACAATGAGAATTTAAGCTCTTCATGAAATTGTGAGGATAATAAAGGGCAAAAATGTGTTTATTAACCTAATAAAGCCACACATGATTTTCCGGGTTACTCCGTTTGAAGATATTTTCTAGCAATGCTAATATATAGGGTAAGATATTCTTCCACTAAAATTATAGGAAAATTCATTTCCTGATATTTACAGACACATACATGCAATAACCTTACAAGTAATCAAATGAAGCAAATGCCTAGATTTTTCTATTATAGTGCTCACTAGCATACTTCTGAAATGCAGCATGTTTAAATAATTTTCATAAACAAAGTCCTAGTATTAGGCAATATTTATAAGGAATTGAAATATCTTTTCATTTGTCTATAACATTCACTACTAAGGTTTAACAGACATGAGCTTATAGGGAAGGACATTTTCAAACTATAATAAAACTAAAGAGGAAAAATAAGTGTTTTTCCTGATTGTGATACTAAAAGCTTTTCCTGAGCTGAAGATAGAGAACACACGAGAGCCATAGGTACAGATGGAGGGTGATTAAGACTGAGCAGAAACACCAGAGAAATAAATATATGTTTATGCAGATATATATATATATATATATATATATATATATATATATATATATACAGAAGTCTGCAGTTCAAATTGAAGTAAAGAAACCAAACTGATCTTTGATTTCAAGAACCAAAAAGCATCCTACTTGCAAAGATAAAAGTGGATAACACCTCATCAAACAGAAAACTATAATTCGTGTCATTCCATGTGCATTATCTACATATGGACATAATGTTGAGATCAAGGTAGTTTTCTGTCCTATTTTTTCCTAAATAGAACTATTTTTTATAAATAAAATTATAACAACAGTGAATCATAAATTATTTCTAAAAGCTATAAAATAAAAATGCTTTAAAAAACATTTAAAAAGTGTACTTAAAATAGAGCTCTCATTTCTTTTTAAATGAATTGTCTTTCCAATTCTACATTCTATTTCAAATTTCATATTGTACTTTCTACTCAGTTATTATATATCTATGTCTCTTTCTAGATTTCTTTCTAGATCTTTGTTCCATTATTAACTAATATAGATTACAAATTAGCTTAAATATATATTTTAAAAAATATTTTAATATTATTATTTCATACATGATTAATGTACAAAATTTTGAAAACAAAAATGAAAAAATAAGTGTATCTCATAATCACTGCACTCAGAGGTAAGCATTATTAATATTTTTTCATATAGCTTTTGAATATTTTTCTATAAAAATTTGTTGTTTAAAATGGGTGCTTATACTGTAAATACTTTAAAAACACTTTATTTGAAGTATTTCAAGCTTACACAAAATTAAGAATAAAAACACTACGGCAAATACTCAGACGTCCTTTACCCAGATTTAAATACTGTTACTATTTTGTGCCATTCACTTTGTGTACATATGTTTTAATTCTGTCTTTTGTCATTTAATATGTTCCAAAGAGTTTAAATATCAGTAAATATTCTTCTGTAACTTAACTAGCGAATGAAATATTTAATTGCGTGTTTATAATATGGTAAAACCCTAATGTAAATGCTTTCGATGTATCATCTTATAAAATCCTAAAATAATTCTATTTTATGCAGATTTATAATCTATATATTTATATGTGATTCTATTTTATGCATATTCTATAGAGGAAGAAATGGAAGATGAAAGAATGTCTAAGGACATCCAGCCAGTCAGATGAGGGACTAGGATTTTAAATCAGGTGTCCAGACTAGCTACTTTTTGCTGTATAACAAATTACTATAAAACCTCATGATTGGAAAGTACACACGTTTATTATCTTCCAGTTTCTGTGGCTCAGAAATCTGGGAGTGCCTTTGGTCGGTGGCTCTGGCCCAGGATATCCCAGCAAACGTCAGTCAAGGTGCCACCAGGACTGCAGTGCTCTCAAGGCTCATGTGGATGAGACTACTTCCAAGTTTGCACAACTAGGTGTTTGTCAGGCTTCAGAAGATCTGTTCCCAAGTTCACCATTGTGGCATCTGTCTTCCCTTGGAATGAATGATCCAAGAGAAAGTGAGAAGTAGCTTCCACAGCAGAAGATGCTGTCTTTTAGTAACCCAGTCTTTGAAGTGGCATCCCATCACATCTGTCAGTATCTGTTCATGAAAAGCAAATCGATTTGTCCAGAGAACACTCACAGAGAGTCAATTAGAGGTCATTCATTAGGTCATTGTGTGCTGTCTTCGAGGCTGCCTACAAAACCAGGCTTTTCTGATGCCACTATCCATGCTTCTAATGATCACCCATCACACTCTCCTACTGTAAAAGGTATTACTCTTGGTGAGAATCCATCATATTTTGTGTACCAGTTCCAGAGGCTGATTATTCAGGTTGCTCCCAACTTTCATTGCTATTATAAACTTTGTTGTCATAAATAATACTAATCCATTATTATTTCCTTAGGAGTTAATAAAATAAATCATCTATCTATCATCTATCTACCTATTTATCTATCATCTATCTAATCTACCTTATATCATTTGACATTTATTTTTTTTTAAAGTATTGAATTTAGAGTAAGAAGATTAGGTTGTGGGATAAATGAAAACCCATTTCATTTCTGAAACACTATGTTTTCACCTATAGACTTAATTCTTTAAGGTCAGGGAATGCTCCTTGTTCATCTTTGTATCCCCAAATCTTATCGTAATGTCTGATATTTTTATAGGGGCTCAGTACACCTACTATGTCAGAAACCTCATAAAATGTAAATGAGATATTGAATGAGAAATTATTTGGAAAATTACAAAAAGCTATAAAATTTAAAGTCACTCCAGACTCAAAAAAAACACCTCTTTTGTGCTCTAGTTGGTAATCTGTACAAAGGTATTCAGATTGGTATTAATTTATTTCAACACATTTTTCTAAAATCCATTAATTCTAAGTGCCATTTGTCAAATATATGTCCAAATATATTCTTTTTGAGAGTTGCCTCTGTTTGAAAAGCTATTTTATAACACAAGGCAATGTTGGCATTCTGAATAAATGAGATGTTTGTGATATATTTGTGTACTATAATTTAAATCAATTATTTCATTAAAAAAAGAAGTATTGACTTCCAGGTATTTTTTTCCAATACGACAAATATTTGTTGAGTTTCCATCATGTGTCACACACTGTCCTTGGTTTTAGGACTATAATTATAGTGAACACGCAAAGGTCACGTTCTCATAAAGCAACGCTCTAATTTTTGGAGATGGATGCTAAACAAATAAATTTATAATATTTATTTTGATAAGTACTACCAATATAAGTTAAGGTACATTTCTATTAGGTATGATAAGAACTTCATATGTAGGAATAAAACATGTATGTTTTTCATTCAAAATCTTTCAACCTTGCAAGTTACTGGATTTGCAAATGTATATGGGTCACTTTACAATGGTTGCATCTCTCAAAAGATTAATTCTTGGATAGTCTATTTATACCACACTAATAAATAACAGGGAGACAAAGCAATAAACATGGATTTTTAACATGAGCTCGCAAACCCTAGGATCTTGGGTCCACCAATTAAAATAGTTAAGCTATATGACACTTATAGTCACTTGTGTGGAATAATATTTAAATAAAATATAAAATATTAAATAATATTCTATTTACCATATTCAATTTACCAATGGTCCAAATAGTTGTTCAAATTAAACTAATGGATGGACAATGTTGTTTTTGGCATTTACCCAGTGCCCTAAAATGACAAAGGGTAATTTTTCTTTTTCCATCAGAGTTATGCCAAACCATATATATATGGATTTCATATCTAACTGAAAACAATTTTAGTAAACATTGAGTAATACCAAATTAGTGGGGTTTTTTTAATATATATATACAGTGAGCACTAGCTATCAGACTCCTTTGGACAACTGCATGATAAACATTGTTTTGACAAGAAACTTTCTATACTACTGAATGTTTCATTTTTAAAACAGTGTTTCCTTCATGAATTTACTGCTTGTCAAAATATTTGTTTGAATGATGTAGACACCAGTGATGTGTTCTTTGATTTGATGTGGTAAGAACTAATGATTTTACGGTAAAAGGTAAGCATTTTGACATTTTAGTTTTTATTTTGTATTTTTATTAAACTTTTTATTAAAGGCATGCTGTTACTTATAAACTATAAACTTGGCAAACGGGACATCTAGCATCTTGTCTGGCAGTAAAAGCAAATCATTATTTTATTTTAATTCATTATCAGCTGTAAAAGGAAAAGAAGTCACAAGTCGATATTAAATTAAACATAAAAGCAGAGACCCAAGGGCTGGTAAGTGACAGGAGATGCTACTTTTCAATGTTATATTTGGAATGAATAGATAAAAATTACAGTCAGGCAGGCATGTTAGTTTGAACTTGAGACAAATTAAATGTTTTTTTTTCAAGTAAACAAATCATTATAACTCTTGGTTTGCAAAGTTATGGTAGGTATTTTATGTTTCATAATATCATAGCTACTGACTAAAATCCAATAAAATTTTATTTGTAGAGGACCTTGAGGCCACTTGCATTTTTTCCAATAAACGTTAATAAAAAGAAATTTCTGTTATTTATGTTTACACACATAAAGAATTTAAGAGCGATGCTCAGACATCTGGTGAAGTAAAAACAGTTTCATAACCAAGGTGAACTAGGGTGAATGCCCCCATTAATGAGGTTAGAATTTGTTATCTTAAAGATTAGTTTTCACTAAAAAAAAATGATTTGTTCAATTAGATGTCTGCACCCAGAGAGCTATCATATAGTAGGAAGAGAAATAAATTTATGTCCAAATGGCTCAGTTTAAGTCTATTTCTGCTATCATTGGGCTATAGTCAAGTCACTAATTATAGTTTTTTTTATTAATAAAATATGAATTTGTGACAATTCAATAAATTAAATTATGGGAAAATTTGAAAAACATGTCTATATGCAAGTGTAAATGTTTAATGTATATACAGACTTTTTAATTATTTTAAGTTAATAATAAATATATTAGAAATAAAATCATAAGCTGTATACTAAAAATTAGATTTTTAAAAAAAAGATCTTATTTATTTATTTGACAAAGACAGCCAGCGAGAGAGGGAACACAAGCAGGGGGAGTGGGAGAGGAAGAAGCAGCCTCCCAGCGGAAGAGCCTGATGTGGGGCTCGATCCCAGAACGCTGGGATCGTGCCCTGAGCTGAAGGCAGATGCTCAATGACTGCGCCACCCAGGCGCCCCCCTAAAAATTAGATTTTTTAAAAAGAATGTATTTCTACAGTTTCTGAGTCTGGAGGATAATGAAGGTAGTCCAAATTTCTACTCTTAACATCTTCTGAGAGAAAGAGATAGAGGTAGAGGTAGAGAGAGAAGGAGACTGAGAAAGAGTGAGTGCAATCCAGGAGACAAACATACATGGCCGACCTTTAAAAATAGCTAGAGGCAGGGGTGCCTGGGTGGCTCAGTTCGTTAAGTATCTGACTCTTGATTTTGGCTCAGGTCATGATCTCAGGGTCCTGAGATCGAGCCCCATGTCGGACTCTGCGCTGGGCATGGAGCCTGCATGAGATTCTCTCTGTCTCCCTCTGCTCCTCCCCACCTGCTCTCTCTCTCTCTCAAATAAATAAATAAATCTTATTAAAAAAAATAGCTAGAGGCAGAGATTATTACAAACACCAAACTCCAACAGAACTCTTCCCAAGATGCCCACATGTCAGGGGAGAGGGGACTCAGGAGAATATGAGAAAAGAGAAGAGGAAGGTGGAGAACATAGATGGCAACTGTTTAAGTCTGGGAACTGGTATTTCAGAACACCCACTATAAGGTAGGAGCTTGAAGGTATATGGGACAAAGGTGGGAACTTCTGAAAAGCACTGCCACAGGGAAGGTCAGACATGCGGGGAAGTGTTAGTACCTCATGTGTAAGTGACAGTGAAGGTAAAGAGAAAAGTAAGAGGGGAAAATTAAAATTCTTACAGGAAGGAATGAAACAACATATGCCTCACCACTCAACCAGTCAACGAAATTATTATACTTTACTGTATTGACCGAAGAATGTGTACTTGAACTAGAACCAGTGTTAACAAACTTCTAGAAAGAGAAAAAACAATCAATTCAAATCATACAAATCTGATTTTAAAAATTCAAATAAAAATGTTTCAGCTGATGAAATCACCCCAGGAAGAAAACAACCAAGGATCAAAAGAAAACTGAGTGTCACACAATACTCAAAAGTGAATTAAACATCCTCAAACAAGCATTTGGAGATATTATGAAAAGATGATCAGTAATTTAGAATCTTGGTGGAAATGGAACAAAATATAATCAGGAAGAATTAAAATTACATTCAGTCAAAAAGTAGAAATGTACAGTAATCAAGACAGTGTGGTATTGTTGAAAGAACAGACAATAGATTAATGGATCAGAGAGCTTAGAAATAGACCCACATAAATATAGTCAATTGATCTGTGACAAAGGAGCAAAGGCAATGCAAAATGAAGCAAAGGTTATCTTTTTAAGAAATGGTGCTGGAACAACTAGACATCAAATGCAAAAGGAAAATCTAGACACAGACCTTACATCTTTAGCAAAAATTAACACAAAATGGATCACAGACCTAAATATAAAATGTAAACGCATAAAATTCCTAGAAGACATCATGCGAGGAAATCTAGATGACCTAGGGTGTGATAATTACTTTTTAGGTATAACATCAAAGGCAGGATACATTAAGGAAGGAACTGATAAGGTGGGATTCATTAAAATTAAGAACCTCTGTTCCGTGAAAGACCATGTCAAGAGAATGAGAAGACAAGCCACTGACTGGGAGATAATATTTGCAAAAAAGCAGTTCTGATAAAGGACTGTTATCCATAGTGTACAAAGAACTCTTAAAACTCAAAAGTAAGAAAACATACAACCCAATTTAAAAATGGGCCAAAGACCTTAACAGAAACTTCACCAAAGAAGAAATACAAATGACAAATATGCACATGAAGAGATGCTTTACATGGTATGTTATCAGGGAAATGCAAATTAACATAACAATGAGATACTGCTACCCACCTACTGGAATGGCCAAAATCTGGAACCCTAATAATATCAAATGTTGATGAGGATGTGGAGCAAGAGGAACTTGCATTCATTGCTGATGGAAATGCAAATTGGTACAGCCACTTTGGAAGGCAGTTTGGTGGTTTTTTACAAATTCAACATTTTCTTACCATATCAGTCAAGCTCCTTGGCATTTTCTCAAAAGAGTTGAAAATATGACCACACAGAACGCTGGACATGAATGTTTTTAGCAGCTTCATTTATAATTGCCAAAACTTTGAAGCAACCAAAAATTCTTTCAGTAGGTGAACAGATTAAATAAACTGTCTACATCCGAATAATGGAATACTATTCTACGCTAAAAAGAAATGAGCTATCAAGCCGTGAAAAGACTTGGAGGAAACTTAAATACATATTACTAAGTGAAAGAAGCCACTCTGAAAAGACTAAAATGCTACATATTGTACAATTCCAACTATATGACATTCTGGTAAAGGCAAAACTATGGAGAAAGTAAAAAAGATTAGTGGTGGGACAAAATGGACCACAGAGAGTGGGAGATTCAGGCTTCCAGTTTGGAATGAATAAGTCAGGGGAGGAAAAGGCACAACATAAGAAATATAGTCAATGATATTGTAATAACAATGGACCAGGATAGAAGGTACCTACCTACACTTGTGGTGAGCATAACATAATGTATAAATTTGTCCAATCACTATGCTGTACACCTGAAACTAATGTAACATTGTGTGTTAACTGTACTCAAATTAAAAAAAAAAAATCAGTGATTGCCAGGGATTGGGGCAGGGAGAAGGGATTTTTAGGGCAGTGCAAATACTCTGTATGATACTCTAATGATAGATACATGCCATTATACATTTGTCCAAGCCCATCCAATGTGCAATATCAAAAGTGAACTGTAATGCAAGGTATAGTCTTTGGATGATTATAATGTACAGCACAGGTTCCTTAATTTTAACAAATGTACCATTCTTGTGAGAAATGTTGCTAATAGAGGAGGCTGTGCTTGTGTGAGGGCAGGGAGTATATGAGAACTCTTGCTACCCTCCCCTCAATTTTGCTGTGAGCATAAATCTGTTAAAAAAAATAGTCCTAAAAATTGTATGTATTTAAATTGTACAATTTGGTGATGTGATACAGATATACTTCGTGAATTAGTCACCACAATCAAGCTAATTAACACATCTCTCACCTTAGATAGTTACAATCTTCCCTTCCCTCTCCTCTCCTCTTCCACCTCCTCCTCTCCCCTCTCCTTCCCTTCCCTTCCTTTTGCTTTTTGTGTATGGGATGAGAACACTTAAGATCTACCTTCTTAGCAGATTTCAGATACACAATGAAGTAGTATTAACTGAGGTCACATTGTTGCATATTAGATCTCTGGAACTTACTCATCTTGCATAACAGAAATTTTGTTTCCATTGATCCCCATATCCTCATTTCCTCCTCCTCCTAGCCAGTGGAAACCATCATTAGACTCTCTGGTTCTGTACAGGTGAGATCATGCAATACTTGTCTTTTGGCATCTGACTTTTTTCACTTAGCCTCATGTTTTCCAGGTTCATCCACATTGTCACACATGGCATGATTTCCTTATTTTTAAGGCTGAAAACATTCCATTGTATGTATATGTCACATTGTCTTTATCCATTCATGTGTTGATGAATATTTAGGTTGTTCCCTTATCTTGAAGATTGTGAATAATGCTGAAATAAACATGGGGGTGCAGCTGTCTCTTCAAGAACCTGCTTTCATTTCCTTTGGATATATCCACAAAAGTGGATTGCTGGATCATAACGCAGTTCTATTTTTAATTTTTTGAGGAACTGACATACTATTTTCCACAATGGATCAGCTACTTTTTGTTTTGTTTTATTTTTTTCTAGAATGTTTTTGTCTTCTTCTCCCTTCTCACCTACTGCTTTCTGGACTCCAGATACATTTATGTTAGACAACTAGATACTATTTATAAGTCACCATAACTCATTTTTTTTGTTCAGTGCTTTTTTGTGTTTCTTTTCAGTTAGTTTCTACCAAAGTGCTCATTGATTACTATACTACAGTGATTTGACACCTATAATTCCATGTAGTTTTCCCTTTTCCATACTGTATTATTCATCTCTAGAAGTTCTTTCAGGGTTCATTTTATATTTCCATTTCTCTGCATATTTCGTTCATATTTTTTTCCTTAAATTGTGGTACATTGTTGTAAGAGCTATTTTAATCTCTAGCTGTTATTTCTGGTGTGTGTGTGTGTGTGTGTGTGTGTGTGTGTGTGTGTGTTGACTAATTTTTCTCCTGGGAATTCATTACATTTTATTGCTTCTTTGATCTTGAATATTTTGGATTTTATGTTTTTGTGTGTCTGGATTTTGTTATCTTTCTTGAAAGAGAACTGGAGGGGCGCCTGGGTGGCTCAGTCATTAAGCATCTGCCTTCGGCTCAGGGTGTGATCCCAGAGTCCTGGGATCAAGCCCCACATCAGGCTCCTCCACTGGGAGCCTGCTTCTTCCTCTCCCACTCCCTTTGCTTGTGTTCCCTCTCTCGCTGGCTGTCTCTCTCTCTCTGTCAAATAAATAAAATCTTTAAAAAAAAAAGAGAGAGAGAGAGAGAACTGGAGCTTGTGTTGGCAGGCAGTTAAGTTACTTTGGTTTAATTTTATCCTTTAGAGGCCGGTTTTTAAGATATATGGTGTTATGTGTAGAGTAGCCTTGACCTAGGAGGAGATAAGATTAGGTCATTGGTCTCTATGGTCTCTAACAGTGCCCCAAGTGATCTTTGAAAACTATACTCTCTGGTTGATTGAAAGTCGAACAGTTCCCAGAACTATGGTTGCTCTGGAAATCATTTCATTCCCAGTTCTCTGATCACTCCTGCTCAGACCGGTGGTTTCACCCTATGCATATACTTGTGTGTATTCAGCAGACTTAAAAGGATTCCTGAGACTTCTCTTATTGCATACTCCCTCTTCTGCATACCGTGCCACACAATTCCCACCTCTTTCAGTTACTTGATTCATTAAAACTATTATGCCTTACTTGGTTTTCCCCTTCCTGCTTATATAGCCCAGAAATTGAATACAGAGAGAAAGCTTGAGAAATTGAATGGTTCATCTTATTTGCTTCCTTTTCTGATTGTTTGTTTTTGTTTCTTGTTTGTTTGTTTGTTTGTTTGTTTTTGGTATGGGGTCCTCTACTCTCTGATACCCCATTATGTCCAGGAGCAAAATTTCATTTATCTATCTGTGCCTCTATTATCCATCCATTATCTATCCATCTACCTGATATTTATCAGTTTTATACACAACTATTTCACTTACATGTTCATCAGAGTTCATTAAATACTCTCTCTCTTTTTTCCCCCTTCTGTTAGGTAAAATGAAGAAATATAGGTCCCCAGTATAATCATCTGACTTTTCCTCATCTGAGTTTTTTTCCCCTTACTTTCTACTTAATTTAAGATAATTTTTCATAAAAATGTTTTTAGCTTTGTTTTTGAGCTTTTTGAAAACTAATTTCTCTCTGTTATGGTTTCCCTCCAGTTTCTAGATTTAGCAGTCTGCATGCTGACTTTTTGCTAGTAAAGTGTTTATGATATAATATGCTTATAAGATTTCTACTAGTAAAGCTTTTTTGTAAGAGAGATTTGAGGATATAATTGAGTCTGGTTCACAGTAACAATCACTATGTTAGTGTAGTCAAGCTTGAAAGACTTTGACATATAACATTATTTTGATAAGAAAGTCATTTTTGCTGATGTTCATGCAGATGAAATAAAAATCACCATATTCTTATAGTTTGCCTACTAACGCATGATAGTTAAATTATATTAAGGAACGATAAAAATAAATTAAGAAGGTTTTTTTTCCTTCAGTAAAACATTTGATTGCATGATTTGATTGATAAAATGAGAATAAATTGCTTTCTTTTGTACTCTTCAGAAATTGGTAATCATTGGATGATTAGCTGACAACTTTACATTTGAAATGTGCTGATTAGCTTGTTTTACCTTAATAACCCTATGATAGTGACCACCTTATCTTGCCCTTTAATTTTAAAATTAATGAAGTAATCTTTTATCATAGTCTTTTCCACTGTTCTGCCCAATTACTTTAGTGCTGAATGGTACTTTGCATTTTTGCTGGTCCATTAGCCCCATATCATGCTCTTTCTCAACTTCCATATTCAAATACAGGATAATTAAATGCTGTCTTTTAGCTTCTTATAACCTTGACACATAAATTCTCTTTTCTCAGTGGTTCAAATTAATGGATGAATGACAACCTACTGGAAATTGTAATGAGACATTACTATTTGTAAAATGTTAATGTACATTAAATGCTAAATAAGAATCAATAGTATATGGCTATTACCCGTATAACTGAAAGATATGGGATATGAAGTGAATATTAAACTTTTAAATTAGCACATACACATATACACACATATATATTTAAGATAAATGCTTTAGAAACAAAAACTTTGTTAATTTTCCTTTGCTCCCCAAACCCCGTGAAATAGATAGATAGGTAGATAGATCTATATATATATCTATATATAGATATATATCTCACATAGGGCACATGGCAAGGGGAACCTTATCAATGTTGGAAGAATGCATCAGTATAAGTGTTCCTGAGGAAGTGGAATATGAATTATAATTTGAATTATGAATAGAATTTAATCAAGGATAAAATATTTAAGGAAGGAAAAAAAGAAGAATATTTGTAGAGGTCTTGAGAGGAGAGATACGTTTAAGAACACAAAAGAAAGCCAGTGTAGCCTGAATAGAGATTATGCAAGATGATGTTGGAGAAGACTGCTAGGGGAGGTTGTAAATACAGAATGACAAAAATAAAGGGAATATGAAATGTGTGTTTATTTAATCATTCATTTAACATCTGCAGGGCAGTAACTATGCTCTGTGTTGTGGCGGTAAAAAATAAATAAGGCATGGCCCTTATTATTACTTCAAAGAAATCATGAACCTAGTTGAAGAAAAGGCACACACAACACGGATATGAGCAAAGAAAGTCAATCTAATGGATGAGTATTACATCAGCCACATTGGTAGAGATCTTTATTTACCATTTCCAATGTAAGCACAAATTAAATTGAAGTATATTCAGAGATGCAACTTCTAGAATGGTGGAGTAAGGATCTCTCAAAATCTGCCCCCTATAAAAATAATAAGACTTGCACATATGATCAAATTCAACTTTTTCTGAAATCTTAAAATTAATGAAAAGCTTGAAGAAACCCAATGATAATGTATTTTAAAAAGAAAGAAAAAGCAGAATCTCTGTAAGAACAAGTCTTGTATTTTACCTTGCCCTTATCATATCCTCCCCCACCCCAGCTCTGTTGTAGCCTTGAAAGCCAACACTCTCACAACCACAGGAACTAGGAAAACAAGGAACCTGCTAGACTTTGGAGGAGGCAGGACAGTTATATTTGGGGTTCACCAAAAGCATCACCCAAAAAAATTGTCACTATTTGACTTATCTGAAAATTCCCTGGAAAAGCTCAGTTTTCCAGGTTTGTTTCTATTTAACCTGACTCAGAGCTTCCTCTGTATGAACAGCCTACAGAGCATTTGTAAACAAAACAACAACAAAAAATCAGCAGTGATTGTTGAAGATCACAGCTGCCTGAGGTGGGATTATCAACTGGAGTTAAAGAAGGCTAAAAAAGAAATCCTAAGAGGAAAAAAAAAAAAAAAAAAATTGAGGAATCAAATGGTCATAGAGACCTTTGCAAACTCTTACATATATCTGGAAACCTAGAAGGACATGCACATATCCAGGAAAGATATAAAAAGACCCTAAACTCTTACCTCTGGCTGATCTTGAGGTTTCTGTCTGAGCAGAAGATGATGCCTAAGATAATGTTAAAAGTTTAAATGAACACAGGCTCAGTACCTTTCAGCAAAGAATGGAGATTTATGAGTTCAAAGAAGATAAGAATATCTCAGTGAAATTATTAGATTACCATGATAACCAAGCATGGAATTCAGTGGCCACATATGACGGGGAATTTCGACTTTACAGAATTAGTTCAGGAAAGTCACTAACAAGCAGACAAACAGAAACAACAACAAATCCTGGCAGGTGGGAAGGACTCTGATTTCCAGTGCTGCCAATATATATCATTTAGAACTTGAATATAGGTCAATTGAGATGGTCTTATCTAAGGATCCAAAAGAAGAAAAAAAGGATCTATAAATGGAACCTTATAGACCTGTAGGACACTATCAATCATAAAAATGTATGCATAAAGGGACTTCTAGAAGAAGAAGAAGAAAAAGAAGAAGAAAGAGGAGGAGGAGAATAAGAAAAAGGGGGCCAGGAGGAAGGAAACAGGAGCAATATTTGAAGAGATAGTGGTGAAAACTTGCTAGATTTGATGAAGAATATTAGTCTGCAGGGGTGCCTGGGTGGTGCAGTCATTAAGCCTCTGTCTTCGGCTCAGGGCGTGATCCCGGTGCTGTGGGATCGAGCCCCATATAAGGCTCCTCCACTGGGAGCCTGCTTCTTCCTCTCCCACTCCCCCTGCTTGTGTTCGCTCTCTTGCTGGCTGTCTCTCTCTGTCAAATAAATAAATAAAATCTTTTTTTTTTTTTAGAATATTAGTCTGCATATCTATGAAGCTTAAAAAACTCCAAGAAAGAAAACTCAAAGAAATTCACACCGAGATACATAGTCGAATTATCTAAAGCCAAAGACAGAAAGAGAATTTTGCAATCAAAAGAAAGAAGCAATTCACGAAGTCTTTGCAACTTTTTCCATTTTCAATGAGAAATTTTAGATGTTCCTCCAAAAATATGTCAAGTGGTATAAAGTTCCTTGAAATTCTTATTAAAGTACTAGACACAAAGAATTTGAAGACTAGTAATTTAGGATACAAGCAAGTCAGGATTAATTTTTTGAGTGGGAAAAGAAAACAACAGTGTGAAGGATATTTTTAAATCATTATTAGTTGATAAGTAATATAGAATATAGTAAAATATTCAAGTAAAAAAGTATATGAAAAGAAATGTTTCCATCTTACCCCAGATCCAAGTACTGTTAATGCTTTCTTTAGTATTCTACATATAAAAATGTAGATACATTTATTATTTTTTATAAAGATTAGCATAATTTATTTATTTTTGTTAGATTTTTATTTCATCATCATAAACTTAACTCTGCAATCCAGCTAGACCTGGAGGGGAGTAAGGAAAATATAGAACCCATAGAACTGCAGCCAGAGCACAAAGATTATAGGATATTTCCGGCAGAGAGGGGTGAAGGGGTGCTCTGCTGAGCTACAGAAGGAATGGTCTGGTAGTTAAGATAAAACACAAGTGAAATTTATTAGATTTGTCCACAGTCAGCAACTGTGATCTTCTTGCTGGTCTTGCCATTCTTGGACCCAAAGCCCTCCAGGCTTCCACAATATTCATACCCTCTTTCACCTTGCCAAAGACCACATGCTTGCCATCCAACCACTCAGTCTTGGCAGTACAGATGTAAAACTGGGAACCATTTGTGTTGGGTCCAGCACTTGCCATGGACAAGATGCCAGGACCCATATGCTTCGGGATGAAATTCTCATCAAATTTCTCCACATTGATGAACTTGCTGCCAGTGCCATTATGGCTTGTGAAGTCACCACTCTGGCACATAAATCCCGGAATAATCCTGTGAAAGCAGGAAACTTTACAACCAATCCTTTCTCCCCAGTGTACAGAGTACAGACCTTGTCTGCTGCCTTTGGAACTTTGTCTGCAAATATCTCGAAAGAGATGCGGCTCAAGGGCTGTCCATCCACCATGACGTAGAAGAACATGGTGGGGCTGACGATGGCTGGGCAGCGGAATCTGCAAGCCATAATTTGCTTTTTATAGTATAATCTGCTTATCTTCCATATCATCATCTACAGATGTTCCTGCCTCTGATTCTTTACAATTCCATAATATTTTATTGTAATATTCCAAACTACTTAGATGATTTTCAGTATTTGACTAAGAAAATTAGATTTAAGATTAACTTTCAAAGTAGTATTTTTCTAGGTGGACTTGATGTAAAAGGCATTGAAGATAGAAGAAACAATCATGGGTGAGGTAGGAAAATGTGAAACAGTGTAGTGCATTGCAAAGAATGAATGTAGTCTAGGATTGCTACAGCTGACTGCTCACATGATAGACGTGGTAGCAAAGCATGAGGTCCCACTGGGAGGCAGCAGCTTCTTGTTAAACTGTATATGTTACTTTCCTATTAAAAATATACACAATAGCCAACAAACGGAGCAATAAGAAAGCCAAAATCACTGAATTCCTCACATCTTTCTAAAACATAGCTTCTGTAAACAAAATATTTTAATAAACTTATGTGGGGTACTTATAATGTCTGAAATAATTTATGCAAACCAAAAAATAGTATCCTCCAGAAATTATGCAGATTGAAAACATCTTTGTACCAGTGTTGATGTCTTTTAAGTAATCACAAATTAATGAACATGGTCCTCATTATGATATTACAACAAATTTTTGTATAAAGTATTTCATAAAGTATTGAAATAAAGTATTGCATAAGTGTATAGGTAATGTTAAAGCTATTTATCTTAGAAATAAACAGAAATAAACTTAGAAATAAACAACTTAGAATAAACTTAGAATATATCTGAGAAATAAACCATTAACACTGTGTAATATTCACCACTGAAGGCTAGAATTTGTGATTGCTTACACATACAATCGAGCTATATTGAGCACGTGGAGAAGTCACTTGAACTGCTCCCTTCCCTAGATGTTAGATAAAAACACAACAGTAGCAACATCTTCAGACAACATCATGGCAGGAACCTTATTTTAAATCTTCGTGGTATCACAACCATCCTGTTAAACTATGTATTAAAGCAGCTTCCACAACACCATCTGTATACTAATGTGGGATGGGAGAATTTCTTCTTTGCCTACAGGAACTGAAATGATTGGCAGGGTGCCTCTCCCTGCCTGCGCACAACACTCTAGTCCTTGTAGTTCCCAGGGGACCTTAGTGTCATGAAATTTCAAACCACAGGAATATGAAACATAAAACCCTCATATGATAGATTAAAAAAAAATTCTTAAGAAGATTAAGCTACTCACCTAAGGGTCATACAGCAAGTTGACAAGTTGACATCAAAATTGAGATTCCAATCCAAGACTCTCATCAAAATTCGAGACCTTTGAAAAACTGTAATCTGTACTTTTATTAAATGTTACATAGACCAACATGGATTTACCAATAAATCTAAAATGTGGACAAATAATACACTTTTATACTTAAACGAAATGATGTTTTGTTAAACAAGTGACTTACTTGTTTTGTACTGTTAACCTCTCCGTGGCCCTCCTATTTGTTATTCACTCAGGTGTTCTCCAAGACGGAGTCAGTACCTGAAGAGTAAAGTATAATATCTGTACTTAATCTTAGACAATGTGTACTTTGAGCTGCATGGATAGTATCTCCTGCAAGCCATAAACAAATAAATAAATAAAAAGCCTAGAAGGAATCTTCTGCCTACTTTTCAGAAAATGAGTATTTATGTATTGGAAAGGGAGGGCAGAAGTTAAATCAACTGTATGTGTTATTAGGATTGTTCAAATAACAAAAAATCATGAGTCACAGCTGTAACTCTTGACTACTCTGCCCCCAGAGTGAATGGGGGGTCAGGGGAACGAAGAACATCACAAAATAAATAAGCGGTTCCTTTCGATTAATAAACTCAAAGGAAATGAGTGTAAACAGGGACCGACTCTCTAAAGCAATTAGAGATGAGGACTTCTGCCTGTGTGGCTAGAGGAAAATAGGTAAGGGACACGGTAACAGGTAAGAGGCAGTGCATATTGGTGTTCTCAAAACACTAAGTTATTGAAGAGAGGCTGCAGACACAGTAGCTACGTCTAAGTAGCATGGAGCAGGCAGAAGGGACTTGTAAGGGAGGAAAGAAGACCTATTGTCTACCAGTACCTCTGGTGTAGCTTTCCTCACACAGTTAAGAGCATCATGGATGGATAACTGCGTGTGTCTGGGAAAGAGGAGAGGGTGGGAGGGATTTGGGAGATTTTTCCATTGTATCACTGTGGAGACTGTATCTCTGAGACAATCAACTGATTTTGTCTGAGTACAAGTCCCAATACACAAATTTGTAATCTCTCATATTTCATAATATCCTAGCATAACCACATTTTATAATGAAGAGAAAACCGTGCACAGAATTTAATGAGAAAATCTGACTTGAAATAATATCCAGTTTCTCAAGGCATGAGACAGACCCGTATTTCTTACTGACATAGAAAATTGTCATTTTATCTAAATCAGATGAGAGAATATTTATTCCCAGGTGATCTATGTTTTATAAAGAATTTATATATTATTTAATGGCAACTCTCATAGAAGACATAAAAAACTGTTCTTATGGATGGTTATACTGTCATGGGCATTAACTACGTATATAATTAATGTTTTATTTATTTTACCTGCATTTTATAAAATTTAATATACTTCCATTTATGATCAGGGGTGATAGACAAGATTAATTTTTATAACTATAAAGAGTTGTCCATTTCCTCTAGGTTAACGAAGCCCAAGATCCCCTGATGCCTTGAAATATATATATATATATAATCAGACAGATAAATGCATATGATGCTAAAGTATGAAAATGGGTAAAAAGGAGGCAGGCCCTATAAATTCAGATAAGCATTATAATATATTGTCACAGGGAAAATTAATGGGAAGTTAACCAATTTTCCCTTAAGTCATATATCTATGACCAAACCAAGGATTAGAGGATGAATGCTAAATCCTTGTACGACTCTCTTATGACTCCAACATTTTCTTTTTCTCAATCACCACCAGCAGCACCTCCTTTTTCTAGGGGAAGGAACTTCCCAGAGCACGTTAGAAAGCCACATTACACAATCGGGTATTTGGTTCTCTCTCCTCTGCAGCTTCTTGTCTTCTGTTTGAATTCTAGGTCAAGACAGAATTGTTAAAGGGCTTATTTAACCCTAAATCAGAAGGAATCAATAATAAGGTTGCTATACCATTTGAGGGCATTAAATACGCACAGAAAGTATTTCTTTTAGACTTTCCTAGGAGGCAGAAATCACAGTAAAATTGACATTTGCAATTTTTCCAGCTAAGTTAAATTCCAAAAACATGATCTTTCCAAAAAAAAAAAAAATTCTTAATTTTCAGGAGCAAATGTGTTATGACTCAAATTTTTGAGGGGGCAAAATATGCAACAAATTTGCTTATGAACATTGTGAAATTACTTTGTGAAAAACAAAGCAAATCAAACTTTTATAAATATTTAAGCTTGGCCACTGTTAGGAAAATGTTTTATAGCAAAATAGGTTATCTGTACCAATTTTCTGATAATAAAGAGACTCTTCCTAATATATCTGATTGGAAAAAAAAATCTTGCATTTCCTTTCAACTTTCGTCAAAGTTGGGTAAAATAGATGTAGTAGCAAATGGCGTAAGTAATGATAGGAAGGACTGACTCAAGGGTGTAATCAGTCCGGGGGGATGATTTTCAGGCAGCATGAAGATCCTTTCCTTGGCGTATGGCTTTTGGCTTTCACTTCAAGTGCCGTGAGGTTGCCTCTCATATTTTATTCCTTTAGAACCACGTGTGTGTCCTGCAAAATGGGAGATCCTCTCACGGGAGGGTTCCTTCAGCTTTCCCACTATTAATTCTGATGTGTCTCCATATAAGAAAAAAAATGCACTGGTCAGAAACCTTCCCTCTAACAAGCAGAATTAGAAATGAACATTTTGAGAAAGTATCTCACAGAGGATATGTTTTTGTATGAAAAGAATTCCATCCAGAGATGAATGTTAGCGATGTTGTCAGATGTTTGAGATAAAGTGTCAAACCCATTTTCCGAGGTAACAATTCTTCAAAAGAAGGCTAAAGAAAATGGCATATTTAGCCTGTAAAAAGAAGGGCCAAACAAAATTATGTTTACTGTTATAACCAGCAATTAGCAAATAGCTTAATTAAAGAAACATGCGTGAAGAGTCTTTGTAAGCATATTTTCTATATGGTTATAGAGTGTTGGTTACACGAATGAGCTCTGAAATCAGACAGATTGAAATTGTGTTCCAGCCCAACCACCTGCTAGCTTTACGGCTTAATCAAATTAAAAATCTTTTATTTTACTGAAGTTACTTCTGAGCCTTTTCTAATATAAAATTGAGGGGTTACTAATGCAGAATTTTTGTTCAAAAACCCCTGTGTCTTGACTATCTGTCTTGGTTTATTTTTAGATGCTCCTACTAGAACATGATGTAAGAGGTGAGGAAGACAGAGAGAGGAATTGTTCTTCCTGAAATGAGATGTAAGAAATTAATAGCAGGTGCTCTGGCATATGAACAAACAGCCCCCGGAGGCCCAGTGTGAAGCAGCCTTTTTACAAAAAGACTAACTTACGCGTTATTGAATTCCTCCTAGGGAGTTAACAAATTTTCACTCCACAGGTTTTCTCTTGTTCATGTTGCTGTTATTTTCTTATCTATTTTAAATTTATTTTCTTATGATAAAATTGAGAGAATTGAGCGTCCCCTCGCTCAGTAGTAGCTCCTGTAGTGAAGTGAAAAGCTTTCTGCAGCCCAAAATATCAAATTCGCTCTCACTATGGCATTGTTTATTACTAGATAAAAGTTTGCAGATTATCTCTCCCTAATGCAACACAGAGGACCACTGCTTATCCTTATCCCATCCCATTCTTATTCTATGACCATACAAAGTAAGTCCTTTTTAAACGGAAATATTGAAGTATATGTTAACATCCTCCAGTCTTTTTGCAAGTAGTCAGCTTCATAACTCTTTGTATCTTAAAAGCATATTTATCAGTTGTTATTTATAAAGGCAACTATCATTAAACTTCATGAGGAATTATTATGTAGGATAAATAACATGTTGAAACGTATTATTAGCATTCCTGGGGAGGTTTCTTAATGGAGAAATTTAATTATATTTCCTCCGGTGCGTTAACTGCTGCTGCTGCTGCTGGTGTAGACAGAATCCTGGAGAAAAATAAACATAACGTTTCAATTATTATCATTAATATTTTAATATTAGTAAAGGTCACAATGCGCTTTTATATGCCACCGACTGAAACGCTGCTAATCACCGTGGCTTATTGATTCTCTTTGAGGATTAGTAGGAGCACAATGTAGTACAACATTTTTCATTATTCAAGATCAGTAGCCAATCCGAATAGAAGCAATATATGAATTTGGGGAAGAGCTTAGATCTTTGCAATTTTAGCTATTCAGCTCTTTGCTTTAAGGAACTTAGCCACTTTCATTACAAAAAAAAAAAAGAAAGATAGAGTTTGGAGTTTGGTTTTCTGATCCTATTTCATAATCTGGAATTTTCTAACCATTTCATGGTTTCTTCATTTTGCTGGATTTATTCAGTCTGAACAAAATACATATGAATGAGTATGAAACTTTCAGGAATTGAGAAATTAAATTGAAATATTGTTTTTGAAACATTATTTTGATAAAATATGGCTGGTGACTCATTCCAAATTAGATGGCCATATGGGAGTAGGGACTTCAGTATAGAGAGCTTTATTTTAATGAGAGATAATTAATAATGCTGTCAGGACAACTCTCTTTAGATGGTTGGTTTTACAATTTACCTCTTTATTTGATATTTTAATCTGTAAATTTTCTGTTACAAAATATGTTACATTATATGATTCTATTATTCTTTTATTATTTGAATCAAAAGGTGGTTTTAAAGCAGTTCTTGTGTGCAAACTTTTTTTATATCAATACAAAATATCAGTACAAAAATGAAAATTAAATATTTAGAAACAACTATAGAAATTTCACAGAGCAATTTTATGCCTACTGAATCTAAAAAATCTAGACTTGTATTTTGTATGTCTTTTTTTAAGATCTTTTACTTATTAGAGAGAGAGAGGGAGAGCACAAGCTAGGTGAGGAGCAGAGGGAGGAGCTGACTCCCCACTGAGCAGGGAGCTTGAAGTGAGGCTGGATCCCAGGACTCCAGGATCATGAGCTGAGCCAAAGGCAGCCTCTTAACCGACTGAGTGACCCAGGTGTCCTGTATGTCATTTCATTATTATTTTTCTAGCAATTCGTTTTGTTAAATTTTACTAAAGCATAGCTCCGTGATACGAAGATGATGGTGGAAATAAACTTGGTCTTTTTCCACAAACAGTTTAAGAAATTCTGTTCCAGAAGATCTTTGAAATTTGAGCCAACGTACACTTAATTTCATTATCTTTTTCTCTGCTTGTTCTTCTTATGGTATAAGAAAATACCTTAACAGGCCCAGTTCCTCAGGAAGGTAACAGAATCCCGTGTTCTCTGCCTTCAAGCAGGTTACAACCAAAATGAGATGAAAAAGGCCGGGCCCTGCAGCAGGACAAAAGGCAGTTCCCAGATTCCAAGCCCCTGGATCACCCTCAGGCAGCAACAAAAAGTGAATTTCCGTAACGCCGAGAGCTGCTTGTGGAGGTCCCTGCGCAGACCGCAGAGTTCGTGTTGCAAGTGAAATGCAAAACTGACACATGCAGTGTGATGCCAAGGCAGCTGCAGAAGCAAAGACAGAATTCTGGAAGCTCAGGCTTTGCTTCCCCCCCTCCTTGATTGTTGGATGCTGATACAATGTTTCCTCTATCACTCTGCACTTTATCACATAGACATTCCTTCCGGGACCTGATCTGGCAAAAACCATAAGGAAAGTACTTTGTCAATTGGTTTTTGTGGAGGAGAATCACTCCCTTAATTTATTCAAGAAAACGTCTAAGGATGAGATATAACTCAGAATTCATATTTTGGGACTGAGTTACCCTAGCCACCTTAAGAAGACCGAAGAATATCAGTGATCAGCAAATGAACAAAGAACTGTCCAGAGCAAGGGGGCAGGTATGTGGGAGGAGTGGTGATCAAAGGGACCGAACCTGGAAAACCCTCACAGAATAAAATCGTTACAAAGCCTCTTACTTAGTTTCTGTTTCCAGTCTCATTTCCCCTTCAATCTGCTTACCAAAACACTGCTACTAGAGTTTCACATCTAAAAATCTAACCTGATCATGTATGACTCCTTCTTTCAATGACTATAGCTTATTTATTTATTTATTTATTTATTTATGAGAGAGAAAGAGAGAGAGAGAAAGAGAGAGAGAGGGAGAGAGAGAGAAGCAGACTCCATGCTGAGCTTGGAGCCCTTCTCAGGGCCTTGAGATCATGACCTGAAATCAAGATTTAGATGCTTAACCGCTTGAGCCACCCAGGTGACCCCAGCAACTATAGCTTTTAGAATAAAAGCCTCTTTGACTTGACGCATAAATTAATCAGTTTCCTGTCAACCCCCATCCAACCACATCTATCTTCACCTCTCCTTCCATTTCTCAACATTTGTTAACATATGCATTGAACTTTCAGCTCCAAAGTAAACCATGCCTTCTTAATAGCTGGGTGTTAGTAGCTTACCAAAGTTTCTTTTTGTCTCATGGGCATGTCCATTGTGGGGAGGCTGTGGTCCTGCTTCATGTACCCTACGTTCTGGGATCCAGGCTTAAGGAATGGTTTTTTTCTCTAGGACACTGTGGGTCCTGTGACAGAAAAAAAAAAAAAAAAAAGTGAGATTCAGAAGGAAAAAAAAAAGTGAGATTGCGGTGGTTTATAAAACGTCTGCTTTTCACTTTCATCAACATTTTATTGCAAAAACAAGTCACATAGCCAAGGCTATTGTGTAAAGGAGGGGTCTCAGGAAAGGGCTAGTTGAGGAGACAAAGGCCATTTGTAAACAGTATTAGGTCTGTCATATCATCCTTCAAGAGTTAATGCTGTACCATAACACAGTCTGCTTGCCATTATCATACCTGTGACTCTGTAATCAAAACATCTGTGTCTGTTTCTTTCCCATTAGCTTGGAGGTGATTACAAATCTGTACTATGTACTTTGATAAATGGCATATATTTGGCACTCAAAATATTTGTGCATGGAAAGAGGGAAAAAGAAAGATAGGAAGGAAGGAGGGAAGGAGGGAAAGAAGGAAGGAGGGAAAGAAGGAAGGAGGGAAAGAAGGAAGGAATACAAGCTAGGAGTAGAAATAGTTTTAATATACTTATAGCATTGAATCCATTTAATAGAAAAGAAAAATTTGCACAAGTCAATAGTTTGATTATTTGGGCTATCAGAACATGTAAATATCTGAAAATACATATTTGACTTGAATTGTAGAATTATTATATCTTCATTATGAAATTTATAAGAGGCTCAACTCCCTTTGAGGACTAATGAATTCTTTTATCTTTTATTTTTCCTTTTCTTTTTTTCTTTTCTCTCCTCTTTTGCTCTCTTTACAGGAGAATTATGCCTGTGAGTGCCTCCATAAGCTATTTGAATCTTTTCCAACTTCCTCAGTTTATCAGTAATTTCCTGTCCGCTTGCCCTGCCTTTAACTTGGACCTGATGGCTATCAGTTTTATTGTTAATTGATTCCTTATTGCTCAAGAGTTTTTCCAATACTTCACAATATGGAACTTTCAATCTCTAATATTAGGACAATTAGCAGAAAATTCTGCATCCTACTTTCTGAAATTCTGTGGCTATTCTGATGAATTTCTTCATTTTGTTCTCCTCTTTTCTGAACCTGAAATTGCTTACAAAGTCCACGTTTTCTCTTTCATCTCGTGTTTCAAAGACACGTCTTTTTGCTTTGAAAGCTTACTTCTCCACCAGGTCAACTGAAGAAACAATTCTTCCTCTACAACTTCCTGTCACCAATCATTCTATTTTCTATCTTTAACGTTATCATTTCTGTTTTTTGATCTACAAACACACACACACTTCTCCACCTAAGTAACAAACAACCCAAACTCTCTCAAACTGTGCATTCCTCAAAACTAAACCTTTATTTATCTAATATATTGTGAAAGCAAAATGTGTGTAAACCTCCTCCAATCTGAAATACCTATTTATTTGGTTCTTCTCTCAACAACTAGGTCATTTTTTCCCCTATTTTTTAGCGAACTAACCAAATCATCGAATTTATTAATAATTAAGTGGCTATGCTTCGATCTTTAACCTCCTTAAATATGAAAGCATGACACTAAATTTCTTTTTATCTTCTATAGGTAAAATTTAATACAATGCAAATAACTATGTATAATAATTATAAATAATAAATATTATTTTTAAGATTTTAGAGAACTCTTAAAAAATATAAGAATTGAAAAACTGACATGGTGTCTCCTTCATGTTTCAGTATGATCCTCTGTTGACAGCTTTTCTTCTCCAATAAGAATATCTAATCTGAATACTAGTACCTCAGTATATGCCCATGATTCCTGTACTTCCATGACAGTTCATGTAATGGTAAAATTTAATAGAGCTTACAATGTAAGTATCATCATTCTGGTAACCCAAGAGTAACTTCTTAAACATAATGGAATGTTTTATTTTTATTTCTCATATATTAAGCAAAAATAAATACAAACAGTAAATATATGAATAATTAAACAAGCATATTTAAGTAATGCTCAATTCAAAAGTCATTTTTTCATTTGAATAAAGATTTAGCATTAATACAATTCTCGATAGCTTTCATCACTTTGAACCTTTAGTTTTGCTTGGCATCTTCTAAATATTCCTTTTTTTCCTATGGACATACTACATATATGTAAAGCATGTTACATATGTAGAAAGACAGAGGAAGATATAGACTAGTAAATCGAGATTATTGATAGATGCACAGAATTGAAAGGATGAATGAGTGAATAAATGAATAGATTTACAATTAATGATGGACATTTGTTGATACATAGCCATATCCCATACTTTCTCGTTACAACAAGCACCTAGATTTTACTTTGGAGAACCAAGTCATACTTTCTACGCTTCAGACAGCTATTGAGTTTTGATTCCATCCTAAACTTCAAGGATTGGCTTAAGCTAATCTTAAACCCCTGATTGGCTAAAGCCAATCTTAGTAATTCTCTTGTTGCTCTTGTTCTCGATGTTTGTCAAGGTGATTGTTCCAAACTTGCCAATGGTTTAAAACTAAGATAAACTAACAGATGCTGTTCCTCTGGCCCTAGAGATTGGTTTGGGGATATAGTTCAAATGGAGGGAAACCCATATCTTGGGCTTGTTGTAATTGTAAACTTGATGCAATGCTCTTCTCTTAGATGTAAATAAGTAAATAAATAAATGCATACATGTAGCCCGTATGGATAGCCCTCTCTGACAACTATGAGGAAAAACAGGCTAAAGATAAAGCCAACATAGTAAGGAAGACAGAATTGAAATTACAAACAAATGGATATGCAACCTTAAAGATATCAACCTGTGGATCAAGCAGAATATTCTGCTCTAGACTTTCCAGCTTGTGAGCCTATAAAGTCCCTTTATTATTTAAACAGGGTGAATTTTCTTTGTTGGCTCTGACCCATATTCTAAATAACATAGATAGACGTAGGTAGGCAGATAGGTAAACAGAGAGAAAGCAAGAGAAAGCGCACAAGCATCATGATACAGGATAAAGAAATAAGAAGATGCATTTGCTCTTAGAATAAAATGGGATAGGTTACTAGAATGAATATTTATCTGTGTGATTTATGAAAAATCTGATTTACTCGTTGCTAAAACACTTTAGTTTTCTAAATTATGCAACCAAGCATTTTATATATGACTATCTTGATCATCAAATCAGTTCACGTGGGTTACAGTTGGTGATCAATCTTCCAGTGCAATATTCAAAAGAATACAATGACCATATGCTAGTTGAGCCTGTTGAGTTGCATTTATTCCGATACTTTAATATTTAGGAAGTAAAAAGACATTTTGTTTTTTATTTTGCAATTTCTAAAAGAAAAGCAAAAGGAAATGTTTAGTTTTTAGAATATAAACTACTAGAAGTCTCTTAGTACAGTGGGAAGTCAGAAAACATTCATTAGAATCACAGCATTTCATGAAACAAAATTAAATATCTAAAATTTTTCCAAACAAATTCTGAATAAGATTTCTTATTCATTTTTTTCTCCCAATATTATAATAGCATCATTTATGATATAATAAAATAAATTATATAGATCTGGAAGAATAGGGATTGAATTCCAGCTCTGCCATTTAACAATTAGTAAGCTGAAACAAGCTAATAAATCTCTGTAAATTCCATATAAATTCTATCTACATTCTACATAAATGATAGCTATTATTGTTAACAGTATTGAATACTGATATATGTGTTTGTGGGCATGTGTGTGCGTATGTGTATGTGCATGGGTGTGAAAGAGAAAGACTTATTGTTAACCAGCAATGAGTCCTGGAATAAAGATACGTGTGTTTACATATATAAGAACAAATGTATATTATGTAAAACAAGTTAAATTAACAAATAAACCTTTCATTGATTATATAAATTTCATTTGATTTAGTAACTATCTTGCCAAATTTTTGAGTTCAATACATTTGGGGACCTGTGATTTTATTTCTACAAGTGACATTCCTAAAGTGGGCCAGCCACCTTGCAAATAGAATTTATTTAAAAAGTAAAACTTTATGAGAGAGAAAAAGAAAATCACTGCACTTGAGTGAAATATTTAGTTTGAAATGAAACTTCCAAATGTAAATTCACCACTCTTTCTGATCCAATCTTGCTCCCCAGAATTGCCATTCTCTTGACCACTCTCTTAGTAAATATATCACTCAATTACTTAAGACAGAAAACTGAACATGAGTTTCTTTCTTCCCTCTCACTCCAAGCTAATCACCAAATTGTATCAATTCTATCCCACAAATATTTCTCAAGTTTGCTGTCCTCTTCTCTCACCTCCCCTGCCATGCCCCTAAATCAGAACCTCTTTCATTCCTTACCTACTTTCCTTCAATAGTCTTCTCTATAGCTCTGTCATCCTGATCTCATTAAAGTGGTCTTCCTAAAATGTAAATCTTAGCCCATCCTTCACTTGCTCCTCATTAGCTCCTATTGTTGTAAAAAAAAAAAAAAGTGTAAATGCTTTCTTCACATAGTTTATGAGGACCTTCATGATGGTGTCTCACTTATCTCTCCAGTCTTTGTCTTCTATCCCTCCCCAGTCATCTTAGGATAAAATTACTTCAGTTTACTTCTCTCATATCTTGGGACACTGCCATGCTGCTTTCTATCACTCACTGGACCATAACTCAGCTGACCTGCTCCTGAAGGTCACCCAGCCTGTGTACTGCATACTTGCAGCCTCTCCTGACAGCTCAAAGTTTAGTGTGGGAATGTTTCTTCCATGAACAGCTTATCCCGCTGTGTCATCATTCGACACCTGTAATCCCCAACAGCCCCTGAGCTTCATGAACATAAGGACCATACTGACCTGTTCACATTGCGTTCTTCTCACGTACAGTGGTGCCTGCAGCATATAAATCAGATTCACTAAAGCACATTTGGTGAAATCATGACTTTTATAGTTTTAATACATTTACTTTGATGACCTAAACCTTCTTGGAGAAAGTGTTATATGTTAGGCAAATAATATCACACATTTTTTTCTCACTTAGGTTGAGTTGAAACACACTGAGTGAATTCCTTATAACTAGAAGAAATGTTGTCACTTGAGTCCCAGTAAGGCTGCCTCCCGACTCTGATATGACCTGGCTTCTAACACCTACATCTTTGGTTTCCAAAACAGAGTTGTATCCTGCAGCAAACCTTAGGGGCAGGTAGGAACTGAGCTGGGCATGGTTCCTGAAATTCTGTTGGAGAAGCACAGGACAAAGAAACCTTTCCTGGGAATTCCTCTGAGCTTCCAATTCTGAACCATGGTGATGTTTTATTTAGGAGTTCTGACTAGGCAGCCGATTTAGTGACAAAAGAATGTTGGGAACAAGTCAGTAAAGCTCCATTTGCTTCCCGTCTATGTGGAGAAACCCGAGAGCATTAACTGTTCCAGAAAAGGAATGGGAAACAAACAAGTTACTAATTAGCATGAAGTATTAAATTACTGTTACTTAAAACAGAATTTCTTAACTAAAAAATTTCATTTGATTATTATTTTTTTCTCATTAAACTTTTGTTTTAATGGGTCTCAAAATTCTGTAACAGATTTTTGGTCAAGGTGTTCCCATTAAAAAGTACTGATTTTAAAAACTAAAAACTTAAAACTGCCACACACACACTCACAAAACCAGATGGTCCACAAAACCTTCTCCTTTCCTTCTGAGGTTTTACGATCCATGGTTATCATTAACCCATCTTTTACTCTTAAATTTAAATGGCCAATTGACACAAACAGTCCTGAGACCACTCTTCCACCACTAATTAAGACTTGGGTGGCAGAAATTGGAGATAATATTTATTTAAACTTCTGAGCTTTCTGGGCAGATTTGGTGACCTCGACAGCTCCAACTGCCTTTTTATCTATTGCTCTGATGACACTTACAACAACTGTATGTCTCATGTCATGAACAGTAAAACGGCCCAGAGGAGATATGCTCTGAACACACAGGCTTGCCAGGAACCGAATCGTCATGAGATTTTAAGGACTTAGGGCCGTCTTCCAGCTTTTTCCCAGAATGACGATCAGTCTTCTCCTTCAGCTCGGCAAACTTGCAAGCAATGTGAGCGGTGTGACAATCCAGCACAGGTGCATATCCAGCTCTGATTTGGATGGTTCAGGATAATCACCTGAGCCATCAAGCCAGCTGCTTCCATTGTTGGGTTATTTTTGCGGTCACCAGCCACATTGCCACAACAAATATCTTTGACAGCTATGTTCTTGACATTGAAGGCCACATTGTCTCCAGGAAGAAACTCATGCGAAGTTTCATGGTGCATTTCAACAGATTTTACTTCAGTTGTGATATTGACTGGAACAAAGGTGACCACCATGCTGTGTTTGAGAACACCAATCTTCACCGGGCCCACAGGGACGGTACCACACCACCAATTTTGTGGATGTCCTGGAGGTGCAGACACAAGGGCTTGTCAGTTGGATGACATGGTGGCAGAATGCAATCCAAAGCTTCAAGCAGTTTGGTTCCACTGGCGTTGCCATCTTTGTAAACGGCCACCTTGAACCAAGGCTTGTTTGCACTTGGCTCCAGCCTGTTGTCACCATTCCGGTCAGAAACTGGCACAGATGCTACTATGTTGGACTTGTAGCCAATTTTCTTCATGTAAGTGCTGATTTCCTTAACAATTTCCTTGCATCTCTTCTGGCTGTAGGGTGGCCCAGGAGAATCCATTTTGTTAACACTAACAATTAGTTGTTTCACATCCAGTGTGTAAGCCAGAAGGGCATGCTCATGGGTCTGTTCGTTCTTGGAGATAACTGCTTAAAATTCACCAACACCAGCAGCCACAATAAGGACAGCACAGTCAGCCTGAGATGTGCCTGCCATCATGTTTTAATGAAGCTTCTGTGTCCTGGGGCATCAATGATGGTCACATAATACCTAGTGGTCTCAAATTTCCACAGGGAGATATCAATGGTGATACCATGCTCACGTTCAGCCTTCAGTTTATCCAAGACCCAGGCATCCTTTAAGGAGTCCTTTCCCATCTCAGCAGCCTCCTTCTCAAATTTTTTGATAGTTCCTTTGTTGATCCCACCTCATCTGTAGACCAGATGACCAGTAATGGTAGACTTGCCTGAAGCTATGTGTCGATGACCAAAATGTTGATATGGGTCTTTTCCTTTCCTGTTTTGGTTTAGGTTTAGTGGTGGTTTTCATGACGTTTTGGCAACACACTTGTTGTCATTTTATTATTTTAGAAAATTTATGGGGTGCCTGGGTAGCACAGTCGTTAAGTGTCTGCCTTCGGCTCAGGGCATGATCCCGGCGCTCCGGGATCGAGTCCCACATCAGGCTCCTCCACTGGGAGCCTGCTTCTTCCTCTCCCACTCCCCCTGCTTGTGTTCCCTCTCTCGCTGGCTGTCTCTCTCTGTCAAATAAATAAATAAAATCTTAAAAAAAAATTTAAATAGATTCCTATGAATGATGCATAAATTACATAATTATATTGTCTTCACATTTATGAAATTTGAAACAATTTTTTTCTTTCCCTAAGAAAGGAAAGCATATTTATTACTTATGTCACGTTATCTTTAATATCTTTCATAAATATTGGTTGAAGACTAGGAGAAATTATAAGAGCTTTTAGGGGCACCTAGGTGGCTCAGTCAATTAAGCGTCCAACTCTTGATTTCAGCTCAGGTCACCATCTCTTGGGTCGTGGGATGGAGACCTGCATCAGACTTCATGCTCAGGGGTGGGGGAGTCTGCTTGAAGATGCTCTCCCTCTGCCCCCCCCCCCCACTCATGAGGGTCCTCTCTCATTCTCTCTTTCTCAAACAAATAAATATAAGAAGAGCTTTTAGGAAATAAGGTATAAAAGAAAATATTAGTAATCTAGTATGGACATATTCTCTGTTAAAATTAAATTTTGCATTACAATTTTTTAAAAAATCTTAAGGATTGGTAGACTGCACCAAAGAAATTTTGAGATCAGGAGAATATAAAAATCAGAAATATTAATCAGAGCTAATCTAAATCTATGAAAGAAATTTAGTTTGGCCCAGATAAAGGAGAAAAAAAATGTCTCAAATTGATTTTTATTTTACCCATTCAGTCCCCTGAACTTTGATACTTAATTCTGAAAGGATGGCTTGATAATTGTTCTGCATATTGGATACAACACAACTGAAGGAGTATCTTTTTCCCTCACCCGGCTTAAGAAATTACATTCCCACTACATATACAAGGAAAATAACCCTCTCCCCATTTCTTCCTGTGTTCTCCAGGTGGTATAGTCTACACAGTATAGTGCCTAATAGTAACACATGTTACAAAATGGAAGTCTAGTGTTTTTGTCGTTTTTTTCTATCTTCTTTGCTACAGGCTATGGAAGACCAACTCTGCTAAAAATAATACTTAGCTCAATGAAGCGATCATTACATACTGGTAACAGAAGGGAACTCTGTGGCCAGCCTGTGCAAAGTGGGTCTTAAAATACATACATCCTCTGAATGGTATGTATTTTGAGTAACCGCAATTGTATTGCTTCAGGCAAAGTACTTGCAGACCTAAGACCAGACTAACTGGCAGAATGTGAACAATTAACTTTTGTATTAAATTAAAACTACTTCCTTTTATTTCAGTTGATCATAAGGCATAAAAGATAAAGAAGTTAAAAAATAGCTGAAGGGTGTAGGACAGAAAAAAAAACTTCACTATTTCAAATTTACTAGTAATTAAGACAGCTGTGTGAATAATAAAATATGCACAAGTCAATTTTCCCCTAGCACCGTCTATTCAGTGAATTTTGACCTGAATTTGTAAATAATCGTAAATTCACACAAGGAAGTTTGAACATTTTTTTTTTTAATTTAAGGAAAATATCGTATAAGTTCTTGTTTCTACCATATTTATTAATTGCAGAGAAGTTAAGTGATATAGTATTTTTAAAGAAGAAAATTAAAGTTGTTCAAACCCAGCAATTACTATTTTAAAGTCTGGATTTTAGTATATACAAATCTATTCAAAATTATATTCTATACAAATTTATTCAAATTAAAAATGGGGTAATGATACATGTACTATACTCTTTTTTTAAAAAAAAATTAAAGCTCTTATATATTTATTTGACTGAGAGAGCAAGCACAGGCAGGAGGAGCAACAGGCAGAGGGAAAGGGAGAAGCAGGCTCCCCGTGGGCTGGGGAGCCTTAGGTGGGCTCGATCCCAGGACTGACCATGACCTGAGCCCAAGGCAGCTGCCTAACTGACTGAGTCACCCTGGCTCACCTGTACTATAGTCTTTAAACTGCAAAAACAACATGAGTATTTGCATGTTAAAAACAGTAAGTCTCAAATCATGAATTTAAGGTTTCTGTAGTAGTACATATTATGATTCCTTATCATTGAAACTTTTAATTGCTATAAATGTTTTATTATTCTAAATAATATTGTTTTTCAGGAGCCTGGGTGGCTCAGTCAGTTAAGCCTCTGCCTTCAGCTCAAGTCTTGATCCCACGGATCTGGGATGGAGTCTGTACATCAGGCTCCCTACTCCTTGGGGAGTCTGCTTCTCCTTCTCCCTTTGCTACTCTCCCTCTCTGTCAAATAAGTAAATAAAATCTTTTTAAAAAATATATAAATAATATTATTTTTTAAATATCTTTATTCATAAATCTATGATTATTGCTTTTAAATGCATTGCTAAAATACATATATCTAAAACTATATAATACCTAAAATCATATATATATATATATATATATATATATATATATATATATATACCTAAAACTATATGCATATCTAAAAGTATATGTACCTAGAACTGTAACCAAACCAATGTGAGTTCACTCCTTGGTGAGTCACAGATACACCACGTGGAGTAGTCACATAAAATAAACTTTATTTGCAGTAAATAAGGAGCTCACAGGGAATAACTTCCAAAGCCATGTCTCCCCAAGCAAAGGTGAATGGGTTCCTTTTATTTAGGGTGAAGATGAATATTTAGGTAGAGAAACCTTGTCATCATATGAAGAGGCGGGCATAAGGCTGTGCAGGTGCCTTAAGGAAACATGCCTATACGTACATTGTACATTATGTAGAGGAGGCTGTGCTCCTCCTTGGGCAGAAATTTTAGTCTTATAATGAGGTAAAGAGAGCTGTTGGTCATTCTAGAGGTCACTTCATGGTCTCTCTGCACAGGTGTGAGCTAGGGGTTACAATCAAACTGGTCTGGGTGGTCTGGGCTGGTGGGAGGTCTTGCTAGGGCAGTTACTATCACTTGAGGGGTGGTTTTGGTTTCCATTTGTCTGAATTAAGAGACAAGCTGGAAAGAAGAGCTTAAGGAAAAATGTGGGACAAAGGTCAGTGAGTATAAGCAGGTGGGCAGCAGAGGTCAGGTTTGGGGGTCTAACTGGTGACAAAACTGTATATATAATATTATACATACATTTACATTTAAAACTGTATATATAATATTACATATAAACCATTATATATATATGTATATATATATATATACATATATATATATATAATTATTTACATCTCAAAGCGACAAAGAATTTATATAGCAAGTTTTCTAAAGTAAGTGTTCTAAAAAAAAGGGAGATTGAGGCCTATAATCAGGAAGAAATCTGTCTAAAATTTAGTCAAGCTGAGGAGAACATTAAGACCATCTTGGAATATAAATCAATCAGTCAATCAATCAGTAAACCAAGACTATGCTGAGATGACTTATATTTTCAGGTACTGTGTCACCATCACCATTAGCTCAGGTTACTTTCTTCTATCCCTCGCACTTCAAACTTTAGGCATTGTAGTGTTATAATTTGGTAACTGATATTTACATTATCTTCTCATGTGATACTTATTTATAATATACATCATCTGCTCTATCATCAAATTTACATGATCAAACTGTCGTCTTTCTGGCTTCAAAAATGTAATTGAAAATGTATGTAACTGGTAGCTAATGGGTAGGTTTTTATGAACTCTTTGATGTAAGTTATGAGGATTCAAAGAGAAATATTTTTGTATGAAGTAGAAATGTGAGGTCCTTTTGGGGAACAACAAACACATGCTTTCATTAGATTGCATAACAAATAACAGCCCTTAGATAGCTCAAGATAAAGAATCAGATCAGTTTTCATGTAAGAAAGATTGACAGCAAATATGAAATTAATACAAAGGCATTTACATGACACTCATGACTGAGTTTAAATTCATTTAGAGTGGTTGGTATCCAGAAGTTACTGTTCTTGACACTGCAGTTGTGGTTCTCATCCAGGAAAATTAAGTTGCCAAGTACTTTGTGTAAATTCCTACAAATTCATGTTTCTGCGTACATATCTCTGCTATTGTCTCTGCCACTGTATCATTAAGTGACCTCAGACGAGCTAATTAATCTTTCCTCTTTGCCTTAGCCTTTTCATCCATTAAGTGTGCCTACAGGGAGATCTGTCAGGCTAGTACATATAGTAGTTCCATCAAAGCATCACATTTCAAGCCAGAAGAGGATACAAAATAACAGTGGTGCCCAGCAGCTCTGTTTTCAGGCCCACTTTTATTTCTAACACCTGCACTTCACATCAAATTGCAAAGTACAGTTGCCTCTGGGAATATCTGGAGAATGTAAGTGTTAATGCCAACTCTTCAGCATTTTAGGATCATGATGTGAACAAAATAAATCATAATTATTGTTGTAATGCAACATTAAATAGGCATGCTCAAACAAGTTGTCATTAGTGGGCAGGGCATGGGGTAATATGGAAAATACCAGGGGGAGGGGTGCAAACATAAAATAAGGAAGACTAGTTCCCAAGCGAGATGGATGTAAGTTTCTGCTTAAAAGGAGAGAGGAAAAAGCAAGAGAAGGAAATATACAGAGAAAAGAAATACTGGCATGCATAGAAACACATTGTTACTTGTTTCTCTATACGCTCCTTTCATTCTATGAGATGTGACTGCTAGATTTCAAATTATCTTACTGAGACAAACACATAGACAAGGATACTTTACAGAGCTGGGATGATCAATAGGATGGCTGTCAACCTCGTATGTCCACTTTGCACTGGAAATGTGACTAATCTGAATTGAGATGTGGTATAATATGAAATACACACCAGATTCAAAGCCTTGGAAAAAAAAAAAAGTAAAAGATCTGTCTTAGTCTGTTGGGCTATTATAACAGAGTACCATAGACTTGGGTGGCTTCTAAACAACAGAAATTTATTTCTCACAATTCTGGAGGCTGGGAAGTGCAAGATGAGGCATTGATCTGTAGCGTGTCTGGTGGGAGCCTGCATCCTGTCCATAGATTGGCTGTCTTTTTGCTCTGCCCTCACGTGGCCCAGAGTGAGGGAGATTTTTAGGGTCTCTCTTGTAAAGGCTTGAGTCCTATTCATGAGTGCTTCATCCTCATGACCTAATCACCTGCCAAAGGTCCTACCTCCAAATATCATTACAGAGGTTTCAGTATATAAATTTGGGGAGGACACAAACATTCAATCTGTAGCAAGATCTTATTCATAATTTTTTATATTGATTACATACTGAAATGCTATTTTAAGTGTATTGGTTTAAAATACTATTACAATTAATTTTGTCTGTTCCATTTTACTTTTTATGTGGCTATTGGAAAATGTAAAAGTCTATATGTAGCTCTCATTGCATTTCTACTGTGTAGTGGTGTTAAAGAAAGAAGAGGTACCTGGGGGTGCTGCCCAGAGGGTTTAGAGAGGTGTTGAAGAAAAGGACATGTGAAGGTGAAAGTATTCATGCCGCAGAAGGCAAGAGGTCCCTTCTTCCTCTCAACTCTCATTAGTGAAAGTCATTTATAGGCTGAAATATCATGGCCAGGAAAAGGCAGTTCCAATATTCCTCCTACTAGCTTAAATTTCTGTTTTTTTTTAATTGAGATATAATTGACATATAACATTGTGTAAGATTAAAGTGTAGAGCATGTTGATTTGATACATTTCTATATTGCTCTATTATTACCACCTAGAATTAGTTAGCTCCTCTATCAGGTCATATAATTACCATTTCTTTTTTGTGGTGAGAACATTTAAGATTTAGTCTCCTAGCAACTCGGAACATATAATACAGTACTGTTGACTACGATCACCACGCTGTGCATTGGATCTCTAGAACTCATTCGCCTTGTAACTGCGAGTTTGAATCCTTCGATCAACATCTCTCAATTGCCCCACCCCCTAGTCCCTGATATCCACAACTCAACTCTGTTTCCATGAGCTTGGCTTTCTTAGATTCCACATATAAGAGAGAGCACTATTTGTCCATGTGACTTGTCTCACTCAGCATAATAATGTCCTTCCGTATTCTTGAAATGGCAGGATTTCCTTCTTTCTTATGGCTGACTGGCTAGAACATTCAGTCTTCGTTCTTTACTCTCATTACTCTCTTTTCTCTTCATACCTAATAGTTTTTTTAAAAACAAAACTCTCAACATGTGATCTCCCTCCTAAATGTAACTCAATACTTCCTCATTGCCTACCAGATAATTTCCAACATTCCTGGTCTTATGTTCAGTCTTCTCTGACCTGGTCTCAATTGACTTTCCATATATTTATACATTTTTTTTTTAATTTCTTTTTTTTTTTTTTAAGATTTTATTTATTTATTTGACAGAGACAGCCAGCGAGAGAGGGAACACAGCAGGGGGAGTGGGAGAGGAAGAAGCAGGCTCATAGTGGAAGAACCCGATGTGGGACTCGATCCCGGAACGCCAGGACCACGCCCTGAGCCGAAGGCAGACGCTTTAACGACTGCGCTACCCAGGCGCCCCTCCATATATTTATACATTATATTATTTTTCTACATTGATCACTTTTCATTTTAAAGCATGCTACTTTCTTTTTTTTTTTCCCTATAAATCAGTTCACATTATCCCTCCCCCAGAATCCATCACACCAATTTCTGACTAGCCAGTTAAATAATGGCCAAAAAACAAAAATTCATATCCCATCCCATGAAACCAATGAATGTGGCTTTGCAGAGTCATTGCACACATATTTAAGTTAAGAATCTTAATATGAGATCATCCTGGATGGACACTATATCCAATGGCAATGTCCTCATAAGAGACAGAGAAGGGGAAGGCAGCTATAGAGAAGGCCACATGAGGACAAAGGAAGAAATTAGCTGTATCCAGCCACAAGCCAAGGAACACCTGAAACCACCAAAAGTTGGAAGAAGCAAGAAAGGATTCTTCCTCAGGGCCTTCAGAAAGAGTGTGGCCCAGCCATAGTTTTGCCATTGGACTTCTGGCCTCTACAATTATAAGGGAATAAATTTCTGTTTGTTTTAAGAGCAGCCAAATTTGTAGAAGTTTGTTATACAGCCATAAAAATCTAATACATTGACCAAATTACCAAATTCTATTCATCTTGCAATGGTTTAGTCTCACCCTCAAAAAGTAATGTTACCCCCTTCCATAGTACTTTTTATACATTTCTTATCTATCACTTTCTATTGTATATAGTTATTCTATTGTATACAGTAATTCAGTAATCTATTTTACTTCCTAGTCTGTCCATTGAGGAAAAGTGATAATACTTTATAGATATCTCTATTCCCACCGTCCTACCTTCCATAGTATCTCATATATGGTACAAAAATTCTAATAAATATTGTGCAAATCAATACTTTGCTTTGAAATTCCACTTTGAAAAATTATTTGATTCTTCTAAGTCTTTAGTGGTTTGACAGGAAGTTCTGTCTGGTTTTTATTTTCATATAAAGGATACCTTTGAATTGCAGCTTTGAAATATATATATATATATATATATATATATATATATATATATATATAATTATCTTCAAGATGCAGTACTTTGAAAAATTCATTTGATTGTTTCTTTTTTATTTTTATATATTTTTTGTTTTTTCCATTTTATTTTATTTTTCCATCATGATAAGTGTGCTTATTATTATTATTGTTTTAAATCTTGGTTCCTTACAATACAATAATGACTTTGAACCCAGTAAGGGCTTAGAATTAAAACACTGAATCTTGAAATGTAATCATGAGTTACATACACATTCTATTTGAAATATGATTTGTTGAAACAATCTTTGTCTTAAGAAAATATCTTGTATAATTTAAGTGAAGTATCTTTTGTAAGACTAAACGAAAGGTGTAGGTTGTGTATTTTCTCTTAATAATATGCTGTTACCCTTTTATAAAGCTGCATAAGTAAGACTTCTCTTATGTTTGTGGGGAGAATAATTGCTAAAGGGAGATTGGTGACAATATAATTATATAATGTACCAGACAACATCTTAACAAACAGTTGTTTATACAATGGCTGATTTCTTCAAAAAAAAAAAAAAAAAAAACCACAAAATGAAAAATAGTACTGAGCTTCACCTCATTTCAAAAAATAAATGTCAACATATTTGAATGTAATTTCTACAATTTCAGATTATGTAAATTAAGATAGTATCATTATAGAAAGTGGGAACTGCCATTCTCCATTAATATAGTTTGATATTTTTCCAAAATAAAGTATCTTGATCTTATCCTCAAACTAAATATATTTTCTCATGAAGTCTCTGTGCAATTTCCCTACCTCCGTGAATTAAATATTATTCAAGAAAAACTAGCACTGGAGTATGAAAAAAGATAGAAATCAAATTATCAACCATTTTATCTTTATTCAATTAACATTTAATTGAGTATCTGGCATACAGTAGGGTCCTTTGTAAATACTTATTGAATAAATTGATCTTGCCTATGGTAGTTTCTTTTTTTCTACAGTTGACTTTAATTTTAGAAGAAAAAGTTCAATCTCCTTTTTTAAAGATAATTTTAAGAAGTGGTTATAAAATAAATTTCAAGCACATTAGTCTTGTACTAATTACCTTCCATAACAGTGTCTGAGTGACTAAACGTTTTTAAATATACTTCAGTATCACAAATATGTTATTGCCCATTATCTTCATTGATACTCTGCCTCTTCTGTCACAAAGGAAGGATTGTTTTCTTGTTTTCTGGTTCCCTCTTCTCCCACTCGAAGAGAATTCTCACCTCATTATTGAGTCCTAACTCACCTGTATACTTAGCCGTTCCCTATTTATAACATAATTTCTCTGCCTTTATATAGGTTGAAGTCTATTCTGTATTCATAAAACTCCCTTGACTTAACATTCATAAAACTCACCTTTTGTCACAGTCTGTTCCATTTTTGAGATGCATTTCTATTCCTTTCATGGTTTCTACAGATAAAAGCCTTAAGGCTATGGAACAGTTTGATAGTAATTCCTCAGCTTAAAGATTCACATAAAATCAGTTGTAAGAATTAGCACCCTACTACTACATGTGTATGAGATCCGTGGTTTCAGTTTCTCATCAGCTAATTATTTTTGAGCGATTGTCTTGAAATGTTGTCAAGCTCTCTCGATCAGTCTTATGGACAGAATTTTACTAGTTCTTTTTCTCGTGATGGCATAACCTCTCAAGACTCCACATTTTCTTCAGAAAGACCAGGTCCAGCTCCTTAAAAATATGTAGCTTACTGCCTCAACTCTCCTTGAATGACAATCAAAACCACAGACCTCCATGCTCCAACCTGGTCTGGTTGTCCTCCCGCTCTGTTTCAAATTTGCTATCTTTGGATTTTCATCCTCCATTCCTTTGAGACGTCTGTTCACTTATATCTTGTGGACCTTCTATTGATGGTTCTTCTTTCTTGGTTTACTCTTTTAGTGAAGCACAGTCTGCACTAGCTCCCAAAGAAAGGAAGAAAAGATGAATAAAAGGTGAAGTTTTGAGACCTTAGATACCTCACAATACCTTATCCAACATGAATCCTTGATGGAAGAATTGTCTTGGGATAGAATATTAGATTGGGCATTTACCTAATAACATTTAAGGCTTTTCTCCATTTTCTTCTGCTTCAAATGTGGCTACAAAAGATTCTTATATAATTCTTAAATTTATGAACTTTGATTGTAATTGTCTCTCTTTCCTTCTGTGTAAGCTCTAAGACTGTTTCTTTATCCACATGTTTTGAATATTTGTGCTTGGTATGAGGATTTTTTTGTGTATTGGGATGATCATTGATGGGTTGATCCTTTTAATCTGGAAAATAATGGTTTTTGGTTATGGTAACTTATTTGTATTATTTATTTCATTTCATAGTTTAAGAAACTACTTTGTTGCAGGGTGTTTTGGATAGTTGGAACACAGAGAAAATAAAACAAAATCTGTGCCCTTAAGTAGTTTATATTCTAATGGAAGTAGATGGATTTATATATATATATATATAATATATATATATATATATATATATATATTATATATATATATATTTCAAAAGGTGATCAATGATCAAGGGGAAAAATAAAACAGCATAAGGGAAATTGGAGGTCTTGACTTACAGAGGCAGACTGCAATTTTTAATAGGGTGGTTAGGATGGGCTGTCCTGGGAAAGAGAAATTGGGGGGAAAAAAGAGACATGAAATTAAATGAAGGAAATAGTTATTTGATTATCTGGGTAAAATTTTCCAGGAAAAAGGAACAGTCACCACAAAGATCCCATACAGCAACATGCTACATTGTTCAAGGGAGTAAGCATGGGATGGTAATGAACAAGAGAGGAATCAGATGTAAGTGATCAAATACGTGGAAGGTAGGAGCTGCAGGCAGAGGTGAAATAATGGAAGTAAGGTAGATTTTATAGGGCCTTAAGGGTAGGCAATAATAATATAGTTAATTGCTAAACTAAGACCCTTTTAAGAATGAAAATATGAACTAATAATAATTATGCAAGAAAATAAGCATAATCTGAAGTTTTCTTGGGCAAACTAAGACATATGTTCACCTTAATTGTACATAATTTTAATACATTTCATGTTTCTTTGAGTGAAGTGGAGAGATAGTGGGTGCACACGCGCAGGTGAGTGACATGATCTGAATTAAGTTTTAAAGGGATGACCACTGTTACTGTGTTGAACCCAGATGGTAGAAAAACCAGGGTGAGAACAAGGAGACAAGTTAGAAGTCTTCTGCAGTTATCTGGGTGAGAAAAGATGGTGGCTCTGAACAGGGCGATGGCAGTGGAGGTGCTGAAAAGTAACTAGATTCTAAATACATTTTCAAGGTGTAAGTGAGGGTTAATCTGCTAGATAGGTGAAGGCAATGATAAGCAGTTAACTGGGATTCTGTTCCTTCCATTTGAGTTTGAAGAAGCACAGAAGGAACAAGAGAGTTAAGAATGCATTCAAGGTGGGGCGCCTGGGTGGCACAGCGGTTAAGTGTCTGCCTTCGGCTCAGGGCGTGATCCCGGCGATCTGGGATCGAGCCCCTCATCAGGTTCTTCTGCTATGGGCCTGCTTCTTCCTCTCCCACTCCCCCTGCTTGTGTTCCCTCTCTCACTGGCTGTCTCTATCTCTGTTAAATAAATAAAATCTTAAAAAAAAAAAAAAGAATGCATTCAAGGAAACTATAAAGACTGACCTTTGGGTTGGATGAGAGAAGAAAGACATTGAGGGGGAAAGGTGCATTGAAAAGTGAAAGTATACTGGAGTAAGATCCTAAAGGGTCCTAGGTATTGTCAGAGCTGGACTAACAAATTGAGGAAGTGAGCCAGAAAAATAAGTGTTTTTTGATGTTTTTTACAAAATGGGAAAGGAAAAAATGAGGAGTTGACATTCCTGGTACTGACAAGTTCCAGGAGGGCATGACACTTTAAAGTGAATGGTTGAGACTGAATCATAAGAGAGAAGTTAAGGAACTAAGAGCGAGGATTTCAGCAGAATCATCTTGTCACTACTGAAGTAATCAGTCATTAAATTATGAATGATGTTGGAGATCATTACAAAGAGCCAGGGGCTAAATGAGTTTCGAAGTAAAAGGAAATGGCCTGAAAGCCAGTGAATGAACACAAATGTGAGGTATTAGTAAATAACATAATTTGATCACATGATATTCAGTGCTGGGTTTTTATGGAGAAGGGAATACACATGGACTAGAATCAGCATTGAGACCAGTTGCCTTGAGGGCATTTATCAAACTTGGTGAATTTAAGTATCACTGTTCGTGGTCTTGTGAAGCTGGGGGAAGCAAAGGTAAAGGAAGGATCAGCTCATGCAGGGGAGGCTAATGTATGAGCCTGTGAAAGGATGGGCTTTATAGCATCATCACAAAAACAAAAATGAGCAAATAATAAACCCGTACACCTATCACCACACCTACACACACCTCTACCTCATTTCTCCTTCACTATTATGAGCACAAGGGAGGAAAACAACAACAACAACCCCCCCCAAAAAAAAACTCCAAAAAACTTCTCTGAGGATTTGTAGACCATCAAGCATATTTGCAGACAAAATTCACAAGACTTGTATGGTTTAAAGAAAAAAAAAAAAAGAACAACGTTTATCTAAGGTGGCTCCTGTCTGGTAGTAAAGCCAGGAACTTCACTGAAGCAAAAGTAAAATTCTCTCCTAAGGAATTATTTATATGCAGGTCTCAACTTTTTATAGAAAAAAAAAATCCATGCAACTGAAAAAACACAAATTCATTGAACACACACACACACACACACACACACCAAATTTCTTGAAAGCCAAATGATTAAAATGGTTAAAAGCCAACACATGACAACAAAATCATATCCTCAAAAGGACCATATATTGGAATCACCAGAGAAAGAAAATGAATGGAACAATCAAGATGTTTGAATATTTGTGTGGAGACCAAGCAAAATGACATTAAAACAAAAACAAAAACAAAACTTCAACAATAAGATTTATAGTCACAATTTGTAAATGAAGAACGAGATATCTGTAAGAAAGAAGCACAGAAGAGGGAGTCCGTGGCCAGGAGACAACAGGAGAATAACCAGCAATCAACCTCAAGTCTCTTTTAATTCTTTTTATTTTTTATCAGTCTATAACTTTTACTCTAGAACATCTCCAATAATTTTGTTTTCTGAAATTCAATCTTCTATTACATTTAGGTTATTTTATTTCATAACTTATATCATGCCTCTTTCAAAAAAAGAGATGAGTAGATTTCTTGCTAAAATACGAAATATAAGCTATTTAGCATATTATATTCAAATTTCAGTAACTTTGGTTTGGAAAGTATCCTCTCACCTTCGAATAGAATCTATTTTATAAAGTAAATATTCTTTCTGTTGTTGTAACACTAGGTGATTTGTTTCATGTACTTGCTTATTTGAGTATAGTTGACATCCAATGTTTTGTTAGTTTCAGGTGTACAACATAGTGATTCCAAAGAGTCCACAAAAAAATTGCTAGAACTCATATACGAATTCAGCAAAGTTGTAGGATATAAAATCAATGTGCAGAAATCTGTTGCATTTCTATCCACCAATAATGAGGCAGCAGAGAAAGAAAGCAAGGAATTGATCCCATTTGCAACTGCACCAAAGACAGTAAGATACTTAGGAATAAATCCAACTAAAGAAGTAAAAAGATCTATACTCTGAAAACTGTGAACACTTATGAAAGAAATTGAAGATGACACAAAGAAATGGAAAAGCATCCCATGCTCATAGATTGAAAGAACATTGTTAAAATGTCCATATTACCCAAACAATCTACACATTTAATGCAATCCCCATAAAATACCACTAGCATTAATCACAGAGCTAGAACAAACAATTCTAAAATTTGCGTGGGACCACAAAAGACCCCAAATAGCCAAAGCAATTTTGAAAAACAGAAACAAAACTGGAGGCATCATGATTCCAGATTTCAAGCTACATAACAAAGCTGTAATCATCAAGACAGCATGGTACTGGCACAAAAACAGACACATAAGTCAATGGAACAGAATAGAGAACCCAGAAACGGACCCACAACTATATGGACAACTAATCACTGACAAAGCAAGAAAGAATATCCAATGGAAAAGACAGTCTCTTCAATAAGTGCTCTTGGAAAAACTGGACAGCCACATGCAGAAGAATGAAACTGGACCACTTTCTTACACCATACACAAAAATCAATTCAAAATGGATGAAAGATCTTAATGTGAGTCAGAAAACCATCAAAATTTTATAGCAGAACACAGGCAGAAACCTCTTTGACCTTGGCCAAAGCAACTTCTTACAGACAATTTACCACAGGCAAGGAAACAAAAGAAAAGTGAATATTGGGACTTCATCAAGATAAAAAGCTTCTGCACAGCCCAGGAAACAAACTAACAAAGCTAAAAGGCAGCCTATGACTTCTCTCTGCATTAGGCTGTGCTCACCACTGGTGTAGCTACCATCTGTCACAGGCAATGCTATTACACTAACATTGACTGTATGCCTTATGCCTTTTATTCCCATGACTTATTCATTCCATAACTGAAAGCCTGTTTCTCCCACTCTCCTTCACCCATTTTGTGCATCCTTCCACCTCCTCCCACTGGCAGCCATCAGTTTGCTTTTTGTTTGTATATTCATTTTTTTGTCTTTTAGATTCTACATATGAGTGAAATCATATATTTGTCTTTCTCAGTCTGACTTATTTGGCTTAGCATAATACCCTCTAGGTTCATCTATATTGTCACAAATGGCACAATCTCATCCTTTTTTATGGCTGTGTAATATTTCATTGTATATATATACCCCATTTTCCTTATCCATTCATCTATCGATGGACACAGGTTTCTCTCATATCCTTTCTATTATAAACAATGCTGCAATAAATATAAGGGTGCCTATATCTTTTTTATTTTGTTTTCTTTGGGTAAATAGCCAGCAGTGGAATTTATTTCTTTTTGTTTTTGTTTTTTGATAGATACCCAGCAGTGGAATTATTGGATCATATGTTATTTGTATTTTTAATTTTTTGAGGAACTTCCATATTGTTTTCCACTTTGGCTATACCAATTTACATTCCCACCAATAGTGCATGTAGGTTCTGTTTTTCTCACATCCTTTTCAACACTTGTTATTTCTTCTTTATTTTAGCTATTCTGACAGGTGTAAGGCAAAATCAATGTACTTAAGATTGTTATTTCAACACACTGTGATAGATTTTGCCATTAGGTGTGAATGGGCACCTGAGTAGAATCATGGTATATTAGAGTTTTTACAGTCGTTAGAAATTACCTAGTCTAATCCATTATTCTATTGATAAGAATACCAATAAGACTATGAAGAAAAGGAAAGCATAGTTATGTAATTTTGAATTGACAGTAACTTCATTGTGGATATTGGTTGTTTGGGCTACATATTCTTAATTGTTATAAAAAACAGAACTTTGAATTCAAAGTATGCCAACTCAATTTCTAACACACTTGTTTGCCATATTTGTGACCTTATATAAGTTAATTAACATCTCTGAGCATTAGTTTATTCATATGAAGAATGAGAATACTACTAGCTAGTATGGGAGTTGTGATTAGGAGAAAATAAAATACATGAAAGTCAATAAATGTTGTTCAGAGCTCATAAATACTACTTTTACCATTACTATTATTACTATCCAAAATTAAAGCAAAATATTTCAATTTGTAAGCATTCATAAAATGAGTTTCCTTAAAATATTGAATCGCTACGTGGATTGAGAAATAAATTTCAGCATTTTCTTTTTTATTTCATTTCTGAGAAGGTTATCTTTGAAGCATATAGCTATGAACTCCAGGAATTAATTTTCAAAAGTCAGCACAGACACAAATAAGAACACATGATATAATTAAAAAGGAAAGATCATGCTGTTACATCAGAAGCAGAGTATGAAAAAAGAAGTAGGAATGTCATTTCATGGTGGGAAGCAGGAGGAAGCAAGTTAAACTTTTTTTTTAAGAAAAAAAAAATAAAGATGTTGAAATAACGCTCAGCCTGCAAAGTCAGAGAAGGTTAAAAATATTTATGTTATTGTTGAAACAGCAGAGAGGAGGAGTCACCACAAGGTGTCTACAGGATTTCATGACAATATTTTCCATAGTTCATATCTGAAAAACATACATTTTCTAATACCTAGAATTTAAATTTCTCTATGCAATAATTAATAGGAACGGAAATAACCAGAGTAATTTTATGATACTTAACTCAAGATTTTTACCACTACCTTAGTAAGTAGGAGCATCAGTAGCGAATACTCCAATAAATAATATTTATATCATTTTATGTGCATTTGTAGATAAATACATAGATGCATTAGTTAGCTTTTGCTTCATAACAAATCATCCCAAAATGCATGGCTTAAAACAACAATCTAGTATCTCACAGTTTCCATTGCTCGGGAACTCAGCCACATCTTGGCTAGGTTCTCTGGTTCAGGGTCTTTTACAAGACTGCAATCAAGGTAATGGCCAAGAACGTGATCTTAATTGAAAGCTCAACAGGCTGGATGGCTTGGAGGCCGGAAAGGATCTGCTTCCCAGCTCAGTCATTAACATTCACAGGGTTCATTTCCTTAGGGGTAGTTGAAGTGAGGGACTCAGTTTCTCATTGGCTGTTGGCCAGAGGCCTTGCTCAGTTACTTGCCATGGGAGTCTCTCTATAGGGCAGTTCACAATATGAAAGCTGACTTACATCAAGGCAAGTGAGAGAGCAAGAGAAGGTGCGCAAGAAAGAAGCCAAGGTCTTCTTGTTGCATAATCTTTGAGCTTTTCATCATATTCTCTTCATCAGAAGTAAGTTAGTAGGTCCAGCCCACACTAAGGAGTATGGATTATGTATAATACTAAAATTCTAGAAGGTGAGGGTCGCTGGGAGCCATCTCAGAAGCTGACTCCCATGGGGCTCCTGGGTGGCTCAGTGGGTTGAGTCTCAGACTTCGGCTCAGGTCCTGATCTCACGGTTGTAGGATTGAGTATAGGGCTCCACGCTCAATGGGAGTGGGCTTCAGATTCTTTCTCTCTCTCCCTCTACCCCTTCCTGTTTGCGCTCTTTCTCTCTCGCTCTCTCCCCGAAATAATTAAATCTTAAAAAAAAAGAAGCTGATTGGCACAACGACTATATATAGGTACATAAATATGTATATTATAATATGGATTACATATTTTATATACATAACCATACTACATACATTATTTATATTCATATTTGTACACAAACACATATTTACATATATATGTAAAATGCATATATATGTATATGCAATATATAACTATGATGCACAAATATAATAAATATATAATATACATATTTATATATAATATACATATGCAAGAATATACAAACAGGAATATATGTTTATATGAAATATTTAGTAAACAATACATTTTTAAATTTACGTTTATTCATTCTAAATTAATCCTTTTGGTTGCACTTAAAACATTCAGAGATAACTTCAAATATTGCTAGAGTGTTCTTAAAAATGTATAGTTTCACTTTTAATCAAGAATATCAAACATAGGATTTGTACTGCAAATGAAGAATAGTGCCTTTTTCAGTAATGGTGGTTAGCATTACCCAATTTTGGTTGGCTACGAATTATCATAATTTTGACACATTTATTTGCAGCTACTTATGTTTTCTTGAAAAGATTATTTTATTTTTTTTGAAATATTTCTGACAAAGTAAAGTCTTTTAACATTATTTCTTCACATTTTCTCAAAACATTATTTTCACATTGTGAAGGTAGTGACATACTATGTGGCAACTAATTAATGATAACTAGTTAATTTCTAAATAAGTATGTGTAGGACTCTTTGTTTCATATAAATATGCAAATAGGAAAAAATCAGTAACAAGTTAAAGTTAAATTATTATCAAAGGCAATAGAGAAAGAAAAATATAATAAAATGGGTATATTGGCTATCTCACCAAAAAAAAAAAACCCCTAAGATAAACATTAATGTGATTAATATATTTCAAAAACTCTTATATTAAAATATTAATATATTAAATTTAATAATAAAATATTAAAAATACCTTGCTGCCAGAAAAATGTTGAATTATCTCATACTCCTCTGGGGGAGTTCTAGTAGCAATGATATTATATGTTCTTCTAATAAATGAATTCACATTTTTGGCTCATGGCTAATGCTACCTATAATAATAGCAACTTACAAATGAATGTCTAGCTTGCTACATTTACAGAGGCACTTTGGAAGAGCAAGCTAGGGAGGTTCCGGTCAGTTCATTTTCAGAAATTCTCTTTTGGGTTCTGATTAGTCAACTATTAAATAAAATAATTATTCAAAACCTGAGGTGAAATTCAAAATGCTGTATTTAACAAGCACTATTGCACTGTCAGTCATCAGGGAGAATAGAGCTGACTCTTAAGTACACCAGAAAATACTGTTTGAGTGACAGCTTAGGATAATAGAGCAGCCTGTAGCAGTTATAGGTGTTCTAGAAATTACCTTTCAATCAATGGCTGCATGGGCATACTAATTTTTATATTGGAATTCATATGGAAATGTACTATGGTAGAGAAAGATGTTTGTAAAAAATAAATGCAATTTAAAGATAGAGATAAAACTTGATAAATGCGAAAAAAAGTTTGCTAGCCCTATTTTCTATATTTTATTATCGATACAACACATGCTAGAAAGTAACTTAAAATTCTTATCACTGAGGAAATGGAACTTTAGAAACACAAAATAGCGTTCTTTAATAATGAAATTCTGTCTCTTTGCTTCTGAATAAGGCCACGAAAGTCTTTTTCATTTATTATCATTTATTTACTAAACTTTCAGAGCTGTAAATCATCATCACAACTAAATCCAGAGTTAACAGCACTAATCATTCAGGCTTTGATTTACCGTCTTTGATCAGATTCTCACATGTGATCTTGCTATCATACGGATTACAAAGACATGGGATAAATAGCACTCGATACAAAAAGTATACAAAACATAATAGTACAAAAGTATGCAATAATAATTCTGTAATGAAAAACTCGTTTATTTTCTGTCATTTGCAATCTTGGGAGCCCTTTTTGTAATGCAGGGCAAAAGACCTTCAGCCTATGTCCACAACTAATAGTTCTACTTCTGTAAATCCCATTCTACCTAGACATTCTATCATGTATTTTCTCCTTTTTAAAAATCTGTTCTCCATTTCTCTCATTATATTATATCCTTGCCTTCAACTGAATTCTCTTCTACTTAAAATTAACTAACGAAACAAAGTAAAAACCTTGACCTTCCATAACAACTTCCTCAATATTACCTATTCTTTCATAGGCAAGATTTCTGACATGGTAGCCTCCACAGGTTATATTCTCCACTCCCTTACCTCCCATTTACCTGTTTTACCTACTGAAATTTGGTGTCAATCTTCCCCACTCTGGGAACTCCTATGGAAATTCCCCAGTCTCATCGGAATTGCTTCTCAAAGGGATTACATGTTTATTCTGAGCAAAGCTCTACTGTCTCTTCCCCTTTCCCTCTGGGTATGCGCTTGTCCCTTAATGATTATAGTGAGAGAGTTGGGGACAGCTATTGGAAGAGTGGGGAAACCAAGCAAATTTCCTCAGGAAACAGCACTTATGAATTTGGGGAGTAATGATGGTGGTAGCTGCTCAGGATTCTAGATAGAATGGCTTTATATGTCCAATGTAGAAGCAGGGAGTAGTGGGCTAATTCTTCTGATTTACTTCCCGTTATGGGTTGAATTTTGTCTCTCAAAAAGATGCTGAATTCTAACCATCAGTGCCTGTAAATGTGACTTTATTTGGAAGAGTATTTGCAGTTGACAAAGTTCAGCTGCGGTCATTAGAGCAGCCCTAATCCAGTACAAATATGTCCTTATAAAAAGGGGAAATTTGGACACAGAGACCATTACGTGAAGTTGAAGGCAGACCAGCGTGATGCACCCTTTGCCAAGAAATGCCACAGATTGTCCACAAATAACCAAAAACTAGGAGAGAGTCATGGAACTGATTCTTCCTCAAGCTTCTCAGGTACCAGCCCATTGACACCTTGACCTTGGACTTCTAGCTGTGGGATGACACATTCCTGTAGTTGAAGCCACACAATTTAGTGGTACTTTGTAACAGAAGCTCTAACAAACTAGTTGTGAAAATAAAGGCAACCTCATTAAAACCGGAGTTGGAAAAAAACTGGAGTTCCACGTCTGGGAGCTCTCACGCACTACCACCCACCCCTAAGAAGCGTATCTGGAATTCTCCAACTGGAAGAAGTACACACCTCAATCGTAGGAAGAAAAAAACTTCTTGCCCCCCAAGAGCCCAGCCAATGAGACACTGTCATAGCTGGCCAGTAAGGAGCTGCAACAGCCCCTCCAGCTTCCTTCCTGCCTGTATAAAAAAAGCAAGTCCTTCTCTCTTCTCCAGACTTGGCTATATGGTTCTCCGTAGCTCGCTCTTCCGGAATTGTAATTCTCTTTGTTCCCGAATAAGCTCATTTTTCTGGTAAAATAGCTGGCTCTTCTGTGTTTTTAAGGTCAACATAATATGCTCAAATTGGTCATGTATTCCGTTTCAGATAACAAAGTGTTTAGAGATCATTACAGTCAGCTTCTGTCAGTTTTATTAGACGTAAGATAATTTTTTTAAGGATATATTTTGTTTCCAATGATGAAAAATTTCCTGGAATTATGAACATTCATGAATTTTTTATTTTTATTTTTTAAAAAGATTTTATTTATTTATTTAAGAGAGAATGACAGAGTGACAGATAAGGAGAGAGAGCAGGAGCAGGGAGGAGAGGGAGAAGCAGACTCCCGGCTGAGCAGGGAGCTGACGGGCTTGATCCATGGTTCCTGGGATCATGACCTGAGCCAGAGGTAGACGCTTAATGGACTGAGCCCCCCATAGTGTCCCCATTCATGAGTTTTTTTTAATGAGAAATTCAGACTTGATCAGGTGAACAAAAATGTTATCATTTTAGACCACAAATCTAAAAATGTTTAGATGTTTAAACAGCATAGATTGTAATTTTTTCCTGTAAAAACAGTACACATTCTGTGTTAAAACTTGAAATAAAATGAAAGTATACATGACAGCCTGAAGAACATTGTGTCCCAGCTCTTGTCACGGATGCAATAAAGAGAGATCCACACCCCAAGTGAGAGCAGAAAATAGTATGATTAAAGCAACAGTACACTCTCTAGGGGACAGCGGGCAGGTTCCCTGAGGTGGAATCCAACCCTAGGTTGTTTTGGAATTGGATTTTTAGTTGGTCGTTCTGGGCTGGGAGGAGCTGTGATGTCCAGTAGGGTGGTCTCTAATGGAGGCTGCTTCCAGTCTTTGGGGGGACTTCTCCCACACGTTGTAAGGAGGAGTTTTTGCCCCTACAAGGTTTGCACCAGACTGGTCATGGCAGCCTTTCCCCATGCGGGTGTGGGGAGGTGGCTGTAACTGCATTGTGAATGCATTATAATGAGTCTCGGGGTTACCCTGGGTCACAGGTGGAAGAGGAGAGCCCATGCTCTGTATCTGTGGCTCTTGGTCTGTTAGCCCCAGGGCCTCAGAAGCCACAAAGTCAGGATGTCCTGCCCCTGAGCTTCTAATGTGTAACCTATTTATCACCATCCTTGCCTTCAGCTCCTGTCTAACTGCCACTCTATCATTCCACCCCCACCAAAGACTGGGGACTCTCAAATCTTTGAGGTCAAGGGATGAAGGCTCCTCAGGGGTTCCTTCCACTGCTTACATCTAGCTTCTACCTAACATATATATGAAGGCACAATAAAAAATGTCCCATGATATTGGTTCCCAGAGATAAATATTATTCCCATCCAACCATTTTTTTTTCTACTTTTAGGTAGACTTCTATAATCTTATTAGAAATGCATTATCAATGTTTCCAATTAATAATTGGAATTAAATAATAATTGTCATTAAATAATAATAGCAAAAAAATGTTAGCCATTCAAATTTTTTCTATTTTTAGGTAGACTTCTATAATCTTATTAGAAATGCATTATCAATGTTTCCAATCAATAATTGGAATTAAATAATAATTGTCATTAAATAATAATAGCAAAAAAATGTTAGCCATTCTAAGCAATATTAATTGGGCACCCATTCTCTGCCAGAATATTATGGATTCAGCCTATACTTTGATTGACATAAGCATTATATTTGTTTTTACTTTTATCTGTTAAAACTGAAAACTTAGAGATTTTAATTATATAAACATTTTTATGCTTCTCTGAATATTGCTTTTGTGTAAATTCCTGGGTCTCTTTATACAACCATTTAAAATGCTTTTGGCAAATATTACAAAGTTGCACTTCAACAATATTATATTAAATTACAGTGCATTTAGAAAATTATGAGTGTTCATTTGGCCCAACCCTACCAAAACTGGATATTATATTAAAAAACAAAACATAAAACAAAACTAGCAATTTGGCAGTTATATTGTTAGTTAAATCTAGCAGTTAATTTACATTTCTTTAAACATTAAATAAATTTATGGGTCATTAATATTTACTCTTTTTTAATTAGCTTTTGCAATATGCATTGAGCTGTTTCTTTTTGAAATTTTTCCCAATGAAGGATCATATCTTGGTTATATTTATATTATGTAATCTACCCGTTCCTTTGCTTCAATTGATTAGATATAATTCAGTTACTAGACCCAACCGGAGCCATCAAATTCCCTTCCTCAGCACTTTACATTGGAAAACCATAGAATTCAGGCTCCATTAGTATCTTTAACTAGAAACCGCTATAACGCTGGGTTTGAGCAGCCACTTCCACTCATGATGAAGCAGATGATGGAGTTACATATGTAACATATTCAAAATGTGCTATATCTTCATTGATCAGTACGATAGCTGCTATCCACGTGTGGCTCCTGATTATTTGAAATGTGACTAGTGTGACTGAGGAACTGTATATCTAATTTCATTCATTTTAATTAATCCAAATTTAAATAAATAACCAAATACTAAAGACTATTGTACTGAACAGTGTGGCTGTAGACAGAAAAGGGTGAAGCTTGTGTGCAGAGAAAAGAGAAATGGAAGAGTCTGTGGCACTGGAGAAATGGAGGGAATAATGGACAATCTCTGAGAGCCTTTGAGCTTCACGTTTTGTTTTGTTTTTTTGTTCCAGTTCCTGATGAGGCTAAGCTCTACGTTTCCTGCTCTGAATTCAGTGATACCAAATGCTGGCATTATAAATAATATCCCAGGTCTTTTCTCAGGTTATTTTTCCACTTATGTTTTCTACTTGACTCAAATTGTGAAACATACATTTTCCCAGAAGATTGTTTATCTAACTGGGAATTTAACAATTGTAAGAAGCCACTATTTTCTTAAAAAACATTTTCTTCGTATGTGATGATGTATCTCTATTTTCTTGGTAAGAATAGTCTGAGTTCTTTAATTATTTTTTCTATTTGCTAATTAAATGACTTCTGCTTTTTTTTTTTGTCTTTTGCTGTCTGATTTTTATTTATTATAATTTGAACAATGTCTTAAGGCCATATAAAGAAATAGTTCTTATAAAGACCAGGCCGGGTGTTTTCTATCAGAAAATTTCTACCTAAATTAAAAAAAAAAAAAAATATTTCAAACTTACTTAAACTCTTTCAGGAAATATAGAAACCTAATCAAATCACAATTCATATTTACATCATAATACTTATCCTTGATATCAAAACTAGAAAAAAAAAGTATGAGAAAAAATTATAGGCCAATCTCATTCCTAAATACATAAAATCTTAAGCAAAATACTAGCAGATCTCAGTAAAGTATAAAGAATATATCATGATATAATTGGATTAATAGATGAACAATTCAAGATTTATTGAAAACATTTTTTTGGATGTTGTTAAATAATTAGGGATATATATCAAAACCACAGAGAAGAGTATTTTATAGGACAACACTGTCAATAGTCCTAAAATTGATGAAAAGATACAATGTAATTATAAAGAAAAACCTCCAAAAATCCTCTTAGCAGTGGATAAAATTTGATTACTTTATCTAAAATTTCTGGGTCAGCAAAAGGCCAATTAAAGCAAAGATACTCTTGAAAAAGAATAATAAGCTTATAGGACATATCCTATCAACTGTCAAGAATTATCATAAAGCAATGTCATTTAAGCCCACATAATACTGGTGTTAGAATAGTTGAATTAGCTGTAGAACAGATTAGAGAGCCCAGATGTAGTCCCATACACAGATAAAAACTGTAATTCAGAGATATGTGAATAAGCATGGTAAAGTTTATATATATACATATATACATTTTACCTATCAAATATTGTTAAGTAGATAAGTAATAAGAATAATAAAATTTATGTAAAAGCAAATGACTCAATGTGATTGTCTCATATTAATTTAGATTCAGATTTAACATTTTACTAAAGCATGATAGTAGTTTCCTGTGGTTTTTGTAAAACATTACCACAACCTTAGTGGTTTAAGCCAACAGAAATTTATTCTCACGATTCTGCAGGCAGGCGTCCTAAATCTGTCAGGGCCTCTGGGGGGAATAGGGGAGAATTCATTCTTGGCCTCTTCCAGTTCTGTTGATGTGGTATTCTTGGGTCTTCCTTGGCATTTGGCTGCATCACTCCAATCTCTGCCTTGGTCTTCACACTGCCTTCTACCCTTCTTCTATCTATCTCCAGTCTCCCTCTACCTGTTATAAGGACATTTGTCACTGGATTTAGAGCTCACCCTGATAATCCAGGATTATGTCTTCAGTTAAAAATCCTTAATCACATCTGCAAAGACCATTTTTCTAAATAAGATTAACAGTCACAGGTTCCAGGGATTTGTTTGCATATCTTTTGTGGGGACATTCTTCACCTGATCACAAATAATTATGATATTCAATGGTTATTATTTGATTATTAAATCAAGTTAACAAATTGAGGCTCAGGCTTTTACAATTCATTAGAATACATTCCTTAAATGTACTATATAAATTAGGCAATATTCATAAATTTCTAACTGCATGAAGGTCCACACTACTCTGAAATCCTGCACACCCATTTCATAAATCATAGAGCTTAAAAGTATCCCCAGAGGTCAGTTACTGTCTTCCCTTGCCTCTAGGCCCAGCTACATTTAAACTAACACACGAGGAGAGGTGTCCGTCCTGTCTTAAAGATCTCCAGCGAAAAAGATTGTGTATCCTCTTCCAGTAACACATTTTGGCATTTCAAGCATTGAATATTTAAAATCTAACTTTTACATTCCAGAGGCGTGGGAAATAGTAAAACCTTTACAACTTGTACATTTACTGAGAAGTTCCAAAGTTGTTGCAGGAGACTGCAAATATGGGGAAAATAAGAAAAACTAGAACAATGAACAGATTTCATTTTTTAAAAAGATTTTATTTATTTTTGACAGAGAGAGACAGCCAGCGAGAGAGGGAACACAAGCAGGGGGAGTGGGAGAGGAAGAAGCAGGCTCCCATCAGAAGAGCCTAATGTGGGGCTCGATCCCAGAACACTGGGATCATGCCCTGAGCTGAAGGCAGACACTTAATGACTGCGCCACCCAGGTGCCCCCAGATTTCATTTTTATATTACTGCTGATATTATGAAACTCAAATACAGTTTGACATAGGGATATATTTTGATTTTGCTCTTTTTAGTCTCTTGAGAAAAAAATGAGTTTTCCCTTAAAAAAATTTTTTAGTCTGTGTTGAAAATGTATGAAGAAAGGCTTTCAAGTTCATTTCACTCCCACAAACTTTTCTCTCTAATACCAAGTCACACTGAGACAGGGAAGAAAGCATAACACTAGGGTAAAAGGGAAGCAGGAATCAAAAGTAAGGATGGAAATGAAAATTAAACACAAAATAATCTGGTTATTCTAAATCTTAAACAGAAAGTTTGACTATTTCACTTGATAAGATACAAAATGGACATAGACATGCTCCAAATCTCTGCTATGTTATGAAAGAGATTTAATACAGGTGGAAGTAGCAAAGTAAGCTTTGCTCATGAAGTATTTTGATTATCTCCTTTACATTCTCAGATACATATTTCTGGACAGCATTTCCACTGATATATAGTCCAAACAGCATCCCACATTTTACAGAGGCAAGGAGAGCATCTGATTCATTGTCCTTGGAAATCAGTCATTTGGCAAGTAACCTCATTGCTATGTCATTCTAGAGATTATGCAGGATGTGGTGTGGGTATTCCACATACAGATAAAAAGTGAAAAAGTGATGGTCTAGGTGGATCTGGGCCACCACCTAAGTGTGGTATAAGTAAAAAACAGCTCTCCTGCATTTCCATACTGAGAGTCCAAAACCTACTGTGAAAATAAGATTAATATAATCTACCTCTCTGTAAAGCAGGGACCTAAGGGTTAATTCTTAAAAGTTTCCCTGAGGGGTGCCTGGGTGGTTCAGTTGGGTCGTGAAAGCGAGCCCCACATCGGGCTATGGGCTCAGCATGGAGTCTGCTGCAGATTCTCTCCCTCTCCCTCTGCTCCCCACCCCCGCTCGTGCTCTCTCTCTCTCAAAATAAAAACAAATAAAATCTTGAAAAAAAAAATGTTTCCCTGAGACTTTCTTTTGGGAAAGACTTGCTTTAATCCCAAGTGGTTCTTGATTATTATTATAAATTTTCTAGTATTTTATATATACATCTTGCTTATAATCACTGCACTTAATGCAAGAACTCTCAATTTTTTTTTAAATGATAGTAGTTTGGCAATGTGCCTAATCTTTGGTGATACTGTGTAATCACTGCATTCTAAAGAATGGTTTATAGGTGACATGCATAATATCCCCTAGGAACTGTTTAGCATCTGATACACTTAGGATTTAGTCAAATATAAGTATAAAGTCTGAGATAGTAAATTACCACATGGAAAAATGATGTCAAACAAAGAGACTGCTGCAATCTAGCAGCTGCCAGAAAAGACTGATCTGCAGGAAGGGAATCAGGAATGGATAGAGCATTTTAAAATGTGGGCATTCTGGTAATGATCACATTGTAGTTTGATCTCCTTGAATGTATTTCAAGATGAAGAATAGTATCTCAAGAGGGTTGAGTGGTATGTGATTTTTAGGAAATAGTTTCTTCCCTGATACATAATTGTTGGATGATTACAAGTGTTTCTTTCTTCAATTTTGAATTTATAAGAGCAACTGACAATTCATTCTTTGTGAGAGGTCTTTTCTACGTATCTCTAGAGACTTCATGAACTTATGTTTGCCAAACTGGGAAATTTTCTCCAATCAGGTAATGGTGAATAATGTCTTATAGATTAGTATGGATGTGAAGGGATAGGGAAGGAGAGTGAGGAGGGTAATAAACTGAACAATGGAATAGCTTTTTTCATGATAATAATCTTAGGAAAATTGTACATTTCTCCCTTACTGTTAGATATAGATTAAAATGGTTTGGACTGCAAACATAAAAGAAAGCAGTCAATTCCTTATTTGCAAAGTCTTTGCTTTAAAAGTTCTCTAAATTGTTAGTTTAGGATAAAGGAGTATTTTAAATTATGGCAAAATTTCTAGCAACATAGAAAAACTTATTTCAAGTGGGGGGAAATTGTTATTACTTAATAAAGTATCTGAATACAGAATGTAGTCCAGGACAATCTTTGGCCATACTTCACTGTTTAACATCTTTCTTTTTAAATTCTCCATCTTGAGAACACAAAGAATTAATCAACCTGTTCCTATTTTATTTTCCTTATGATGTTTGAGCAGGGATGTTTTCTTGAGTCAGGTGTGTAGACAGAAGTAAAATAGTAAACACAGTCAAGGAAACTTAGACATTTACATTGAGGGGAGTCTGGGTGGCTCAGTCAGTTAAGCATCCAACTCTTGATTTTGGCTCAGGTCATGATCTCAGCATCCTGAGATCAAGCCCCCAGTAGGCCTCTGTGCGGGGCATGGAGCTTGCTTAAGATTCTCTCTCTCCTTCTGCCCCTCCCCCCCTCATGTGCACTCTCTCTCGAAAGAAAGAAAAAGAAAGAAAGAGAGAAAGAAAAGAAAAGAGAAAAAAAAAAAAGAAAAAAGAAAAGGAAAAAAAGAAAGAAATGTACATTGAGGGAGCAGTATTTGGGGGAGGAATGACCATGAGTGACTGGGAAGATTTTCCTGTCTTCCCTCTATTTCCTTTCCAACACCACTGCTGTGAACTGGACAACACAACCTTGGGCCATTTTCTAATTGTTGTTTTCCAAATAAGAGTATCTGTATTAGTAGAAAAAAAGGAGGAAAATTAAAAGAAAATCTCAAATGGTGTTTATGGGGAATAAGCAAATGCTTGAAGATGTAGATCCTGGCGTAACTATTACACCACTTAGGAAGTCATGCCTTCCAGCCATTTACATGGAGGGACTATTTGCTTGGAGCAAAACTCCACAAACATAGCATAAGGAGTTCAGGGTCTTGAATGCCAAGTTATTGGTCCAAAATAAATTACTCTGTATACAAAATGTTACTAGGAAGAGTGATAATAAATTACATGAATATATGAAGTTTTTATTATTATATAGATTGTAATTTCTTTTTAAAATGAATGGAGCCCTTGTTTTGAGTCACTCTGACAGACCATTAGAGAAAATTATACTATAACGGCATTTAAATGCAGGTAATACTGGATAAAATATTCGTCATTACTGGGAGAATAGAAGTGCTTCACATGTTTGGATCATGTAATTAGGGGCCAGGAATGATTTATATAAAGAATGAGTTCCTTAAATCAGAGGAAAAACTGATTATACAGGAAGAATACTTTTCACCGGGGGCAATTTCACAAACTGATGAAAATGGCAAATGGTAGAAGTATTAGAAGGAAATATTTAAGGAACCAAACAAACTCTCTTATAGTCAGTCTTGGTTCCAGGACTCAAATATACAAATTATTGAACACACACCAATCTCATCTGGACAACTCAAATATCACTGTACAAGTTCCAGAATTGTTATATTTTGCAGTCATGGTGGGTCACATGTTGAAATTATTTTCACTTTGGTGTATTATTTTATTAAAGGCTGTCTTAGGAAATAGGATTCATTCAAAAATGGATGTGACATGACAGATATGGCGGTCACTCGGGTGTCTTCATTCCTAGGTTAGAGGCTAGGTTTTGGCTAATTGCCTTTTCCTACAACCTATGGAATAGCAAGTATAAAATTCATACATTAATTAATTTAAGGCTTAAGATACATACATTAATTTAAGGTTTAAGATTTCATTTTAATGCCTCTTCTACTTGGTCACTTTCTGGAGAACTGAGGATTTGGGGGTGAATCTAGGACTATGGGGTTGAGTTAGTAGATAATATTCTAGGGGGCAATGGAATTAGATTTATTTGTGGAGAAAATATTTAAATACATATGCAGTGCTTACAAAAAGGCATAGTAAATGAAATGTTAGTTTGTCTTCCCAAACTTGAAGAAGAAACTATTTGAATGGATCTTTGCTTACCTCTTTTGATTAGCAAGAATGAGGTGTGGCCATGAAGAGAAGGCCTATGTTGAATATAGGCCTATGTCAGATCGAAGAGGAAAATTACCCAGAGCAGGCCCAGGCCGGTAGGGCCCAGTAGATAGAAAGATAGAAAGTTACTAGCTCAGTCAGTAGAGCAAGAGGTAACCAGAAGCCCCAATGGGAGCAAGAAATAACCAGCCCTTTCTGCTCCTGTAAACAGGCTTCCCGCCACAGGCTCCCTGCACTACTGTTTCTGCCTAAAGCAGCCCTCCCCCTGCTTCCCCACTTTAAACCCACCTACCAGCAGTCAGCATAGCCCTTGGAACTTGACCCCTGCACTCCCCTATAAAAAGCTCTATAACCCCTCTGCCTGGGGCCCAGAATTTCAAGTACGAGCTCGCCTGGGTCCGCCAGCGTAAAATAAACCCTAGTTCTCCTACTTCTCCGAGTGTCACTTGTTTCCTTGCCGGTCTGATTATTTTTCCACAACAAGATGATGAAAAGATATTTTCAAGCTGATATGGGAGTAAATGAATTAGCTTAACATGTCTATGGTTTTTGCATTGGAGATGGGCTGAAGACTTACAAATATATTGAGGAATGGTGCGTAGCATCATCTCTCTGCATTTTTCTTATTAAGCAACGGGGCAGTAAATGCCTGAAAAAGATCTAATATTCTCACAGCTTAAGGAAACAAACAAAAAAGAAAGAACTTTGTATATGACATTTGATGAGAATACCTCCAAATCACAAGGTTGAAATAATGCTAAGTCATGACGCTCCTGACAGTTTTCCTACATTGTTCTAAGTGCTGAGGAAAAGTTCACCTTGCTGAGGGAAAAGGAATAGCACGCAAGATGTCAGACTCCTCATGGCCAGTTGCACTAATTAAATTCAGATCAAAATGTAAAAGTGAATCCCAAGCAAATTCGTAGTATTCTGAAATATTTTATCTTATTTAGGGAAATCAATTAATTTGAAGGTAAGTAGACAGTGCCATTGAAGTAAGAAGGTTGCAAATTATTTTTAAAATACCTAATTATAATTTACATTAACATTTCTCCAAAAATATTTAAAATTTTGTTTTCTAGATTTAACCTTTAATGGTTCATCCTGAAGAAAATGCCTTGATACTTCACCAGGAAAAATAAGGGACAGATATCGTTAATAAAGAAAATATGTTTTCATCTTTGAGGTACTTTGGAATATTCTAGTCATGTCTAAAAAATCTTTTGCCAGTCTTTTTTGTTTGTTTTTGTTCTAAAAAAAAAGTAAGTAAAGTAAGGATGCAGAATACTAATTCAGTAAGATCTAAGTTGGTTATAAAATTATATAGCAGGGGATGCTAAGACCAGATCATTCAAACGGAAAAAAGAAATCACACAGAAGTTTCTTAGCAAGATGCAGAGTGGCCATGCAAGTTAGAATGAAGAAATCATAGCCCCTTGGAATGAATTGTTGTCACACAGAAGAAATATGTCAGCAACAGAAGAGCAAACTAGTAGAAAAACCTGGCAAAAATGGTATTTGATGTTACCATCATAAGCCTAATAAGGACTTGCATGATTAAAGCAATAACCATTCCTTCTCTAGTGGCACGTTAGAGGTGATACAGTATTGTAGGAAAATTGATCAATTATAGAGATGGAAATATTTATAAGTGAAATAAATTTATAATTTTTTTGTTTATTTGTTTTAGTTAAAAATATTCTTAGAAAGTAACACTGCCCAAACTTCATTGCACTTCAGATCTATCATTTTTAAAAAATACCTATTCAGATTTCCACCACTGGCCTAATGATTCAGAGTTTCCCTGGGTAGAAGTCTGACTTTAAAGGTCTGTGATTTAAAACCAAACAACCAGCAAACAAATAAATAAACAATAAAAGAACTCTCTAAGGACCACTGTTCTTAAGCCTCATTTCTTCTGTAGTTCATTCTCTGTGTTCTCTTAAGTTTAATGTCTGTACATAGTTAGATTACCATAGTTTCTTGAAATGTCTTGTTCTGCATCTGATAAATATGCTTTCACAATACTAGAAACTTAATATCATCTCAGAAAGTACACTGCTGCTACCCAAGCCAAAAAAGAGCCTCCCAGAAAACAAAACAAAACAAAAAAACAGAAAGGAAACTAAAGGATAATTTGGTGTTAGAGATACTTTGTTTCAATGTATCTTGTATTTGTGACAAAGGATGAAGAGTGTAGTTGCCATAGAAAGTGGTTTAGAAACATTTCAAGTCCTTCAGGAATGCATTGTTTGAATTAATTTATTCATTTATTTATTATACAAGATATATTGATCCTCGGAATTATGACAGGCGCTGTGGCATGTATTGGGAATAGGGTAATTGACACTCCCTTCTCATGCAGAGTTTTTAATATTGCCCAGTGGTGGGAGTATATTTTGTGCGGAGATATGTTAAGATTTCTTTACAAATCATAAGCATGTCATGGTGTTGGGTTTTTTTTTTGCTTTTTGTTTTCCTAAACTGGAGGCTTACTGAAGGAGCAATATGTAGCCAGCAGTATCTATAACGTATATAAGTTATAAGTTCTGTGATTTGGCTGACCGCAAAAGCAGATCACACCAATATTTGCTGTTCTGTGTCACAATTAACAAAATTCAGATTCCAGAGCAAGAAGACAACTCTCACAACTTCATTCATGAAGGATACGGTGTTACCTCTTTAGCCAGCATTTTCTAGGTTATGACATTATACGGCTTCCAGTGTAAGCATATACATACTATAGAGTGTGCAGTAGGTATAAAAGCTCTTCGGTATATGGTTTGCTTTTTCTTCTTTTGTACCTGGCTGTTCTTTTGTTTGTTTTACTTTTCTCATGATGAATTCAGTGGACTGCATCTGATACATTAGCTTCGGAAATTTGCTCTGATGAAAGACTGCAACATCAAGACTACAAGATATGGTATATCTACAATGTAATATTACTTGGGATTAATAAAGAATAAAATCTTGCCATTTGCAAAAACATGGATGGACTTACAGGGTTTAATACTAAGTTAAATAAGTCAGCCGGAGAGAGACAAATACTGTATGATTTCACTCATATGTGGAATTTAAGAAACAAATGAGCAAAAGAAGAAAAAAAGAGACAAACAAACAAAAACCAGGACTCAAATACAAAGAACAAACTGGTGGTTGCGGAGGGGAGGTCAGTGGGGGGAATGGATGAACTAGATAAAGGGAAATAAGAGTACACTTGTTGAGGAGCACTGAGAAATTTATAGAATTGTTGAAACTAATATAATACTTGAATATACTATATATTCTATACCATCCTGGGGTCTGGAGCTGACTTACACAGAAATTCCATTGCAGAAGATGTTTGGGCTTCCTTTGGATAGAACAATCTGGTTTGGTTTTGGTTTAGGTTGCTGTTCCACCTTGGACTCTTTGGCCATGATAACCTGACCTTACCTCTGGGAAGGATGAGATAGGGTGATGTGCATGTAAGCTACATGTGGACTACCTCATACCATGGTTTTTTGGGCCCTGTGTTATTTTCAAATTTTTTTTAAAAGATTTTGAATTATACTTGAATAATAAATTTTACTTGAATAATGAAGAAAGCTATTATGAATTATACTTGAAAATTATACTTGAATAATTAAAAAAAAAAACAAAGACCCTACAACATTAGATTGAAATATCTGTCTATAGTGGGGATGCAAGGCCACTGGAGAAATATGATCAAGGAGGTGACATGATCAGATTGGTTTGAGAATCAGTTTGGCGGCAATACAAAAAACTGGAGTAGAGAAGTAGGAAACTAAACTCAGGGGGATCACTTAGTCTCCATTTGATTGTCCAGGTGAGAAATAATGAAAATCTGTGGAGTTGGAGAGACGGTTATCCAGAATATATTTATGAGACAGATTTAACAGTTGTTAAGAAATAAAAGTATGGGGTAGGTGAAGTTTTACAGAGAGGGATTGTTAATTTCAAAGAGGGATTCAATTGTTTTCCTCTTCAGTAAATAGGCAGGTGGAGAAGCCACTCAACTGGGTAGAAGGGAAAGAGCTGGTCTTGGGGAGAAGCTGTCAAAATTAATGTTGAGTTTGCAAGGTTTGTGACTTTTTATATGGCAACAATAGGAGACGTTCAGTAAGCAGTTAATTAAATGAATCTCTGTCTCAGAAGAGCAGTCCGAGTAAGACATGCCCATTTGGGAATTACCAGTGCACAACAGAAATTAAAATCATGGGTGCAGCAGAAGGCTGATAGGGAAAATTATATATGCTAAACATAAATAAAGCCAAGGACAGAACTTGAAGAACAAGAACGTGAACAAAGAGGAACCTGTTAGAAGTAATTGTCAGGGATGGAAGCAGAAAACAAGAAAACCAGAAGAGAAAGAAACTTGAAGTTCTAACAAACTTATTCTTACATCACATGTTCACATACACTCTCTACGCAAGGATCTGTGAGCAGAAGATGTACTTTGAAGTAACAATCAGACCAGAAGGTACAATGGATAATTTTGGCAGCTAATTTGTTATGACAATGTGATTTCTACTGGAGATCTTAAAAAGACATAGGCAACCTCTTAAGAAAAAGACTCTCTTAAAAATAAGACCAGAAACAAATAAAAAAGTAGGAGAAACAAATTTTTTTTTCCATTTCTCATTCCTGCTTGTCTTGCTTCCTGAGCATCTACTTTACTCTTCTGACTCTGATTTGTTTGACTTCCAATTCCCTTAGTGATCAACTGCAGCTCTAGAGTTAATAGCTTCCTTTGTTTAAGGGCATCAAAGTGATTGAGAAAATTTCGTCGAAATATAACAACAGATGGGCTCACAAATTCACCTGACAGCAAGGGCCTGCTGTAGCCTCATCAAAAATGCCAGAGGGAGGTCATCGTTGTGTATGAACACAGATACTCCTTCCAAACAGGCCTCCCGATAGAAGGGAAGGGCAAAGCAATATTCCTGGAAAACTTGAGTGCCTGGGCAGACAAACCTGCAGATGACCATGATCGTAAAGTAGTGAAAGGATAATCGGCAATGAAATGTTGTTAAGACCCAACTACTTTAATCACCAAATCTATTTTGTTCTTTATTTCAGATAGCAAGGATTTGAAGACTGAGTATAGACAGTAAAGACGACTTTGTCATCCAAATAAATCTGATGTTTGAGTTTTTGGTGAGAAAGAGGAAAAATCTAGATAGCAAGGGATTTTGGAATTTACTCAAATTTAACCAGGTAACAGTGGAGAGGCAAGGGATTCCTATATATAAATACTGACACCAATATGGAAACCAGCACAAATCTATATATTTTGAAAAAAAAATTCAAAAAAAAATTTGGAAAAAAATATTTTCAAACTTCGAGGTCTCAGGATCCAATTAGAACCTAAAAATCATTGCTTAGCACATAACAGAAGTGTTTTATAGGTGCTTTCCATTTCATCACACAGCATTTTAAAAAGACATATACAGAGCGCTGGAGCTTTAATACAATTAATTTTTACTGCTTAGAAGAGCTCTTTTTTTTTGGTACTCACTACTTATATTAACCATATTAAATATTAAAACAGTAATTTTAAATATATTTCTAAATTCATTTAAAGTGACACAATAAACCTATGCTATGGTAACATAAATAATATTTTTATAATATAACTATTTTGAAAAATAAAAACAAATAGTAAAAACACTGGAATTGTTTTGTATTTTTTAAATTTCTTTAATGTTTAGCTTTTAGAAGATATCTGGCTGGTAATATCTGTGTCTACATTCAATATGTGACTATATGTTGTGTTGTTGAAGTTAATGAAGAACTATATAGTTGAAAAAGACTTATATTGTTGAAAAAAGATCGACAGGGAACTTGAATGTCATTGAAAAAGTGAGAAATACATGAAAGCTTTTTCAGATAAGTGTGAATATTTCTTATTTGATATCATATCAACAAGTTATAGTAGAATCTCGCATTGTACCAAGGGAGTATTATAATAAAACCTTTGGTCTTTCTTGCACTCTCATTGTGTTATTTACCCTTGGTTGATTTTGTTACATCATCACTGATCATTTGAAAAGCAAAGGTTCATTGTTATGCATATCTTCCAAACGTCACATTTTACTATAGAATGTGGAAAATTATTTTTGCTGATATCGCTACCAATTTTACCAGAAAATTCTTTAAGCATTGGCAAGTCTCAGAGTGGCAGATATCTTTGTCAAAACTCTAACTTTCACTTAACAGATCAAATTCTATCATTAGCCATAAATTCTGTCAGTTGCTTTCCTTAAAATGATAGGCATACTTTGTTCTTTTGCGAGAAAAGGCTGTCCTGTACCCCCGTCTGAATAACCATTGATTGCTGGTCATTCTTTCATGTAAGAATGATTTACCCTTACAAAAGAAGCAGCTAGTTCAGCTAGCAACTCAAGTGCACAGGTGCTTTTTCCTCAAGACAACTCTTATATTTCAGTACATGACAGAAACACTTTATGTGTACTTTTCATTTCATCACAAAAATTTTTAAAAAGCACATAGGCAGGAATAGAGATTTAGTATAATTAATGTTTTACTGCTTCATCAGGACATTCCTAAGTAAAATGTTTTTTTCATGTGAGTGTGTGGAAGTGAAACATAAAAGGACTACTATACTTTAGTAACATAATTTCAATTCATGCTTTTCTCTCACCGATTCCTTTTCCACCATCAGTACAACCAGTGAAAAAAGGCAATAACATCCTAGTATTGTGATGAAAATAGTTTTGACCTTATGGAACCCTGAATACATCTCAGAGACACACAGGAATTTACTAACTACACTATGAAAACTACTGAAATATAATCTAGACAAGATGAGAATATTAAACACAAACAGAAGGAACCAAAGAAACGTGAATGTCTTTTGCTCTTTATATACAGAATAAAATAAAGAGATAATATCTAGGTGAAAACTTATCTGAAGGGCCTGTAATAGAAAACATGACTTTACTAGGTGCTTTCAAGACTGAGATTGTTGTTTAAATGTAAAGATAAAAGCTAACAGCTTTTTGAAAATGAAAATAAAACAGTTCAATGATGATATACTCTGTGTGTTTATTCTATCGTCTTGCTTTTATGACATTTAGTAATTCCAAATGTTGCCATGCTTCTCTGACTTCTCTTTTCTTTTGAATGTACTGAGCATTCCTTACCTAGAACTGATATTATGTACCATTCATTACTGTCAAAGATACATGGAAAACCTATTTGCACATCTTAGCCACAGCTCCCTTATCGTCTCTTTAATATTATCCTTCTTGCCGGTCCTTTCAAACGTGTCAGTTGTTGATCCTTTTCAACGCTATTCCTTATATTGACCAAAATACTCAGTGACATTAAGATGTGTTCGGAGAGCTCACGATGACCACTAACATTAAGTAAGTCTAGTTACACAAAGCAACTTGGCCGAGTAAATGTGCATACTCACCACACACACATATGTGCTTGTGTGTGGAGACCAGTCCACCAGGCTTCTGCCCACGTTATATCTGTTTACCTGTTACTTGTATCTATAGTGCTTAGTTTACTTACGGAAGTAAGAAGGAGGATGTTTAGTGATTTTATTTTTACACATCTACTTTTTTCTGGTTACTATATATAATTATTTGACATTTTAAGTAACTACTTATATGAGTCCTGGTTTTCCAGAGAAACATAACCAATAGCCGATTGCACACATATGTATACACATACATTTATATGTATGTATACAGAGAGAGAAGAAAAGAGAGATTTTAAAAAATTGGTTCACATGATTGTGGCGGTTGGCAAGTCTGAAATTTATAGGGCACATCAGGAGATTGGAAACACCCCCAGTATTTGATACAGCATCATGGCAGAACTTCTTCTCTGGAAAATATCAGCTTTTTGCTTTTAAGGCCTTTCAACTGATTGTTTGAGGCCCACCTGGTTTATTGAGGGTAATCGTGACTTAAAATTCACCGATTGCAGATGTTAATTAACACATCCACAAACTACTTTCACAGCCACACTTAGATTACTGTTTAATTAAATAACCAGTACTATTGCCCTTTCAAACTGACACATACAACTAATCATCACATTGTCAGTGGGACAGGAGTTTCTCTTCAGCTCTATTTCCTGATTATTAGGTTGTGATCCAATTTCACTTTTTTCCCCTTCTGTTCCACTATTTAATCAAGGACTAAAACTGGACTTTGTGATAATTGTACCTCAAGGGGACTACAACAGGGAAAACTTCGGTTCACGGATTGTTTGGATTATTTTGAGAAAGAGGGTTTGAGCTGTCAAAATTCTATCTCACATTAGGGTACGGAGACTTCTAAAGATTAAATCATAAGTTTCAGTCCTCATAGTACCTTGTACTGGTCAGATACAGTTATAATGAAACCCTCCCAGGGTATTGGAATAATTTCATTGAACAACTGTTTTATTGTAGCAAATAGAGCAAAGGCAGCCCAGCTGGAGACATTCCTGGATAGGAAGAGTGAGGAGCCAAGCAAAACAGAAAAGCAAAGAACTTCACGTTGTGTTACTAATAATCATTTATTTTCTATCCTTTTTTTACTCTTGTAGGAGTGCTCTGCCTAGCTTCTTTTAATTCTTAATCCCTGAAAGCGTCCCATTTCCGGCTGACACACTTTTCTTCCTCTGGGAAACAAAATACCTCTTAAAAATCTGTCTGGAAATCTCACGCTTGTTTTTCTGGCTAGCCCTGGCTTTGTTTTGCGTTCAGCTCTCTCCACTGACACTCAAACCTTATGAAGATCACAACTGCTGTATTTGGAGCCACAAAGAGTTTAGGGTTTTTTTGTTTTTTTTTTTTTTATTAGAAAGTGAATGATTTATGATGTGCAATATTAAAACTTTTTTTTTTTTTTTTGGTTACCAAGTAACAGAGAAAAACATTAATGACCCAGTGCAAATTTCACATTAATTTGGACAAACCACTCAGAGGTCATAAATCAGTACTTTGAACACAATATACTATAACGAAGTGTCTGTATAGCACTTTTAACAACATAAATGAAGTTATTCTAATTGTATAAATTATTAAATCACACATACTAAATTAATTGTACCTGTAAAGATATTGAATTTTAGTATAATAATATTGCTAAATTATGTTCTAAAAGTAGTAATCATGGTTCAAGGACATAAGATACTATAATTTAAACCAATTGCAGTACAACTGGATAGTTTTTATAAAACAGAAAGTGGAGCATATTAGTCACTCCAAATTTGCAATAACTTAGGGTTCTGTATTTTTAGGTAGAAAATAATGTCATGATTTCATCTCTTCCACATATAATAAGGAACAAGTTTTTCTTAACTCATGCAGATAACCATAAGGATTCTTTTGCTTGGTATGACAATGGTCTTAACTGAAGAAGAATTAAATTGTCAGCACAGATGTATTTGGATTTTCACCAGTAGAATGCACAAAAATCAGCCATGGTACTTGATATGAATTCGGACACCACAGCTCCACACGAGATAAACAGAATCAGAATCTCTGTTCAAACACCAGATTCATACTTTTTTCCCATGATGACATGTTGAGAAACAATGGGCCTAGATTGCACACCAATAATTATTTGCTAAGGTTTGTCAAACAGCAGTTATTGCTAGTTTTGCTATTTTAGGGGCACCCGGGTGGCTCTGTTGGTGAAGCGTCTGCCTTTGGCTGAGGTCATGATCTCAGGGTCCTGGGATCGAGCCCCATATGGGGCTCCCTGCTCAGTGGGGAATCTGCTTCTCCCTCTGCCTCTGTTCCTCCCCCTGCTTGTGTGAGCTCCCTCTTTCTCAAGTAAATAAAAATAAAATAAAATAAGATTTTTTATATCTTATTCCACTCCATTCTGTATTAAAACTACCTGAATATTTGTCAAACCAATTTACATATACAAGTTATTTTGTAATTTAAATAAATACAAACCAGTAAGTATTAAAATAAGTTAATATAAATTATGCATGGTCATTTAAAGCAGTCTTAAGGAAAATAAGTGGACAGGTTGGGCATATTTACTCTTATTTTCACTGCTTCTTGCCTAAGTTTCATGTATTTTCCATCGTTGTTTATAACCTCATTATCCTATATGAAAATCAGAAAGGATATCTACTGCTTTGGAATCTAGGAGTTTATATTGAAGTTTATATTGCAAAAACTTCTTTATAATTTTTTTCCCATTTTCAAGTTTGAAGGGTCATTAATTACATACTTGGAATTATGGGACAGATTTAGTTCTTTTAAAACTTAAAAATTACTTTTAGTCTCTATTTACTAACAATCTTTAAGTTACATTTTTTCAAGAAATATGCTAAGTACATTAGATAAAGTCTCTTAATTGTTACACTATAGGTACGAGCTACAAACAACGAATGTCCTGTGGACTTAAATTTCAGTAAGTATAACAGTAAGGAACTTCTACAGAAAGCTTCTAAATTCAGTTCATTTTACTTTTACATTTACATTATCTTAGAAGCAGATACTGAGACAAGGATTTGCATGCATATGATTTATTAAAGACGTTTTCTTAGGAGCAAATCTAGAAATGAACAAAAGGAGGCAGGAAAAGGAAGGGGGAAAATCCAAGCAAGAACAAGATTTTGGGCAAAGTCCTAGCCACAGATTAATCCCTCAGGAGAACTCCAGAGTGAAAATTTTGCTTCCACAGTTGTCCCAAATGATAGCATGGAAGCCCAGCTTTCATTTTTCTATACCAGTCAGTCCAGTCATTAGCTAACGGCCTGGCATCTTTCTTTTACCAAAATGCGTTCGAGATTCACTCATGTTCTTGCATGAGTAAATAACTATTCCTTTTTATTGCTGAGTATTTTTCTGGGTATGGATGTACCACAGTTTGTTTTTCTATTAACTTGTTTAAGAATTTCTTGGTTGTTTCCAGTTTTTGACAATCATAAATAAAGCAGTTAGGACCATTTGCATACAGGGTTTTGTGTGAACATAAAATTTCAGTTCATTTGAGTAAATACAAGGAATTTGAATGGCTAGGTCATACAATCACTGTATGTTTAATTTATAATAAACTGCCTTACTGTTTCCAAAATAGCTTTAGCATTTTGCATTTCTGCCATTGATGAATGAGACCTTTTTACTCCTCTGTATCTATAGGACATATTGTAACTTCTAAAAAATTTTTAATGATTTTAATTTTAATGATTTTAATAAGTATGTAGTATTCCGTCTTCATGGTCTTAATTAGGATTTAGCTACTGACATTTACCTAATATTGGGTATATTTTAATACATTTTTTTACTATCTCCATATTTTTTGGTAAAAGATCTTTTAGATTTTGGTATTTTCCTTTTATCATATGGTTTCTCTCATCTATGGAACATAAGAACTAGGAAGATTGGTAGGAGAAGAAAGGGATAAAGAAAGGGGGGTAATCAGAAGGGGGAATGAAGCATGAGAGACTATGGACTCTGAGAAACAAACTGAGGGCCTCAGAGGGGAGGGGGATGGGGGAATGGGATACGCTGGTGATGGGTAGTAAGGAGGGCACGTATTGCATGGTGCACTGGGTGTTATACGCAACTAATGAATCATCGAACTTTACATAAAAAACCAGGGATGTACTGTATGGAGACTAACATAATATAATAAAAAAATATTATTATAATTTAAAAAAACAGAAAAAACCAAATGAATAAAAAAATAAAAAATAAAATATATTATTTGTGTTCTTGAGTTTTAAGTGTTATTTTTTATACTTATTCTGGATAAAAAACTCTTTTATACTTATTCTGGATAAAAAACTCTTTATGAGTTGTAAATATTTTTTTATATGAGTTTATATGAGTTGTAAATATTTTCTCCCAGTCTGTGCATTATCTTTTCATTTTCTTAACAGTAGCTTTTAAAGACCAAAAATCTTACATTTTTATAATGTAATGTTTTATCATTTTTTGTCTTTTATGGATCACACGTTTGGTGTTATATCTAAAACTCATTGCCAAATCTAAGTTCATAGAGATTTTTCTCCCATGTTTTATTCTAAAACTTAAGGAGTTCTACATTTTATATTTAGGTTTATGATCCTTGATGAGTTAATTTTTTATATAAGGTATATGTTGCAGTTCAACCCTCTCAAGTGATTGTCCAATTTTTCTAGCACCATTTATGGTAAAGATAATTTTTTCTACATTGAATTGCTTTTACACCTTTGTCGAAATCAGTTGGCTATATTTGTATCAGTCAATTGTGGACTTTAACACAAAGAGTATTAAAATTATTTATAATTAGGAATAAATACAAAACCTAGTATTGCCAGCTTTTCTTTTTCTCTCCCACTATTTTTCAGCAAATTCATGTTGCTCATTAAATACATTGACTTTGTTCATTCAGGTAACTGAGTTCTGTGGGCCACCATTTTTAAGAATAGTAAGTGCTACACACACATACACGAATTCCATGGTCAAGTAAAATTTAAAACATCACGTTAAGCAAGCAGAAATAGATTCCCATTAAAGGGAAGTCTCATTAAACACGCAACTTGCAAGATTTCAACCATTTAAAGTAGATAAACAAGAAAGTAAAACAATAACCATAAAAACAAATATAAGAAATAAAAGACATAAATATTGTAAGTGATTCTGCCTACTGAGCCTCTCCATTTATCCAGAATAAAATTGAGGTAGGAGATAGGATTTGCTTTTGGCTGAACTGGTTTAAATAGCTACTCATTTTTCATGAGAGCATCTGGCCATGTTGCATATGAAACTAATGTTTAAAGATACACATTTTCAACACAATTTGGCTTCTAAATTCAAGCCAAACATTTCATGTGATCCTTTACCAAGAAAACAATGAAATAGAGTTAGACTATATATTTCCCTCCAACATGAGCTATAAATTTAGCCATGTATGTTGTATCCTGTAGAAGATTTAGGGGACTTTTAAGGATCATTTTGAGTATACTTATTTTTGCTTTTTAAAACCTAACTCCTAAAGAAGATGCTAACTGAAATATCAGAAAATATACCTCAAGAGGGAGTAAAAGCAATAATTCCCAAATTTATTTGAACACTATATTCTCAAAATATTTGTCATTAATTTTTCTCAGAATTAGTTCTATATACAACACAGATTTTGAATCTGCTATTAAACCATAATCTTATTGCAAATGGGGTGTAGACTTTTCCAATATTTTATCTCTAGTGCCTGGTAGAGTCCCTTTAACATATCTCATTATGTATTTCTTTACATAATGAATAAATAAATGCATTGATAGCCAGATAATTTTCAGCTCCAACTATAACAAAAGACAAATGATATGTCAATATGGAAGGATATTTAGAAATTCTTTATTTCAGATTAAGGCTATTATTCCTTCTGTATTATTTCAGTTTTAAATTTAATTAATTTTAGCCTATCATTTGAATTAACTTAGTTATAAGAAAATAACTTATGCCTTTTTTTTGATTAAAGAAAATTTATTTCTGTCCTTGTCTTCAGCTTTAACATCGACATTTAATACTCCCTGATTTTGTTCACTGTGGAGTATGACATTTTATTGCACATGACTACAGTCTTTTTTTCACTTATTCGTTCCAACAGACATATTTATATTTCCCCTCAGAATAGTGTTTTAATTAAATCTGATTTTCAAGTTACAAATAATTGGAACAAATTTCTAAATTGTGTTGGTTGCCAGCACCAGAACTTCTGCTCTTCTTGTTTCTTTCCATTGAATACCCATGAAAATATATTCATCTTTCCAGGTATAAAATAAAATTTTTAAAAAGATTGATTTTATCTGCCCCTTATGATATAGTCTCTGGCCACTTTACTGTCTTGTACATGCCATGTATTACTTAGGGGCAGGAGTATTTTGAATATGAGCTTCACCTTCTAAAATAATAACAGTGTCTACACATCTATGTCCCTTCTACATTTGTAATGGTTATTAAAAAAAGAGCTGTGATATTTAACAGATTCTAGACATGAAGATTTGTTATCTAAGAAGTGAATATATGTAGGTAACAGTAACTTAGCTTTTTCTCTCAAAGTTGGCAAATGAGATTCAACATCTCCTAGTTCACTACTCAGATTTATCAGCCATTCTTTCAATTGTTTCTCTTAAGCAATTATTTGAATGAAACAGACTCTCCCTTATGAACAATTATATAGTCAGGAGATAGACTTCAGTTAATAGTGACCATATGACATTTTATTGACAAATATTTCCACATAGAAGTACAAAACTGTGGTTTTCATCTTGTACATCTCTCTGAATTAAAAAATTGGAATTATTGACTAATCCAAGGCAAATTATAGGAAGAAGGAAATTACGTGCTTTAGGGAAGTAATAATATGTATATTTTTAATTGCTCTGTCATTTTTTTTAACAAAACTACTCTTCTGTTCTGAGATCTAATATCTTCCATCTACACCACTAATTAAGTCTCTCTTCTTCCCTGTCTAATATCCAAAACCACGTGGCTATCAATCCTGTCTCCTAAGTGACAATTTTCTCTCATTTGTGACTGACATAAAGCCTCCTATCTGTTCTCAGAGCTATGGGTCTTTCTCGTGAGGACAGAGTAACCTACTGTTATTCAATTATTCTTCTGCATTTTCCAATTTTACCTGCTCTTGCTGGGACTTTTTGTACAGGGCAGCAGATACTAGGGTGATATATCATGATAGTTAAAGCTTTCAGTCAGCAACAGGACTGACTGGATTTAAATCCAGGATCTATCAGTTAAACGTTGGATTATTTGGGGAGTTAACTTTTTTTAGTCTTACTTTCCTCATCTGTACCATCTAAAATGGTATCTTCCCAATAGAGTTGTGAAGATTAATTTTTTATCACGTATAAAGTACTTTGGATGGCAACTGACACATAGTTAATAATTACTGCTGCTACTACTACTATTACTACTACTACTACTACTAATTCCTTGAGTAGTTTCCCAGATCCTATTTGGGTAGAAAAATCCCTAGTCATTCTGACTGTTTTATTCATTCAAAATGCTAGTTTGCCAACCTGGTCATCTCAGAGTATTTGGAGCTTGGTTGTTCCATCAAAGTTGGCATGCTCTAAGTTTTTCTTAAATCAAACTGAATTTTTTGTTTCATGGATAGAAAGTTGGTGACAACTTTAAAAATACATATTCAATGTGTGTGTGTGTGTGTGTGTGTGTTTCTACAGAGAACATAACTTTAATTAGATTTTCATTAATCCAAAAGTTTTAGGACCATTGATCTAGAGACCCTAACTGAATGCATTAAATAGGTCTCATTTCTGATTCCTGCCCACCTTATACTCCCAAGTTGACTCCATCTTATTTATTTTAAGTGTATCATAACAACACTATTCTGAGATATGTTAGTGTATGCACAGACATTAGTGGAAGTCAAATACACTATCAGAAAATGTGAAATACAACATTTATATAAAAAAATTACAGAATAAAAATTGAATAATCAACTACTTGCTTGTCACAGCATATTCAATAATGTTAACTCTTCTACATGCCTCTCTCATTTTTGAAAAAATAATTCCAATATAGTCAATATACAGTGTAAAATTAATTTCAGGTGTACAATAAAGTGATTCAACAATTATGATATGATCCAGTATACATTACTCAGTGCTCATTATGATAAGTGTACTCTTAATCCCTTTCACCTATTTCATCCATTCCCACCCACCTTCCCTTTGGTAACATCAGTTTGTTCTCTATAGTTAAGAGTTACAGTTGTCTCTCTGTCTTTTTTTCTTTGCTCCTTTGTTGTTTCTTAAATTTCACATATTTGTGAAATCATGGCATTTGTCTTTCTCTGAATGACTTATTTCAGTTGAAATTATACTCTTTAGATCCATCCATGTTGTTGCAAAAGGTAAGATTTCATTCTTTTTTATGACTAAATAATATTCCATTGTATATATACCATCTTCTTTTTCCATTCATCGATTGATGGACACTTGGGCTGCTTCCATAATTTGGCTATTGTAAATAATGCTGCCATAAATATAGGGGGTACATAAATCTTTTTGAATTAGTGTTTTCATATTCTTTGTGTAAATTCTTAGTAGAAGAATTACTGAATCATATGATAATTCTATTTTTAATTTTTTGAGGAACCTCCGTACTGTTTTCCACAGTGGCTGCAAACTTTCTCCTTTTTTGATGTTATGTTATCAAGAGCAAACAGAACAAAAGTTTGAAGAATTTAGTTTATTACATGTACCTGATAAAGAATATCACCATAATTGCTGAAAATAAGCTTATGCTTTTACCAATTTTAACTTGAGTCAGTTGAATGAAATTACATATTTTGGTTTTGGTGAAATAATGATTTGCTTAATATTTCCTTAATTAAAAATTTAAAAATTACATTTCTGAAATGAAAGAGAAGCATATTAATTGGAGGAAATTCTGTGGATAAGCACGTATTCTTTTACGGTAAATGATATATTTCCGGAGATGATTATACTTTTAGATGAACTCACTACTTGAAATAATGTAACTAATGCTACCTCATATTTGAAAAGAGTACTTCTTTCAACATATACATACACAATAAGTGCAGAATATAATCTTGCTGCAGAGGTCCTTCTGTGACCTTCAAAATATGAAATAGTCCCAAATAAAAATGTCATAAATTTCAAATGTATTGTTATTTTTTTAAGGAAATAAGACTAAGCTAAATGTGAGTGATATAAAGGCATCACTCAATACAAACGAGTGTAGGAGCAGATGAGTGTAGAGAGCCATGTTTCCATAAACCCTTAGGCTCATCATGTCCAATTGCCCTGCTTTGCGTGTCATGAACCTTCATCTGAAACTTGCTTAATATTGTCATTCAGAGAAACATATGTTTCATCAGAAGTCTGTTGGCGTAAGAAGCTAAGAAGAAACAAGTTACAATGTTGGGTAGATAAGCTTGACCTTGTCATAAAGCATTTATTATTGTAATGGACAGATGCTGCTGGGCTAGGGGGGGCTTCACTCAGACTTGTTTCTTGGCCCAATATCCCAGGTACTCTTATCTTAAGAGAATGATGAGAAAGGAAGAGAGGAAATCATAAAATTTTTGCACAGGGTTAAAATGGTGGTTTCATCGACACACCTGATGTTATTAAAGAACAAGATATGCAGCCTTAGAGCCACTTTGAAAGAGCATCTCAAGAACAAATGGAGAGAGTAACTGATCGCTTCGCCCCAGGACATTCTATCATAACGGCTCCTCAAGATCAGAGTAGGATTAGCAGTGGTGTTCAACAGGAGATGGTGATACCTGCTAGAAAGCAAAGATAATTGGATAAAAATAGTTTTCAGTAGAAAATTATGAGAGATGATAGTTAAAGGCAGAAGACAGAAGCAACCTGCAGAAGTATGGTGGCAGTGACCGCAAGACATTGTACTTCTCAGTGTGTGATGAGAGAGTATAAATGGTAGCACAGGGGACCGACAGGTGGGGGAAAAAACATCATCAGACTTTTTCATGAAGTCATATGAGAATTCTTTAGAAGCATCTTCGAAATGAGAACTTTGCAGGAGTTTGAGGTCCAGCAATTGTAAGGTAGAGATAAAATTCCAAAAGAGATATGGATTGTATACATATGATATAGTAGAGCTTCAGAAAATATCATATTGCTTTAAAAAAGGTAGAAACACAGACCAGGTATCTTGAATCATCGGGGCCTTTTCCAATGGTTTGTATGTTTAAGATAATCTTCTGAGTTCTAGCAATGATGTTAAAATTCATAGTAAAATGACTTTCCCAGGTTGCTCATCAATTTGTTAAAAAGTTGCAAATTAAAATAAATTTAATGAGTGTCAGTCAACAAAGGCATATTACCTTACAATAGGAAGCTTGCCTTTTCAACCCTATCCCAATTCGTAAAAATAATAAAGAGAAGTACAGATATTCAAAGTCAAAGCTAAGGATATTATTATGTCATGATGGTGGGATGTGTTAAGGAACAACCTGGCAGGGTGAAGAGTTAGTTGAGAGTTCGTTTTCAGCCATGTAGGAGAAGCTAAAGATTTTCGCATCCATTTGCCAAAGTCTTGGGATTTCTTCAAGAAATTCATTTTTTTTGAAGTCAGTTCTTTGTACTCCTCTTAAATCAAATTTTCTTTAAGCAGACTGGCTTCAAACTTGAGAGGCCAAACAAGAGGTGGAGGGGAGCCAGCAGGAAAAGATGCCAGAGACCTAGGCTCATAGTTTATAAAAAGGAGCTGTTGCAGTTCACACATGGACTATCTCAGGTGATCAGAGAGGACTAACTGAAGAACTGTAATGCAGCTACTGGTCTCGTCTGATTTGCCTGTATCTTTCTTGAGTGTCTGGAATGGGAAATCTGTGGCCATAATGGATTCAGAGTTTTTCATCTCAGTTATGCTTGTCATAGCTAATAAATCACCAGTAGGTGATGCTATACCAAGCACTTTAATGTTCATCCGGAGGTTGACTCTTACTTGCCCCCATTCGAACCAACATGAAGTAGCATGGATTAGTTTTGTTCTACTTCAGTTGCAATACATATCTGGACGTTTTTAGGACTGGCTAAGAAGACGTTTTGCAACACAATGAAATGAGAATATAATATGCATTAATTTAGTCAGTCATTCTATGCATCAAAATACAAATAACATACCCTGGTCTATCAGTGTCACCTGTTAATAGTAATGATTTATTGTTTTAACAGTTTCTGTCTCATTTTGAATGTTTTCTACCTCTTAGTATTTTGTCATAAAACTTTTATTTTCTTTATGCTAAACTGAAATATATAGTTTATAACTGGCTCCTTCGAAGACACATATTTAATCTTAAAAATTATTTCCAAACTGGGTCTATTCACAAGGGTGCATTAGGCTTCCTGTGTAAGTCTGTCTTCAAGTTCCTGTGACTGAAAATCTCTGAGATTTCATTGCTTTGCCTTTTGTGCCCGTTGTGGTAGGTTAGTCTCTCATTGTGGCAGAAGTAACAAGAAGGTGATAACAACTTATAAGTTGCTCTATGTTTTTCTTTCAACAGATACTTACTACTGATCATATTGACTGAAATGTACTTCTCAGAATTTGTAAATTTTCTCTACACCAGTTTGTCTTCCCATGTTTCCTGTATCAATTATTAGTTTAACATCTCCTCCAAATTCCTGAGTTAAAATCCTTCTCATCTCTTTTGCCTTAAACCCTACCTCCAAGAAATCACAATACCTTATCAATTTCCATCCTCTTGATTTCAGCAGTTTTTAACTTGGGTATTGTAGTAAAAGTAATTTTTTAAACCATTATCCACGATTCTAGACTTTTTGCCCTCCTGCACTTTCATCACTTTGTTATCATATATATGATCTTGCTAAAGTTAGACCTGATCATGCTATCTCCTACCCAACACTTTCCCAACACTCCACCCACAATAAAAAAACATAAAAGCTCCAAAATGCTATTGTATCACCTGTGGGACAAACCCAAGCTTCTTGAAAAGGAATTTAAAGCTCTCAACAGATTCTGATCATCTTTTCATCTGTGCATCATACTTAACTGATAGAGTTACACTTCGCTTGTTCATTTGAGCATACTTAGATTTTTGGTGAGAAAATATATACTTTAATATCCATTAAGTAGGCTTTAGAAACAAGAAAGTTTTAACAAAAAGAAACAAGTGTTGGATTAGAACAGAGTTTTAATGTAACATATTTCTGAAGTGGTTTGCCAAAGGGTGTGATTTTATGAATAAAAACAACACAAAAACAGGAGCTTGTTATATAGAACATAGTCTACTTTAAAATTAAAACAAATATGGAGGTATACAAAGAAACTTCATGAAAGGATAATGAGTATATGCGTCTCTTCCTGATTTCAATAAATTGCAACTATCCACAAAGTACATTTTAGTTCCACTTAGAGAGATTGAACATTTTGTAATCAAAGCTATTCCTTGGATTTCAATAAACATTCTGGTTGTCCTTGGCGTCTTTCGCTTTGTGAATGAAGAACTTTGTTCTCGGTGGTCTGGGAATACTTTTCACTGGTGATGTTTTCCTTTGGCTGGGAAACAGATTAAGGGCCTCTCTTCCTGGCAGTTCCTGCTTTCTATTGGATGTAACTATTAAACTTACTTAAAAGAATACTTTTATTTATCTGGCTGTTCAAATTCATCTTGTAGATGTCTATAAATTTGGAAATTAGAGGAAATAAAAAATAGAGTTTTTCAATGTACACCTGCAATTGAGTTATCTTAAATATACCCTGGAGAGAATAAGAAAAAAAAAATAATGATGATATTTTAATGGTGAGACCGCACACAGGAGTAATTTATAACTACAAAAGCTCTATTTTATCAAAGAAATATGTATGTAAATTTATTTTTAGTCATCTGCTTTTCTGGTTTTTCATTCTGAAGTGCTTTCATGCTTCGAAGAAACAAAGTCATGTGGCTTACCATGACTGTTTGCTGATTTTCTTTCAATGTATGGAATATCTTTCAGTTAGAGCTGTTTGAAATAATTATGAGAAAAAGTGAAGCATAGTTTTTTCTAACCGTGAAGTGTTTTAAATTTGCCTGTTGAGAAGATCAGTTTTTCTGCTCCCAGGAAATAAGTTTTTAAACACTATAAACTTTTTTATTGTGGTGGGTATTTCCTGTTGTCCTGCAGGCAGCCAGTGCTGTGGAGACTGTCATATTTTGTAATGCTGACGAGCTGCAAAAGTTTGCCAAAGAAAAATGCAGTAGACCAAAATGGAACATCTTTGCACAAGAATTTTCTGAGATTTTCTTAGACTCTATAACTGAAAAGACAGGTAACCCCTTGTGTAAACTAAGAAAAGGAAAATGCATCCCATCCCTACAAAACTTTGAAAGCAGGATGATAAAAATCTTTTAAAACATAATTCAAGTGCTATACGAAAGCTTTGGAAGCTGTCTTTTCTGGCTTTATTTCCCATCTGTGCTTTGGTTTAGAAACATCAATGTTTATTTTGTCTCTAACCCAAAAACGATTTATCAAATATGCATACAATCAATCACTACTAATTGGAAGCAAATTCGAAAGCACAATTTCAGGGTATTCCATTTTCCACAGGAATGATAACAGTGTATCTCAAGTATTTCATCAACAGACTTTTTGGGAAAGGCCAGGAAAAAGCTGTGTCTCTTTTTTTCCTCCACAAATGACATAATGAAAAATTATTGGTAACACAGTAGTTCCTTTTGGTCTTTAAAATAACATAATTCATGGACAGATTATCAGACTGAGATTTGTGGCTTCTATATTTTTATTTATGTGGCAAAATTTGTGTTTATTTTTAAACTGCTCTTTCTTTTCTTTTCTCCATTTGATATTCTTGATCAGAAGATGTTGAGGGGCACCTGGGTGGCTCAGTTGGGTAAGCGTCTTACTTTTGGTTTCAGCTCAGGTCATGATCTCATGGGTCTAGCCCCAAGGGCAGTCCTCCCTGCCCCCCATCAGTGAGGCTCTATGCTCAGTGGGGAGTCTGCTTGAGAGTCTCCCTCTCTGCCCCACCTCTCCTCCCCATGTGCATTCCTTCCCTCCCTCTCTCTCTCTCAAATAAATAAATCTTAAGAAAAGACGTTTTGTTGATATCATTTTCTAGTAACATAAAATGGATATACATGAATTAGGCCCATCCAATATTGTAATGCTTTCTATAATCACATAATAATCAAATGAAGTTTCTTTCCTTTATAATATTTGATTTCTGCTAAAAATTATTTATTATCAGAAGTCTTTTTGGGGGGGCATCAATCACCCCCTCCCTTAAGTAAAAAAAAAAAAAAAAACAGTAAATGTCACGTTTCTTTTTCTTTTTTTAAAAGATTTTATTTATTTATTTGACAGAGACAGCCAGCGAGAGAGTGAACACAAGCAGGGGGAGTGGGAGAGGAAGAAGCAGGCTCCCAGCAGAGGAGCCTGATGTGGGGCTCCATCCCAGAACGCTGGGATCACGCCCTGAGCCGAAGGCAGATGCTTAAGGACTGCACCACCCAGGAGCCCCTAAATGTCACACTTCTGAAAGAAAAAGAAAAAGACCTCATCCCTATTTAAACCAAACTATATCTTACTTCCTGAATTTGTGCACTTTCGTAGGAAATTGTTAGGGCAGGAACTCTGTCTTTTCTAATAGTTTGATTAAGCCAAATACCTGTCATCACTTCACAAATAAATAAATGATAATAATGGTGGAAAAATGAAATATTAAAACCAAACATTTTCACGAATTCACTCTTCATTTTCCTAATATGTGGTATAATTTTAGTCAGGCTATTTATGACTAAAATAGCAAAGTCTTCATATGGGAGAAATTGCTTTTCTGTTTTGCATGTCCATTGCCCCCATTTATCATTCCTTCAATCTAGTGCCAAAAATGGCTTTCATAATGCTGGCTATAAACGGCTGACTGAGAATATCAAACCCTGCTCCACCCAATACATCACTCAAGAAAGAACTATATTTTGTAGTGTCTTATTACATTTTTAGTTTATGGGGGAATCAAGGCAGTTATAAACATTCGTTGAAAATGTTGGCAAGCAAAGTGGGGAGTGAGGAAAGGCAAAGGAGATGGAAGCCTGAGGAGGTAGACATACTCTTAGCTAGGTTTTGGCATAACATATGGGAAAGCTAGTACGTTCTACTATTGTAAGAAATCGATATTCATTTGAGGGCCTGAATTATTCACTTTAGCTACTTTTGTTGTGTATAAAGCCAAGTTAATTAACTCCATCTTTTTCTGAGTATTTGCAGCTTCTAGATGAATTGTCTGTTAGTGTTTGTGTTTCAAATAGATACTAGTTTGATTCAGGTGGAATTCTCTCCTCCAAAATTTTAGGGGAATTCATAAGAGAGCTCCAATTCAACTGCAATTATAATAGCCTTTGCCACTGAGAGTGCTGTCGATCTGATGAGTTACATAGTGTTAGGGATCTCGTGAGTGAGGTGTGAGGAAATTCTACTCTACTCCCAAATAACCAGCCTCCAGGCCATGTTGGCGCTGAATGCATCCAGGTGGTTGTAAGTCACACACTAGTCTCCACAGCCATGTTTATGTATTATATTTAAGAAAATGTCTGTCTGGGATGCCTGATTGGTGCAGTCAGTTAAGCATCTGCCTTCTGCTCAGGTCATGATCCCAGGGTTCTGGGATCGAGTCCTGAGTCCGGCTCCTTGCTCAGTGGGGAGCCTGCTTCTCCCTCTACCTGCAGCTTTCCCTGCTTGTGCTCTCTGTCTCTCAAATAAATAAATAAAATCTAAAAGAAAAGAAAGGAAAAAGAAAAAGAAAAGGAAATCTCCATCTGCTGCCATCATTTTATTCCTTCCCTAAAGAAGGAAGAGGAATTGTCATGTGTGGCTGCACTTTCTGCTCTATTATTAATGTCTTTTTCTGATGCACAGACATGGGACCCCAGTGCCCATGTTTGTGCTAGGTGAGCCTGCTACTTTTCAACATCTGCCTGACTTCAAGGTGGTTATCTCTTAGAAAATCAGGGTATGAGGCTGACAACTTTCAAACTTTAAATAATCAGAGCATCTGTCACTCTAACAGCAAAGCCAAGAGATATAAAACTGTGCAGGTTGTCACATTTGCAATCACACAGAAAAAGTTGATATGAGAAAATCAGGCAGAAAGAAGTGATGAAGGAGGGAGAGAACAGAGTGTTAGAAGTTCCAGTCAGCCATACCAACTAAGCAGTATAGCCGTTACGGGACATTCCCCAGTCCTACCAGTACACTTTCCCTCATACCTGAACTACTTTATATTGGGTCTCACTTGTTTGAAATACAGTCTTGACTATTTCAACTTCCTTGACTTTATGTGACAAAGATATATCTCCCTGTTACCTGAAAATACTAGTGCTTGTTTCTCAAACTGTATTCTTTTTTTCCCTTAAATAGAGACCTCCTTCAAAACAAGAATCTACTTTGCTAGAATTTAGCTATCTAGATATATCATATTCTCTATATGTGGATAAATATACAGAATCAATATTTTGCTTGTGCACCATCAATATTCCACCTCATGGCAATTCACCTTATCTCTTGGTCAGCAGAAATGCCTTAGTACTTAAAAATGAGGCCTCCCTGCTTGTTCTCTACTACCACATAAACGCTTCAAAGAGAGTGCTTAGTACCATGATTATATTTAAAATATTGAGAAATAGTGAAGAAAATAACAAACTCTTAAGTCTGAAGTTCTTGCTTTGTATGTCAACTGTGTACCCACCATGATGCTTTGAGAAAGTCACTTAGCCCTTCTGGGAATGAACTTCCTCCTTTGTATGGAAGGGACAGAAATATGACTTATATGGATATGTGGATATAATATTCCATTTGCATAAGAATTGTTTACAGAGAGAGTCGCACTTTTTCTGAGGAGCTGTCATGATAACACTATATCAGGTTCAAGTACGAATGTTTGAGGATAAGCCTTCTTGCATGGAGGCTTTAAGAGTATGGTACACTGCTAGGATGAAGGGGAAGAGGGATGTTTTGATGTTGGAAATGGAGAAGAAAGGAGCTGAAGAGGACAAATATTATGGATAATAACACCTGGTACAGCCTGAAATGGAAGAAATGTGGACAAGTAAAATGTTGATTGGCAATTTTGGAGACAAAGGATAAAAATAATATTCTTCCTGAGAAATGCCACTACATAACGAGTATGATTGATTTTATTGTGTCCCAAAAGGATGAAATAGAAATGCACCAAGTTGTGTCATCCCCCACCCTACCATTTCTGGTCTAAGAAGAGAGAAAAAATCCAAGTCAGGACATTTTTCTCTGGCATAAATGAGTTTTAATTAGGTGTTTTTATTGATGGCTCAGCCTTGCAAGTCTGTACTTTCTTTATGGGTAGAAACAGGGTCATAGCTTGGGTCTCACGATATCAATTGATATAATGTTTCATCAGAATCAGGGTCTTATCCCTACTGGCTGGCTCACTATCAGTGGATATATAACTTCTATTAGCTCAACTATTTTAAAGTGTTAGGAAATAAAAAAAAAAAATGAAGTCATATTTCAAATCTTAATACATTACTATTTCCTTTGATGCATTTTGATGGGAGAATTATAGCAATTTGTTTCAAGAAAAGCATCGATGCTTTACATATTTTATACCAACTCCATATTTCCATAATCTCAAACAAAACTTTAAGTATTCCATGCACAAAATATGAGTTCTATGAATTTTTAACTTTTTTTTTGTCATTACAATGTTCTGAATTATCGAAATCTTCCAGGTTTTGTTAGAGATAAAAATGTGGACCACTTATCCTCACTTGCTGATCGTACTAGTAATTCTCACGTAAAGATAACAAAATGAAACTAGTTCCTATCTAGATATGACAAGGGTAAATCACTGGACTCTTTAACGTTACAGGCTACAAAAATATTTGAATCAATGTTTACTTTTATTTCATTGTTGATGCATTGTGAGAATAGGCCATGGATCCAGTCTACCATGGCACAGAATCTGGATTTTGTTCAAGTCACTTAAATATATGGGCCTTCAATTTCTCATCCGTAAAAGGAAATTAATAATAGTATCTAATATTATGAATGTTTAGAGCATTACTGAGATTATACTCATGGAGCAGAGAACAGTGCCTGTTATACAGCAACCACTCTACTGACATTGGCAATTACTTTTGCTCCTGCTACACCAACCCCACTGCCACCAAATATATTTAGATACATATTATTTCATTAAAAGGAAAAGTGATACTTTTTGTCATGTTTTTAATGTGCAGATAAAGTTGTATTTAGTAAAAATAAAATTCATTTTAATTATAGTAACTTTGAATACTATTCTAATTTTTAAAATTTTTTATTTTAAAGATTTTTTAAGCCCACGATTTGCAGAACAGAGCTCCAGTGCTGATGGGTAATATAATTCAACCATGAACTCATGTCCAGTCATAGAAACTACTGAGATATTAAAGAAAACAATGTTTAAGAGATCACACAGATGCCTAGTGTTCTGCCTGGGGCTACTAGAAAATTCTGCATACTACAGCTAATGAATCTAAAGCTACTCGAAGACTTGCTTAGGATGAGCTCACGAGTAAGACTGTATACTAAAATGAGCAGGGAATAATCAAAACAGAAGCTACCAAATTAATTTTTTTAACTTAGGTAAAATTTGTTCTATAATGAAGAACTCTTGTTTCCTCTAATTCATCAATACCCTCTTCCTTTAAGATGGGATCAACTGTGTAATTTCAGTGATCATCTCCACGTGGATGACAGCACAGTCCTCTTCCTGCCCCTCTGTGAGCTCTCTCCCTCAAGTCCTGGTCTATATCAGCAACAGTGTCCTGGACACTGTCCCTCATATACCTAGCTGTCATTGCAAGCCTTTTTTCCCACTCAACATTTTCTTTCCACCAAAACTGCCTCCCACCATTGAATTCAGTGTCGCCACCTACTATTCTCTAAGGATGTAAAGCCTAGATCCATAACTGACTCTTCCTCGCATTCATATAAAATCAGCCCCTGATTTCTGTCATTGCTTTTCCATCCTTCCCCTCCTTTTTATAAGCACGATTCTCCTTCTCTCAGGTCAAGTGCTCATCGTACTGAGTCACATGATCTGCATTCAGCCTCTCTTCTCCCAACTGCAAAGGCAAGATGTAAATGGCTTACACTTAATCTTCTTACACTGTGTTCACGGTGGCTCACCACTGTGCAGAACCTACAGTACTTTCTGTTACCGAAAAGTAATTCTTCAGTTTTCCTTTCAAGGCCCTCCACGTTTGTCTTAGACTTACTTTCCTTTCATTCACTTGTTTACTCACTTATTCATGCACCATTCACTTATTTACTCATTTGCTAATGTACAAAATATTTGGAGTTTCTCTCATGTTACAAAAGGCCATTTGTACTTAGCTTCTATCTGACTTAAACTGCTTATGAACTGTCTTGAAAGATGTCTTACATATTTGTTGGTTGGCTCCAGCTGCCATAACCAAATACCACAGACTAAGCAACTTGAACAACAGGGATATACTTTCTCACAGTTCTGGAGGCTGGAAGTCCAAAGGCATGGTACCAGCAGGGTTAGTTCCTGGTGAAGCCTCTTTTCCTGGCTCACAGACAACCACCTCTTCACTGTGTCCTTGCATGGCCTTTCCTCTGTGTGCTTGCAGAGAAAGAGAAAACTCTAGTGTCTCTTCCCCTTTTTATGAGGACATGAATGCTGTTGGATTAGAGCCCACACTTCTGATCTCATTTAACCCTGATTACCTCCTTGAAGGCCCTATCTCCAAGTACAGTCACCTTGGAGGTGAGGGCCTCAGCATATGCATTTCTGGGGGGACACAATTCAGTCTGTAACAATGTGCCTGTCTTTAATCATTTATATTCCAGTTGGCCATACCTTCACCATTCCTTCTATACCTATTCTTTGTATCCATCATGGAGGAGTCTTTCTTGAAAGAGCACTTTTTCAGTTCACATTTCTTTACAGTGCATTGCCCTGCCTCTACATAGCTTTGGAATTTATGGTTTATGTCAGAAATTTGACACTAATATGCTATCTTTTCATCTGCATTTCAAATGCATATGAAATAGAAAAGTCTCTTTAGGACCAGAACTATAAATAGTATAAATATGTATAAACATGTCTCTGTACACACATACTTTTAATAAGCATAGTATAAGTGTAAAAATAAGTATAGTATAAAATAAGTATAGGATGAATGTAAAAACACATATGGATACATATATATTTTTTAATTAGAGTAGAATTTCAGTTTTGCATATAGAAATACCTTACTATATCGACTATGTTGATTAATTTGTTAGGCCTTGATTCAGAATTTTATGGACTCATTTAAGTGCTACACTCATTATTAGACAAGGAAATTTAATTATCCAAGGAGGTGAACATCATTAATTTTTGTTTTAAATGTAAAATCTATTTAAGAATGGATTTTTGGAAAATTAGTAGGCATTATAAAAAGTTATGCACATGTTTCATAAAATATACCAGCCAATGTATTATGGTATAATTCTACACACAGAAAATTATTGCAACATAAGAACAAGATAGACAGTCTTAATATAATATTGTTTAAAGTACCTTCAAAACCTCCTTTTTCTTCTTATATTTTCCCACCTGACTGGGTTTCTTACCACCATCCAGTGCTCCTACTTCTTTTGTTAGGAAAGAAATCATGAGGCTAAATTTACGTCACACTAAAACGTTAGTTACAGTGTTTTATCTTTCCCAGAACTATTTGTTTTCCAAAGAGAAGACTTTAGGGATGGCCTGATATTTTTCACAAGGGCTAAAATGCAAGGTAGCACTTCAGGTATTAGCTATGAATAAAGGGGGAAATATTTCTGCAGTAGGACCCATCATCTTCTTAGACTGCACTTCAGAGACAACCACGCATTCTACCTTTTCGACAGAAAATCAATGAAAATATGCAAGACATTTCTCACATTAAAAAAAAAATGCTGGTTCTTTCTTCTCTGCTTCCTTTTTAACGTTGAAAGGGAATTCCCTATTGTTCTCTCTTCTATACATCTTGCGAGGGAGACACCAACTCCCTTTGTTTTGGACCATCTTTTCAAGGATGTTTATATAGCAAACAGCTTAAGAAGACAGAGATAGTTTCTCATCTGGTGCAAAGGTCAGGTGGGCTCGCAACCACTGAAGACATAAAGAGTCTTCTAGGGCAAAGGGAGAGCACACTTACTGGCCATTAAAAATGATTTCAATTCCCTAGGCTCAGATTTCTTTTCCTGCACTGTGAACCACTGCATGTTCCTTTGTCGTCTGGCCTTCTTTATAATGCCCTGTAGGAGCTAGGGCTTAGGGAACTTGGGGAAAAAATGCTGAGAATCTGGCTACTGCTATTGCTGTGAGTATCAAACTATCCCTCTTCTCTGACCCAGTCAGGATCTCATGCATTGTTCGAGCGTCTCCTAAACTGTAACCTGCCAATTTGTTAACTTGTTAAGTAGGTGAAATATCAGACTCTTCAAGTTTTTTGACACGTAAATGCTCCCACATATTGATGAAAGTTATGTTATTCTTGTTCTTTCTGACCGAAGACTCATTCTTTATGTAATAAATAATCTAGATTTCCAGTTTTCAAATATGCTTATTACTTGTATTAGTTTGCTGCCTACCCTAACAAAATACCACAGACTGGGTGGCTTCAACAACAGAAATTTTTTCGCATTCTGGAGCCTGGAAGTCCACGACCCAGGCATCTGTCAGGCACTGTGGCTCTAAGGCCTCTATTCTTGGCTTGCACATGGCAGTCTTCCTTCCATGGTCCCACATGGCATTTTTTCTTTGCGTGTACATCCTTGGTATCTCTCGCCCTTCTTATAAGGACACCAGTCATGATGAATTAGGGTGAACCCATATGGCATTTTTCAACTTTAATTACTTCTTTAAATGCCTTATCTCCAAATACAGTCACATTGGGGGTTAGGACCTCAACATATAAATTTTGCGGTGACACAACTCAGACCATAATCCTATTCCCATATGTTCTGAGACAATTCTCCACAAGTTTCTCTCATTTCTGCACGTCTTACATGCAGACGCACTAACTGCCTTTTTGTTCCATACTATCTTTTAAAGGGTGTTTGTATGGCCAACAGCCTTGGTTAGCGCAGGCTTGCTTACAGTTCAGCCTTATAATGACAATGTTTTCCACCCGGGCAAAGGTAAGGTAGACATGTTTATTGTCATTAGAAGAGATTTGGGTCTCCTAAATTTGGGTCCTTCTCTTGTTATGTAACCTACTTCAGTCTCTGACACCTTGCCCTTGTTGTGCGACCCTGGGGGAATTGGGGTTCTGGTCCTCAGTATAAAAAATGGATAATTTGAGTACTACTATTGTTGTAAAATTCATTATAACTCTACCTTAAAAATAAAGGCTTCTAAGCAAAGGTTTGTCGAGGTTGCACAGGCAGATCTAGGCATCTTTTAATCTAAAAAATATTGACACTTTGTTAACCTGCTCACATAGATAGATCCTTGTCATTTTTCAAATCTCAGTTCCAGAACCACCTTCTCAAGTACTCCCTAACATATTACTTGAATTTGGTCTCCCCTGTCGCCTAGCACATCATCCCATTTAGTACATTTAAATCATGCAGAACAATCCATAGTAATCCAATTTATTCATTCTTATGTATTTGCTGTTTGTTTTCCTTACTTGATGCAGGTCAGGGAACTGATTGGTCTTATCCACGGTTTTGTTGACGACAATAATTCTCAACAGAGTATCATTTTGTCCCCCAGGAAACATCTGGCAAAGTCTGGAACCAATCTTGTTTGTCAAACCTGGGAATAGGGTGCTACTGGCATCTAGTTGGTAGAGGCCAGGCACGCCGCTAAATATCCTAAAATGCACCAGACATGCCCCCTAAACAAATAATCATTCCCCGCACAATGTCAACAGCGTTAAGGTAGAGAATCTCTGAATTACTGAGTCGCAACACAATGTCTGAGAATAAGAAGTGAGAGAAGCTGTGTTGATTAATTTGAAAGACTACCTCTTATAGAATTTAGTCAGTTATAGTTTGGTTACACTACTCTGGCTTCCACTGTTAGTTGCTTGAGGAAAAGCAATGTCCCCTAAACCTCAATACTCTTAAATTCAAGATAGGATATGATACATGAAAATGTGACTCAGTATAAGACATCTAAAAATAATTTATGGAGAAGAATAAAATGTACTAGAGTTATAGTCTAGACATTGCTCTGAAACTGTCATGCTGCATGAATCTCTAGATACATTTATTTCCCATTTTATTTTGACTTCCATCTTACAAAGAAAAAAAATGCTACTCATAGCTTCCCAGAAAGGATGGTGTGGAAATTAACAAAAAAATTAAGACAAGAAACAGAATTATATGCTACTTAATATAACCTATAATTATTACTGTAATATTTATACAATCTTTGGACATATGACTTACATAACGGTGACAGAGATTTCAAACATTTCTTTTTTGGTAAGAAATTGCTCATGTTAAAAATGTACCGAGGTTAGTGCATTAATGAGAATTTTAATCAGTGTTGGAATTATAAATATAAAACATGGAAAGCTTAAAGTATGTCTGAATAAGTCAAAGCTTTGAACAAATATATCTATTAGAAAGCAAACAATCTCTTTTCTTACAATATGATTGATTCGACATAATTCACCTTCAGTTGAAACCTTACAATTTGACTAAAACCTAATGGCCCAAATCATATAAACTTATTTTGTGAGTTTGGTCAGCTCCTATTTAGAATCATTTCTACTTCTTGTTAGTGTCAAATATTAAATTATTAAATTCACCTCTTTTATTTTAAGATTTTATTTATTCTTTTCACAGACACACACAGAGAGAGAGATTGAGCACACAAGCAGGGGGAGTGGCAGGCAGAGGAGAGGGAGAAGCAGATGCCCTGCTGAACAGAAAGCTCCCAGGACCCTGGGATCATGACCTGAGCTGAAGGCAGATGCTTACCCGACCAAGCCACCTAGGCACCCCTTAAATTCACCTCTTTTTGGTAAAACATTGATATAGAGGTTTGAGAAAAGAAAGATATTGAACAGGAAAGATGTACAGCACACAGCCCCTAGCCCAATTTAGCCAACAAAATGATAATAAAATATATCATATTTATTCATGTTTTCCCTATCTCTGACTTAAAATCTAATATATGGTTGGCCCTATCATAATTGCATATATATATGTTACCTTACTTAATCTGTTTAACAACTTGAAAGAGTATGACATTAATATAATAATTTGACTTTTAAAGAAATGATGTATTTAAACAAACTCTCATAGGGTATGATTAAAGGCCTATAATCAAACTTATATTTGTTTGAGATCAACACTTGTTGAGACTGTGGCCCAACAGTACACAGACTTCTCCAGAATTTTAGTTGAGACCAACTGAGGGCTACAAGTTAAGAGTGAGACTGAACAGAAATGCATTCACACATACAAAGCTGAACTATAAATCAGCTGAATTCTGAACTGAATTATGGTGATCTGATTCTAGCAATTCTAGTTTAACTAGAATTCATGGGGCAAAATTATATGAACTCTGATAGAAAATAATATGATTCAAATCTGAAATAACATGTCTATTTTTCCATAAAAATGTCCATAATTAAAATTAAAAAAGAAAAACCCTAGGTATCATAGGGGAGAAGAATGTAAATTTTAAACAGTTATTTAAATAGCCCAAAAGAAAATTCAAATACAATTGGACCATAGAAATGGAAATTTTCAAATGGAAATTCTAGAGTTTAAAAGTAAAATAACTGAAATGGGGGACCCAATATTTACTTGAGATGGCAGAAGAAAGAATCCATGAATTTGAACACAGCTCAATAGAGATTATGCAATCTGAAAAATAGAAAGAAATGAAGGAATGAAGAAATATGAAGAGAGTCCAAGAGACCTGTGGGTAAACCCTCAAGCATGCCAACATATACACAATAAGAGTATCAAAAGAAGAAGAGAATGAAACAGGAAACATACTTGAAGTAATAATTGCCAAAATCTTTCCAAATTTGATGAAAAGCATCAATATATATGTCCAAGAAGACTAATAGGTCCCAAGTAGAATAAATACAAAGATATCCTCATCTAGACACATCATAGTACAACTCTGAATGACTAAGACAAACAGAAAACTTCGAGAGACTAGACTAGTCTTTTCTTTCTTATTTCTAGAGAGTAATAAAATGATAATATGAGTAATAAAATAATATGAATAATATGAGTAATAAAATATGAGTAATATGTAAAATAAATATGTAAAAAATAAATATGCAAATATGTAAAAAAGTAAAATAATATGAGTAATATGAGTAATAAAATAATATGAAAAACTAAGCTTATGTTCAACATATATACAAATGTTCTTAGTACAGAGAGCTGATTATAGCACTCTCATTGCATGTGTGGGTCCCTGTCTTCCCTTGATTTCTTGCCTGATATTTTCCTACATTCCTACTCTTCATATTTTTTTAAGTATGTGTTTAATAATGAGTTTTAGTTTCTTTTGACAGAATGGTCTCTCTAGCTACTAAGACTCCTTAGTCATAGGTCAGTCTAATGACAGTTCTTACTTTTCCCCTCTGAAGACAACAGTTCACCTTTCTATTCCCTAGTGACTTAAAGGATTTGCTCTTTTCTCCATTTACAAATTTCCTTTCTAGACACATCCCTACCTCTACTTTATCTGTGCTTCCACATAATAATTATAGTTTGACATTCTTTCTTTGTTTTCAAGAGCTATGCGGATTACACTTGACTCTTTGGAAGACTCATGGGAAACTTCCTTGTTATATGACGTCTCTCAGGTAGTTCACATATAGTCTGCATAGGCAACAGATGTATTACATAAAATTGTCTAATACAATTTTTCAAAATAATAGATCTGGAATTCTGGCTATTTCTATTCTACTATTTTTCTGTGTTATTTAGGTTTAGCATCTGCCTTAATGCTTTTCTGTAGTTCCTTGAATTCAATAAGCTTTTTCCTATACTCCAGTCTTTGCACACACAGCTTCTTCTGCAAGAAGCCCCCCTCTATCACAACTTCATCTCTTAGTGTACATATACATGTGTCTCAGCTGAGTTTTTGTGTTGAGTATCTATAACACACTTAAATATTGCATTACTGTTAAAATTGATTAAGTTGAAAAGTTCTCCCCAAAATGTTAATTGCAAAATTATATTTTCTCATACATTTCTTACACTCATATATATGACACTTATAATACAGTTTCTAACTAGAATAACTAGAGATTTTATTTATTTATTTGACAGAGAGAGACAGCCAGCGAGAGAGGGAACACAAGCAAGGGGAGTGGGAGAGGAAGAAGCAGGCTCCCAGCGGAGGAGCCTGATGTGGGGCTCGATCCCAGAACGCTGGGATCACGCCCTGAGCCGAAGGCAGAAGCTTAACCACTGCACTACCCAGGTGCCCCCTAACTAGAATAACTAGAATATTCTTAACCCATATATGTGATTCCATATACTTCAGAAAAGACCTTCATGTGGAGAGTGAAAGCCACTAGGTGTGTTTTTGGACTATTTCTTGCAACATATTTGATAGCTGCTTTTATTGAGTAAATTATCTGACTAGAATTTTATCTTGAACGTATCTTGGGATTTTCACTAAAGATAAGTCAATGAAAGGAAAAGAAGATGCATGGAAATAAAGTAAAAATCAAACCTGCTAGTTGCTGAAAATCTTAAAGAAAACATTTTTATATGATATGGACTCAATATTTGCTACTTTTCTTACAATGCAGTGTTCAATAAAATGTATTTCATTATTAATTAATATGTCATGTAGAATAAATGACAAGAGCACTGTCTATCATTTTCTATCAATGAATGCACTTCAGTTTTACAAATATTTTCTTCCTATTTTTCTCAATCACCAAGATATTTAATGAATGTTAGCTAGCTTATTTTGTAATATTTTCTATTTCTCTATTGACATATGACACATTTTTGGGGGGCTGTGAATATTAAAATTTAAATTTAAGAAAGCATTTGACTTTGCTTCCTTCTCTTCTGACAAGAGATGAAAATGCATTTTTAAATACGTTTTTACGCTCTCAATACGTTCTTGTTTTTAGGCTGCAATATACCCTATGTGAACTTAGCTCTTTATAAAGTACTATTGGTTGAAAACAACAAATTTTTTTTTAGTCCATAACTGAGATTCGCATTTATTCAAGGTCATAGATAGATTGATAGCTTTCTGGAAGGTGTATTTTAATACACCTTGGAAAGGATAGAAGTGTACTCATAAAGGTTATTACATAATCTATGAAGACAGAGCTAAGAATTTTGTACCATCTATTTGTTGCTTTCCTAAACTTGAAGTTGCAGGCATGTCAAAGGTTTTAATGAATACTTTAGGTGAACTTGAACACATTTCATTACCGTATACAATATTGATTCCTGCTGGCTCTATGTTTACTATGATCTGGCAATGCAGGGCAGGAGTTGGACTGGCTCTTCAGAGAAGGACTGTTCTGCTATATAAGTAGCACTATTAGTCATATCAGCATATTGGACCTTTGGCTAAGGAAAACATTCTATTTTACTATAATTCTTAATGGCTTTGAACTATGTAGTTTCTACATAGAATTTCTGTCTTCCCATTGCCCAAGGGATGACTTAAATTTCTATGAAAATGCTTATGTGTACATAATTATTATAACTTTTTTTGAGAGCAGAAATCTTTAGACAATGTCACTTGACCTACCTCATATAGAGACCTCAGCCAACTTTTGCCTGACATGTGATTTGTGAATTGTTTTTAATAAATTATTGATTAATAGTTGGTTATTATATGTGAAAATAAAATACATTTTATTAATATGTTTATACTGGCAAAGATTATTCTTCTGCTAGACAAAGTTATGGTAGAATTGAGAATCAAGCTTATTCCATCGGAACCAGTCCAAGTGACAAATGAAATATTGGTATAATGAAATGGCTAAATGAACTGTTTTGGGAAAACAAAACTACCACCCGTACTTCGGGAAAATTTCCTCATTGGACAAATATGTGACTGTTCTGATACTTGTCTATATGGTAAGAAAGTCTATAATGCCCTTAGTCAGGGACTCAGTGACTTTACCTCATTTTCTAAATGTAGGCAGTATTTGTAAAATTTTGATAATCACCTACATGAATATGACATGGCCAGAGGCATCTTCCTTGCTGTAAAAAGGAAAATTTAGCGTGTTTCAATAACTAAACACTCTTCAGTGAAACTGATTTCTTCCCTCACTGCCTGCCCTCATCACTTGGAATAAAAACCAGCACAATTAATTCTTTATTGCAAAAATTCTGGGTAAGTACAAGATGTATATTTATTTTCATTTTATAAATGAAGAAGTCAAGCCTCAATGAGGTGAGGTAGTTAGCCTAAAATGACATGAGAAGTCTTGAGAATCCAGTTCTCTTTCTCTCTCTCTCTATATATATGGACAAGTATCAGAAGTTATATATATATATGTATGTGAGAGAGGGAGAGAAAGTTTCTGTGAGCCCTTCCCTTCCTAGAAACATCAATACTAAATTAAAGTTGTATCAATTAGAGAACATAGCCCAAACAACAAAAGTGCTTTCTATAATTATGAAAGATGCCATATATTTGCACATAGTTGCCTTCTAAGGTGAATGTGTACTGTGTGAAAGAATTTCATCTGAAATGGAACTGGAGGATATAAAATGGAAAATCTCTTGCATGTGCCGTCAGGAAAACAAAATGTAAGAACAGAGACTGCTTTTCCACAAATGCCTGATTTACAGAAAACTGATAATACTGGAATTTTCTTAAATGTAGACAACTGGTCAGGAGTTGCTCATGGCAACCTTGAGAAGTTTTGCTTATGGTTTCCAGAGGTGTGAACAAGCAATGACCCAGGTCAGGATGGTCTCACAAAATAAGCTGAACTGAGCTTTGTTTGTGTGACTAGACTAGTTCTGCTCAGGGAATTTTCAAAGCTGGTCTCCATTTGCTTTTGATTTTAGCAGACTCTAACTAAACTTTTCCCTCTTTATACTCCTTTCCCATAAATACAGCCCACCCCAAACTGAATGAACTCACCTGTAGTTTGCCACAGTTTGCATGTCCTGAATTGCAGCTCCTCTGCTACTCCCAAATAATCTTGTCTTTTTGACAATTCTGAGCTTTTCTCAGTTTACCTTTTTATTTAGGACAACAACTGTTTGCTGACAATGTGAAAGGTACACTTTGCTTCTTTCAATAAAGCTGCATTTTTTTTCTTGGAATTGATGTTAAGCTGTGGCTTCTAGGAACAATTGTAATATGATTTTGGTGTTAATCTTGCCTTGAGTTATATTGCTTCTGCTCCGATCATGGCTGGGACTGAATACAGTCCTATATGGTGTCCAAAGCTTGGGGTTTAAGAAATCATGGCACATAGGACTTCTGAGAAAAATGTATCTGTCTCCTTGCTTAACAAGGAACACAAATTCATCGGCTATGGGGAAATCAACCTGGGAAAATGGCTGTTTAAAGGCCAAAATATCCCTTTGACCCCTGCAAAAAAACTGGCATATTTGAGAAGTTATTATTTTTTGAGAGGCCTCTGTAGAAGATTCAGGGAAGAAAACACAATCATTCTACGAGAAAGAAAAATCATCAGAGGCAGAAAAAAAGTTCGAGATGACATTAAAAATGTACTGGAAAAGCTATGACTTAACCATCTATAACCTGATCTAATATGAGTACGTAAACGATCTTGTAGAAAAAGCAATTATGTACACTGACAGTACAGTATTTCACTTTCTCAGAAAACATTTCATATCATGTCAAGAATGCATTCATTGGGGGTGCCTGGGTGGCTCAGTCGTTAAGCGTCTGCCTTCGGCTCAGGGCGATTCCAGGGTCCTGGGATCGAGCCCCACATCAGGCTCCTCTGCTGGAAGCCTGCTTCTTCCTCTTCCACTCCCCCTGCCTGTGTTCCCTCTCTCGCTGGCTGTCTCTCTCTGACAAATAAATAAATAAAATCTTTAAAAAAAAAAAGAATGCATTCATTGTTCTTTCATCTCATTAAATACTACTTTTATCACAAATAACATAAAGGTAACATTTAGTGTGTATTTTCTTTAAGTCATGGGTTAAAGTGATTTACATAAGATAACACATTTAATTACTGCAAAGCAACCCTGCGAGACAGGTACAAAGCTATTATGCCCATTTTATAGGTAAGAAAACTGAGGTGGGGTGAGGTTAAGTAATTTGCCCATTATGGGAGTGGGTTTCAAACCCAGGTAGTCAGCTCTCAACTCTGCTCTTAACCTGCAACGCTGTTAGTTTCCAAAGTAACAATACCAATATCACTTTTCAGTGTTTACAAATAAAAACCCAGCAAGACATGGATATATACTAAAACAAACAAACAAACAAAAAACCCAAAAAGCTAATTGATGACAATTTGGTGAAGATAGTTACAGAAATATATGTAGGGTTAAAGAAGTCATGAAATCATGAAAGGGATAGTGAAACAACTGGAAACTAACCAAAAGCAGGAAACCATCACCACTCAAGTTTGAAGTAGCAAAGTAGGAAGGATGCACTGTGGTAAGTCAGTGCCAGAGCCTTTTACCTAGAGGGACTCAGCACCTTGCAAAAATGGGGTAACATGACAAGAAGGAAAATGCTGATGTCTCTCTGCTCTTATTCAGCAATCTTCTGCCAGTGGATCCCACCCTCTGGTCACAATTAAGAACCAGAGATCAAAGAGTTCAGGTTGACTTAGCCCACAAGGTCAGCCCATAACAAAGATAAGAAGGGCAGAGAAAGGTTCTGGAGGTAGAGTTATGGTGGTGGCAAATGGAATTAGTAACATATGAAATAAAATCACTGTATGTTTGCTTCCAGTATAACTGGGGGGGGGGGGTTAATAAATTAATCACTCACAATTAAAAATTAATTATTAGATCTTATAAAGTGGGTTGCTTATATCAATAAATGCATGTTTATTACAATTTCCAAAAAGGCATGTACTTTCATCAAAATAATTTTAAATATATGGGAATCATAACAATTTCTTGGCACTAGATTGTCCTTGTGATTTAAAACATGTTTTTTATACAAGTAATGTAGCCAATGTTTGTGTCTGATTACTTTCCTAGCAATCACATAGTTGGATATAGTTTATCAAGTAAACAAATCTTAACCTTGCAAACTAGTACCTTGCGAATACCTTTTATTATTATTATTATTATTATTATTATTATTATTATGTTCAGTTAGCCACTGTATAGTGAAAAGGAAGAGCACATGCACCCCAATGTTCATAGCAGCAATGTCCACAGTAGCCAAACTGTGGAAGGAGCCGAGATGCCCTTCAACAGATGAATGGATAAAGAAGATGTGATTCATATACACAATGAAATATTACTCAGCCATCAGAAAGGGTGAATACCCATCATTTGCATCGACATGGATGGAACTGGAGGGGATTATGCTAAGTGAAGTAAGTCAAGCAGAGAAAGACAATCATCATATGGTTTCACTCATATGTGGCACATAAGCAATAGCGCAGAGGACCATAGGGGAAGGGAGGGAAATACAAAGGATTGATTTAGGCATTAAAATTTCACTAATAAATTATTTATTTTAAACCCAAAATGTAGGGGTGCCTGGGTGACTCAGATGGTTAAGCATCTGCCCTCGGCTTGGGTCATGATCCTGGTGTCCTGGTATCAGCCATGCATTGGGCTCCCTGCTAGGCGGGGGGCCTGTTTCTCTCTCTCCCTCTACTGCTCTCCGTGCTTGTGCTCTCTCGCTCTCTCTGTGAAATAAATAAATAAAATCTTAAAAAAAAAATAAAGAAATAAAGAAAGTCTGGACTTTCAAAAAACAAAACAAAACAAAACAAAAACACCCAAAGTGTAAAGCTAACAACTCTTATATGTTTGAATAACGTAGCTACCAGATTTAATTGTGGCAAGAACACAACATGTTGGTCTTTGGGTCACACTGTGGAGGTTTGAATAGGTTTAATAGTCAGAAACCATAACTCTTTTTCAAACCCTTCATAACTGACAGTGCCTGGGGCATGCAATGCTTCTGAAGGAAAGACGCAATAATCACTAATTCATGATAATGTCCAGAAAAATGAGCTCAAGAAAATGAAACAGATCATTGCCACGCTTAATATATTTTAAAAACACAGTAGGGTTTCCTAAGGACTTCATTTTCAACATTGAAAACATTACCAACAATTGCACATTGTGAAATGTACAAAAATGAAAAAAATAAAAGAATAAAAAGTGATTTTTCTTGTACAGCTGCTATGGTTTATGTAAAACCATTAGGCAATACATGATCCATATCAGGGAAAATAGCTAACATTTTATTAATAATCACCATAATATTATATGATTTTTGCCTACTATTTGAAATTTTGATAAACATTTTATATGCATTATTTCATGTATTCTCACAATAACTCTATTATTATCCATAGTTTTTAGATAAAGGGGACTGAAATTCAGAGCAGTTAATGAACTGACCCAAGTCTTTCATGCCATAAGAATTTGAGCAGAGAATAATCTCAACTAATATATTAACCCTTAATTTTATTTTTTGTACATACTGGAATAGATTTCTAGTACATCCTAGAACATCCCCCAAAGGGCAGGGACTTTAGTATGTAGCTAGATCCCTAGTGCCTGGGACATATTAGACATTGAAATATTAACTGAAGAAATGAATTTGAACCCAAGTCTACCTAACTCTGGGTATCATACTGTCAACATCCACAGTAGGCTGCACAGTAATAAAAATGCCTTGAAAAGAGGTCATTGGAATGCCTGACATATTTTAAATATTTGTCTTGACAAATAAAAACTTATTTAGCTGTATAAACATTATAGGACAGTGTGGTTATCTGAAACTAACATTTACTACAAAACTAGCAAAAACTTTTGATGTGCATAAAATCTTACATATTTTATTTAAAATATTTTTAGAATCATGAATGTAATATTAATTTTGTATATACTGAAATAAAAAGCAAACAGGAATCTTAGGAAAGTATAAAATGTAAAAGCAAGGTACAGTAAGATTGAAAGCAAAATAACATAAAAACCAAACTTCGGGAATATAAAGTGATCTCCATTTCATTCTGTTGGAAATATTTCGAATAGGACCCTACAGAGCGAAAGAAAATAAATTCAGAATTGTAATTTCAATGTGATGACTCACCTGCATGCTTCTAAGAATAATAAACTAAAAATTCATAGACATTTTTCAGCATTCTTCAACACATTCAACTGAAATTTATCAAAAATGCAGTAAGTTGTTAGTGTAATGAATCTTTTCTAAAATAGACTGCATTATTTCATGTTAAACCCTCTTTAGAGACTATTTTTTTCTTTTTTAATGTGTTATTTGTCTACAAAATACTCAAAAGATTGAGATAAAACCAGAAATAAACAATTAACAGATCATGAGGAACATTGCTTTTAAACTAGCTAGCTCAGTTATGTATAGTAGATATTTCAATCTTGATCTTATTAAACAATTCATTCCTATAAGATGAAAATTATTCATATGATATGAATCATATAACAGTATGTCCTAATTATTCTTTCAAATATTTTGTTTGCTGTCATGTAGCAATAGCCTGAAAAATTATCTTTTATTTTGTGCTTGTGTGTGTGCTTATGGTTGCCTCAACCTGCATTTCACTTTAACTTCTAAGTGTACAGTGATTTACCCTATCTGGAATTCATTTTATTTAAAATGAAATTGTAACCCACATGAAACATTTTTCCTGAACTTGAAAAATCTTTAAAAAAATCTTTCAAAAATTAATGTTGGTCCTGTCTTTAATATTTCACCTGATTAAAAACATCACTTCTGCAGAATGTTGATTTGGAAAAGTAAAGTCTACTTAAATGAAGATATACTGTCTCTGAAAGAAAATCTTCACATAAGAAAAAGATTAAGCCATAACATGTAATGACGAATGATCAAAAGGAACCCTGAAACTTAATTTTATTTAAAGGTAAAAGAGGAAAAGTATGACTCGATTTCCCTTAATCACTCTGAAATATTTTGGGCCTTTAGCATAATCACCATTCAAAGACCCCTGGAGCTTTTGAGGAGTTTTATACATACCAAAAATCAAAAAGAAAACCCCAAAACTCAAGGAAAAAAAATGAAAAAATTCAGTGTGACTAAATGAAGTAAAATCATTAGTTTAATGCTGTGTTTTCAAGAAACACAATGACTGCAATCAATGCAGATAGGTACAAAAGGTCTCTTTTACCCCAGTTCATGCTGAAAGTATATAACCCTTCTTGTGAGTATTATAATAAAGGATGACTTGTAAGCATGTAGGAGGTTTGCTGGATAATGGGATATGATGCTGGAGATGGAAAAGTAGGAAGAATAAGAGTCAGCCAAGAGATGAAAGGAGGGCAAGTCACTGTCCTCAGGGAGAAATGTTCTAAGATTTGTTTATTGTTAAGTATTATAAGAAAGTAAGTTGTATGTTTTATATATTTATAAAAAGTTATACATATTATGATATAAGTATGTAGTTATAAAATATAGGATATTTATGTTATATATATATGTTAAGTTATATATATTATTATATAAGTAAATGTTATATAAGGTATTATTAAGTTTTGTATGTGTGTGTGTGCATGTGTGTTAAGGAAGAAAGGAGGAAAGAATGTTTTTAATGTTTGTATGGCATTCTAAGGATTTTCAACTGGAATGTAATGGAAGGTACCAAAGAGATTGGGGAAAAAAAGGTAAGAATATGAGATTTGTTTTAGAAGACCCAGTGGTAACTCTCTCAGAACTGATTGAAGGGGACACAGTATGAAAGGAGATGAGAAGGATTTTACTAAAATGTAGATAAGAAGTGATGAAGTGTTAAAAAACATAGACCCTAGGGTCAGACTTTTCAGATTCATGCCCTCCAAATACCAATCTGTGACCTTGATAACTACTAAAACTTTCTGAACCTCAATATAGATGTAAAGTAATGTAAGTCTCAGAGAATATGCTTAGTCTATTTTAAGCATATTAGTTATTATTTTAATAAGGCAAAAAATATAGCTCTACTGAAGTATAATTGATATACAATAAATTTCACATATTTTAAGTGTACAAATTGTTCAGATTTGACATATCTATACACCCATGAAACCAACACAACAATCACCATAAAGATTTATTTATTTTAGAGAAAGAGAGAGAGAGAGAAAGAGTAGGGGGAGGGGCAAAGAGAAAGGGGGAGAGAGAATGTCAAGCAGAGTCCATGCTAAATATAGAGCCCTATGTGGGGCTCGATCCCACAACCCCGAGATCGTGACCTGAGCCAAAACCGAGCTGGATTTCATGACTGAGCCACCCAGTAGCCCAACACTACACTCACTATAATGAACATACCCATCACTGCTGAGTTTCTTCATGCTTCTCTGTAATCCACATTATTTAATTCTCTTTAAAGATAATTGCCTTTTATTTTTAAAATTTTTATTTTGAAGTAATTATAAATTCACACAAAGTTGCAAAGATACTAAAGACACCTACTCAGTAGTCTTTACTCAGTTTCCCTGAATGGATACATCTTATATAATTATTGCACCATATCAAAACCTAGAGATTGACTTTGGTACAATGTGTGTGTATATTTCATTTTATCACATGTGTAGATTCATGTAAATTCATGTAACCCCAACTACAATCAAGGTACAGAATCATTCTAACACCAAAAAGATTTCTCTTATGCTATCCTATTATAGTCCCACCAATTTCTCCCCTTTGCCATACCTCACCCTTGGTAACCATTATTTTGCTTTCATCTCTGTAGTTTTATCATTTTAAATATGTTATATAAATGGAATCATATAGTATGTGACTTTTGATATTGGCTTTTTTTTTTAGTAGAATAATATTCCTGATATCCATCTAAGTTGCCACATGTATCAACAGTTCATTATTTTATTGTTGAATAGTATCCCATGATACAGTTGTGCCACATCGCTATGAACAGTTATGTGTAGATTTTTGGGTGGACATTTTTATATCTGTGGGAAAATATTCAAGACTGGAATTGATGGAGCATATGTACAGTGTACATTGGTTTGGTTTTGTGTTTTGTTTTGTTTTGCTTTAAGAAACTGGCAAATCTTTTTCCAGGTTGGATAGATCATTTGCAGTCCTACCAGCCAATGTGTATGACTGATCCCGTTTCTCTACATCATCACCAGCATTTACTATTGTCATTTTTCAAAATTTACATGGTCTAAGATGTATGTAGTCATATCTCATCATGGTCTTAATTTGAGTGTTCTTGAGAGCTAGTGATGCTGAACATCTCTCCATGTGTTTATTTTCCATCTGAATATATACTAGTATCTGTTTCATGTAACTAGCCCATTTCTAATTGGATTATCTTTGTTTTTCACTATTGAATTTTAAGAGTTCTTTCTTTTTTCTTTTTTTAAAAGATTTTAATTTATTTGTCAGAGAGAGAGAGAGCGGAAGCAGGGGTAGCAGCAGGCAGAGGGAGAAGCAGGCTCCCCACTGAGCAAGAAGCCCAATGTGGGGCTCTATCCCAGGACCCTGGGATCATGACCTGAGCTGAAGGCAGATGCTTAACCTACTGAGCCACCCAGGAGTCCCGAGAGAGTTAAATATTATAGACAAAAGTCTTGTAAGATACTTGGTTTAAAAATATTTCTTCCCACTGTGTAGCTTCTCTTTTTGTCCTCTTAACAGGGTCTATTCCTTAGAAAAAATTTAATTTTAATGAGTCCAATTTATCAATTTTTTTCTTCTATGAAATGTACTTGTGTTGTGTCTGGTCTAAGAACTCTCCATGAAGACCTCAATTCCACAGATTTTTAAGTATGTTTTCCATATTTTTTTCTAAAAGTTTTACAGTTTTATGTCTTAAATTTAAATCTATAATCCATTTCGAGAAATTTTTATGTGAGGTCAGTGTTCATTTTTGCATTATGTTTTACACACACACACACACACACACACACACACACACGTACTCCCATATGCATGCATGGTTTCATATACTTATTCACGTGTCTATCCAAAATCTTTAGCTGTTTTTAATGAGAGGATTATAGAAAAGTACATTCATTCTGCCTTTTCAGAATGGAAGTCCTCCCCAAATTGATCTTTGCAAACAGGAATGGCAGTGGATTGTGTTGTTATTAAATATGTAAAGTTAAAATGTATGTCAGCACCACCACAGAGGGCAGAACAGAAATGGGAACACTGTTGTGAAGTTCTTCTCTATTTAATGTGGTTTTATAAGATTATCTGAATATAAACTGAGATAAGTTAAAAATGTATATTATAAACACAAACACAACCAATACAAATAAACAAAATAAAAATGTGTGGTTAATAAGACAAAAAGATTATAAAAGAGAATCACAAAGTATACTCAGTTAATTCATAAAAATGCATTTAGGAAAACAAATAACAAATGGTAAATTTAAATCAAACATCAGTCATTAAATTAAATATAGCAGGTTAAAATATACTAATCAAAAGTCATCAATTGTTAGAATGGATTCCTAGAAGCATGGTATAACTATATGCTACCATTTAAAAAAAGACTAAAAATGAAGAAATATATTTTAATACAAATGGATGAAAAAAGATATACCATCCCAACACTAATCAAACAGAAGTTGGAGCTCTATATCAATGTCACACAAACTATATAGTAGGAATAAAGAGAGTCATTTAAGAATGTCAGTGGAGTCTATTCATCAAGAGGATATAAACATGTATGTGTATAACAACACTGATATATGAATCATTAGCCTATAAAATTGAAAGGATGGATGGAACAATCCACAATTATGGCTATAAATTTTAATGCCACTCTTTCAATAATCAAAAGGAAAATAGAAAATTATTAAGGACACAATGAACTTGAACTTTGCCAAACAACTTCATCTAATTGATATTTACAGAACACAGGCCAACAACAGCAGACTACACATTGTTTTAAGTGAAAAGAAATCATTTATCAAGATAGACCATATTTTGATGTTGATTAAGGAGTGCAATTGTTGTGATGAGCACTGGGTATTGTATGGAAGTGTTGAATCCCTGTATTGTACACCTGAAACTAATATTACACTCTATGTAACCAACTGGCATTTAAATAAAAACTTTAAAAAAAGGACCATACTTGAGTAATTTAAAAAAATGCCTCAATAAATTCAAAAGATTCAGATAAAACTAATATTTTCTCTGGCCATAATGCATTTGAATTAAAAATAAATAACAGAAAAATACCTGGATTATCTCCAAGTGTTTTCAAAAGTAAATAACACTGATCTCAAACATGCATGGATAAAAGAGGAGATCAAAAGGGAAAATAGAAAGTATTTTGAACAAAATGAAATAAAAACATAATGTATCAAAATCTGTCTCATTCAACCACAGCAGTGCTGAAAGGGAAATTTATAGCACTAGAATTCCTAAAACAGAAAAGAAGACTAGTATCACATCATTGATTTACGCTTCCATCTTAAAAAAATGAAAAGAAAGAGTAACTTACATGCAATGTATGCAGAACAAAGGAAATAATAGAGATAAAATCAGAAATCAACGAAATAGAGAATAGAAAAACAATAGAAAAAATAAAACCAGGAGCTGCTTCCTTAAGATCAATAAAATTGATAAACCTTTAATCAGAATAAATAAAAATCAAAGAAATTACCAGTATCAGGAATAAGATGACCACCAATGTTACAAAAATTAGAAGAGAATTATTATCAATAACTTTATGCCTATTATTTCAACAATAGATAAAATGGACAATATTTATGGACAATTTCTAAACTACTGATGCTCACAGAAGAAGAATTAGGTAAACTGAATAGCTCAGTCTAGTAAAAAATTAATTGTTAGCTAAAAACCTACTCACATAGAATATTCCAGGCTCAGATGACTTCCTTGGTGAATTCTATGAAATATTTAGGGAAGCAATAATACCAACTCTACACAAAATCTTCAGGAAAACTGAAGAGGAGGGAAGATTTCCCAATTCATTCTATGAGGCAAGCATTACGCTGATAAGAAAACTGGAAAAGTCACTATAAAGAAACCACAGACACATACATATTTCTCATTAACAGATATAAGTATTTCTTAAAATTTTAGTGGATTGAATCTGATAATATGTAAAAAGGATGATGCATCATGACCAATTGGATTTATCCTAGTTATACAACAGTATAACATTTAAAAATTAATCAGTATTTTTTCACCATATTTTCAAACTTTAAAAAACCACCTCTGATCATCTCAAGATATACAGCAAAAGCATTTGACAAAATTCAACATTTATACATAATAAAAACTCTCAGAAAACTAGAAATATATGGAAACTCCCTAAACCCAGTAAAAGTATTTATGAAAAACCTACAACTGACATCATTTGTATCTGTGAAAGAAAAGTTTCCCTCCATTTGGAACAAGGCAAGAAGAATCCTCTCACAATATATTGTAAACACTTGTATTGGAGCTTGTTAGCAGTACAAGCAGGTGAGATGAGGAATTCTCGGGCACACAGACTGAAAAGGAAGTAAAACTCTATTTTTAGAAATCATCGTCACCTGTGTAGGAAGTCCTCGGAAATCTAAAAGCTCTGAAGACTTAAAAAAAAAAAAAAAAGAATTTAGTGAGGTTGCAGGAAAAAATTTCACCATACAAAAACTAATTGTATATCTAAATACTAGGAACAAGAGGTGCCCGGGTGGCTCAGTCGGTTAGGCATCTGACTCTTAATTTCAGCTCAGGTCATGATCTCTGGTCGTGAAATCAAGCCCCACATGGGCTCTCTGCTCAGCATGAGTATGCTTGTCCCTCTCCCTCTGCTCCTTCCCTCCCTCCTCAAATAAATGAATAAATAAAATATTAAAAAAATAAATACTAGGAAAAAATTAAAAGTCAAAATAAAATAATGTCATTGACAAAAACAGCAAATGTGTAAGACTTAGAAATAAATTTAGCAAAAGATATTTGAGATCTCTACTCTGAAAACTATTACACTGTTAAGAGAAATAATTTTGATAAATTTAAAAGACAAAGCAACTTTCTATGATGCAACTACTATTTCTAGTTTGTCCAAGCATTTTATCCTTTAAATCTCCCAATTAACTCCATGTGTCCGAAAACTGAGGCTCAAAAAGTTTATGAAAGTTGCCCAAAGTTAGGCAACTCTTAGGTAGTAGAATGATATTAAAATCAAGGTAGGTTGACTCCAGACCTCTTTCCTTTTTTTTTTTTTAACCTCTGTTCTTAAACTCTTCTTTTTTTTAGAAGTTATTTATAAACTAGATGAGAACAGATTTAGTGAATAAGTAGTGCTATCACTTGCATTGTGAAGTTAAAAAATGAATGAGACATTTATTCATTTATCCATTCACTTATTTATTCAGTCCATTTACTTATTTATTCATTGTGTATCTATGTTATACATTTAATGTTTTCTATATATATTAAATATTTACTATATGCTTGGTCCTTTGTTAGGTATTGGAAATAAAAAAAAATGTATGCTAGAGAAGACTATAATGTAGTAATGGCGTGTACTTACACTAAAAATTTGGTGTAGGGGCACCTGGGTGCCTCAGTCAGTTAAGCATCTGCCTTCAGTTCAGGTCATGATCCTGGGGTCCTGGGGTTGAGTCCCACATCGAGTCCTTGCTCAGCGGGAAACCTGCTTTTACCTCTGCCTGCCACTCCGGCTCCCCCTGCTTGTGCTGTCTTTCTCCCTCTCTCTCTCTGACAAATAAATAAATTATTAAAAATAAATAAATAAATAAATAAATAAATAAATAAATAAATAAATAAAATTCTTAGAAAAATTCAGATTTTTTGTCAATTAAAAGAAGAGAGCAGCGAAAAATATCAAAGAGAAAACATATATTGCTGAATATAATTAGAGATAGATGACAGATGATCCCCTGCTCAGTGGGGAGCCTGCTTCTCCTTCTCCCTCTGATGCTTCCCCTGCTTGTACTCTCTCTCTCTCTGTGTTAAATAACTTTACATCAAAAACCAGGGATGTACTGTATAGTGAATAACATAATATAATAAAAAATTATTATTAAAATAAATAAATAAATAAATAAATAAATAAATAAATAAAAATTTGGTCTAAGAAAAGAATATTACTTAGCAGTTAGAAAAGAACATATCTTTTTCAAGGTGGTAAAACAGATAAACATCACATACTGAGGCAAAAAAGACCTTTAGAGGAGGAAACATTGGGGATGTAGAGCAGAGATAATGAGGAGGGGATGGTGATAGACAAAGGTTTCAGTGTGAAACCTTGTGAAGTGTGTTTACAGTTATGGAAAAAAAAAAACAAAACACAACAGTTCCTGAAAGTTGTTGGAATGATACCCATGTAACCCATCTATTACAACTGAATGTTTGTGGCCCTGCCCCAAAGTTGTATTTTAAAGGCCTGACCTCCAATGTGATGGGGATGGGAAGGTAGGGCCTTTGGGAGGTAGTTAGGTTTAGATGAGGTCATGAGGATTGGGTGCCCATAATGGGATTAGTGTTAGAAAAGAAAAAGAAAGACCAGAGCTTGCTCAATCTCTGTCTCTCTCTCTCTTTGTCTCTCTCTGTCTCTGTCTCTCTCTTCCCTCCTCTACCATTTAAGGACAGAGCAAAAAGGCAGCCATCCTCAAGCCTGCAAGAGGGTGTTCATCAGAAACCAAATCTGCTGACACCTTGATCTGAGGCTTATCTCATCCTCCAGAACCTTGAGACATAAATGTTTCTCATTTAAGCCATCTAGTCTCTAATATTTTGCTATAGCAGGCAGAGCTAAGATAACTTCTTTCCTTGCTTCCATTTTGAATTAATGAGAAAAAAATGATAAAAATACTGTACATTTATAAAAGACATACAAATATCTGGTTTATTTAGGGAAGATTATCTCAGCAAGAAATGTTATGAATTTTAACATTTTGAAATTTATAGCTGCCTTTTCTAAGTACGCATGTTCTGTCCATAGAGAATTCCTTATGTCAAAATAAAGCTTTATTGCAAAAAATAGAAATGAAAAATTTGAGAAACAAGATACTATTTCTTACTCCTCGAAAAAGCCTGTTAGTACATTCAGAACATCTAGGATAATTGGGAGTTCTAGAAAGGGAGATTCTCCAAAAACTCTTTATACTTTGTGTCTCTGAGTCAGAAAATTGTTGATTTTTTTCTAACATAAATCCTTCCTTCTACAAATTGAGTTTATTGGGTGCCCTTTACTCATCTGCTTAAAAGTACTGAAATCAAATGAAAGTTTAAAAACCTTTGTTGCTGGGGTGCCTGGGTAACTCAGTTGGTTAAGAGTCTGCCTTTGGCTTAGGTCATGATCTCAGGGTTCTGGGATTGAGCCTCGCATAGGGCTCCCTGCTCAGCGGGGGGTCTACTTCTCTCTTTGCCACTCCCCCTGCTCATGGTCCCGTTCTCTCTCTCTCTCCTCTCAAATAAATAAATAAATTCTTTAAAAAACCTTTGTTATGAATATATTTAATATGAATACATCAATATTATTTTGGTTTTAATATACAAAAAATTAGGTTAAATGGAGAAGGATGAGCATCTACTTTTTAAAGTTACAGAAAATCATCAAATTAAGAACAAATAAAAAATCAAATTATAGAGAATATTTATAATAGAAAAAATAGTTAATAAATAAATAATGAAAAACAATGTATTCACCGTTTTCATATATCTCTGCATACACTATCATTACTGATTATTTCTCAAGTAAATTGGAGATAGTTTAGTGTGTCAATTGCCTAATTATTTGCCCAACAAACTGTTTTATAGAAATTTCTGAAGTAAATACTTAAGTTATTGATTTTCAGGCTCACCATCTTGAGCAAGAATTTACTGCAGCAAATATTTAAGAAATGTTGACAGTCTGTTTCAGTTTTCAATCTTCACAGTTAAGATGGAAAGGGGTGATCTCAATTTTCAAGTGATTGTTACAAATAATTAATCAATGAAAAGTCTCAAATCCTGAACAGGCTGGACCTTCCTTTGAAAAGCTCATTGGGAATACAGGCTCTTCTTTCATTTGCAAATAAGTAGTAAGGTGTTTCACCTTAAGTCACTAGAGTGTCTACTCTATTCGCTTAAGACTATAGGATGTAAGGATAAAACATGTATATGCAATTTGTTTAGAGTTTGAATTAGGTATAATTGTCATATTTGAAATATAAAAGCCCAATTGTCTTTTGGCAATACATTTTATTTATTTATTTATTTATTTATTTATTTATTTATTTATTTATTTATTATGTTCAGTTAGCCAACATATAGTGCATCATTAGTTGTGTATAACACCCAGTGCTCATCATAACACGTGCCCTCCTTAATACCCATTTTAAATGGAAAGCTGAATTATACAAGGAAGCATCATGGTTTCTGAATGCTTGGGTCTGTTCAGTAAATACCTAGAATTTACTTAGTCAAAGCTATTAAATTTATACCCATTGATCATTTAACATTATTTCAGGAAGCAAGAATTTCATCTAGTTTATGCTGGGGCATCTTCTCAGTTATAATAAAATTCTTGGTAAACTATTGTTCATCCTTTGAGTAGGCAGGGTGATTCAGACCCTTGGAGGATCTATAGGCTTTCTAAGTTAAGCCTCTCTTCCCCAGCTTCAGTTTGTGGCCCACCCTTGCTTGTGGTGAGAAGCTAAAATTTTTGCTGCAATTTGGGCTGGAGTTCTATCATTTTTTTTTCCCTCCACAAGGTCAGAGAAGCAAATCAGGCAGCATTGAAGCTTTCCTGCATTCTATTTATTTATGTGACACTGAGTTCACTGTGCAAATAGGATAAAATAAAACCCACTCTTGGTTCCATTCTTGGAAATCAAAAATTTGTCTTTAAAATAATACACACTACCAACTCTCTATAGGAAATCCAGTGTGGTATTTAACCCAGAGGTCTGCCAGAACTATATTCCAATGGCCCAATTCTGGTTCATACTGGTGACAAAGAATACACAGACCTTCGTCCTTAAAATTTTTTCCCCATAACTTCTTACCACATTCTAATGATATCCAGCTAAGTGACCTTTTCTTTTAGGCTCCACTAAAGATTTCATAAGGGGATGTTTGTGGAAGTTTACGTCACAGACCACAGAACATGCAACTTCTTAAATTCACTTCCAGTGTCTCTGCTTCCCATAGTTTCCTGTTCTCTACCACTCATAATTGCCTACCCTTCCTTCCTTTCTCACTTACGATTTTCCTCTAGCCTCTGTAAAGCAGGAGGATTTAGCTCTGCTCCAAGCTTATATGCCACGTTCATGTCGTTCCTCAGAAATCCTACCCTGACATCAACGGAGGTTCTAGGTTCTACTTAAGACTTGCCACAGTCTATGGAGAAAGTTTACTGCGCATTTATTGTTACTCAGGCACATGAAAATCCCTTTGAATTTCACCCTCATTGGGGTAGGAGCTGGACAGTGACAAGAAGGCTGTCCTGAGCTCCCCCTAGGGGTTTAGCATTTTATTCTTCCGGCTTTAAAAAAAAAAAAAAAGGAATTGTATTCAAAAGACAAGTAAGGTGTTCAGAGGGGCACCGCTGCTTTTCTCAAGTAAAGAAACTCATGGAGGAGAAGAAACAAAGATATGACAATGACAGATATGCTTTCTAATACCTATGGAAGACTTTTTTTTTTTTTTTTTAATAACACCTTCTGCCTGGGAGGTTGGAAGTGATTAAATGGCCCTTTGTGAAGTGATTGGTATGTAAATATGAATGCAAATGCTGGAGAGGATCAGATAGTTTTCTGAAAAGTAAATTGGATCCTATGAGGTTGGATGAAAAGAATTAAAAGGTTTTTAGAAGTTCATGGACAAAATAGAGGGTGGCCCAGAGCATAGAAAACAAATATATCCAATGCTATAAATTCTTTCCATCACTTGTTTTCCAACGTGTACAGTGAGGTATACATAGCTTACAATCCTTCAGATCCACTAAAACCTCTGGGCACTTCTCCTTAGAGGCTAACACAAAAAAGTTTACCTGATGGTATTTTTTCTAATTATAAACTTGCAAATAGTAGATAAATAAGTCCATGAGCTCTAATGCACAGCATAGTGGTTATAATAAACATTATATTATATATATTTCAAAATTGCTAAGAGACTAGATCTTAACTGCTCTCATTACAAAAAAGAAATGATAATTATGAGACACGTTAGAGGTGTTAGCTGAAGCTATACTGGCAATCACATTGTAATACATAAAAGTATCAAATCAACGATTATATACCTTAGACTTACACAACGATGTATGTCAATAATGTCAAAAATTCAGAAATAGCAGAAGTAAAACCACTGAATCGCTGAAACAGTAATGAGTAAGAGTTTATTGTGCACATAAAAACAGTTTGCAAACTGGGACCTCCCAAACCAACAGTGCAATGAGGCTCAGAGTTATATTGTTATAAGATAGCTTATACAGTGAGAATGCAGAGGCGGTTTATTCTTTACAGTGACTAACATTTGAGCTTCCCTAGTGATAGAGGACCGGTCAAATGTGGTCTCTCCTTTCAGCTTCAGAGAACAGTTTGAGCTTCGTTTATAGTTTTCAGTGGTATTTACAAGAAGTAGTGCAAGGTAAGTTTTGACTGTTTTGCAGAATAAGGTAGATTAAATTTTGCTTATATGGCTTAATTGGTTTTGTGGTTCTCAGTAAACTTTCAAGTCCAGTAACTATTTTGTGCTTGATTTTAACAATTATATCTCAAAAAATGCTGGTTAGCATAATACCTTCTAACTCCATCCACATCTTTGCAAATGGCAAGATTTCATTCTTTTTTATGGTTGAGTAATATTATATATGTGTGTGTGTGTGTGTGTGTGTGTGTGTGTGTGTATATCAATCACATCTTTTTCCATTCATCAGTTGTGGATGGAGCTAGAGAGTATTATGCTAAGTGAAATAAGTCAGTCAGAGAAGGACAAATACCATATGATTTCATTCATATGTGGAATTTAAGAAACAAAACAAATGAGCAAAGGGAAAAACAAAGAGAGAGGGAGGCAAACCAGGAAAGAGACTCTTAATTACAGAGATCAAACTGATGGCTACTAGAAGGGAAGGGGGGGGTGTTAAATAGGTGATAGGGATTAAGGAGAGCACTTGTGATGAGCACAGGGTGATGTATGGAAGTATTGAATTACTATACTGTACACCTGAAACTAATATAATACTATATGTTAACTAACTGGAATTAAAATTTAAAAAATTTAAAATGTGGTATCTTCAAGCCTTGGATTTTTATAGAGGTCCCTTCTTTTTCATATCCATTCTGTATATTTACTATGTATTAATTTACTTTTATTATGGGTAAGTCATAGTGCTCTAAGCATCCCAATGGCTAGGCTGAATTCTAGATGTGCTTAGAAGCGCAGTCTATATTGTCTCTAATAATGGCAAATATATTTAAAACAAGGTGCATATATAGAGACATACATATCACAGATGATACAATATATCCATGTATATATTATCATAGATGATACAATATATCTATGTATATATAATGTGTGTGTGTATATATATATATATATGTTTTAATTCACAGCTGTTGCTGTTTGTGCTATCAAAGCTACTGTTCCAGAGTCCTAAACCAAATGGATATATTATCTACTTAGTGATCCCTCATGAATCCTTTTCCTTTGCTAGATTAGGAATTACTCTGAAAACTTTGAACAAACTTCACAGTAACAACACTAAAATCCTTTTTTATTACCTCTTTTTTTACACGGAAGTTATTCCTGTCAGTACTTGTTCTGACGTTTCAAGTCACTGTACTTCTCTGATTCGTATGTCTTTCTCATAGTTTATGTTTATTTCCCTCTAGAAATTTTCTGTAACTTCAATTTAGCATCATACAGCTTATTATGGTGGGTTTTCGCTCTTCTTTGCCATGTGTATGGATAATCTGTTTATTAGATTCTAGTGTCTTCCTCTGGTTTTTCTTTCTCATTGTTTTTGTCTTAACTTTAAGACCGTCATAAAATTCCTAATTTTCCCCCACAATTTATGATATGCTCTTTCTAAGCCAAACCAATAATATTGTTTACATTCTAATAACTGAAAACATTTCACCCACTACAGTTTTTCCTCTGCCTTTGAGCAAATGTGATACCTAAATTTTTAGAGTTATAAACATAGTTTGGTTTTATTTTTTAATTAGGCAGTGAATTTGTGATAATGCTGTTAGGTGTGCTCTTTATTTCAGGTCAAGAGTTTCAAACAGCCTTGTAATACCAAGGCCCCTCATTCCTTTTATCTTTTTCATTTATTTCTTTAATTTAAATACTATCATTTTTACTATTTTTCAGTTAAAGAATGTGTATGAACTAAGTAAGTTTCAATTCATGACATCAAACAGGCAGCTTTTTATTAACAGAAATCTGTGAATCTTGAATAAGAAGCACTTACTATCAGTGATTTTGTTCTGAGATCACCACTAAAAACACTGAACAAAGTAGTTAGGTCCTTGTATTAATGGTGTGTATATAGGCAGTGAAATGGCTAAAAGAATATAACCCCATTCATTCATTTATTTTATTTTCTTAACAAAAATTACAAAGTAGTTTAAACATCCAAAAATTCATAAAGAGTAGTATAACGAACATCTGTGTAATCATGACCTAGTATAAGAAAAAGAAATGAAAAATGTAGAATCTGTGTATGTTTCTCTTCTCAATTACAAAATACAGTTTCCTGCCCACCTGAAATAACAACTTGTACATATCTATGATGTTGAATTTGGTGTTTTCCATATCTTAAAACTTTTATGTACATTATATATACGTGCATCTATGTGATATATGTATACATGTGTATATATATATATATATATATGCATATTTGTAGTCTTTACTGTGCACAATAGCATGGGATCATAATAATAAGTACACAGGCTGAAATCATGACAAGTGACCTTAATAATCAATGGGAAAAAGTGTTAAAAATGTTTCTTACTGTTGGTGACAAATGTGTAGGGAAGTGAAAAAAGCTAGTAAAACCAGTATTTATTTGGTACTCTGTAATCTAAAATTTAGAAACTTTGATAATTGAAGTACTTTATTTCTTTGAAAAAAAATAGTTATGTTTTGAATAGCACTTGCCTTCTCATCATCTGGATTATGATACAGATTGAGCATCTTTTCTGTCTTCAGAATTGTCATATTTTTTCTAAGTTTCAGTGAGCTTCCAACATTTATCTTTTGTGCTCTCTCAAAATGGTGTAAATATCTCTAACAACTCCTTTATTTTTTTTTTTTTAAAGATTTTATTTATTTATTCGACAGAGATAGAGACAGCCAGCGAGAGAGGGAACACAAGCAGGGGGAGTGGGAGAGGAAGAAACAGGCTCATAGCAGAAGAGCCTGATGTGGGGCTCGATCCCATCACGCCGGGATCATGCCCTGAGCCGAAGGCAGACGCTTAACCGCTGTGCCACCCAGGCGCCCCTAACAACTCCTTTAATATGAACATTTTTGCTGATGTTGTTCCCTCTAGAATATCTTCTTTCTTTTCCCCATAATCATTTTTTTCTCATTTATTGCAATAAATGCAATAACTAATAACTGCAAAAACTCAACTAAGCTCCTCTAGCTGCATACCTACAGCCTCTTGGAAAGCAACAGTGTCAACATTCCAATGGTCAAGATATTTCTTCTATATTTACATTTAATTTGAATTTTACCTCCAGTACCATCCCATGTTATTTCTTTGCTGTACTTTTATCTTTGCTGGCCACTTTCCCTTTTCAATTACCCATTTAAAAATATATATAATGTGGGTTTATCACTGGGAGACAAAGAGACAACTCAACTATGTGATTTGCTGTCTGCCTGGGCAGAATAACAGATGTGCAGTGACCAACAACAGATAGGCTTTGAAAGAAGTGATGTGATAGGTCACTGATCGTGATGCACATCTGTTATTTACAGAGTGAACTGCAGACAGAAGAGCTGGCAGCAAAGTTTGTACTTTATATAATTATTCACAGATATTATATCATGGTAACTGAAATTTGAATTGTGTTGTTGTGTGACTGATGTATTTTTAACTATGCTAAGTGAATTTCATGCATATTAAAACCATGCAAAGTGAGTAATATTCTACATATTTTTGCACTTTTTATAAATGATATCATACTCAGTTTTCGTGTACAAGTTACTTTATCCTTATGAATATGTTTGTATGATTCTTTTGTGCTTATATGTGTACTATTAGTTCATTAACTCTCATGGCCCTATTTAATGCAATTAAAGAAATAAAACACACTTCTGTGCTTAGTCTTATATCGACAGTCATTTACATTTCCTCAAACATTTTGTCATTACATACAGTAGTACTATGAATATTTTCCTCTATCATTGTTTCTTTAGATTTTATGTGCATAAGAATCATAGGGGGAGATATCAGGGTAGAGAAAAAGCCAATTTCCATGCCTAGAAATTCTATCAAATGATTTGATTTGGGGCCCTGAACATTTGTTATTATTAATTAATTTCTAGAAACTTCTCCTTATCATTAGTGTACAGTCTGGATTGATAATAATTGTTCTGCAATGTATTAATTAGAATGAAATTGCTAAATCGTGGTCTATATGCATCTTCAATTTTATAATTTGCCCGCCAAAATGGTCATAATAATTTCTACTTTCACCAGAAGAATATTAGATATGTTCCCACATTCTTGAAGAAAATTTGAGTTTTTTTACATATAGTGGTTATAAATTTTGCTACTCTATGGTTTGATCACAGGTCCATATGGCAGACCATGGAATTTCTTGGCTTCCACAACCATTTAAGCCAATTCCTACAATAAATCTCTGCTTATGTATATCTATGTATCTCCTATTGTTTCTCTGGGAAACCCTGTCAAATACAGATTATAAGAGCATTTTAGTAACTAGAGTGTTAATTATTCTCTTAGAAAGATATGGATCCAAGGATTAATTGTTTGAGATTTTATTGGTGCACTAGCTGTGAGTCACGCCTGGTTACTTTTTTTATAGGCTGTTCAGAAACCTTAATGTTTTGTGTTTTTTTTTTCATCATGATAAGCGCACTCTTTAATTCCCATTACCTATTTCATCCATCCCCCCACTCACCTCCCATCTGGTAACCATCATTCTTTTAAAAATTAAAGTTTGAAGTCTTTCTTTTCTTTTCTGTCTTTCTCTCTTTCTTTCTTTCAAGCCTGTTTTCTCTTGATATCTCTTCTAGAAGACTAGAATTTACTTCTTTACATTTTACAATATAAAAGTATTGGTTTGGAGGATACTGAGAAAAGACTATTCATAGTTTGTACTTTGGATGATAAGACTGGGTTTATTAGAGAAGTTCCTTGTAATATTTGACATATCTATTTGCAGTAGGGCAGTACCTAAGAAGAAAGTAATATTAGTAGATATATGCTTTTGTCTGAAACTATCTCAATAAGGGGAGAGTTGTTGAACACCAACAGGGATCGATTCCATCTTTAGAGCCAGTGGCATATCCCAAGTAGTGGAGGCTCAAGTGTCTCAGAGAACATCACTAGTATTAGTTTAGTATTCTGCGTTTTTCACCTTTCCTAAATATTAGAGGTGATATGGTAGTGAAATTTCTTAGCAAACGGAATTTTCAAAACTGTTTAATGAAAGCATTAGCAAAATGTGCCTCCTTATTACTGACTGGGTTGGAATTCTTAAGATTTGGGGACACCAAATCAAAAATTTCTCTTCAGAGCTTTAACTATCCGGCAAGGCAAATCTTTAGTCCATTCTGCGATTAAGTAAGTAGTGAGTACCTCATTTGCAAAACCCATTAAGGAGATGGAGTAGGGTATCAGATCTATTTGGAGATGATCAAGGATCTTAAAGCTTGGGGTCTTGTTCATGTCCAATATTGTCACTTTTACCAGGATTATGTTTTGGAAAGTGAAACATGTACTGGAAGCTACCCCAGCAATTCACGTGTTTTCCCTACAAAATATTAAATACACACCGATTTTCCTTGCTGCAATGGAGGTTCCGCTTAAGGTCATCCTTTTAGGTGATTTACAATCAGATATTCCAAACTTTTTTTTGCTCTATGTTTGGAGTCAATCACCATCATTCCATAATAGTGTTTTTGTTTTTGTTTTTTTTTGTACCTCTCCAAAGAATTGGCCTTTGAGTGTTATTATGGATTTAAAAATCTTAGTAAAGTCTATCTGTATGGTATAATTATCAGTTAGGGTACTTTTCCTTAGTCTTTTTCTCATCTCTTTTTGCATGGCTTGTACTATTATAATAGTCAAATTCTTAGAAAACACTGAGAGTGCTTTAATCTCTTTAATTTTTAAAACTGGAGTGCCTAGTGGGGTCAAGACCTCAATTTTTGAGGCATTCCAAAATCATGGGTATATTATCATACATTAACTCATTAATCTCTTGCTAATTGGCAAGTTCTGTTGAGTGCAATGAGTGAAGTACTATCAGCCAGGTTGATTTTTGCTTCGAGCAAGGTGTACTATTATAGTGAAGCAAATTAAAATCTGTAAAGGTGGTTCCAGCCTGTTAATTCTCTGTTTTTTAATTTTGTTTGGTTTTGTCTTAAGGTATAAATCATCAACAAACAATAACAAATGTGAAATTTCTATAAAGGTCTTTAGAAGTCTGATTGGATCATGGACAATTCCATAACAAAGGCTAGTCAGTTATGAGCGTCTCCCTTTTCTCGTAGTCGAAGAACAGCAGATTTTTAAGTTTTACAATGTTATAGGAAAATGTGTTTGAGAAAAAGTAATAGAATTTCATAAGTGGTAAGCCTACTTGTCTCTTAAACATTTGTATATTCAATGAGCAACAACGTTTGCACAGTGTAAGGGACCAACTAAGTTAAGGGAGAACTAAAAACCGGTTTGGTATTAGGTCTCCACTAGTTAAAATGCAGCTGTTATTTCTCTGATATAAAGTGGGTAGAATTGGCCTTGGGTGAGAGAAGACTGTAATTAACCCATAATCTCGTATTATACATATGAAATTAAATCAAAGTATCAACGGCTGCCCCTATTTCTCATGTATAAATAGATTTCAAGGTTTATGACAATAAGTGTGAGTAATTCCTGAAGAAGTCATTTTAAATCTTGAAGTGATTGATCATGTTTAGGTTCAAAGGAAGGAATCTGATACGAAGATGTACAATGATCAGAAAATTTCAATATTGATTTATGGCAGTAGCCAGAGAAATAAAGGAAAATTTCTAATTTTTTTTTTTAAATGACTCACCTGGGAAACTTCTGAATGGTTTATAATCTGTCAAGAGGGAAGGATTGATTTCATCAGGATGAATGAAATCTTAAGTAATACATTTTATTTTGGCAAATTTAAATTTTCTTTGGAAATTTTCTTTTCTGGCCAAATCAGTAAGTAGACAGTTTCAGAGATTTTCTCACAATTGGAATATTGTAAAAGTAATTGGATGCAATATATTGGAAAAGAGAAGCATTAGAGAGAAAGTTGAGGTTCTTTTTAAAAAAGATTCTGTATATTTATTTATTTTAGATAAAGAGAGAGAAAGTGAGTGTGGGCCAGTAGGGAGGGAGGCAGAGGGGGTGGGGTCAGAGGAGGAGGAGTGGGGTCAGAGGGGAGTGGGGGAGGGGAGTTGGGCAAAGGGGGTAAGGTTAGACAGGGAGGGGTTAGACGGGGAGGGGGAGGGACCGAGGGGGTGAGGTAGAGGGGTATGGAAAGGGACAACCAGGCTGCATTAAGCATGGAGCCCAATGCCAGGCTTGATCTCAAGACCCTGACATCATGACCTTGAGATCATGACCTGAGCTGAAATCAAGAGTCAGGCACTTAACCGACTGAACCACTCAGGAGCCCCAGAAATTTGAGGTTCTTAAGTTCTATTTAAGGACTTGTGATAATTAGGAGGGTGCCTCAGGAATATCCTAAAGTAAATTGCTGTACATTGTTGATTTTCCTGGGAAAGGTACATGAGTATTGACAAGCCCAATCTAAAAGGACACTGAAGAAAGCAGAATACAGATCAGTGATTATAAAAGACAAAGCAGCAAGCAGAACTGAAGATGAAACAATACCTGTGTTTAGAACTACGGGAAGCAGGGAGTTATTATTTTATTTGTGGCTCTGAAGTTATGAATAAATGTATATCTTTGTTCATTGGTTTTCTTGACTGGGAGGATTAGTTTATTACAAAAACCTGTACAAGGCATGATTAGTACATTAGGCTTTAAAGTATTGGTTTTAGTTCTAATTCTAGTTTCAGAAGTAATACATATCTTGGGTCTCATTTTGGATGGGTTAATCAGAACCTTGATGAGAAGCTTGATAATAATCCCCAAATTCTACACATAGAAATAGAAATTAGTGATAGTCTAAGTACCTCCTGGAGATCTTCAATTTGAGTTTGATTTAGACATAAGTATACCAGTAAATAAATGTCCAAATTATCTATGACTAGATTATGAATAAGTGGGTCCATGGGGCTTTCCAGGAAGACACCTTCAGGAAACTACGTTTTCTGGCATTTTTTTTTTTTTTTTTTTGTATAGTGATTTATCAACCAGCTTTTTTTAAAGAAAAAAAAAAAGTCCTGACTTCTATACCATAATACTCAATTTCAATTTAGCAACATGATGTCACTGGTTGTAGAATGAAGGAGAGATGTGCACAGTCAGCCCCATAAGACAGTGCAAGTGGATTCCAGCACACCCTCTCTGTTAAACTAGTGGATGTCACAAAGGAGTAAGGAACCTTTTTTTTCTTTCTTACATTAAGGGTGAGAATTAGATGATGGAATATTAGGATTGCCAAGATTGTAGCTCTCTGCCACACGGGCAGTTTGGGGAAAGTTACATGATGGTTCAAGGCCTTAAAGTAAATACTGTAAAACATATTTTAGTTAAAAGTTTTCAAGGTTACCCTTTAATGTTTTGTGATATGTCTCCTAATGAGTTTAAGAGTTAAATGGAAAGACTGGGCACTTGGTTCTCCTTTCATTAGAGATCTTCATTGCTTACTTACTTATTTTTGCCTTTCATTTTCTTAGCTGATGCACTACAATTATTTTTTCCAATTTGTTTTCCCCTTTCAATATGGACAGGTGTCTAATAAAAGGTTTCCTCCATTAACAGTTTTCACCTGGATGGGAGCGTGTACTGGTTTAATTTTTAAAGCCATTAGTTTATTCTGGGTCTTATTCTGCTTGTGTTTTAAGATTGATTCAAAATCTGTAGCAAAGTGTTACATATCTAGCAATGGGATCTTCTCACTGCAGTCTTTGCTGGGATATCAAATCCCCTAATGGGCTCATTAAGGCCATTTGCACAAAGTGAGAAGAGAGTTGGGGTCATGTCAGAATCAGGTACTATTCTTGAATCTTATCAAATGGTGTTGAAGATTTCCCTCTGAAGTCTACAATGGATTTATCTTTTCTTTTCTTATAGAACTGGAGTAGGGCCTGACATAATTTCTAGGAAAGACTTCAAAAAGATTTTGTCAAAATGCCATCTTTCCTAAACTCTTCTGATATCCTGTGTGATATGAAGTTTGAGATTTGTAGGTTACCCTCAGCATCTTCCTTACTTGCCTTTGCCATCTTTAAACAAAAGGTTGTTTAACACATATTTATTTATTTGAGAGAGAGAGCAGGGGTGGGGAGAGAGAGAGAATCTCAAGCAGACTCCTCACTGAGTGTGGAGCCCAGCATAGGACTCGATCCCACAACCTTGAGGTCATGACCTGAGCTGAAATCAAGAGGTGGACGCTTAACTGACTGAACAACTTAGGCGCCCCTAAAAAAATGTTTTAATCCAAGGTTCCTAATAACATGTGAACCAACTGATAAACATTTCACAGTCTTAGACTGCATGTCTTTAAGACTATCTCAAATTATTCTGTGTATTTCTGTGTCCCCCATCTAAGCTTTGAGAAGAATTAACAATGGCTCTTTGTTTAGACTTGGAAAAAGATCTAAAATCAACTGGGCCTTTCCCTATTTGGAATGGATTTAACTTAAAGTGGCAATTCACTTCTCAGAGTTTCAGGCTTATCAGAATGAGAGGAAAAAAGATCAGAGGGAAGGATAAAAGAGGATCACTTATGTACATTATCAGAGGGAAGAGGAAAAGCAGGATAAAAAGCAGTTGGGTTCAAGCTTTGTTTAGAGAGATCCAAAGAAAAATACTTTTTCATTTTTCTAAATTATCCATGCGCCTCTGCAAAGGAAATCAAAAAGTGATTTTGGAGTGTGAGCTTCTTCATTCTTTCCATGTTTGATGTGGTTAATGTTTACAGCATTCCATTTTTCCTGTTTGTTTCTTGGAAGTACACGTGTGTGCATATATTAAAACAGTATAAGCTTAATAAATACCTCATTTTGGCTCCAGAGCAATATAATAATATGTAAGTGTTAATAATTTTACTCAACTCAATTTTTATTATTATTGTCTTAGTTCTAACTTTTTAAATCCCCAATATTAATCCTTTAAAAATACAGTGATTTTAATTAAAACATTTACCAAAATTTTTGTGTATTCTTTTTTTTTTTTAATATCACACCTTCATCTTAGATTTACTTTCCTTCTTAAAAAAAAAAAAAAAGAATCCAAACATTTTGCAGCTGTTTGATACGGTAGCCACCAATCACATGAGGCTATGGAAATTTTAAATAATTAAAATGAAAGAAAATTAAAAATTCTGTTAATCTGCCTCATAAGCCACATTTCAAGCACTCAATAGACACATGAGGCTATCAGGTACTGTATTGGATTGTGCAGAGATAGAACATTTTCATCACACAGAAAGTTCTATTGGACAACCCAGATATATAAAGTAGATCTGTTAATATTAGCATGGCTTGGTTTTGTTTATTTGGGAATGTATAATTTGACGTAATGATTTCTGATGACACAAAAAGATCAGTAATTGTGAGTGACAAAACTGAATTCATGTAATATTCCAGGGAAAGAAGACCTGCGTTGGGATGTGGTTTCCCGAGACATTGCTCATACAAGTCTTAGACGCAGGCTCAGTAACAGCAGATTTGATTATTTCTAACAGCACAGAATGATCCTCATTGGCTCCCACACAAAATCAAAACTGCTTCCATAATTTTCCTATTTCATTCTTTTCCAGTTCAAAGCCAGTTTATTCTGCTCTTCCAGTCCCTGATATATTTTCAGATGGCAAAGTTTCTTTAATCTTACGGTTTTAAAGAGTAAGTTTTCTCAGTAATCTTGTTTTGTATTATAAAATATCCCATTTCATTTCAAAGAATAAGGTTTCTAAGTATTATGTCCTTGATGCTCATTAGCAGAAACAGCTTTACAGTTTCCCACACTCGAATGAGAGTTTTCCTAGGATATAGAAATTGAAGTTGACAGTTATTTTCTCTCAACTTTGAGGATATTATATCCTGGTTTTCTGGCATATACTCTTACATTTGTGAAGACTGCTGACAGTCTAATAATGGTTGCTTCATAAGTAATCTGTCTTTTCTCCCCAGCTGCTTTCATTTAGTTGTCTTTGGCGTTCTCCTGTTTTAGAATCCTGTATCTAGTCCTGGATATCTTCTTGTGTGTTTTATTTGGGATTCACTGTTTTTATCAAATCTGAATATATATCTCTTTCAATAAGTTTAGAAAATTCTTAACTCACTCTATCTTCAAAAGTTACTGCTTCCTCTTTTTCCCCAGGACTCTGGTGGGATAAATATTAGTCTTGTCCAATCCTCCAGCTTCCATTACTTCTATTTAACACTCTTACATCTTGCTGTTTTTATTCTCTGGGCTTCATAGAACTAATTTATTCAGATCTTTCTTACGATTATTAATTCTCCCTAAGCCCTGTCTGTAATGCTGCTTAACCCATCTATTGAATATCCCTTGGAAATAGTCAAAAGAGTTTACTGTCTGTTCAGTGCCATGCCGAGGATATCTGATTCTCTAGAGCTATGTAGTTCATTTGACTTTTTATTTACTATTGATTAAGATATTTTACAACTCTCTGAGGGTAAAGGTTAACTTGTGGCAGACTTATTACAATGCAAATTACTCTTGTCTGAGACCAATGCAAATGATTGTTGCCCTGTCAGAAAGATAATCTCAATGGTTATCCTTTATTGCCCCCAAAGAGCATTTACTGTTTTGTATCTCATTTGGCAATCTTAATCTACCATTTTTATATAAAGAAATTCCTATTGCATATATAAACTTTTGCTTACAAATGCTTAGCAAACAGTTTTATCATCTTACTGGCTCCCTCATTTATGAGTTATTTAATACATCTTTGACATGCATTAATTTTACATGAGTTGGAGTATCGCATTTTTAGATTTTTTTTTTTTTTTAAGATTTTATTTATTTATTTAACAGAGATAGAGACAGCCAGCGAGAGAGGGAACACAGCAGGGGGAGTGGGAGAGGAAGAAGCAGGCTCATAGCAGAGGAGCCTGATGTGGGGTTTGATCCCATAACGCCGGGATCACGCCCTGAGCCGAAGGCAGACGCTTAACCGCTGTGCCACCCAGGCGCCCCGCATTTTTAGCTTTTGAATATTATACATTATATGCTTTGGGGCATTCCCATCAAGATGCTCCTGATGACTAACCAGCAAGGGGCAATTTGTATGCGGCCCAAGAAGGAGGACACCTCATGTGCTGTTAAATCCCAGGCATGTCTATTCTTGGCTCCTGGAGTGACTCGAGAGAGATGGATAGTTTCGATTTAAGACTTTGCTTGTGGTTCTTAGTCGAGTCTTATTCTGGTTCTGGTTTGCTTTCAACCTTTTCTCTGTTAGTGGCAGCAAGGATTGAAAATTTGGTTTTGTCATCTGACCATTTAGTGATCTTTTAGTAGAAATGGACATTTATTCTCTGGTGAGTGAGAGAACAGAGGAAATAGGCAGTTTATTTTATTTTTTTGTATTGTATTGTTGTTATTGTTTATATCATTTTTTTTAAAGATTTTATTTATTTATTCGACAGAGATAGAGACAGCCAGCGAGAGAGGGAACACAAGCAGGGGGAGTGGGAGAGGAAGAAGCAGGCTCATAGCGGAGGAGCCTGATGTGGGGCTCGATCCCATAACGCTGGGATCACGCCCTGAGCTGAAGGCAGACGCCCAACCGCTGTGCCACCCAGGCGCCCCTGTTTATATCATTTGTTTGCCTATTTGTTAGCTGAAAATAATTAAGAAAATATATCAAGACCATCGAAAAGAACAGAACTTTAGAACTGGAACATCTTATTACCAAACTGGCAATTCTTCCTTTCCTCTGACTATTGCCTGAAAATTCTGTTATAAACTACAAGCCAGAAATTGGATCTTATGGAAAAAATAGGGAAAGGACTATTAATAATTAATGTTTCAAATAATAGTTTTGTATACAGGCATGTGCTGTGAATTTTCTTTGAAAATTATCAGATTGTACTAAAAAAACTGAATCATGACTTCTGTTTCTTTTTTGTCCAGACATAGACAAATTCATAAGCTAATTGCTGACCCAACCCCCAAAAAACAGGTACTATTTACACAGCACTGTATAAACTGATTAGAAAACTATATTTCTAATTAATGTGTTTGCAAAACTTATCATTTTTAACCATCTGTTCTGAGGAGTAAACGAGGAAGTGATTTACTTTTCTCCTTTATCTTTAACCTGCACGGTAGTAGACTGTGCTTTTGCAAACTGAAATAAAACACTTAAAAATGCTATATGATTCTCACTGACCATTCAAAATTCAAAAATGAGATGTTTTTATGGAGCCTTCTACATTTTCATGGCAATATAATTATTCCAATTGCTTCAATGAGGATATGTCCTCAGGATATAACTGGACAATAAATTAGGTAACCAAGGCCAGGAGTGTCATATTTGAGAATGCCACTCATGTAATCACGTGTGATAAACCCACCACTAGGGATGAACTGCTGTACTTTCTATGTGGGACAAATGCCAACAGAACCCTCGGAGGAAGCTGGCATGTTACCTGTTGTATGATGCATGGAATCAAAACTCATAGTAAGGATGATAATTTCCTTGCTGGCTGGGAACCTTGGAAAATTTGGGGGACCTCAACCCAAAGTGGATGTGAATTTCTTGGACTTGGCTGCCAGCCTCACATAGAAGAGCAAATTCTAAATCCTATTGAAAAAACAATCCTAGATTCCTAAGAACAACTCCAGACAGACATTAATTTTCTGGTCTAATGGTTGCTTAACACTAAATGGTTCTACATTTGCTGACCAATATAAGGAGAGATTCGTACATGTTAATTAACCTTTCCTGTGCCTATACAAGCAAATCCGGCCAACATGTAATGAGAGCATATTTTTATGGTAAATAATAATTTTTGAGAATTATTTATAAGGGTGAACACTGGTAAAAAAAAGTATCTAAAATTTAGTAATTGGCAAAATGAAGTAGTGGGGTCTTTTCATTATAATGCCAGGCACTTTCTAGCAGGAATTATCTGGTTCTCTGGGGGTATGTATATGTATTGGGCATTCTATTTATTATTGATTAAAATATTTTACATTCTGTAGGGAAAGAGGTTAACTTATAGAAAATCAAAAGCAATAAAGAGAATTCTTGTCAGATAGCAATGAAAATAATTTCTGTTCAGTAGAACAGATAACCCCAAAGGCTATAATTTATTGTCATAGAGCACTTTAATTTTATATGTAATGCTAGTAATGCTACTCTAATGTTTAAAAAAAATTCTTTTTGTTGGGATATATAAACCTTTCTTCCTCAAATGTTCTTAGAACCATTACCATTTTACTGCATCACTCAATCTGTTACTTAATAAATTGTTGATGTGTGTTAATTTTATATATTTATGAGACTCCTACTTTTAATTTTGGAAAATAATATTTTAAGAGAAAGGATTTGTCCTTATTCAGCATTTTGATATATCTTTTAAAATGTGTGGTTCTCATGCAATCTAATTTTTCATATTTCCAAGAATAGAAGTTTTCCTTCTATCTTTGGACTCCATTAACTTTTCTGTACAGCATATTGATAGGTTTGAGACCAGCATGCATTTTCAGACCTCTAATTTTGGAATGCCTTCAGAAATGCTTTTCTTAGAGACTGGGGGGATAGAGAGCAGAGGGATTCTTAGGCCAGTGAGACACTAGGAAAGTTTACTTGATTTTCTGAGGTTCTCACTCAGGATAAAGGATGAGAAATTTCCTGGGGACTAAGAGAAACAACAGATCTGTGACTAGGCTTAGAGGAAACTTTCTAAACTTCTTTAACTCCAAATATGTTCCCACATAACCTCATGGATTCCAGAAACTGTAATGACCATATTATTCCTTTGCAAAATGCATTCTTCTTTGTTACCACAGGGATGCAGGCAGCTGCTTCTGAGCAGTGCACTTCTAAGTTCAGAATTCAGCTGCTGTTGTCTTTCCTACAGGCTTTAATCGGCAGTCTGTGGCCCCAAATGCACAACAGAATATGATGCTCTTAAAAAAAAAAAAAAAGCATCTGAGCTTCACCTCACACCTACTAAATCAAAATCTTTGGGATATAGCCTCTGAGATTCTTTTTTTAAAGAAAAGTTTCACAAGATTATTCTGAATCTTGAAAAGTAGAAACTCATTGATTGATCCCACTGTTTCCCAAATTGTGACTATACAAATCACCTGTGGTACTTTTTAAAATACAAATCTTATGCCTCACACCCAAAGCTTTCAAATGCGATCAAATGAACTTTTTTATTTTTTATTTTTGAAACCAGTGATCTAGCCTATTCTTTGGGTGGAAAGAACAATTGAATGTTAGACAGATTTTGCAATTACTTATAGAGCTCTTTCTCTCAAATGTATTCATTGCCTAAACCACAAAAATACCAATAAATATCTCCTGTCAAAGGATAACATGCAATCAATGATCAAAGATAGAGGTCCTCCTTACTACCAGCTCTTTTGCACACTTTTTCAAATTAGAAAAAAAAAGGTTGTTAAGACATTGCCTCATTGCATTATTCTAGGCTGATAATGAGAGAACATTTTTCAGTTGACCATCAGATAAAAGGCTCCCAGATGAGCTGCTGATTATTAGGAGCTAATCACCTTATGATTAGTTTCCTCTATCGTGCAAACAAAGTCCCAGTACTACCCACATTTCCCAGTCCCAATGCTGCCCACATTTCCTAGTGTCACAATCTTTTAGGTGAAGGCAAATCTGACACTGTTGGTCCAGAGGCGAAAGAACTCCCATTAATTCCTAAGCATGAGACTACTCTGATAAGAAGAGGGCAAATATGGGATAAATATTTATCAAAAAGTAAATGTACTATGTTTCTTTCCCAAGCAGATAGTATTACTAAGGACCTGGGTAGAGAAGAGGTAACTATATGAGAACCAAGGAGGAAGGAGACATGCCTTAAAAGAAAAAGATAATTGTGTGGTATATTAGAGATCTAAGAAGATAAAAGCTGAAATAAAATCTATTTCCCAAAAATCACTTCTAGAATTTGAAACTTGGAGATATATAGACAAGTCAATAAAAAAACTAAAATAATTCTAAATATTATGAAAGTAGCAAATGTAGGCAGTAGTTCCCACTATAGGTGATAAAAGGAAAGGCTTAGAGCTTAAAGGCAGAGGCTACATGGAGCTTAAGATCAGACCTCTGATGAAGAGGCACTCTTGGTTAATGTTTTCATCTTTGGGCTTGGGAAAAAGGCCTGTGGACCCAGAACCAAGACCCGTGAAAGGAAGATGCTGCTTGGCTCATGTCAGTGACTCCAAGATGGGGCACACAGACATATCAAAACTATTCAAAATCATATGACATTGAGACACCATTACATTTGGAAAAAAATCACATTTTTCTTTTCTTTTTATGTTGTTATTTGCAAGCCTTATATTACAAATCAATTATAAAATCCCTGCAGGTAATGAGTATTGTCTTATGTTTTTATTAGTCTGTTCCTTCTATAGTTATATCTATATATTTGATCAATTACATGTTTATACTTTTAATAAAATAAATATTCAATTAAATAGTGTAAGGTGGAACAAAATGATGTCTTAGGGGTCTGAACTCATAAGAATTTGTTTCATTAAATAATTCTGTTCTCCAGAGTTCCAGAAACAAAAAAAAGAATCTGGAAATATTGAAAAAACAAAACCAAGCTTAGATATACTAATGAAGCTCACAAATCTGCAAAGAAAAAGAAAGAATTTTTATGTGTGTTTTTGTGTTTGGTTAATGTATTTCCTTGAGGATTAGTGATTCGGAGCATCCTTTTAAGGATGTGTTGGCCATTTGTATGCCTTCTTCAGAAAAAATGTGCATTTGGTCCTTTGCCCATTTTTAAGTTGAATTATTTATAAAACTCCCAGGAGAAGATATAGGTAGCAGACTCCTTGACATTGGTCTTGGTAATTTTTTTTTTTTTTTTTTGGATTGACACCAAAAGCAAAGACATGGAAAGCTAAAATAAGCAAGTGAGGCTACATCAAATAACAAGTTTTTGCACAGCAAGGGAAACCATCAACAAAATGAAAAGGCAACATATAGAATGGGGGAACATGTTTGCAAACCACACATCTGACACAGGGTTAATGTCCAAAATACATAAGGAATTCATACAACTTAACAGCAACAAACATATTCCGACATACATGCAAACATACATAGAATGACCCAATTAAAAATGAGCAAAGGACCTGCATCACTAGTCATCAGGGAAATACAAATCAAACCCACTATGAAATATCACCTCACACCTGTTAAGATGATTATTATAAAAAAATAGATAACAAATGCTGGAGAGACATGGAGAAAAAGGAACCACTGTAAACTGTTGGTGGGAATATAAACTGATACAGCTGCTACAAAAACAATATGGAGTTTCTTTAAGAAATTTAAAATAGAACTACAATATGATCCAGCAAGCCCACTTCTGAGTGTATATCCACCGGAAATGAAATCATTATCATAAAGACATGTCTACATACTCATGTTTATTGCAGCATTTTTCATGATAGCCAAGGTATGGAAACAAACTGTTTGTCAATAGATGAATGGATAAAGAAGTGTGGTATATTATATAATTTATAATATGCAATATATAATAATAATGGAATATTATTCAGCCTTAAAAAAGAAGGAAATTCTACCATTTGCAACAACATGGATGAAACTATGGGGTATTACACTAAATGAAATAAGCCAGACAGAGAAAAACAAATACTGCATGATATTACTTATATATGGAATCTATAAAAAAATGTAAAAGTTGAATTCTTAGAAACAGAATAGAGTAGTAGTTGTAGGAGTTGGGAGTAAGGGAAATGGGGAGTGGTTGGATGAAGGTCTAAGGATGGAGTGTATGACATGGTGACTATAGTTGATATACTGTATTGCATAATGGAAATTTGATGAGGGTAGATCTTAAGTGCTCACCAAGAAAAAAATATATAAATATGTGAGGCGATGAATAGATGAATTATTCAACTCTGTTGTGAGAAACTTTTCACAGTATATATGATTGTGATATAATCATCACATTGTATATTTTAAATGTATATTACAATTTTATTTCTCAATTATATCTCAATAAACCAAAAGAATTATACATTTTTTGGTTATGCTAGAAATTTTACATTTTGCAGCAGCCCCAAACACAATTCTATTTTTTAAAGAATTTTTTACAGTTTTTTTGATATATAATCAACAGACAGTAAACCACACATATTTAACACTATTCTTTTAAATCTTTGCTTAATATATAGAAAATGATGTATTATTGATTTCATTCACATTTCTTTAATTACGAGTGAAACTGAGCTTTAAATGAAAGCCATTTTTACTTTATATTAATTAAAACAAAAGAAGAAAAAAATTGAAAAATAAACACAAACTTCTAAGTAGTAAGAATAAGTATTTTAACATTCAAATAGAAATCCAGTGCAGAGAATTTATCTCCTAACTTATTTCTCCAAATATTTAATATATCATAAATATGTTTACTCAAGTCAAAGTAGTTTTTTACAAAAGCAGAGAAGATATATATTTATTCATTCACTCAAACCATTTTGATTAAAACTTATATGGCTCCAGGCACTGCAAGAGGTGCTGAAAATTCAGTATTGAATAATGCAGATAGATTCTCAAGTATAAGGATATATATGCAGAGAAACAATAACAACACAATGTTATCAAAGCAAAGAGGAAAGGGGAAGGGGTTATCCTGTGTTATGGAATGCACAGGACAATGGGAAACCCAAATTTGGGGGCCAAGGAAGAATCCCTAGGGAAGCAACATGTATATTAAAGAATAATGCAGGAGCAGGGGATAACGAGACACATCTTTAGAAATCGACAAAGTGAAGACTGCACAAAGCTTTATACACAATGATAAATATTTTAGATTTTATCCTAAAGTATTTTAAGGAGGAGAGTGACAGAATACAATCTAGGTTTTGCAAAGATTTCTCTGACAATAGTTTGAAGAACGTCTTTGAGACAGTAGCAGTAGACTAAGAATCAATATTATTATCATTGAGAGATTATAGCTTACAGTGGTGAAATGAACGTTGAAGATGAAAAAAACAGTTGAATTAGAAAGATATGTCTGATATGGATTCTATAAGAATTAGTGTTTAGATGTGAGAGTCAGAGAAACTTGGAATAATGTTAAATCCTTTGAGTGTATAGGTAGACAGAAAGCTTGCCATTCATAAAAACAACACACACATGGTTGGATAGATGGCCCTGAAGATCATGAGAAATACCTGTGTTAAAAATATCAAGGTATTGAATACTGATTCAAAGGGGCCCATGCACCCCAATGTTTATATGTTTATAGCAGCATTAGCAACAATAGCCAAATTATGGAAAGAGCCCTAATGTCCATTGAGATGAATGGATAAAGAAGATGTGGGGTGTGTGTGTGTGTGTGTGTGTGTGTGTGTGTGTGTGTGTACACATATAATGGGATATTACTCAGCCATCAAAAAGAATGAAATGTTGCCATTTGCAATGATGTGGATGGAGTTAGGGTGTATTCTGCTAAGTAAAATAAGTCAGTCAGAGAAAGACAAATATATGATTTCACTCATATGTGGAATTTAAGAAATGAAACAGATGAACATTGGAGAAGAGGGGGAAAAAAAGAGAGAGTAAAACAAACTGTAAGAGACTCTTAACTATAGAGAACAAACTGAGGGTTGCTGGAGGGGAGGTGGGTAGGGGATGGGCTAAATGGGTGATGGGCATTAAGGAGGGAACTTGTGAGGAGCACTGGGTGTTATATGTAAGTGATGAATCACTATGTTCTACTCCTGAAACCAATATTATACTATATGTTAACTAGACTTTAAATAAAAATTTGAAAAAATAAAATATCAAGGGAATTCTTAACAATAAACCAACTACATTGCATATTAACCCAATATATTATTATTAAATTATACCATCTTGCATTTTCTTTAGAGAAAGTTTTTTTCTTTGAAGCCTTTTATACCTGGTTTTATTTACAAATAATAGATATGAAACTAAGAAAACCATTCTTTGGTATTTTATTTAGTTTTATGATATTAGGCAAGTGGCCTTATTAATAAAATATCAGAATCATCAATTATGCATGGCACAAAATGTTGCAAAAACTAAATGTAATGAAGTCTACTCAATAAAAAAAAATAGAAGTTGAAATATATGCATGTGTCATGAGAATTGGAGGTAGCCTTTAGGAAGAAAAAGAAAATCCACACTCTGTTCCTCTCTAACGGGCCTCATGATCTCTTATCTCAGCCACTCTCCTACAGCTTTCTCTTCCATTCTCTCAAATGACTTCTTCATGTTCATGCCCCACACTGATGTTATCTCTGAGACCACCTACCATTACAATTATAGTGCTATAAGCCACCAACTTTACTAGTGTTTTGTTACTATGAATGGCACAGGTTCTGAAGAGACACATGTCTAGTTTCTGAATGGTCTTGGATCAGGTATACAAATGAGTAATCTCTGACCAGAGAGGTAGAATCATATACTAGGTCACCAAATCTATGGCACTGTTCATTTTAAACTCCATTACTCTTCGTGTACCTCTAAGAAAGAAGAATAATACTATTTACCTGTAAATTCCAATTTCAGAAATCACAAATGTGATAAAATATACACTTTAGAATTAGTGCAGAATGTTAATACACATTTCACTCTTTTAACAAAGGTCAAATGAAGAAGCAATTTCTAGAAAAAGAAATTACAGTGTCTGTACGTCTCTCAGTATTACCTAGTTAGACTCATCCTTTACCAGTCCCACATTTACAACTTAGTTGCTTCTGTAAGACTTAAAAAAATTTCTTCAATTAATAGAATCTGATCATAAATACAATTAGCCCTTCCATATTTGTGTATTACCTAATGCTTATTGGTTCACCTGTTATTAGAAGGGTGACATTACAGTATGGTGGGGAATGGATGATCTTTTCATTAAATGATGCTGGGCCAATTAGACGTTTATATAGGAAAAAAAAAGTTCACCTTTACACAATGTTCCAAAGAATAGAAAAATGAATTTTAGATATTTTGCAGAGCTAAATGTGAAGGTAAATGTTTTAGAAGAGGACATAGGGGAACTTCTTTATGATTTTGACATAAGCAAAGATTTACTAAACAAAAAACACATTATCCATAACAAAAACATCTGTAAAAAGTGTTATTAAAATTAAGAACATGTGTTTATCCAAAATACCATTAAAAGAATGGTTATCTTTTGACCTTATCTGAGAAATATTTCTGCATTATTTGATAACATTAAATGTTTTAAGTAGCCAACATAGACACTAAATGATAAGGAGTGGCAGATAATACAATCCACTTGTTTCTTTACTCCCAGAATCTATATTTTATCTACAACAAAACTACATAAATCTCTAATTTTTTATTTTGGGCACAGTTTCAACATTAGGAACCTCCTGTATAGATCAGTTCTGTTTTACAATTGTTCATTGAATACCTACAATATTCACTGTTCTACTTAAGACCTTTGTGGTGGTGGAGTAAACACTCTAATAAGGAAGCCAGCTAAACGTGATAGGTTAGAATAGCTTTTCAATACATGAGGACAAAGGGATGGTTTTTCCCCCGTTATTATATGGATTAGATGCCACAGCAGTGAATATTGAGATGTCTTAAATGTTTTAAATTGAGGTTTGGGTATAAATTTAGGAAATACTTCTGTACTTATTCAAAGTCAGGAAAGCGGGGAGCCTGGGTGACTCAGTCAGTTAAGTGTCTGCTTTTGGCTCAGGTCATGATCCCAAGGTCCTTGGGGGGGAGGGGCGGAATGGAGCCCTACATGGGCTCCCTGCTCAGTGGGGAATCTGCTTCTCTCTCTCCCTCCTCCCCTATCCGCCCCCCCTCCCCCGCTCATGCTCTCTCATGCTCTGCTCTCTGTCTCTCTCAAATAAATAAAAAAAAATCTTTTAAAAAAATATCAGTAAAGCATTATATATTGAGGAAAATGGTGCATTAGTTAAAGCATAATGTAAGTGAAACACAAAATGTATCAGGACAATATATAAGAGACCCAAAGTTGCATGAATAATTATTCAGGGAATGAACAAGCTTTGATTTATACATTTCATTTACAGTATGTGAACCAGGGACATATTTCCATAAATCCTTCTCTGATCAATTAGAAAAATAAATCTAAATTAAATTTTTAGATATAATTTTCTTGATTGAGAGTACAATGAAAATGTTATTAAACTTATTTTTAGAAAACATGTGGTGTGTCATTTGAGAGAAAGCTCAAGGAAACCTAACAAAATGATCCATATCAAAATCAGTTTGCAATCAGAAACACTGGCATATTAAAACAACAACATGGATAAGATTAATGGCAGATGTTATTACGGAAAGATGTCTATGTCCTGAGCTGAAATAGAAGCTCTAGATTCATTTAATTCCTAGGAGGTGGTGGCTACACAAAGGGAATGAATTTAAACACTTCAACTGTAAAACAACCGCATTGAACTGGTAGTTGCAGTGCAGCCCTGCTGTCACTAGAGGGGAATCTGAGAGGGGTTTAGGAGAAAGTGTATTGTTACCGCTGTAGGTTGAATAAAGGATCCTGTGTGAATAAATTTTCTTAACAGCATGCTTACTTCAGGGGAAAATGAAGCATAGAATGTCTGAGAAAAAGCCATATTGTCAAGCTATATTGAAATAATTGTTTCTCAGCAAGGAACTAGATCTGTCAGATGCCCGTGTTTAGACTCAAGTTCTCTATTGCCATATGTTTCAATAAAATGCATGATATTTTATCAAATAGAAGAAAACTATCAACTAAAATAAATGTTTCAAGGCACACACCACATGATGAACAATGATTAAAAAAAAAATCAACCAACCAACTAAACAAACAGCAGCAACGACAACAGAAACGACTGTTGGTTGAATAGCAACCTTCAGCTCCAGGGGCAGGGCACAGTGTGATTCACTCGTTGCTAAAAAGTCACTGTTTCCCTCCCATGATCATTAGAACAAATATATCATGAAGTTGTTAGAATAATTATGAACATTATTAATTTGAATGGCAAACTCTTCTGTTCAGCAGAAAAGACCATGCAGGAGTGATAGTGGAAAGTTGAGATTTTCCTCGTTATCACACTCTCTTTCCTTTAGCAGATGCTAAACACTATTGATCTCACACAGGTAAAGTGTCACTGTCTAGCTCTACTCCCTTATGCAAGTTTTAAAATATCTGCTACTCATTTCATTTAGAAGTTTTACAATATTTATTCCTTTATGACCTTGTTTCTTCCTTTCACATTATGGCAAACGACCAAAGGATGTATTGACCTGCTATATATCTTTGGCTAAAGGAATAAGTAAGTCATATATCTCTAACCATAAAGAGTTTACAGTCTAACTGGAGAGTATCTCATATATTTAAAACAGTCCAACTGGAGAATATCTCACATACTTAAAAATAATTACATGAATTCAGAAATATGTGAGATTCGTGTGAGCTTACTATCTTTTTTCCTAAGATGATACGTGTCTAATTTTTCTTATCTCAATGAAGTGCCATACAATTTATTCACTCGGACAGTTTAGAAATCTGGAAATTAACCAAAACTATTTCATCCCTTTCACTCTTCCGGACAGTCTATCACTAAGTCTAGTGACTTCTATCTCTCTAATGCCCATCCAATCCATTTTCTTCTCTTTTAAATCTACACTAAAAGCCTGGTGTAAGCCACCTTCATATCTCACTTCAAATAATATAGTAGCCCCAGGCTGGACGACCTGCTCTTCATCTTGCTGAATTATAATCTCTTCTTGATGCAGCCACATCTTGCAAATTGCAAATTGCAGATCTATGTTCCTTCCCAGTTTATAATCTTTTAAAAGTTTTTCATTCTTTGGAAATTAAACCAAATTCCTTATCAGGGACTTTAGGCCATATAAGCTGGATTTTCCCTATATCTCTAACTCATTTTGTACCATACTCATCTGCTTTTCTTGTCCTGTAGTTATACTGGCCTTTGAGTCTCTCACACTCACCATCATCCCTGTACTAGCACTCTTTCTTCTCTCTCTTGTAAATGCTCATCATTCATTCATGTCTCAAATTCATCTTTAATTCTTGTAGGAAATATTCTCTGATTTCCTTGACAAGGAGGGAAATCACTCTCATAGTTTCTGTATGTTCCATTTTTATTCTTTATTACAGTTAAAATTTGAGTTAAATGTTAGGTGTTTATTTGTATGCCACTTACATAGATGTTTTGCCCATTCTATCCATACCTAGTTAATTACTATTGGGTAAATAAATAAAATGGTGTTGAGACAAAGAAATAAATTATCACTTAAAAGAATGGCATTTAAAGCATCAATTACAGGTTCCAAACTCAGTAGAGAAAGATATATAGCCAAAAGGCTGAAGAGAAAGTTAATTGGGAATGAGCTAGTTTTTAAAATCAAAGTGTGTATCAATCACAATGATCTAGGTTATGTGAAAATAGTAATTAGTTGCAAAATCCTAGTGGTAAAAACATTAATATTTTCTCCCACTCATGCTATATATTGATAATGAATTGACTAAGATTCGGTTTCACGTTGTTTTCTCCTTGGGACCTAAGCTGACAGGCAGCCATTCTTGGGGATATTTCTTGTTGCTGTGGCAAATAAAATGAGATGGTGTAGCAGATCAAGAACTGGTTTATAGAAGTTTCCAATCATAAATGACATGCAATACTTCCTTCTTGAAAATAATAAAAGAATAAAAGAATACTTAAGTATCTCTTCTCTCTGATTCTGGTTAAGTGAGATACCACCTTGATGTTACAAGAGTCTTGTATTTGCCGCTTCCAGAACTGGGCAAATTCCTTTGATTCCATCAATCTTACACAATTATAATCTTACACTACTGGACATACAAGGGACCTTTACAAGCTGGCATTTGAACCTGTGTCTGAAACTCTGATGGAAATAACTCAATAAACAGAGTAAAAACAAAATAAATCTTTGAATTGAGCCTACTTAGCAGAGTTGATTTGGTTTAGAAAGTCTAAAATTAAAATCAGAAAAAAACAAGCCTACTCTTCTTTCCTTCCTTCCTTTTCTTTCTTTCTTTCTTTCTTTCTTTCTTTCTTTCTTTCTTTCTTTCTTTCTTTCTCTTTCTTTCTTTTTTTTCTTTTCTTTTCTTTTCTTTTCTTTTTTCTTCCGAAGAGCATTAAGAACTATTGGCATATTAGCAGTTAAAATGCATCTGCCGTGGCAGTAGTAAATAGAGTAACCTCATCTTTTTTCTTATTTTGTATTATGGACAGATTAAATGCCTGGCCATATTTATATCATTATTGTGTGTAGAAGGAATTGAGGTAGAGGGAGATTATACCATCCCATTTAAACTTAAGAAAACAATTTCCTGATTGTTTTTCTGAACTGGTAAATCTCATATAAGCAGATTTCACATTACTAATTCAATGTAACTTATCCCCTCAAAATAATAACAAGTTTATCATTACCAGTTAATGAGGCATATGGTAGACCTCATTAATCTAATTCAGTTTTTTAATTAAACAATTTTTATCTAGGGTATTTAAAAAGGTATAAAGTAAATGTCTAGATGTAACCAAATACTGAGACATTTTATTCCTTTTCATTATCAAGAACAGAATTAGTTCCACAGAAATATTTTCATCCATACATTTGCGAAAAATTAACTAATCACAAGACGAAAATTACTAATCACAGGATGAAAGTCAATTTCATCAGAGTTGAGTTACTTGCTGGAGACTCTGGAAAAGTTTCTGCTTCTAATGTCATCCAGTTGTCAGATTTTAATTCCATGCAGTGTAAAATGGAGGTCCATGTTTCTTTGCTGGCTGTCAGAAGGTTATGGCATTCCTTCTCATACTTTCCATATAACCTCCTTCATCTTCAGGCTTACAACAACAGGTCAAGGAGACTTTCTCATGATTTGCATCTCTCTGACTTCTTTTCTGCTTTCTCTTTTCCACTTCATCATCTGATTTTTCTTCCCGTTTTTAAGGGTATATACAATTACAGTGGGCCCAATCAGATAGTCAAAGGTAATCTATCTTAAGGTCAACTTGATGAGCAAGCTCAATTATATCTGCATATATTTTTAGCTATGTAAATTAACATACTCAAAGGCATGGTATATCACCCTTTCTACCATTCTGCAAATTAAGGCATGGAATCTTGCTGGGGTTGATATTCTACCTACCATGGATACTTTTTGAGTTTGTATAAATTGAAGGGAAGTCATTCAACTTTCTAAAATCCGGTATCTTACTACAAATGCATTAAAATATGAAGCTTCTTATATGGCCTGGGTGTCAATTTGGGGCTGGTTATTCACATATCCACATATACACACTCATTCATAAAATTCAAGCAGGTTGGAAGAACATGTGGCTTCTATTTCCCTGCTCTCTCTCTTTCATTCTGTTTCTCTTTCATCTATCATCTATGTATCTCTGTTTATCTTCTATTTACCAATCAATCACTTACCATTTCTGTGTGTTGACCTATAATAGATGAAATATCAAATACGCAATGCTATTATTTTAAATTGTATCTATGATATGGTCTTATAATTAGCTTGGAAATTAGAAAATCAATCATACCACCTCCCTCCCAAAGAAACCCACTGAAATGCCCAATCACTAATTACAGTAGTTTTATCTTTCGCAAGGGAAGGCTGCAATGAGAAAAAGTAAGAGGATTATTTTATTAAAAAAATCTTTAGATGGCATCAGATGAGATCAGACGTGTTCAGGGTGGTATGGTTGAAAAAAAAATAAAGCTGGTGGCATCACAATTCTGGACTTCAAGCTCTATTACAAAGCTGTAATCATCAAGACAGTATGGTACTGGCACAAAAACAGACATATAGATCAATGGAACAGAATAGAGAACTCAGAAATGGACCCTCAACTCTATGGTCAATTAATCTTTGACAAAACAGGAAAGACTATCCAATGGAAAAAAGATAGTCTCTTCAACAAACGGTGTTGGAAAACTGGACAGCCACATGCAGAAGAATGAAAATGGACCATTTCCTTAAACCATACACAAAAATATACTCAAAATGGATGAAAGACCTAAATGTGAGACAGGAATCCATCAAAATCTTTGAGGAGAACACAGGCAGCAATGTCCTCGACGTCAGCTGCAGCAACTTCTTCCTAGACACATCACCAAAGGCAAGGGAAGCAAGGGCAACAATGGACTATTGGGACTTCATCAAGATAAAAAGCTTCTGCACAGAAAAGGAAACAGTCAACAAAACCAAAAGACAACTGATAGAATGGGAGAAGATATTTGCAAATGACATATCAGATAAAGGGCTAGTATCCAAAATCTATAGAGTTTATCAAACCCAACATCCGAAGAACAAATAATCCAGTCAACAGAGACTTCTCCAAAGAAGACATAAAAATGGTCAACAGACACATGAGAAAATGTTCCACATCACTTAGCATCAGATACAAATCAAAACCACAATGATATACCACCTCACACCAGTCAGAATGGCTAAAATTAACAAGTTAGGAAATGATAGATGTTGGCGAGGATGCTGAGAAACGGGAACCCTCCTACACTGTTGATGGAAGTGCAAGCTGGTGCAGCCACTCTGGGCAACTCTATGGAGGTTCCTCAAAAAGCTGAAAATAGAGCTACCCTATGACCCAGCAGTTGCACTGCTGGGTATTTACCTCAAACATACAAATGTAGTAATCCAAAGGGACACATGCACCCCAATGTTTACAGCAGCAATGTCCACAATAGCCAAACTATGGAAAGAGCCCAGCTATCCATCGACGGATGAATGGATAAAAAAGATGTGTTATAGATACACAATGGAATATTGTACAGCCACCAAAAATGAAATCTTTCCATTTGCAATGATGTGGATGGGACTAGAGGGTATTATGCTAAGCAAAATAAGTCAGTTAGAGAAAGACAATTATCATATGATCTCACTGATATGTGGAATTTGAGAAATAAGGCAGAGGATCATAGGGGAAGAGAGGAAAAAATGAAACAAGATGAAACCAGAGAGGGAGACAAACCATAAGAGACTCTTAATCTAAGGAAACAAACTGAGGGTTGCTGGAGTGGAGGCGCATGGCTGGGTGATGGACACTGGGGAGGGTATGTGTTGTGGTGAGTGCTGTGTATTATGTAAGCCTGATGAATCACAGACCTGTACCTCTTAAATAAATAATATATTATATGTTAATAAAAGAAAATAGAAAATTAAAAAAACTTTATATGGCAGATGGGTTGATATAGTTAATACTTTAGGTAAGTTGATTAAAAGATTTCAAAATCTCACTTTTCCATTCAAATTCTTTCAATAATCTTCACTCCAAACACACTATGTATTTTGTGAAACTTTTTTTGCTATCATAAAATTATAATAAGGAGTTAAAATCATTGGTTTTTTATAAGATAGGATTGTCTTTCAATAAAATAATTAAAAAAAAAAAGACCCCTTCAACTCCTTAGACAGATGATATTAGCTCAGTTGTTAGTTTCTGGTGATTGAAAGAAATTCAAAGTGACAAAACGTATTCTCATTTCGATTTTTTGGTAAATGTATGGTTTACTAATTATAATAGTGAATAGCAGTAGCACACGTCTGGATGCATTACAGATGAGACTTATTAGAGTTTTTGTAATTTCACAAACTATTGTGACAATTTATATCAAAAATAGATTAAAAATGTCCTATAAATCAATAATAAATTAACAAACTAATATTTTTAATGGTAAAAACATTCCTAATGGAGTCAATAAGATTGAATTTAATCTTAAGCCAGAAATAACTAGAACACTTCTAGTGAGCAAAATATATGAGAGAGCTGTAAAAGTAGCACAGGGCTATGATCCCTGAAAAAACAAACAAACAAACAAACAAACAAGCAAACCAACAACAACAACAACAGCAACAACAACAACAACAACAACAAAACCCTACGATCATCCTGGCTTCTGCCTGGAAGGAATGTCTGGACTCCAGGTGCAGGATAAGGAACCTAAAAGGAACCAATGGACTCCCTCATGTGAGCATACTGAGACTGGATTTTTCAGAGGCTGAGATGGCTCTAAGTTGCAAGAGTAGAGTTCATGCACATGGAGAAGATGCTAATCTTTGGAACAATATTCTATTTAATTATAGGTAAGACGTTTAGATTAAAAAGTTGAATTTTACTTAAATAAGTGTTTGGCATGAGTTGATTCAGTAAATCAAAGCTGACAATCTAGAATATCAGAATATGTAATTCAGATCAATTCTCTCAAGTAAAAATGCAGAAAATATTTAAGACAAACTTCTAAAACATTTGAAAGCTAAAAATAAAGATAAGACTCACTAGGTTAATCTGAGCTAAGACTAAAATGCATAGATGTGAGTTTGTCCTTGAGAGCTCATTATGTCTTGGCACTTCACCAATTCTGAATAAGGACCTTGGAGTATAAGCAGTACTTGTGATAGGTTTGTAGGATAAGAGAGAAAAAATGGGAGTCCAGGGCACACCAAGAGTGAAGGCTACAAGAATTCACTCTTGGAGTAAGACAATCAAGGAGTAGACTGATCCTCAAGTGAACTATTGTCTAGTTTCAAGTTTCTCATTGGCCCTTCCCAAAATTCCCTGCACTGAAATTGGATTAAAATGATCTTAAAGTACAAGTACTCCTTGCACCTGGCAGCAGCAAACATCTTGAGAAAGATTATCATCATCTTTGGTCTGAAATTACTTCTATAAATAGCATTTAAATCTCACGTCCATCACATAATTAAAGATAATCACTCCCATAAGGACATAATAAAAAGTGAAAACATACAGAAACAACAAACAACAGAAACAGATGCACAGAACCTCAGATAGTGAAATTATCATAGACAGATGGTAAAAACTATGTTTAACATGTTCAAAGAGATAAATTCAAGATTGAAAATTTTGGCCAAGAACAACAAAGGATGAAAAGTGACTTAGCAGAGGAGAGCAAAAATTAAATAGAAACAAAATTCTAGAACTAGAATACATTGTAATTATATTATTATTTCAAAAGATGTGTTTAACAGCAGAACAGACACCTCCGAAGTCATAATTAGCAAATTAATTAAGTCAAACTATTCAAAAGAATAGAAATACAAAATAATGAAAATAGATATGAGGTGATAAGATATAGAGGATACAGTGAGAAGGTATGTGGTAGACTGCATTTTTTTTACAGTTAAGTTACAGGTCTCCTTTTGATAGGATTTGATCTCATTGATGTAAAGTTGGTTAGATGACTGATTTCGGACAATAGAATGTGAACAGAATTAACCTTTCTTATTTCTGAGTGGAAGATTTAAGAGACAGGACATGGTTCTGCAATTCCTTTTTTCAATCAGATGCAAGAAAAGGATTCTCCAGAGATAGGGGCTGCTCCATTAGTCTGGGTATCAAAATGAAGAAGATACATAGAGAAGTACTATAGTTGGACAGTGGCTAAAGTTAACAGGAAAAAAATCTTTTTTTTAAACCATTGAGATTTGGGGTCATTTGTTACCACCCTAGAGCCTACCACAATTTGACTGAAACAATGTCTGCAAGGTTGAATTCAAATGGCTAAGTAATGAGAAAGAGAAATAAATAAAGCAAAAACAATATTTTAAGATAAAAGGCTCAGAATTTTCCAAAACTGATGAAATGCATCACTATATTAAATTTATTCTAATGAAACCAATAAGTATAAAAAGATCTTTTTAAAAAGATCACACTTAGACACATCATAGTAAATCTGATTTAGAATAAAAGGCAAAGAGCAAGTCTATAAAGCAACTACAATGAAGACCAAAAGGTTTTCCGAAGAGGAGGAAAAAACAGAGTGAGTCTGACAGCTAACTTCTCACCAGACACACTGGAAGGTAGATTAAGATGAAATATTTAGAAATGTTGATAAAACATCTCCTACTGTAGAATTCATGTCCATTAATCATTCAAGAATAAAGACTAAGCTGGTTTGCTACCAGGAGAACCCTGCAAAAGGGAATTCGAAAAATTTTTTTCAGGCATATGAAAATAACGCTAGATGGAAAGTAAGAGATACAGGAAGAGTTGAAGAATGACAACTGAAATGCTTCCTGCATCTGAAACTAATGATTTATTTGTTTATTGAGAAAACATTTTCTGATCTCAAAGCTTCCAGAAAAGTGGAAAACCAGGAGGAATATGAACAATGTGGAAAATAAATGTAACATCTGAAATATTCTGAACACCACAGCCAATCTATGATTCTATTATGACAAATATATAAATTTGTTAAGAGGTATGGAAAGAAAAATATATTCTTTGAGATACTTGTTGATTCATATAGTGTTGCAAAAATTAATATAAATAGATTCCATATTTCCTTCACCAGCTTCCCCAAAGAGTAACATCTTATATATCCATCGTGCAATATCACCACCAGTTAATTTACATTGATATATTCTATTGATCTTGTTCAGATTTCACTGATTTTTCATGCACTTGTTTGTGTCTGTTCAGATCTTTGCAATTTTATTGCATGTGTAGATTTGTCTGACCACCACCACAGTCAAGATACAGAACAGTTCTATCATAAGGATGCTTTGTGCACTGTTTTATAAATATATCCTTCTCCTTCCACCCCCCTATGCATGCCTGACTACTATTAATCTGTTCTTTATGTCTGTAATTTTGTCATTTCAATTTCTATATAAATGAAATAATACCATACGCAAAGTTTGAAATTGGCTTTTTTCACCCAGAGTAATTCCTTTGAGGTCTATCCAAGTTGTTGCTTGTATCAAGATTTCTTTTATTGCTGAGAAGTATTCCAGGGTCTGAGTGGACCACAGTTAGTGTGAACATTTATAAACTAAAAGACATTTGGGTGTTTCTGGCTTGAAGCTATAATGAACAAAGTTGCTATGAATATTTGCATACAAATTTTTGTGTGAACATGTTTTTATTTCTCCAGATTAAATGCCTAAGAATTTGTTGTGCCCTATGATAACTGTATGTTTAGTTTTGTAAGAAACTGTCATAGTCTTCTTGAATGGCTGTACCATTTTACATTCCCACCAGCGATATGAGTGCTTCAGTTACTTCATATCCTTGCCAGAATTTAGCAAAGATGTTGCCAAATTTGGCAAAACCAAACTTCAAGAAAAAACATCATAGCAACAAACCTGAGGGGCTATTCAAAAGAAAAACGAGAAGGTTAATAAAATATTGAGTTGAAGAGGCAAAAGACATTCAGAGAGAAAAATACCAATATTTTATGTTAAATTTTCTTAAAAAAGATTTTATTTATTAGAGAGAGAGAGACAGCAAGAGAGCACATAAGCACGGGGAGTGGCAGAGGGAGAGGGAGAATAATCATTTTCCATGACTATTGTAGATATATGGACCTAAATTTGTGTGAGGCATCAGGGTAGGAGCCAGACATATAAAAATAAAAAATACTGGCCTATAGCTTCCCTAGAAATTCATTCTCTTTTCTTTTAGGAAGATACATCCTAAGTTGATTTCATTTACCCTTTTGATTTTAAGTACTGCAGAAATGCTAATGAATTTTACCATCTGTATCTGTACTCCTATAATTCCCACAGTCTCAATAGACTTCTTTATATCATAATTTGTTCACTTTATAATCTCTTGAGTTTTTAAGAATAGTCTCCTGTCTGATCTCCCCCTCTAGCTGGGACCACACCTTACATAGCAATCTTACATGTTAATTGCTTGTTGTTTAAAAAGTAATTTTAAACCTATTTTTTAGATACATGTATATATTTGTGCATATGTATGATGTTGGACAGAGTCATATAACCTAAATCTATCAGTTTACCTATCTAGTTTCTTTGTATTTAAATCTGGGGATGAAAACAAATAGTTATGCACTCAGAACCTGCTAAATTAAATGGCACAATAGTTTGCAGATATTAAAGAAGCTTGCAAGTCATCACATTCTGTTTGAGATGATTTTATGAGTGAGACATGAACAGCCTGTACTGAATAGTATTCACTTTTCAATTTTAATGGCTTTCTCCTTTATTCTTTAGCAAGAATGTATTTCATTTCTTCTGACACCTGTAATATATTCATATATTAGCAGTGACTCCCAGCTTTTGCTATGAAAAACATAAATCACCAACAGAAGCATGCATAAACAAAGGGCTGCAGGCCATAACATTGTCACTCTCCTCCTCTGTCTCAATTAAGAGAGAACTCTCATCTTTTCTCCTATGCTTTGTGAATATTGACAAATGACTCACTCTGCAGAATTGTCTTCTCAATTATAAAAATGATGTCCATCTGTTTTTCAAAATTACTTTTTTTCAGTTACTTTTATGTGAATGTTTTATGCTAACATTAATTGCATATGTGATATTCTATAAAATATTTTTCATATCTTTGTATTTCTCTTCCCTACTCTTTTTCCCTCCTTCTCCTTCATCATATTAAGAGAATGTTTGAATAGGGAAAAGCAAGATGCTTTTTTCAGGTTAAGGAACCATATCTAAATGATAATAAAGATCACCTTGAGAAATTCCCAGTGGTCGTTACTTAGAAATTTCCAAGGCAATATGACTTTGTGAAAAAATATTCACATAGATAACTAAAACTAGAAAACTGAGTATTAAATAAATAAGTACATAAAAAATAGTGTCAAATAAGAAGGTATTACTGAATTTTCACTTGAGAGACCTGGATTCAACTTCAACCTGTATCCCAGGGATGAATCCCACTTGGTCTTGATGGATAATCCTTTTAATATACTGTTGGATCCTATTAGCTGGGATCTTATTGAGAATTCTGGCATCCATATTCATCAGGGTTATCGGTCTGTAATTCTCCCTCAGAAAGTTAAAAATAGAGCTACCCTATGACCCAGCAATTGCACTACTGGGTATTTACCCCAAAGATACAGACATAGTGAAGAGAAGGGCCATATGCACCCCAATGTTCATAGCAGCATTGTCCACAATAGCTAAATTGTGGAAGGAGCCGAGATGTCCTCCAACAGATGAATGGATTAAGAAGATGTGGTCCATATATATATATACAATGGAATATTACTCAGCCATCAGAAAGAACGATTATCCAACATTTGCAGCAACATGGATGGGGCTGGAGGAGATTATGCTAAGTGAAATAAGTCAAGAAGAGAAAGACAATTATCATACGGTTTCACTCATTTATGGAACATAAGTAATAGTTGGGAGATTGGTAGGAAAAGGAAAGGAAGAATGAAGGGGGCGGGGGCACCTGGGTGGCTCAGTCATTGAGTGTCTGCCTTCGGCTCAGGGTGTGATCCCGGAGTTCTGGGATCGAGCCCCACATCAGGCTCCTCTGCTAAGAGCCTGCTTCTTCCTCTCCCACTCCCCCTGCCTGTGTTCCCTCTCTCGCTGGCTATCTGTCTCTGTCAAATAAATAAATAAAATCTTAAAAAAAAAAAAAAGAATGAAGGGGTGTAAACAGAAGGGGAATGACCCACAAGAGACTATGGACTCTGGGAAACAAACTGAGGGCTTCAGAGGGGAGGGGGTAGGTGATGGGTATTAGGCTGGTGATGGGTATTAAGGAGGGCGCGTATTGCATGGAGCACTGGGTGTTATACGCAAACAGTGAATCATGGAACACTACATCAAAAACTAATGATGTACTGTATGGTGACTAACATAACATAATAAAAAATTAAAACAAAAAACAAACAAACAAACAAAATTCAACGTGTACTATCAGGCACAAAAGTCCCCATGGAAAAATTATATTGTGTATTTTATTTGACCCAGATAAACTTTTTTGCAAAATGGGTAATATGACTTAGCTAAAATCTGATTATTTTCTTTTTTTTTTTAAAAGATTTTATTTATTTATTTGACAGAGATAGAGACAGCCAGCGAGAGAGGGAACACAAGCAGGGGGAGTGGGAGAGGAAGAAGCAGGCTCATAGCAGAGGAGCCTGATGTGGGGCTCGATCCCATAACGCCGGGATCACGCCCTGAGCTGAAGGCAGATGCTTAACCACTGTGCCACCCAGGTGCCCCTGAAATCTGATTATTTTCTAGTTTTATAATTAGTAACCCTAAAGTAATACTTGAAAACTTAAAAAAATATTCTTAGCATATAATAGGCATTGAATATATACAATCTCATTCTATACTTAAAATAACTCTGTAAGAAGGCACTACTTTGTTTAAATTTAAAATAAAGAAATTGATGTTGAAGGGAATAAGAGATGTTCTCAAAATCACCATGCAGGAAATATCACCTGAATCTAAGATTCCCTGTTCTTTATGCTAGGTAATAAAAATGGCTTTATATTTTAAGGAGTAATAGATTTAACAGTTAAGAAACGTCCTCCTCCATTTTTCTTTGTAATTGATAAAATCTCAGCTGAAATTAGCTGACGTACTAGGGAGACATTATTGGTTCACATAGCTGGACTGGGGCAAATTTGGTTTTACATATGGTTTGATGCGGGTTTAATTCACATCTCTAGAAACTACTTCATGTATTTCCCAGCTTCTTATTTTTTTTCAACTGATTCCTTTCTAATCACTCACAACCTCACCCTCTGAAATATAAATCCTTAAAAAAAGAGTAAATTTCCCAAGGATATCCCTGATATTCATTATGATTACAATGCTTAAATCACAAGCTAGCCTTGAACCAATCAATGTAGATGAGAAAAAGTAATGATTGGTTGACTTAGGCTGGGTTATGTGTTTTACATCTGGACCAGGCCTAATAGAGGGTTATAACATATCCTCATATGACAATTGGGTTTGTTATCAAAGGAAGACAGAATTGATTCTAAAAAACAAATAAAATTACCTTAAGTGGATATTTTTTAATATTGGTCACTTGAATTCTATTCTATATATTAAGGAAATCCACATTTCTCACAAAAAATTTTATTATTTCTAACATAGTCCATGTTATTGGGTGGAAGGAAAAGAGATAATGTTGCCCCTATATCCAAGAATATAATATATCTAGCCCTTGCCAAGCATACCTCAGATGACATGATTGAATTATGAAAGTGATCAAAACATATAAGACACAATAAAACTAGTATGTCAAGAACTAGAAATAATGAAATATTTTGAAATAAAATTTAAAAATAACATTTAATATAATTAGGAATGGAAACAATAATAAAACTTCATCATCAAAGACACTGGATGGAATTAAAACAAAAAATAATCAAAGTGTTGTTAATGAATTTTAAAAAGTTTGATTAAACAGCTGATCAAATGCAGCTGAAAAGAGAATTGGTGAGTGGAAAATGGATCAATATGCATCATAGGTAAAATATGTGAAATATTTAAAAAAGTAGTTTAAGAGGCTTGGAATATAAAATAAAAATATCTCATATTGAATAAAAATTCTACAAAGAATAAAAATAATGGAGAGGGTGATAATCAAGAGATAATGGCTGAGAAATATCTCAAATAGAAGATATATTTTCAGATTAAAGAAGCATGTTACATATATATGAATACATAACATATGTATATAGTAGTTTAAGTTCATATATAAAAGAAAAATAGAAATATTAAAGACTTATATGTTAAAATAAAATATATTAAAGGAATGATAATTAGACTTGCAACAGGCTTTTTATCAAAGACTCTAAGTATCTGAAGGTAATAGATTTAGATATTCAACAATTAGCCAAAAGTGTGCTTAGGTAAACTAATATAAATGAGTAAGAAATTTTTAGAGAAATTGTGACAGACTTTATAGCTTCCAATTTACCTTTGAAGAAAATTATGAAGAATGTTCTTTGGAAAGGACATTGAATTTAGCAATTTAGAGAAAGATACAGAAACAATGATAATTAAGAGAATTTCTAAAAATGTAGGTATAGTTAAACAGTAATGATAAAATGACTAATTTAAGACATGGATCCACTAAACAATTATAACATGGAAATTAGGTGAGGATAATGATAATACATAATTTTGACTGAAATTTTAAAAAGTGAAGGTTGGAGTTACAGGATTCTGGAAAAGTATAGAAATAGTAAGCATACATAACAAAAATTTAAAGGAAACCATTAGAACAATATAAGCAGAGTTTAAAAAATAAGAATAAATCTAAGAAATGGCATGAAAGCAATCTAATAGAAGGGTAAGAAAGGAATTTAAAAAACAAAGTAAATAATAGTAAAAAGATGACACAAAATAATAAAGTACAAATAACTCTAAATGTATCAGTAACCACAATTAATATAAAGAGACTAAAATCTTCAGGTAAAGGGAAATATTTTCAAATGGATTTCAAAAATAACAAAACTCTCAATTCTCATGAAAGCTCATGTAGGCATATCATTAGACGGGGAGAATTTAAAGCAAATTAGGAATAAATGGTTAATGACAATAGATAGAATTCACCACAAAAGCAAACTAATCTACATTTGGTATTCATTAACGTGTTGTCTTGTGATTTAAGAAAAATTTGAAGATGCTCTCCATGAACCCCTCAATTTCCACTTAGAGCACCCTGCACTCACATACATATAATGAGATGTGTTAAAGATATTCAATGCTCTCTTGCTTGTAATGACAAAATACCAGAATCAGTCATTGGTAGGGAAGGAAAAACATTTAGTGCTATATTTACTGTGCTTCTCTATATAGTATTTAAAATGAATTAATTAGATCAGAAATGAAAAAAAAATTAGATCAGAAATGTATAAACATAATAAATAAAAATTAACGATAGGTAATAAAAGATATTTATAGAACTACTCAAAATATTCAAGATGTTATACAAGATATGGTTAATACTGAAGTAAAAACACATGATTAGGTTCACATGGTTAATTGTAAGGCTAAAATAGTGGTCACTTATGGAAAAAGAAAGGGGAAAAGAGGAGAATATGATTGGGGTAGTCTAAAAGGACTATATCTGTAACATTTTTAGTATAAATATATAGAAAATACAACTTTTTGTTAAATTTGAGCAAAATCAAGTGAATACTTATACCAATTTTTGTTATTTTCTGTAAGTACTACATAGTTCAACAATTCTACTCTGTAAGCATGCAGTATTATTTTTGCACATATTTAACTTGTACTCCTACGAGATGGGGGGCATATTGAGCTAATAACATTTTATGTCTTCTATGTTATGTAGAATAGAGCCTCCCACACATCATGAGTTTATTAAATGTGTTCTTAGTGAAGACATAAGTAATCGAAAGAAACTTTAAAATGTGTGCTTTCCAATTGCTGCCTCAATCAAATGTACATTTTATAACAAAGTCTTGAGATTATTTTGAAATTATTCACAGCCCAAACCAAGACTACTGGCTATATCTTGAAAGCAGATGATTCTAAATTTCACTAAAATGACCAATTTTGACGAAGGGTAGAGGCTTTTTACCAATTAACAAACCAAAATATTTTGCTACTTTCTGAGTAATAAGAAACTTCACTCAGAAAGTGATTTTTCTCCACTCTGCTAGAATAGTTCTAAATCCTGCTGAAAGATTTACTTTAAGACATACTTGCATATATGAATATAAATCTGAAATGAAACTGCTTTAAATGTTTCTCTATGCTAATATATGATTTTCAGCTTTAGAGAGGTTTTAAGGAGTCAAATACTTAAATGCTTTAAAAGAAAATTTAAATCTCTGTAATATCACACAAAATCATGAAGAATATAATTTTCTTTAAAAAATTATGCTACCTTTTTTTTTAACTAGGTGGAGAGAAGTAGCTTATTCTTTAAAAAAGTAAAAAACTTCATCCTTTATTAAATCTCCCTTTTCCATTGGAGCAAGGAAGGAGGGGAGGGGGGAAAGAAGAAAGAAAGGAAGAAAGAAAGTTGTTTGGTCTAGATTTCTAGCTTTGTATATTAAAAAACCTAATGATCCTTTAGGAAACAGAATGATATAAGATAGTTGATTCTTTTTTAAATTAATTTTTTATTTAAATTCCAGTTAGTTAACATACAGTGTAATAGTTTCAGGTATAGAATTTAGTCATTCAGCAGTTACATACAACACCCAGTGCTCATCACAAGTGCTCTTTTTAATCCCCATCACCTATTCAACCCATCTCCCTACTCACCTCCCCTCTGGTAACCACCAGTTCATTCTTTACAGTAAAGAGTCTGTTTCTTGGGTTTCCTTTCTCCCCCCCATTTTCGTTTGTTCTGTTTCTTAAATTCCACGTATGAGTGAAATCATATGGTATTTGTGTTTCTCTGATTGACTTATTTTCCTTAGCAAAATATTCTCTAGCTCCATCCACGTCATTGCAAGTGGCAGGATTTCATTCTTTTTTATGGCTGAATAATATCCCACTCTATCTATCATCTATCTATCTATCTACCTATCTATCTATCTATCTATCTATCATCTATCTCACATCTTTATCCATTCATCAGTTGATGGACATTTGGGCTCTTTCCATAATTTGGCAAGCAACAAAACTAAAAGGCAACCTACAGAAATGGGAGAAGATATTTGTAAATGACATAAGTGATAAAATGTTAGTATCCAAAATATATACAGAATGTATAAAACTCAACACCCAAAAACCAAATAATCCAGTTAAAAAAATGGCAGAAGACATAAATAGACATTTTTCAAAAGAAGGCATACAGATGGCCAACAGACACATAAGAAGATGCTCAACATCCGTCATCATCAGAGAAATACAAAACAAAACTATAGTGAGATATCACCTCACACCAGTCAAAATGGGTAGAAACAGAAAACAACAGGTGTGGTGAGGATGCACAGAAAGGGGAACACTCTTACACTGTTGGTAAGAATGCAAACTGGCGCAGCCACTCTGGAGGTTTCCCAAAAAGTTAAAAATAGAACTAACCTAAAATCCAGCGATTGCACTCCAAGGTATTTACCCAAAGGATCCAAAAATACTAATTTGAAGGGATATATGCACTCTGATGTTTATAGCAGCATTATCAACAATAGCTAAATTATGAAGATAGTTGATTCTTGTTAGGGAGATGTCTCTAATTCTTCAGGAACCTGGGGAAGAATCTTCTCAGAGAAACTTTACATCTAGCAATCTGATCCAAATCCAAAATGCAAGGCAATATAGCCAAGAATCTCACTTGCTGAATCTCCTCAGTTATTGCTAAATCTCAGGTTCTGTGAATCTCTCAGCTCTGAATCCTGTAGGAAATTTGTATGTCCAAATCTGCTTAGTATCTACACCTTAATTTCTGGGAAGCATTTCCGCCAGTTACCCAGCAACTGGAAGAAGGTCCATACTGTGTGCCCTGGAAAACAGGAAAGTGGTGGCATCCTTATATGAACACTTCTCTACAGATCACCTTTGCTATAGCATTTTCCAGAGAGGAAACCCCAAAAATTGACATACCGAGTCTCTGTCCAGAAACCACTGAAGTCCACTCCAATTTTTTTCTTGCTCCCTTTTCAGTACCTTGTTCCTTTTGTCAGATTCAAACTTTGTTCTGCTTTAGACCTAATTATGTTAAATTGCCATAGGTACTTCTTTTTTTTCTTAACAGGAAGGGAATTTTTTGCCCTTAAGTTGTTTTCTTAGCTGCTTTTGTCTTGCAACAGCAGCCATTCAAATCTAAAATCACTTCATGTCTTAAAAAGACTACTTTTAGACACTCTTTTTCTTTCATGTGTTTCCAGTTTTTTTTCTTCCTGTAAATGTTTGCATTTACACATTTTATTCAAAAGTTAAGTGGGGGGATTTGGGATTAGATTTAAATGAGACCACCTTTCTGATTACATGAGAATTTACACTCATAGGGAAGGTTACTTTTTTGAGATATTAATGTACATTTTGTGTTCACTGCTTTAGAAGAATTAGAGATAATGAACAATTTCGTGTGGGTTGTTTTGTTTTGTTTTTAGTTTTTATCCCTTCCTCAACCAAGAAATGGAATATATCACTGTACTCAGTCACTTTGTCACTTTGGGACATTTGCAGAGCTTGTTCATAATTATAAATGAGAGACCCACTATAAGGAGTTTTAGAAAAAAATATGAAAGAATATTTGATAACTCTTAGAATCTTCCAAAGCCCAATGGTCAGAGCTGCGAGTTACACAGCCAAGAGAAGTGTCCAGTTCAGAGCACATAACCCCTTCAACAAAGACACTTGGACAAGCATCACTGGGCTAGATACCACAGTTAACACTGTCAAGTCTCTCTACTACTGATCACTCTTTCTAAAACCTCTGACATGATTACTTCTGAACCTGGATTTGACATGACATTTGCCAGAGGAGATTCAAGGAGGATAAGCCTACGTCTTTGAATTCTTGCATCTCTTTTGAAGTTGGTATAAACAATTTGCATTGATGCCTACAAGAAAGGCAGGGAGACTACATTTATGACTTCAAACAAAAGGAGAGACAGTAATAAGATCTAGACATTTCTCACACTTGCACAGGATGTTTTCAAGATTACGGAGAGCCAAAAACTGAAAAAAACATGCTATGGCCCACCATTTCGACTGCTTAACATCAAAATACACCTCTAGCCCATACTCAAATATCCAAGCCACAAAAAACAATAACAATAGGAATAGCAGTGCCTCTGCCTAACATCATATAAAAATCTCTTCTGTAATTAAAAACATTCTTATCCAATTTCATGAAACCTCTTAATGAGCTAAAAACCTACAATCTCTGTATGACATCATTGCTTCCTAAAATTCCCTCTTAGTTCTGCCTCAATATGCTATTTGATATTTAGTAATCTATGGAACAAATTGCAAAATTAGTTTATATATATATATGTATATGTCTAGCACAGCATAGAAGAAAATGAATAAACACTATATTCCTCATTTTTGCAATTGATTTTGAGATTCTACATGTATTACTGTTTTCCACACCACTTTCCACATTCTCTTTACCTTTGGTAACATCTCAGTTGATTTCTGATTTTTTTTTGGGGGGGGTGTCTTTTTTTACATTGTGGATTGATCCAACTTTCCCTGAGAAATACAGTCTTTGGAGATCTTACATAGGTGGTATTTTAGTTCTATTGGTTCCTTATTATTTCTTGCTCTATTTTTAAGCATCTGTTCTATTTCCTCATGAAGTTCAGGATCACATACCTACCAACATTCTAGCTCCTCTCCTTTTTTTTTCTCTTTTGCTGTTTTTCCAATGGCCCAATAAGCATTTAATGGAGAGGGGGTGATCTCAACTTCTAATCTAGGGTCCCTTGTTGGAAATATTCATTCTTTGAGTACTGAGACCTTGAAACAGCAGAGGCCAGAACTATGATAGAAAGAACAACATTTTCTAGTGGTTCATTAGATGTAATAGTGAGAGAAGCAACTCTCGTTTCAACTCCATGTTTGCTGAGAGGAGCTATTCTCATTTCTTCATTCCCCTGAGCATGGAGAATCAACAACACATTCATTGACTCAGAGTGTCCTGTGGTAAACATACGACAAGGCTAAAGAAATGAAAACTATATAATAATCTACTTTAGTCTCTTAGACGCCATGCTGTAAAATGTCCCATTCTTTACCTTTAACCAAACTGAATTTGTGAACTAGTTGTTTAAATAAAGAAACTTGGATTAATTAATTTTTCCTCAAGCAAAATTAAAAATTTTATTATACTTTGATCTCCATCATAATTGTTTTTGCTTTTTTGTCATTTTATGTAAAATAATAACATTTTCTCCTGCGAAATTGGGATTGTTTTTACTCAACTTTATTATAAGCCTTCAAATGTAGGTGAGTTGGTGAAGCATGCCTCAGATAATTGTGGGAATTCATGAAATCTGAGTATGTAGGAAATAGTAATAACTCAGTGGTGGTACTTACTGTTAACCTCTTTACTTGTACCTGAACTTACAGTGAACTCCCTGAGTTCTCAATCCTAGAGCTACATTTGCTTTTCACCTTTGCTATAAAAACCTCAGTGTAATTTCTGGTTTTGAAGTGCAGCCTACTTTATCATCACTGTTTGATGTTTAATAAAAGTGCTCTGACAGTTTCAAATTTTAAAACATTAGGAAAATTTGTTTGGTTTTCAATCCCTTTCTATATATGTTCACCTGTTATCACATATTTGTATTGTTTTAAAAATGTTTCTTATTTACATGGTTAGCAAGTTATTGAAGCTGAGCCTAACAGGGATTGTGCTGGGAGAGGAATGTTCTTCCTCTTCTTCACATGTGCATGCACATAATTTTTAATTGTGTTTGCCAAAGGCTTTTGCTTGGTATCATTTGGGGCTGACAGAGGATAAAGAAGATTCATGCACAGGAATTTTGAGCTCAAATACAAGGAGAGACAGGAAAATGTGGCTCCTTTTTTATGCCAATGGAGAGAAAATATACATCTGGAAGCAAAGGATTCTTATTTATTGAACAACCTTATACCTACTGTGCTATATTGAAGTCAAAACGACAAGATTGAACACTAACCGAGAAAAGGCATAGTAACCTCATTTTGCTATAGATCTCACTGACAACCCACGCTACAGTGTGTTACCTAGAAGGAAAGCAAAGGCTGTGGCCATGGCAGAAAGGTAACATCTATGGAAGCACCTACCACAGATATGGAGGCATAAAGTGTGTAGGGTGTGTTCACAGAAAGAAGCTGGAGCAGAAGAATGTGTGTGACACTCTGAATAGCTAAGGCAGGATAGCTTGGAGACACTCTGAGGATGCCCTGATACTTTCTGTTACTAAGGAAGGCCTAATCTGGCAGTAGAATTTGGATATTAGGATAAAAGGGACATTATATGTAACACAGAGCAATATGGCCTCAAGGCATCCCAGGTACATTTGGATCTTTTTCTCTACTAGACTGTTAAATATTGGGAATAGAAGAATGTGAAGTTTTTCTTTTTTTTTTTTCTTCTAATTACATAGCCTACATGTTTGACCAAATCAACATATTAGTCATTTTTACTATAGATGGGAAAAATCTAAGTAGAATTTTTTTTCTTTGGTGTTTCCATTGTATTTGCATGTTCCAAATTTTGTGTAATGAACATACATCACTATTAAAATTGGAACAAAATCTTTATGTTCAGAAACTTAACATGCAATCCCTTTGATCCAATTCTCTATGAGCGTTTTGACACATAGAACCAAGAGAAGCAGAGGTTTGGGGATCAAACAGATGAAAGCCTTTGTTAAAGAGGTTTGATTTAAGTAAAAGAAGCAGATGTTGTATGTTAAATTTTGTATCATATATTTGCTTTCAAGCACCTACTTCAGTGGCTACATGCATTATCTATATTGTATCTACAAGGAAATGCTCTACAGTCCTCTACAAATTATCAAAAAAACTCTTACTCTAAAAACATAGAGCCTTTTAGTAAGAAAGTCCTTTGGTACATTCTTCATATCTCAGTTCAAAGGTGCCCTCCTCTGGGAAGCTTTCTTTGAATGCTGCTATCTGGTTATAATGCCCCTCCTATGTGTTCTAGAGATTTTACCAAACTCTTACCATATTGTAGTTGTTGCTTTATTTCTTTGCTTCCCCAGAAAATTGTTAAGTCTGGGCTGGGTCTTATGTATGTGGATGTCCACGATACCTAGATCTGTGTTCATTACATATGACAAAAAATCCACAAATATTTAATACTTGAATGGAGTGAATCCTTTCTGAATTTTCTTATTTGATTATTAAATACTAATCAGTTTCTGCATCTAACTTTTTTTTTTTTACATTTTATTTACTTATTTGACAGAAAGAGAGAAAGCCAGAGAGAGAGGGAACACAAGCAGGGGGAGTGGGAGAGAAAGAAGCAGGCTTCCCAGCGGAGTAGGGAGCCTGATGTGGGGCTCAATCCCAGGACCCTGGGATCACGCCCTGAGCCAAAGGCAGATGCTTAACGACTGAGCCACTCAGGCACCCCATGCATCTAACTTCTGACAAAATAATTATGCTTGAAGAATACCTTAGCCTTTATCTTTGAATTTTACATCTATTTTTGGAAACAGAAAATTGAGGTGTCCTTGAATGCTTAGCATAAGAAAAAAAAATCTCATGAAAAGTAAAATTAGAAGTTGGGTAATACAGAGACTATTTGTTACTTATTTCATATACTATTCACATGTCTAGAAATATTGCTGTAATACTATGTCTCAATAGTAGCTTCTGGAAAGAAGATCATGGTGGGGTCAATTGGATTGCATGTGTAATTGAGAGACTTGTCTCAATTCTTCCCTTCATCTAAACATGGCTGGTGAGTTTGCTGAGTTTGCCAATCTGACATATATAAACAAAATTTAAAATGTTTTACAAATTATGCATAGGAATGGCATTTCCTGATGCGACTGAGTTTTAAATTCGGTTTTGTGAAAGTCTTAATTTAATTTACTATATTCAAAGCAACAGATGGAAAATCCAAATTTTTTAATTCCCAGAGTAAACATTTCTCATACTATGATACTTTTAGATTTTATAAACAGTTTGTATTTGCCTGCATTTAAAAATAGAATTAACTCAAATTGCATCCAATAAAAGTCAATTCACTTTGCCTTTTGTAAAGAAGTCAAATAATTGTCTAATAAATCCATAATTTTCTCATCACTTGACTCCAATTTCCACTATAATATTTTCAGGGACCAATTTCCTCTATTACTATCTATTTCCTGTGATTTTATTAAAATCTATTATTACTGGAAAAACCTCTGCTAATCAATCTTTTATTTTCTGATCCTCTAATTAACTTTGTAACCTGTATGCAAGGTATAACTCTTCCCATATTATCCTTTTATGAATGTTCAATACAATTAGGACAATAAAAATGATAATTCAACAACAGCAAATATTTATTCAGCACCCATTACATGTCAAGTGCTATGCTATGTTTTGAATGTAATCTGTGAGCCTATGTGAAGTCAGTGTCTTACATCACAATTTTTGTACAGATCCATTTATGGCAAATAGATCCATAGTAAGTATACAGGACGATTTCCAAATGTATCATGGATAGATAGTCCTGCTTTTTCTGAATTTATAAGAGATTATGTAAGATGCTCATTACAGTATAATTAATTTATGCTTCTCCTAGTAAGAGTGAGGAACTATGTACTCTCCCCCTTGAATCTGTCACTGCTCTAACCAATGAAGTACAGTAGAAGTGATGGGAGGTGATTTTTGAGGCTAGGTAAGAAAAGGCAGCAGCTTATCCAGTTATCGCTTATGTAAGGTGTCTGTAAGAAGTCTGATGTAAGAAGTCTGAATACTCTGAAGTCAATATGCTGTGAGAAAGCACAGGCCACAGGGAGAGATTATAAGTCCTCTGTTCAACAAGCTCAGTGGAAGTTCCAGCCAACCTCCGGCATCAACCACCGGAGGCGAGTAAAGACACCTCCAGATTGTATCAGCTCCTGGCTTAAAATTATCTGCATGCATTGATCTCAGCCAACTTCCTTCAACAGTTTCCCATGGGCCTGCACAATGGACTTAAGAACAATGTGTGCATGGTGGTAGGGACAGAGTTTATGAAGTAAGCATGAACTAAGCGATGTGGGCATTAAACCAACTGCAGGTGGGACCCTGTACAACTGCACAATTACATGCACATGAAGCCAGCCTTGACCACACACGATTACAGAGTCAATACATCATACTCATTGAGAGTATGGCTACAGGAGCCACGTGACTAAGCTTTAATTCTATTTTATTAATTTTTGAGCTGTTTGACCTTAGACATATTACTTATTAGCTCTCTGCCTCAGTGCTTTTGTCTGCACAAAACAATGATAATAGTATCTAATTTATGGAGTTATTTTGAAGAATGAATAAATTATTACATGTAAAAATCATAAAATTATGCCTGACTTTGGTAAGTCTCCAAAAAATTAACTACCATTAATTTTACGTGAAGTAACTATTTCGTGTTTGAAAAGCACAATTGGTGAGTCAACTCCTGTGAACAATCCCTTATCACATCACTTCCATAAAATAGCATCTTTTATTTAACACTAGCCTTTTTTTTTTTTTTTTTTTTGAGAACCACTAACATGACGGAAGATCAGAGCAGGCAGAATAGCTGCCATGTTTATAATATAATGGGTTTATACTAGCTTGACATTTAATTTTGGAGACCAAATTAAGATCAATCCAATCATTATTTGTGAATGACATGACATTATATATGGAAAACCTTAAAGATCACATAAAAAAACCGAGCTAATAAACAAATTCAGGAATGTTGCAGGATACAAAATCAATATGCAAAACTGTTGCATTCCTTTTTTTTTTTAAGATTTTATTTATTTATTCGACAGAGATAGAGACAGCCAGCGAGAGAGGGAACACAAGCAGGGGGAGTGGGAGAGGAAGAAGCAGGCTCATAGCAGAAGAGCCTGATGTGGGGCTCGATCCCAGATTGCCGGGATCATGCCCTGAGTCGAAGGCAGACACTTAACCGCTGTGCCACCCAGGCGCCCCAAAACTGTTGCATTTCTATACACTAATGGTGAGCTAATGATGAACAGAAATAGGAACTTGAAAAACAATTCCATTTATAACTGCATAAAAAAGAATAAAATACGTAGGTATAAATTTAGTCAAGGTGGTGAAAGGCCTCTATATTCAAAACTACAAGATATTATGAAGAAATTGAAGAAGACACAAATAAATGGAAAGATAGTTCATGCTCATGGTTTGAAGGATGAATACTGTTAAAATGTCCATCCTACCCAAAGTAATGTACAGATCAGTGCAATCCCTATCAAAATTCCAGTGTTTTTTCAAAAAAACCAAATAATGCTAAAATTTGTATGAAACCACACACACACAAAAAAAAAACCCAAAATACAAAGCCATCTGGAGAAAGAACAAAGCTGGAACCATCACACTCCCTGATATCAAACTATATTACAAAGCTACAGTAACTAAAATAATATGATTTTGTCATAAAAACAAACATATAGAGATCAATGGTACAATATAAAGCCCCAAAATAATAATTATAATTACAATTAATAAATTAATAAAATTAATTTATGACAAAGGAGCCAAGAGTACACATTAGTAAAAGAACGATTTTTTCTTTTCTTTTTTTTAAAGATTTTATTTATTTATTTGAGAGAGAAAGAGAGATAGTGAGAGAGAGCATGAGCAGGTGAGGAGGGGGAAGGGGCAGAGGCAGAGGGAGAAGCAGGCTCCCTGCTCTGCAGGGAGCCCAATGTGGGGGCTCAGTCCCAGATCATGACCTGAGCCGAAGGCAGACACTTAAGCGACTGAGCCACCCAGGCACCCCAAGAACAGTTTTTTCAATAAATGGTGTTGGGAAAACTGGAGAGCTATGTGCAAAAAAATGAAACTGGACAACTCTCTTATACCATATACAGAAATTCACCAAAATGGATTAAAGACTTAAACACAAGATGTGAAACCATAAAATTCCTAGGAAAAAAACAAAGGCAGTAAATTCTTTTACACAGGTCTTGGTGATGACTTTATGAATCTGACACCAAAAGGAAAAGCAACAAAAGCAAAAATAAATAGGTGGGACTACTCAAAATTAAAAGCTTCTGCACAGCGAAGGAAACAATCAACAACATAAAAAGGTAACCTACTGAATGGGAGAGATATTTGCAAACCATGTATCTGGTAAGGGGCTAATATCCAAAACATGTAAAGAACTCATACATCCCAATAGTAAAAAACAAACAATCCAATTAAAAAATAGGCAGAAGATCTGAGTAGACATTTTTCTGAAGAAGACATACAGATGGCCAGTAAGTACATGAAAAGATGCTTAACATCATTAATCATTAGGGAAATGCAAATCAAAACCACAAGGAGAAATTATCTCACACCTGTTAAAATGGCTATGATCATGAAGACAAGAAATAAGCATTGGCAAAGATTAAAGAAAAGGAAACACTTGTCCATTGTTGGTGGGAATGTAAATTGTTGCAGTCACTATGGAAAACTGTATGGAGGTTCCTCAAAAAACTGAAATATAGCTATCATATGATCTACCAATTCCACTTCTGGGTATTTATCCAAAAAAACAAAAGCACTAACTCGAAATGATATATGCATTCCCGTGTTCAGTGTAGCATATTTACAATAGCCAAGATAGAGAAATAACCTAAGTGTCCATCAGTGGATGAATGAATAAAGAAACTGGTATAGATAGATAGATAGATAGATAGATAGATAGATAGATAGATATTATTCAGCCATAAATAACAATGAAGTCTTGCATTTGTAGCATGATGAATGGACCTTGAGGTTTTTATGCTAAGTGAAATAAGTCAGAAAGAGAAAGATAAATATTGTATTATCTCTCTTTTATGTGGAATCTAAAATAAGCAAACAACAGCAAAAAAAAAAAAAAAAAAAAAAGCTCATAGATACAAAGAACAGATTAGGGGTTGCCAGACGCAAGAGGGTGGGGAGTGGGAGAAATGGGTGAAGGGGGTCAATGACAAGTAACTAACTAACTAAGTAAATAAATCTCATTAAGGAGAGAAAAAATAGTGATAGTTACATAAAATATTTTCATGAGTTTAGAATAGATAAATATTTATTAAATGAAACAAAATACAAAATATAGTGAAGATACAGATGAATTCAACTATAATATATGTTCTGTTTGTGAAGGCACAAAATAGAGTGGAAAAAGCTGAAAGAATATATTTAAAGACTTTATTTATTTGAGAGAGAGAGAGAGAGAGTGTGTGTGTGTGTGTGTGTGCTCATGTGTGCTCACGAGTTGAGGAGGGGCAGAGGGTGAAAGAATCTGAAGCGGACATGACACTCAGCATGTAGCCGGTTGGCGGGGATTGATCCCACTACCATGAGATCACAACCTGAGCCAAAACCAAGAGTCAGACACTTAACCGACTGAGCCACCCAGACACCCCTGAAAGAATATATTTATAATACCTATAACTAATGATGGATTTTATAGCTGAATAATGAAAAAACTCCTACAAATAAAAAAATCCATAATAATCAAAGAAGAAAACAGGCAAAAGATATGAAAAGGCATTTCACAGACTAGGATTATAAAGGAAATATATATATATATATATATATATAATTACAAAGAGCATAATTGTATGAAAAAAGACACCACCTCATGTTTCAGGGCAATCCAAAGTAAAACTACATTATTCTACTTCTTGGACTGGTATGGGCTTTTTGTTGTTGTTGTTTTGTTTTGTTTAAATAAAGTCTCATAATAATATACATACACAAGGATGGGGAGCTAGGCAAATTGTCATAAAATGCTGTTGAGAATAATATTGGTATTATTATTTGGAAAACATGCAGGTATTAGCTAGTATTATAGAACATGTACATAGGCTATCCCTTAGTAATTTTACAACCAGGTATAAAGAAACAGAAATATACATACACCAGAAGAAATGTACAATGAAAATCATTGAAACATTGTTGGTAATAGTCACATACTAGAAATAATATAAAAGCTCAACATGAGTACACTAAATCCATAACATATATTAATGTAATGGACTATGGTACAAAAGTAAAAAGGAAGGAACCACTACATGTATATATCTCTATGGATAAATCCCATATCATATTGTTGATTAGAAAGAAAAAGCAACTCAAAAATACACCATCACCCATTTTATATGTTTTTAAAATAGACAAAATTTTAGGGGGCGCCTGGGTGGCACAGCGGTTAAGCATCTGCCTTCAGCTCAGGGAGTGATCCCGGCGTTATGGGATCGAGCCCCACATTCAGGCTCTTCCACTACGAGCCTGCTTCTATCTCTCCCACTCCCCTTGCTTGTGTTCCCTCTCTCACTGGCTATCTCTGTCGAATAAATAAATAAAATCTTTAAAAAAATAAAATAAAATAGACAAAATGTAACAATAGCAATGTTTAGAGGTGCAGAATTCCTTCTTCAATTTTTTAGATGAGTTAGAGAAGTATTGGTGCTAATTCTTCCTCGAATGTTTTGTAGAATTTACCAGTGAAGCCCTCTGGCCTAGGACTTTGTGTGTTGTAAGGTTTTTGATTACTGATTCAATCTCCTTATTAATAATCAGTCTATTCAGATTTACTATTTCTTCATGATTCAGTCTTGGAAAATTGTATGTTTCTAGGAATGTATCCATCTCATTCACTTATATATCTCATTTAATATACATTATATATCATATAGAAACATTAGTTTGAGGGAATTTCTCAGTCATTATTGTTTCAAATATCTCTTCTTTTCCTTTTCTCTCTTCCTGATATTCCCATTACATGTATGTTATACATTTTGTGGTTGTCCCACAGTTCTTGAATATTTGTTCTTGTTTACTTTGCAGTCTTCTTTGCTCTTTCCTTTTCAGTGTTGGAGGTTTCTATTGATACATCTGCAAGCTCAGAGTTTCTTTCCTCAGCCAAGCCAGTCTACTAATAAGCTCATCTAAGACACATTCTTCAGTTATATTACATTGTTTTTGATTCTTAGCATTTCTTTTGGCTCTTTTTAAAATTTCCACATTTTGAACTTATACTGCCCACCTGTTCTTGAATGCTCTCTCCTTTATCCATTACAGACCTTAGCATATCAATCATCTGAGAATTCCAACACCCTGACGTATCTGAGTCTGTCTGGTTTTGATGTTGCTCTGTCTCTTCAAACTATGGTGTTTTGTTTTTGTTTTTGCCTTGTAATTTTTTCTTGATAGCCAAAAATAATGTCCTGGGTAAAAGGTCTGCTATAATGAGGCCTTTAGGGGTGTGGTGGTGTCGGGGGGGGGGGGAAGGAAGCATTCTACAGTCCTACAATTAGACTTTTAGTAAGACTCTACCTCTGGGATTGTAGACTTCACAAGTGCTTCTCAGGTTTTTTAAACTCCCACTTAGGAGGGACAGGATGGCTAGAGTGGACTGGATTGGGTATTTCCTTTCCTCTAAGTCAGTCAGGCTATGATAAAAGCCCAGGATCAGGGTTAACAGTTTCTGCTGAGGGCAGACCTGGTTAAGAACAGAGTGCTCTGGCATATTTTCTAATGGCTCCTTTTCCTCTCCCACTGCTAGATGTGTAAGGGGATTTTTCTAAAAATATATATTCACGTGAGAATCTTGTGGAGCTTCAGGAGGTATAATTCACAAAAGTGTGCGGGCTGCTCAATGACTGGGTCCCCTCGGAGTTCTGAATCTCTAGTCATTGTCCACTCTGAGCCCCTAGCTTTTCATCAATTACAGCTCAGTTTCCTCTGCCTTGGCACTGGTTCCCATGGATGTTTCTGCTTGTGGGTTTCTGCTCCAGTGAGTCGAGACCCTCTGTGTTCCTTACAGGTCTTTCTAATTTGAGGGGCAGCCATTTACTCTGGGATCTTTATTTATGGATGTAAGAAGAGCTGTTCATTTCTCTCTTCAGCTTTTTACTTGTTAGGATGAAATAGTGATTTCCGTTCCTTACATGCCAGACTGAAACTGTGATTTAATTTTTCACTTCATTTCTTTTTATTGTCAAATAATGTTTTGTTGTAGGAATATACCAAATTTTATTTAACTATTAATCTGTTAATGGACATTTGGATTATTTCCACATTTTGGCTATTATGCATAATGCTGCTAGGAATATTTGCATACATTGTGTGTGGCACATATATTTTCATTTCTCTAATAGTGGACTTGCTTGGTAATATGGTAACTCTATGATTGTTTTTCAGAATTGCCAGACTGTTTTCAAAGTGGCTGCACCATTTTACATTTCCGCCAGCAGGGAATAAGGGATCCAATTTCTTCACATCTTTACCAACACTTGGTCTTTTCCTTTAATTTTTTAAAAGATTTTGTTAGCATGAGTTGGGGGGGCGGGTAATTGGCACGTAGAGGGAGAGGGAGAAGCAGGCTCTCTAATGAGCAGGGAGCCCAAGGCGGGGCTTGATCCCAGGACCCTGAGATCATGACCTGAGCTGAAGGCAGATGCTTAACTGACTGAGCCACCCAGGCACCCTAATTTTTTTTTTTTTTATTATAGACATCACAGTTTGTATAAAGGAGTATTTCACTGTGGTTTTGATTTACATTTTTTTCTAATGGCTAATGATGTTGAACATTTTTTCATGTGCTTAATGGTCATTTTATATTTGTCTTTGGAGGACCATCTGTTCAGATCCTTTATTTTTTAAACATGGGTATTTCTCTTTTATTATTGAGTTGTGAGAGTTTAAAAAATATTCTATATGCATGTTCCTTATTGTCAAGCAGAGTACTGTGCACCAGTTACCAATTTCAGGGGAGGACTCTAAACACTTTTGACCACTGCATCTTGATATCAGAGTCCCAAGGAAGACACAACACTGTCAAGTACTTTCATAGAGAAGGACTGTGCAAGATCAGCCTCAGTAGTGTATGTTGGGCCTCTGTAACCACTGGGTCTCTTCCTGCAGTGGATGCAAGGCAGTTTGCATGTGTATACCCTTCTCCCACCACAAGAAGGACTCTGTACCCTCCTGGCAGAGGACAGATATAACAGCAGGGCTGGCTAGATGCTTTATGATGTACATGCTTTGAGCAGAGACAGGAGAGCATTCATTGAGCCTGAGGCAGGGAAAGATGTTCCCACACAACACGGTAAGTCCAGCACAGGCTGTGTGAGCTCTTTATCTCTTGGTAAGAAAGTGTTCCAAAACCAGGGCTCATTTTTATGTGGATAAGTGGAGATCTGAAGACTAATGAGATTGCCTTTCCTAACATTTATTACTTACAATTTGCTAATATTTTCTCCCACTCTGTGAGTTTTCTTATCACCTTCTTGATAGTTTCCTTTAAATACAAGAGTTTTTAATTTTGGTGTCCATTTTTTCTTTTTTTTCTTTTGTTGCCTTTGCTTTTGGTGTCCTATCTAAGAAAGTAGTACCTAATCTAAAAGTAGAGATCATTTATTATCTATGCAGTTTTACCTTTTCGTGAATGTTCTATAAATGTGATCATATACTCTAAAGCATTTTCAGACTGACCTCTTCCACTTCATACTAGGCATTTGAAATTTACTAACCATGTCTTTGTGTGACCTGATAGATCTTTCCATTTTATTGCTGAATATGTTCCAGTGTATGAATGTACTACAGTTTTGTACCCATTCACTTGTGGACGGACATCTTGAGCTACTTCCAGTTTTCCATGATTATGAATAAAGCTGAAATAAACATTAGTATGCAGGTTTTTGCATGAACATATGTTTTCAGATCAGCTGGGTAAATACCTGGGAGCACAACTGCTTGATTGTTTGGTGAAACTATGTTTAGCCTTGTAAGGCACTGCCAAACTACTGTCCAGGGCATTTTTGCTATTTTACATTCCTGCCAGAGATGCCCTTTTCCTCCTTGCCAGGAAGTGGTATTATTGGGTTTTTGTTGTTGCTATTTTTAAATTTTTTTTTCCATTCTCATAAGGCTGTAGTATTTTCCATATTTAATATTTATTTTTTTACTGTTGTTAGTAAGGGCAGAGGAAGCGCCATGCTCAGCCTCTCATCAGAGGTTTTCAAATTGTGCTTAGCTGCAGGGGGCCAAGTTTATGTAGAAGCTACCTTACAGTGGTGAGCTTCTACAGAAGAAAGTGCTCACCGTAGTAATTTTAAAAAACCCATTCAGGATAGAAAAGTATTCTATGAATTCTGTAGCTCAGAGGCAGAGATTCTGCTCTTTCGCCTTTTAGTGTATTTCTATTCTCACCAAACCCTTAACCTTGGTCATGATTCTTGCTTTTCTTCACACATTCATTTTCTATGCAGTTTATACTCATCCTTTCTAAGATCTTCATACAACACACAGTTAACCAGTGTTAATAATAGCGTTCTTTTATCCTTTCACTCTTTTATCTGGGATGGAGGACCACTTTAACCAAGCACACACATACTTCGTGCACCTCTAGCTTCATTATGAACACCTTGATCTTTCCCAAACTCTACAGTTTTAATTTATTCTTTCTTGAAATTGCTTTTGTCCTTTTTTTTTTTTAATACCTTCTGATAATCATTATGTGTTCCTCAGAAAGAATGACAAATATTAGCCAAACTCAGTAAGGTCACTGGCCTAGTTCTCATGATGACCTTCTCTCCTGGATATCAAGTTGTATTGAATACGCTTTGTGATTTCTTATAGCTTAAGTATTGAGTCCAAATCTGCCACAGCAAGCTGTTCATTTGTTACAGGTTTCCTGATCACCTGAGGGAGGGAGATGCTTTTGGCTGGCCTGGCTTCCTCATTCTCTCACTCTGGTGATTCTCAAAAAACTCAGCACCGACTTCATGATTTGTGTTAGCTCTGTACATGGCCCAGTCCCCTCCATTAGGCAGAACAATTGCAAAGGAGCAAAAGCAGAGATACTTGACAAATATCAAATTATCTCCTCCTCTTCCTCCTCCTGTTGGCCTTTGTCCTGCCAGTCACACAGAAACACCCTTGACATTAATCAATGAGCAAAACCATAATAAATAAACTTAGTATATCATTCTGTCTGTTAGTTAAAGCTAATTGTATTCATATTCAAATTTTAAGTCAGTTATTACCCTGGAGTAGTAATTTATACGATTTTTGCTCAGTACTCCAGAAAACATAACAAAAAGGCCTACATTTTTGTTTTATGCCCAAGAAATAACCTTTAGGGTTAGGGTTATAATTTCTGGGTGGAATATTTAACATAATTACATTCATATTCAATAGGGAATCTTTTAGAAAATCACTGCTTGGAATGCAATTCTATAAATGTTGTATCTTGAGCCAAATTAAACATGTAAAATGCCAAGTTCTCAATCTAAGGAAAAACGTTCCCATCTGCTGTAATTATATAGAATGAGAAAGATAGTGAATGTGTTCCCATTTACTGAACACAAAAGAGACACTTATTTTAAGACAAATTGTTGGGCTTTGTTGGTTCAGTTAGTGGTGTTTTCACTTAATCAGAGTAATGTGTACATTTACTCAGTGTAATGTATTAGGTAGTTAACTATACTCCCATTTTACTAAAACCTTATAAATGTTCTTGGCCAGAGGGAGAGTGCGGGGACATGATTCTCTCCGTAAGCAGTTAGAAATATACAAACTGACAGTTTGCTTTGGTGACAGTTTCCTTGGGATTTAAACATTTCTCCAATGAGGTAAAAAAGTAGTTTTACTTAACTCAAAATTTCTACTTCAGGGAATTTCTACTTAAGGAATTTATACTTAACTTAAAAATACTGACACATTTTCTCCAACATTTGTTTCTTAAATTCTGAAGTAGTGTATGCAGTGCACCTTTTTGTAAATTCTTTCTAAATATCTTTGATAGACAATCTATGTTCCCATAAAAGATGAAGAAATAAAGTATGCTCAAATTCAAATACTACTTACCCATGAAAAAAATAGTTATGTCCTGACTTTACTAAAAAAATAAGAAAAAAGAAAAGCATTGCTCATCATCCTTGAAGTTCAAGGCCTCATAATCATACATTTTCTGTATCAAAATGAAGTATGGATCCCAGCAAATCCGCTCTATTTTATTCTCAGTGCCACTGGGCATTTCCCATAGCAATCTTAGCTACCTTCAGTAAATTGTTTTTTTCCTGGAACATATATTCCTCTCTTTCATACTACAAAATACATTATTCATGTGTATGCCTAATTCTATTATTGGAAAAGGTAAGTTAATTCTTAGAATTATTGGTTTTACTGTGTCAGACATATATTGTTCTTTTTTCTTTTTGTGACTAAAAAAGATACACGAAAGAAACAAAAAAGTCAATATTTATCTTTAACTGTATTACTTATTGGTTCATAGAAGTGCAGGAAATGAGATAGAATTACAAGGAAAACAAGTGTTCTAGGCTCCTTTCTCCAAGCAGCTTTCCCTAACCACCAACACTGCTTCTCTCTGTACGTACCACACCTGTGTCCTTCAAGTCCTCATTGCAGTTTGCTTAATTCATTTATTATAATTATTAGTGGGCATGTTATTTCCACCATATTGTTAGCTTATTAAGAACATTAAAATTTTATTTTTTATGTTAGAATATGCTGTCCCTAGTATAAAAGAAAGGATATAATGCTCATGTTATTTGAGGTGAACTTTTACATTAAGGAGCAAAGGACTAAATTGTTCTAGTTTCTTCCTTAGACTGACTCACACTGTTTTTCTGCATGAAGCTGGTTTAATGGGTGTTCTTCCTCTCACCTCAGTCGGATGGCTTTGGAAGACCAGAGAAGATTACAAGGAAAAAAAGTGGAGAAAACACAATACATACAAGTTTGGTCTAAGCCAAGGAATAAATACAAAAGTAATATTAACAATAAAAGTTCCTATTTATTGGGTGAAGCAAACACCTGTGACACCTGTCATAAGTGATACTAACAATCACCTTACATTGGTATTTTTAGATGGAGAGCATGTCCTCACTACTTTCTCCTTTCCTTACTCTCCTACAGCAAACACAGGGGTTTGCTTCTTTGTCTTTGAGACTTGTTAAATTTCTCCTGGAAGAAGATTGGAGTTCCCAACTGCTCTGTGCAAGATCTATAGTTTGGGGGGCAGAAAGGAGTAGGTTTAATGTAGGGGAACTGTTAGCAACCAGCATACGAGGCTCAAAACTCTGAGAAACCTCCAAGGAAAGAGATTTGGCACAAATTAAGAATGGGAACTTCTGGTGGGCACTTAATCAAGTGAGTTTAAGTTTCAGTGATGGGTTAGTGAAATTAGACAATGTAGATTTTTCACTTTGGTGGTTTGCAAGGCCAGTCCTGTGCATCCTGCCCATTTTTACAGTTGTGAGCTGAAGTGTTACAAACTTGAAAGGTGACTCTAACAAATGAGAAGGTTATTTTTATACAGGTGAATGACTATTTTTATAAGGTATTGGGCTTCATAGGAACACATGAACTCATCAGAAATATTAGTTTGTGACTTATCATGACTTTGAACTGTTTAAGCACAGTCATTAAAATGTATGTGAGGGTACTGAGATTTTTTTTAGTAAGCAGCCAATTCTGAGGAAAAATTTAGGAGAGCATGAAAAAAAGAAATGAAAGAAGAAAATGAAACAATTATTTGCTACTTTGTGCTTTTGTTTTTGTTTTTTTTTTTTCTGCCCAATATACAGGCAGGTAGAGTAAATGGTTTGTGTGTCCCAGGGCATTAGTGTGTGAGGCTCTGGATTTTAGGTGGTAGACAGTGCTGGAGGAGCTGGGTGAAATTCCATTCATTATCTATGACAAAACAGGAGCAATCTGAAGGGCTTTGTCTTAAAGTAGCTTGTCCACAGGCTCAAGAGACATTCGTCTTTTCACTGTAGGTTCTAGTTGGCCTTGGGTTGTTTAGTTACATACATTTGGACCCGACAATAGCTATGGAATTTGGAGACCTAATTTGAAAACTAGTCTTTGAAAACTAGTCTTCATTGGCTTCTAAGGGACCCACTGCAAAAGTATCAATGACAACTTCATTTCAGAAATCTGCTGAAGATTATTCTCCAACTGATGCATTCTCCAGTGGATAAGGAAGAAATCTACTCTAAAAGGCAGGTTTCATATACCCAAGCAATTTATACCAGAAAAAAGGACATAGAAAAAGATCTGTTCAAAAGAGAGTGGATGTTATGTCAACAGACCAATCTATGCTCACTTCAGCTTCTGGAATTTCAGAAATATGGAGAGTAGAGGAGAAATGAATATTCAAATTAAGTGGTTTCAATAAGCCATATGAAAAGGAATGACATCTCAGGCAAAACCTACTATGTGGGGGCTGTTAGCACTTCCAATTTATAAAATTTGCCAGAAGGCAGCCATGCCTCAGTTGACACTGTCTAAATATTCTATATACGATAATTAAATAATGACAAAATTGGCATTTTAATGGAAGATTCCATCAATTGTACTGAAGCATATTGGTTATAGGCCCTAGATGACTGGCCAAAGGGCACCTATTTTTTTTTTTCCCCAGTCTTCTACCTGCAGGATAGAAGAGTGTTACTTGAGCTTTCTTATTGGATGAAAAGTGAGCCCAAAGAGAAACAGTCATGAATTTTAGGAGTACCTTGAAAAACAAAAGCCCCTTGTTTTCATTTTTTTCCTCCAAACTTGGATATCTGCTTATCCATCAGCCTGCACCTGTATTACTGAAGCAAAGAAGGGGAGAAATGGTAGGGTATTCCCAAGGACATGGGAGAGCAACACCTCTAGATTCCAATGGATGAAGCCATTTTCCTATTTTTTCCTGTCTCCATTTTAACCAACCTTGGAGGGACATGTACAGAACAAAGGAGAGGGAATGAAAAAAAGTTATGCGAAAGTCAGTCCACGATTGTCTACTTCTCTTTAAGTTACCCATACTGAAGAAATAGAATGTGGGAGAAAGAGAAAAGAAACGTTCATACTACCCAAAGCATCTATAGAAATTAGCCATCTAATTTTTTTCCCCTAAAACTCCGATGGCATTCTTCACATAAATAGAAAAATCACCTTAAAATTTGTATGGAACCACAAAGGACTCCAAATAGCCAAACCAATACTGACAAAGAAAAACAAAGCTATAGAGATCACACTTTTTGATTCCAAGCTATACTATAAAGCCATAGTAAGTAAATATTCAACAAGGGAGCCAAGAACACCAAATGCAACAAATGGTGCTGGGGAAACTGATAAACACATGCAGAAAAATAAAATCTTATACCACTCAGAAAAGTTAACTGGAAATGGATTAAAGAATTAAACATAAAACCTGATAACCATAAAATTTCAAAAAGAAAATATAGGGAAGAATCTCCTCAACAGTGGTTGTTGCAATGATTTTTTGGATATGACACCCAAAGCACAAAAAACAAAAGCAAAAATCAACATGTGGGACTACACCAAGTGAAAAAGCTTCTGCACAGAAAAATAAAACTCAACAAAATAAAAAGGCAACCTAAAGAATGGGAGAAAAATTTTATAAACAATACATCAGATAAGGATTAATACCTAAAATATATAAAGCATCATATAACTCAGTACCAAACAATCTGATTAAAAATGGGCAGAGGAACTAAGTAGATATTTTTTTTCAAAGAAGACATCCAAAGGGCAACAGGTACATGAAAAGATGCTCAACTTCACTAATGATTAGGCAAATGCCAATCAAAACCACAATGAGGTATCGTACACTGGTTAGAATGGTTATTATCAAAATGACAAAACATAATAAATGTTGGTGAGGATGTGGAGAAAAGGAACCCCTTATACAATGTTGGTGGAAATGTAATTTGGTTCAGCCACTATGGAAAACAATATGATGATTTCTTAAAAAAATTAAAAATAGAACTACCATATGATCCAGCAATTTCAATTCTGGGTATACACCTAAAGGAAATGAAAACAGTATATTGAATAGATATCTGCACTCCCATGTTCATTGCAGCACTGTTCACAGTAGTCAGGATATGGAAACAACAAACATGTCCATCAAGGAATGAACAGATAAAGGAAAAAAAAAAATCCAACCATGCCACTTGAGACACGAATGAAACTTGAGGACATGCTAAGTGAAGTAAGTCAGATAGAGAAAGACAAATGCTGTATGATATCACTTATACATTGAATCTAAAAAAGCCTAACTCACATAAACAGAGAGTAAAATGGTGGTTACCAGGGGATGATGAGGAGATAGAGCAGATGTTGTTTAAGGGTACACACTTGAAACCAGTAGTAAGTCCTAGAAATCTAATGCAAAGTAGAGTGAATGTAGACAACATTGTTTTATTATGACCACCAAACTTGCTAAGAGGCTAGATGTTAATTACTCCCCGAACTAAAAAGGAATAATTATGTGACAGACAGATACACTAATTATCACTACAATGGCAATAATATTACAATATATAAATGTATCAAATGAACAATGTTGTACACTTTGAATTTATACAATGTTATATGTCAAATACATTGATATTTTTTTAAAAAAATTAAACCTTAAATGTTTTAACATAAACACCTCCTAGATTGAAAAACATAATGAAAGTGTGCCTATAACCAAGGCTACTGCATATTATGGTTTAAGAAAGTCATTATCTAGCAGTAAATTTTGATATGGCATAATGGGGTGCAATTTGAAAAAATAAGCCATTTGTGTGCATATCTCCATAAGTTGAGAGATCTTAATAACCAAAATACTCTGGTGGAAATTTATAATGGGTCCGATATTGTATTAAAGTCAAGTAGTCCATTCTGTATAGAATTCAGAAAGGACTCAAAAAAGAGGAATTACTTATTTGAACTTTGAAAAGGATGGACACATTTGTTCTTGGGAAAAGAAACAGCAAAACGAAGAATGGGAGAAAAAAGTGTTGAGAAAATTGCAGGGCAGCAGTGAAATAAGGGGGAATCTATTTCAGGATTGTTCTCATTGGCCATACTAAGGAAATGTGACTTTATTTTGAAGACTATGGGAGTCACCAAAGGGTTTAAAGCAGGAAGATTATATATTATCAGCATTGAATATTTCTGACAGCAGTATAAAGGATTGATGCGGATAAAATCTAGAGGAGTGGCAGATGAGATGTTGTGTGGTCCTAGGACATAAAGTGGCAGCAGAAAAACAGAAGAGGAGGAGTATCTGAAGTTATAGGTGGGCAATAATAATAGGAATAATATCTTATACACTGTGTGTGACATATTAAGGGAAAGTAGATATTGAGGATGGGTTAGTATTCCGGAGATTCTAAGTCAAACTCTTCTACTCATTTGTCCGAAAAGGGAGATTCAAAATCTAGAATTGATGGTAGCAGATTTCAACAGAAAGAAAATTAAGCTGGGATTCAGAAAGAGAAAGGAACAAAAATAAATTATTTTGCATTAACTGTGTGCTACGGGTCACACTGGGGACCTTATATAGGTAATTATCCTGAAATCCTCACATTAGCACTATAAGGTGGGTAGGCATCATTTCACCTGTGCAGATGAGAAAACTATAACTCAGTTGTTTTAAAGGCTCACCAAGTCTCACAGATCATAAGTGTATAGTAAAGCTTCTGAAAGTCTATACACTTACAAGAGTAAAACACTATGGTCCTAAATTAGAAAAGCATTCCTAAAAATAAGAATGATTCTATTCCAAATAACAGATTATAGACAGATTCTATGATTAGATAGCCAAGTAAAGTGAATATGCAATGCTTTTCTGAGAACTTGAAAATCTGTTAACGAGGTTTCCACTTTTTTCCTGCTGGATCTTTCGAAATTGATTCCAATTAAATAGGCTGAGAGAAACTAGGCAAATTTTAGATGGCACACTCAAATCAGAGACCACCCTCCCAACTCTGACTCATGTGACCACAAGCAATATCTTTGCTATAGCAATTTCCTCATCTTTAAAATGGGAATAATCACTATACATAGCTCATAGTCTAGTTATGTTTAGCTTACAAAGTTTATTTAAAGTTACGATAATGAGTTTGTTCTCTACAAATATTAAGTAACATTATTGCAGATTAACAGACAAATGTCTTATTTCTTAAAAAAAAAAAGATTTGTTTATTTATTTTAGAGAGAGAGAGAGAATGGGGGAAGAGGCTGAGGGAAAGGGAGAGAAAGAATTCTCCAGTAGACTCTCCACTGAGCCCAGAGCCTGACTCGGGGCTTCATCCCAGAACCCCGAGATCATGACCTGAGCTGAAATCGAGAGTTAGGTGCTTAACCTATTGAGTCACCCAAGCGCCCTAAATGTCTTATTTCTTATAAAGTACTCACTTTCAGGACTTCAGTAAATATAAGCGCCTTTTCTTTTTCTAAATTTTGGATTATATAAATTGTATACATTCTGAAATAACATTCTGTAGTAACAAGTAGAAGAAAAAGACTGATTTTGAAGTGTAAAAGTAAACATACTTTTCAGGTGAAAAAAAAAAAGGAAACCTATGGCAAGAATATCTCATTTCTAAAAAAATATTGGATTGGATATTTTTTCTTACAAAAATTAATATATTCTTTTTTAACAAAGCAGATGGACCTGACTTCTTCCACTTTCTCTTCCTTTATACAAACTTTCTTTTATGATATATATATATAGATCACAGGAATTAATCAACATGAAAAAAAACTTGCCACTGCACATCATTTATTTGTAATTGATAATAGCTTTCTTTTTATGAATTTCATTTTTACCAATGGCAATAAAACAAGCTGTTTAAAAAAATGATTCATCCAATCACTTTCATTCTTAGGATAACTTCTTTTTTAAAAAAAATTATTTTATATACTTTTTTATTTATTTGAGAGAAAGAGAGAGAGAGTGAACGAGAGATGGGGGGAGGGGCAGAGGGAGAGGGAGAGAGAATCTGAAGCAGACTCCATGCTGAGTGCGGAGCCCAATGCCGGGCTCCATCCCAGGACCCTAAGATCATGATCTGAGCTGAAACCAAGGGCCGGTCCCTTAACTGACTGGGCCACCCAGATGCCGCCTTAGGATAACTTCTTAATTTTACTTCTAGCAGACGTCAATGTTTTAGTATCCAGAAACTTGGATATTTTTCTCAAAGTTTAACTCATGGCAGCTGGTGTATTCATCCAACAGTCTTCAGCCCAATAACATGACAGCTATCCTTAGGAGAGTTTCCAAGCATCCTTGTGACACAATATTTTAGTGAATTCATATGTTACTTGCTTTGAAGAAAATTGTAGAAGATATTTCTTCCAGGGTTATGCATTTGTAGATCCATAAAACATTTCAGGTGAATGTTCTTGAAATCTTCTTTGGAAGAGAAAGCAAACATTTCCTTAGTGGAAGCTATCAGGAGTAGTTAAATTGACTGAACAAAATTTGAAGTTATTAAATATTTATTACACACAATAGAAACAGGGAAAAGTAACAAATATATGAGCTTATATGATTGCAAACAAATTAATTTGGGATATTATTAGGATAATTTAACTATCTGATCTATTTATATATTTATTTACATAATGGAAGCCTCACATAACTTTGAACACCGTATTTTACTCTTGAGAATTCTGCTTGAAACTTCCTATCAATTGGGAAGAAATGTTCAAAGAAGAAGATCTAATTCAAATACATGTAGACATTGAAATCTATGATTCTTTGCGGAATCCTTTTTTTACTTGATGATTTCATTATGAATCAGTGAGTGGCTAATTTGCTCTCTTTTTTATTAATTAATTCTACAATTATTGAACATCTTCAGTGTCCAAAGCACTGTTTTCTGCAGACGTTCAGAACCATTATTTCAAGAAACTCACAGCCAGTGGTAGAGAGGACTAAGTAATACAACACATAGATTCTCTAGTTCTCACTGCTCTTTGAAAATCTGTGTCATTTTGGTTATGAAATGGTGGCTGTAGAAACCATATATAGCTTCCCAGCCACTTTGGTTCTGGTTTGTATTGTTTTTTTTTTTTTTTTTAAAGATTTTTATTTATTTATTCGACAGAGATAGAGACAGCCAGCGAGAGAGGGAACACAAGCAGGGGGAATGGGAGAGGAAGAAGCAGGCTCATAGCAGAAGAGCCTGATGTGGGACTCGATCCCGTAACGCCGGGATCACGCCCTGAGCCGAAGGCAGACGATTAACTGCTGTGCCACCCAGGCGCCCCTGGTTTGTATTGTTGATCCAGTTTCAGATTGTTCACTTTACCCTACCCTTGTTGAGGAGGTGCTTTCCCTCCACTCTCTCCTGTTGGGACTGGCACACATTTTCTTCACTGATCTTCAGGTATGCTCTAGCGTCACTTTGACAAAGAAAGATGGGCAAACATCAAGACGTAGGAAAAAATCCCTAAAAGAAAACAAAGGCCATAGGACTCCAATGTCCAAACATATGGATTGGGCAGAAGTGGTCCTGGGAGTAGTAGAGAAATCCTGTGAAAAGGTAAGTTTATGTGGAATCTTAGGGCAGGAGTAAAAGTTCTCCAACCAGAAGAGGAGCCTGTGCAAGGAGTTCTGGGCGAAAAGTGCATTTGGAAAGCTCAGAATATGACTGAAAGTTGGAATGCCCAGAGTCAGAGGTCATAGGAAAATAAACAGCATAATAATGATTTAATTTGTCTTAGGACTAGTTTATACAACCAAGGGAAGTATTCAAGACAACATGTCTTAAAAAAAAGGAAAGCAATTTATAGAGCAAATCCAATGAAACATAGGAACATCTTTAGTGATCAAATTCAATATATAAAACAAACAAAAATGTAAGGCAGCTATTTTTATTTTAAGTCAATGTTTGATTCTTATTATGAAAAGTCTAAAAATATTGTGCAAATATATTTTCTAGGCAACAATAAAACACATTCTATATGGAGTAAAGTTGTAATATGTCACATTCATTAGCATATATGAAAATATTTAGACCTGTGTCAAGGAGACTCCATTTCTGACAGTTTTGTGGGAGACAGAATAATTAAAAATTTACCTTCTGAACATTTGCTAGTAAATTTTGCAGGGTATAGCATCTGTACATCTAAGGACAGAAATAAATTTCTTGTGTAAGGATTATTATATTGCTCTGTATAGGTTTGGCTAGAAAATAAAAGGTGGAAAAGATAAACAGAAGAGAAAAAGACTAATCATTAACAAAGAAAAAAAACACATAAAGGGAACAACAACAAGAAAGAATGAAAAGAACTGTTTGATGATGAAAGAAAACAGAGGGTCAGACTTAACAGGAAGTCAAGAAAGAGACCACCTCCTCCATGTAATATGCAGTGACCAAATTGTTTACTAAAATACTTTCTTAAATGAAACTACACAGAGGTACAGAACATGACAAAATTACTTATGGCTTTTTAAAAGGCCCACTGTGAAGCAAAAGAGCGTTAACAATGAAACAACAACAACAAAACTTGCCTCATGGATATCTTATTTCATGGTTTTCTCAAGACAGCCTGAAAATATATTCAGTTCCTATCTAGTTTTTAAAAAAACGTTTTAGCCTACCACTGATCAAAAAAGTACATTTTTCAAGCAAAAGGGGTGAGGACAGCTAAAATATCCCCATCTGTTTCAAATGTCAACAAAATGCATCTATGTTATTTCACTGAGTATTTTATAACAAAATTATAACAAAGCATATTTTACATTAGATGGAACACAGTAGGGGATGAAAAGAGTGACAGGCTGTGGCGATGTCTGATTTTTGTTTGTTTGTTTGTTTAAACTAGTAGAGGCACCTGGGGCACTGCATTTAACAGAGCTCACGCAGAAAGGTGGACAAATCACTCAACAAATACCAGCATACGATGCGTTTTATACGTATGGATTTTTTGCTCCCTGGATTCTTCTGCTTCCTGGTGGAGGGCTTTCTCTTTATATTGGTATTCACTCAGGTGAGTTAGAATTTACCTGCACTTAGGAAAATTTGTATCAACTGATCATTTGTTTTTAAATTTATTTACTTTTTACTTGAAGTGTAGTTGACATACATCATATTAGCTTCTGGTGACCAACATAGTGATTCAACATTTTATATGTATTACTAAGTGATTAATCACCATAATAAATCTAGCCACCATTTGTTGCCATGCAAAGTTTTTATCTATTACTAACTAAATTCCCTATGCTGTACACTGTAAAATACGTCTTATTTATTTTATGACTAAAAGTTTGTGGTTTTTAATCCTCTTCCCCTATTTTATTTACACCTCTACCCTCCTCACCCTCTGGCAACCATCAGATTGTTTTCTGTATCTACGAGTCTATTTGTTTTTCAACTGATCATTTTTAAAGAAATAGTAGTGTCTATTTTTATTATTTTGAGGAGTTTCTGCATTTAATAGCGTGATAGTTTAGGTTTCTTCCTTGTTTTTGTTTTAAATACAGAGTTGTATGTATGGTAGATGTCCAGGAAGTCAGGGTATCTGATTTTGATCTAATCTAGTCAGCATACATTCCAGTGGTACCAGGTTAATTTCTCTATTAATAAGTCTAAACAATAGTTTCTAACCCAGATGGGGCAAATGTTGCCTGCTGTACTTCAGAACAACAGAAATACAGGTATATAATTGAAAGGAAGTAAAGGTTAGAATCTGATGTAGTTTGGCAAGTTAATATAAGTAAATATTTAGTCCGAATTTAGCATATCAAATGTAAGATTCAGAATTGTTCAAATATGGTCAATAATCACACTAAGTATTAGCTTGTGTTTGTGCGTGCATGTGTGTGCAGGTGTGGTATAAGAAGTGAATTATCAATATAATTTTATAATAAATATTTCAAAATGATTATTGAAAACCAACATAGCATAGGATAGGTAGTCATAGGCATTCTCTCTCTTTCTTTTTAAATTGATGGATCTTATACCATTATCAAGTGAGATTTATTCTAGGAATGTAAGAATGGCTCAACATCTGAAACTCAATCAATGTGATACACCACATTAACAAAATGAAGGATAAAAATCATATGATCATCTCAACAGATGCAGAAAAAGCATTTGACAAAATTCAGTATCAATTTATGATAAAAAATCTCAACAAAGAAGGTATAAAAGGAATGTACAACAACATAATAAAGGTCATATATGACAAGCTTTAGCTAACATCATACTCAATGGTGAAAAGCTGAAAACTTTTCCTCTAAGATCAGGAACCAGGCAAGGATGTCCACTCTCTCCACTTTTATTCAACGCAGTATTGGAAGTCTTAGCCAGAGCTATCAGCCAAAAACAAAACAAAACAAAGCAAAACAAAAAAAAACAAAAACACAAAAAACACAAAACAAAAAACCTCACATCCAAAACAGAAAGGAGGAAGTAAAACTGTCTCTGTTTGCTGATGACATCATTTTTTTAATATAGAAAATCCTAAATAACTCACCAAAAAACTATTAGAACTAATAAATGAATTCAGTAAGGTTGCAGGATATAAAATTAATACACAAAAAAACCTGTTGCATTTCTATACACTAACGATGAACTATCTGAAAAGAAAATTAAGAAAACAATTCCATTTACAATTGCATCAAAAAGAACAAAATATCTAGGAATAAATTTAACCAAAAAGGTAAAAGACCCATATGCTGAAAACTATAGGACAAAAGAAATTGAAGATAATATAAATAAATGTAAAGATATTCTATGTTTATGGATTTGGAAGAATTCACAGTCTCAAATGTCCATACTACCCAAAGCAATTTATGTATTCAATGCAATGCCTATTAAAAAATACAATGGCAAAAAAAAAAAAACCACAACAACAAAACAAAACAATGTAAAATTTGTATGGAACCTTGAAAGACCTCAAATAGCCAAAGCAATCTTGAGGAAGAATAACAAAGATGGATGCATTAATTACATTTCTTGATTTCCAACTATATTAAAAAGCAATAGTAATCAAAACTGTACAGTATTGGCATAGAAACAGACACATAGATCAATGGAACAGAATAAACCCACACATGCATAGTCAATTTATGACAAAGGAGTCAGGAATATATAGTGGAGAAAAAACAGTTTCTTTCAATAAATGATGCTGGGAAAACTGGACAGCTACATGCAAAAGAATGAAACTGGATCATTATCTTATGCCATATCTTATACCACAAAAATAAACTCAAAATGGATTAAAGACTTGAAAGTACGACCTGACACCATAAAACTCCTAGAAGGAAATATAGGTGGTAAGTTCTTTGACCATGGTCTTGCTGGTAACTTTTTGGATTTGACACCAAAAGCAAAGGCAACCAGAACAAAAATGAAAATGTTGGACTACTGCAAAATAAAAAGCTTCCACACACCAAAGGAAACCATCAACAAAATGAAAGGTGACCTACTGAATGGGAGAAAATATTTGCAAATGATGTAATTGAAAGAGGTTAATATCCAATATATATAAAGAACTCGCACAACTCAAAGGTAAAAAACCAAATAATCTAATTTTTAAAAATGGGCAGAGGATATGAAGAGACATTTTTCGAAGGGGACATACAGACAGCCAACAGGTACATGAAAAGGTGTTCAATATCACTGATCATCAGGGAAATGCAAATTCAAACCACCATTACCAAAACATTTTGGGATGGTTATCATAAAAAAGACAAAAAATAAAAAGTGTTGGCAAGGATGTAGAGGAGAGGGAACCCTCATGTACTGTTGATGGGAATACAAATTGGTGCAGTCACTATGGAAAATGGTATGAAGAGTCCTCAAAAAATTTAAAATAGAACTACCATGTGATCTAGCATACTTCTGGGTATTTATCTGAAAGAAACAAAAATACTAACTTAAAAAGATATATGCATCTCTATGGTTATTGCAGAATTATTTACAATAGCCAAGACAGGGAAATAACCTAACTATATGTTGATGGATGAATGGATAAAAAAGATGTACTATAGATAGACATAGATGTTAGATACATAAAATGGAATGCTAATTAGCCATAAAAAAGAATGGAGTATTGCCACTTGTGACAACGTGGATGGGCCTTGAGGGAATTATGCTAAATAAAAGAAGTCAGATGGAGAGAGACAAATACAATATGATCTAGATGTGGAATCTAAAATAAATTAAGAGCTCATAGGTATGGAAAAAAGATTGGTGATTTCCAGAGGTGGGGGGGGGGGTTGTGGATGTGGGAGCAATGGATGAGGGGGTCAAAAAGTACAAACTTCCATTTATAAAATAAATAAGTCATGGGGATATCAGCACTGTGACTGTATTTAATAATACTCTTATCTCATATTTGAAAATCGATGAGCATAAATCTTAAAAGTTCTCATCACAAGAAAAAAAAATTAACAATGTATGGTGATAGAAGCTAGACTTATTATGGTGATCATTTCTCAATATATACAAATAACAAATCATTCATTATGTTGTATACCTGAAACTAATATAATGTTATATGTCAAGTATACCTCAATGATTAAAAAAATAATAGATTTTCAGTAAAAAAAAAAAAGGAATCCTTAGAAATTATCACAGTTTGGAGGAGAGTAAGAAGCCAAAAAGACTAAACAGCAGTGTAGTATTCTGGAATGGATCTTGACACGTAAAAAGGAAACCTTAGTGGAAAAGGTGAAATTCAAATAAGGTGTACATTTTGTTAATAGTATGTGTACCAGTGTTAGTATCTTAATATTGATAAATGTGCCATGGTTATGTAAGTAAGATGGCAACAGTAGGCAAAACTAGAAGAATGGTATACAGGAACTTTTTTTTTTTTTTTTAAGATTTTATTTATTTATTTGACAGAGATAGAGACAGCCAGAGAGAGAGGGAACACAAGCAGGGGGAGTGGGAGAGGAAGAAGCAGGCTCATAGCGGAGGAGCCCGATGTGGGACTCGATCCCAGAACGCTGGGATCACGCCCTGAGCCTAAGGCAGACGCCCAACCGCTGTGCCACCCAGGTGCCCTACAGGAACTTTTTATACAATCTTCACAACCCTTAAAATTGTTTCAAAATGAAAAGGTTTTTTTTTTTAATAATCATTTTCAATGTTTGCATTATCTATAATTTTATGAAAGATTAAAGTTATTAGTAAAAAAAAACACAAATAGGGAAAACTGGCCTGTGACACATTCGGTAATCCTAATTACCCTTTTCCCACCACACACACAATACAAGGAGCAGTTGAGAATATCAGCGTTACACTGAAGCATTAAAAACTGAGTTGCACAAGCAGTCCTGACGTATTGATATAACTTTATTGTAAAATGTTTCTGGTTACAAATTGCAAAGGAAAAAGAAAAAAACTGAAGGGGTCAAATAAATGAAATAAACTTTTTTTTTTTCAGTAGAAATCTTCATTTTGCTTTCCTGGGCAAGATAAATATTTTTAAGTAGTATTTTAGTAAACAATGTTAAACCACTATCATTGGGCATAGATACACTAACTTCTCATTAAGTATACAGACATCTTAATTAAAAAGATGCATGTGGACTATAATACAAACAGTTAATACCTAATCAAGAGATTTCAGATTAATAAAATATAGAAATTATTATAAATATCATACCAAATATTTGAAAATATATAGATAATGAATTTCTGGTCAATCAATTGACAGCTATAGCATGTCTAATACTTTAGAGTCTAGTTGGTATTCCCTTTGTGGAAAATATCTTTTTAAAGATTTAATTTATTTATTTAGAGAGGGAGAGAAAGCATGAGTGGGGAAGAGGCGCAGAGAGAGAGGGAGATAGAGAATTTTAAGCAGACTCCATGCAGAGCGCAGGGCCTGACATGGGGCTCCATCTCACAACCCTGAGATCACGACCTGAGCCGAAATCAAGAGCCAGACACTTAACCAACTGAGCCAACCAAGCACCCCTGTTTGTGGGAAATATTGATCATCCTCATGAAAATGGAAAAGAGAAGAATGGAAGATGTTGATAATTTTTCCCCTTTAAAGAACCATCATCAAAATTATCTGAAACTCCAGATTAGTTTTAAAAGATGTTCAAATAAATGTGAATAACTGATATTCGTTTTTGGATAATCATTGTTTTTATTATGTCATTAATGCATAGCCATTGAAGATCTTTAATTAATAACAAATGTTAAAGATGGGAAAAAATTACAGAAAATTCTTTTGCTGGGGCACCTGGGTGGCTCAGTGGGTTAAGTGTCTGCCTTCTGCTCAGGTCATAATCCCAGGGTCCTAGGATCAAGCCCCACATCAGGGTCCCTGCTCCATGGGGAGCCTGCTTCTCTCTCTCCCTCCCCCTGCTGCTCTCCCTGCTTGTACTCTTTCTCCCTGTCAAATAAATACATAAACTATTTTTTAAAAAAGGAAAGAAAATCCTTTCGCTTGAAGAAAGCTATCGGCAATTTTTTATTGTTTATTTTTTCTCAGTAATTTTTTTTCTTTGCAACAAGAATGTTGGTGTTCATGCATATGTATATTAAAGACTATATTTCCATTCATTTTTAAAAAAATAAGACCACATTTCTGGATTGACCTTTTTTTTTTAAAGATTTTATTTATTTACTTGCCAGAGAAAGAGTTTAACAATGTGTGTGTGTGTGTGTAAATATGTGTATACAACATATGTGTATACAACATATGTGTATACAACATACCTCCCAAATTGAAAATATTTTCCTAGTTTCTTTTTTTTAAAGATTTATTTACTAGGGAAGGAAGAAAATGGCAGAGGAGTAGGGCACCCTATTTCAACTGGTCACCTGAATTTAGCTGGATATCTACCAAACCATTCTGAAAACCCATGAAATCAGCCTGACATGTAAGAATATATATCTGGGTCTCTACAAACAGTATCTCTGGAGAGGTATGAAGGGCAGAGCCATGATTCTGCTGGCAGATATCTGAAGATAAACAGAAGGGGGAGGAAACTGCCATAAGCTGGCTCCGGGAAGGTGATATAACACCGGAGCACAAAAGTGTCGTATGCTGGGGACTGGACACAGACTCGCAGACCCATCGAGGTGGGGAAAGGGCCTTAGTGCAGCCCCGGGACAGGATCCAGGAGCTGCGGGTGTGCGTGTGCGTAAACCGGGATCGGCTAGTGGTCTTAGAAGCACAAAGGGCAAAGACGCGCCAGCCCTGGGATCGAACTCTGGGAGAGTTTCTGTGGGGTGCACAACAGGGGAGGCTGCAGTTTTTAGCAGTGCAGACAGTTACAGAGACTGTGTGTACTGGAGAACTCAGTGAAGAGCACACTGCGATTTCTCTGTTCTGAGACAGAGGTTTGGATGTGATCACTTCTGCTCTGACTCTCCGAAACGACGTGGAAAGCCGCATCAGCCAGCGAAAGCCACCAGAGAACAAAAGTCCAAAAAACCGGTTTTCACTGAACCCACCAACCCCCCTTGCCTCCCCCCTCATAGGGGGCAGGGCAACTCTGCCCAAGCTGGGTTGCCTGAGTAACAGTCCAGCAAGCCCCTCTCCTAGAAGACAGGCTGGAAGAACAAGAGGATGACAGCCCTGGGGTCCCTAAAAAACAGGTGCATCTTGCTTGGGTCGTGGTTAATACTTTGGACTCTGTACATTCCCTCAACCACGCTGCCCCCAACAGAATGACTAAGAGGAGGAACTCCCAGTGAAAAAAAGAATCAGAGACTATGGCCTCTGCCACAGACCTAATGAATATGGATATAAACAAGATGTCAGAGACAAACTTCAGAGTAACAATTATGAAGTCGATATCTAGGCTTGAGAAAAATACTAGTGACAAAATAGAATCTTTAAGGGCAGAAATGAGATCTAATCAGGCTGAACTTAAAAATGCTATGAATGAAATGCGATCTAAACTGGATACTTGGACTGCCAGGGAAAACAAGGCAGAAGAACGAATTAGTGAGCTAGAAGATAAGATGACAGAAAAGGAAAAACAGTTTAAAGCCCAAGAGATCAGACTGGGAGAGATTACTGACACCATGAAACATTCCAATGTCAGAATTACTGGGATCCCTGAGGGGGTGGAGAGAGAGAGAGGTCTAAAGGATATATTTGAGCAAATCATAGCAACTTCCCTAATCTGGGTAAGGAAATAAGCATTCATGTCCAAGATGCAGAGAGGACCCCTCCCAAGATCAGTGAGAACAGACCAATGTCCCGATATATAATAGTACAATTCTCAAATCGTAGATCCAAGGAAACAATCCTGAAAATGGCTAGGGGGAAGAGATTTCTTACATGCAGAAGGAGGATCATCAGAATAATGTCAGACCTATCCACAGACACCTGGCAACCCAGAAAGGGCTGGCAAGACATATTCAGGGTACAAAATGAGAAGACCGTGTACCCAAGGATACTTTATCCAGCAAGGCTGTCATTCAGAATGGATGGAGAGATAAGGAACTTCCAAGACTGGCAGAAACTGAAAGAATATGTGATTGCCAAGCTGGCCCTGAAAGAAATATTAAGGGGGTTCTATAAAAGAAGAAAGACCCCAAGAGTAATATAGACCAGAAATTTACAGAGACAATCTTTAGAAGGAAGGACTTCACAGGGAGCATGAAGGCAATAAAATCTTATCTTTCAGTAATCACTCTTAACATGAACAGCCTAAATGCTCCCATGAAACAGCACAGAGTTGCAGATTGGATAATAAGACATGACCCATCTGTATGCTGTCTACAAGAGACTCATTTTGAACCTAAAGATACATCCAGACTGAAAGTGAGGGGAAGGAGAACCATTTTTCATGACAACGGACCTCAAAAGAAAGCTGGGTGGCAATTCTCATATCAGACAAATTAGATTCTAAGCTAAAGACTGTAGTAAGAGATACAGAAGGACACTATATCATTCTTAAAGGGTCTATTCAACAGGAAGATGAAACAATGGTAAATATTTATGCCCACCACATGGGAGCAGCCAACTACATAAGCCAACTGTTAACCAAAATAAAGAAACATATTGATAATAATACTTTAATAGTAGGACACCTCAATACTCCAATCTCAGCAACAGACAGATCATCTAAGCAGAAAATCAACAAAGAAACAAGAGCTTTGAATGACACACTGGACCAGATGGATTTCATAGATACATACAGAACATTCTACCCTAAAACAACAGAATAGTCATTCTTCTCAATGCACACGGAATTTTCTCCAGAATAGATCACATATTGGGTCACAAATCAGGTCTCAGCTGATACCAAAAGACTGAGATTATTTCCCGAATATTTTCAGACCACAATGCTTTGAAACTGGAACTCAATCACAAGAAAAAATTTGGAAGGAATTCAAACACTTGGAAGCTAAAGACCATCCTGCTAAAGAATGTTTGGGTCAACCAGGAAATTAAAGAAGAACTTAAACAATTCATGCAAATAAATGAGAATGAAAACACATTGGTTCAAAACCTATGGGATACTGCAAAGGCAGTCCTAAGGAGGAAATACATAGCCATCAAAGCCTCACTCAAAAAAATTGAAAACCCCGAATACACAAACTAACCTTACACCTAAACGAACTGGAGAAAGAACAGCAAATAAAACCTAAACCAAGCAGGGGAAGAAAGTAATAAAGATTAGAGCTGAGATCAATGAAATAGAAACCAGAAAAACAGTAGAGAAGATCAATGAAACTAGAAACTGGTTCTTTGAAAGAATTAATAAGATCGATAAACCACTGGCCAGACTTATCCAAAAGAAAAGAGAAAGGACTCAAATTAATAAAAGTATGAATGAAAGGGGAGAGATCATGACTAACACCAAGGAAATAGAAACAATTATTAGAAATTATCATCAGCAACTATATGCCAATAAATTAAGCAACCTGAAAGAAATGGATTCCTTCCTGGAAACCTATAAACTACCAAGACTGAAATAGGAAGAAATAGACAATCTGAATAGACCAATAACCAGTAATGAAATTGAAGCAGTGATCAAAAACTTCCCAAAAAACAAGAGTATAGGGCTTGATAGATTCCCAGGGGAATTCTACCAAACATTTAAAGAAATAATACCTATTCTCTGTTTCAAAAAATAGAAACAGAAGGAAAACTACCAAAATTGTTCTATGAGGCCAGCATTACCTTGATCCCAAAACCAGGCAAAGACCCCATCAAAAAGGAGAATTATAGGGCAATATACTTGATGAATATGGCTGCCAAAATTCTCAACAAGATCCTAGCCAATAGGATCCAACAGTACATTAAAATGATTATCCATCAGGACCAGGTGGGATTTATCCCTGGGATGCAAGGGTGGTTCAACATTCACAAATCAATCAATGTGATAGAACACATTAATAAAAGAAAAGACAAGAACCATATGATCCTCTCAATTGATGCAGAAAAAGCATTTGACAAAATAAAGCATCCTTTCCTGATTAAAACTCTTCAGAGTGTAGGCATAGAGGTAATATTTCTCAATTTCATAAAAACCGTCTATGAAAACCCCACAGTGAATATCATTCTCAATGCGGAAAAGCAGAGAGATTCTTCCTTAAGATCAGGAACATGACAAGGGTGCCCACTCTCGCCACTATTGTTCAACATAGTACTAGAAGTCCTAGCATCAGCAATCAGAGAACAAAAAGAAATAAAAGGTATTCAGATTGGCAAAGAAGAAGTCAAACTCTCTCTCTTTACAGATAACATGATACTTTATGTTGTCTATGCTGCCCAGAGCAATCTATACTTTCAACACCATCCCGATCAAAATACCAATGATATTTTTCAAAGTGCTGGAACAAACAATCCTAAAATTTCTATGGAACCAGAAAAGACCCCGAATTACCACGGAAATGTTGAAAAGGAAAAACAAAGCTGGGGGCAAAACGTTGCTTGATTTCAAGCTATGTTACAAAGCTGTGATCACCAAGACAACATGGTACTGGCACAAAAACAGACACATAGATCAATGGAACAGAATAGAAAGCCCAGAAATGGACCCTCAACTCTATGGTCAACTAATCTTCATCAAAGCAGGAAAAAATATCCAATTTAAAAAAGACAGTCTCTTCAGTGAATGGTTCTGGGAAAATTGGACAGTTATATACAGAAGAAGGAAACTTGACCATTCTCTTACACCATACAAAGATAAACTCCAAATGGATGAAAGACCACGACGTGAGACAGGAATCAATCAAAATCCTAGAGGAGAACATAGGCAGTAACTCTTTGACATCAGCCACAGCAACTTCTTTCAAGACTCATCTCCAAAGGTAAGGGAAACAAAAGCAAAAATGAACTTTTGGGACTTCATCAAGATAAAAAGCTTCTGCACAGCAGAGAAAACAGTCAACAAAACTAAGAGGCAACCCCTCGAATGAGAGAAGTTATTTGCAAATGACACTACAGATAAAGGTCTGGTATCCAAGATCTATAAACAGCTTCTCAAACTTAACACCCCAAAAACAAATAATCAAGTCAAAAAATGGGCAGAAGACATGAACAGACACTTCTCCAAAGAAGACATATGAATGGGTAACAGACACATGAAAAAATGTTCAACATCATTAGCCATAAGGGAAATTCAAATCAAAGCCACATCTAGATACCACCTTACACCAGTTAGAATGGCAAAAATTAACAAGGTAGGAAAAACAAATGTTGGAGAGATTGTGGAGAAAGGGGAACCTTCTTACACTGTTGGTGGGAATGCAAGTTTGTACAGCCACTTTGGAAAACAGTATGGAGGTTCCTCAAAAAGTTAAAAATAGAGCTACCCTATGACTCAGCAATTTTACTACTGGGTATTTACCTCAAAGATACAGATATAGTGAAAAGAGGGGGCACGTGCATCCTAACGTTCACAGCAGCAATGTCCACAATAGCCAAACTGTGGAAGGAGATGAGGTGCCCTTCAACAGACGAATGGATAAAGAAGATGTGGTTCATATATACAATGGAATATTACTCAGCCATCAGAAAGGATGATACCCACCATTTGCTTTGACATGGATGGAACTGGAGGGGATTATGCTAAGTGAAATAAGTCAAGCAGAGAAAGTCAATTATCATATTGTTTCACTTACATGTAGAACATAAGGAATAGCATGGAGGACATTAGCAGAAGGAAGGGAAAAATGAAGAGGGGGGGTTAAATCAGAGAGGGAGACGAATCATGAGAGACTATGGACGCCAGGAAACAAACTGAGGGTTTCAGAGGGGAAGGGAGTGGGGGGATGGTTAACCTGGTGATGGGTATCAAGGGCACGTATTGCAATGAACACTGGGTGTTATACACAAATAATGAATCATGGAACACTACATCAAAAACTAATGAAGTACTGTATGGTGACTAATATAACATAATAAAAACTTTTTTCTAATATTATTATTAATGCTGTAGTAAATATCTCTATTAGTTTAATTTTATTCACATTTCTGGTATTTTCCATTGTGTAAATTCTGAATACTTAAAATTGGATTAATGGGTAAAAAAAAAAGATTTATTTTCTTATTTATCTTAGAGAAAGAGAGCACGAGCAGGAGGGGTAGAGCGAGAGGGAGAGAGAATCTCAAGGACACTCCTCAGTGAGTGCAGAGCCTGATGTGGGGCTCTATCTCACAACCCTGAGATCATGACGTGAGCTGAAACCGAGAGTCACACTGCTCATTCTCTCTCTCTCAAATAAATAAATAAAATCTTTAAAAAAAATGAAACCAAGAGTCAGACACTTGACCTACTGCAAAACCCAGGAACCCCATTTTCCTATTTTCTTAATTCCTATTAATGCTACATTGTTCAGTCCTTTATTCTTTCATGCTTCCTACATTGAATTGAAACAGCCTCTTAAATTTTCCTTATAATTTTAATCTAGTCCATCTAATTCAGATTTTTCAATAGTGTGATCTCCCAGAATTACAAATATGATTTCAATCAGGCTTTAAACCATTCCATGTCTTCCCATTGTTTATCATATCAACAACAGCAAAATAATATATATTGCTTTCTACCTTTTTGGTTTGTTTAAGCTTCTCAAATCATCTCTGCATTTCCAAAAAACCAAACAAACCCCAAATAATCAAATTAACAAGTGCCATTTCACTTGAAGTTCTTCTCCCACGCCAAATACAAATAACTTCGGGTGGTTCTACCAAGATATAGTGATAGAGAAACATTACAGAAATAGAGTGTGGAAAAGCATGTCATTAAAGGTTAAGAATTTACTTTCTGGCTTTCATATATGACTGTGCTTATAGAATAAGTTACAGAATATCCTCATTTCTGTTGTTTACTTGGTTTATTATAGGCTTGCCATATTAAAAATCCAGTTAATTATAAAATTATCTTAATGAATCACGGCTAAACAATCTATGTAAGTGTGGATGATTTTAACATCTTATCTATGATGCAATTAATAAATTGATACCTTAGTGTCAAAAAATTCAGCTGACTATAATCTCAGAGCTGAGATCTATTCTGTCCATCTTCATTAAACCAATTCAACTTGGAAAATTTCCCATCCTGAACTAATTTCTTATTAGTATGAAAGGAAAGTCATATGTTGATCCAATTTAAGAGTGCATAGATTAAAACTCATTATACAATGGCTCTTTTCCTAAAAATAGCTTCACACTTGAATTATGTCTTATACGGTTGTATTTTTTTACTTCTTGTGGCTAATAGTACTAGAATGTTTATTCTGCTTTGTTTTCTTTCGATATCTTGAATTTTACTAAAAAATAACCTGAGGTAGCTTCTATTTCAATGCCCACTGTAATTAGCACACTGAAATGGAATTCGAACAGAGCTAAGAGACACAGAGCTATAATACGTGGATAGAATTTAGTGCATGAAAATTAAGGAAAGGGGGGCACCTGGCTGGCTCAGTCGGTACAGCATGTGACTCTTGATCTTGGGGTTGTGAGTCCAAGCCCCACCTTGGGTGTAGAGTTTACTTAAAAAAAAAAAGTAAGGAAACAATAAATACATAGAAAATAATGTGTTGTTCATCATGGAAGTCAAATGAGAAGATAAAATTATTGCATATTGTCCCAGGTAAGAGAGAGATACAAGTGGATACGGAATGAAAAATAGTGCTTGTCTTGCTATTTTAGAGGAGATTTTATATGGGGCAGATAGTTGAACAAAATATTTTTTACATCTCTTCTTAAAATACGATTCTAAGAATCCTTAAAACATATCAGTTATTATGAATAAGCTTGTTTTTAAAGCATTGTTAGAGAATTGTTTTATAGGAGGTCCCTGTCACTCAAACCCTGGGTAACTTTTCCCCTTCACTGCTGTCACTCTTTAGATTAATCCATCTTAATTTCTTCACCTGGAATGTTGCGATAAGCCTGTTAACTGTTCCTGCCAACTTGAATCCATCATTCTCATTGTTGTCAACATTGTATTTCTCAAAGAGAAATCTAACCGTACTGCATCTGTATCCACAAACCTCTGATATAATCTCTTATACAGAGGAGTTAATATCTAAACTCCTTCACCTGGTATTTAAGACCTCTTAGTATTCGGCCTAACCTATACCTCGGTCTTTATACCCTGCCACTTCTCCACTCTGTCCTAGTAGTGGTGAACTTCTCACCATTCTATGATGATGCTATGCAGGTCCATGCCTCTTCTTTAGTGCACTTGTTTTCTCTGCTTAAGATATCTTCTCCATCCCTTTATCCCTCATCATTTAAAATCTGGTTCAAATGCATTTTATTACTATGCAAGAGAGCAAAAGAGAACATGTTCATCTTGTATGTTTTCATGACATTTTAACGTCTCTGTGTCTCTGTCTCTCCTGTCTCTCTCCCTCTTTACATATTGAACTAAAAATCTAGATTCTAATGCAATGTAAAATAGTACTAACTTGTGTAAAATGTAGCCCTACTCTAAAAATATTATGAAAGCATCCCTGTGTTTTATTTCTACTAAAGCAAATGGGAAAATATGCTTTATGCTCTTTTGTTTCAAACAAAAATAGAAATTGATTAAAATTAATTAATCTTGTTAAATCTCATGACTTGTATAATTTTACAACTTATTCTGAGATTCAGTTGTACAACATCACATAGTATTTATGGGATGTACAAAATTTATAGCATTTACATCCTTCTGACATTAATATAAGTCATGGAATCCTCAATTTTCCCCTTTTTATGCATGAGTTTCTTAAGATTGTATCTATTTCTTAATCATATCTGATCTAGGTTTTTAAGCATTAAAGCTATTAAAGTAACTGGGACATAGTAGGAAATCAGTAAATAGACACTGAATTTACTTGAATTAATCTCTCTTAAAGGAAGCAACAATTTGCAGATTAATATAAATATAGGAGAAAGTTATCATCCCCTTCAAAAAGCATGATTTAAGAAGATTTGCTGCCATTTAAAAATATATTTATATTTACATATAAGGAACTTTTGACTTATCAGAGCATGCCATAATTTCACAAAGTCTAAAGTCGATAGAAAATCAGATTCCCTTATAGAAAATTGTACCTTTTAGAAACTGTTAAAGAAACCACCTATTCATTATGAGATAAGCCATTCACACATTAGCATTTTCACCTGACTTACACATTCATACTTTTCACCATTCTTGTAGCAAAGTAATAACAATAGATTTGTAGCACAAGATACAGGAAAACATTCTCTTCAATCATTTCTTTCACAGCTCCTCCAAACTGTCTTTAATAATTAAGTGTAATCTAACATAATTTTTTTCCCCCTGTATTCCCATCCTTTTTTGATGGGGAAAGGGAAATGAGCCTGCTGTTTATTGGGTACCTACTAAATGAGAGGCTCTATGTTTTGAGCTCAGTGAATTCTTTAAGGAAATTTTTGCTGCATACTGTATAGTCCCTATGCCAGATGAGAAAATTGAGGGTTGGAAAAGTTAATTCTAGTTCAACAATTGTGATATCCAGTATTTACCAACTTTGGTTTTTTCCCTTCCCCTCTCTCTCCTTTCAGCCATTCAAAACTTCCAAATCAAACACAGAGAATCATTTTGTTATGTGTTTAAAAATGTGCATTTACGTGAGCTTGATGGTATGCTCTTTTCTCTCATCTCTATTTGGTAAGAACTTATCTCTCCTTCAAAATTTATCTCAGATGCTACTTCTTTATGAAACCTTCCTTTATTTAACAGGGCAAAAGCAATTTATTCCCTCCCTTTTTGACTTTCCCATTTGAAAATTACACTTACTTCTAGTGAACACTTTAAAATGTTTAATACAGTCTTGTTTTTGTAACTTACCTTCTCTACTAGAATGCAAGTTCCTTGAGGACAATGCCTTTATATTTGTTTTCTTTGCTTTACTCCAATCTGCCAACAAAGACTCCAGGACTAAAGTATCAAAATAAGAGTCTAAAATGAAGGCACCATCTTTTAGCTCTAAAATGTCTTTTGATAAATTAGCAATATTTTGATGATTCTTAATATGAATGTTCATTGAAATCATCTGAAATTTTTTTGAGAATAGAGAAACTACTTCCTTCATCACCATCTACTATACAGTGGCCGTAATGTGTGGAACTCTTCCAATAGACTGTATCATATGATGTTGGCCAGGTTAAAGATGGGCTGCACTAAGAAGGCCAATACCAGGTCCAGTCTCTTATGTTGTATTTTACAGATCCATCTATCTATGTACAAGAACATCTCCTAAGGGGCTCTTGTATAGGGTAGACCACATAAGGCATCAGAGAAGTTATGTATCAGACTGTTATCAGGCATATTTTATTTATATTGTTTGAATTATCAACATGATATTCTACTTCATTCTTTTAAGTGTCAGTAATCATATTCTTGTAAAAATATTTCTAAATGGATCTGGATTATCTTACTTGTTGAACAAAATCATATTTGGTGATACATGTATTATTTTTAATCTCTTTTTAGGGTAAACATAAATGTGTGCTGCTTTTTTTCAGCAGGTTTTCTGTCCTTGTTTTTTGTTCATCCTAAAAGTCTTTTTAAGCCCTGAGGGCTCAAGTGCTGACTTTACCTAATCTTTGAAACTTTTTTACTGGAGTTGATAATGGCATTGGGATTTATATGTTTTTTGGACAGTGGATGGGATTCACAAATCACCTTTAGGTTCCTTTAGTAATAGGCAAAACTTCATTGCATTTTCTCTCTTGACATCAACAATTGGCTGATGCCAATATTCTATTGCCTCCTTTTAAATTAAGCTCTGTATTTTGTGCTGCCACGTGGAACCACTTTAGCAAAAAAAGAGAGGCTGAGTGAGATGCTGTGTGCCATTTGATGAAAAAGTTGGAGGATGGTTTGAATATGGATGAAAGAAATTGTTTGCTTTGGTGAGGTTTTTACCAAGTAAATATAGAACAACTTAAAAACAGGAAGAAAAACCTTGATAATGCTACTTTTATTTTATTTTTTCTGCAAGCACTGAAAAGCAAGAGAAATATTGGCAACCTAAGCAATATTTTAATGTGGTTTTAAAAGCTGCATAATGACATATTACCTTTCTGGAATCTAAATTTCAAAGGACTGTAATGATTCAAAATTGTAATCAGGTGTTCAGAGTCTGTTTCTTTGGGATTTTAGCCCAATAAAAACAAAATCATTGGAACACGGTAGAAAAAAATGTTTAAAAATTTTTTTAAAGGACTCTGCCTTTTTTTTTTCTTTTTTCAATGTTTTTACTACCCCACGGACACAATAAGAGGGTGGTGATGGTTAATCTTCCTAGTTAGAAGAGAATCTGTAATTGAATGACCGTCATAGAATTAAAAATTTTTATGCACAGACAGAAGTGAGAACAGATCATTCTCATCTCATTCAATTGAGCATTTTGTTTAAAAGTATCACTTTAAAATAAACAATTTTGTAACAGATATATAGCTTTATGAACAGCTAGAATTAAAACCTTCATTTTACAGGGGGTGTATCACAATTAATACTGGCTTCATTTACTAAATGACTGGTTGGACCCAGAACCCCAACTTCACTATGCATACAGACCAATACTAGAGGAATCCCAAAGTGATGAGAGGGTGATTGGCAAGTATTCAAGGCTGATTTGGTGTCCATAGCTCTACACAACGTGGGGGAAAGAAACGAAACGCCGGAGGAAGAAAGGTAAAGCATCAGAACTAGTTAGGCAGAAACCATCAGGGAAGTCCAACGTAGAGAACAGGGCTCTGATGTGCAGACTCTTGATATAAAGGGAGTTTTCCAGAAACTGGCTAGAGCAAGCTCAGACCACACCCCAATAATTAACAATAGCAACAGCAACAAAGGTGATGTTAATAACGCTCTTGTGAGATAGGCATGATTTGTCCAACTACACAGCTTGTAATCAGTGAAGCTGGTGTTCCACTGTATTTCATTAAGTTCCTGAGAAGTGAGAGACAGAAACTACACCAAAAGTATTTTTAACTGTATTAGATCACAAGCTGTGATTAAACCTTGGAAATGATATCTATGTATCTATATGTCTATCTGTAATAGAATGGGGAATTTGTACTGTTAATTTTAACTCAACTAAGTCAGAGGCTTTCAAAATCATTTTTTGCAGCACCAATCATATTTTTAGTTGATGTAATAAATATTTAGACTCTCTAGTCTCTGAGCAACCCCACTTTTGTCCCCATCCCCACAGCCCAGGGATCCTGTAAGCTTTTTATTTTTTATTTTTATTTTTTTCTTAAATCAGTGAAAAACACTCAACTACCATTTAAAATTTAAAATCTGTGGGGATAATGCAGAGTTCACTAAGACTGAGGCACAGCACTATCATTTGCCTTGTCAATGGATTCTCTGACCTCTAGCATGCATTTCTTGAGTTCTCCTTTCTCTCTTTTTTAACCCAAACAGAAGCTGGACTTGCAGTTATGCTCAGACAGGGGCATGGTTATAGTAGATATTTCAAATATATTTTACATGATTTCAAATTCATTACAAGCACTATCTTTGAGTAAAAAAATTGTAGTATTTATCAATGAATTTATATTACTCAAATATCCTGTTTCTTTTTCAAATTTCACATTCCAAACATGATTTTCTTTGCAGCTGCATGTAGTTTGGGTCCTTTGGAAAGATGGGCTTAGATGTACATGAAAGAAGAACCAAATTCTGTATTTACTGACAAGGCAGAACTATTTTGTGTACTGTAGGGCTTATTTTATTTTATTTTATTTTATTTTATTTTATTTTATTTTATTTTATTTACTGTTTATTAAGAACCCTGATTTATTCAAAGACATTTGAAAATAGGTTAGTTCTTTTCATGGTGATATAACTGATCTTACTGGTAGAACTGATGGTATCCAGTAAGCAGTATAAAGAATTGTTTGATTTCCCAAAGAAAAAATAAACACACACACACACACACACACACACACACACACACACACACAGAATTGTTTGATTCAATCTACTTTTATGAAACCAAGTCCTTCCTTATATTTTAGTTTTTGGCATGCTACTGTTCTACCAATTTGTCCCCTAACCTTCCATCTACTTTGACTTATTCACTCCATTTTGACATTCTTGTTATACTTTAACTTCAAATGTTTAACTTTAAGATGGACATTCTTCGAATCTCCAAATTAAAAAAATGGTTAAATTAGATTTCTCTATACCATTCTTTTCTATGTTAATGGTTTCTTGCACTTTTATTCATTTATTTACTTTTGAAACTTACACTTTTAATATTTACTTGTTTTTTGCCACTTACCTCTCCTTATATTTCCATTTTTTATCCTCCACAGCACAAGATCATTTATAAAAGTCATTTATTTTTCTATAATATGAACTATATTGCACACTTAGCATAATTTTAATTAGTATTTTAATAAATATTGATTCATAATATATTAATAACTAGATATAATAATTATATTTAAATGATAATAAAATATTTAACTAATATTTCAATGTAAATATTATGTCTTTCCATTTAAAAATTCATTGGGGATGGTATGTGCTATGGTGAGCACTGTGAATTGTGTAAGACTGATGAATCACAGACATGCACCCCTGAAACAAATAATACATTATATGTTAATAAAAAAATTTAAAAAATTAGTAGATTTTAGGACACCTGGGTGGCGCAGTTCGTTAAGCATCCAATTCTTGGTTTTGGCTCAGGTCATGATCTCAGGGGGCTCTGTGCTCAGCGCAGAGTCTGCTTAAGACTATCTCTCCATGTCCCCATACTCCTCCCCCCGTGCTTGCTTGCTCTCTCTCTCTAAAATAAATAAATAAATCTTTAAAAACTAATAAATTTTATTAGGAATACAGCTTCTTTTATTTTATTTGTGGATGCTATCCAAATTAACATTGTCATTTAACAGTAAATGGTTTCTATCCACTGCAATTATTCAGTTTTGCATTTAATTTGACTTCCCCCGTTCTTAGCTACAGTTTTTAGCTATTGCTAAAAATTATGATCTGTGTACAAATGAATAAGTATTCATAGTAGCCAAAGGTATGATAACACACAGTTCAAGTAGGAAAACAGAGATATTCTAAATGATTCCCTTTCTATTTTATACAATTTCCACATGTTCTTATGTGTGAGTTTGAAGTGTGAGTCATGGGTTTACTTATTGTTTTTACTATTGGATAAAATCAAACCACTTGAATATCATCATCAGAGTTGAAGGGAACCATGAAAAGAATGGGAATAAATTAAGAAATAACATCAGCCCTCATTCTCCTTCTAGTTATAAACTTTTCTTCTTTGGTTCTCGTGTGTGTGTGTGTGTTTTCACTTTCATTTTGACAACTACAAGCTCTGCCTATCATGTAACGGATGCTTACTCTGTGATTACAGAATTCTTCCCAGATTTATTGCATGTGTGATTTAGCAAAAGCAACTGCAATACTCCCTGGGTCTGAAAACACTATCATTTCCAAGATAGTACTGTTTTATTCCCAAATGACTGCTTACTACCATAAAGAGAGTGGCAAAGAAACAGATTATTTTGAAAAAAAAAAATCAGTCAACTGTGAACATCAAGTTTATCAAATCCTCAAAGAATTAGAGACTCACCTACCAAATTTAAAACGAAGATTAAACAGCTGTTTATTAAACATATACTCTGTGAGACCTTTCTCTACATTATTTCTATGTCAGAAAATATCCTCAGAGGGTAAATGGTATTCTCTTCCTCATACAGATAAGAAAAATGAGGTTAGTTTGAATAAATTCCAGATGTCTATAATACAAAATTGCAAATGTTTTCCTCATGCCATGCTCTGAATAGAAGAATTAATGGTTTACATTTTTCTGGAATAAAACAAAAACTATAAAAGTTTAAAACCTAATGAATCACTTTAATATGGATGACTGCCCCCCCAAAAATATGTAATCCAAACATTTAAAAAATCTTGAAGTTGCATATGACATCTTTCTGAATTGTACTCTGTGAGATCAGGAATGCAAAGAATACTTTGTTCTTTTTTTTTCCCATGAAGATTCCTAATCTCTCTTATAAACCCTATTCTACTGAGGTTGCAGAAACTTTCCCTGTTATTGCATCAAAATTCTGAGATGTTAAATGCTGAGTCAGGTGGAAGAGGGTTTCATATGGTGCCTGACATCAATAAAAGACACTGGCATTGACTGAGATGCACTTTGTCTTGTCAGTTTTGTGTGTTTTCTCTTTTGGGTTTTAGTATTCCATGTTTTGTTCCTATCTAGAGTAGAGTAGCCTTGGCTACTCCAGAACCAAAGGGAATCTTATGATGCACCCTCATGTTGCTAAGTAAGACCTTTCACCATCTCTGTGTATGTGAAAATTCCTCTACTGCTCTTTTATCTTTTGGGGTTCCACAGAGTTTGAGAAAATCATTCCTGAAACTTCTAACTGAAAATACTAGGCAGTAATTTCTGTCCTGTTTCTTTTTAAGATCTATTTATTTATTTATTTTGAGAAAGAGAGATTGCGAGTGGGGTGAGGGGCAGGGGGAGAGAGAGAGAGAATCCTAAGCAGATTCCCTGCTGAGCATGGAGCCCATGCGGGGCTCGATCTCAGGACCCTGAGATCATGACCTGAGCTGAAACCAAGAGTAGGACACTCAACTGACTGAACCACCCAGGTGCCCCTGTCCTGTTTGGTTTTGTTGTTTTTTTTTTTTAAATCCATATTCTGATTCTTCGTGTAATGTGGCTGCACATTATTATGCTCTCATATCCGAAACTGTCTGATCTGATCTGAAAAGTCCTGTCAATTAGCTTTTGTTTTCTCCTTTTCTGCTCAAGGCTTAGCCTTTCCATCTCCACCTTTTCCCATTTGGCAAGTTTTCTAGTCTCAGTAAGATACTTTGTCATTACTCACAGTGATTGTTTTATATAGAGAGCCATAACAGTTCTTTGCTTTCTACTTCATCACCCCTTTCCTGAGGCAAGAAGCACAGGAAGCTTTGTTCACTAAATAGTGGAAGTCCCAATTGTACAAAGAATTATGGGTTTGGAAGAAACATAGGATTAATATTTAAAGTACTATCTTCCTTGACAGGGAATAGGAAAAAATAAAACTGGGTGTGAACACAGAAAATTTAGGTCTTCTACATATATCATTAAAATATGCCCACTTGCATAATGATAATCTCTAAATTTCCACATCTCTGAAACAGACATAACCATTCCTTTCTCCATCCATATATATTTATTATTCTCTTTTTTCCTCAGGTACTTCTTTCCTGCAGAGCATTTATTAAGACTATAATAATTTTATGTATTTGTCTACCCCTTTTTTATTCTTTTCATTCCAATCTAAGTTTCATGAGGATAGGAAGTTAGTTTTTCTCATTACAATGATATCAGTGTCTAAAAACGGCCAGGAGAGTAATCAGCAGTTTTTCCATGCAAGAAAAGTATTTCCCCCTCACACATATGATCTTAAAAGTCAGAAAAATTTATGTCTTCTATGGCTATTTCATCCAGATGCTTGTTCTCATGATTTTTATTTTGCTACTCCAAATCTACTCTACTTCTTTAGAGGGTTCTGTTGATCAGGACTTTACCGTATAGACGACATCAACAGATTCCTCATTGTCTGGCTTCAGGACAGAATCCTAAGTGGATTCAGCCAATGGGAGATGTCATAAGAGTTTCAAAATTGTATAAAGAGTGAAGTCAGAATTTTAATTCTGTGAACCTCCTCTTAGTCATATTGTTGGGATTTGTCTGCATCCCTCAATCAAAGGCCACAGTTTCTTCAGGTGGCTCATTCCACAGAACTATCTCTTCCAGATTCTGGTAATCTGAGCTTCTCCTTTGATTTCTTCGGTCTAGGATAGAAACTGTTCCTTTCTGTAGTAAGCCCTAAGGGTCTACGCTATTCTTTGTAGTTTCTACCTGTATCTTTGAAACTGAACCCTTTACAAAATTCCCCTCAAATAATCTGATTTAAGTGCATCACATATTCCTTGACAGATCTTAAATATGTTACCAAACATCAGCTTTCTCATCTAATAAATAGAAAACCTCAGTTATAAGAAGACACTTTTTGCTCAGAATTCTCCTTGATTCTTATGATGAGTACCTTCTAAGGTAAGGGGTACAGAAAGTGTCAACCAACCTAAGGACACATGGATATAAATCAGAAAAAAATGGGGTTTCAATACCATCTTGTAAAAAATAAAATCATGAAAGCCACATTCTCATCATTAATTTATTCCAAAAAAGCAAGATCAGGAGCAAACCTTGTCAAATGATCGGCCATACTAAATCTATAAATCATTCTAGATAAACAAGATCTTAGGGGTTGATCTGAGTCATTCACTCAGAGTATTATTTCAATGATCCATTTAATTCTATAACATTTATCTACCAGTTATTTACTTCATGTCAGTATTGATATCAAGAAGAAATTTAGTTTTTTATAACTCTCAAGTAATCTTTCATAATTTTGTATCTTTGAGGTTTCCTTGGTGCTCTGATAATTTTCTAATTTAATTTCCACGTAGTATCTAAAGAAATTACCCATGGACTCAATGTGTATGTATTTCAAAGACACATAAAAATATATTGTACATATTAAAAAATAAATTTCCGGATCTATAAAGAAAACAGATTTAAGAGGCATTTTATTAGCAACATTAAATCTTATTATGTGTAGAAATTATTTCTTAGTATCAAAAATATAGTGTTGGGAAAATTTAAATAAAACATTCTATAAGCAATTATCTTCTTAAATGTTTAGTAAAAGTTTAGAAGTTTACACTGAATGGAGGTATTTGACCTTAGGCAGAGTGCTTAAAACCTTCATGCCTCATTTACCATATGTAAAATAATAATAATAATAATAATAATAATAATAGCACACATAGCAAAAGTGCATTATGAGGATTGATTGAAATAATACGTGTACAATACCTGGCATATAGTAAGTACCATTTAAATATTAGCTGTTATTATTGCTTCTGTTACTGTTTATTTACATTTTCTAAAGTCTCTAGAAGAATATGTTGTTTTTGTAAGAAGAAAAAATATATTTAGGAGCTAATCTCTGTCTTAGGACCCTTGAAATTCTTTTTTTTTTTTTTAATTGAAGTACAATTGACATACCATAACCTATTAGTTTCAGGTATACATCATAGTGATTTGATATTTTTGTACATTATGAAACAACCCCCATGATAAGTCCAGTCAATATTCTTTAATTCAAGGTGACACTGAAAATTTAGATTTTTTGAATCTGCTCTAAACCCTTATTCCTGAAGAGACAAAAGCTATGAATTCCCTCTTATTCACATAGTTTTTTCCATGTACATACTCTATAATTCGGAACCAGAGGACTGAGAAGTACATCATGTATGTTACAGTACATCCTCAAGTCTTAAAATACAACAGATTCATAAGCATTATACAAGTGGTAATTACAAAACCAAGAGTACTCAACAATCATATGCTCAAATGCTTCTTGAGCCAGTTTAATGCCTTGAATACATGATTCATATTTCAACTAACTGCTTTTTTTTTTCCTATAGGCATCTTCATTTGTCTTCAGAACTGGTAGCATCAATTATATATTTTGATCTTCATTGATTAATCCAACAAATATGAGTACATATTTATATGCCAATCACACAGCTAAAGTCCTACCTCAGAGGTGCTATTCTGCAAGCATTGGAAAACTAGGTCACCCTCGGTAAGTGACAGTTCATACTATCAGGCCCATGCACAGCCTCACTTCTGTCATAAGGCCACTTGAATCATGTGCCTGCTATGCCAGCACTAGCTTTGCTGATCATTAAGGTTGGCTGATCAGGGTGATCCAGTTACTGGTGCCACTTAATGTACAATCTGCCAGCAACAGAGACTAACTCTTGGGTTCCCATTATAGTGCCATTTCTAAAGGAGATCAACTGGCGACTTGAGTATAACTTGACTTTATTAGGCTCTTTCCACAATGGAAGGACATTACCTTTAACTGCTCTCAAAGAGATGGCAAAATGAATCCTAGAGCACATACTCTGCATCCCTTATAAGCTATAGCTACTCAGTGTTAAGTCCAAATAACATCAATCTCATTCATCTATTAAAAATAATAAGATTATGCAAATTGGTGTGGCAAGAGTAAGAAAGTTTCCACAAATCCAGTGATTTGTTCTCATAGGAATACATGTTTGATCCACCAGTGTGGATTCATATTTAACCTTGCAACAGACCAAGAAATCCACTTAACACAAATGAGGTATGGGAATGCAATAATGACCATGAGATTGACTGATCATAACAGTTACCATTCTGCTCAGCAGCTGCTATCTTAATAGAAAGTTGGAATTTCCTGCTAAGGACACATCTGAAGTTCTACCATCAAGACAACATTCTGAAAGGTGGAAAACCATTCTTCAGGAAGCAGTATATAATTGAATCAAAGGCATTTGTATTATGCTCTGTCCCCAATACAAATAAAACATGGCTCCAAGTGCTAAGGGACTATTGTAGTAGGCATGGCAGCATTTATCATCACTCTTAATGAACCATCAGGAATTATTTTGCCAACCATCTCACAACCCTGGACTCTGCAGAATTACAACTTCTTTCTTTTTTTTTTTTAAGGTTTTATTTATTTATTTGAGACAGAGAGAGAGAGAGGGAGAGAGAGAGCAAGCTCAAGCAGGGGGGAGGGGCAGAGGGAGAGGGAGAAGCAGACTCCCCGCTGAGCAGGGAGTCCTACACGGGGCTCAATCCCAGGACCCGAGATCATGACCTGAGCTGAAGGCAGACACTTAACTGACTGAGCCACCTAGGTGCCCTGAATTACCACTTTTGGTGTGCAAAAGAGCCATACTTTTGCAGGGTTCATAGCAAGAATTCCATTGATTGATAAGGTGTGGCTAATACCTGGGCACTTTGGGCTCCTTAACTTCAAGGAGTAGTGGGCAAAAACAGAAATCACTGTGGCAGAAAAAACTCTGGTCATCAAGGGGCTATTGTACAATGGAAACACAAAGGAACTGAACTCCCTTGAACAGTTGTGACTATAAATGAACAAACTTAGCATACCCAGTCATAGAAGTACATGATAACCCAGGACTCGACTCCTCAGATATGAAGATCAGAGTTAGATCACCAGATAAACTAGCTGCAATAAGTGGAATCTAAAATGAATAATGGAGAAGTTGAATGATGAAGATTTATTGTGGCCTAGAAACAAACTACTGGGGTGAAGAATAGAGTTTTTCTCACTATTAGATTATATATATATTTTCATATATCATATAATATATATAATATTATATAATATATAATATATATTCATATATATGAAATTATATATAAATTTCATATATATGTATATATAATATATATTAAAATCCAGAGCTCCTTGCTAGATTAAGTGGGCTTTGTTAGACTTTGAACTTTGTTAGGCGTTGCACTTTGATCTTGGGGTCTTTTGTGGTTCCACAGAAATTTAAGGATTGTTTTTTCTAGCTCTGTGAAAAATGTTGTTGGTATTTTGATAGGGATTGTTGGACATATTACAATTCCAGACTTCAAGTTATTACAAACCTGTAATAATCAAAACAGTATGGTACTGGCACAAAAACAGACACAGATAAATGGAACAGAACAGAAAGTCCAGAAAAAAAACCACACAATTATATGGTCAATTAGTCTTCAACAAAGGAGGAAAGAATATGCAACGGGAAAAGACAGTCACTTCAACAAATGGTGTTGGGAAAACTGGATAGCTACATGCAAAAGAATGAAACTGGATCACTTTCTTACACTACACGAAAGTAAACTCAAAATGGATTAAGGACTTAAATGTAAGACCTGAAACCATAAAAATCCTAGAAGAGAGCACAGGCAATAATCTCTATGACATAAGCCACAGTAACATCTTTCTAGATATGTTTCCTGAGGCAAGGGAAACAAAAGCAAAAATAAACAAGTGGGACTACATCAAAATAAAAAGCTTCTGCACAGCAGAGGAAACAATTAACAAAACTAAAAGACAACCTACTGAATGGGAGAAGATATTTGATAGTGATATATCTGATAAAGGGTTAGTATCCAAAATATATAAAGAACTCATACAAGTCAACACCAATAAAATATATAATCCAATTAAAAATGGGCAGAAGACGAACATTTTTCCAAAGAAGACATACAGGTGGCCAACAGACACATGAAAAGATGCTCAACATCACTCATCATCACAGAAATACAAATCAAAACTGCAATGAGATATCACCTCATACTTGTCAGAATGGGTAAAATCAAAAACACAAGAACCAAGTGTTGGCAAAGATGTGGAGAAAAAGGAACCCTCGTGCATTGGTGGGAATGCAAATTAGTGCAGCCACGCTGGCAGACAAGTGTGGAGGTTTCTCAAAAAACTAAAAACAGAACTACCATATGATTCAGTAATCGCACTACTGGGTATTTACCCAATGAATACAAAAACACTAATTTGAAGGAATATATGCACCCTTTTGTCTACTGCAGCATTATTTACATTAGCCAATTATGGAAGCAGCTTAAGTGTCTGTTGATAGATGAATGGCTAAAGGAGATGTGGTATATATAACGGTATATATAATGGGAAGTTTTCAGCCATAAAAAAGAGAATGAAAACTTGCCATTTGCAACAACGTGGATGGATCTAGAGAGTATAAAGCTAAGTGAAATAAGCCAGAGAGACAAATAACATAGGATTGTATTCTTATGTGAAATTTAAGAAACAAAACAAATGAACAAAGAAAAAAAGAAACAAAACAAAAAGTAAACTCTTAGGTATAGAGAATAAACAGAGCATTACCAGAGGGGAGGGGGGTGGGGGAATGCGTGAAATAGGTGAAAGGGATTAAGAGTGCACTTACATTGATGAGCACTGAGTAATATATGGAATTGTTGAATTGTTACTTTGTACACCTGAAACTAATACAACACTACATGTTAACTATACTGGAATTAAAATAAAAAATATTCATATAACATACAGAAATGTTGAATCACTATGTTGTATACCTGAAATGAAGGTAACATTGTGTGTCAACTATACTCAAAAAAATTTCTTTGCAGTTTTAAAAGAAATTATATTTATCGAAGATATTTAAACTCAGTTTTAAAAAAATCACCATCCATCTCTTTAAGACATGCACTTCCAATACAATTTTGTATTTCTCTTTAGTAAATATTTATAAGCATTTATGATGTAATTATGCTGTCATGATCAACTATGTACTATTACTTTTAATTACAAATTAAACTTTAACAAAATAACATTTAAGCCTACAAGTAAAACCTACAAATAAAAAATTTAAAAAACCTACAAAAAAACCCTACAAATAAAAAATCAATTTTGATCCATTAATAATAAATTAGGATACATGTGGAGATTTTCTTTTTCACAGGAAAGGGAAAAACCAAAGACCAAGGAATACAGATTAATTTAATTTAATATATCACACCTCTACTTTTAAAATTATAATCCAAAGACACAACAAGCTACTCATCAAAAAAGAAAAATCCCAAAAACTTTTTCGAGTTTCTACAGTAACCATACAGGTATGGAGGGGGATGAGAACAAAGGAAAATGTAGGACAGATACTATCTTTGTTTTCTGAAAATCTAAATGTAAAACACAGGACTAATTTTAATTTTTCTTTAAAAACAATGCTTTACTTTCACAAACATAAGTTTCTAGTAAGTTTTGAAGATATTTACAAAAAACTTGGGAAATAAGAAAAAACAAATTTAATTCCAGAAAAAAAATTATCTATCTTATTTTTAAGAAAAGAAAATAGTTAAATGGAGTAATTCTCATCTTATGCTCTTTTTGGGTATTATAACTAAAATCTTGGAAACACTTTCTATGTTGACAGCTGTGGACATAAATGGAGTCTGTTTCAGTGCGGAAGGATACAATATGGATAAATCTGGCGTTTGTGTGTAAATTCTCTACTCTTTCTCTGCAGGGAGCTGAATATATGCGAAATTACAACAGACATATAATAAAAATGATGCAAATAGTTGCTGAAGGGAACCTGAATGAAGGCATAATGAGAGACTGTCAGGAAGCCTGGAACGGAATGAAACTATGCTGTAGTGCGAAAACGGGGCTGTGTGTCAGAGAGTTCATGTGATTTACTTGAGCAGGACTAAACAGAAACAAAATAATGCAGTAGGAACTGCATTAGTAAGTGCTAAGGGGAAACTCAGTAGGAGAAGTATGACTTTAATTGGGTTAATTAGGTGAGAATTCTGAACAGATAGGTTTTTAGAATAATTCTATAGCAGGACGAAGAAAAAGATCAGAAGGTTAAAAAACAAAGTAGATTTTTTCCGTTGGTCCCTTGAAGCAAAGGCAAAGAAGCTGAAGGTCCTTAGTACTGACACATATAGCAATATTAACCAATACTGAGACCAAACATATTTTCTTTTCCTTATGTCACATATTTCTAGAAACAGGTATGCTTTTCTCATCCCATGCTAAAATAGTACTGACACCAGGCAAATATGGCTGAGTAATATTTGCTCCTGTAAGATAAGACAGTGGACCAACTTAACTAGTTTATTTACCAAAAATAACAGATTATCAAGACTTCTTCAAGACCCACACTTTACAGTGTACAGCAATCCAAAATTTTATGCACTAAACTATGCCCAATTCCAATCAGCTCTCTCTTTTGCAAATTTCACCATAAAATCGAAATCTTAGACACAAAACCCTGGGACATTCTCAAGGTGGTGATCTCCTTTACGTCCACATTTTAATGAGCTCAGCACTATTTGTTCAACAGCTTTTTCTGGAGCATTTGGGGAATAGATAGGTGGTAATCTGATGCTAGGCAAATCATCTTGTTCATAACTTTGTTGACAAACCCACCATATTCTAAGAAGGAAAACAAAACAAAACAAAAACTAATGAAAAAGGAAACCAAATAATTTTCCATACAATCTTTTTGGTTACTTAATAGTTCGACAAGACACAAACACTTGCTTGAGGCTACAAGTAATTCAGACATAAATCATTCCTTTTCATATTTGTATCATCTACTCTCAGAAATGAGGAAAATTAGTAGAAGAGGAGAGAGAAATAATATAGAAACAATGAAAGGAAAAACACAAAACTTTACAGAGATAGCTATCTATAAGGCTGACCAACTATTAAGACTATTGACATATTTTAAATTCTTAATATGTTAACACAAAAAGAGATGCCATTTAAAAGATAGTGTATTTTAAATTTTACCCTTATGCCATGGTAGACAAGAAAGGACCCTATTTGGAAATTACATGTTTGGTGAGATAAAAAGAACCAATCACTGAGTGGCAGTACTTGCTACTTACAGCTGTGGCTCATAGTTCCACGATCTTTATTACCCTAGTCATTTAGTGTCTCAAGAATGAGGAAATAAACACCTGAATCAAAAAGAACTATTAGCATTCTAGTGATAGTTGCCCAAATTGATTCACAACATAAATACTTAAATTTTATATTTCTACTTTTACAAATTGCTGATATTTTATCTTTTCCCACATATTATGTATGTTTAATAAGACTGTTCACTCTATATTTAAAAACAAGAATAGCCAGACCAAACTGAACTATAACCTTCACGCTAGCAAAAGACAAGAAAACCAGTTGAGGAACCAGAACTTCATTCAGACACCTTTCTATTTTATTATCATCTAAGCAGCAGAAGCTGGTTAATTTCTACTTTACCACTCCATTATTAAAGGCACCCAGGTAATTCCTTCTGGGTCCACTTCCCTCCATTTGACTTTATGATTCTGTTCGTGTAATAACAGATTCTGTTTGAGTCAAATCCCTATGTTCAAGCATCTGATTTAAATATTATATTTCTTGGAAAATTCATTAAAACTCATAAACTGTGAGACATCCTATAGATGTTTGATGCTGAAGAGAAAAACAAAACAAAATCTCCCTTGAGAATTTAGTGTCAAAAGCCTGTTCCATAGATATATACTATCTAGTTTAGAATTATCTCTGTGCTCTGAAAAATCTGTTTTTGAGGGATCATAATTTGCTAGTGCTTATAGATAATATGGAATACATTAATATAAATGCTCTCTTGACAAAACAGCTTATACAGATTTCTACAGATAACATTCCAGTGAACTTAAATAAAAATATGCTTGGAAAGAACTCACAGGAACAACATACAGCCAAGTGAGATCCATAATTATACTTATGATAGGATGTAGGACCCACTAAGGAGAGCAGAACTCTAAGGAAATAAGTCCTAAGAATAACAGTAAACGTTAAACAGACCAGTACTATCTGGGACTTAAATATGTGGTTCAAATCTGATCAGTTTCTGACTGGATGAAGGTGATCTAGGATTGCCACTGCATCATGCCTAGGTGACCAACATATGCAAATGCGAATTCTTGCTGGAGAAACAAAACATCAGATGGATATTATGCTTGCTTCATTTGTTTTGTACACAGTCTGCGTGGTTGAGGAGAAGAAGTTCTGTACCTGTTTAGCTTTTGGATCTCCTGATGAGATGAAGATTATGTTCCTGCTGTAAATCCTGCCTTGCAGCCATCTGGAAAGCTCCATAAATGTAGCATCAGATCAAAACCTAATTGTGTCTGACGAGTCTGATGGCAAGCTTAAACCCCAAACTTAGGTTGTGTTGCGGCAGTTTTTATAGCAGATTAGACAGAGCTGAAGTTCGAATTAGTAATAGATGTGCAAAAAAATAGAAAAGAACATAGGGAGAAAAGAGAAAGAAAATACAGAGGTCACGAGATATAGGAAATACAGGGAGAGGGTCTAATATTTATCTAAATGAAATTTCAAGAGAAGATGGAGAGAAAAACAGTATTATGGCTGTATTCTTCAGCTGTTGGGCATATGTTATTCATCTTGTTCTTTAAAATGTGAATATTACTTATGCATACATTCGTAGTTATTCCATATCTAAAACCAATAATTAAAATTTAAGATCCTTTCCCTCCGGCAAGTCACACAGTCTAGGATAGAGGTTCTTAATTAAACTTTATGATTGTTTTTATCATATTTTTGAGAATGTGTATTATCTCTGAAGAAAAAAATAACATATTCTCATATATCGAACATTTTGAACATAATTTAGGGGATCATATTCTAAACACCTAATAGAACAATAGTAGCAGTATATACAAAACGGAACTGTTGTTTTTAATTAGGTGTGTTGTAGAAAACTGAAAATTAGAGGTAGGAATTCATTGGCATGACAGGCTTTTGATGAATCAGACCTTGAAAAGTAGATAGTACTTGCCAGGTACATAAAGGGGAAAAGTGCTTTTCAGTTAGTAGATATACACTATAAGCTGTATATTTGTATCTGTTTACAAACTGCATCAAATAAATTGACATTTGATATACAACAAAAGTACATATAAGTACTAATTTAATTCATTTCCAAAATTGAAAGAAAATGTATTAAGAATTCATATAATTCAAGTCTACTTACATAGTTTGGCAAAATTGCAAAATTCCTAATACATTATATTTAAATTTTTTATTATATATAATTTCTTATTAGTTACAGTTTAACATGTACCTTTTTCCAATATACTTGCTTTAGCGCTTTGAAACATAATTACCCTGGAGCTACTAATCAAGTCTGCATTAAGGCACAAAAGGAAGATACTTAGGATTTCCACTTCACATGAGAACTCATTAAGTATTTTTGCAACAAGTTATCTAATTAACATTCTCTAAAAATTAGTTGAAAGGTAAGAGCATGTTTATCATTCGGATCAGCAATGATATATTCTTTATTTTTAGCTATGCCAAGTGCCTTGGGCATTAAAGTAAATGTAACAAAACTTAGAATTACTTTCTGCAACATAAAAGCAAAATTAATTAGTTTAAAAAGTTGTTTATTTTATTCATCAATATAATTAAGGACTTGTCAACCCATGTAGTTCATCTGCTCAGTGATGAGCATCAGCATTACATATCTTCTGGCAATTTTTACTTAGTGACGTTCATTGTACGTGAAAAAGTAAAATTGAAAAGCAGAGGGCTATTATCTATACAAGGTTCATAAAAATAAAACATATTCTTTAACAAACTTGAATGAGGAGCATGATATCATTGAATTAACTGCAGTATGGTGAATTATTAATCAATTAGATTTTTGGCACAGTTAGGCAGATTTCCATTTTGTTCAAATGAAAAACTCTAGTAAATATTTGCTATATTAGTTTATTAAAATTACTTGCTTGCATATCTGTTTATTCCTCTAAAATGTTAAACCCTGGATTAGTTCATTTGCAGCTTGTTCCCTACCCCTGGGATATCTCTCTTCACAGAGTATCAGCCAAAGATGTCAGGAAAGAAAACTTCTATAATTCATCAACTTGGCAATAATATGGCCAGGTGGTGATTGATCTTTGAAGAGAGCAGACACTCTGGAGAAAGAGGATGATTTTTTTGAAAGCCAGAATTTAGACAGACACATCATTCATTCACCTTCTAATGAGACAATTCTCCTGGGAAGTCTTTTCAAAACACACTGGAAATATTCTTAATTGTGTTGGAGTAATTGTTATTGTTTGTAGACAGTGGATTCACAATATTTTGTCTCCTTGTCCCAAATCCTCACCTTTGACAACAGGATTGCCCCTTCTGCAAGCAGCTTCACTTCCTGCTCTGTAAAGTTGTGCACAGGAAGGAGAATTCCTATTAAATCCACTGCTCACAGAGGGGAAGCTTAAACATAGAACTACCTTCTAAAATCAGTAAAATATGTCAAATGAAGACTTATTTCTTTTTGGGATAAAGTGATAGAGATATACTATAGGCTTTCTTGATACTTATTCTACCCACCAGTTTATTTTTAAATCTTTTACTTGGATTATTTATTTTAAACCTATTGTTTGGTTTGCTATGCTAAATTTATACCATATATTCATTCAGTGATTTCAATGCAATAGGAAGTAGAGTAAGTAAAATTTAATAAAAAGGACTTTATTAGGTTTCCTAATGAATGAACATTCTAACAATAACAACAAATCCATATTCTTAATTTTTTTTGAATTAATTTGATTCTTTGGGACAGTGTTTAATTTTTAAAGTATTTATAAATCAGAAAATTTGTCTTCTTTTTTCTGTATTCTGATATAAAACAGTGGGATTCTATGTGTTGTTATAATAAACACGACTTTACTACTCCATTAAATTGAATATTCGACCATTCAGGTTGTTAAATTGGCCATCTGATATAGAAAGACCAAGGATTTTCCACTGCTTAAAACTATATTGAACTCCTATTTTATAATTTATTTTTGGCCTAGTTTATAGCCAGACTGGTATGTTGTGTGTGTGTGTGTGTGTGTGTCTGTGTAAAAGACAATTCTTACTCTACCTATGGAATATCTCTACCATCAAAGTAATGGGTTTTTTTCTTGCATCAACCAATGCTCTAACTCTCCTGAGGACCCAGCTGGGTGTCTTATAATTCAATTCTAAATTTAATTATAACTACCTGGAGCTAGCACAGACTCCACAGGGCTCAGTCCCACAAGATTGTCCCCCATTTCAGACACCAAATGCAAGTAGTTAAGGTGCCCAGGCTAACCTCACTTCTGCCTGACTTGGCTGAAAAGCATAGGTTATACCACACCCCCTCCCCCCCAGTTTGATAACTTGTGGTTAATGGAGCTGAGGAACACATTTTACTTACTATTACTGGTTTACTGTTATTAACAAATGGGCAAATAATCTGAATAAGTATTCTTTGGGAGAAATATATAAATAGCCAATAAATACATGAAAAGCTACTCACTCTTCTTAGTGTTTAATGAAATGCAAATCAAGCAGGAGATGTCGCCTCACAGCAGCTAGGATGGCAGTAATAATAACAATGATGCTACTACCCTATCGCCAGTATTACTGCCACCGGCACTAATGGGGGAGAGCAAGCGTTGATGAGGGCATGAAGAAATTGGAACCTTGATTACTACTAATGGGGTATAGAATGGTGCTGCTGATGTGGAAATAGCCAATATGGAATTCAAAGGGCTAAACGTAGGTTTCCCATATGAACCAGCAATTTCAAACTGAATGGAAGAGAGAATTGAAAACATATGCCCACACAAAGAGAGGTACATGAATGTTTTAGAAGCATTATTCATAATAGCCAAAAAGTAGACACAACCCAAATTTCCATCAACTAATGAGTGGATAGAAAAATATGGTATATCTATCCATATAATGGGATGGTATTTCAGGAATGAAAAACTGATATAGTTAACATAGATGAACATTAAAAACAGTAAAGTCAAGTAAAAGAAGTGAAACATAATAAACCACACATTGCATGATCCCATTTATATGACATGCCCAGGACAGACAAATCTACAAAGACAGAAACTAAATCAATGGCTGCCAGGGGCTGGGAGTAGTGACTAATTAAGAGGGATTGCTAATGAGTGCAGGATTTGTCACTGATGCTAAAAATACTCTCCAAGTAGACAGTGGTAATGGTTGCACAACTTTGGGAACATGTTAAAAATCACTGAAGTAGGGGTGCCTGGGTGGCTCAGTCGGTTGTGTGTCTGAAACTTGATTTCGGCTCAGGTCGTGATCTCAGGGTCGTGAGATGCAGCCCTACTTTGGGCTCCAGGCTGAACATGGAGCCTGCTGGGATTTTCTCTCTCTCTCTCTCTTCCCCGCTCTATGCCCCCCCACTCTCTCTCAATAAATAAATAAAATCTATAAAATAATCACTGAAGTACACATTTAAAACATTAAAACATTTAAAACATTTAAACACATTAAAACATTTAAAACTGAAGTACACATTTTATATGTGATGTATCTCAAAAGTACCATAGAGAATAAGGATTGTCATGTTTAAGAATTTGAAAACAGATCAATATAAGTGGAGATTTGTTGAGGAAGAAATGTCACAAACAAACTTTTCAGAGATAACTAAGAGCCAGGTCACACAGAGTGAGGGTTTTACTCAGATTTCATTTGGAAGATATCCAACTGATTTAAGCAGGGGAGAGCAAGGAATGGATTTGTGCTAATACAAACTCTTCTGGCTTTCCTTTGGTGAAAAAAGTGGGAGGGATTCATGGTGGAAGCAGAGAGACCATCTAGGTGGTATAGGTGAGATGGACATAGGTGGCTAGACTGGAGTCCTCTGAAGCCGAGAGAGGATGCGTTGAGACATGTTTTAGAGGTAGCAGTGACAGGAATTGGATGTGGAATTGAATGAGACAGAGGAATTAAGGATGATTGCTAAATCTCTGGCTGGAGAGGGGCAGCAGATCTTGGTTCCTTTAACTAGGATAGGAAAACTGAGGGTTTTAAAGGCAAAAATAAAGTTTAAAATGTTTACATAGCTTTCAAATAAACATGTTAATCAGGCAATTAAATTTATGAGTTTGACTCTCTGAGGAGTTGTAGGGGGTCTCCATCTTGATTGTCATGCTTTACTGTCAACATTTGCTGTTAGCTTAGAGCTCACTTTGCCTGGCTCTTTCCAGTACATTCCTTCAGGCTGGGTTTCTTCTTTCACATATCCCAAGCCACAGAGGGCAGCAGTAAACTGAATTATTTCCTGGAGTTTCAATGGTCACCTCCAAACCTATCTAACTTCGAAAATTGTGTATCATTTTTGCTTCCTATTTTTGATTGCTTCAAATCTGATTCAGTGTTAATGATTTTAAATGAAGCCTGAATTTGACTCACATTGTTTCCTTCCATACATTTAACTCACCTATATTTTCCAACTTTAACTCTAGAACTAAATTTCTTTCACTGACTTAAAGCACCTGATTTACCTCTGGCTAGCCTTTCACACAATGTCATCATAAAACATCCTCCGGACCAAGGCTTCCCACATTTTGAAAAATCACACGTATTTTTGCCATGCCTGGTCCTAAAATGCTGCAGGCTATTTCTAGACTGTTATTAAGTTTAGCTAGGTTCCCTAGGATGAAAAATACACAATATTATAATTCTGAGAATTATGAATTAGTTGCCACCATTGTAGCTAACCAATAGAATATAATACACAGTCTGATAGTAGCTTTAGTAGAGGGTTTAAAAACACTCTGAGCATTGGGAGAATCAGATGAGGCTAACAATTAGTTAAAATACCCTTACATATTCTCGTAGAAATCTGGACATACCACTATTCTAGTTCTTAATTAGCATGACTTATATAGACGGTGTTATTTAAAGCAGGTTAATTAAATCAATTAGCATGCTTTAAAGTTTAAAAAATTGCTTATCTTTTTCTACAGAACAGAGATTCTCCACATATTAGTGACCATCCTATTCCATTATAGTTTTCTAAATGTAGAGATTTTCTGAATCTCGATACAGAAGGTCCCATGTGACTTTCTGAGTATTGTGTGAAAATGTTCTGGTCCTATTTATTTTTTTTCATCTTTATTGGAATATAATTGACATATAACGCTGTCTAAGTTTAAGGTGTACAACCTGTTGATTTGATACACATATATACTGTGAAATGTTTACTGGTCCTTTCTCTTTTGATGTTGACAAAGACCAAATCAGAAACCAATTAGTAACTATAAATATATTATTCACCTGACTAGCTCACAATTACCATGTTAAATTCTTTAATGATTTGTAAATTTATATAGGGCTTGCTAAACTAAGGATGATTCAATGTGTGTATAGCAGCTGTGAAATCTCTAAAGATAACTTAATGAAAGCAGGCCATTCTGTCAACATTGCTATACAAATTGTGCCATTAACACTGGTGACAGTGATATAAGAGGTTTGATGGTTTCATTCATTTAACAATTATTTCCTGAAGTCTACATATGCCAAGAATTTTGCTAGGTGCCAGGAATTTGGGGTGGAATAAGAAATAGGCGTTGCTTTAATGGGATCATTATTTAATGGGAGAGACAAATGCAAGCAAATAATTATAGCACGGTGAGGTAAGTGCTAAAATGAAGGATTACAGAAGGTACTATAGAAGCACAGAGGAGGGACAACCCCGCTCTGCTTGCTTTTCGAAGGGAAGAAAATCATAAATTTAGCTTAATAGTGTTCATCAGACCTTTTTGCAACTTAGGGAGGGATTAATCAATTGAAGACAGAAGCATAACTCATGTTTTAAGATAATTACAGCCTAGAAACTTCAACAGTTTAAGCAAAATGTTATGAGACTTAAGTGAAGACACATTATTTAAAAAAGCATTGCCTACAGGTCTGTAGGTGTGCACATAATTTATACATGAACGGTATTCCTTGTTCAATGTAGAAAATGGTTTGAAGACGAAGGTAGGGGTGTGATTGAATGAACAATGATCAATTTGAAAGATGGAATAACTGGATGATCTGTGCCTATAGGCATTTCTCTCTTTTTTTTCTTCTAGGCATTTCTATCATAAAAGTGAATTGTTTCCTATATTATCTATTTTGCTCTCAATACATTTAAATCGAATTTAGTCTATATAAATCTTCAGAAGAAACTGGTTTTATTCTTTGCTCATGAGTTTCTATAATCAAAAAGTGTCTATAATCATCAATGTTTTTGTTGCATGCTTGTTATATGTTGTATACACATATGTGGCATACATATGTTATATGTATGCACATATACACACAGAAATGCAACATACTCGCAGGAAAAGAAGAGAACGATACATACCAAAATGTTAATAAAATATTTCTGATTTGGATTACACATGAATTTTTTTCTTTGTGGTTTTTTCTCTCCTATTTTCATAATTAATATAAATTACTTTATGATCAAGAAAGAATAAAAGTTTTAATAAGAAAAAATGTGATCACCATAAAATCTAAACTGGGTTGTTCGTCAAAAATGCTATTCTCTTCTGTATGGAGCACTAAATGGATATGAGAAATAACTAAACTCTAAGGAAATGCTTAGGGAATAATTATATTACTGTATTTTAAGCCATCCTCGCTTTTCAGAACTTTTGGTTTCTCAGTCTTGGGAACCCTTCTCATCAACCCCCCAAAACAAGTTTGGTGATGGGAGAGTCAATTTCACTCTAAGACTATTGTGGACTGAATGTTTGTGCGCCCACAATTTTCACACCTTAAAGTCCTACCCCCCAACATTATGGTACAGTGAGGTCAGAACTTAGGGAGGTGATTAGGTCGTGAGAGTGGCGCCCTCATAAATATGTTAGAGCCCTTATAAGAAGAGGCACAGGAGTTTGTTTGCTTCCTTGCTCTGTCCTCCACCTGCGGATACATTGAGAAGATAACCATCTATGAACCAGGAAGCTTTTAAGGAGATACTTCTTTTTGTGCATTTGTCCTGTTATTCTTTGAGTAACTCCTTATGTTGAATGTTTAGCTTAGTATTGTCCAGAGACTTTTCTTCTCTAATATTGTATTTAGTGTAATAAATTTTGCTATAAACATTGTTTTACTCTTTCAATAGTATTATGTTGTAGTGTTTTTGTTATACAGCTTTAAATATTTCTAATTTCTATTATGATTTCTTTAATACAGAAGTTAAGAAGTAAAACATTAAAAAGTTTATGAAATTTTTAACTTTTTGTTATTTCTTTAGTTTAACAATTATAGAAAATATGCTCTTAACAATAATGATGATTGAAATAAAATTTGTTGAATCTACCCTAAGGTCTTATTTGTGGTTAATTTTGTAAACATCCTGTGATGCTAAAAATCAACTCACATTATTATATTCTCCAAATATTGGTGGCACTAGTTATACAGAAATTAGATCATATTTATTGACTGTCTAAATTTTTCTATTTGCTTACTGCATCTTTGTCAACTTGAGTTATCATAGTCATAGGGTTTTTAAAAAATACTATAGTATTTTTATTGTAATTTTTTTCCTGGCTGTATTATCAGTGTTTACTTCATATATTTTAAATCTCTGCATTCCCTAATTATAATTATTAAATTGCTATTATTTCCAACTTTGTTGAAACTTTTCTCCATATATAATGAATCTCATGCACTTGAATCAAGCTTTTTTGTCATAAATCTATGTTTTTATGTTCCTACTTGACTATTGCACCTTTTCTCACGCTATTTTTTCCAATTTCTTTTTTGCTTATTCATTCATATAAACATTCACTATTCATTTATTTATATTCATTCATTTATTCACTTGTCTCTTATGAACACCATATATTCAATTTTCTATTTATTTCATTCGAATGCCTCTTGCTGCATATTCTAGTCTATTTACGTTTGTTGGGCTTTCATGTATTTATATTTATGGCAAACAAATTATATTATTGAATTAAGAAATAAATGGAGAAGAATAAACAAACCTTCATACAGAAGAATTCCAAATAACTTATGTATTATCCTCAAGAAGGTGGAGCATAACTCCCTGCCAACTAACTGTAGCTGTACACATTGACCTTTTTCCAAATAAGTTAGAAAACACATGATATTATAGTGGAAGTACCCAGCAGTACCTCAGCCAGGTGACCAAGCTTAACATCCATCAGTGTTAAGTCACGTTAGCATGCACCTTGATGTGATGAGCTGCAAATGATACTTCGTTTCTATGATCTTTTCCCAAAAACTTGTAGAACCAGCCTAAACATGAGAAAAATATGAGAACTCAAAACACTTGATTAATAATCCTCAATATCACTCAGGTCATGAAAAATGAGAGAAACCGGAATTATCCTTAAGTCTAGAAGAGCCTAAGAGAAAAATGACTAAATGAAATGTATTCTAGATCGAATGCTGAAACAGACAATCTCAAAAATCTAAATATATTGTGGACTCTAGTTAATATTAATAATTATTGGTTGGTGACAAATGCACCACAGTGATTTTGATATAATGATGTATAAAAATGTATATTTGGTTATATGGATGACCAAAATATATTTCTCATATATATTTGATCTTTGTCCATGGTTCCTGGCTCACAACTTCCAAAACCCTTCTAATCTGCTGAGTGATAAGAGCAATGGGAGCATCTTTTGTCATACTATTTGGTTTTTTGTTCTGAGTTCCTGAAATCTCTTCAGAGCCATAAAGGTGAAATGGGTGTCTTGTTATTTTTTCATCACCACTGGGTTTATGTTAATGAGACAACTTTTGGGGAGCACCTAAGTATGAGGGCTGGTTTTCAGGGGAACCAACTATGAATAGAGGGTTGGAATGCTTAGTTCTACCTAATTTAGCTCTTGAGAGGGGAGAGGGGCTGAAGATTGAATCAATTGCCAATGGCCAATGACTTAATTAATCATGCCTATGTAATGAAGTCTCCATTTAAAACCCAAAAGGATCAGATTTGGAGAGCTTCAGAGTTGTTGAGCACATGGAAATTTGGGGAAAGGGGCACTCCTAGAGAGGAAATAAAAGCTCCATTCCCCTTTCTCTATACTTTCCCTATGCATTTCTTCCATCTGATTGTGCTGAGTTACATCCTATTAAAATCAACTGACGATTCAGTAAGTAAAATGTTTCTCTGAGTTCTGCGAGCTACTCTAGCAAATTATTGGAACCTAGGGAAGAAGTGGTAGAAACTCTCATTCATAGCCAGTCTTCAGAAGTATAGATAACGACATGGACTTGAAATTGGCACATGAAATGAAGGGTTGGGAGCAGTTCAACACACACACACACACACACACACACACTGAAACTGTTGAGTATAATCTTTAGTAGTATAAGATGTTAATAACAGGGAAAACTGGGTGTGAGTTATAGAAGTACTTTCTTGAGACTTTTCTGTAATTATAAAAGTATTATGAAATTTAAAACTTTATTAAAAAGTAAATAAGATTAAAAATAAAAACAGTGCACACACACAAAATAAGCTTGAAGAAGAGCCAGCTGGAATTTGGATTTTGATTTTCAAGGATTTCTGTAGTTCAATTTGGGGAGAAGTGCTATCTTTACAGTATCAAATCTGCCTATCATGGTGTATCTCTTCATTCATTTAGATCCTGTGAAAGTTTTCTCAACGATGTTTTGTAATTTCTATTCTACATAGAGATTTTGGACATCTTGTATTAAATTTGTGGCTAAGAATTTTGTTTTTCAGGTGTTATCCTGAATGAAATTTTTTTTGAAGTTCCAATTTTCTTTGTTCATGGTTAACGTATAAAACTATAACTGATTTTATATGTTGATATTTTTTCTGAACTATGCTAAATTCACTTGCTAGTTCTAACAGTTATTTTGTAGAGTTTTTAAGATTTTTTCCTATGTAAGCAAACATAACTGCAAATAAAGTCAATTTTATTTCTTCTTTTATCTTCATGGCTTTTAGTTCTTTTTATGACCTTGCTGCACTAGTAATTGCTCTAGTACGATACTTAACTGTAAGTGGTGAGGATTTTCACCCTTGCCACATTCCTGATCTTAGAAAAACATAATTCATCCTTTCCTGATTAAAACCCTTCAGAGTGTAGGGATAGAGGGTACATTCCTCAATCTCATAAAAACCATCTATGAAAAGCCTACAGCAAATATCATTCTCAATGGGGAAAAGCTGGAAGCCTTTCCCTTAAGATCAGGAACACGACAAGGATGCCCACTCTCGCCACTATTATTCAACATAGTACTAGAAGTCCTTGCAACAGCAATCAGACAACAAAGCGATAAAAGTTATCCAAATTGGCAAAGAAGAAGTCAAACTGTCTCTCTTCGCAGATGACATGATACTTCATATGGAAAACCCAAAAGATTCCACCCCCAAATTACTAGAACTTATAGAGCAATTCAGTAATGTGGCGGGATACAAAATCAATGCTCAGAAATCAGTTGCATTTCTATACACCAATAATGAGACTGAAGAAAGAGAAATTAGGGAATCCATTCCATTTACAATAGCACCAAAACCCATACGTTACCTTGGAATTAACTTAACCAGAGATGTAAAGGATCTATATTCTAGAAACTATAAATCACTCTTGAAAGACATCGAGGAAGACACAAAAAGATGGAAAAATATTCCATGCTCATGGATTGGAAGAATTAACATAGTTAAAATGTCCATGCTACCCAGAACAATCTACACTTTCAATGCTATCCCGATCAAAATACCAATGACATTTTTCAAAGAACTGGAACAAACAGTCCTTAAATTTGTATGGAACCAGAAAAGGCCCCGAATCACCAAGGAACTGTTGAAAAGGAAAAACAAAGCTGGGGGCATCACAATGCCGGATTTCAAGCTGTACTACAAAGCTGTGATCACAAAGACAGCATGGTACTGGCACAAAAACAGACACATAGACCAATGGAACAGAACAGAGAACCCAGAAATGGACCCTTGCCTCTTTGGGCAACTAATCTTTGATAAAGCAGGAAAAAACATCCGGTGGAAAAAAGACAGTCTCTTTAATAAATGGTGCTGGGAAAATTGGACAGCTACATGCAAAAGAATGAAACTTGACCACTCTCTCACACCATACACAAAGATAAACTCCAAATGGATGAAAGACCTTGATGTGAGACAGGAATCCATCAAAATCATAGAGGAGAACATAGGCAGCAACCTCTACGACATCGGCCAAAGCAACCTTTTCCATGACACATCTCCAAAAGCAAGAGCAACAAAAGATAAAATGAACTTGTGGGACTTCATCAAGATAAAAACTTCTGCACAGCCAAGGAAACAGTCAAAAAAACTAAGAGGCAGCCCACGGAATGGGAGAAGATATTTGCAAATGATGCTACAGATAAAAGGCTGGTATCCAAGATCTACAAAGAACTTCTCAAACTCAATACACGAGAAACAAATAATCAAATCAAAAAATGGGCAGAAGATATGAACAGACACTTTTCCAATGAAGACATACAAATGGCTAACAGACACATGAAAAAATGTTCAAAATCATTAGTCATCAGGGAAATTCAAATCAAAACCACACTAAGATACCACCTTACGCCAGTTAGAATGGCAAAAATTGACAAAGCAGGAAACAACAATTGCTGGAGAAGATGTGGAGAAAGGGGATCCCTCCTACATTGTTGGTGGGAATGCAAGTTGGTACAGCCACTCTGGAAAACAGTGTGGAGGTCCCTTAAAAAGTTAAAAATTGAGCTACCCTATGACCCAGCCATTGCACTACTGGGTATTTACCCCAAAGATACAGACGTAGTGAAGAGAAGGGCCATATGCACCCCAATGTTCATAGCAGCATTGTCCACAACAGGCAAAGTGTGGAAGGAACCGAGATGCCCTTCAACAGATGACTGGATTAAGAAGTTGTGGTCCATATATACGATGGAATATTACTCAGCTATCAGAAAGAACGAGTTCTCAACATTTGCTGCAACACGGACAGCACTGGAGGAGATAATGCTAAGTGAAATAAGTCAAGCAGAGAAAGACAATTATATGATTTCTCTCATCTATGGAACATAAGAACTAGGAAGATTGGTAGGGGAAGAAAGGGATAAAGAAAGGGGGGTAATCAGAAGGGGGAATGAAGTATGAGGGACTATGGACTATGAGAAACAAACTGAGGGCTTCAGAGGGGAGGCAGGTGGGGGAATGGGATAGACTGGTGATGGGTAGTAAGGAGGGCACGTATTACATGGTGCACTGGGTGTTACATGCAACTAATGAATCTTCAAACTTTACATCAGAAACTAGGGATGTACTGTATGGTGACTAACATAATATAATAAAAAAAAACATTAAAATAAAAAAAAGAAAAAAAAAGAAAAACGTAATTCCATCTTTTATCACTAAGTATACAGTTAGTTATAGTATTTTTTTAGATATCTTCAAAATGTTTGAGAACACATATACTTTTTATGAATTGTTGGATTCAATATGTTAGTATTTTACTAAGGGTTTTTATGTCTATGTTTATGAAAGATATCACATATTTTTTCATTATACTTTGTGCTATATTCACTTTAGTTACACTGGTCTCATAAAATAAATTTTCTTTCCCTCTGTTTTCTTTTTTTCTTTTTCTTTTTTTTTAAAGATTTTATTTATTTATTTGACAGAGATAGAGACAGCCAGCGAGAGAGGGAACACAAGCAGGGGGAGTGGGAGAGGAAGAAGCAGGCTTGCAGCAGAGGAGCCTGATGTGGGGCTCGATCCCATAACGCCGGGATCACGCCCTGAGCCGAAGGCAGACGCTTAACCGCTGTACCACCCAGGCGCCCCTTTCCCTCTGTTTTCTGAAATATTTATTGTTTCAACAACTCTCCATTGTTTTTATAACTTTTTTTTCATTTTTCTATTTTTATTTTGCTGGGTTTTTCCCCTGTGTACATGATATTTTGTACATAAAAGAACCATAGAGTCTCCTTGCAGTATTTTCCAAGACCTTACAGGTCCTAGAAAGGGAAAGTATTTCTCTCTCTGAAATTTTAATTAATCTGGCCTTTTTTTTTTTTTGTCTAGCAGGAGCACCATGTCCCTGCATCTTACCCTGAAGCAGAAGAAGTTCTAGCTACTTTCACTCTCAATGTTTTTTTTTTTTTTTTGCTTTCACATTTTTTTTTCCTTTTTCTGCACTAAGTTTAAATTAATTACTTCAGAACTATTCTACAGTTTCCGAATCATCTCTTCTATGGTGGTTTATAATCTAATAATTAATTCTTCTAATACATTTTCTTTACCATTAGTAAACTTTTCATTTTTTGGTCCTATGCATCAACCTCTTCTCAGGTTAAACACAATGAATTGTGTTTCTTATATTATGCAATTCTCTATTGTAAAGTATAGACACTAACACCACCTCCAAAATTTGTTTCCTCTTGTTCCACATAGAGCTGTTGGATTATATTTTAAAAAAAGGAAAAAAAATTGTCCATAGTTTATAGTTATCATCTAGGGGTGGGATAGCTCTGTTTGGAGGTATTTAGGCACAACAAAAACAGCACTATATTTATATGAAATACCTTAGAAACTACATGTTAATAATATTTCATCCCATGAAACACATTTGTAGGACTGGATATCCTAGAATGTTCTTGAAAGGTTAAATTATTCTACTCACTATATACTGATTTTCATATAAATCTCATTATTGAGCACATTAACTGTATCATTTTAGATCTCAGAGATCCCATTAGCAAAATTAGTTCATAATCTGGTAGTATTTCAAGGTAGTCCGGAGTTTATGAATGTCATTGCTGTCTGAGATAAGTTTTGGCTAAATTTCTAGATAAGAAATGTAAATGAGTAACACTGGGGATAAGAATATCAATATATCTTTGCTAAATAATGAAAATAAATGTGTGAAAATCCAGCTATATACATGAAGTTTTGTTAAGAATGAAATGACTTTACATTGTAAGATTTATTTTAAGGAAAATCCTAATTTATGAAAATACAGATTCCCAGATATCAAATCCTTAAGTTTATTAGGAAGACTGTTTCTATATCTAGGATTTTAAAAAACAGTATCTCTTAGATTATCTATGGATAATTTCAAAAACAAAAACAAAAGCAAAAGAAAGAAATATGTTGGAACAAATTTTTAACCAAACTTGCACTGGGTTATAAAGATAATAAATAAATTGACCTATGAAGGGGCTGATAAATTTAGAAATAATAATAAAAAAAATGAGAAAATTCTGAGATATATAATGGGCTATAAAGCTTTAATAAAGAGACAGTACCTACCAAAGAGTAGTGTAAAATACAATATTCCTGACTGTGGTATTACCTCCCTAAGAAAGGAAGTAACTTGATCATATCTTTAATATCATATACTTCGTAAAAAAGATTTATCCATTTATTTGAGAGAGAAAGAGAGAGAGAACGAGAGAGAGTGTGGGTGCATGTGCTCCAGTGGGGGGAAGGGGCATAGGGAGAGAATCTTATGCAGACTCCCCACTGAGCATGGAGCCCATGGGGCTTGATCTCTGGACCCATGAGATCACACCCTGAGCCAAAACCAAAAGTTGGATGCTCAACTGACTGAGCCACCCAGGCGCCCCAAATTCTTATATTGTTTTAAAAGAAAAAAATCACAGTGTTTGGATCTGAAATATCTTGAATTTATATATTGTTAGGGTAATAATTTTGTATTTTGCATATTTTCATATTTTTATCATTTGTCTATACAAGGCTACATCAGAGTTAATCATTTTTACACCCAAAGACTTCTTAAGCAAAAGTATTATTTTCATTGCTTTTGTACATTCAAACATGCATCAGCATTGTTCTATATAAAACATATTTAGAAATTTTTAAATGAGGGGCACCTGGGTGGCTCAGTTGGTTAACTGTCTGACCCTTGGTTTTGGCTCAGGTCATGATCTCAGGGTCCTAGGATCAAGCCCTGAATCAGGATCTGGCTCAGCAGGGAGTCTGCCTGAGGATTCTCTCTTCCTCTCCTTTTGCCCTTCCCTCCATTCTCTCTCTCTCTCTCTCAAAAGATAAATAAATCTTTAAAAAATATTTAAATGAGAAAATTTTGCTACATAAATGGAAAATACTGAATAAGGGGAGATTATTTTTGTGATCACTTTATGAAAAGTGTTTATTTATATCACTGGCAAACCCCAGTATTTTCTTCATCATTCCAACAAAACAAAGTATGAGCCAAGTAAAATATTCAAAATATAAGGGAACTATCTTCAAAAAAACCCCAAAAGACAAAAAATGTTCCAAGCTACACAAGCAGATTCACTTATACACTACTTACTGTCACAATCTTTTCAAGCTGATGGCTTATAAACAGTAGAAATCTATTTCTCCCAGTTCTGGAGTCTGGGAACTCCAAGGTCAAGGTGCCGTTATGGTGGAGGCCCTCTTCCTAGTTCATGACTAATGCTTTCTCACACAGTGGAAGGGGGGTAGGGATTTCCCTGGGTCCTCTGTTACAAGGCACTAATCCCATTCATGGGGGCTCCACCCTCATGGCTTTAGCACTTCCCAAAATCTCCACCTACTAATATCATAACATTAGGCATTAGTATTTCAAAATATGAATTGGGGTGGGGAAGAACACAAATATTCAGACCCTAACACTAATGGATTATCATTTCTTTGTAATTTAAAGTTTATTTAAGGCATACTTATACAGTGCTTAGTATGTTCAGTGAATGGCTTCAAGACCTTTTACAAATAATAACCCATTTAAACTTCATAGCAGCTCAGTGAAATAAATATTGTTCCTGGAACTCTGATTTCGGGGATCAGGAAATTGGGGCTCAAAAAAGTTAATTGCTGAGATCTCATAGCTACTAACTGGGAGAACTAAGATTTAACCCAAATGATCTATTTCTAGATCAGTTTTTAACCACTGTGCCATATTGCAATTTGGGGGGGGGGTCTGTGACTCATGACTATATCATCAGCCTACAGAAATGCTATCAACATTTGTACTAGTTTTTGTATTCGTTGTCACTACTGCCAAAGAAAAACCAGAGATGGACAATAGTTAAAGCAGTATAAACAGATTTTATTTAGGAAAAAAACTGCAATAGGTGAAAGACCTCAGGGTTCCCGTCTAAAAACAGCATGGGCAAGTGGGAATTTATAGCCAACAAGTATGATGAGGTTAAGTAGATGGATATTTAAAAAGAGGTAAGTGGGGATTCTGGCTAAACTGACCTACCAAGTTTTGCTGAAGGCAGACCAGAGTGATGAGGAAGCCAATTAGATATTGAGAGTAATCAAATGGAGGAGGATTAGGGATTCTGGCTAAACTCAGCATGATTCTTGTTAAAACTGGACAATGCAGGGATAAACACAAAAGTCCAAAGGTCAAAGCATAGTTGAAAAAAGAGCGCAGAAGAGCCTAAATATAGTTTGGGCAAAGAATCTTTGCCACTCTACAGCAGAACAAAGTAAAAGAAGGAGATATGTTTGAAAAGTAAATGGGAGTGGGGCACTACTGAGGTGGCTCAGTGGGTTAAGCAGTGACTCTTGGTTTCAGCCCTGGTCATGATCTCAGGGTCTTGGGACTGAGTTTCTCTCAGGGCTCCATGCTCAGTGGGGAGTGTGCTCCAGGATTCTCTCTCCCTCTGCCCCTCCCCCCTGCTCACTCACACACTCTCTCTCGCTATAATAAATAAATAAGTAAATCTTAAAAAAAAAAAAAAAAGTAAAAGGGAGTTACTTTGGTGAAAGTTTATTACTGATTTGGAAACAAGGTGTTGAGAATTCAAGGTACCAGATATGAATGCTGGGATGACTAGAGAGAATAGTATCGACATACCTTGAAATGGAAAAAATAGAGTTGAGTGTTCAGGGAAAACCAATTGAAGCTATAGTATAAGTGGTTTTAAGAAATGATCTTTCATAATAAATGAATCACTTAAAATCCTAATATAGAATATGAACTTCAGAAAATTAGATTTACATATGAAGGACATATTTTTTTTCTTTTCTTTTCTTTTTCTATTTTGATAAAAAGCATATATGACTTTTCTTAAGATTGATTTATTTATTTGAGAGAGAGAAAGAGAAAGAAAGAGCCTGTGGCAGGGAGGAGCAGAGGGAGAGGGACAAGCAGATTCTGCTGAGCATGGAGCCTTCCACAGAGCTCAATTCCTCATGACTCTGAGATCATGACCTTGAGCCGAAATCAAGAGTCAGATGCTTAACTGACTGAGCCACCCAGGATGCCCCCCAAATAAGCTATAACTTTGAAACTTTTATGTTGCCAGAAGTAGCGGTGCATAAATCAACTTAAAGAAGTGTACGTATACACTTACATCATCAACATTGTCATATTCACCCTGCAGAAGGTACTCCTCGCAAGGAATCAGGGTGCGCTAAGCACTGGGATTCTGAAATATTGATCCTAAAGGGGCAGAATCAGATTAAACAGAGTTAAAGTATCCTAAATTCCTGGTATTTTCTGGAATGACTAAAGTGTAAAATTATAACATGTTTGTCTTTGCTAAATCAAGAAGGAAAGTTGCAACTTCTAGAAAATTATCAAGCTTACACAAGCAAAAATGGAAAGCTGTAAATAATGAAAAAAATTCAAGACATGAGAAAGTGAGTACATAGAGTAGGTGGATTAAATTGTTATATTTTTTAAAGATTTTATTTATTTATTTGTCAGAGAGAGAGAGAAAGAGAGAGCACAAGCAGGGAGAGGTGCAGAGGGAGAAGCAGGCTCCCCGCTGAGCAGGGAGCCCTATGTGGGACACGATCCTGAGCCGAAGGCAGATGCTTAACCAACTGAGCCACCCAGGTGCCTCATTAGGTGGAATAAATTAAAAGCAAATCATAAAGGAGAAATTATATTAAGTAAATGTACTAAATGCACTAAATATAATTAGATTGCTAAATAGACAACACCCAAACGTATTTTGTGTGTAATAAACATATCGAAAGATTTGTTATGCAGGAAGTTTGAAAGTAATTAAAACTTATGTTTATAAATACACTGTTCAAAAGAAAGCTAATGTATCTATATTATGATAATACATAAGATATATCAAGGAAATTTAATTCTTGGGGATAAAGAGGATAATTTATAATGTTAAAAGATTCAGTCTATGTATTCTAAACATTCTGTACTTAATAGCATGGTTTTAAAATCCCTAATGAAAAAAAACACAACAGGAAAGGAAGGAAGGAAGGAAGGAAGGAAGGAAGGAAGGAAGGAAGAAAGAGAAGGGAAGGAGGGAGGGAGGGAGGAAGGAAGGAAAGAAGAGAAAGAAAGAGGGAAAAAATGTGAACAATGAAAGGAAACCACCATATAAGGAGATTAAAACACGCTTGTATTAGAGTTACACAAAACATTCAGACAAAATATCAGTAAAAATAGAAATGCTTTGGCAACATTATTAATAAAATTCTCCTTATTATATATGAAAAACTTTGCACTCTGAATATGCAGTAAACACTCTTTTCAAGCACATGAAACACAAAATTCAGCATAAACTAGATCAAGAAATGTAAGAAAATAAAAGATTAAAATCATGCAGAATATATTCTCAGATCACATTGCAATTATACTAAAAGTGACTCAAAAATTACTAGAAAATGTACTTAAGATTGAATTTGAATATGTAGATTTATAGTCTATGGTCAAAGAATAAACCATAATATAAATAGAATTTTATCTTAATAATTATAAAATTATAGCATATTAAAACCAGGAGAGAGAGAGTGTGATAGAGAGTAGCCTTAAATATATAGTATAAGGGGAAAGTGGATAGTTATTATGAGTTAGTGATCTATATAAAGAAATAGAAAAATAGGATTTCCAGTTCAGATGTAGAAACGTTGCAAGAGGTCATTACCCTACCTTAAAAGCCAAATGAGCCAGTTAATCTACAAAACCACAAAATACTTCAGCTCATCAGAGAACTGAGGACTCTAAGAAAGGTAACTAAAGTAAATTACAGAAAGGGCCTCAACTTAGCAATTCTGAAGTTATTTGACATACTAGCATTGTTTTTATTAAGGTCGAACAAATATGTAAATTAATGGTAAATAATGAGTCAGGTTTCTCACAAAGGAATGAGTAAGCAAGTGGGAAAAGGAAAACAAACCTTGTAGTGCTAGAATGGAGTCAAAGATGCCAGTGTAAAGTCATGCTTACTTTAATATACATACATGCTGACACACACACATACACACACGCATCCCATACATATGTATAAATAAATATACACGGGTTAGCATATATACATATATTTCCTGGCTCCATTTACTGAGAGTACCTATAAGCAATGACACACCAGTAGCTATCAGCACAACCCAGATCTTGGTTTCTAAATACCATTTTCCAATGAAAAAAGAAATACAGAGATCCTTGAGAAAAGAGCTGATTCTAGGACAGGATGGGAAAAATGAAATATGAGACTACAACACTGTATACAGTGCCAGAAAGAAAGGGAATGTTATGTTAATAATGGAAATACATCAAAAGGACAGAGAAGTCAAACTAAGAGAACTCTAAAACTGGAGAAATTTTAGACAAAATTAGTAATGATCGTATTTGCTGACAACATGAAGAAAAAAACAGATATTGATGACTATATAGGGATATAAATGATTGATAAATAAATAAATGAGGGAGAAGAGAAAAGTCTGATGGAAGAATTTCAAATACTATATTCAAATGATATATCTATATATATATCTATATATCTATATATATATCTATATATATCTATATATCTATATATATATATCTATATATCTATATATATCTATATATATATCTATATAGATATAGCTATATCTATATTGAGCTTAATCCCCCACCTTGAACACACACTGGGCTTAGTGAATGCTTACAAATAGAGTACAGAGTGGGGGAAAAAATGCTAACCACATTGGAACAGCCTAGCAAACACCGATACCTCATGCCTCAGTTTCCCCATCTGTGATATGAGGATAATGATAATATTTACCTCAATAGAGACCTATGGGTCTTATTAATGAAGGCATACATGATATAAGATAGGATATATGAAAAGTTGCTTAGAGTAGATCTTAAAATTTTCCATTACAAGAAAAAAATCTAATTAGGTGACATATTATTTAGACTTATTGTGGTGGTCATTTTGCAATATATACAAATATCAAATCATTATGTTATATACCTGAAACTAATATAATGTTATATGCCAGCTATACTTCATTTAAAAAATAAAAAATAGAAAGTTTAAAAAAAGAAAGAAGGAAAAGCAGACGGAGCCATGGGAACTGAGGAGGTAGAGCCTAGAGAGCGGACAGTTCAGGTTGGAGTGGGAAAGGTATAGCCACCGATAAATTAAAATAATTTTAAAAAACAAATAAAAGATCTTCCCCCACTCTAAAAAACAAAAACAAAAAACAAAAATGCAGTACATGAGAATAACTTGGCAAACACCATCTAAAGCAGTGATGAAGGTTAACTTCACCGATTAGGTCAGGTTTTTGGTTGTGAACCCCTGATTTGACATAAGGGGAAGGACAGCTCACCTCTATGATATTTTTGCAAAAACTCATTACCACAGCCTGATTGGGAGAAAACATCAGTTAATGCTAAGCTGAGGGCTATTTTACGAAATATCTAACCAATATTCTTCAAAAACATCAAGATCATGAAAAATTAGGAAAAACTGAAGCAGACGAGAGCGTATGAAGGTAACATGGCAACTACATGCAATATGAAATCTTGAAGTTGATCCTGTAAAAGGATGGTTTTCATTTTCTTAGATTTAAAAAATGCCAGACTTCACTGAAATTAAAAAAATATATTTTTCATCATTGAAAATATAAGGAATAGGGGTGCCTGGGTGGCTCAGTCGGTTAAGCATCTGACTCTTGATTTCGGCTGAGGTCATGATCTCAGGGTCTGGAGAGCCAGCCCCACATCTGGCTCCACACTCAGTGGGGAGTCAGCTCCATATTCTAACTCTCCCTCTTCCTCTGCCCCTCCCCCTGCTCTCTCTCTCTAAAATAAATGAATAAAATCCTTTTTTTTTTTTTTTTTAGATTTTATTTATTTGACAGAGAGAGACACAGCGAGAGAGGGAACACAAGCAGAGGGAGAGGGAGAAGCAGATTCCCTGCTGAGCAGGGAGCCAGATGGGGGGCTCAATCCCAGGACCCTGGGATCGTGACCTGAGCTGAAGGTAGACGTTTAATGACGGAGCCGTGCAGGTGCCCCTAAATAAATAAAATCTTTAAAAAAAAAGAAAAGATAACGAATAGAGTGGGAAAATTATATATATCTATGTGTATAAACACACACAAGTCCATTTATACACAAAAGCATGTATAGAGAATAGAAAAATAACTCTACAATTAAATTAATAAAATTAAACGAATAGAAAAGTAGGCAAGAGTCTCAATAAAAGCACTTCACCAAAGAAAGTACCCAAAGAGCAAACGAATATATGAAAAGGTGCAGAAATATTTAATCAACAAGAGAATACAGATTCGAACTATAATGAAGTACCACTATGCACTCACTTTAATGGCCATAAATAAACATATTTTCTGATGGCCTGCATGTGAATTATTTGAAACTTGCGTACATTGCATGAGTTAATAAAGTTTCTTTGAAAAACCGTTTGATAGTTTCTACTACTGGTGAGTACTTACATGCCTTATGATCTTATTCAAACTTTAAAAATACTTAAGAGAATGTTCATGGCTGGACTGTTGTCCATAGCCAGAAGACAAAAACAACTTAAATCAATCAAAAGAAGCATGTATAATAATTTTTGAGATATTTATACAATGAATTACTGTCACGCCATTAAAATAAATAATTACTGTATACAAAGACATTGATGGATCTCAGCATAATGGTGTGTAAAATAAGCTAGACAAAAAGTCTTTGCTGAATAATTAATTTATATGAAGTTGTAAAAAAATAAATATAGTATAACTATAATCCATGGCAAGGGAACACTCTCGTGTTGAAGATGATACTCTGTTTCTTCATTTGGGTGATGGAGACCCAGGTATATTCACTTTGTGTAAATTAATTGTGCTGTACACTTATGATTTCTGATTTTTATAAATATATATTATACATCAATAAAACTTTACAAATACAATAAATATTTGAAGTAATATAAGACAATCACTGTTCTATTTCCTTAGTTCATAAAGAATTCTTTTAAAATAGTGGGAGACAAAATAAAATGTTACCTTTAACATAAAAGCAAGAGAAGATGATTTTAAAATGAACTATGTGTGTTCATTTTAAGTGACTAAGTTATACAAAGTATCTCAAGAGAATGATGTATTAAAGTGACAACAGGACCAGAAAAATACTTGGAAATATGTAGTTAAAAGGACAAGAACTAATGCTATCATAATAATAATGAGTTCAGGGAAACCTTTGTTATATGTACATTCACTTTTCAATTATGTTCTCCAAATTCTAAGAACTTCAGTTGACTAACTTGGAACAAGAGCATGATTAAAATATAATACTATGCATTTTATATTGACTTTGGAATATTGGAATGAATGAATTTTAAGATGTCTCACTTCTAAAGTTGTGCATATATTTTATTCTTAAAATAGAAAGCCATTCTATTACCTCTTTTTATTCCCCAGTTGCTGAAATAAAATGACTCTGTGGAGCTCCATTTAAATATGTTTGAGCTATCAAGTAACATACAGGTTCAAAGACATCAGTAATCTTGAGCCTCTGCCTGCAATTGGCTGGGTTTTAAGAAACATTATGATAAAATTTAATCGTTGTATTTTAATATCTCCAAAACAGTAAAATTGGATGAACTTAATGTGTGCATATTTGAGGACTGAGTTACAGTCATGAACAGAAATGTGTGCTCTAGCAAATCTTGATTTATAGTAAATGTATGGGGGTCCCTGGGTGGCTCAGTGGGTTAAGAGGCTGCCTTCACCTCAGGTCACGATCCAGGGGTCCTAGGATCAAGCCCCGCATCAGGATCTCTGCTCAGCAGGGAGCCTGCTTCTCCCTCTCCCTCTGCCTGCTGCTACCCCTGTTTGATCTCTCTCTCTGCCAAATAAATAAATAAAAATCTTTAAAAAAAAAAAACCCATGTTTTTCACTATGGTCTTTAGAATGTGTTCATGTAATAGTGGGGGGATTAGTGAAAACTGTGTTGACAGTCTGGATTAGCTTCTTAGACCTGAGATAGATCTGAGTTTTCTTTATAACTTATTTTCAGTATATGTTTAAAAGCCATGGTTAAAAAAATAACTATAAACATAACTGTCACAGGTGTCTTGTCAACAAGGCATGTTATTTTTCATGCTGAACTATTCAAATTCATTTTCAGAGAAAATAAAAGAATTTGAGTAAGAACAGACAGCTTTTGAATGAGTATGCCAAAAGTCTATATTCTAGTTTCTTTGGCATGATATAGGTTTCTTTAAGTGACATATTTGTTTTGTCATTTACTCATCAAATAATCATGGAGCCTTAATATGCAAGGCTCACACAAATGGAGAAAACAGACCAAGAACCCTGGCTCTCCTGAATTTTACATTCTAGTGGGAAAATGTTGAGCAGAAAAGCAGCATAACTACCAAGAACTTATTTGTATTAGAAGATAATAATTGATAAGAAAAAATATACAGCAAAGCATCAAGAGGAAGGGCTGGATATGGGTAGCTGAAAGGCAACACTTTTTGGGGACAAGAAAATTATAAAGGATGTTATGTAATTCCTAAAATGGCAACCAATATAAGGTGCTGTTTTTTTCCATAGCCAGGATACGAGGATTCAGGAACCAAGATTCTAGCCAAGGTTGGAAATAGAAGTGGGATATGTGTAAGGAAATGAAAGGAGGGCAGACCGACCGAAGTTTTATACAAGGTGAAGAGTAGAGGTGGATGTGAGTAGAAGTCAAATTGTGTTGGACCATTCAAGGTTTGACTTTTATTCTATGTAAAACCAGAAGCTGTGGGAAGATTTTGAGTAGGTAAGTGAAATAATAATATTTGACATTTTTAAGATTTATTTATTTATTTATTTATTTATTTATTTATTTGACACACAGAGAGACAGAGAGAGAGAGACAGCACAAGTGAAAGCACAGGCAGTAGAGGAGAGGGGGAGGGAAAATCTCAAGTAGATTCCACACTGAGCTTGAAGCCAGAGGGAGGTGGGGCTTGATCTCAAGACCCTGAGATCATGATCTGAGCCAAAATCAAGAGTTGGATGCTTAACCAACTGAGCCACCCAAGCTCCCCAATATTTGAGTATTAAGAAGTTCTTTGTAAATGTATAATTAGGTTATTGGAGGGGGAGATGGAGAAAAGCAAAGAGACCACCACCACCACCACCACCAACAACAACAACAAATTCCTGATGGATGGCATGTTGCAGATGAGGGGAAAGCAGGTGGAAATAAAGCCAGGTTCCAAGGTTTCCAGTTGAAAGAGCCAGGAAGATAAACATGGCAGTTCTTGAGATCAGAAAGAGGGTGGGGTAATAGGTAGAGATAAAGACATTGTGATCTGGTGTGGAAAACCAAGATAATTATTTAAGATATATTTAGTTTTAGATGAATTTGATACTTTGAAATGGAGATGCCAGTTACTTAGATGGATTAGAGATCTTACAGAGATAAAATTTGGCTGTAATGTGGATAAATGAATTTTTACTTTTTAATCTATGAGAGTGGATACAGAGCCAAAAATGAGGCTAAAAAAATTCCTCCATCCAGAATTCCACTAGAGGATTTGAGTATACAAAATAGACCAAAAGCTTTACTGAGATGAAGATGAACACTAAGAGGAAAGAAGAGAAACGAGAAAGAGGAGGAAGACGAAGGAGAAAAAGTAAGAAATTTGGAAGGATAATGTAAATGGCACTTAAAGGAGGGACATTTCTGAAAAGGAGGAAGTGGTCTTTTGGGTTTAATACTCTTGAGAGTTTGGGGATGCCTGGGTGGCTCAGTTGGTGGTTAGGCATCTTTTCAGGTCATGATCCCCAGGTCCTGGGATTGAGCCCCGTGTCAGGCTCCCTGCTTAGCAGGGGAGTCTGCTTCTCCCTCTCCCTCTGCCGCTCACCCTGCTCATGCTCTGCCTCTCACTCAAATGAATAAATAAAAATCTTTAAAAAAAATACTCTTGAGAGTTTGAATAAGGACCTTTGGAAATCTACATTTATCATTGCTGTTTCATGGTATCTGACACAGGTCATACTTAACAAAAGTATTTTCAGTGGACTGAAACAGAGGCAGAAACCAGACTGAGGTAGACTGAATTAAAACAGGCAAGTGAAAAAGAAGGGGCATTATCTCATTAGATACTTGTTAAAGAAGTGTGGTAATGTATAAGAGAAATGCAATGACAAGTAGAGAAAAATATGGGACAAAGGCATGATAATATTTGGGCTCTTGCTGCAATTCTTTGCTACCAAAGAAATTTTATTCATAGTATGTTTGATATAGAAGAATGGATAGCTGTTAAGTGTAAGGGCTTTGATGTTAAACAACTGCACCAGTTCTCAAATATTTTACTAGTTAGCTGTGTGATCTTGAACAAGGCACTTAACTACCCTAAAACTCAGGCTCTTTATCACAGACATACCATGTCTACCTCATAGTTTCTTGGGAGAATTAAATGAAAGACTGTATGTGGAATATTTAACACAGTCCCTGATACACTGTAAATTCTCAATAAATTTCTATCTTTTATTCATTTTTACTCATATCCCATTATTATTATTATTATTATCATTATTATTATTTCCCTCTAGTTTAACATGGCAACCAACTAGTCAAACCAACATAAAACTCAGGATAAACTTAGAAGAACGTATCTGTGGTGCAATTTTTATATTTTCAGAGAACATGAAATTATTTTCTATGCAATTTTTTTGTCTACAGAATGTTTTCCACTTTCTTATTCCTGGAATGCAGGATTTGGGACAATTGTTTTGAACACAGGATGGTTCAATCTTGAAATAAGGGTGAAGTAATTCTACAGATTGCCACTAGAGGGCAGAAGAGAGTCAGGCAACATCTGAGAGGAACTATTCAGGGACCAGTTGTCCTTGATGCTAGGACAGGCTTCTCTAGTGTGGGAAACTCAGACACCAGAACCAGAGAATTGTTTTGATTAGGCTCATTATTTTAAGGTTAAATAATGTAGCAGAAATCTATCCCAGAGACATGGTTTATTTGCACTTCAAAGGTATTAAGGGGTCAATTTTTATTTTACCATTCTGTTCTTTTGTTTCTATTATAGCTTTTATGTTAATTCTGCATTATATTATTTTTGTTTCCATGCTTGTCACCAACCACCACTGTATGTAAAATTTTTGAAGGCTGGGGCCATGTCTCACTTGGACAGTACTTTAGCTTAGCAGACTCTCCAGGGATTCAATTTCAAAATTCATCATCCTCAACATAGACAAAGGCAACAGCAAGATATTCCCAGATTAATGATTAGGGAAGCAGAGATACACATAAGGGGCATTCACATTCCTACATCTGATAGGCTCAGGTGTCTTATAAGCCAAGATCAGTGCCAGAAAATTCAGTGAGTGCCCATTAAAGTGTTCTCTCTTGATGAAGAAGTGTAAAGGAAATATTTATTCAATGTGCAATGTGTGTCAGTGTTACATGCTTTGACATGTGTTATTTCATTTATTACCTCAACAATTTGATTAGATAGTGAGGAAACTGACACACAAAATGCAACTCACCTAATGTAACAGAGCTGGTATATTTTGGAGTTGTTAAAGAAAAATTACATCAGAAAAGATGAGAAAAAGAAATTGATTTTATTCTGATACTATTGCTAGCACTAGGGGAGAAAGCACAGATCAACTTCCATTTCACAAAGGTGATGCAAGAGTATATGGATCATGAAATTAAGAAAATTACTTTTTAAAGGTCACAGTTTTTTTAATAAGCTAGACAATAATGAGGCTTCATTTTTTAAATATAGTTGATTGATAAGAGAATCACAAAATTAACAGGATGAAAAAAATGAGCAAAGAATAAAGCAGAAAACATGTTAAAATACTCAAAATATGACCTCCAAACATATCCGCATAACTTTATAAAACATATTTTCTCTGTTCGAAATTAGTCCTAATATCCAACATCTTCATGCACCAAGATACACATTTCGACATTATTTAGAAGGTGGAAATTTAGGAACAGCTTAAGTATTCAACAATAAAGATATTCTTCAAGACACTTGAGGATACTCTGTTTTATAGAGCAATTAAATTCATCCTTGATTATGACTATAACCAGGTAAAAGAATACCCAGTGATGGAGAAACAGTACAGAATGACAACGGGAGTGCAAGCAGAGATGGCTCCCCACCACCCAGTAAAAATACTTTCTTTTCTTCCTGTCTTTCTTCTTCTTTTTTTTTCATTTTTATTTTCCCATTTTTCATGATCATGAAAATCTTTCTGAATAAAAGAAATTCATAATTTTGAAAATAAATGAATACTTTACACCTGTTGGGGTGCCTGGGTGGCTCAGTTGGTTAAGCATCAGACTCTTGATTTCTGCGCAGTTCATGATTCAGGGTCATGAGATAGAGCCCCACCTTGGCTCTACACAGGGCATAGAACCTGCTTAAGATTCTCTCTCTTCTCCCTCTGCCCACCCCCCTCCCCCCACCTGATTGTGCACACATGCACAGAGGCACTCTCTCTCTCAAAAAAAAAAAAAGAAGAAAGAAAGAAAAAGAAAAAGAAAATAAGTAAAAAACAACCCCTCAAAACTTTACAACTATTATATAGATTCTATGCAGTTTAAGGAATGACTGCCCTGTTCCTGTTTCCAATATAAAACTTTTCCATGCCTCATAGTACAGATGTCTGGGTTTTCTACTATGTCCTAATTAAGTTCCTAGGGTGAATTTAAAGTCTTATTTTGAGAAAAATTCTGGATTTGGCTGGAAGCAATCTTATGATTTACCTTCAAGCATGAATAGCTTGTCACAATGTCTACCTTAACACACAGGTAACCCCTCAGATTTTATAACATTATGATCTACTTTCTGAGGGTACATATCTGACATCTAAAAAATATAAACCATCATTTCTTATTCTAGAATACCTTTGCCATGAACTGACTAAAATCAGTACTAATCAAATATGTATTGAAAAACCTGCTAGCACAGAATGCTTGATAACCATGATGGAGGAGATGATGGTGGGGGGTAGTTTGAAGAGAGAAGAAAGTGTCTAATGTGTTATTCAAAGTCCTATATGAAAATAGCAATGGTGAATTATATTTATAGGATATGCAGTCTGAAATCACTTTCATTATATGACTATGTATACGTACATGAGTTTAGTGGTATAGATGTGTAATGGACAGATGGCCCTTGGAATAGAGTGTTGACTCTCTTACAAGACAGATACAGTTTTAATAGTCTGGACCCAACCTACCTTTACACTTTTGCTTCAGAGTTTGTGAAAGCCAGCTATAAAATTAGTTCTTAATTGCATTTCCTTACCTATTTTGCCTACAAAACTATTTCTGTTCTTATTAATCATTTTACTAATAAGAATAATTAATTACTATATGTAATAAACTATATAATTATACATTAATTATGTGTCTTACATCCTGAAATAATCAGGAAAGTGAAAACTAAGGAACAAGAGGAGGTTCCCAATCTAATAAGGAATACATAATATATAAAAGAATATTATTGAATTTAGTAAATAAACACTAAGATATGTACAGCCAATATATATGTCAAATTCTTCATTTTTTACCTATTATTTCTGCAAAGAACCACTGCTAATCATTTATTTGCATTCTTATTTTATTATATGTTTACCTGGAGAAAGCATATGCAAATGTTAATACTCTAAGCTTCTCCAAATCACCTTTTCCTGATGTAGTAATTTTATCAGAAATAATTTTGATCAGAATAGTAAAACTAGTGGCTAAATTTTCTTATCAGCCATCACTCCAGTATGACTCTAGTTCTCCTGCAGAGACTTTTCTTTCCAAGCCTCAGGAGGGAGAGACGAATTGTGGGTACCTGGTACCTCTGCTTATTACGGGTTTCTATTCCTGAGTGTTCAACTCCGCCTCTAGTCTGTCTGGGATACAATCAGGCTTGATTACCAAACAATGGATACTCATTAAATGTTCTTAGTTTCCAGGCAACCACAGCTGTCAGTCAGTGAAGCCTGAACAGAAGCTCTTCCAAATAATCTTTAAATTTTTTTTTTAATACGTCTTCTTCTCTCCACAACCATCATTTTTCAGCAACTCTTTAGTGCAGCACCAGATTTAGTTAGAACTGTCTCGTAAGTGAGGTTCTTACCTTTAATCTTTCCTTCTCATTCCTCTCTTCTTTAAATATCATTTTGGTTACTGATTTTAGTATTCTACATGTATGTGCATATACAAAATAGCCCTTATTCATATATTCTAATAATTTGTTCACTATCTCTACCACCAAATATAATCTTGATTTCTTAAGGCATAAACATTTTTTGCATTCAAAATGCCTAAAATATCTGGAGTGTAAGATGTACTCAATAATGATTGTTGCATGAGATGAATGAGGATAATAGAATGGATAAATAATAGACTGAAATGCAAATTCTCTTACAGAGGATTTATGCTTCTTAATAATCTGATTCACACTGGGGGCAATTCTCCAGGCATTTTTCGTGTTGTTGTATGGGCTTTCTGACCAAAAGGCACTGACTGTATCTTTCCAAGGAAGTTTGCATTGCAAACATTCTTGGAAGCTAGAAATAGTATCTCTCTTTAGGTCGGTGGGAAGACTTATTTCCTGAACATTGCAATAAAGACAGAATTTTTCACTCTCCAAAGTCATTTTGGGGGAATAAAGGTACCTTTCTCTCCTCAAAGAGGAGTTGTTTACATTTAAGAGTAAAGATAAGGTTCTACTCTTCTTTCAGAGGGAAGAATGGACGGGTTAGCACACTCCTAATACAGGATCTGAATCAGATTCTAATTTCAGAATTCCTCTTCTATACCTGCAAGTGCAGGTCACATTTGGCCCTTCTCAAAACACCTCCAGAGGATTGGGGCTTAGGGATCTGTGGCTAGGAGCTTATTTTGGTTGCTGCTTTTGCCATAAGTAATGAGTTGTCTATATCTCTAGTCCAGAGATCTTCTGTCTTACGAGAAGGGTAAAGGTCAGACCTTTCAGGTTCTGAATCAACAGACCCACTTTAGCATTTTAATCCTATCTGCAACTATTATTATTTTAATTACTTAAGCATTATAGACACTACTCATGTAGACCATTTCCCTTTATAGTAGGATATTTTAAAATATATATTTCTAAGACATTTTTAGGTTCACAGTAAAATTAATAAGAGGATGATACAGAGATTTTCCAATTACCACTGGTCCCACATATGCATAGCCTTCCCCATTATTTGCATCACTCAACAGAATGGTACATTGTTTACCAATAATGAACCCACACTGGCAAATCATAATCCCTGAAAACCCATAGTTTATTTTAGGATTCATTCTTGGTATTCTATCAAGGATGGGTTTGAACAAATGTGTATCTATCATTATGGTGTGTTACAGAGTAGTTTCACTGCTTTGAAAATCCTATGTGCTCTGCCTCCCTACATACCTAGCAACTTCTGATATCTTTACTACATCCACAGTTTTGCTTTTTCCAGAATGATCTAGTTTACCTATAACCTTGCAAGTATTTGGCATTTGTCATTGTTCTTACTTTTTTATTTTAGGCATTTGGATAGATTTATCATGATACCTCATTAACTTTTAATTTTCAGTTACCTAATGAGTAATGAAATTGGTTTATTTTTCTGTGAAATGTCTGTTCATATCTTTTGCCCATTTTTATTTGAAGTGTTTGATTTTTACTGTTGAATTTGAGACTTTATGTATTGTAAATAGTAGACATTGGTTTCATACGTGATTTGCCAATATTTTCTCCTAGTCTCTGCATACCTGGAAAAATCTCACTCAATCATGCAATACAGTTATTTTTACATACTACTGGATCCAATTTGCCAACGTTATGTTGAGAAAATTTGCATGTTCATTTTTGAGAGATGGAGGTCTATTTTTCCTTTGGTGTATATGCGCTTTATTTGTTTGCTTTTGTCATCAGAGTAATACTGGTCTTAAAAAAGGGGCTGGTAACTATTTCTTCCTCTTCTATTTTCTGTAAGAGGTTATTTAATATCAATGTTAATTCTTTCTTAAATTTTGGTGCAATTCTCCAATGAAGCAGTTTAGGCCTGGAGATTCCTTTATCAGGAGCTTTTTAATTAAAAATTTAATTCCTGTTATGCTTATAAGACTCTCCAGGTTGCCTATTTTACCTTATTAGGTTTTGGCAGTTTGTGGCTTTTTTGAAGTAGTCTGTGTTTTCTAAGTTTTTGAATATATGAACATAAAGTTGTTCGTAGCATTATCTTATCCTTTTAACGGTTAGACTATGTGTAATATCACTTTTTACTTATTTTTTAAGTAAGTCCATGCCATGTTTTCCTCAATGGGAAACCACACCTGCCACATCCTTGATGTGTAGTGTCTTCAATTACCTCCACATTCTTAACCCCCAAAACACTCTAAAAATGCCATTAAAAAGTTGCTTTTTATGTGACCTCCTTTCCTAGTTGTCAGATTTCTTCCTTCATTTTTTTACTCTTTTCATGTATTTTACTGTCAAATTTCAACTCACCAGAGGAATATCAGAAATATCTATTGGTCAGACAAAGCCAAATTTATTAGACTTATTGCAGTAAAGGAGAACACTAGTGATACTAGTGTCTGTAAAAGCATTTAAAAGGAGAACACTGAGTGATACTAGTGTCTGTAAAAGCATTTAAAACAGTTCCCAATTTCACTGGCTGCAAGCTGTGCCTCCTTATCATTTTCTGTCTTCTCTTTTCTGCCTTGCCTTTTTCTGAATTTCAACCCTTCCTCTGGACCTTGAAAAAGTTTAAGTCTTGCAAAAACAGTTCTCAAAAGATTGTTCTGACAGTCATCGGATGGTACTGCACCCACAATTCCTAACAAGAAGCATGGAATCCCACAACAACTTCCATATTTTTCAAACATAGGTTTTACAGCAGTTAAAGATGAGAAGTTCTGCCTCAGCCAAACCACAGGGACACTCCTCTCTCCTCTCCTCATCCTATAAAACTCCAGTCCTGCTTGGCTCAGGGAGTTATTTGATCTTTAGCTGCTCCCTGATGCATATCAGCTGAGTCAAGTTTTTAAGTTGAAGGGGAACAAAACATGGTACCCCCAAATTTGCCATTTTGGCATATTGATTATTTTGAATTAAAATTACTTAAGAAACAGCCAGTGCAGGGGTGCCTGGGTGGCTCAGTCGGTTGAGTGTCTGATTCTTGTTTCAGCTCAGGTCCTGATCTTAGGTCCTGAGATCAAACCCCACGTCAGACTCCATGCTGCTTAATATTCCATGAAGACTGCTTAACATTCTTTCTCTTTCTCTCCCTTTGCCTCTCCTGCCCCAAGTAAATAAATAATATTAAAAAAAAAAAAGAAACAGTGCAAGAAGGACACTGTGACCCCTCTTTGTCCCATGAAAGCACGTAATAAATCTTCCCTGTGAATCTACCAATATTTTTTCATTGTGTTTTGTTCTAGTTTTTAAACAGACAATATTTTTTCAGAAAATATTATTAATCATTACTGATCTATTCATTGACTCCACATATGTATTTTAAATGTATCAGTTACATTTCGTATTCAGAGTTGAACAAAAGAAATATGATGCACGGCTTGTGAACTCTAGACACATGCAATGAATGTTAGTTTATTTTTATAAACGCTTTTTGAGTACCTATATTTGTCAAGCCATGTCAGGTCCTGAGACAGGTATTGTAGGTGAAATAGGGACCTACTTTTAAGAAGCAAATGATAGCAGCATAAATAAGTAATTTTTATAAAATATGACTCTTGGTGTGAATCTTGTGCTACAGAAATCCCAAGCAGAGCAACTATTCTGGACGATTAGAAGGCAGATGAGAAAATTTTGACTGCTGTACCCAAATAAGTATTTTTATTTATTTATTTTTTTAAAGATTTATTTATTTATTTTAGAAAGAGCGTACAGGCAGGGAGAGGGGCAGAGAGAGACAATACTCAAGCAGACTCCCTGCTGAGCGTGGAGCTGCCTGCTGGGCTCAGTCCCACAACCCTTAGATCATGACCTCAGCTGAAACCAAGAGTCTGCTGCTTAACCGTCTGAGCCACCCAGGCACCCCAAAAATCAGCATTTTTAGAGTGTTTTCTGTAAGTGGGAAAGTCCCCAGAATAAGTTGAAGCAATACACTATGCCCCTTATCCCATGTTCTCCACTAAGAAAATTTGCAGCTTATTCCAGGAAAATCTTTGGGTGCGAAATCGGAAGAAAGATAATACTGATGGTGAAAATCACCAGCTCTTCTCCCCAGTATTCTTCATATATTTTTTCTATATTTTCTGCACTGTGAATATAGTCATCGAGCCTGTGGTTGATCAGAACTGTTCCTATTCTGATTAACAGCCAAGCAAGACAGTCCACTAACCTGTTCATGAGATTCTTGTGCTATTACATCATACCAGTCACTGCTATTTTAAATGTCCTTTCGGGATCATCCTTGGGCTGAAATTTGTTATTAAAAGTTTCCTAAGTGAGTTCAAATAGTTCAACCAAAAATGTAGTCCTGAATCTATTTTTCTTCTAAGTTACCTGCATCCACTTTGCTTATTATAGCTCACCAGAGGTTCTGGAAGGGATCAGAGGAAAGTATGAATACACCTAATGATAAAATTCCAAGAAGTTTGAATATAAATATTGCCATTATTAATTTTCCAGGGGTAAATTAAATCACCAAAATTAAATCCTTTGTAAGTTAAAATCCAAAGGAATTAAAGGAAAAAAACGCATTTTCTCCCGTACTAATTCTATTCAGTCTCTATTAGAGGAATTTTCATTCAAAAGTCTGTTTACAGGTGGGATTCTTGCAACAGGTTAAGATTGGATCATTTTCACTCTATTTAAGAGTGAAGTTACTTCAGGACCTTAGGGTCTGAATTAGTCAATGATTCTGTATTTCTTGTGCCCCACTTTTAAGGAGTTCTATGAATTAATAAGTTGTATGAAGTTATCATGATACCCGCCCAATACAAAATTAGAAATCAAGCCAAACTCTAAGTCTAGGATAGTTATGCCAAATAAATATTATTTTCTCAGGATGCACTATTGAGTCTAATAGAAGGACATTTGCCAAAGACCATAAAACTAATCGTTCATATATAGAGAAGATGAGATAGGCTGAAACAATAAGCTTGGTTTCAGTCTACCATTAAAAAATTAATCTATGACAGCTGCCCAGAGAGTAAGACCTCTGAACTTAAAATAAATTAGGGGACATCTCTCAGCATGAACTTAAAATAAATTAGGGGACATCTCTCAGCATGATATTAATGGGGACAACTTGCTTTTACCAAATTGGGGCAGGTCCTCACTTTTTTGTCTTTTTACTATTTTCTCACAGGGAATGGAAATTGAGATATTCCCGCTACTTGCCAAATCATGAAATTTAAAACATTTGTAGCCTCAGTCTTACAAGAGGAGTCTTTTCTAATTTTTCTGATAATTCAAAACCTCTTTATTTCTATTTCACCTTTGAGACCTATGTTTCTTAAAACACCCTGGGAAACTGTGTGTGCACACAGTGCCCTTTGTTATGAGCAAATGCTTTTAATCCAGAGCCAATGTGACTGCTACAGTGGACCCTTAACACTTCCAAGGGAAGATTATTCCTTAATTTTCCAATAGGTTCTTATGAAGAATCCCCCTCAGAAGACTATTGACCCACTGGCTGTGAAGAACCCAAAGCACTGACATATGATCCTCAATATACCTCAGTTATTAGTACCTCCAGTCTCAAGAGGGAGGTTGTTGTTTTTTGCCTGCTTAAGCTTACAGCAATGGGTTATATCTCCTGGGTCCCATGGGCTTCTATATTTCCTTTTGTTTATGCATATACTTGAGCTGAGAATTGAATAGTTTAGCCTAATTCTTCAATTAATCCTGCTCTTAAATTGGTCCCTTGTCCTGTCTACTTGACAGGAAAATTGAGTTCAAGAAAGAAAAAAATACATCCTAGTGTCGAATGTCCTAAAAAGCCAGTATAAGTAGATGAGAAAACTCAATTGTCCATGGAAAACAGATGAAGCCCAGCATTTCACCTAGTCCTTCTTTTGATTCCCAATGACATTGTTTTTTTAAGGATTTAATCGCCTAGGGAAAAATGACAGGTGTAACAAATAATAACAAACATGAAGGAAGTATTTAGAATGAAAAGATGATAATCCTTGAATATCATAATTTTGCCTTAGCTGTAAGTAAAGAAAGGTAATTGTGTATGCTATTTGACACATGATACATATAAAAAAAAATACTGGGGAGAAAGAGAATGCTGATTGGTACAAGTAGTTTTGAAAATGCAAAGCCTACACTGTATTTTGCAATCTATAAAAAAGGTGAATTTAAAAAAAATATGAGCTCGAGTACTACTAAGATATTAAAATACAGCATTAGTTAAAGGTCACTTATGTTGTCTTCAATGTATTCTGCAGTTTGTCACCTTAAAAGTGAGTTTATGGCTTGCTTGTTTTGTCTTTCCTATGAAATTCTGCTTTTTAAAGTTTATGGTGATAGCCTAAAATACACAACTCTTTAGCTCAAGACTATACTTACAGGAAAGCGATTTTACATGTTTTTGAGCAAAATGCACTTATTAAAAAATACCACTGACATCTTATGGGAAATTTCATTAAATCTGAAACATAAGGCACTGTATATTATAACTAGTTTTATTATATTCATTTATGTATATTTTCATATGCATATATACAAATATATATGTTTGCATACAGACTCATTACACACATATAGACAAACATGTATTTTGTATACTGTCCAATTAGTCCAGGAAATGTTTTGCCTTTTCCTTTTTTTACTGAATGTCCGGATCACTGGCGATACATGAAATCTTTCACCTATTGATTATACTATATATATTATTTTACATGTATACTATATATATACACACATATATATACTATTATACTATATACAATATATAGTATAGTACAAACTATATATAGCCTTTAAGATCTTATTTTTATATAGTTAATGTTGAAATTAATATTAATATCATTAATCCTTGAATTAGTTATAATTTTTCTTTCATTATCTTTTTTGAATCCACACTGTTTCTTATCTAGGACCTCTACTAATTAGAAAAGCATGTTTCATAGGAGTAGCAATCAAATACAACCATTGAGAGCACACTGTATCTGGCAGTCTTTTTAGTGCTTTATATGAATTATCTCATTTGTCCTCCTTACCGTGTCAGGAGGTAGGCACAGTTATTCCCATTTTGCAAGTGAGAACTCTGAGCACTGAGAGATTAAGTAAGTGAACAAAAAGTCCCTCAGCAAGTGAAATCCAGAATTTGAATTTGGATGATCTACCTGCAGACCTGATGCTCACAGATATGCTCATTGTGTGAGCATATGAAAGTATCGCAGGAATACACAGGATAGCGCATAATCATTTATAATTTGCTTTCACATTCAGGAAATTGTGTTCTAGGGCCCAGACTGACAGCAAATCTCTGTATCTGCTGAGTCCTTTCTAGAGATGGGCAGAGTTCAAGCAAGTGAATTGCATCTAAGATTCAATGACTTCTCTAAAAAGGGGGATATTCTCCCAGTGTAGTTTATTTATGAGATTTGAAATTAAACTATGTAAAACACTTGATACAATTTCAAACTCTATATATTATGAGTTGTTATTAATAACAATGAAATGCCTAAAATAAAAAATAATAGTTTTCTTTGATATATGACATCTGTTTCTTCTAATTAGCTTAATAATACACTTGCTGTTTTCTTCTTAAATACATTTACTTTTAAGATCTAGGAAAATAAATGTGAAAACAGAAACTTAACGACTTTGTATGCATTGACCAAAAATAATAAAATACCTTGGAATAAACTTAGCTAAGGAAGTAAAAAACCTGCACTCTGAAAACTACAAAACATTGATAAAAGAAATTGAAGATGGCACAAAAAAATGGAAAGATACTCCATGATCATGAATTAAAACAATAAATATTGTTAAAATGTCCACACTATCCAAAGCAATCTACAGATTTAACGTAATCCCTATAAAAATATCAATAGCATTTTTTCACAGTATTATGACAAATAATCCTAAAAGCTATATGGAACCACAAAAGACCCTTAATAGTCTAATATTGAAAAAGAAGAACAAAACTGGAGGTATCACAATCCCAGACTTCAAGATATACTACAAAGCTGTAGTAATAGAACAGTATGGTACTGGCACAAAATAGACACATAGATCAATAGAACAGAATAGACAGCCCAGAAATAATCCATGATTATATGGTCAATTAATCTTCTACAAAGGAGGCAAGAATACACAGTGGGGAAAAAGACAGTCACTTTAACAAATGGTGTTGGGAAAACTGGACAGCTACAAGCAAAAAATGAAACTGGACCACTTTCTTACACCAAAAACAAAAATAAGCTCAAAATGGATTAAGGACCTAAATGTGAGACTGGAAACCATGAAAATCATAGAAGAGAGCAGAGGCAGGAATCTCTCTGACATTGGCCATAGGACCATTTTTCTAGATATTTCTCCTGAGGCAAAGAAAACAAAAGCAAAAATAAACAAGTGGGACTACATCAAAATAGAAAGCTTCTGCACAGTAAAGGAAACAATTAACAAAACTAAAAGACAACCTACTAAATGGGAGAAGATATCTGCAAATGAAATATTTGATAAAGGGTTAGTATCAAAAATATATAAAGAATGCATACAGCTCAACACCAAAAATGTAAATAATTCAATTAAAAATGGGCAGAAGACATGAACAGACATTTCTCCAAAGAAGACATATAGATGGTCAACAGACAGATGAAAAGATGAGTCTCAAGTCACTCATCATCAGGGAAATGCAAATGAAAACCAATGAGATAACACCACATACCTGTCAGAATGGTTAACATTAACAAAACAAGAAACAACAGGTGTTCGTGAGGATGTGGAGAAAAAGTAACCCTAGTGCACTGTTGGTAGGAATGCAAACTGATGCAGCCACTGTGGAAGACAGTATGGAGGTTCCTCAAAAAATTAAAAATAGAATTCCCATATGATCTGGTAATTCCACTACTGGGTATTTATTTACCCAAAGGATACAAAAACACTAATTCAAAAAGATATCTGCATCTCTATGTTTGTTACAGCATTATTTACAAGAGCCAACTATGGAAACAGCCCAACTGTCTATCAACACATGAATGGATATAGAAGAGGTGGTATGCAATGGAATATTATTCAGCCATAAAAAAGAATGAAATCTTGCTTTTTGCAACATGGATAGATCTAGAGAGTATAATGCTAAATGAAATAAGTCATTCACAGAAAGACAACTACCATATGATTTCACACATATGGGGAATTTAAGAAACAAGACAAATGAACAACAACAACAACAAAAAGACACAAACCAAAAAAATCAGACTCTTAACTGTAGAGAACCAACAGATGGTTACCAGAGGGAAGGTGGGTAGGGGGATGGGTTAAATAGGTGAAGAGGATTAAGAATTCACTTATCTTGATGAGCACAGAGTAATGTATAGAATTGTTAAATCACTATATTTCATACCTGAAACTAATACAATACTGTATGTTAACTATACTGCAATTAAAAAAAAATTTGTATGTATTGATTATTTACAAGACAAATTCAAAACATTAAAAAAATGAATATTAAATGATTAGTCAAAAGAGATTTCATTGTTTTTGTTAGGCCCTAATTAAATAATTGATCATATTTATAAAATGATAAGTAAGACATTCTTTAAAGCAGACTTTCTTTAAAATAAAGGTTTTCAAACAAAACTCAAACAGTTTTCTAGCCCTGATGAAACTAAATAGGGCTACATACTAGCTCCTCTGGGTTCTTGGCTCTTTCCTGGTAACTATCCTTGAATTCATGGAATTAAGGGAAAAAAAAATTGCCTTAAATTATCTCTGTAGATGTGACCTGGGCTGCTTGTTGGAAAACTGACCTTCCCCCGCCCCCCCTTTTTTTAGAGAGAGGGATTGAACGTGGGGTGGGGGATAGAGGGAAAGGGAGATAGAGAATCTAAAGCAGGCCCCACACCAAGTGCAGAGCCTTACATGGGGACCAATCTCACAACCCTGAGATCATGACCTGAGCCAAAATCAAGAGTCAGACCCTTAACCGACTGAGCCACCCAGGCACCACCTTTCTTCCCTCTTTGAAACTCCAAATGATTGCCAGTGTTGGCCTCCAATCATTCATTATATTTATTGACTTATACAGCCTGAGAAATGAGCTTCCTTTAGTTCCTAAATGAAATAATACTAAGTGCAAGAATGAAAAGTTTATACAGAACTATGTATAAAGTTTTGAAGAATATATTATGCATTCATCTCATCATCTGATTTATAATGACCGCTGCAAATTAACTGAGGTAGAAAATAATCTGCTTCATGTTGTCATGCTGTAGGAGTAACAGTTTAAGTCCATCTTTTTTCTCTAAATTAAGAAAAAAAAACAAACATAGGGAAAAAGGTGAATAGTTTTAGACTATTGCTTGGCCATAGATATTTCAGGGCACTTTGATACAGATGTGTGCTCTGTGCTAGAAATTGTACACTATATCCACAGATTAATACTTCATTATAGTTCTAGACCTTAACGATCTCACCTCAACTGAAATATCTTGCCTGTCTAAACCAAGTCTAGCAGTATAACCTGAGCTAAATTACTTGAAATCACTTGACTACTTGATAGATTGTCTTCAGAAATGAGAAATCCTTTGTACTACAAATGTCAGTTAATTTTTAATGTCATTACACTTATATTCCTTCTGCTAATACAGTAAGAATGAATATCCCTTAGCTAAGGCATTTCAGTAACTTTGAAGAAGGTTAAAGCAAGACGAATTTGAAACTTAGAGTAGATTGAGAATATATTGACACTTAGAAGGAAAAAAAAGAACCATAAATATAATGTGACATTTAATGTGACTATCACCGCTTGCCAACTAATCATGTTCTCTGATCTGTATAGTATTTTGCTCACAAATAAAATACTAAGTAGTATTTATCAAACTAGGATATGGATTGGAATCACCTGGAGAGCTTTAAAAGAAAAATAAATAAACTAATGCTTGGGTCCCAATATTAAACATTCTAATTTAGTTCTTGTGATGTGTCATTTTAAATCTCATGAAGTTTATAATTTAAGTGATTCTAATTCACAGTACTCTAAAGGAACCCCTAACACACATGTGCTATTATATACAATATATATATTAATCTACAGTATTTTTATTATATCATTTAATAGAAGAGTAAAATATATCAAGAAAATATACTAAGAGCAAGGATTTAATATCAAAGTTGCCCAAGACCAAAACTTATAATTGGTTTTGGTGCTATCTATGTTTTTTCCCCAATTCTTGACTCAAATTTATCAATCAACTCTGAAAATTCCAAAACTATTATACTTCCCATATCACATATTACATTCCATCTTATGTTTTAGCTATTTGTATCCTTATGTAATCTCCTACTATACTATAAAAGACTTAAGGACAGGTGAGGGATTGCATTGTTTTGGTGTTGCTATTTTATTTTGTTTTTTTTACACTTTCTTACCTTTAGCACCTATGCAATTACATGCCATGTATTAGGTTCTGAATAAAATGTGTTGAATTAATCCTCAGTAGATTCTCTGAAGTCCTTGTCATTAATACTAACCCCATACATTGTTGTATGTGCTATGTCTCAGGCACACTGCAGTTAATTAAGGACATGTTAGCCTGCTATTGATTGTGAGCTCCTCAAAAGTGAATACTTTAAAAAAATACCTTATAAAAATTATCCATATGGCCAGTATATATCTGCAGCAAATAGGTAATAATTTATATTTAGAAGTGGTTGATAGTGGGGAAGGGTGAATTCAAGGATTTTCTTAGATCATCACCATCTGTCAATGTAATCAGTTTTGAAGACACTGGTAAAGATGGCAGAGATGAAGTTATATGTAATTGCAAGATATTTTTAATTACATTATTTATAAACTTTATCATTTAATTAATGCATCTGTAAAATTCCATAAATAATATTTAGTCAAATCCCAAATAAATATTGAATTACATTGTGAAACTTTCATCTGCTCTCAATAAATGTATATCCCTCATTGCTGAATGATAAGTAACTATGGAATCACAGCCATTTTCTTCCTCAAAATTCTACTAAGGCAAGACAAGTTACATCTTGAGTGTATAAAAGTGAATATTCATATATATTGAGATAAAAGAGGAAATGCCCGGTGGACTGAAATAATACAATATGCTCACGAAAAAACTTGAGAACAATTTATCAAATAATCATTTCTTATGGTTTGAATTCTTTAGATACTTACATTGAATTTATTTCATTTCATGGTCTAATGACAAAGCCTTTGCATTTCTTGCTGTTGTCTGCTGATTTCAGCCTCAATAAGTTTTCTGTTTAAACACACTATGAATTGATAAACACTCTTTTCTGATCGTGCTAAACATATTGAGTCATCAAAATGAATGCTTCTTTTTCGTGATGGCACTTAGAAAACAAACACCAAAAGCATCTTGGAACATCCACTTTTCACACTTTCTGCTGAATTGTTTTAACCTTTTGGTTAATAATATATTCTTAAAAACACAAAAATAATCCTTATTCTTGTCTTTTCTACATCTGTAGTTCTTCCTTATTGTCTTCACCCATTAGAAGATAAAATAGAAATGTTTGAGTTGATCTTAAATATACAGAAGGGTTACTATGACATATATAATACACTCCTGCTTAAAATAAAATAAATTATATATTTTATGATTTTTTTCTTTGACATAATGTCTTCTCTGTTAACAATTTATACATAAAATATCCATTCACTTTACACACGAAGTACTATAAAGAGACTTCATTTTTGCAGAGTTGTGGTATATATGGATTTCAGCTCTCATAATTTAGTTGATTAATACTAGTCAGCTAACACACAGCTCAAATTCCACTCTTTAGACTTCCCTCTTTTTCCTAGTGTGCTAACATCATCATCATCTTCATTATCAATGAGTATTGAGTTGTAGCTAACATATTTTTGCCATCTTTGAGAAGATTATGTGCTTCTCATCTTTAGTCTGTTAATGATGTGAATTTTATTTATTGATATTTAAATGTTAAACCCAGCTTGCTTTCTTGGAATAAACTTAATTTCATGGTGATGTATTATCCTTGTTTGTATATCACTGCATTTGATTGCTAATATTTCAAGAATTTTCATCTGTGTTCATGAAACAGCTTTTTTTTTTTTTTCATGAAACAGCTTTTAATATGCCTTTCTTTTAATCTATAAAGGATATGTTATCCCCATAAAATGAGTAAGGAATTCATTCTTTCTTCATTATTTGGTATAATGAATGGCTTATAATACTCTAGGGGTTGTCAATTTTATCTAAGTATAATATTGTTCAAATATTCATTATTATATCTATTATTACCGATTTGTAATATATCTAGGATCCATTGTGATGACACTTTACTCCCAGTACTATTAATGGGTGCTTTCTTTCTTCTTTCTTTCTCAATCATGCTGGAAGATCAAGCATCTTATTAGTCTTTTAAGTACAAATTTTTAATTTTTTTCATTGCTCTATTGTTTGTTAATTTTATAATTCATTAATTTTTATCTTTTCACTTTCTATCACTTACATAGCATTAATTTGTGAGACATTTCTATCTTTTTGAGATACTTAAATAATTGATTTCAGCATTTCTTTTTATAATAGAAATATTTAGGTTTCAAAAATGTCTGCAAGTATGGCTTTAGCTGAATCCCAGAAGTTTTAATATGTCATTGTTACTGGTAAAATGTTTATAAATTTCAATTGTGATTTCCATTTTGACCCTGTGGTGACTTTAAAGTGTATAGCTGAATTTCCAAAGATCTTAGCATTTACTAATATTTATTATTATTGTTATTTATTTCTGACAATTCTACTGAGACTGGAGAATATAATCTGAATAACTTTTTAAACTTTTTAAGACTGTTGAGCTTATACTATTATGAGTCTGTTTCTCTCTCTTTTTTGTTGTTTTTTTGGTTCATTTATTTTGTTTTTTAGATTTCACATGCAAGTAAAATCATATGGTGTTTGTCTTTCTCTGGTGAGTATTTTGCAATGTATGTAATTGTTGAATCACTGTGTTGTATGCCTGAAACTAATTTATGTGTCAACTATACTTCAATTAAAAAATTAAAAAAAAACATTAAAAAATGCTATTGGGATCCAAAGAACCACGCTATGGCCCAGCAATTGCACTACTAGGTATTTACTCAAAGGATACAAAAATACTAATTTGAAGGGATACACACACCCTAATGTTTATAGAAACCTTATCAACAATAGCCAAATTATGGAAAGAACCCAAATGTCCACTAACTGATGAATGCATAAAAAAGATGTGGGGTGTGTGTATATATATATGTGTGTGTGCGTGTGTGTATATATATATATATATATGAATGCATAAAAAATATTTTATTTATATATAAATAAAATATATACACATTATTCAGCCATCAAAAAGAATGAAATCTTGCCATTTGCAACAGCATGGTTGGAGCTAGAGAGTATAATGCTAAGCAAAATAAGTCAGTCAGAGAAAGACAAATAACATATGATTTCACATATGTAGAATTTAAGGAACAGCACAGATGAACATAGGGGAAAGGAAAAAAAAAAAGAGAGAGAGAGGCAAACCAGGAAACAGACTCTTAACTACAGAGAACAAACTGAGGATTGCTAAAGGGGAGGTGGCAGGGGGATCGGTTAAATAGGTGATGGGTACTAAAGAGGGCACTTGCTGAGATGAGTACTGGGTGTTGAATGTAAGTGTTGAATCACTAAATTCTACACCTGAAACTAATATTACACTGTATGTTAACTAACTGGAATTTAAATAAAAACTTAAGAAAAGAAAAAAAGAGAAAGCTGAAATGTGCTTTCAGAATTAGTAATGGGAGAATTTTCAGTGACTAGCAAGCACCATTTTAATAGCAACACCATGTACTGTGGAATAAATAGTACATATGTGTAGAGATGGCAGGTGCAAAAATACTGTTTTGAAATGTCTTGGCAAAAGAGAATAAGTGGGAACCTGAGGGATTTTAGAAGTCATAGTTCTGGTAAAATTGCATATTTGATGTTAAAATCAGCTAGGATTGGTCAGGTGTGTATCTGCAGTAAGTTAAGAAGATGTCAGAAATCAAGAGGCTAAGAGCATAGCGCTGCCAGATGATATCAACCTTAATTTAGAAATGGTTTTACAAGAAGGTGAACAAGTAATGATCTGTATGCGCCACAGGGATGGAGCAAAAACGGCATTGATCTGAACTCCGAACTGTGACATGCAGGTTGTGAGGAAAATAAACCACCTCCCTTGTGAAGGAAGCAAGGGAACAGCTATCTTCAGGAGTTTTTCTTTTTCTTTCTTTCTTTTTCCTCATGAGTTTCAATCAACTACACTGGGTACGGAATGGTGATGGGTATTAAAGAGGGTGCTTGTGATGAGCACTGGGTGTTACATGTAACTGATGAATCACTAACTTCTACTCTTGAAACTAATATTACACTACATAATATTATACTACATGTTAACTAACTGGAATTTAAATAAACACTTGAAACAAGCAAACAAAAAAATCACAGTTAAGAGCAGAGATATGATGCCAAAAAATCCCATAATTATGAACTTTCCCAATTTTGCCCCTTTCATATCCCAAATTCTCTCACATATAAATGGAGAAGATAAAAGCAGCCAATTTCTTGGTTGTGGAGTTTCATGTCTAATAGTGTTTGAACAGCACCTGGCACACAGAATGTGTTATATACGTGTTAGCTATTATCGAGTATGTTTGTTGGGGACATTTAGCAAATTACCATGAAACACATGGTGATTAAAAAGAAACAGCCATTGTCTCTTTACCCGGAAGATACATATCATTTTATGCAATGAATATGAGAAGACATGTATTAGAAAGAAATATTAATTAAGAGACTAATTTTTTCCAAACTTCTTTTATTAACAATTAGAAGTTTAGAAACAGATTGAAACAAGCATTAATTGTATATGAATGCTCAACTCTAACCAGGAGGAAGAAATTTCCCATATGATTCAGAATTACAACAAAAGAGTTGCCATTAACAGAAAATTAAAATTTAAGATTATGAAAAGTGGAGGTTAGGGTGCCAACATATGAATTTGGGGGGGGGGAAGCACAAACATATGGTCCATAACAGGATGGGAATACAAAATGAATAAGAAAGGTTTATGTATTTGTGAAGCAACCATTGTAGGGCTTGACTAATTAGCTATCAAGAAAGATAATGCACAGAGGTAATAATAGCAATAATTTAACCAAGTAAAGATCATCAGCACTAATAATGGAACGACAAATAAGTGAATTTTCACAAAATGAATGATTAAAATTGGCCTGTATGTGAATAATATAGTATTTTAAATATCTAGAGTTCTTTAAATATCTGGAGTTCTTTAAGAGAATATAAATAATAATAAAAATTACACCTGAAAGTTTCTTAGCATTAAACACTTCTGTATTATTAAATGAACTTAACTGCATACATAAAATTTTTCCTTAAATGACTTTCCCAAAAAACTAAGTGACCTTGTGTGACTTTGCAATACTTTCTTGTGCCTCACAGTAAATGGAAGCCTGAGAGAGCAGATGGTGTAAACATATCAGCTGTTAACCAGGCATATCCTTGTCTCACCTGGACTATTTCCTCTCCCCCCACAGTACAATGCTCTCTGGTGTCTAGCCTTGCTGTCACATATCTCCCTTTTGAGTGCTTTGTCCTCTACTTATAACAACGGTATATTTACAAAACACTTTCTTGGTTAGACGTTTATTTCCACATATAATATTCAGCAGTCTTCCAAAAAGCTGAGACCTTTGTGCAAATAGTATAACATCAGTAAAATAAAAAAAATATTTTATGTATGATTGCATGTGTGTAAAATTTCCCAGAATTAACAGAAGGTATTTTTTGGTCTCTATTTTCTGACCAAGGATTATTTGTGAACAGATAGTAACGTGACATTTTACTGCAATCACAGAAAGATGGAAAACTATTTTAATTTAGACATCTTCATGTTCTTATGCACATCTACAAGTATTTGTAAGAAATAATAAAAGTACTGTAGTAATTATGAGAATAAATTAAAAATGATGTTATGCACAAACTAGAAAGAAAAAGTGCTCCACCTCCACTGAAGAAAACAAAATAAAAACACTGTGTTTTGGAAAGTGAGGACAGTGTCTCCACTAAGAAATAAAAATGGATTATTGGTTTGGGCTTATCAATTAAATGATCCACTAGGTCATGGGTCTCTCACCAAACATTAATGAATTTACTCAAAGAATATTCATTGGATATACTGTAAGTGCTAGATATTAAAGTAAACACTAGAGATACAATAATGAATAGAACCATAGCACCAGAATAAGCAGCAACAACAGACCATAATTAGAGAACAAACTTAGTAATTATAATGTATATATATATGTGTGTATATATATATACATTTATATATATATGTGTGTGTGTATATATATATATATATTTTCACTTTAAAAAAGAAGTATTGGTTGTTATATAATTTTAGCAATAAGAGACCTGTTCTGGTTTATAGTGGTCGAAGGCAGGTTATCTTTGTAAGAAACATACAGTTATAAAATTGAAGGAATGGAAAGAATAATCAGCAACAAAGTCAATAAATGAACGTTTTCCAGGCAGACATGACAACATATATGAGGGTAATACATGAGGAGCCTGAGTGTACATTTTGAAAAAAAAATGGCAAAAATATCTGACCATGATGAAGGAAGAGTGAAGGGACTTAAGGCTGGAACTATAAACGTGAGCCAAATGCTGTAAGACATTATAAATAAAATGAGGTTTATTCTAAGAATAGTGGAGCACTGAAAAGATTTTAGACAGAAAAGTGATGTGCTCAGATTCTTCTAGTTACTTAATTTTGTTTTCTTTGAAAACTTTTTATTATATACAATGTCAAACAAGCAAAAGCTGAAAAAATTGCAACTCTCCATCAATAGATAATAGATACATAGTTCTTCAGAAGAAAAATAATATAGGTCAGAAATTGTGATCTACCTCAATAGGAAGAGCACTGAAAAAGGAATACATTAAGGTAAAATAAAATATTTTATTATTCTTATTGACTTAAAAGATAACTGTAACGTAATTAACTTGAGGGGTGCCTGGGTGGCTCACTGGGTTGTGTCTGACTCTTGGTTTCGGCTTGGGTCATGATCTCATGTTCCCAGGATCAACCCCGTGTCAGGCTCTACACTCAGTACCATCTGCTTCAGATTCTCTCTCTCTCTCTCTCAAACAAATAAATAGAGTCTTTAAAACAATATAGTAATTAACTTGATAACTAAATTAATAATTAACTTTAAAGTAAGATAAAGTAATTATAGTAATAATATAGTAATATAGTAATAATAGTATTGGGTAATCAGAGTATATGGATAAGTGAAGTGAATGAGAGCAACGCCATTAGGGATGGAAGAGAGGAATTGGAAATAGGTTGTTATAATGGATCTGCCCTACCCATGAAGTGGTACAGTATTATGTGGAGGTGGACTTAGATTAGTTGTAGATGTAGGGTACCACCGAAAATAAAAAAACAAAAAAGAAGCATACTTTTTATGCTAACAGGGGAGATAAAATAGAATCATATAAAATGCTCAATCAAAATCAAAGAAGGCAAAAAAGAGAGGAAGAAAAAAGAAACCAAGAAGGAGTCCAATCAATAGAAAGCTGTTACAAACATGGTAAATATTAATACAACAAATCAGTAATTGCTTTATTTGTGAACAGTCTAAACATAGCAGTTAAGATGGAAACTGTCAAAACTGAGTAAGCAAATAAGATAAAAGTGTATTTTATCTAGAAAAACGCACTTTAAGTATAAAAACTCTAACAGGTTAAAAGTAAATGGACAGAGAAAGATATCCCATGATAACATTAATAAAAGGAAGCTAGAATACACTAATTACAGAGCAAGAAGACTTCAGAACAAGGAAGGTTATTGGGTAAAAAGAAGAACATTACATAATGATAAATGGCAAGTCTCCAAGAATTCCTAACAATCATTAACATGGATACACCTAACAACTGAGTGTCAAAACAGGCAAAAACTGAAAGACCTGCAATTGAATAATAGACAAATCCATTATGATGGTTGGAAACTTCCAGACTTGTTCTTCATTAATTTGTAAGTGAGGATGCAAAAATTAGAAAGGATTTCATTTCCTATGTAGTAATATCAACTAATTAGATCTGAAAGGCTTTTTTGAATACTTCATTAAACAACAACATAATGCACAGCCTTCTTTAGCTCACATGGGACTTCCTCTCACAACATATCCTGGGAAATAAAACACACTTTATCAAAGCTATATCAAATTTAAAATAATAGAATTCTTACAAAGTGTGCTCTCTGACCACTATAAAATTAAACTGGAAATCAAATAAATGTACGCTGAAATATCCCCAAATATTTGGAAATTGAACACCACACTTTTAAATAATGTATGGACCAAAGAAGTCTCAAGAGAAATTAAACACTTTGAACTAAATTAAGATGAAAATGTAACATCAAAATTTGTGAAATGAAAAGAAAGTGGTGCTTACAGGAAAATTTACACCATTACATGCATATGTTAGAAAAGATGAAAGACCTGAATTGAATAACATAAACTCCCATCATAGGCGACAAAAGAAAGAAGAGAAATTTAAGTCTAAAACAAACAGAAGCAAAGAAATACTAAAAATCAGAGCAGAAATCAATAAAATTGAAAACAGGAACACCATTATAAATTCATCAAAAACAAAAGCTTGTGTTTTAAGATAAATAATGAACTGATAAACCTCCAGTGAGGGTAACCATGAAAATAATAGAGAAAATGCAAAATAGTAATATCAGAAATGGGAGATGCCATCAATACTTATTGCATGTATATTAAAAATGAAATAAAAGAAAATTATGAACAATTCCTTGAAAGACACAAACAACTAAATATCATACAAGTTGAAAAAATAATCTGAATAGACCTATATCTGATAAGTAAGAGTCAATACATAATATCCTTCATGTAATAAAAAAAGGGGATATCTGAACAGGCATTTATCTAAAAAAGCTTAAAAAAGGAAAACACAAGAAACCAGTATTTTGGTATACAAACGCTCATATTATTTTATTTGTAACAGTCAAAAAATGAAATAACCCAAAATGTGCATCGATAGGTGAATAAATTATCAATGCAAATGGTGGGTATTTCAACATGGATGGAACTGGAAGGGATTATGCTTAGTGAAATAAGTCAAGCAGAGAAAGACAATTATCATATGGTTTCACTCATATGTGGAACATAAGGAATAGCACGGAGGACCACAGGGGAAAGGAGGGAAAACTGAAGAGAGGGAAATCAGAGAGGGAGACAAACCATGAGGGACTTTGGACTCCAGGAAACAAACTGAGGGTTTCAGAAGAGAGGGGGGAAGGGGTAGCTGGGTCATGGGTATTAAGGAGGATGTGTGTTGTGATAAGCACTGGGTGTTATACACAACTAATGAATCATTGAACACTCCATCAAAAACTAATGATGCACTCACTATATGTTGGCTAACTGAACATAATAAAATAAATAAATAAATAAATAAAATTATATATCCTAAAAAAATAGGTGAATAAATTGTAATATATACATATAATGGAATATCACTCAATGAAACTACCAAAGTACCTATACATTAAAAAACATAGTTATGCTGAATGGTAGAACTCAGACATAGGAACTCCTATGTTCACTGCTGTATTATTTATAATAGTCAAGATATGGAAACAACCTAAATGCCCATCTATGGGTAAATGGACAAAAAAGATGTGGTATACACATACACTGTGGAATACTACTCAGCTATAAAGAGGAATGAAATCTTGCCATTTTTAACAACCTGGATGGACCTTGAAAGCATTATGCCAATGAAGTAAACCAGACAGAAAAAGACAAATACTATATGGTTTCACTTAAATCCTGAATCTAAAAAAACAAAAGAAGTAAACAGACAAAACAAAACATAACTCCTAGATACAGAGAACAGATTGGTAATTGCTGCCTCGAAGGGAGGGGTTGGGGATGGGCAAATGGGTGAAGGAGATCAAGAGATACAAAATTTCAGTTATAAAATAAGTCATGGGGATGTGATGTGCATCAAGGGAACTATAATCAATAATATTTGATTTGAGAATTTGCAAATTCCTAAGAAAGTAAATCTTAAAAGTTCTCATCAAAAGAAAATGAAATGTTAACTTTGTATGGTGACAGATGGTAAATAAACTTAATGTGATCTTTCCACAATGTATATAAGTGTTGAATTATTACACTGTACACTTGAAATTAATGTAATGTAGCTCTCAGTTGTATTTCAATAAAAAATACTCCAACAAAAGCACATATTTCATTATTCTATGTACATAAAGTTTTAAATAATACAAGCTTATACATAATGACAGAAAGATCAGTAATTGCTTTAACATAAGACAACTGGATGAGATGTGGGGGAAGACTACAAAGGGGCAAAAGGAAACTTTTTGGAGTGATGGATATATTCATTACTTTGATTGTGGAGGTGGTGTCATCAAGGCATATTTATGTCAAAACCCATCATACTATTCACTTCAAACATGTGCTATTTATTTTTCAACAATTATACCTCAATAGAGTTGAAAAGTAGCAAAATAAAAAGCTAACTCCTTCACCATTTACTCATGATGCAACATTTTTAAAGGGCCCCATGAAAAAAAATTTTAATATAGTAATGTTAAGGTTTATGAAACCACAGAATAAATCAATATCAGCAAATGCAAGTTCTCTCTCAATAAAAATCATGCTTGACTCTTGTGGGGGGGGCATAGTAATAGGTAATGTATCAAGTGTTTGGTGAAAATTGTCCTTCAATGAGTTCCATCTACATGATTCAATAAGTCTTTCAGTCCCTCAATAAGGTCAACTACAAAAGGCCCTGCATCAAGCTAGAGTAAGTGACATGAATGGGACTAAGGCATCATCCCTGCTTTCAAGGAGGTCCATGATTAACAGACATGGAGATAAATCTTAGCACACTGCAGTAGGTGCCATGGCAGAGGTGTGATCAAGAACAGCCATGATTAAGTACTTCGGAGGAGAGTACCATTAGCTTCTTGATATGTTTAAATGATGCTTGCTGGAAAAGGTGACACTGATGTTGGAACTTGGAAAGTTGGGATTAGAGTTCTCTGTGGTGGGGTATTTGGTAGTGATTCTAAACACACGCAATACAATATGAAAACAAACACTAAAACATGAAATGTGTTGTTTAATGGAAGCTTTGCTTAGATGCTGCCACAATCAGTATCTTCTTTGCTAGGGAAAGTATAATTCCATTTGCGGAATGACAAGCACACCTGTGACATATATTATGTTTTCAATTAAATGTAAAGATAATTATTTTCAAATAGGATAGACATTAAAAACTTTGGATATGACTTGAACTTACAGTGTACACTATTCTATTTACTAATCATTGAAGTATGATAAAAAGTAAAGATGCCTAATTAGTTGCAAGGAAAAGTAGAATGGGGATACACTTTCTAATGAACATAGTCCTGTGTTCATAAGATTTAATTATTGTAACTAAATTCTCATTTTTACTTCTAGCTGCCATTATATTGTAGTCTGAACTACAGTGTAGTAAATACCCTGGTTTACACAAAAATTTAGATATTACTAACAGAGAAAATTTTTGTCAGTTAGTGCTGCTAAAGTACATGCTGCTCTGATCCCTGTTGTTTTATGATTTTTATAGCTTTACTTGTGCATAAGATTTCAGGGAATTATTTAATTGTATGAGAATAAGCAATGTTAAATTTTTTTCTTGATAAAACTTCATTTCATTCTAGTCAGTATTTAATATTATCAAGTATAACCAAAATAGCATGTATGGAAAAATATGTTTTGGTATGTGAAAGCAAAAAAGATATTATTTGAACTTCCATTTAAACTGTGTTAAAAATGAACTCTTAATATTTGTCTATAAAATATTTATCTTTACTACTAATCTTTATCCTTAGCGTATAACTCTGTCAACACTTCTGTGCAATTAAATAGCAGCATCTTCCATTATATACATTTCATTAGATTTGACTCAAAACCTCTGTACGATATCTGATGATGTTTTTGTTGCTATTTTTATTATTATTGGCATTCGTATTTATAAGAGAAATACTTTATGTATTAGGTATATTAAGGATAACTGTATATTTAATTATAGCAAGTATTAAGTAATTGAATTTATGCAAGGATGTACAATGACAAAACTTATTTCAGATAACCATATCTTGAATTGAGAATATCTTTGTGGTGATCACAGTTTGATCCTTTGTTATGCATGAATATTCAGTATTGTTTCCTCACACACTGAAAAATTAATTAATTACACTAAATATGTTGCTAAAGAAGTATTAGTGTTAAAAACACAATAGTATAGTATCTCTCATAGAGACTTTTGGTCTTATGTTTTCAACACTGCGTACAAAATAACTAAGAAAAAAATAAATAACCAAGCAGAGAATTAATGAAAAGGAATCAGGCTTTTTACTGACAAAAAAATGTTATTTATATGTGATGTGTTAATGTATATCTAATCTCTGCCTTAATAAAAGGTAGATTGTATGTTTAAGCCACAATATGAGACTAAATTTTGCCTATTGGATTTAAAAATACATTTTACTATTTACCTAGTTTAGGGAGACTATTTGTAAACAGTCACCCCATTTATATTATTGATAGGAACGAATGTTTTTTTAATCAATTAAGAAGATGAATTTTCCTTTATCTATCAAAAATTTTAATAGTTTTATGAGAAATTTCATTTCCAAGAATTTATCTTTCAGATCAATATACACACAAAGACTCATTTTTAAGGAAATGGCAAAACAAATTATGGCACATTCATAAAGGAATGGCTGTCTAATTATGTACCAATCTGAGAACCCAAAGTGTAATAATCCATTTTCATGCAGCAAAAATAAATATCTAATCTGATGAACACGTTATACTTTCTAATTCAAGATAACTTGCTTAATCCTAAGGATACATAAAATTTTTAAAACAAGATCACCTTGGTACACAATTATAAACTAATACAGAAGAATATTTAAAAAATAGTGTTGTATATAAAAAAGATGTTATACATGATGCAGAGTATGTTTTTCTATAAGAAAGAAAGAAGGGTATGTATATATAGTGGTACATGTGTGAAATACCTCTGTGTATGTATAAAATACCTTGCTATTATTTTGAAATGTTTCAATTGCATATGGCATGTATGCACACATTATACTAAGAACATGAAGAACTCAACACACTGCTGTAAAATGAATATATCTACACTCACCCATATCACAAAACAGGTATTATCAAAACCAAGCAACCCCCCAATGCCCATCTTCATAACTTACCTCACCTTCCTCCCCAAAGATAAGCATAATGTTAACTTAAAAAAAAAAACTGTGGAAAATTAAACACTACTTACAGATAAATAAGGATAAAAGAGACAGATTTCTGGTGATGGGTATTAAGGAGGGCACGTATTGCATGGTGCACTGGGTGTTGTACTCAAGTAATGAATCATGGAACTTTGCATCAAAAACTAAGGATGTACTGTATGGTGACTAACATAATATAATAAAAAAAATTATAAAAAAAAGTGACAAATTTCTTGCCAAAAGCTTTGCCATCTAAAAGTCAATGGAGTGACATCTTAGATGTGCCTGCTTTAAATATAATATATTGAAATCAATGTGGTAGGTATTCCTATGTATTGGTTACTATGGGCAAACACTTTTCATTCTAGAATAGCTACAGCTTAATGTGTTCCTACATATTGTCTTTTTATATGAATAAACCCATTTATTCATTTATTCATTTAAACACTCTACTATCAATGGACATTTTGATTGTTTTTGTTTTGGGTTTACTATTCATAAAGCTGATATGAATATTTTCATTCAAGTCCTACAAAGTTATTACATATTTAGGTACACTTCTGTGAATGTCCAGTTAAAAGTGAATTGGTGGATAGTGTGTGTATATATGTGACTTAAATACGGAATACTTTATGGAATGTTTCTTATGTGGTATCAAGTCCTGAACATAATAATTAATAAATTAATTAATAAATCTAAATATGTTTATAAATATGTGAAATCTATAAATAATATATAATAACGTATATATAAATATACATATAATACATGCATAGAATATGTTTAGTAAGCAAGTTGTTGAGACTTTGGTGCATGTACAGAGAAATATAAGCCTAAACCATAAAAAATGGTATAAGTCCAACACAATAATTCTTACACTGAGTGCCCAGTCAAAACAAGAAAATTTATTGCATTTATATACCAGAAGAAGGTAGAAATGATTTTTGATATAGATTTTATAGTATTATCCAAAAATTTTCGTCCTTAAGAGTTATCTAATAAAAGAGGTGAAAGGTTAAAAACATATAAAATATTTCCGTGAGAAAATAAATAATGTGGAAAAAATGTTTACCATGTTTATAGATTAGAGGACTCATTATTTTAATGTCAAATCTCTCCATATTTTTCCACCTTTTTCAATACAAATCATTTAAAAATTTTAGTTTTTTAAATATATTCACAAGTTGAAACAAATATATAGATATATCTATATCTATCTATCATCTATCTATCTATCTTGCAAAAGGTCAGTATTAGCTAGCACAATCTTTAATAAAAGCCACAGAATTTTAAAAATCATTCGTCCCATTAAAATAGGCATGGAGAAAGAAAATCAGTAATAAAGAAAGAATGTTAACAGCAGCCAGAGGCAAATGACACATTACTTACAGATAAATTAGTAAAAAGTGATAGATTTTTTTGGCAAAAGTTGTGCAAGTGAAAGGTCGATGTAGTGTTATCTTTGAAGTAGTCAGGGATATCTTAGCTGGCTAGAATTCAATAAGCTCTCAAATGTCATTCCAAAATGAAGATGAAATGGAGACCTTCTCAGGAAAAAAAAAAAAAAAAAAAAGCTGAGAGTATTCATTGTCAGCAAAACTCATTAGAAAAAATGGTAATGACAGTTCTTTAGACAGGAATAAAATGATAAAGAAGAACAAGAATGCAAGTGGAAAATTTAACCTATACACATGAGTAAAGATTTCTGGTAATGGCAAATATATGAGTAAACAGAAAAGACTTTTTATTATTTTGTTAAATGTCTTTAAATTATAATGGTTTAAAAGCACATAATTACAATGCAAGTCTGTAATATATGTCTAAAGAAAACCTATAACAAAACAGCACAAGGGACAGGAGGAGAAGAATACCCTACATTTCCTAGATATGTATAATTTATATGTTATCTGAAAGGAGACACTGAAAAGTTAAATATATACATTGTAAACACTGGGCTAAGCAGTAAACAGAGAGAGAGAGATAGCTACTAAACCCATAGTGAAGATAAAAAGGGAATTATTAAAAATAATCCAAAAGGAAGGCAGGAAAATGATAAAAAGGAATTAAGAACGAATGAGACAAATATAAAACTTATCATAAAATGGTACCTTATTCATAATAAAGTAGTTGATATAAACACTCTAAAGACGAGAGTGGGAGAGACTGGGTAAAAAAGCAATGTTCAACTGTGTAATTCTATAAAAAACCATTTAGACATAAAGACATAAGTTAAAATAAATTTGGAAAAAGGAATCCTACTCTGAGGTAACTAGATATTTTCAGACAAAGTAGACTGAAAATCGAAGAATATTATGAGGGATAAAAAGGGATATTTCTTGAAAATCATTCAGAGTTTATAAAAATATAAATATATATGCACACCAAATACTTCAAAGAAAGTCTGTAAGGATTAAAGTAATAGACAAATCTATTTTGGTTGAGAATTTAAGCAGTTTGAATAAGTGATAGGACAATTCAACACATACAAAATCAGTAAAAATATGGAAGACTTGACCCCACTGATGTGTATAGAACACTCCACCCAAAACTGCAGGATGCAAATAGGACATTCACCAAATTAGACTATATGATTTTCGATAAATAAATCTCAATAAATTCAATAGGATTGATATCTTACAAATTATGTTCTCTGCCCAACCAGAATAAAACTAGAAATTATTTTCAGAATGACTTTTGGAAAATCCTCAAATATGTGGAATTAAAAGCAATACATCTGAGGACTTTACAGGCCAAGAAAAATCACTAGAACATTCAACATTATGTTGAATTGAATGAAAATTATAACACAACCTATTGTGGATGCAACAAAAATACTAGGCAAGGAAAAAAAATCTTTTTTTTTCTTATATTTATTTATTGGAGAGAGAGAGGAGAGAGAAAAAATCTCAAACCGACTCCCCCCTGAACACAGAGCTGGCTATGGGGCTAGATCCCATGACCTGAGCTGAAATCAAGAGCCAGATGCTTAACTGACTGAGCCACCCAGGTGCCCCACAAGGGAAAATCCTAACAATAAGCGCTTATAATAGAAAATAAGATGTTGCAAAGAAACTTTTAAAATTCTATTTTAAGAAGCTAGAAAGGGTATAGATTAAACCTAAAGCAGACGAGATTATGGCAATACTAAAGAGTAGAAATCAACTTGTTAGTTTTTTATAAAATGAACTATCCATTATTTCTCCCCACAATTCTTTTCTTTTTTTCTCCCCAAAGAAATGAATATACATTTCTTCACAAAGTATGTTATGTGAATATTCTTACTTAAGGAAACTAAAGCATGCAGTAACAAAGTAATACAATTGGACTTCACATTCTTTCTGTAGGATCTTGAACCTTACATTAAAAAAAAATTCTTAGCTGAAAAATACAGACTATTAATTCTAAAACTATTCTTTTTTTTTAAAGGAGCATTCTGGTGTATCTAAATAATTCTCTACAAGTAGGTGAAACATAGTTCATATTTAACTAAATCATCTTAATATACTTAGAAGAAAGAAACCATAAACTTTACATATTTACAGATTATAATATGGCTGGAAGTCAAATTTTGACTTGATAACAAAAAATTCCATAAAAATTAAACTACAACATTGATTATCATTATCATCATTATTATTTATCTTGTTCTAAGGAATAATAGTTCCATGCCTACTGAAACTGTCAGAATATTGCTTCCTATATGTACTCTCAGGATCATTAACTTCCAAATGCTTCAGGATAAAATTAGCTTACATTGTAATGAAGACACATATCATTAATAAACTAAACAATTTTTACTTCTTTTTGAATATGACTTTATAGAAATTGTGTATAAATGATAAAGTCATGCTTGCTAAAACAATGTATGTTTTTTTTGCTTTTATTGAAATTGTCTTAGTGAAATAGAAACTGCATCAAATATTTGCTATAATCAAAGAAGTAATTAGCTTCAGCTGAAAGTCTGGGAACAAGAAACTATTTCATGATAGAAAGCCACAAAGTAGACAAAAATATGATTTTTATTTATTCCATTATAACTTAGCTGTAAGATTTACTGAGAGACTTTACTGTAACTTTACTGTAAGATTTTACTGAGTAGATACATATAAATTAGGTCATTATTTTATATATGAAAGGAATGAGATACATACTTTTGTTTTCGTATGTGTCTGAAATAATAGATATTCAACAGAGTTAAATCTCTTCTCTAATCATTTAAGATTATGGACATTTGGCTCAAAATAAGATACTTATATAAAGCACTTAAAGTAATGTAGTATTTGGGAAAAGTGAAAAATAAGTAAGCATTGGGGTGCCTAGATGGCTCAGTTGGTTAAGCTTCTGCCTTCAGCTCAAGTCATGATCCCAGGGTCCTGGGATTAAGCCCTGCATCAGAGTCTGCTTGTTCCTCTCCTTCCCCCTTGCTGGTGCTCTCTCTCACTCTCTCTCAAATAAATAAAATCTTAAAAAAATTAAGAAAGCATCAAAATGAAATTATGTTAACATTAATATAAAAATATCATAAATTTATTAGGGACATGTTAACTTTGTTTTGGCTTTGTATTTTTTTTCCTTAAGCCCTAATATTTGTCATTTCATCCTATATGATGCGTTCAGGCTTTTTTATACACCATCCAACAACGGGGCAAATTTATTCACTACTTTTCATTCAATAATTGTTGAGCTTCATATATGTTTGTCACTATACTAGTAACTGAAGATATACAAATGAATAACCCATGTGCACAAGGAGTGAGAGAGACAGACTGCATTACAGTTCTGCAGAGAAACAGACCTCACAGAATATATACTATATATAAAGAGGCTTGTTTTAACTTATCAGCTCATGCGATTATGGAGGCTGAGAAGTTCTACCAGCTGCTGGGTGTAAGCTGGGGACCGAGAAAAGCCAGTATGATCATTCAAAGGCCTAAGACTATAGAGCTATAGGTGCAGATTCCAGTCCCATAGTAAAGGCATAAGAACCGGGAGCACTGAGGGCAGGGAAGATAGATGTCAAGAACCAAGAGTCAGACAGAGAGCAAATTTAACCTTCCTCTGCCTTTTTGTTCTTTTCAGGACCTCACGGGATTGGACGAAGCCGACACACTGGGGAAGGCCATCTGCTTTACTCAGTCCACCAATTCAAATGCTAATCTCATTCTCAAACACCCTCAAAACACACCTAGAAATAATGTTTAATCAGCTATCAGAGTATCCTGTGGCCCAGTCAATTGACACATGAAAATTAATCATCCAAAAAAAAAATCATAGACTAAAAACTTAAGAATTATATCATGCTATTTCAGTGACAAATTTATACAAATCATCATCAAAAGACAATCTTGCAGAAGGAGATTTGAGGAAAGATTGACTTTTATAAGTAAAAAAAAGTTGATTATTTAAACCTCAGTTCAAGTTTAAAATGAAGAGTAAAGGAAAAATGAAGATAGTGTACAAAAAGGACCCTCATGAGCAAAGAACTCTTCTCTATCAAGGATAAAAACTTGGTGTTTTAAAAATGCAATGGTTGGCTTGAAAATAAGATTTAAGGCAGGAAGTCATGCACGTTTATGGTGATAGAAGGTTTAAGAGGCCAGCCTATGGATGGCATCTATTTGACATTAGGGAGCATGACTTTTCTTCTATAGGCATTGATTATATTAGCACAATTATAATAGGTTATATCTGCGTATTAGTATTATAAAATTCAGTGGTAATTTAGAGAATGTGTTAAATGAAGACAAGACTGGAACATGGATTATCAATTAAGAAAGTGCTCGAATAATCTTGGATAGAATAATTCTTGTTTGATGAGGATCTGAACAAAGGCACTTGTGGCAGAGATGGAAAGGAAAGGATAGATTTAATACATATTCAGGAAATAAATGTAGCAGGAATTGGTGTTTGCTTGGATGTGAGAGTAAACAATACGTAGAGAGTAAAACCGACTTCCAGTGAATGATTATTTCCACCCCTAACATATCACAAAACTGCTCTGCCCTATGTGCACATGATTTCCATCTTACCACATACAGTAAAAAAATTCTCTTTTGTCTCTTCTTAAACCTCTCAGCATCCAATGACATGGTTAGACTTTCTTTCCTTTCAAAGATAATTTTCTCTTGCCTTCAGATGCATCATGGGTTTTCTGGCTACTGAGGTACAAGATCATGCTCTAACTAGCTTCTAAATATTAGTGCTTAATCATCTTTTCTTTGTATACATTCCCTTTCTAGGTGATTCTTCCCATTTACATGGCTTAAATACAGAAGGTCCTTGACTTATGATGGTTGAACTTTACAATTTTTCAACTTTATGAGGTGCAAAAGCGATATGCACTTAGTAGAAAATGTACTTCAAATTTTAATTTTCCTTTTTTTTCCCAGGGTAGTGATACGTGGTATGATACTATCTTGTGATGCTGGGCAGTGGTAGCAAGCCTCAGCTCCCAGGGAGTCGTAGAATCATGGGAGTAAAGAATGCATACACTTACAACCATTCTGTATCTATACATCCATTCTATTTTTCACTTTCAGTACAGTATTCAACACTTTATTATACAACAAGCTTTGTGATAGATGATTTTGTTCAATTGTAGGCTAATAAAAGTGTTCTGAGCTGGTTTAGGGTAGGTTAGGCTAAACTGTAATTTGCAGTAGTTAGGTGTAATGAATGAATTTTTGACTTAAGATATTTTCAATTTATGATGGATTTATCAGGATGTCAACCCCATCATAAGTCAAGGAAGCTCTGTCCAGATATATTGGGAAAATTCCAAAATTAGAGACAATTGCTCTGCATTCCAAGCTTTCCTTTAAACTTTCTAATTGATACTCCAACTAGATTAATCTCTTCAAAATGGAATTTATTTGCACCCCGTGTTAAATTTGGGGGTTTGATTTAGTCCACATATGGGTGATCAGAAATTAAAGGTTATTCTGATTGTGGAAGGCAGCATGAACTCTTACCATAAGTCTAATCTGATATTAATCATCTACTTGAGCTAGAAATACATATACATTTTGGGTTCCATATGTTATCTCTATACTTACCTGCATTTCCATTGGTAATTCTTGTTTTTAATGAGTGAGCCCTAAATTTCACAGTTACTTTGAGCATAAAATAAATGTCAATCATTTAATGAAGGAAGGTAATAAAATAAAACAAAACAAAAACATATATTTTGTTGTGTCTTTTTGCTATTGTTGCCCCAGGTAGATTTAAGTTTCTTCTGCCTTCTTTGATATGAACTTATCAGAATAAAAATTGTTGGGTTGGACAGAATGGATATTTTGTCTTTCTTGCTCTGTCATCTTCATTGCATAATGTATTTTTTTTATAATGGTTACTCTACCCACTGAACCAGGAGAAAATTCTTGGCTTTTACATAGTGATGTCTGGTTCTCAAGCAGATGTCAAAGGTATTTTATCACCCTGTTGCCTTGTTAATCATCTAGAGAATATTAATCTACCCAACGGAGGGTATTTCATGAATTAGGAAGGTTGAAAATTTAAAATACAAAGATTTATTTTTTAAAAAATATTTTATTTATTTATTTGAGAGAGAGAGAGAGAGAATACAAATAGGAGGAGCAGCAGGCAGAGGGAGAAGGAGAAGCAGGCTCCCCACAGAGCAGGGAGCCCAAGGTGGGGCTCAATCCCAGGGCCCTGGGATCATGACTGAGCTGAAGGCAGACACTTAACTGACTGAGCCACCCAGGCTCCCCTGAAATACAAAGATTTCTATAGCATCAGTACCACCACCCACTTGATAAAAACTTCAGGATTTCTTACAAAAGAATCTTAAGAGGAACCAAAGATCTTACTGGTTTATTGTTTTTCTGATTTTTCTTTTTTAAAAAACTTATATTTTGATGGCAGCATGGTACAATTGGAAACAATAGTAATGATTAATTCAATTCAACAGGAACACTCAGAATTAAATTATCTTATTTTATAAATCACAAAACTAAATTTGAGTCTTTTACAAAGACTTCTAAGTTTTATCTATGATAACTTTCTTTTTATGCTGACAATATAATTCATTTTTCTAATTAGTGAAAACTTGTTTATTCATTTGGTCAGCTATCTGCAATATGATATACTTCTGATATAAAATTCTGAACATTTTGGTCATGTGAGAGCAACAGAATCATTCATTGTTTTGCCATCCTTTTTCTTGGATGCAATAAAGCCTTAGATTTTCATGGATTTAATATTATGATACTTGATTATGAATAATAGGTTATAAGTAGAGGTCTTTATGAAGAGTAGAAATCAAAAAGGAAGCAGGGACTCATGAGGGTACAGAAAACATAATTAAGGTAATGGGATTGTTGCAAGAGCCAAAGAAATTTAACAAGAGGTGATGAAGAGAATAAACAATTCCAAAAAAGGTGGTAAGCTGAGAAATAAAAATGTTTACTAGATTTTTCAATATAAAGTCACTGTTACCTGAGTAAAAGCAATTTCACTGGTTTGAGAAAGACCTTAAATTCCAATCCGTTGAATAATGAATATGGAGTTAGGTAATTATGACAGTGAGTGTAGAAGGAACCTTCTGTTCTATAACATTTCCTATATATCTTAGGTAATTTTCTCTCTTCCATTTTTTCAGTTCACTTTCTATAACTGCTACTTATCAGACATTTGACATTCATGATTGGTTGGTTAGTATTTCATGGCTTCTCCTCATATCTTTGTCTTTTCTTTGCAAAGATAAAGACTGGGAAAATCTTCACACTATTTTCCAGACTGTATGTTTTGGGTAATATTCATCTATTAATTTAGCTATAATCTGGCTATCCATGGGTCATCTGTCATCTATCTATCTCTAATTATATTCAGCAACATATGTTTTCTCTCTGATATTTTTTGCTGCTGTTTTTTAATTGAAAAAAAAATCTTTGAATTTTTCTAAGAATTTTATTTTTATTTATTTATTTATATTTATTTTTTCAAAATAATTTACTTATTTGTCAGAAAAAGACAGAAAGAGAGAGAGAGGGAGAAAGAGAGCAGAAGAAGGGGGGAGCGGCAGGTAGAGGGAGAAGCAGGCTCCCCACTGAGCAAGGAGCCCAGTGTGGTCCTGGGATCAAGACCTGAGCCAAAGGCATATGCTTAACTCACTGAGCCACCCAGGCGCCCCTGGATTTTTCCCAGAATTTTAATAGGAGTTTTGATTTCTCTTTAACAGGTTTTATTCTAGGAATTGTCCCTCTTTTTTGGGGGGGGGTTATGTTTTATTGCCTTTTTTTACATGGTCTTATTTTGGTTTAAATTTTGGGTTTTCCCTTTAATGTTACTGGTTGCCATAGCATTTTTGGTGATGTCTGGTTGCCCATCTACTTCAATAGTGAAGTAAGCACTTCTAAATGTTCTAGGTGGCTGCTGTAAGATAGTCCTGTGAGTAGAATGGTTAAGGCTGATTGTGAAATTTTTGTCTTTTGGCTAGTTTTATTGTTTTTCTTACATATTTTCTTATTTATTTATTTTTAAAGATTTTATTTATTTTATTTGACAGAGAGAGAGAGAGAGCACAAGAAGAGGGAGCTGCAGGCAGAGGGAGAGGGAGAAGCAGGCTCCCCGCTGAGCCCAGAGCTGGATGTGGGGCTCCATCCCAGGACCCTGGGATCATGACCTGAGCTGAAGGCAGAGGCTTAACTGGCTGAGCCTCCCAGGCGCCCCTCTTGTTTATTTTAATATAATTTATTTATCTAATTATTTACTTTTTTGTGATAAGCAGGATGGTAATTCAGCACCTCAACTGATCTGGACTGGGGTAACAGAATGATTTATAGGGAAGGAATTTCTGTCAACATGCATACTTAATAGTCTATCAAAAACAATTACTAGAATTTTTATGTATTAGAGATCCAGAATATTCATTTGTACTTAAACAGGATACCTGGTTACTATCCCCTTTCCATTTAATAATATCCTGCATTTCCAAAAAGAGCTTTCAATTGTGTGTTTTAGGAATTTAGAAAGACAGGATCAAGGAAATGTTTGATTTTCATAAAAGGTAGTTATTTTGTAAAAATATTCTGACAAAACATAAGTGTGTAATCAAGTCATTCTGTACATTTAAATTGGCAGGTAACAATTCCATTTTCAAACTTGGGATCTTACCAAAATACATGATGATAAGAATAATTTTCTAAAGCTTCTTCTTATAAAAGAGAAGCTTAAAATACTCTATTATATGAATTGTCACTTAATGAAAAATCTTAGAATGCTTTAAGAAATGGAGAAGAAAAGCAATTTAAAATGCATAATTAAGAATTAATTTAAATCACTGTGAAACACCAGGCAGTAAGATAAAATAGGGAGACATTGGACTGCAGAGCTGAACAAGAAGAATCAAATTTGACACAGAAGAAAAATAAATATATATTGAAAATAGATAAAATGATTGTTTAATAAGTTATTGTCTCCTGAATGTTGTGTGTCAGATTTCTCAAACATTAATCATTCTTGCACTGGAAATGCAGCTTCTTTTTTTTCTTTTTTAAGATTTTATTTATTTATTTGCCAGGGAGAGAGAGAGAGAGGGAGAGCGAGCACATGCACACACAAGCAGGGGGAGCGGCAGGCAGAGGGAGAAGCAGACTCCTCACTGAGCAAGGAGCCTGATGTGGGACAAGATCCCAGGATGCTGGAATCATGATCTGAGCCGAAGGCAGATGCTTAACCAACTGAGCCACCCAGGAGTCCAAAATGCAGCTTTCTATATAACTTTCTCTCCCTCTTTGGTCATATTTTCACCTTTACTGTACTGCAATCTAAAACATTATTTCCTTAACTGACATACATTTTTATTTAAATGTAATGATATGGTGGGGCACTTGGGTGGCTCAGTCAGTTAAGAGTCTGACTTTGGCTCAGGTCATGATGTTAGGGTCCTGGGATTGAGCCCTGCATTGGACTCCCTACACAGCAGAAAGTCTGCTTGCCCCCTGCCTCTGCCCATTTGCCCCCTCATGCTCTCTCTCTCAAATAAATAAATAAATAAAATCTTAAAAAAAATAAATGTAATGATATGGTAAACTTTATCATTAGCATCAGCGGGTGTCTGGGTGGCTCAGCATCAGTCAGACGCTCAGTTAAGCATCTGACCCCTGATTTAGGCTCGGGTCATGATCTCAGGGTTGTGAAATGAGCTCTGCATGGGGCCCTGTGCTTACCAAGGAGTTTTCTTGAAACTCTCTCTCTCTCTCTCTATGCCCCCCCCAACACATACATGCTCTCTCTCTCAAAAATCAATCAATTTTTAAAAAAATAATAAACACCATCATATCTCATAATAAAGACCAAAAAATGAAAACGAAGTGGTAACACTTGATTTAAAAAAAAATTAATACTACCAAAAATACAAACATTGAGAAATAATATTAAATCTAATCCATTTCCAGAAATTTACAATTGATGACAATTCAGTGAAAATAATGGAATATTTTTATTATAGTTATTAATATGGAGATATTTGGCTTGATACTGATGATGTTAAATGAAACAAAAGTTTGGTGCTATAAAAGTGATTTTATTTCTTCAATTTGATGTTGGAAAACATCTGTTTTCTTACATATTTGGGAATGTATCTATAAAATTCAAAAGGTATTTAAGAGCTTTGTTTGATTATATTGGACAATGAACTTAATTTTCTAATCCAAATGATTTAAAACACTTTTGATCAAGAAATCTCTAAAGTAGAGTCTTCTGAAGGAGTTAGTTTATTTGGTAATATCCCCAATGTGATGGAAAATATTAATAATTCTTATTTATAAGCCATTGTTATGTGGCTTGAAAAATGTTTATAAATTCTTTTTGTGATTTATTTCAAACAATTTTAAACAAGCATATTAGTCTTGTAAGAAAACAATCACATTTGTGCTGGATGTACAAGATATTCTAATCTACAAAGCCAGCCCCAATTGTGTTTATGATAGAAGTAACTGAAGTGTCCTAGAAATTGCTAAAGTTCATCTCAAAATCCAATTAAAAGAATGAGTCATGTTAATTGAAAACCAAAGACTATCTAGATTAAAAAATATGTTAATTGTAGATAATGCCTTCAGAGGATGGAAAATTGTTCAGGATTCAGTGACCACCCTGATCTGTGTGACAATTTTAACAAATACGTTTTTTAAATTTTCATGCCTCTTTATGGTAGCAGTGTGTATTGTAATTACAAGTTTGTAAAATTTACTGCTGGTGCAATGGCTTGAGTTTATTGAAGGGACTCTTACTGAAGCAGTATATCTGTGACTATTACTTCCAGATAATATATTTGGCATCTCAAAAACAGGTTATCTTAAATGAATGACTTAGAAAAATGAGATGAAGGAAATGTTTTCTTGGACAATATCAGAAGATTGGCAGAGCTGACAATATTTTAAATACATCAATTTGGCTTAAAACCAGTGATTTTGCCATAATTTGGTTAATAATTTTTGCTTACATATTCAACAAATATTTATGATACTAGGATAACCTATGTTATGTAAGAGAAATCCCTTATAATTCATTTTGTTTCCTTTATCTTTGGTTATCATTTTACACTCTCTTTGGCACTGTTCTTGCCTTCATTTCAACATTTTTGGTGTTTGAAGATTAAACTTTATTGGACTTCTGGTTTCCAATTCTGCATGTAAAGTTTGGGAGATGCTACTCCATTCTGAAAGAAAAGTAAAAAGCTGAACAGACTGAAAAATCAACAACTCTTCTTGGATGCATAAGAGGAAAGGACGAGGCACCTGGGTGCTCAGTCCATTGGGCATCCGACTCTTGGTTTGTGCTCACATCCTGATCTCAGGGTCTTGGGATTGAGCCCTGCATTGGGCTCTGTGTTCAGGAGAGTCTGTTTGAGATTCTTTCCCCTCCCTCTCCCTCTCTTTCTGCTTCTCCCCCTGTACTCTCTCTCTCTCTCTCAAATAAATAAATAAATAAATAAATAAAATCTTAAAAAAAAAAACAGTGGAGGGGAAGGACACAGGACAAGCTGCTGCCCCCAAGACTGTAGAGACAGACAGACAAATACGGGGAGTTGTGGCTAACTGAAGCAGAGGCTCAGAAGGTGAAACTACCACAGGAACCAGTGCTAGGTAGGAAAAGCTGAACTGTAATTGACAAATTGCTGGAGGCTCAGTGCAGATTATTCTTCAGAGTTAAAAACTCCAGGGGAATCCAGTCATACCAATTCTCTACAATCTTTATCAGAGGATAGAAGCAGAGGGCATATTTCAAAACTCATTCTATGAGGCCAGTGTTATCCTAATGTCAAAACCATACAAAAAACTTTACAGGAAAAGAAAACTACACACCGATACCTCTCATAACATAGATCTAAAATCTTCACAAAATATTAGCAAATCAAATCTAATGAAGTATAAAAAGATCTATTATACACTATGACCAAGTAGTGTTTATCCCAGGTGTAGAAGAATGGTTCAACCTTCAAAAATTAAGAAATGTAATCTATTACATCAACAGACTAAAAAAGAAAAATTACAGGATCATATCAATAGATGCAGAAAAAATATTTGACAAAATCCAACACCCACTTATGAGAAAAATTCCCAGTAAACTAGGAGTAGAGAAAGACTTCCTTAACTTGATAAAGTCTATCTACAAAAAAACCTTACTTAATGGTAAGAAATTAAAAACTTTCCCAATAAGATCAGGTGCAAGGTAAGGGTGGTCTCTCTCATGACTCCTTTTCAACATCAGACTGAAATCCTTAGTAATGCTATAAGACACGGTAAGGAAACAAAAGGTATACTAATTATGAAGGAAGAAATAAAGATTTTGCTTGTTAGGCTGAAGATGACATGATCGTCTCTGAGGAAATCAAAAAGAATTGACAAAGAAACTCCAGGAATAAGCAATTCAAGAAACTCTGGGAATAAGCAATTATAGTAGGTATCAGGATACAAGATTAATGTACAGAAAACAATTGCTTTCCTATATACTAACAATGAACAAGTGGAATTTGAAATTAAAAACATAGTATCATTTACATTAGCACCCCAAAATGAAATACTTAGGTATAAATCTAACAAAATATATACAACATTTATATAAGGAAAACTAGAAAACTCTGAAAAACAATACCAAAAAACTAAATAAATGGAGAGATGTTCCAAGTTAATTGATTAAAAAAACTCAAAACTGTCCAGATGTCAGTTCTTTCCAACTTAATTTATAGATTTAGTACAATCCCAATAAAAATCCCAGCAAGTTAATATATGTGTATCAACATATTGATTATAGTTTGTATGGAGAGGCAAAAGACCCAGGATAGCCAACAGAATAATGAAGAGGAAGAACAGAATGGGAAGACTGATGCTACCCAACTTTTAGAAGTTATTATAAAACTATAGTAATCAAGACAGTGTGGTATTGGTGAAAGAACAGACAAAGTTCAATGGAACGGAATTGAGAGCCCAGGAAAAAAAACCCATAAATATAGTCAACTCATCTTTGGCAAAGAAGCAAAGGCAATACAATGGGACAAAGTATCTTTAACAAATGGTGTTGGAACAAACTGGACATCCACATGCCAAAAAATGAATCTTCAATGCAGACTTTACACTACTCACAAAAAATGATTCTAATTGGATCATAGATTGAAATGTAAAGTACAAAACTATAACGGTCCTAGGAGACCACAGAAGAAAACCTAGATGATCTTGGGTATGATGATGCCTTTTTAGGTACAACTCCTAAAGATCTGATGCATGAAAGGAATACTGATAACCTGGAGTTCATTAAAATTAAAAATTTCTGGTTTATGATAGACAATATCAAAAAATGAGAAGACAGTATCAAGAGAATGCAGACTGGAAGAAAATATTTTTTTTTAAAGATTTTATTTATTTATTTGACAGAGAGAGAGAGAGAGACAGCCAGCGAGAGAGGGAACACAAGCAGGGGGAGTGGGAGAGGAAGAAGCAGGCTCCCAGCGGAGGAGCCTGATGTGGGGCTCGATCCCGTAACGCCGGGATCATGCCCTGAGCCGAAGGCAGATGCTTAATGACTGAGCCACCCAGGCGCCCCTGGAAGAAAATATTTGCAAAAGGATTGATGAAAGATTGTTATCTAAAGTATGCAAAGAACTCTCAAAACTCAACAATTAGAAAACAAACAACCTACTCAAAAAAATGGGCCAAAACCTTTGACACTTCACTAAAGAAAATACATAAATGATGTATACACTTATGAAAAGGTACTTCACATATCTCATCAGGGAGAGAAAATTGAAACAACAATGATATACTACTATGTACCTATTAAAATGGCCCAAATCTTGGAACACTGACAACCCTAAGCACAGGTGTGGATGGAGCTATAGGAGCTCTCATACACTGCTGGTTGGAATGCAAAATGATACAGCCACTTTGGGAGACAGTTTAGTGGTTTCTTACAAAACTCTACATATGATTACCATATGATCCAGAAAGCATACTCCTTGGTATTTACATGAAGGAGTTGAAAACTTAAGTCCACATAAAAATCTGCACACAGATATTTATAGCAGCTTTCTTTATAATTGCCAAAAAGTGGATGTAACAAAAATATCTTTCAGTTAGTGAATGGATAAATGAATTATGGTATATCCAGGCAATGGAATATTATTTAGCACTGAAAAGAAGTGACTTACTGGACTATAGAAGATATGGAAGGAACTTAAATGCATGTTACATATGAGGCAATAGCCCCAAGAGCCAATTACCTTCCCTTGGGTATTCCACCAAGCCTCCTTGAACTTCCTTCTAGTAACTGGACATGCCTAGCTTCCTGCCAGCGCTGACATGTTAATAATACCAGGCATGGGGCTGGGTGGCACAGCGGTTGGGCGTCTGCCTTCGGCTCAGGGCGTGATCCCGGCGTTGCGGGATCGAGCCCCACGTCAGGCTCCTCCGCTATGAGCCTGCTTCTTCCTCTCCCATTCCCCCTGCTTGTGTTCCCTCTCTTGCTGGCTGTCTCTATCTCTGTCAAGTAAATAAATAAAATCTTAAAAATAATAATAATAATAATAATAATAATAATAATAATAATACCAGGCATGTTAGTTATTTTTTCTAATTCTTTTTGGACTTCTTATTCCTCATCTCCTCCCACAATTGTGTAAGGACTAATTCACATAATACAATTCATATTTCACAATATTCATGTGGTTTTCCTTTCCAATTTGAAACCTTACAGATAAAACAGACATATATAATTTATAACTATCTGATCCCCTAAGTTCTTTAGTTCTTCCCATCTAATTTCTCTGGTTACCCTGCAAAAAGCAGAGATTATATGAAATAAAGAAGATAAAACAAATATGAGGCAAAAGGAAAAATAGATCTTGCCCTTGGCTAACCTGGTTTCTTAATATTCATTAGGGATACTCATGACAAGTCTCTAGGACTGTTAAAACAAAATCCTTTCAAACTTTGGCATTTTCTGGTCTGCTTTTGACACTCATCTTTAGGTCATTATTGCCTTTTATGGAAATTTTAAGATAGGTACAGCATTTCCAAGTTGCTAAAATTAACAATACAGTTTCCATTACAAGGCTTTTAGAAATAAAAAGTCACATAATAAATCTCAAGAAACAGATTTGAAAGTTGACATGTATAGAATATTCTTTGTCATTTTGATAAAAACCAAACCAACCAAAAAGAACTTTTCGTTTTAATTCCAATGGCAGTTTACCTAATATTTACTTGTTTTTTATTATTTTGGGAGACTAAGAACTGTGTTTTTTATCTATAGTATTGTAAAGTGTGTGTGTGTGTGTGTGTGTATTTTCCTACAGAAGTATATTTTACAAGTAGAAAATAAAATAAATACAATATATTAGAGTAAAATATATATATTGCCAATAGAGTTTCCTTTATTAAGTGTAGTTACCTCTGGCCTTATTACAAGCCATAAAATATCAGTAGTAACATCAAATAGAAAGCTGAACGTTTCTTTCAATTGCCTACATGAACCATTTCAAGCACAATGACTGCATTCTATTTAGATTGTTTCAAATTTGAAGTACCCTGAATCAAATGAAATGCAAGAGAGATGTGCAATAAATGTTCAAAGACTTTTAAAAGTTATTGCTATTATAGTATCTGACTTGGATTGTCATATTGATTACAGCTGAACAATGAAACATACCCAAAAGCAATCATATATATTTTAGTTGATGATTCACTTTGTAAGCTTCTGTTCTCTTTCATAAGGTATTCACTTTAGGACTTTGATTTGACTTTCTACATTTTCCCTCTTCTTTTAATGACAGTCTAGGTTATTAAACCTTCATTTCAAACCCCTTGATCAATAAGGCTCTACTTTAAGCAGTGTCTTATAACAAATGTATACTGCACTTTTGCATTTACTACAAACAATTCAAAATATATTGTAATAAAAAGCACATAAGCATTACATAATGCCATACAGAGCATAGCAGAATTGCACACTTACCCTCTAGATACTTATAACCATTTTTAAAATTTAGCCTGAACTAAAAATATTATGTATCATACAATAATTTGAATATATTAGTTATTCCTCATGTTACAAAATAAATGTATTTAACTCATATTTTCCCCATTTTTATTTGCATATCACTGTGCTTATATCTATTGCTAAATATAGTATAAAATAAACATGTATTGTATAAACACTACATCAGCAATTAAGAACAAATTAACTTTTAAGTAGGTGAGTAAAAGTTTATGAAAAAAGTAAGGTTTTATGGGGGATTTTATAAGCAATATAGGAAATTAGCATTTCATAAAACTAGAAACAATCTTGCTATATTCTGGGGACTATGGAAACGAATGCACAGATGTAGTCCAGAGTGGAATGAAATGATGTCTACAGGCTCTTTGAGGGTAGAGACTTGATTTACTATAATTGTGTATATTAAATGTGTTTTATAGGCACTGGCATTGTGACACAAAATAGATTATGTTTTATACATTCTAGGTAATACAGCAGTTAGAAAGGGGGAAGGGATACATTGGTGCATATGCAGAAATGTCTTCATTTAGATCTGCATATTTATTAATCAAATTACTCACGGAAGAAATAATAACACTAATAGCATAATATTCATTAAAGAGCTGCCTCCTCATAAAATTAGTCTTCCTCCAATATCTTGCTCCGTTATAACCAGAATTGATCTACTTCTTTCACATGTCAATTCTGCCTTCTCTATTTCTGAAAGTCCAGCATTTGGGAGATCTCACAGCATAAAGAAAATACATTTAAAAAGTTAGAAATAAAAATCTTATGATGATTTTTAATATAATGAAGTTTACGAAAGTGACTTGGGAGAACTTTCCCAATCCAAAGAAAGCCAGATGAATGAGGTTCTGACAGAGTTAGTACTTTACATATCCAAGTATGAGAAAATGAGCAAAATGATGTAGTCATAAGAACTCCAGTAGGATTTATTTGGATATCAAGAAATTAAAGAAGATCCTTGGAAAAAGAAGGAATCCTCAAATATTTTTGCAAAATGACCTTCATATCCACTCTAGGAGGGAATCCTATATAAGATGAAACATGTTTTATCTCACTATCATATTTTTCAAAAAATCCACTCAAGAATACATCAATTTAAGATTATTTGTCCTGTCTATAATTTCTAAAACATGACACTTTGTTAAGGCAAAATTAATAAACTAATTTAAAATATTTTCTAGTGTTATTTTGTAAGAAAATGCCTACAACAAACTTTTACGATAACTATTCAGTAGAATATTTTGATGCCTGTTATACTTCCGATGCATTTATTTTACATAGCCTGACTTATTTATTACTAAATATTCTTCATCACGAATACTGCCTTACATTCTGTTAATACCAATTTTGCCTATAACTGGGGATTTTTAGACACCTATCACTTGATTTAAACTCTAATTTGAAGAGAGTTCCCAGGCTAAATCCTATTTCTTTATTTCTGGATTTGTCTTTTCAGTTTAACATACATCTGTAGAAAGTTTGCATATCAGGCAATATATGAGACTCTTATAAATAAAATAATCAAAATAGTCTGTTGCTCTCAAGAAATTAAGAATTTAGTAGATCAAAATCAGTACATTATGTTAAGTGCCTAGGCAGCAATACATCAATCCCGTGTGCTATGGAAACACATCGAAAGTGAAAATCTACAAGAAATTCCAATATTTCTAGATGCTAGAAAAAACAATTATGCTAACAGATGATGGTATTAATATCTCTATCTGGATATACTGTTGGCCTCTCTATAAAAACATATCTTACAATGAACTCAACATCTTCTATCTTCAAATATCCAAATTAGCTCTACTGACTCTAGACATTCCCTACATCATCACTGATACCAAATTTGATCAATTTTTGTTGTAAAACAATTACCTTTGTCTCTGTTTCTCTTCATACTCTACAACCTGCATCAAGTTTATATATATATATATACAGACACACACACACACACACACACACACACACACACACACACACACACACACATATATATATATACTGACTTTTCCCCCTGTGGTTGGCTAATCATTCCAATGAGAAGACATTACTCTAGTTCTTAATGGTCTGATTAATCATTCATACAACAAATACCTATTGAGTACCTCTTGATTCATTCATGTACAAAGTACCTTGTGATATTACAGGGCAAACACAACGAATCACATTTCTTAATGTTTCTTCTACAGCCAAATTGTGCTAATTTGGAAAAGAGATGGCTCAGAAAGGAATTCACTATTCAAGAAAACACAAAAAACAAAAGTTGGAGAGTAATGTTACAGACAGAATCATAGATGCGCGCGCACACACACACACACACACACACACACCCAGGTAAGCTGTATGCATTCTGTATATAATCTGTATAGATATATAATATACATACATATATTCTTAAAAATATTTATCTGCTGCTCAGTTTAATCACTGTCATCCATCTCCCATCTCTTTTTTTCACCTCACCTATTTCTTAAAATATGACACACTCCTTTACAGATAGTCCTCTGGAGCCTACTCTCTTCCTACTCATGTTCCAGCTGCTTGCTTTATGGGCTTGATATGGAAATATTATGATTGATTGATTAATTTACTCTCATGGAAATTCTGAGTTATAACATTTACCTTATAAAATATATTCACCGCGTCTTCCTTTTTATCATTTGTTAGAGGTGATTTCCTAAGAAATGATGCATGAGAGGAAAACCTTGTTTGATTTCTCACATATCAGAAAATGTATCTTATTTTACATAGATTCTTGAAAGACAGGTTTTAAAGGTATAAAATTGGTGAATCAAAATTATCTCTCTAATTTACAACTTAGAAACCATTTTTCAGTGTCCTCTGGTGTACATTTTTACTGATGAGAAGTCAGATGCCAGATGATTTCTATTGCTTTTCTGGAATTTTGAGAACTATCTCCTTATTGTTAGGAGTTCTTATACATAATTTTGATCTGCTTGTGACTTCCTGTTGTTCTGCTTTTGCAAACTAATTGATTTTATTATTAGATTTCCATACATATATACATACATGAAATATTGTGGGTGATATGTACCATTACATAGATTTTAATTTCATGAAAAAATTTATCGAAAATAATTCACAAAAATATTTTCATGAAATAAATATCCCTGTTGATATGCACTATGTATTTCTATGCATTTCTATATGTGTGTGTGTGTGTGTGTGTGTACTCACATGGGTGTCTGTGTGTGTGTGTGTGTGTGTGTGTGTATACTATTTGTATACAGTACATTTTCTGTGGGTTTTTGCTTCATATTCTTCACAGAATTAAAAATAATTATTAATGTATAACATACTAAATGGATGTATTTGTGTTGATTTAAAATGTAGCAGAGGGGAGTACAACTATTTCTTTATAAATTGAACTATGGGGTACCTGGGTGGCTCAGTCAGTTACGTGTCTGCCTTCAGCTCACATCATGATCCTAGGGTCCTGGGATAGAGTCCCATATTGGGCTTCCTGCTCAGTGTGGAATCTGTTTCTACCTCTCCTTCTGTCCCTCCCCCCTATTCGTGCATGCTCTCTCTCTCTCTCTCAAATAAATAAATAAATAAATAAATAAATAAATAAATAAATAAAATATTTAAAAAAATTAACTGGCCTGCAGTTTATACAATTTAATTTGTTGTATAATCAATGGTATATTATTTTCCATTGTGAAGTCAAAAATCCATATACAGATATTCCATATGTTTTATATTGAAGATATGAAAATCACGTATAATCTATCATATTTGCAATGACTTTCAGAAACTCAGAATTCTTTATTCAGAAATAAAGATTCACATATCAAATCATGCTCTTTTTTTTGCATTCATTATGTATATGAGATTTAACTCAAGGTATTTTTGCTAACTCACTTTGTAAATTTTTTTTCTTGATCTATAAGATCAGTATGCAAGGCTCTGTCACTTTTCCATTGCACATTAATAATCAAAGAGTAGTTTTTCCTGCAGGAGGTGTGTCAGGGCAATTTGACAAACAGTGTTTTGAAGGATCATGACCTTGACGGTCTCTAGCAAGCCAATTTCTGAATTTGAAAGGCTGTCAGATTGCATTTCAAAGAACAGTGTATTAATGTCCATGATTAAGATTGGAGATACCCTATGCAATGGTTTTTATTTTTTAAAATTAGATTGTAATTAGATAATAAGGTCCATACACAACCAATTAGAATCAAAATTGTCTAATGAAAGGGGCATGGTGTACAGAAGAGTATATATTTGTGTCTTTGCTTACATGTATGTGTTTATGTGAGTGTTAGAAAAGCCATAGATATGGTTCAATTTTTACCCAGTTCAATTCTAGAAAATGATTAAAATATTTAATGGACATGTTATTCAAATCACAAGCTTTGCCATTGGAGAAGGTGAAGATGTGTGACAGGAAAAGTTAAAGCTGAGAGTGTTAGTTTAATTTGTTAGGATCAGATCCAAGCAATTTTAATGTCCTGCAACAGAGGTGATAATAAGACGAGTGGATGGTAAGGACACTGTGTTAGAACTTCTCTATAATGAACATGGAACAATATCATGATTTATTAATTTAAGGTAACTACAAGAAAATTTCCTGGATTCTTTTGAAAATTATTGAATTTGTTTTCAGAAAGATGGGAGAAGTATTTAGGAAAGCATGAGAAGACTTCCAGAACTGGAAGCTTCAAAAGAGTATTTATATGCTTCTAGAGCATTTAAAATTATTTTGGTGACCAGTAAAATAAATTTTCTATTAATGGTGAAGGCCATATTCTCACTGAAATATACCTACACAAATACTTAAATGCATAAATACATAAATACATATAGTTTACATTCACAAAACCAATAATTGTTCCTATGTGGCTAATATCATAAAGATTAATATTTTGGGAGATAACTATCATTGCATAACCTTGCATTTCAGAAAAGAATTTATTAGGGATAATAACACATGGAAGTTATATTTAAGAAAGTATTTTTCCTTATATATAGCGTCATAAAGTTTATACATAATCGAACTGTTATTCAGGTTTTTCAAACTGTTGTCTAGGTCCATAAAATTGCAAAATAGAGGTTGCTTTCATTCAATTCCTAGTTCGATATTGATGCATAAAACATCAAAGTTACATTAGCAAACTTAACAATGGCATTGAGAATTATAGGTATTCTTCAACTGGTCATATCACAGGAGCAGAAATATTCCCCATTTTACAAAGACAGTAAAAGAATTTAGATGTTATATGACAGTCTTAAAAAGGAATAGTATTCACGCATCTTAGAATGCTATGCCTCCTTTTTGCTCAAAGTCTTTATTATAATGGCATTTCTGGTTCAATCACTAAGCTAGGTCTTCATTTGTTTGATTTTCTTAAGATTTCTTTCTTTATTTTAGAGAAAGTGAGAGAGAGTGGGAGAGGGGCAGAGGGAGAGAGAGAATCTCAAGCAGACTCCCTGCTGACCACAGAGCATGACTTGGGGTTCATTCTCAGGACCCTGAGATCATGACCTGAGCTGAAATGAATAGTCAAAAGCTTAATCAACGGAGCCACCCAGGCACACCTTGTTTGATATTCTTATCTAATTTCTCACTACACAGGGATTTCCACTTTAAAAATATAACCATAGAATGGAGTTTATTCATACACTTACTCAGTTATTTCTTAGGTTTATACCATGTGGCAGGATCTTTGCAATGCCATGGGATAGAGCCCTATATAGTTGAATCAGTGTCTTGGCTTCTTGGAGCTTATAATGTATAAGAGGAGACATGTATTATGCAATTGTGATTTCAGTATGATGCATGGCACAAAAGGGAAAAAAAAAAGAAATCTATGATATAAATGGAGAGACAGGATATAAAGGTAGGGAGAATTTCTGTAAGGAATGGTTATTATTGCTGAGCTATGAAGGAATGAATGTAAGTTAGATAGAGGTTTCTAGGCAGAAGGAATGATATATATTCTGTGGAAAAAAGAAGCTTGGGAAGTTGGATAAACTCAAGCATGCCACTTTGGTTGGGTTGTTCTGAATGAGAATGAAGAACAGAAGGAAAGCCTGGAAAAATAACCAGAACAGCTCATGCAGGGTATCATAGGCCACAGTAAAACTTTTGAATTTTATTTCAAGGCCAATGGGAACCAACTCAAAGTTTTTGAAGTTGGGAGATAGAACTATATTCTATGTCTTAATTCATGGAAAGTGAGTTTGATAATCGGTAGGTACTATCCAGTACCATGACTTTAAGATTGTGATTGTATAAATAATTAGGTGTTTCAAATTATTGTTGGAAAGTTAAAAGATGTATGGTAGAATAAAAATCCACACATCTTTAGGACATTATACAATGTAAAGACTCAGAATTGAAATATGCTGAAAGCCATGTTCAAAGAATGCATAGAACTATGTTAGGAAAGATACATTGACGATGGCAATGAGCTGGTTATGTTTTTGGGTGAGAATGGTAAGGCAAGTTGTATACACTTTGTAGTGTTTGCATTTTTTACAAGACTAGCTAATATTTTAAGGAAACCATGAGGCTGTTCCTTTTTTAGTTCTCTTGTCCCTTAAATGGGTCTATTAGTACAAGATTCAAGATTTTGTTGCTATAAAACTATTGCTTCTGGGACTTGGGAGAAGTGTGGTAAGACCCTCAACTAATCTAGAAACTTTTTATTTATTTATTTTTTAATTTTTAATTTTTAAAAAAGATTTTATTTATTTGTCAGAGAGAGAGAGAGAGAGAACAGTGTGGGAGCAGCAGGTAGAGGGAGAAGCAAGCCCTCCACTGAGCAAGGAGCCTGATGTAGGACTGGATCCCAGGACCCTGGGATCATGACCTGAGCTGAAGGCAGACACTTAACTAAGTCACCCAGGCATCCCTAAACTAGAAACTTTTTAAATATTTTACTGGCCACTTCCTTTTAAAGTTCATGGTATGATAATTTGTTTCTCTCCTGATTTTTTAGTAGCTTTGAATTTTTCCTCTGGATTTTGTTTTTGATTGAGATTGTGTAATCACCTCCAGTTCCTCAAATATTCTCATGTATGTATTTAATGATATTTGTCAACATTATATAAATATTCCATTATGTATGTACTCATTTCTTTATGGCTGTACTATAGAATTTCCAATGTTTTTTATCATAAATGATTTTAAAATGAATGTCTTTAAAAAAACATATTTGAATTTGGTTATACGCTTTGATCAGGTTGTAAGAAGTAATCAAATCCATTTTGGAATTATTATATTAATTTACACTTCTACAAATAACATGTAAAATCCTGTCTCATTACAATATACTGAGGTAAATACATGGTGAAGGAGAGACAGAAAGAGAGAGAAGGAAAGGGAGAGGAAGCGGGAAATACATATATACTTATAGTACTGTAATTAAAATATTTCTTTACCTATTTTAATTTATATTTTCATGTAATAACTGTGATTGAACATTGCTCATATTTTCTAATCTTTAGTACTTTATTGTCAGATCATTCCTATTGTCCAAATGTTTAGTATTTGTACAATAATTTCTTTTTTTGGTCTGTGTGAGTGAATTATACACATTGTATTTATTATAAAAACATAATAGCAAACATCAAACTGAATTTTCATTACTCCCCTGTTTCTTACATTTATAGTGTCTCAATTTCTGAAATGATTATTATTATTTTTTCCCCTCATTCTCATATTTTGGCCACTCTCCTTTACTTCTGCGCCCTCAGCTGATGACCGTACTTCACACTTCACAACGATTAAGCAGTCAGCCAACAAATGATAATTTCCTCCAATTTCAAACACCACAGTAACCAACATTAATAATATCTGTATCTGTCCTTACTTTATCCTTCTCTTCTGTTATACAGAAAATGCATTTTTCCTCCTTTCAAAGATCAATTCTCTTACTTGTATTCTGGATCCTGTTCAGAATCTTCATTTTTTGTTTTTCTGGAATATTAAAATTTGCCCACTTCACTAAATCATTCTCATCAATATTCTAATATGCTCCAAGAAATCCACTTTTTACACTTGATCAGTGTTTTTTAAAGGAATAGATTAAACAAAGTTAAACACATATAGTAACTGTTACCATGTATTGCAAATATCCAAAGAGTATACAGTGTATGTGTAATTTAACTTATAATGAAATTCGCTTATCATTAATAAGAAAAATAAAGATGTTTTTTCAAAACCTTAAAAAAATAAACTTGTTCAGTTTGAGATACTAAACATCCAAGTAGAAATGAAAGAAAGAGAATGACACTTTTGGGTAAAAGAGAGTCACTGGAGAAAAACTGAGTTAGAGACATAAATTTCAAAGTCAATGAGTACACTGACTTCTAAAGTCATAATCCTGGATGAGTCATTGAAGGAGTAAATATACATAAGTAAAAAGGAATAATGTGTGATTCCTAAGATGTTCAAATACTTACAGTTTAAGAAGAAAAACTGAAGCCAGTAAATGAGAAAATGTAATAAATGATATAATAATGGAAAGCCAAGAGTAAGATATACTGGAGATAAAGTGTTTCCAGAGTGAGAGAGATGCCATACTAAAAATAAAGTTCAGCAAAAATATAATATAAATATTTAATACATAAAAATTAGGGTAGCAATATCAACTTCAATTAAAATTTAAACATTAGTGTTCTGAAAATCATTATATATTAATAAATTGTACAAATTAATAAAATAAATGTATAAATGTGCATACCATTGGCTCAAAATTGAAATTCAACACTTTTAGAAATATAAAGAAATAAATATAACTAGCAAAAAATAGAATTTTAATTAATGGTAGTTCACAGAATTCAGAAAGCATCCTAGTCTATACTGGTACTTGATACATACGAATTTTAGATATAAATTCAGTTTGGAAATGATAGGCAAATTAAGTAATTACATTGACACTGCTTGGAGGAAAAAGAAAAGATCATAGAAAAGGAAGGAATGATTCACAATTCCTTTTCTTAAACCGTCATTAACCATTACAAAATCTGTCAAAGGTATCTCCCCAAATTCAGAAATTTCACTTTGGAACTATAATGGTCTGAAATAAAAGCTGAGACCTGGATTAGGCGAGGTTATCCAAAAACTAAAAAGGTGAGGTAGCACAGAAATTCCAAAAGGACACTGTTAGAAGAGGTTTCTCTCTGTGGTAGATGCTTTTCTGAGGTATCCATTCAATATAAGGGACATAAAAATAGGAAATATACATCTGTGTTGCTTTGTGTGAAACTCTTTATCAGAAAAATACTAATTCACATAATGATTCTATTATTTACACAGACCTAGTTCCTTAAATTGCAAAATTTCACAGGATGCTTGAGAAGATTCAATATGCAAATTGCCAAAGAAGGCGTTTGACAGAAAATGGATGTTCAATATATTTCTTTGCTTTACATTATTTTTCTGAGAAAAATGCACAGTGCTACCAGATATTTAATGGTATACAAGAATTGCATACATCTTTAAATGATTTTATTTGTCAATTCCTTCTAGTCAAAAACCACCTGCAACACACCTAGAGTAGAAGAGAGCTGGGTTTCTTGGCTCATTGCAACAAATCAGACGGACAACAATATGGATCTATGAGGTGGCTCAGTGAAAGGGCATTAGGGCCTCAGTAAGGGACTTGTTAGAGGATTTTAACTAGCGTCATATAATTTTGTAGGGATTTATAGGAAGTACAGTGTTGCTCTGCATAGGGTATGGAATAGGATATTCCTCTAGTTGAGTATCTTACCAATTTTTATCTAAAAGGCAGAAGAAATGAAGGGGAGCTAAACTTTATGTGGGAAAGGAGCAGGAGTTGTATCACCATGAATGGGGTGGGTAGGATCTTAGATCATTTGTGTGATTTGGGTAATGCTTCAGTTTTTGTTTGTGCTCATTGTTATGGAGGGGTCTTGTTTCTGTCTCACTCCATCAAGGTCACAGAATGACCTTGTATGCTTTCAGTATTTTGTAAAATTGTTTATTGTCAATTAAGAGTACACGATCACTTAGCTATTCAAGCCGGGAAAGCTCAGCTGACTATGGTCAGAGGCTGCTTGTTGTATTTGTCATATATTATGCTAATGTAAGATTATTCCATATGAGAGCAAAAGTAGAAATTTTAAAATGACCTATATCCTTTACCTAAAGGTTATGCATAAAGAAAGATTCAATTATTGCCTGGTGTAAAGGAAAAATAAAATAAGATCAAATTATTTTAAGAGTAACTATAAATATACAAATACATATAATTATATATATTTACATATATATTTACATACCTACAACTCATATATAATACACACCTATTTTGAATTCAATTATGCATTAAAACCACAATTACAAATATTTTGTTAAAGATAGCTACTTAAACTTAGAAATACACAAATGATGTAAATTCAAATATAACCTTACTTTTCAGTCTTTTGTAGTATCTATAAACTGAGTATCTATAAAAGCTCTCTGACTTTTGAGAAAATTCTATAAACATTTTGTATTTTTTTGTACATTAAAACCTGAATTTTTCCATAGGCAATCAACATCTGAAATCTGTCTTACTCAGTTGTTGCCTGACTTTCTGGTCCTGTTTCCATAGAAATATAGATCAGATGGGTTAATATAAGGGAATGAATCTTTTTTAAAGATGCAGTGTTTCAAATTTTTGCTTTCTGATACTGAATAAGCCAGTAACTACCTTCCTCGAAAGAAAATCAAAATCAAACTGAAAAATGCCCCCTATGCTTCTATAATACTTTAAAGAGCTCTATGATTGTCATCCTTTTGGGGAGCATAAAGATGTCTTTTGAGTATGATATATTCTGATATTTGGAATTTTAGGATGCCTGTAACATGAAAGCAAAAAGGAGAGTAGTTAGTTCTATACTAGTGGGTATAAAACTTTCAGTCTTCCCATTAAGGGGAAGAAAGAGTATTGTTGAGTGAATATCTGTTAATATTGATTTGTTCACTGTAAAATGTGATTTTTTTTTCCCTTCAAACCAGCAGTAACTGGTTAAACAATTACCTGTTTCATAATTATTATACTTCATAATACTTAATAATACAATGATTGTCAATGTGAACCATTATTATTATTATTATTATTATTATTATTATTATTAATCCACTCCTTCCTGAAGATTTCCCCTTAAAGGCTGCAGATAATTAGTTTTAAGAAATTTTTTCTTGCTTTAAAAAATACTTTTAAACAATCTTTTCTGCACTTATCTTCTTAGTCTATTATTCTCTTCTTTAGAATTACTTATTTAGACACTTCTTGGAAATGATTTTGATGAAAAATCCCAAAGATATTATATAACTATTATGTAACTGTTGATACTGGGTTCTTACATTATCATTTTCTATAAAAGTTGCTTTAAGAAAAAAAAAAGATTTTTTTAAAGATGTCCTGAGAAAAGAAAATCCTTAATTCAAAGGAATGTATCTTCGATGGTAAAGAAAAAAAATATGGGATAAGAAATGTTGTTTGAGGGGCGCCTGGGTGGCACAGTGGTTAAGCGTCTGCCTTCGGCTCAGGGCGTGATCCCGGCATTATGGGATCGAGCCCCACATCAGGCTCCTCCGCTATGAGCCTGCTTCTTCCTCTCCCACTCCCCCTGCTTGTGTTCCCTCTCTCACTGGCTGTCTCTATCTCTGTTGAATAAATAAAATCTTTAAAAAAAATGTTGTTTGATCAACTACGAATAATATAAGGAATATTAAGCCAGACAGAACTGGATTTAAATACTCCACCAAAATAAGTGGTAACTCACAAAAATAAGTGATAACAGAAAGCTCTTAATCTCTTTGTATCTAAGTCCTCATTTTTAATATTAATATAAAGTAATCAACTGTGTCTTATTTAATTCTCTCTTTTATATATATATATATATATATATATATATATATATATATAATATGGACACTTTTATATGGCACAACCTACTGTTTATCTTTTGAGAATGATTGTTGTTAAGGTTAATAAGGAATATTATACAGAGAATTTGGTTATAATAGGAACACAGTAAATGTGTTAGACTCTAAAATACCTAAAAATGATTTTAGATTTTCAATTCATCTGATGTTGGCAACTGTCTTCTGCAATGCAGAAATAATTGCTTGTTCATAGACAAGCAATTTTATAAACATAAATGATATATCATCAAGATCTTATGCTACATAGATATCAAATTAAAAGCAAATGACTAGGATTTAGATAGAAGGTAAATAAAACTATTGTAACTAATAGTTCAAGGAACTATTAAAATATCAGAACAGGAAAGGACTTAGAATTTCAAGCTTGGAGAAGAGCCAACAAGTCACTCAGCACAATCACAATTCAAATACATGCTTTAACCAATCCCTTTTCATTTGCCACTGTTTATAGAAATTGTACAAAATACTACTATTAATAATAATATAATTATTTTTAAGATTTCATTTATGTATTTATTTATTTATTTGAGAGAAGGAGAGTGCACCCAGGAGTTGGGGGAGAGGTTAAAGGAGAGGGACAGGGATAGGGAGAGAGAATTTCAAGCGGACACCTTGCTAAGCGTGGAGCCCAACCTGGGGCTTGACCTCACAACCCTGAGACCATGACCCAAGCTGAAACCAAGAACTGACTAAGCCACCTAGGCTCCCTAATAATAATATAATTATTGTAAAAAGAAAGTATTTATTAGAAATCTTGTATCTGGCAACATAGCTGGATTATTTATAATCTATTTTGCAGTATGATACAGAAAGTCTTCTAGGTTTTCTCCTAATTCTCTTATTTCGTGATTAAGGAGATCTATGAAGTTTAAGTCATTGAAGGCAATTAAAGTAACTAGTTAACAATGACTAGAAAAATTAACAAACTGATCCTTTTTGTCTCTGTCTCTCTTACAAAGATATAATCAGTCACTTCATAGAGTGCTTTGTACCTATGAGTCATACGTGCAAGAGATGAGGAGCTAGGTATAATTAGAAACCTGAAATCACTTATTTGAGATTTTGCTTAAAATTATACACGCTACATAGAATTTATTAATCCATTCAAGAAATATAAAATAAATACTATTTGTAAGCCAGGAACTCTTTTAGATATTGGAAATTCAGTGATAAACAAGGCAGACAAAGGCCCTGGTTATTATAGACATTCCATTTTAGATTACTGATATGCATGCTAAATTAACTGATATCATTTAATTATAAATGTTTCTAAGAGAGGAGGTCAGGATTGACAAAAAATAATAGCAACAATAATAAAAACTAAAGTTCATTAAGTATCTGCATTGTAATGGGCATGGAGTTAAATCAAAACTGCACTGCATTATCTCATCTAAATCCAAAGATCCCCATCTTAATTACATAGCACATCTCCCTCAGTTTATAGAGAAAAGAGAAACATAAAAAAAAATTAACTAACTTAGATTATGTCTCTCAGAAAGGAAACTGTCAATAAATGAATATGAGGTAGAATTATTTTGTGGGATTAGAGTATTTAAAAAGGCATTTAGAATTAATTAATAAATAATTCGTCATTTTATTCACTATAAATTGACAAATAGTTCATAAGACTAAGAATGGCTTGTACTTTAAAACAGTTTCAAACACAGCAAATTGTTTAATTGACTTTTTTCTAATCTATTCTTCTGTGCTGTGTATTCATAGTATCTGGGCAGACTGACAAGAGCAATATGTATTTTATGAATAAACATCTGATGAAACCAAGATACACAGCTGCTGCAAATGTCAGTTTCCATCATTTATGATACTCACATATTGCCCATTAAACGCGGTCCTCAGAAGGCGCAGGATGCAATCATTGCTCTCATAGCAATAATACAGGGACATTGTATAGACTCCAGAGCAGGCGTTCTGCTGATCATGGTGGTATCCTCTACCTTAATTATGCACTATATTTGCATTATTGAGAGCACAGTTGCTGCCAAGGAACTGTTATGATGTCAATGCAATTACACTGATATTATGCTGTTTCAGCATTGTTCAAATGTGAGATCCTTACTATGCAAAATTAGATAAAAAAAGGCAATAGGATATTTATATCACCCCCATCAAAAGGATATTTGACATAAATCAGATGTCATAAATCAGACGTGCACATTTAAAATTTGCTAAACAATTTAGTTTTGTAAGCTTGATAAAGTTTTATTGTACTTGCAGATTTTTTTCTAGACTGAGAGATATTTAGTTTGAAATGTATAAAAGGGCTAAGAGTCAGCCATTTGTAACCATGAAAAGGGCAATTTCAATGATTCCACCTTGTAAAAAAAAAATGGCTGCTTAATTGTTAATGCCCCTAAAAATACTGTATTTGAGAGCTGACATTTTTTTATTGAATTTGATACCGCTTGTTGAAAAATAAAAACAAATCATATGTTTTTAAAAGACCTCAAATTTACTTAAGTCTTTCAAGTTTACATATACCATCAAATTATGCTGCCCATATAAGACATTTGCCATAAAGCATAATGATCATTTAACTCATTCACATACTCAGCAATCATTTTAGTAAGTAGTTACTATATTTCAGGAACGATATTAAGTGATATAAAAACAAAAAAATGACAAAAAAAAGTCTCTCGATAAAATTACATGCTAGACAATATACCAATATGTAAATCACTATGTCAAGAAGAAAGTCATTTCAAAAGCAGGAATATCAATATATTTTAGGTACATATAAAGAAATTAGAATAGAGAAATTAGGGTAAACAATTATGAGATGAGATGACATTTGAACTGGATCTTATAAAATGGTAGAAATTGGTCAGGTAACAAAATGAAGTAATATTTTAGGAGGGAAAAAATATGTCTAAAAGGAAGGAGACATAAGTCAGGCTGATGAATTAGCTATTAGATCAATGTAAAAAGATTTTCACCACACTGGGAATCAGAAGAATGGGATAGAAGGAATGTAAGAGTTATCAGGTGAAAATGTAGGATGGACATTAATAATCATGTAACTTGCATGTACTTTTGAGGAGTTTTGATTTTAAGTTGTCCTCAGCAGGGTTCCATGAGAGTTTTGAATGCCAAGAAGTGCTCTGATCATTCCATGTAGGAAACTTTTCAAAACAGGAATGTAGGGAACAGGACTGCATTCATAAAATGCTACTTCTTCCATTAAAGGAGGACTAGAAAAATGTGCTAATTTGTATATGAGGGTTCAGGAAGTGGAACAACTGAAGAAAACTATTGAGTATCTCAGCTGCCAGCAGCACAAGACCAGGGATCTTCAGGCAGCAGTCTGGAGCTCATATGTTGGAGACTGGCAAAATTTCACACCTGATCCACAAAAGTCAGGGTACACCACTGCTATAAGTGCAAAAGTTATTTCTCCTTCTCTTCTACCTTCTAATCTCAGTCTTCATTTGTGGAAATGTCAAAATCCATGTAGATAATCTTTCTAGCACTCTGAACTCTCATGTTTAATATCCTCAATTTCAACTATCTCTTTCTTCACCTCCTCTCTCCCAATGACACCCACAGTAATTCTATTGTTGCTGTCATTGTCAATAACTGTACCATTCTTCCCAAATCTCTACTTTAGGAGTTCTACCCTCTGCCTACTCTTGTTTGCAGGGTTCACTTGTTCTAAAGTCCCCACCTGTATGTTATTAAATCATATTTTTTCCTTTCCACATTTTTCCTTTTCCACATTTTTTCCATCATTTTTTTCCTTTTCCACACTGCCTTCACATCCTTTTTTACCGACTTATCTCAATTTAGATTAGGAAGTTCTATTTGTTTTTATATCTACGTCTTCAACTCTTACTTTTCTCTCCTTCAACCACACTTTCCCAGGAGACTTTTCAACCCAAGTTACAACCAGCCCTTGATTAACTCTTTGTCTATAGCCAAACAGTTGAAAATGGCTGTTGAAAACACAACTGGTTCAACTTTGAGAAATCTGAAGTGGAACCTCAGTGATACTCAGAAAACCTATTATATTTCCCTAGTAATTTATTATTCCACTCTCTCAGATAAATATTTTGCATTTTACTTCTCTCTTCAGATCTAATGCTCTTGCCCCTATGTCTCTCATAGAATAAATCCACCTGTGAAATTAGCAGTCACCAGAGAAGCTCTCATTTTCACACCATCCATTATACTGTTTTACATCGGTTGCCATATAGTCTCCTGCTTCCCATTGAAATGGATAAACTATCTTTGCTCCACATGGGGTAAAAGACCCCTTCCTGCTTTCTCTAGTTCCTTCCTGCAATACTCCCTTACAGCTTAAATCATCAAACTTTTCCTTTCTTTTGGATCATCAACATTTGTCATATAAGCATGCTGTTATTTAGTCTATTAAAAACATGCTCTGATCCTCAAGACCCAATACAATTATTGCCCTGTTCCTTGCTCCATTTAAGGGTAAATCACTTTTTTTTTAAAAAGATTTTATTTATTTATTTGACAGAGAGAAAGACAGCCAGTGAGAGAGGGAACACAAGCAGGGGGAGTGGCAAAGGAAGAAGCAGGCTCCCAGTGGAGCAGGGAGCCCTACATGGGGCTCGATCCCAGGACCCCAGGACCACACCCTAAGCCGAAGGCAGCCGCTTAACGACTAAGCCACCCAGGTGCCCCAAGGGTAAATCACTTTTAAAGATGTTGGCCCAGTCTTTGATTTCTCACCTATCATTCTCTCTTCAATCCATTCCAAACAGGCATCCATTCCCACAGTTATTGTCCAGATCATCAGTGACATCTTTCTCATCTATGTTAATGCTCTTTTTTTAATTTACAGATTCCTATGTCTCTCTGTAACGTTCAACTCAGTTGATCATTTCTTCTTCTAGACTTTTTTCTTCTCTTAGTTTCCAGGATACCACAGTCTTCTTGTATTTCTTCATCTTAGTTTTCTCTCAACAGTTCTCCCCTCTCCCCTATTTCCTCTTCCTCCTTCCAACATTTAGGTTCCTGTCCCTAGATCCTCTTCCCTTATCCCTCCACAGTCTCCCTAGGTTACTGTTTTTTTTTTTTAATTGAAGTTTAAAAAGAAAGAGTCATGAAATCAGTTTAATGAATCATGACCACATTTTGCTCATAATGAAATAAAATGAGAATTGCATTAAAAATGTCCGTGAATATCACACATAGTAAGAGCATGAGAAAAATGTTGCTTTATAGCTGGACTGGGACAGCTCTATGCTTAATTCCGAGTATGCCTGGAATCGTGTATCAACCCATGGTCAAGAGCAGGATGAGTTTTATAACTAATAATGTATACTGGGTGAAAAAATTAAGGTGAAACATTTCCCTGAAAGTACCCCAGACAAGCTTGTTTACATTATCAATTTATGTTAATAGTTTACACTTGGCTTAACTGCTTATATAATCGGTCTTGGGAATGTGATCAGTAAAGTATAAGAAATGCCTGGCAATGGAAACTTTCCTGCACTCCCTTGAAACAAAGATACCATGTGCATGTCTTGGTGGTTCATAAACTAAAGATGAAGTGCATCTTGTGCAGCTTCTAAAGAACCCTGGGGAGTTGTGCCTAGAAATCTGTCAGGCCACCAATAACTGCCTGCACATTCTTTCTCCCATTGTACTGCATTTTTTAACTGTATCAAAGCTTTAATAAGTATTCAGCCTGTGAAGTCTTGTGAGTCCTTTCAAATATTCAGTCCTGTGTAATCAATGCAAGCAATTTTGTGAAAATTTTATTTCAGTATTTATACATGAATGTGGGTTAAGAAGTCAAATGCTTTTTATCGTGGATTAAGAAAAGCTGCAGAGGCATCGCCTTAGGTCATTTTATCTAGTCCCATGATTTTAAATATAATTTGTATGTGGTGATTTGCACATTTACATCTCTAACTGCTTCCCTAAGTTCTAGATTTGCATAATGCACTGCACATTTGACATTGGATTTATGATGCGCATCTCCACTACAACATATCCTACAGCAAACTTTTGATTTACTCTTGCTTTTTGCCATTTTACCCCATATTACTACACCATATTGCCATTTATTCAATTGTTCAGGAATAGAAAAGGAAAAAGAAAAAAAATTGGAGTCACCCTTATCTCTTTTATTTTTCTTACTACTCTCCAAAATCTATTAGCAAATTAGTTAGAATTTGGTTCAAAATATATCTCAAATCTAACAGTTGTCTCTACTAGCACTGCCCCTGGCCAGTTAATCATCTATCTAGGCTACTACTGGTCTTCTATCTCCATTCTTTTCATGTATAGAAGATGCCTTGGGGGCGCCTGGGTGGCTCAGTTGTTAAGCGTCTGCTTTCGGCTCAGGGCGTGATCCCAGAGTCCTGGGATCGAGCCCCGCATCGGGCTCCTCTGCTGGGAGCCTGCTTTTTCCTCTCCCACTCCCCCTGCTTGTGTTCCCTCTCTCACTGGCTGTCTAAAAAAAAAAAAAAAAAAAAAAAAAAAAAAAAAAAAAAGAACATGCTCTGGTGTGCCATTGGGATTTCCCTTTTAACTATGGCATATATTTTCCCCAGCTGCTGGGAACATTGACTACTGATGGCTTACAGATGTGTTCTTTAGCCAAAGGTAGGTGCTTTTCCAGTGGGGGAAGGTTGCAATTAATGACTGTCTGATTTGAGAGCACAAAGGCCCAACACCATTGCTTTACTTTGGGACAACTTAGGAAGACCTGTTGCCAAGTTCCACATGGGATTGTCTAAAGCCTTCGCTGCATCTGTATCATTATTTAAATTCTCCCTCTGCCCAAACCTGCTTCTTTCATTTTTGTTTCTAGGGAACCAAACCCAAGACACCAATTTAGAATCATTTATCCACAGAAGGTTTAAAATATCTTTCCATTAAAAACAGGTTAAATCACTTCTCTGTTCAAATATTCATTGCCTTTCTACCACCCTCACAAAAAAAGTACCTGGTATGACTAGTAGGGCCGTGATTAATAATGACTCAGATTATCTTTTACTCATTTTTTTAAATTGCTTTTTTTTTTTTTTTAAACTATCCTATTCTAAATGCTCTGGCCACTTTTAATTTTGTTCTGGCAAATCTCCCTTCTGTGTTTGGGCCATTCATTGTACCAGCTGTCCCTTCTGGCTAGAATATGTTTACTCCTGATCTGCAGATGTTTAAAATCATCCTGCCATTTTAGATCTCAACTTCAATGTAACCTAACACCTTTAAAGAGTCCTTTCTGCTTACTAAATTAGAAGCATCCTTCCATCTCCTTTCTATGACATTCTACTTTAATTTTCTGCATAGCTTTCATCACTAGGGTATTATTCTGTCTCATTTATTTATTTATGTATTTATGTATGCATGCATGCATGTATATATGTATTTACTTATTTTTGTCTTTCCCAATTGGAATGGAAAATCTATGAAGTGGAATTGCCATCTATTGTCTTTACTATTATAATCCACTTCATAGAATATACCCAGGACCCTAAAATCTGACAATAAGTATGCTTGATAACAAGTGACATAATAGTAATCATAACTTCTGTGAACATAAAACTCTTACTTGTCTGATATCCGTATCACCACAACTGGATTCTTTAAATATGTCATAAATTGGGCGACCTGGAAGCCAACCCAGGAAGGGTGTTTTGTGCAGAAGTAATTTATTAGTTCCTAGGAAAACTTAGCAGAAAAGTTAGCCGACTTTTCTCTTAGCAGAGAAAAGCAAAAAAAAAAAAAAAAAAAAAAAAAAAAAAAAAAAAAAAAAAAAAAAAGGACCAGAATGGGAAATATCCAAGCAAGGAAATAATATCAGCTAAAGTCCCAAGAGAGTACCCATGGTTCAACTGTGGATGAATACTCTGGAAACAGTGCAGGTCACATCTTGGAATTGTCCTAATCAACAGTAAGGGATCTGGAGTATCAACACTCCCCCAACCTGTCAGGCTTTAGTTATAACCTATCACTTGTGACATAAATTCCTGGTCACTTGCACAAAACATACAAACACAATAGTCACTGGTAAACTGAAGGATGCTCTTCAATCACAGAAGCGGAACTGAAAGGATGCCCTTGGCAAAAAGATTTGACAGTATGTGGGTGGAGCCATGACAGCACCTGCTACAATGGGGCTTTTGAACAGAAGATTAAAATGACTTAAAAAAAACAGGTTTTCTTAACTAAATTACCAAATTGAGTTAAAAGCCTATCAAAAAACTGTAGTGTGGAGCCAATATAGATGGTTTTAAAATGAAACAGAATACTGATAAGCATGGTCCTGCTACCTATGGCAATTTTATTCTTGGTAAAGATGATTCATTGAAAGGAAAGGTTTCCTTTAACAAATGTAATTGGAAACAATAAATAGCCATATAGAACAAAGCACAACTTGATCCCTAATCCACAATATTTATTTCTAAACTAGAGCAAAGATAAAATATCAAAATAATGATAACACTGATGCATTAATGCATCAATTGATGCACTTTTTCCTTAGATTAAGCCAAATTAGCATTGGACTGGTTAGTAAATTCTAAGTAATTATTACATTCTGTTCACAATATCATATTCAAAGTCATACCTGGACAAAAGAAGCCTCAACAATTATGCAGTAAGTAGTCTAAATAAAATCTGAGATCCCACCAGTTTAGAAATAATAGTACTCCAATCCATGACTCCTTATACATTTGCTGATACCAAATATCTTAATTTGTGAATGAAAGAAGACAACAAAGTTGGGTACATAACAAGGCAAAACAAAACTCTGAAGAAAATGTTTTTAAAAAAGTCTTTAACATAAAAGACATTATGTGCAGATTATAAAATAATAACCAAAAATGAATGATTCTATATGTAACTTTGAATAGTAAGAAATGTTAAAAATAAAAAAAGGACAATTAAAAAGGGAGGCTTTATTAACCATACGGCAAGATACAAAACGAAAACTACAGCATTTGGACCACCAGTTCAGTATTAGTCAAAAGACCATCATCATCATCATCATTGTCATCATCATCACTCATTCATATAATGTACATTTGGGGAGCCCTTGTCTTCTAACTAGTGAAAATATTTCAGTGAACCAAACAGATTTAAAACTCCTGTCTTCATGAAGCTTATTTTCAGCAAAGAGAGCTTACCTCTTTGAGTTATCTTATAATAAACCAGTTAGTCTTCACTGAGTGCTTCTTTAAAAGGAAATGTATTCTTTCTCTTTGACTTCCAAAAACCTACATTGTTGTACATTACACCCCTAGGACTTATTTGTCTTATAATTGAAGGTTTGTACCTTTTGACCCCTTCCCTCCAGTGGCCCCTCCACTCACCTACTGCCTCTGGTAATCACAAGTCTGATCTCTTTTTCTAAAAGTTTGTTTTTAGTTTTTGTTTGTTTTTAGATTCCACATATAAGTGAGATCATATAGTATTTGTCTTTCTCTGACTTACTTCATTTAGCACACCACCTTCAAAGTCCATTCACATTATCACAAAAGGTAGGGTGTTTTTTTTTTTATGTCTGAATAATATTCCATTGCATATATACACCACAACTTCTTCATCTATCAATGGACATGTAGGTTGTTTTCATGTCTTGGCTATTGTAAATAATGCTGCTATGAACACGAGGGTGCAGATTTCAAGTTAGCATTCTTGTTACCTTTGGGTATATTTCCAGAAGTGGAATTGCTAGATCATATGGTTGATCTATTTTTAATTTTTTAAGGATCCTCCATACTATTTTTCATAGTGGTTGTACCAATTTCCAATCCCACTAACAGTACACAAGGGTTCCCTTTTCTCCACATGCATGCCAGCATTTGTAATCTCTTGTCTTTTTGATGATGGCCATTCTAACAAGCATGAGGTTATATTTCATTGTGGTTTTGAATTGCATTTCACTAATGACTAGTGATATTGAGCATCTTTTCATGTATCTGTTGCCTTTCCAATCTATCTTCTTTGGAGAAATGTCAATTCAGGTCCTTTGCCCACTTTTAAATTGGGTTATTATTATTATTATTATCATTATTGCCATTGAATTGTGTAAGTTCTTTATATATTTTGGGTATTAACCCTCTATCAGATATACTGTTTCTAAATATTTTTTCCCATTCCATAGGTTGTCTTTTCACTTTGTTGATAGGGTTCTTTGGCTGTGCAGAAGCTTTCACGTTTCATATAGCCCCACTTGTTTTTTATTTTGTGGCTTGTGTTTTAGCTTTCATATCCAAAAAAATTATTACCAAGATGCATGCCCAGGGGCTTCATATATCCTAGTAGTTTTCCAGGTTTCAGATCTTACATTTAAGTCTTTAATCCATTTTGAGTTAATTTTTGTTCATGGTATAAGTTATTGGTCCAGTTTCATCCTTTTACATGTGAATATTTAATTATCCCAGCATCATTTATTGAAGAGACTGTCTTTTCTTCATTAAGTATTCTTTCTCCCTTATCAAATATTAGTTGCCCATATATACTTTGGTTTATTTCTGGGCTCTTGATTCTGTTCCATTGGTCTTTTTGTCTATTTTTATGCCAGTACCATACTGTTCTGATGTACAACTTGAACTGAGGAAATGTGAGCCTTCCTGCTTTGTTCTTTCTCAGAATCTCTTTTTGTTAAATTTAGTGATATTTAAAATGATAAGAGTGATTCTTCCTAAGCCAGCCATATTATATTGGAATCACTAAAAGAGGAGAATATCATTAACATGCTAAAAATCATACTGGTAATAGATCTGTAAAATAAATTAGTTAATTTGATTTAGTTGTACTTATAAGAAAATCCATAGCTTCAAATATTAATATTAATAAAGACAATAAGAAAACACATCAATACACAATTCAATATGCCTGAAGATAAAACAAACAGAATGAATGATAGAAGTAAAAAAAAATACAACAGAAGAATAGTGTAAGTAATACAAAGTAAATTCTTTGAAAAAATATTTATATAACAAAACCTATGTACATAAGGAGGGCAAACTTGCATGTGCACAAAATAGAGGATTCTAAATGCAAAATTACTATAGAACAAAAAGAATTTAAAGATCATAAATGACTATGCAAATAAATGTATTCATAATTTGAAACAATCAAGTAAACATGAATATCAGATAAAATTATTGATTTTCTCAGAAAATATATTTTCTCAGTAGAAGCAGAAGCTAAGACAACACACACTTACTTTGTAATAAAATGGCTGATTCCATTTTTTTATGTTTGATGACAGCTTTTAAGCCTCATAGCCTTTTGCACTCCCCTCTCCCCTTCTGTTCCACATCTAGATGTGCTGATAAGAAAGTCTGGGTGCTATCTCTGGCACAGCAGGTGGTTCAAACCACACAAGCACTTTTTTTGTATGCAAGGGAACCCTTATCAGGACTCAACCGTGAATCACATGTACACATACTACATACATGCATTTGAATGTGTATGCATGTATGGTATATATCATATAGCTCCCAAACCAGAATCTTTCTGAATGGGGAGACATCAAAGAATTATTGTTAATGCCAGTAACAAAAATGTATGCCTTTTATTTCCACTATTCTTAATCATTAGTAGAGGTTTTCAGCAGTTCGTTTAGTAAGAAAAACTTTATAGGTACTTAGAGACTTTTTTATTATTATCTGGCAATGGGGAAATATTAACTATGGCATAAGCAAATGTGCACTTCAAGTTCAGTTTATCTACTATTGATGACTTTCTACTCATGCATCTAAAATTTCATACATTCTTTATACTCTTTATACCAAAGCTTAATGTTAATTGGCTGTCTGGGCATGATTGTGTTGCTGTTGAACTCAGAATCCACTAGTTGTCTATTCAAAACAAACTCATACAGTTCCCATAATACAAGGAGCTGACATCATAGAGGAAGAGATGACATATGCCAACAGTTCAAATATAATGAAGTAAAGAGTATCACTGAGTAAAAACAGAAAAAGTACAGAAAGAAGATACTTATTTTTAAAGGAAGAATCTGGAAAACATTTATGGTGATAATACAATTAAGCTTGGTCTTTGAAGTTGGTTAATATTTCAATAGGTAGAAATAGAGTATTGACCCAAGAATTCTTTGCAAGGGGAACAGAAAAAGCATAAGTGGAGAGGGAGGTCAAGTGCATGTCATCCTTTACACACAATGAGAAGTCTTATATACAAATGTGAAATTATAGGTGTTTTTAAGAGCAACATTTAAATATTTAAATGACTGATCTCTAGAATGAAAAATCCTCTGATTTTTTTCCCATATCTATCTGATTGTATATAGTTATAATTTCTTACATCCTATCTCTAATGACTGCGGTGGGATTGATTTGGTATAACAAATCTTGTGAAAATATAGTAATCATATTGTGAGTCTTTAAGGAACTAGTAGAAACAAGACTAATGAAGCGTACACAATTTTTCTAGGAACTCTGACAAACAATGAGAAAGGGATTATAGCATAGTAACTATACCATAAGGTTAGCAGATTAAATAAAAGATATATTTAGATTTCAAGATACTCATGAATGTATCTCAGTAATAGTGGCTTAAATTTGAAAAGAGGAACATGAAAATAAAGTAATATATTGTGACAATTATTAATTATGACAAAAAGAGAGGATTAAAAGACGACAACTAACATTAATGGAATGAGGTTTGAACAAGAATGAAGTCATGATCACACAAGTATGGACCACCAGTTTTGAGGGAAAAGGGCACACTTAGTCATATATAATAAACAATAAGGGATAAAAGATGCACACACTTTGGGAAGCCAATATCTAGACCTTTTTCTAGGTTTCCATACTTAAGTTGCTCACTTCTTTTCTCATTTATTGTAATGCAAGTTCATATTTTATTCAATACCTATCACACATTTTTGCTTTGCTTTTTAATTTATTCATGAAGTTTAATATTATCTCAACAGCAATACAGGCATTTCTTTTTTTTTCCCCCGGTCTTTTTAATTTTACCAGAGTACTATGCATATGATTACTGCTTAATATAAACTTTGTTATATTGTTCATTATCTAGCAATAGAAGTTAATTTTCTACTGTTCTCAATTTTCCTTAAAGAATAACACATATTCTCCATTAGAGTATTATTTACTTTAAGAATAATTCTTAGCTAAAACATCAAACAAAGTCTTAAAAAGATTATGGTATTGTACCAAAATTAATGAGACTTGGACACGTCTAAGGGGTTTGGCATCTATACCAGTTTAATTTTTTAAATTTTTTTGAGTTATGCATTAAGAATTACAATGTGAGTATCATTAAAGAAGCTCTTAGAATTTAATAAGATGTATTTCAGTGATTTATATCTACTACTGTTTCACGCTGTTGATGAACAGAATTTAGCTTGGTTGAAGTATACATCCTCAAAAAAGGTATTTGACCCTTCATTACTTTTCTACATCAGCAGATGACAACTTTTGATACCAGTTAAAGTTTCAAAAGATAGAAAGTGATCTTAAATATTTATGGTGAGTTCAGACTACTCTGTAAAATTTTGTACAAGAATTTTGGATTCAACTGTAAAGAATGTCTGAGATGATTTAGTTAGAGTAATTGCATATGCCAAACAGATTTTCTATATGCCAGGGATATCATCATTGAAAGTTATTTCTTACTTGGATAAATTGGAACTCAATATAAGGTAAATTACATCAAAAGAAAAAATCTAATTTATCATGTATAAATATATCATAAGTTAAATTAAATTCTGATAAATACAAGATGACACAAAGGAAATATATGTAAATAAATTATCCATAAAATCTGCATTAGGTTGTTGTAAAGGAAATATACTTATTCAAAATGACACTACTGCTAAGCTACATGGCTTTAATGAGAGAAATGAAATACAGAAATTGTACTAAAAATGCTGTGCAAAGCTCTTCAGAGGGTGTGAAAATTACATTTATGTCTCTGTGCTATTTTTTTTCTCTTTCTCTTAAATGTGCTCTGAAATCTATCACTGTTTTACCAAGAATTGCATTTTGCTCATTTTTTGCTCAACAAAGAGGAAACATTTATGATTTTGCAATAATACTGTTTCTAATTTCAGACAGTTCTTTATTTCTAAAATTTTTAAGCCACTTTTCAGTGGAGATTACATTTGCTTCATGCATATATGAAAAGCTAGGTTTTATAACGTTACTTCGATTCTTTTGATATGATAATGTAAAGTTAATTGTATCCCTTTTCAGCTATTGAAAACATTAATATCATTTCCTGTTAATGTGAACAGGTGGGGAGAAGAATTAGCATATTCACTAATTAGATTTTATTTGCAATTTTATTGTCAAGCACCATGTCTTTATCTTCTAAGTTTTTAATGAGAGACTCTCACTCTTCTAATAACATTTTTGGCTTACAGAAATATGTTTGAAATTTCAGATATATTTGAATTTCCTGTAACTTCCTTTTCATGGTAAGCATGAAGAATAATTAACATATTCTTGTGCTTGTATTCATAAGAAAAGTGTGAGATAAGTTAATTTCCTTATGTTTGTTTGTTTTTAATAACAGTTCATTCTTTGCTACAAACCTAGGATGATTAATCTCTTGTTTACTGATAGATTCATTTTCTCCACCAGTTTGAATTACACATTCTGATAACTGTAACGAAGAGGGGCTTCTTCAGATTATCTCTATATATCAATCAGCAATGATATCTTTTTATGCTTACAATGGTCACACAAAGGGCCAGTAACATAATTTGCTAAATAAAAATGTGGGGTCCCTTGTTCACAAATTATTATGAACTCTAAAATGGCAAGAACAGAGTGTTAAGCAAAGAGCAGTGTTCTTCTAAGCATGAGACCATGCATGGCTGCATAGATCATAGGTCGATGAAGCTAGCCCCGGCCACACACTATGACAGAATCGATATATCATAATGGTTGGGCTTATGGCCTCATGCTGAGATTTTAATTCTATTTTATTAATTCTTTAGCTATTTGACCTTGGACAAGTTACTCTGCTTCAGTGGTTTCTTCCCACACACGAATGATAATATCTAACTTATGTGTGTGTGTATTTAAGAATGAATAAATTAATACATGTAAAAGATTAAAGAACAGTATCTGATATAAGTAAGCTTTCAACAATATTAGCTAATATTACTTTTATATGATGCAGCTATTTTTGAAAAATATAACTGGTGGGTCATTTCCAGTAGAAAACCCCTTGCCACAGTAATTCCATAAAATGGCAGCTTGTATTTGGCACCGGCCCTTTTTCTTGCCCCTCTAAGAGACACCGATAAGGGTGAAGATCAACAGACACCTCAGAGTCCCAGATTTACCATATCCTAGTTTTCTATTAGTCTGGCATTAAAATTCAGAGGTAGAATTAAGATCAATCAATTCTTCTTTGTAAATTCTGTATATCTAATGGACATACAATTTGAATTTTCTAAGCCAGTTATGATTATCTATTGTACTATTTTCAAAACATGATTAAATAAATATCCAATTGTATAATACCTATACTTACATTAAGAGATTTCCAAATTGAGCATGTATATAATAAATGTGTGTGCATTTGTGTTAATTGGTAGTCTCAGAACATTCAGTTAGACTAATCAAGAATTCATTTGTCCAGTATGGGTATGGTCAGCTAGGATTTAATCAGAATGTCTACACTCTAAAGGTGTCTTTCTCAAACATTTCTACAATCTATATCTCGACTCAACATCAGGAGCTTTACCAATTACAGTAATGGATGTTAGAAGTGGATTCTCATTGGTAAAACTATTAGTTTGAAAGTTATGTGTTTTAACATAGTTTCTAGGATTTTCACAGTCTTGCATGTTTGAGGCATAAGAATCAAGTGAACTTTCTCTCTTTATATTGACAAAGACTATCTCCTTGACGAAACATCACTCAGGCTCCTTAGAGGCCTTTTATCTACTAAGCCTCAACTTTGGTCCTTACTCTTGCTGGGCCTCCATAGTCCAGTTGTAGCAAGAATTCTGCTAACTTAGTTTAGCAAGTATCCTTACCCTTGATATCTGATCATTTTTGGTATCAGATCAAATGCCTTATCCCCTACTATCCCCCCAGGGGATACCTGATCACCCTGGCCTGACTTCAGCAGCAAGAATCCTATTAACTCAGTTTGCAAGAATTCCCCCTTCCCTAGATGTTTCCTGTTAGTAATTTTCCATTCACTGACCTTTTGTCACCCAATGTGCTCCTTGGCTATAAAATCCTACTTTTTGTTATAATAGAAGCTGAACCCAATCTAAATCCCCCTATTGCAATAGTCTTGATACCTATTGAGATGGTGCAGAATAAAATCTTTGTTATCATTTTAACAATGGTCAAAATAATTGTTTTTTTTTCTTTAATAGTACTAAGGGATAGTACCCTGCACTTGATCCCTAAAAGGTTCTGAGTTCAACTACAGTGTAGACAGTTCATCTGAGTCTGTAGAATTGGCTGCAGAGTAAGGTTGACTCTTACCTCTAGAGACTTTTATCATGCACTTCAGCTGAGTTTTTCAAGGAGGGTGCCTTTAGACCTCCATAAAAAAATAGGTGAGATTTTATTCTAGATGACAGAAGTGAGTATAAGAAAATTTCTGCCTATCTGTTAATAAATGACTGAAATATGCCAGAATAGAATCTGAGATTTCTTTCCTTTTAGATTGGTAATGAAGTTAGTTGGGAGTGATTAACCCTCCTGTATCCTTAATAATTAACAGTTATCACTATCTTAAAAAAATGTATTCACTTTGTAGCAATACCTTACAAACGAACATTTCAACTTCCTTTCAGGATTTTTATATCAATACAATAACAATTCAGAGTAAAAGTTTTCAGAACACATGTTCTAAGTTTTGGTAAAGAAAACATGATTGTCATATTTTTATTACTAGAGAAGGGTAGAAAATTAATTACCAAAAATTCAGTAGGCTTTTAATTATATTAGCCTTGTGAGTATTATTTTTCTTACAATTTTCTTACAAATTTCTTACAATGGGAGAATAAAAGTAATAGATGTTGAATATCCCAGCTACTATCATATAATTATTAAATAACTAGAACTGGGATTCAAATCAGGTACAAATAACAATAAAATCAGTGGGGTTGTTTTTCTGTTGTTATTGTGTGTGTGTGTTGCTTTGTTTGCTTATTGCTTTTATCTACTATGAGGCTTCCTTAGAGAAATATGGGAATAATTATGGAAATATTCCTTGAAGGATTATAAACCTTGAGATAATTCCTATGAAAAGTACACAAGTTGCCTATTTTAAATAATTATGCAGAAGCTATGCATGTCTGGTTGATTATCAGGCTCAACACATAATATATTTATTAATAGTTACCATGCCATTTTGTCTTTTTTTTTTTTTTTTTGGTCATCACATTCAAGAAATTTTATTTTCTAAAAATGTTACCAGTTTTAAAAAAAAAAAATCCTCACCAATAAATTTCTCCTAGAGTGTAGGCATTATGAACCTACTTCTTATATTTTTTCTTACTGTAAAATTTTTCACTTAGAAGGCTCACATTTGCTGAATAACATATGAGATGCATTATAGTTAAGTTCTCAGGCAAATAATCCATAATTGATAAAATAGTTATTTTACTAAAATATTCACAGTAAATTGAATACATGTGGTCTCAAAAGCATCCTAACCCTGTACCCAAACTAATTAAAAAGGAAAATAACTTTTTGATCTAAGGGAGTTTGTGTATCAGATTATTAGATGGAATTAGAAGTAAATCATCACCATAAGTAGCAAACTGAAATTAAAAGTGGAATCTAGAAATAAGATAGAGTCAAAATCCAGATGTGTATTGTAATTGAAGTTCAGTTTGTTTATAAACATTACTATTAAATAATACCATAGTTAACTTATTAACTATTTATTCACTGATACTTTCTTATTTTATTTACTGATACTTTCTAAGATAAGAATTCAAGATCATAGGGGCGCCTGGGTGGCGCAGTCATTAAGCATCTGCCTTCGGCTCAGGGCGTGATCCCAGCGTTCTGGGATCAAGCCCCACATCAGGCTTCTCCGCTAGGAGCTTGCTTCTTCCTCTCCCACTCCCCCTGCTTGTGTTCCCTCTCTCGCTGGCTGTCTCTCTCTGTCAAATAAATAAATAAAATCTTTAAAAAAAAAGAATTCAAGATCATACAACCAATCGTTTATTTTTTTTCAATATCTAATCTACAAGTATTGTTTGGTTTGGTCATTAATTATATAATTTTGGAAACCTTGCATGGGTTATTATTTAGAAAAATGTGTTGAGTATGTATTCTATTCTAAAGTAGTTATAGGGATGCCTAGGTGGCTCAGTTGGTTAAGCATCTGCCTTCCACTTGGCTCAGGTCATGATCACAGGGTCCTGGAATCCAGTCCTGTGTCGGGCTCCATGCTCAGCCTGGGGGGGGGGGAGAGTCTGCTTCTCCTTCTTCCCCTCTCTCCACCCCCCACTCATTCTCTGTCTCTCTCTCTCTCTCTCTGAAATAAATAAAATCTTTTTAAAAAATCTATAAATCAGTTTCAAGCAGTGAGACTATGAGAATGAGGTGATTGGACAATTTAAGTTTACGAATAGGATGGAAATGGACAGAGCTGAGGCAGCTCGTTACATTTGGTATTTCAGACATGTAGAGTAGCAAAGTTTAATGAGGATGAGCAATACTTGCAAGCAGGGGTTGTGTCACAAAGTGCCTTGTATATCATGTTATGCTGTCGATCTTCATCTTGTAGTACAAAAATGATTTTAAGAGACAGTCTCCTTATCAAGAAGCATGTATTTCATCTCTGTGAGAATTTAAATTAAGTTGCTGATGAACCACAGTAAAGTTATTTTCTCAAATTAACAGTCATAAGGTGAGCGGTCACGTTGTAGGTTGGTTCGCCCACCCCCAAAACATGACTTTGAAGGTTGTTTCCATCCAACTAGAAGGTAAGAAAAAGTAGTTCAGGGCAAGTGGATTTGAACAAATCACCTATGATAATAATCTATTGATCAAACCTAATCACTTGTGAATATATACAGACAGCTAGGAAATGTTGTCTCTAACAATGTTGCTCCTAAAGTTAAGTGGTGGTTCTGTTATTAGAAGCACAAAGGAAGAAATAGACACTCGGGAATGATTAAAATCTTTTCATAATATCTCATTAATAATCCCAATTTATCAAAGAGTAGACAGAAGAGGTGCCCTGGTTAAATTATTGAGATACCCCCATAGAACTCTAGAGGTTCTAGAAAATACAATTTTAGACCATTTAACAAAGGTACACAACAATAAATTTGCATTTCACAATGGACACTCTAGCAGAGTCCCAACCTCAGCACTATTGACAGTTAGTGCCAGATAATGCTGTGTTGTTGGGAGCTGTCTTGTGCTCTAAAGCCAAAAGAAGCACCCATTCATTCTCCCGTTCCATTTTCCCCATGAAACAGCACACCGCTGAGGATCTGGTGAATCAGTGCAGATGTGGCGGTCATCTCACTGGTAAGGAAACCCTGAATAAAGGGTCCTGGCAGTTTTATGGACTCTGGGGTTGGAGAGAGGATAAGGGCAGAAGTCTAGGAGTATAAAACTACTGGGTACTGAGTCAAAGTGGGGGAAAAGTGTCTTCAAGGTTTCCTTCTTCTCCCTGTATAGAGAGGTTTCAGCAAAGGTGCCTAAGAAGAGTTCAGCTCAAGGTTTCAGATGAAGAGATTAAGAATGCAGGTTCAAGGGCTAGGAATGTAAATATGTAAAGAATATGACAGGCCAGGGGCATCTGAGTCCATGACTAAGTTTCCTTTAGAGACGGTAATGCATTGTCTCTGTACAGAGTCTGGTGTGGGGAGGGCAACTCTTCCCCATCAGGTCTGCGAGGTTGAGCCTCTGTAACTGCCTATGGTCGGGCATGAAAAATCACACATAGGGTTTTAAACAAGAGCTGGACTCTTCAACTAGACATAGACAGGAAGAAAATATTTGCAAAAGGACTTGTACTCAAAATATATTGAGAGCACCTAAAACTCAATAATAAGAATACAAACAACTCAGTGAAAAAATAGACAAAAGATCTGAATAGACACTTCACTAAAGAAGATATGAAGCAAAAGATAAACACAGGAAAATATGGTTAACATTATTTGTCATTAGGAAATGCACACTAAAACAATGAATGGCATATCACTACACACCTATTAGAATTGCTAAAATTTTAAAGAATGATAACAGAAATTGTTCAAAGATGCAGAGCAACAAGAACTCTCATTCATACCTGGTGGGAATGGAATTGCTACATCCCCTTTGAAAAATAGTTTGACAGTTTCTTTCAAAGTTGAACATAGTCTTACTGTAAAATCCGTACATTGAGATCCTAGTTATTTACCTTGTGATTTGGAAAGTTATCTCCACATGGGAATTTTCATGTGGATGTTTATGCAACTTTATTCATCATGAGAAACTGGAAACAATCAAGATGCCTTTTAATAGGGGAATGGATAAATAAACTGTGGTATATCCACATAACAAAATATTATTCAAGAATAAAAATAAACTTCAAGCCATTCAAAGTCAAGTATGAATTTTTGTATTTAAATTCAATTAGCCAACACATAGTACATTGTTAGTTTTTGATGTAATGTTCAATGATTCACTAGTTGGATTACATCATGTATGAATCTTAAATGCATATTACTAAGTTAAAAAAGCCATTCCATAAAGGCTATGTACTGCATAATTCCAATTATAGGACCTTCTGGAAAAGGTAAAACTATAGAGATTATAAATAGATCAATGGTTGTCAGGGTTCAGCAGGAGGTTGAATATATGAAGCACAGAAAAATTTTAAATTGTTTTTAGGGTATTGGAAGTATTTTGTATGATTCACTATTGGGGGATATGTGGCAGTATGCATTTGTCAAAACTTATGGCCCTTCATAGCATAAGGTACAAAAGTTGATGTGTGAAATGAAAAAAAAAAGAGGTCAAAAAATTTCAGGAGGGAATTCAGAGTATGACTAAAGAATCTAATTGTATTTACCAATGTATGGTGCAACCTACTTGAAGAAAGTGCAGAAACTCGTGCTCACCTAAATTACCTTGGAAATGAATATCATCTGTAAGACTAAAGGCAAAATAAGCTATATATAAGCACTACACAAAAGTTAATAAAGTCGTCCCCAAAGCGTCTGGGTGACAATTCTGGAGTCACTATATATTTACACTTGACCAATTAAGTACATGGATGGATGGAGGGAGCCAGGGTTAGAGTAAGAGGTTACAGACAAGCAACATGGGAACACTAGAATGATCCATGTGGTGATAGCATCAGAGACATAAGTATCAACTAGTACCAATTAACAAGTAACACGACTCCATGGAGAAATGTGTGAATTAAGGACTGAAGCAGTAAATATATAAGAGGATCCCAGAGAAATGTGTAGCTCCAGATAGTTAAAAAGTGCTGAACAAACAAACAAATGAACCCACAGTTACGATGGAGTTATGTCAAAGGCACATAGGAGCGAAATGAAAGAGCTTCCAATGACTGAAGCTATAACAACTTAAGAAACAAAACAAATAATGTAGCAATGAATTCTAATCAAATTATAAAATAAATATCCATGGGTCCATACTAATATAAATAAATTATTAAGTAAATATATTTGGAGAAGAGTCAAATCTCTCATGCAGAATATCTCAAATAATTTGTGCAGATGCTCTCTCATTCATGAGCATATGAGTTTATAATTCCACTTCTTAAGTTGGGCTGCACATAATGATTTTCTTCCATAGTTAAAAAATGATAAGGTGGGAAATTAATAACTTTCCAGTGGAGAAACTTGGAAAGCATCATCTCAGCCAGTTGATCAAAGTTAAGATGATCAGCAATAAGCCCCATGTTAATAGTATATATCTGATACGATGTGATGAAAATTATGTTGCCTCTATTAACTTCCACTGAAAAAAAAAATAAGTCTAATCATGAGAAAACATCAGAAAAAGTCCAAAAGAGGTATATCTACAAATATATGACCAGTCCTCCATAAAACTGTCAAGGTCAAAAGACCTGTCAAAGTCATCAAAAATGAGAAATGTCTGAGAAGGTGTCATAGCCAAGAGGACCCTAAGGAGACATGACAACTAAATGTAATGCAGTATCCTAAGTAAGAATCTGGAACATAATGAGATTAGGTAAAAACTAAGGAAATATGAATATATTATAAACTTATTTAGTAATCATTTATCAATGTTATTTCATTAATTGTAATGTACCATACTAATTTAAGATGCTAATAATAGGGAAACGGGGGTGTGGAGAACATGGGGAGTCTATCTCTGTAATTTTTCTGTAAATCTAAAACCATTCTGAAATTTTAAAACAGTAAGTGTTTAAAAAATTGTCAGAGGAAAACCTGTGTGTTAGGTAAATAAACAATCTAGATCTCAGAGATATTAATTGATTCCATTTAACTCAAGAGTAAGCCATAGCACTAGAAGTTTCATTTAATTTTTGTGATTCTTAATATTTTATTTTTGGTAAAACAAAACAATACGATAGAGGATTCTTCATGTCAAAAGATACTCTATTTTGAAATATTATTGAGGATCAAGTCTCTACTCTTCCCCAAAAATGTAACATGAAAATAGTAATTGAAATTTGCTTCAATGCTTATGAGGTTACTATCCTCGAAAGAGGGAATGGAAAGATATATCTTGTGGGTTTTTCCCAGGGTGCCCTTTAGCATTCTATAAAAAGATGTCCTTGAAGAAAGATTTTAAAACTTTCAATGACTTTTTCAAAGCAGGATATCTTGAAGTAGCCACTCTGACTGACAGCTGAACACAAATTTTTGACTACTAGAAGAGGAGTCATGTTCACAGTACATAAATATTCACAGAGATGGTATCTTTAAATAAACTTGCAAATAATCTGACAGTAAAATGTATTTTTATGTTACCCAGTGGAATTAAAGTGAACTTTTTTTCCTTTCCATTTTCTTTCAGTGAGTTTTAAAAAAAGTTGTTTCCAATTTCAGCATCTGCTACATTGATGTATATTTTCAAAGAAACTGCTTGGTACTTTTAATTGTTTTTACACTGGTCTTAACCAGGTGCTTGCATTCTGATATATTTTTGAGTCACAGTTATTTTTATTTTTATTTGCCCTTTACATCTTACATATTTCTGTAAAATCCAATGCCATTGGTTAAACAGTAATATATAAAAATAATTAATTATGCTACTGTATGTGGAATATTAGTGCATCATTGATATGTGAGCATCAGACATTATCAACAGTTTTACTCTATTACATTCCTTAAATATACACAGAATCTGAAACAGCTTGCGCCTCTAAATTTAGTTCTTGAGCTTACAAATAAAAGAGGACTTCTACTTCAGGTCAATGCAGAAAAAAGGGATATGATTAACTCTCCTGCTTGAAACTCCTACTGTCTAGGCAAAATATCAAAAATAAACTACCTTTGGGTTTACATATATTAGGTAGTAGGCAATGCAGGAGGCTGAATTTGGGGAACGAGGAAACAAATGATACTAGTTCTGGATTGGGCATATGGCTTGGAAATTGCTGCCAGGCTGCGGAATGAAGAGAGAGAATCAAAGCGGAGCTCAGAAATCTTACAAGTTCAGGAGATAAATATGAGTCTGGAAAATCCAAGGCATATAGAATTTGTAGGGAAGTACACTGGAAAATAAAATGTTACAGAAAGACAGAGGGAGAGAGAGGCCTCTCTCAAGATTTTAGCTAAGGATTGATCAGTGTCTGAGTGTGAAAAAGCTGTACAAGGCCAGGAAGCTAATCACTCAAGCAGAGCAAAGGAAACAATCACGTGGTCACATAAAGTGGAGATGATTTCCTGTTTCTATTGTTTGGAGAAAAAAAAAAAACAACAAAAAACAACTACAAACCACAGAAGGAATTTGACTCAGTAGTGGCAAAAATAAGTAACAGGCTGATAGCTGCTTGGGTCCTATAAAATGAAACCTAAAAACCAGCCTTGAAGGAAACAAACTGTTCACAAGTAATTTAGTGTATCTCAGAACAAAACTCAAAAAGACTTTTGGAAATACAGAAACATCTAGCAGCCAGTAGGGTAAAATTTAAAAATTCCCAATATCTAATCCCTAATCCAAATTAACCAGGCATTCAAAAAGCAGAGAAACATAAACTGAAGGGAAAAATCAATAGAGTCATACCTAGAATTAGCATTATAGATTTCCTAGACAAAGACATTCAAAGATTTATTATAATTAAAATTCATATGTTCAATAAGGTAAATGGCAAAGTGAGCATATTAGTATTGAAAAAAATAAAAAGTCAATAAAATTAATTTTTAGAGATGGGAAGTACATGGTCTAAGTAATATATCCTGCATGAAATAAATAAAAGATTAAAAACGGCAAGAAACAAAAACATGGCAAGATTAGTGAACTTGAAGTTAACCAATAAAAATTATCTAAAATGAAGTAGAAAAGAAGCTGAGAATGAGTAAACAGACTATCAAGGAGCTGTGGGACCACTTTAAACAATCAAATATATGTATAATTTGGATTTCCAAAGGAAAATAAAAATATTTGAAGAATTAATGGTTGTCATCTTTTCATATTTTATTAAAACTATAAACGAATGCAGTCACAAAGTCCAAGTATAAGAAACAAAAACTGCACCATGTTATATAAGATTAAATTCCTTAAAACCAGTGATTAAACAGAATGTTAAAAGGAAATAGAAGGAAAAGAAATACTGCAGAGAGAAGTAAAGGAAATAATGACTGCAGACTTCTTTTAATATCAAATCAAGATAGAGAATCATGGAATGATATTTTGATTGCTAAAGAATAAAACTTAAACTAGATTACTATAACCAGCAAACTTATTTTTTTCTCTTTTAAAAGTAGCATACCAAGCGTTACAGAAAGGAGGGGGTGGGGGATGGTGTAATCTGGTGATGGGTATTAAGGACGGCAGGAGTTGTGATGAGCACTGGGTGTTATACACGACTAATGAATTGTTGAACACTACATCAAAAACTAATGATGTACTATATGTTGCCTAACTGAACATCAAAAAAAGAAGAAGAAGAAGAAGAAGAAGAAGAAGAAGAAGAAGAGGCTCTGACACATACAAAAAAATTAAAAAAAATAAAAGTAGCAAAAAGACTTTTTCAGATATACAATGTTAAAAGAAATAATAAACTGCAGTATGGTACAGTTTATATAAAGTCCTTCAGGTAAAACATGATACAATATGGAAATCTCTATTCAAAATAAATGAATATCACTGGAGACAGTAAATGTGTGTGTAATTATAAAATATTTTTTTACTTAACAGTGTTTTTTTTTTAATGATTGTATTTATTTACTTGACAGAGAGAGAGTACAAGCAGGGGGAGCAGCAGGCAGAGGGAGAAACAGGCATCCCGCTGAGCAAGGAGCCAGGTGTGGGGCTCGATGTGAGGCTCAATATGGGGTTAGATGTGGGGCTCAAACCCGGGACCCTGGGATCATGATCTGAGCCAAAGGCAGATGCTCATCAGACTGAGCTACCCAGTTGCCCCACTTAAAACTGTTTAAGGGTAATTGACTGATGCATAAATAATGGCAATATTTTATACAATTTGTTACATATGTAGAAGTAAAATTTTTGATAGCAATTGCACAAAGAGTAAAAGGCAGTTTAGAATTAAATTGGGAGATTTTTACACTCCATGAGAAGAGGCATAATATAATTTTAATTTATTTCACATTTAATGTGATGAATTAAAATGCATTTACTAAACCTTAAAGCAAACATTTAAAAAAGAAATTGTGGCTATAACTATGACAACATAGTTATTAAAAATGATCAACAAAATCCAAAAGAAGATAGAAAAGGAAAAGAATGGAATAGAGGGTAGAATGTTGGTTGCCAGGTGCTGGGGATGGAAGAGAGAGGGAGATGTTGGTCATAGGATGAAAACTTCCAGTTATAAGATGAGTAAGTTCTGGAGATTGAATGTACAGCATGGTGACTATAGTTAATGATACTGTATTATGTAGTTGAAAATTGCTGAGAAAGTGTATCTTCAATGTTCTCAACACACATATAAAAAGATAATTATGTGAAAATATGAAAGTGTTAACTAATCTCATTGTGGTGATCATTTTGCAATATACACATGTATCAAATCATCACATTTTACACCTGAAATTTGTATGATGTTGTATACTAATTACATCTCAAAAAAAGAGGAAAAAATAAAATAAAATTGCCTATAAAAGAAGAAAAAGAAAAGTGAAAAATTACTAGTTGGACAATTAGGAAACAACAAAGCACAAGATAGTACATTATATTTAAACACAACTAAACTGATAATATTTGACTTGAACCACATCATCAACAAACACTATCTAACTGACATTTGTAGAATACTTCGCTCAACAACAGCAGGATACACATATTTTTCTCAAATGCATAGAGATTATATAGCAAGAAAGATCGTATTCTGGGTTTAAAGTCAGTCTCAATAAATATAATGATATTTAAATATTTCAAAACAGGTAATGATCAAAATAAATTAAATTATATTAGCATTAATTTGATTGAATTAAATTAGAAATAAGGAAAAGATATTTCCAAAAGATCCCCACATAAATATAGGAAAATAAATAATACACTTTTAAATAAAACATCAGTCTAAAAGAATACATAACTAAATATAAAAAAGTGAACTGAAAGAAAATGGAAACATAGCATATCAAAATTTGTGAGATTCATCTAAGTTAGTAAGCAGACAAAAAATTTTAGAATAAAAAATCTCTAATAAGAAGAAAGTTCTCAAATAGTGTCCTCACTTCACATGCTAAAAAAAGCTAGAGAAGAAAAGAAAATTCAAAGAAAGCAGAAAAAAAAAAAAGATAAGAAACATCAATAAGATAAAAACAGAAAAACAATAAAATGAATGAAACTAAAAGCTGGCACTCGGAGAAAATTAGCTGTTAATATACTTTAATAAAGTGGGTTTATACCCAGAAAGGAAGGTTCTTGAACCAAGCTCTATGCCCAGTGTGGGGCTTAAATTCATGACCATGAGATCAAGAGCCACATGCTCTACAGAGTTGGCCAGCTACCCCGCCTTTTAAGGTCAATGTAAGTCAATATATTTCATAGACTCAAGTGGAAAACACACACACACTCTCTCTCTTTCTCTCTCTGATCATCTCAATGGGTGTAGAATAACAACTGGCAAATCTAATAACCACCCTTGATTAAAAAATCTCAGCAACCTAGAAATAGTTGGGAATTTCCTCAATCTGAGAAACGGCATTTTAAAGCAACATCTCGTTTATGTCAAAGTTAATATTAAACTTAAATATTTCTTCTTTAACAGCAGCAAGTCAAGGTTGTCTGCTCTACTACTTCTATTCAACATTATAATCATTGTAATAGAGGCTGTAGTTAGTGAAATACACCCCCAAAATAGTCACTGAAATTAGAAAGGAAGAAGTAAAACTTTATCACAGATAGCATTACGACATATGTGCAAAATCCTATGATTCTACAGAAAAAGAACTAAACTAATAATTTACTTAACTTGGTTGTAGGACACAAAATCAAGCAACAAAATCAATCATATTTTAATATTCCAAGTAAATACTAAGAATTGAAGTAAAACTACCATTACAATAATGATAGAAGTATGATACTCTCAGGAATAAAAATGTCAAAAAAAAATACACAAGACCTGAAACTACAAAATATTGCTGACAAAAATTAAAGAGGCAAAATAATTGGAATAAAATAATAAAATGTAACTACCCACGAGGTACAATGACAAATTTCTCAGGTCACTTGTCCGATGACTTTGCATCACAGTGATTATTCAACCTCCCTAATCTCACCTTCTCTTTCTATGATGAAAGCTTTTTTAATTTTCAGTCATAATGGACTCCTTGCTATTTGTTCAAAATCTAGGCCATAAACAAGACTCCCTCTTTGCTCCCTTTGCCTTTGTTTATTACATTCTTTCTCCATATACCTACATGGATCATTTCCTCCTTTTAGTTCTCTGCTCAAATGTCACCATATGGAGGGATTACTCCCAGATCTCATTAAAATAGCAGCTCCCTACCCTGACATTCAGTATCTACTTCACCCTCTTTTACTTTGGTAAAACCGTTACTTTTAATGGTATGGACCATTTATGACCACCATTTATTGTTTCATTGTTTAGCTAGAATGTAAGTCCATGAAGGCAAGAAAAGAAATGTATCTGTCTTAATTCTTAAAATATTTCCAACATCTAGATTGTGCCAAGCATATCCCCAGTGCTTGATAAATATCTGTTGAAATTGTTTGGAAAAAGGAAAATAATAATGGTTATATATTCATATATATTTTCTTCCTAAAACTAAACATCTTAATAAGCAATATTCATTTTCATATTCTTTTAAAATACTTCCATGAGAAATTTTTTGGATAAAAAATAATGAATTAATGACTTGCCTGTAATATACACCAAACAAGCAGAAATTTGATTCCAGAACTCTCTTTCTGAGCTGTCTTAAGTACAACACTGCTCCAGAAGGCAGAGCCAGCAGCCTTAGATCTGCTAACTCTTGTGCAAGAAAAGGTCTTCAACTTACAGGTGACCCAAAAAGTTTAGTTCAATAGCCAAGTATGAAGGAAGATAAAGTATAACCTGAGTTTCTCTTAGAGATGCAGATTGTACCATGAGTTTGTATGTCTTGTGGAGGAGAAGATTTTATATTTAAGATACAAAGTCTGAAGGAACAATTAATTTTCAATGTGATTCAGCCTGGTTCATTTACATCCCTGTTTTGCTTTCTTTCTTTCTTTAAGTTCCATGAGGACAGTAATGTTGTCTTAGAAATATTGCCAACTACCTAAAAGGACTTGGCAAAACATAGTGGCCAAATATAATAGGTAGGGGGAAAAAAAGGTATATTCTAAATTACAGTAATCACTTTCATTTTTATAAGCACTTTATGGTTTATGTGTATGTAACATATACATATATTCTATTGTGCGTAAAAATTCTACAAAATACATATACCAATTTCTTTTTATCCTTATAAAATCCTATGATGTCAAAAGACACTGCGTTCATACACTCATTTCCGAACTGAGAGAGAAAACTGCCTCAGTGAGAATGAGCAGTTACCGTGGGGAAAACTGGAGAATGGCAAAGCAGGAGAAATTCTTTAAACTCTTGATAAAATTCACTTTTCTTCAGCCCATTTGCCTGTGGAATATCTATTTTTAATTTTGAGTGGACTGTTCATTCTTCAACAAGATCATAAATGGGTGTTGGTTAAATCACTCAGTCTGTGATATTTTGTTACGTAACAATACAAAACTAATATAAGCAGGATCTTAAATGCCAAATTCCCAAGCTCCATGATACAGGTAGGAAGCTTATATTTATTCGTAAATCAGAGTGTTGTTGTAAAATTCCTAGAATAGTGCTGTCCAAAAGTGATAAAATATAAACTACAAATTCAAGACACATATGTAATTTTTACTTTTGTAATAACATTAAAAATAGTGAAAACAAATGGGTATTATTAATTATAACAATATATTTTATTCAATCTAATATATCCAAAATATTATCACCCAAGTACAACTAACATAAAACATTAATGAGTTCTTATACATTCTGTTTTTGTATTGTCCTCTAAATACAATGTGTGCACTGCACTTATGGCAAACTGTAGTTTGCACTAGCTACATCTCAAGTGTTCTCTAATAGCCTCAAGTGGCTAGTAGCTGCCATATTGACACTGTCAATCTAGAAGCTAGAAGATTCTCTGTAAAGTTCCTTTTTCTCCCTCCACTCCCTTCCTTTCCATCAACTATAGTACGCAAGAAGAAAGGACAACTTTACCCATGCCAAGCATGTGTTTTGATGTTTATGAACATAAACTGAAATAAAAGGGAACTCATTACCATCAGGGTACATTTGGGAGCTATGAGAAAGTTTCAATCACTCACATTAGTGAGCAGTCACACTAGAGAAGAAAGGAGTGTTTGTGTGTGTTTTAAATTACATTTTAAAAAATCTAGTAGGATATATGGAAAGGGTTACAGGAATGCCTTAATTTTAATGGTGAGACAACTATTATTTGAGAATGTTCAATGCTGTTTTTTTCAGAGACTAATTATATGATTCATTTGGTAACAAAAGATTCATAACTGATGGAATTATGGAGTGGAGACCCTAGTAATTTTGACAAGAATGATATGGGAAGATGAGAAACAATATATTGTTGTCAGTATTATATTATGACCAATGATAAGGGTTTTTTAAAGTCAGATAGAGACAGATGACAGAGAGATAGATGATAGATAGGATGCTGTGTTAACACAAAAGGTTGAATTGTCAAGTCAAAACACACATCACAAAGGCATTACACTTCCCTAAAAACTTAAAGGTTACAAATAAGCACAAGGCATAGAGGACATACTGTTTTCTAGAAGGGCTTAAATCCATCAGGTGAAATTTCCAGCAGAACATCTCTTTTTGCTCCCTTCATTAGACACATTTTGGCTTACATTTAATAGAATTTATTGAAATATTCAGTTTTATTTTTTGAGAATCTACTATATAACAGATATTTCACATATGTAGTTTTGAATATTCAAACGTCAAAGTCTAAGAGAAATTTATTAATATGCTTAAGGCCACTGAGAAAACAGTGATAGAGGATCTGGATCCAGGTCATCTTCAAACAAAAGTTTATTAAATGGAGCAATTTTAGTTTGAGTATTGTTCCATTTCATGCACCATTAATTACCCAAAAGAACGTCTTTGTGTGTGTGGCCACCTTCCACTCTTCAAACAGCATGCCCCTCAGATAAATAAATCGTAGTTTATCTATAAATAATCTATTTAATCTGAGCAGGAAGATCCTGTGAAATTATTTTATAGCTAGAAACCCCCTTTTTCCACTAGCAGATGGCATTAACATGTTTATAAAGAAGTTCATTTAAAGACAACTGCATGGAGGTCTGATTAATATCATTTACTCAGGTAGCCATCCCCCACATAGAGCTGGAATGAGTTACTTGTTAACTTTTCCCTCTTCTCTACTCCTTCATTTTTAGATTTTATAGTCCAATTTTTTTGGCAGTAGTTCATATATTTTGGGGAGATTTAAATACATGTTTATAAGTTACAGATCTACTGAACAAAAATATGTTCGCACTATTGAAATAAATACCATCCAAAAAGGTTAATAATCTGGAAGCTCTGATTACATATAGTAGATTTTATATAATTTATACAACTTTATCGAATATGATATGAACCTAAATACTGCGTACTTCTTGATATTCATCCATTAGATACTCACAGTGACTCATAAGAGGAACATTTTTATTCCAATTCACAGCTGAGGAAAATGAATCTGAGTTATTAAATAACTTGTCCACAGTCTCAAAGACAGTCAATGGCAGAACTGATACCTAAACTGACTTTTATCTCACTCTAGCATTATTTACACTGCACGTGTGCATGTGAGAGAGGAAGAGTAGAGTAACGGAGAAGAAAAGTTATATATAATAGGCAAAAAATAATGGGCTTACCAGCGGTAAACAACTGCTGGAAATACCAGATATATCACTGTGTAAGCAAACTGCATAACACTATTAGCTTCTGTAAAACATGTATTTTGTTCACCTCACGGAAAAGTAATTCAAAATGATGCCATCCATTCTCATACTAAATGAATGTTAACATGTGTGTATAACAGAATTGCATAAGAAGAGTCAGAGTGAGTAGAAGATTTTAATGGCAAGAGAGAAAACCAAAATGGCTCAGGGCGATCTTTTGCCTTACTTATGTATATGATCAAAATAAGATTTTTTTTTTAATGAAAACAGCCAGAGCCTGTGTTCTATTCTTAATGACATGCTTAAGATGTGGGCAATATAATGTTTTGGCTCAAAAATGCCTCACTGATTAAGTTTGATAGCCTCAAAATAGATTTTTATAAGATTTTGCAGTGACAGATACTGTAAAAAATGAGCCTAAGTGCTGAATAAGTTCTTAGCCATTGGTTAACCGACTCTGTGTAACTAAACATCTGAAATCTACATGTTGTCCTAATGGTTTGCTAAATTTGATCTACACAAAGAGACAGAGAGGAAGGAGTATAAAATTATGTAGCTATCAGACCATGAAAAAATGTGCATATTATTGACTAAAAAGTACTTATTACTTACTCTCTGAAAATTGCTTGAGCATATAGCTGAATATTCCCCAGATGCCCATCTAATTTATTTTAAAGAAAGTAAATGTGCAGGTGTATTACTGATGGGGACATTTTTACATGAAAAATAAAAAATAATCACACTATAATAATTATAAATTTGTAATAAGTCAGTCATATCAGAAATATGCAGTTGTTAAATATAAAAATATTTTACATTTATAGGACAACCAAAGAGAGATTCTTATCTCAAGAATATTCAACCAACACAAAATGAATTTATGACAGTACATGGATTACTTTGGTTATACACTAATGTGATAAACATGGGGACTTTGAAACATGGGGATATGAAAAATCCAGCCAAAATACACCTCCCCAGATATATTGATGTTTATATTTGTAAGAAATTCAAGCATATCTACTTTGACTTAATATATTAAAAATATATAACTTAGAAAGGTCATAGGTAAAATAGTATGCTTAAGTTTTTTATAGGTATTTCCTTTTTTAAAAAATATTAATTCACATAAGCATTAAGCACAAAAAGTCAGCATAAATTCTAGTACTGCATTCTTAAAATTAATGACAGTCTACAATACCTGGTAAGAGTTTAAAACAAACAAACAAACAAACACACACAGTGTTAGAATTATATTTCTATGCTGACTGAGCACCCAGTATTTAAAAGCTTATGATGGGACCATGTAAGATCAGAATCCATGTCTGCATTTAATAGTTACATAGTAATAGACAACTTGCTTCACCTTGCTCTAGCTCAATGGCTTTGTTGTTAGGATTGAATGAGCACATGTAAAATACTTAGAAAACTACTTGGCACATCATCAAGATTTAATACTTATCAGTTGTTATTACTTTTTATGATCTTTCTACATACTGACACAACCTTTCTTACAATTCACACCCCTTCTAGACAGTCATGCTAAATTAAATTGGTCAAATTCAAATACAAAGAGAAGAAAAGTAACGGATAATAAATGCCAGACATTATAAGGGGGAAACCGTGTAAATACTGAATTGCATTTAGTTATTTTAGGAAACTTTTGAGGTGGAATTTTTTATTCTAATTTCTGTATTATTCTAAGATTTAGTAAGTTCAAATGAATTAGTCAAGGTCACAATTAATGCACGTTGGTGACAAAATTTCACCTTCAGGGATAAGAAGAAGGAATGAGGTGATGATAAAAGGATGAGGATTAAAAAGCTTATGAACATTTCTTTATTTATCTTAATACATAAAGTGAGTAGCAGCACATGGTATATATTCAGTTAGTGCTTTTTTCATTGATCCCATGCCAGTTTCTTTAGCAATTTCTTCCAACACCGTCCACCCATTCATTTACTTCATATTTTCAGCTCTCCACAAGAAATTCCACACATTCATTTAAGGACTACCATGTCAGATGTCATGGACACTATAATGGAGTAATAAGTAGAAAAAAAGAATGTAGCTAGTGGCCCATATTGTCACTTTGGTGTTTTAGAAGATACCATCTTGTGAATACATAGATGTCTCATTGTTATATGGATGACACTCAAATAAATAAAGTGGTGAGGATAAAACTTTGTCACTGGGGAGTGGAGGATGTAAAATTGGTATCTGTATGTTTCAGTTCTAACTCTAGACACAACTAAGAATTATCTAACTTAATTCTGAACCTTGTCTATTTATAGACTGATTGAAATGTTTTGTCTTCAAGGAAAAACAAAATATTCTTTTAAGACATAGAAGATAATGGTTCAAATAAAATAAGCATAAAGTAGAAAATCAATAATACTCTAGGCACCAAAGGAATGCTTATTCTAACAGAGTAAGTATAACGGAATTAAACAAAAGAGGAATCTATTTGCCTACTGGACTCTAATAGCAACTACAATAATAATAACAGTTAACTTTTATTCAGCACTCTTCAGGCTAGGCACTACAATGATTTTCATGTATTATCTTACTAATACTTTTTCTGTTACATACGAGTAAAATGACCCTTAGGAAAGTTAAGGTATTTGCATATTATCAACTAGCTATTAAATGATTGCATAGAAGTAACAATGGCATGAGATTGCCTCTATTGGAGAAAGACATTAGAGAAACATAGAATTAACAACACAAGTAACAACAGATATTGGGGAAGATGAGGAAAAAGGGAAACCCTCTTACATTGTTGGTGGGTATGCATACTGATGCAGCCACTCTGGAAAAACAGTATGGAGGTCCCTCAAAAAGTTAAAAATAGAACTACCCTATGATCCAGCAATTGCACTGCCAGGTATTTACTCAAAGAATACAAATATATGAGTTCAAAGAGTTACATGAACTCTGATGTTTAACAGCATTATCTACAATAGCCAACTTATGGAAAGAGCCCAATGTCCATTGACTGATGAATGGATAAAAATGAGCATTTATATATATAATATGTGTGTGTGTGTGTGCGTGTGTGTGTGTGTGTGTGTGTGTGTGTGATGGAATATTACTCAGCCATAAAAAAGAATGAAATCTTGCCATTTGCAATGATGTGGATGGAACTAGAGATTATCATGCTAAGTGAAATAAATCAGTCAGAGAAAGACAAATATCATATGATTTTGTTATATGTGGAATTTAAGAAACAAAATGAATGATCATAGGGAAAAGAGAGGTAAACCAAGAAAACAGACTATTAACTAGAGATAACAAACTTATGGTTACCAGAGGGGAGGTTGCTGTGGGGATAGGTGAAATAGGTGCTGGGGATTAAGAGAATATGCAGGTGGAGTGAGAGTCTTAAGAAGTTGTAATCTAGATACTTGATTTACGAGGTAAATCAGTAGTCAGAAGTTTTTCCAAATTATTAGTTGAAAAACTCTTGTGGTATGTAGAATAGTTATATCCCTAAGATGTTCACAATCTGGTCTCTGGAATCTGTGAATATGTTACTTGCATGGCTCAAGGGAGTTTGCAAATGTGATTAAATTAAGAATTTTGAGATGGGGTGATTATCCTGGATTATACAGGTGGGACTAATGTAATCACAAGGATCCTTATAACTGAAAGAGGGCATTAAAAGGGTCAGAGTCAGAGAGAAATGTGAAGAGGATGCACTTCTGCATTGAAGATAGAGGACTAGAGCCACAAGTCAAGGAATGTAAATGGTCTCTAGAAGTTAGAAAAGGCACTCCAGAAAGGAATTTAAACCTGTAGGCATATTGATATTAGCTCAATAAAGACAGTTTTGGACATCCGACCTCCAGAGTTGTAAGATAATAAATTTCTTTATCTTAAGCCACTAAATTTATGGCAATTTATTATAACAGCAACAGAGAACTAATGGAACCAGTATCTGTAAAGATTAAAATATAAAAGAATATTGAGCATTTGCTGAAGAAAAGATTAAGGAAAATGCTAATTAACAATAATAATAGCTATAATTCATTGAGTATATATTATGTGCAAGTTAGTTATGCTCATATTAACTCATTGATGAGGGCACCAGAAATAACTCCATTTTACAGAAGATGGAAGTTTCAAGAACTTAAATATATGTCCAAGTGACAGAGGGTAGGTGAAATATCAGTGAGAAAGATATGGGATAACCAGAGGAGAAACTCAGAACTGTGGTAAGTCACTGAGTTAAAGAACATCTATCATCAATAAAAATGACCTTTAGTTATTGCTACAATAATAAACTCGGGCTATCTGTACAGTCAAAATTCCATAGCTGACAGTTGGTAAGAAATACGTACACAATGTTCTAGTGTGAGCTCGTCCATGTGTAATACATAATAAATCATCTTAGAATATAAATACAAAGACAAAAAATTTAAATTGATCAAGAATGCTTAATTAAATTTATTGAAGTTTCTGAGAAAATGCTATTCTTTGTAGCAGTTCAAAATTTATGATGTCTTTGAACTTAAAAGAGATAATAGTTATTATTCTTAACTTACATTTCTTATATCACAGCAGAATTTTTATCTAGGTTAGCATGAAGCCAAAACCTTCATATTAGGGAGGGTTTCATTTTTTCAGGGCTGGGGATGAAAATAGTTCTACAGCTATGTTAGTGTAGATATCACTTTCAAAAACTAATGAGTAGAACTCCAGGTATTGTATGTGAGTGTTGAATCACTAAACTGTACACTTGAAACTAATATTGCACTGCATGTTAACTAACTGGAATTTAAATAAAAACGTAATAAAAAAAAAACTAATGAGTATAGTTATTTCCCAACAAAATTCAAAGAAATAAAAACTAGAATTATAATCAAGAAATTATTTTATTCACATATACTTAAGATTAAGTCTAGAAACATGACTAAAAAGTCACAGAATGATGTGGTATAAGAGGCTTAATTTCTTAGTGGAACACTCGTAAGATAAATTAAGGGGTTTGGATCCCCACAGTTAAATAACTGATACCATGTTTAGTAGACAGAACTGCTGCAGTATACGCTGGAGGGAAGGAAGGTGTAGAGTGAACTACCAAGGTTCATAAGAGCAAAAGCAAGCTATAATGACAAATGCTAATAGGAAGAAAAGAAGATGCGTGAAAGAAAAGAATACCCTGAAATGTATGAGATGTGTGAAAGAAAGCTATCCTGTACATAATTTTAAACTTGAGGGAGGGAGTAATAAATGTGGGATTTGAACGAGAATTAGAAATTGAAGACTATGATAAGAATGTGTGATTATGTGATTGGGAGAATTGTGCTACCAATAAAAAAATAGAAAAGCTATCAATCATTTCAATATTGTCAAATTCACTGAATTCCAGCCTGAACCTTTACCCTGATTCTGACACAGTCTTGCTCATATTCTTGAAACCTTTTCCTCCCTCAGCTTACATTTTAAGTTACATTTATTTCTCTGTAAAGTGGTGATTTTTGTTTTAATTTTTACTTTAAATGTATTACATTTAATATATGCTACATAAATACATTATATTGAATACATATATTAGTCAAACATAAGCATATACAACTGACAATAGTATAATGGATGTCCATGTATCCAACGTCCAGCATCTACAGTCATTAACACATAGCCAATCTTATCTCATTATATCCCCAACATTCCTTGCCCATGTGGCATATCCCATATGGCATATATCAGAAAATATTTCATCAGCATGTTTCCCTAAAAGATAAATGTTCTTTAAAAATAAAAGAAAATGATAAGCAATTTACACTCCTATAAAATTAGCAATATTTAAGATCAGTATCTCCAGTCAGTATTCAAATTTCCAACTGCTTTACAAATGTCATTTAAAAAATTACAAATATTTGCTTGAAGCTAGATTCAGATAAAGTTCATAGTTTGTAACCGATTACTGTCTTCATGGTTCTTTGAATCTATAGTCTTTCTTCTCCGTATCTCTCTCTTACCATTCCAACCCTGGCAATTAACTTAGAGAAGTAACTGGGCAATTTGCACTTAGAGTCTCCCACAGCCTGGATATTACTGATGGTATGCTCTCTATCATCTGTATTTCCTATGAATGGGTGGTTGAATCTAGAGATACAGCCAAACTCAGATGGAAATATTCAACAGAACTACTTCTAAGGTTTGGGCCACTTCTTCCCCAGCTCCTTACTAATGTTTTCTTTCTTTCACAAAGTTGGTGTTGCATGAACCTCCATTTCACATGTTTTTCATTAGTGTGAAATAAAGTCTATGGTCAATCTTGCCTAGAACATAGCCGTAATAACAGAACCATCTATATGCTGACAATTCCAACATCTCTATTATTATCCCTGATCACTGTCTTGAATAGCAGACCTGAACATCTAAGTGTCTAATACATGATAGTTTGTAGTCACAAGGGTATTTCAAAATAACTATGTCCACAAGTAAGTAATTTTTATTTCCTTAAAAATCTACTTCTTCTTATCTTTGTCATTTTAATATGAATTTCATATATTAAGAATATGGCCTTTAGAGCTAGACATAACCTTATCCATGTTCTATCAGCTACTTTCTAAATAAACTTCATCAGTCAATTAATTAATTAATTAATTAATATAAAGAATTAAGTCATAAAATTGGTATACTTGTAACTGTAAACACTTGAGTATTTACTATAGATGCTCTTCTAAGTGCTTTGTATGTATTTTCTCAACTAAATCTTTTTAAAAACATTTTATTTTTATTTAAATTTTATTTATTTATTTATTTATTTATTTATTTATTTATTTATTTATTTATTTGGGGGCGGGCTATGGGGGGGGGCAGAGGCAGAGGGAGATGAAGAATCTTAAGCAGACTCCATACTGAGCACAGAGCCCAATGCAGGCTTGATCCCATGACTCTGAGATCATGACCAGAGCCAAAATCAGGAGTCAGCTCCTCAACCAACTGAGCAAACCAGGCACTCTTTAACTAAATCTTATATCAATTTTATGAAGTACATAAAATTATTCTACTTTTAAAGATGAGATAACTTAGACACAGAGAGGATAAGTAAAATGTCCAGGCAGTCTGTTTTCAGGGTCTATAGTCTGAGCATAGAACTTAAAATATTTTTCAGGGGCTCCTCGGTGGCTTAGTTGGTTAGGTGGCTAACTCTTGATTTCAGCTCAGTTTATGATCTCAGGGTTGTGAAATTGAGGCCTGAATGGGGTTCCATGCTCAGCTCGGAGTCTGCTTGAGATTTTCTTTCTCTCCCTCTCCCTTTGCCCCTCCTCCTGTTCCTACTCTCTCTAAATAAATAAATAAATAAAATCTTAAATGTTTTTTGAAGATATGAATAAATAGCATGGGTAAAAACCTTAAAATAGTGTCTGACAGAAAATAATTATATGTTGACTGATACTAATATTTCTATTATTAAATTTAAAGTTCCTTAGTAAGGCATGTAAGACTTTTTATGAACAGGCCTCTTAATTTCTTCCCAGCCTCATCTTTATCTGCATTAGTCCTGCCTAGCTCTTACTGTAATTTCTTTTTTTTAATAATAATTTTTTATTATGTTATGTTAGTCACCATACAGTATATCCTTAGTTTTTGATGTAATGTTCCATGATTCATTATTTGCGTATAACACCCAGGGCACCATGCAATATGTGCCCTCCTTAATACCCATCACCGGCCTATCCCAATCCCCCACCCCCCTCCTCTCTGAAGCCCTCAGTTTGTTTCCCAGAGTACATAGTCTCTCATGGTTCATTCCCCCTTCTGTTTACCCCCTCCTTCATTCTTCCAATTACTGTAATTTCTTGATGATAACTTGTGGTTTTTGTTTTAGTACTCCAGAATGCCACTCTGATCACTTTTGTCATCTTTTCTTTTTTTTTTTTTTAAGATTTATTTATTTAATTGAGAGAGACTCAGGGCTCCATCTTAGGACCTTGACTGAGACCATGACCTGAGCCAAAACCAGAGTCAGATACTTAACTGACTGCTCCACCCAGGTGCCCCAACTCTTGTCATCTTGAAAACATGATATGTTCTTTAACACTCATGTGCTTCTCTTTAGGAAAGGCAAGGCACAAGGCTGAATTTGGTGTTCCTTCCTGATGTTTTAGTTTATAATTGTATCAAAGACAACCTAAAGCCAAACTTTCTAGAAGAGTAAATCTATTCTGCCTTCATATCTCCTCATCCATTTACTTCATAGCTTCACAAATTCTAATTCCATACTTCCAGTCCTCTTTTAGAAGCCTTCCTCAGGATCACACATAATTCTCTATTTGTTAAAGCTACTGGAAAACTTTCTTGATTGTAAAATTATGGTTAGATGATAGATTAAACAGATAGATAAAAGACAGGCAGATAGATAGATTTGCTCTTTCTGGTAACCGTCTTCTCCCTTACTTTCTCTGACATGATTCCTCAGGTTTGCCATATTACTCTATATTAGTTTATTTTTAGCTCCTTTACAGTTTTCATTTTCCCTACATGGAAATGTTGATAATCCCCAGAGTGTGCCTTCAGTCCTTTTCTATTCATGTTCTACATATTCTCCATCATTGTGGCTGATATTTCTTACCATTTGATTTTGACACAATAGCATTTCATGGAGGTAAAAATATCTCCTGACAATTTTGAAACTCAGGATTGAAGCTTTAAAATGCGATCAGACATTTAGATTAAAAAACTCATACCTCAGAATTGACAGTTGGAACAGTAGAAATAGATGGGAAGAAACGAAAGAGATGGATTTTTTTTAAGTACGGAACAAGAGACAGACATATTTACACAAAACAGTAAATATAGCCCGGATATGTCCAGAGATGTCCCCATTTGAAAAATCTTGAGCAGAAGAAACGCCAAGGATAAAGACATAGAAGAAACCGTTAGAAAACAGGAGAAAACACTAACATGATATCCAGGGCAGACAAGTCTCAGATGGAAATAGTTTCTAAAATTAAGTGTTGTGATGACTCCATTTAATTCTAGAGGTCTTTAGAGTTATGTTAAAGACTTTTGTTTAATAGTTCCCAAACTGTGTGTAGAAGATGTTTGGCAAGACAAGACAAAGAAATAATAAAAGGGATTCTCATATTCCTAAGTATTATTTATAGATTATATAAATAATGTCTTATGCACATACATCATTTTTACATATATCCACATACTTAGGCCCATACACATATCATACACACACATACAGATGCAGTGATTGAGAAATTACGGAATGTATAATGGTTTTCTCAGCCTAAAATGCCCTTCCGTACAGTTCAATAATGCCTTCACAGCTAAGCCCTACTCATACTTCAAGTCTCATTTTGTGATTTCCTATTGGTCCAATTATTCTCATTGCCCACAACAATTCTTAATATCATGCATTTTTATAACACTCAATATTTTAATAATTACTTAACAGGTGTGTTCATTTAATAACTATTTATGTCTATGCCCTATATTTTGACACTGACTTACTCTGGGATAAAGGAGTGATCCAGATGGCTGATTCCCTTATTTTTATTAAGTTTAGTGTCTGGTGGAGAAACTCTCATTAAGCTTTCAGTGAAAAGTACTAGGAGGTCAAGAGTTTTATGCAGGGTCATATATTCAGAATCTTATCTGGTCTGTAAAGAGGGCAAAAAATACAATAGAAAGTAATTTTATGATGTAAAATTTCTTCAATAATTCAAGTACTTATAAACAAGAAGAGAAAAATATCTAAGGACTTGACATTCAGATATGTAACTTATGACTCAAGATGTTAACTTGTAATTTTAAGCCTTTTGAAAATCCCCTTTATAAATACCTTCATATGTTCTCTACATTTTCTATAAAATTTGCTTCTGTACAATAGATGCGCTAAATGAAAGCAGGGGCGGGGGTTACATGAAGGTTGTCTCTCTCAATCTCATACTTAATTTTATTTATAAATTTAGTTTTTACATTGTGATCTGAATAATCACACTTCATCAACTTTGTAATATGGTTTGAAATAGCCCTCAGATCAAACTTTGGAGATTGATAAAAAACAGAAGAAAACAGAAAACCAATGCAGTGCACTCATTCAAATCAATGTGGTAGCCAATTTTGAACTAAGGTTTGCTATGGTTCAAGGCTGCTTTATGATGTTCAGATGCAGATGTCCTCAGCATGAGGTCTGGGCTTGCTATGATTTTCACCAAAAAACTACTGATATGAAAAAATGAGAATGGTTATATCTTAGAGATTTCTGATGCCTTTCCCAGCTGGTGAAGCAGAACCATTTAAAAATAACAGTACCAGAAAGACTTTTAGGAGAGCTGTCAGATTTTAACATTATAGAGTTATATAATCATTCCATTCTCTAGTGCATGCCAGAAAAGAATGGTTGGGAATTAATGAGTGAATCCAATTGCTTAGTTTCTTTGCCAAGCCTAGGCTGTGCCCTCCCTGTTCATTCATCAGAAGACTTCTATACATTTTATCTATAGTATGATCATTTGAACATCTTTTTTGTGTATGTATTATAGTGTTATAAACAGAAGTACTTCTCCCATTTTCTCTTTTAGTTGTCTTAAATTCATCCAAATCTATGTAATCACTGCTTCCCAGGCATGCCACACACACACACACACACACACCTGCTTCATTTATTTGTCACACTGTTTTATTCTTTGGAATGCTTTTATACTTACTCCCTGAATGTTTTATTTCAGTGGCACCCAATCTCCATGGCCAAGTGCAGGCTCTCTACCAAAGTTACCACTCTTTACAACGTTTTTCTATCACTGTCATCACCACTGAGCATTTGTACAGCAAATGTCATACAGATTATAACAACACCAAGTTTTTGGGAGAAGGTGCTAAAATGGAATATAATACACACACGCACGTTTCAGATGTAAGACTTAGATACAAAACATATATAAACAGGGTAAAAAAAGAAAAGGCCTACAGTCTTTCCAAGACTGCAGAATTTACTTTAGTCTAAGTCATATAGCATAATAGCAAAGACTAGCTTACATAAGTGATTAAAATTACACACATTTTTTTGTGTTGTTAATTAAATTGTCTTCCTGATAGAGGAGAACAAGTGCTATTTACTTTCTATTCCTAATTTCTAGGCAACGTGTGCTACAGATTCAAAGTTTATTTTATACCTACTATGGACAAAGCATTATTCTAGACAATTTCACAGACATTGTTTTATTTTTTATCTTTACATAATCACTCAATAAATTGTTGATTACAATAAAGATCAGTGAAATAATATCTTTTTACACTGCTTTTCAGATTCCAATGCAGATTCCCCAATTGATGTTGTAGTTTCATAGCTATTTCATTTGGATTAGTAATATTTATAAGGATTAAACACATCCTCAGTATGATAAAGTTCAAGATTATTGTTACATTAAACTGTTTTATTTTCAAATAAACAGTATTTTGTTTACCTATCCAGGTATATAGTGATTGAACTGAGTTCACAACAATAATAAAATTCTGAGGTAAATGCAAATTCACAGAACGTATATAAAAGACTTCTGGGAAGGGAATATTGTAAAAACAGATCAACATGACAATAGATCCAAAATAAACTTCAGACATTCTTTCCTATACACTATGTTTGCTTTCAATTGGAATAAAACCATAGATATAGTCAACTTTTAAAATAGAATAATAAATTTTAAAAGTATATAGCATAAAGACTTCCCTGCTATGCCAGCATTCTGTGATTAAATGTGCACTGTTATTTTGCAAACTCATATATAATCTGACTAAAACATTGTGCTCTTAATATTTTCATAAATAACTCCCAATACTTTCATTTTCTTCAGCTATGGCATAGAAATTGATTAATTTTCTATATAACAGGGAGTTTTTATGTCTTGAAAAATGTAGTTGTAGTTATTATATACCATAAAAAAAAGATTGAAATCTTGCCATTTGCAAGGATGTGGATGGAGATAGAGAGTATTATACTAAGCGAAATGAGTCAGGGAGAGAAAGACAAATACCATACGATTTCATATGTGGAATTTAAAAAACAAAACAGGCGAATATAGGAGAAACAAACAAACAAAAAAGACATGCAAACCATAAAACGGATTCTTCGGAGAACAAACTGAGTTGCTGGAGGGGAGGTGGGCAGAGGAATGGGTTAAATGGGAAATGAGTATTAAGGAGGGCACTTGCTGAGATGAGCTCCAGGTGTATGAAAGTGATGAATCACTAAATCCTATACCTGAACCCAATATTACACTCCAAGTTAACTGGAATTTAAATCAAAACTTGGAAAAAAATAAAATTTAAATAAAGAATTGGTACTATTTCTAAAAAATGGGTGTGAAGCAAGAGATTAAATGTAAGAGGACTGACTGAATATTGATTTAAAAGGTATTTAGAGCCCCTTATCCCCTCTTGCCTCAGCTTGGTGGATGGTAGCCAAGTTTTCTCACCCAAGCAAAAGTCTGGGCTTTGTTCTCTCGTGAGATCTCTAAAAGTAGGATACCAGGCACAAACCCCAAGCCTAATGCTACCATAACCTTAACACTAAACCTAACCCTAAACTTTAACACTAACCCTACCCTAATGGTAAACCTAACCTTACCCCCAAACTATAACCCCTAATCCTAAACCTAGCCATCTTGAGAGGTCTCTGAAATGCAGGATACCAGGTACATACACTCACACTAATGCTAAACCAAATTCAAACCCTAATCCTAACATTAAACCTACACTTAACCTAACCCTAACCCAACATCTAACTCTTAAAGCTAACCACTAACCCTAATTCTGATCCTAAACCTAACATTCTAGGAAGATCTCTGAACTGCAGGATAATAGGAACAAACACTAACCCTAACACTAGTGATAACCTTAACCCTAAACCCAACCGTAATACTTAACACTAACCCTAACCATAAACATAACCATACCTTACCCCAAATTGTAACTCTTAACCCTAATCCTAACATTACCCAAAAACTGACCCTCTAGAGAGGTCTCTAAACTGCAGGATACCAGGCACATACCCTCACCCTAACTCTAACCCTAAACCTAATGCTCTGGAGAGGTTCTGACCTGCAGGAGACCAGGCACATATTCTCACCCTAACCCTAACCCAAACCCTAACCCAAGATCTGAGAAAGTGGGCTTCTGAATACGTGATAAGAAAGCTGAGAAGCAGCCTATTATTCTGGAGAAGATCCCAAATATTTAAGAAATGGCATTATTTCTGAAAATGATTTTGAATATAGTAATAAATATAGAAAGAACAACTGAGTATCAATTTAAAAAGTATTTAGAGCCATAAATCCACTCTTTGCCTCAGCTGGGTAAATGGCTGCTATTTCTCTTCTCACCCCAGCAGAAGACTTGGGTTTTATTCTCTGGAGAGATCTCTGAACTGCAGGATGCCAGGCACACAACCTAACCTGAACTCTAACCCTACCCATACCCCGTTTTAAATACATTGGCTCTGGAGAGTTAGTTTTGTACATAACAACATATATCTACAACGTTACATCTACAGGGAAATATTTCAAATTCTACAAAATTAATTTAGACAAGAAAGTACACTTACAAATTCAAGACCGGCTATACTTTCTAAAAGTAAGTAACAAGTAAACCCAAAAACAAACCAAAACATAACTCCCTGCCCCCCAGCAAAACAAAACAAAACAAAAACAAAAACAAAAAAAACAAAACTCCTTAGTAGGCCAGAACAAAGATCAATTTAAATAATTATTTAGTGCAATGTACTGATTAATGCTTTTAATGTTCTATGAAAGTCAAATTGTCCAATGATGAAAAAATTGGTTCATGAATCTGGAGGTCCCCAGTTATATTTTTAGTTTTATCTGTTGTCTTGCTTCATTTTTTGATCAAGAAATTAACCTGTATTATTCTCACTACCTCTACTAAAATCCTTAAAAATATATAAGAATGGAATCATGTGTGCATTCATCTCTATTTAAATCAGTATTTAAAATATGGTTTGAAGGACACTTGGGTGGCTCAGTCAGTTAAGTGTCTGCCTTCGGCTCAGGTCATGATCCCAGGGTCCTGGGATTGAGTCCCCCATGGGTCTTCTTGCTCAGTGGGGAGCCTGCTTCTCCCTTTGCCTGCCATTCCCTCTGCTTGGGCTCTGTCTCTCTCTTTCTCTCTCTCTAGCTCTCTTTCTCTCTCTCAAATAAATAAAATCTTTTAAAAAAGATATTGAATATCAATATGCATGACATTTAATATAAATCTGAGGTGTATTTATCTACTGATCATTTTGGAAAGGTTTTGCTTTGTTTCTTTTTAATTCTGTATATATAAGCACTATTTAATGGAGCTTTTTGTTTATTTGTTTAGGTTCCAAAATAAGCAGATCATTGAGACAGGGATAAAGTGAAAATTTGGGAGTAATTTCAGAAAATACTCATGGAGAGTGGGAAGCTAAAACTAGAAAGAAAAGGTAATCAATGAAGAACGATTTCAAACAGGTTTCCACTCTGAGCAAGTGGGGCCTTATCCCAGCAGAGCAGCATAGGGAATGGTATAGAATACACACCTGAGTCAGGGGAGCTGGAATATTTATAAACTATCTCTATCATTGGGTGAGCACAGCTCTAGGGGGTGGGAATGCTCATTTGCAGTCCTGCTATATAGGAGCAATACTAGCCCTAGCAACCAGGTAAAAAGTCTCAGGTAGAGAGGGGCAGGTGGCACTAAGAAATCCAATAGCATATATTACAAGACTAAGCATTTAGGGGATATGGACAGAGCACTTCCAGGATCAACTAGTGTTTGTCTTACTCAGACAGAGTGAAAACTACCATTGCTTACTAGTTTAATATTAAGTCAATCAATTTTATGTTCTTAAATCGAGAGTGAGAAAACTAGTGTCCACAGGCCAGATTAAAATTTGAAAAATTAAAGCTATGAAAATATAGAAAAGTAAGATCCATAAAAAGGAATATTCTAATTAGTTAACCTTTTAAAAAAAATCACTAATTTTATAACCTGGGCTTTCATGTAATCTGTGCAATGTTTTCTAGGTCATCTTTCTCTATCAGGTTAAAATTATTTTCATAGGAGCATTTTTTATTTGGTAGTAGTATTCATCAAAATAATGGTTTTCTTGTGAAGATGCATTATTCATTTTCCATATTCCCATCAGAATGAGCAAGTAAATAAAAACAAAAGAATATATCTAAGCATTTAAAACTAAGCGAAATAACTCAAAGACAAATACCATATGATTTCACTCATATGTGGAATTTAAGAAAAAAAAAAACAAATGAACACAGAGGGGGAAAAGCAGAGAAGAAAACCAAGAAACAGATTCTTAACTATAGAGAACAAGATGATGGTTACCAGAGGGGAAGTGGGTGGGGGGATGGGTGAAATAGGTGGTGGGGATTAAGGAGTACACTTGTCCTAATGAGCAGTGGGTGTTGTATGGAAGTGTTGAATCACTGAATTCTACACCTGAAACTAATATTACATTGTATGGTAAGTAACTGGAATTTAAATAAAAACTTGAAACTTCAAAAAAAAATGGAGAATGCCATACATATGCCAGAAAACTTGAACAACTTAATTTTTGTTCACTACAAGGAGAACCAGATGGAGGAATATATTAAAGATCAAGTTGTGACAATCTCTTCAGGGATAACAACATTCTGTTTCATTTCCAGAAGTGGAGTAGATCTGAAAGATTCCCACACATTCCCCTCACTTAGAAGGTGACAGACTAGAAGCTAGGAAAGTGGGGAGACTGATAGAGAGCAATCCAAATGTTATTGCTAAAAGTTAAATATTAAAATCAGCTATGGGTGATGATAAATTCCAGGGGCTATATCAAGTTGAAAAGTGGCAATGAGGTGATATGTTTTCATGATGTGGAAAGTTTGCCCCTGTTGTAAAAAAAAAGCTACATCTGAAACAGAGACTGACCTAAACTGATTCACAAGTTTCAAGGAAAAAAAAAAAAAGACTACACAGAAATTAAGCTGTACAAGTGAAATGGCTCATAGTTCTAGATTTCTCCCCATTCTCCTCAGGAACACTTAACAGTGATATTCATTATATTAAATATACATCCAAGTTGAAATCTGAAAGCTGTGAATAGCTACCTGGAACTAAATGGGGAAATAAAGAAGCATCTTTGCCCCATTTATAGACACACTATAGGCCTGAAATAATATTCAAGAATAGGCAAATAGGGGAAAAATAATTTGTGTCTTCAAATGATTATATAAGATAACAACAAGAATTCAGGTGAAAATAGATTAAGTAATTTAGTAAAATCTATTTTATGGTCTCAATAAAATTTAAGAGGATACAAACTTGAAATATAATCAGAAGCTAAAATTTTAAAAATGAAAGGAGAGCTGCTTGGAGAATAGTAAATAAAGAAATGATGGAAGTAGACAAGTCCTCAGTAGAATATAATCTCTCACAGAAGGAACGCAAAGCAGAAGTAATGGCACAGAAAATAGAATTGGCAATACAGAGTGTGAAGTTCATTTTATACCTTTTTATTAGATCGGAACCCATCATTTGGTGTTAGCTTTGCCCTTGACCTTTGCAAGGTCATACGGAAGGATACTCATTTCACCATTATTTCTGGCTGCCCCTCAATTAATAAATCATCAGTGACCATGTGAATCTTTAAACTGCTATTATCTAATTCACAACGTCAGTAATGTTAGTAAAAAGAACAAGTATGCTATTTATATTGTATGTGTGTATGCACATATGTATTCACTTTCAATTACAAGAAAGGATTATAGATATAAGTTGGGATATGACCTTATTGATTATTATATAGAAATTCTGTCAATCAGTTGATGTATAAATGTGTATCTATTACTGCAACGAAAAATATGTAATCATTAATGATGTTTCTGAAAGCAGTTACCTTTGTGTCTGGTCATGCTTATGACCTTTCAAATAATTGCTTTGAGAAGGGAAATGGATTTACACACATGACAATGTAAGGGAGAGTGAGTATAATAACTTTAATCTGTCATTTCCATAAATATTTACAAAAATACAGTGTGGATGAATCTATAGACTATTTTGCTAAACAAAATAAGTCAGTCAGAGAAAGACAAATACCATATGATTTCACTCATATGTGGACTTTAAGAAACAAAACAAATGAACGTGGAGGGGGGAGAAAGAGAGAGGGAAACCATAAAACAGACCCATAGTTATAGAGAACAAACTGATGGTTGTTGGAGGTGAGGTGGGCAGGGGGATGGGTTAAATGGGAATGGGTATTAAGGAGGGCACCTGCTGTGATGAGCACTGGGTACTGTATGCAAGTGATGAATCACCAAATCCTACTTCTGAACCTGATATTACACTCTATGTTAACTAATGGGAATTTAAATAAAAACCTGGAAGAAAATAAAACTAAAAAAAGAAGTAGTATTTCTAAAAATGGGTATGAAAGATCTTAAGGTAGCTGCTTTCACAAATGTCATTAATAATTACATATTGCTTCTTGCGGTAACAGACACACATTTATACATCAACTGATTGATGGAATTTCTATACAATAATCAATAAGCTCATTTTTATCCCAAGTTAAAGGGGCAATGGGTATTAAGGAGGGCATCTGTTGTGGTGAGCACTGGGTGCTGTATGTAGGTGACGAATCACTAAATTCTATACCTGAAACTGATATTGCATGTATGTTAACTGGAATTTAAATAAAAACTTGAAATAAATAAATAAATAAATAAATACTAAATGCTAGTAAGAATATGGAGCTACAGGAACTCTCATATATTGCTAATGGAAATGCAAAATGGTACAGCTGCTTTGAAAGAGTTTGGTAGTTTCTTAAAAAGTTAAACACATACACTTAACCTATGATCCAGCATATGTTCCTTGCCAGCATTTGGTGGTGTCAGTGTTCCAGATTTTGGCCATTCTAATAGATGTGTAGTGGCATCACATTTTTTTTTAAATTTGCATTTCCCTGTATGATATTATAATGATGGATACATGTCATTATATCCTGAGGTAAACTATGCACATTGGGTGATTATGATGTATCAATGTGGGTTCATCACTGGTAAAAAGTTAGATTAAGGACAAAATTTTAAGCAAAGTAAAAAGGCAATAGCAGATTTGAACAGTCATTACTATTATTAAAGAGCAAAATTGGCCTAGAAGAACATTCAAAGATGGCATGAAGGGGCACCTGGGTGGCATAATCAGTTAAGCATTGAACTCTTAGTTTCAGCTCAGGAGGTGATCTGAGGGTCATGAGATGGAGCCCCGCATCAGGCTCCAGTCTCAGAATGGAGCCTGCTTGGGAGACTCTCCCTCTCCCTTTGCCCCGCCCCCTGCAGGCTTTTTCTCTCTTTCTCCCTCTCAAGTAAATAAATTAATTAACTTTAAAAAAGATGAAAATCTTTATGCAAAAGATGAAAATTCATGAATAGTATGTCACACATAATTAAGAAAAACATGTACTGAAGAACCAATATTATAGAACATTTTTTCATATGTGTTTGCCATCACATCTTTGGTGAAGTGTTTAAGATCTTTGGCCCATTTTCAAATCCTGCTATTTATTTTCTAATTGTTGAGTTTTGAGAATTCTTTATATATATTGGATAAAAATGCTTTACCAGATCTGTCTTTTGCAAATATTTTCTCCCACTCTGTGGCTTATTTTCTCATTCTCTTGATATTATCTATCATAAAGCAGAAATTTTTAATTTAAATGAACTCCACCTTATCAATTATTCTTTTTGCACATCACATCTTTGGAGTTGTATCTAAAAAAGCATCACCTATCCAAGGTAATCTAGGTTTTCTCCTGTCAACTGCTAGAGTTTTATAGTTTTGCATTTTACCTTTAGGTCTATGATCCAAATAGAGTTAATTTTTATAAAGGGTATAAAGTTTGTGCTAGATTCATTCCTCTGCGTGTGGCTGTCCAATTGTTCCAGCACAATTTGTTGAAGATACTATCTTTGTTCTATTGTATTGCCTTTGATCCTTTGTCAAACATGAGTTAACTATATTTATGGGGGTTATTTCTCAGCTCTCTATTCTGTTCCATTGATCTACTTGTTTATTCTTTCACCAATAACACACTACCTTGATTACTGTAGATTTATAATAACCCTTGAAGTTGGGCAGCATCAGTCTTCCAACTTTGTTCTTCATATTGTGTTATTCTGGGTCTTTTGCCTCTCCACATAAACTTTAGAATCAGTTTGTTCATATCAATAAAATAACTAACTGGGGTTTTTATTGGATTGTATTAAATCTGTAGAAAAGGTTGAAAGAACTGACATTTGGACAATTTGGGGTCTTCCTGTCAATTAACTTCGAACATCTCTCCCATTTATTTAGTTCTTTTTGGATTTTGTTCATCAGAGTCCTGTAGTTTTCCTTATAGAGATGTTGCATATATTTTGTTAGATTTATACCTGAGCATTTCATTTTTTTGAGTACTAATATAAATGATACTGTGTTTTTCATCTTGAATCCCACTTGTTCATTACTGGCACATAGGAAGACAATTGACTTTCGTCTATTAATCCTGCATCCTGAAATCTTGCCATAATCACTTATTAGTTCCATGAATTTTTTTAATTGATTCATTTTGATTTTCTATAGAGATGATCATGACATCTATGAACAGACAGTTTCATATTCTCCTTCCCAATATGTATACCTTTTTTTCCTTATTGCATTAGAAAGGAATTTCATTATGATGTTGACGGAGAGTGGTAAGGGGGGTATCCTTGCCTTATACTTGATCTTACTGACAAGGCTTCACGTTCTCAGCATTAACTATGATGTTAGTTGTAGAAAGTCCCCCTTTACTGCTACTTTGCTGGGTTTTTATCATGAATTTGTGTTGGATTTTGTCAAGTGCCTTTTCTGCATCTATTAGCCTGTGGTTTTTCTTTTTTAATCTGTTAATGTGATACATTAGCTGATATACAAATGTTGAGCCAGTCTGGCATGCCTGGGATAAATCCCACTTGGTAATGGTGTATAATTTTTTCATACATTTTTTATGTAATTTGTGAATGTTTTGTTGATAATTTTTGCATCTGTTTTCATGAGGAATATTATTTGTAGTTTTCTTTTCCTAGAATGTCTTTGTCTGGCTTTAATATTAGAGTAATACTAGCTTCATAATGAGTTAGGATGTATTCCTTTTGCTTCTATCCTCTAAAAGAGATAGCAGAGAATTGGAGTAATTTCTTCCTTAAATAGGGCAACGCACATTTCCTTTTACTTTACTTTTCTTTTGTTTTTATGATTTGGTTTATTTATTTGACAGAGAGAGAGCGAGCACAAGCAGGAGAGCTGCAGAGGGAGAAGGAGAAGCAGACCCCACCAAGGAGGGAGCCAGATGCAGGCCTTGATCCCAGGACTCTGGGATCATGACCTGAGCTGAAGGCAAATATTCAACTGACTGAGCCACCCAGGCACCCCTCCTTTTATTTTTCAAAAATATTTTAAACCTATTATTCATAATTTCTTCATTTTCTTTATTTTCATGGGTAACTTTAAGAAACTAAATTTGATAGTAAAATTAACATGATCAAACTGGAATCTAAAGGCAATATATATAATATTAGTATTATATATATTATGCGTATTTATAAATATAAAATATATATATTTTTTGAGACAGAGAGAGTGAGCATGAGTGGGGTAGAGGGGTAGAGGGAGAGGGAGAAAGAGAATCTTTTTTTTTTTTTTAAGATTTTATTTATTTATTTGACAGAGATAGAGACAGCCAGCAAGAGAGGGAACACAAGCAGGGGGAGTGGGAGAGGAAGAAGCAGGCTCATAGCGGAGGAGCCTGATGTGGGGCTCGATCCCTTAAGGCCAGGATCACGCCCTGAGCTGAAAGCAGACGCTTAACCGCTGTGCCACCCAGGCGCCCCGAGAAAGAGAATCTTAAGCAGGCTCCACACTCACTGCAGAGCTCAACACAGGGCTCTGCCTCTCAACCCTAAGATCATGACCTGAGCTGAAATCAAGAGTTGGATTCTTAACCAACAGAGCCATCCAGGTGCCCCTCTGTAGGCAATATTTTTATTTTCATAATACACCACAAAAATGCTACCTACTATGGTCTTACATGTTAAACATGGCAGTCACAGCAACAAAATGGAACTCACAAATTTATGAAAATGAGACTTTCTGTGCCCCACCTGGGGGTTTGTCTAATATAAAGTGTCATTTAAAAGATATAAGCCCATCAAAGGTCTGGGCCATTATTTTTGTTGTTGATGTTTTAAGTTTTTATTTAAATTCTAGCTAGTTAACATATAGTGTAACATTGCTTCAGGAGTAGAATCTGGTGACTCACCACTTACATATAATACCCAGTGCTCATCAAAACATGTAGGTCTGGGCCATTATTAAATGCAGTATTATCATGGAAGTTCAGCAAATGATGGCTCTTGTCTTCACACACCTACATGCATACACATGAATTTGTTCTTAGGGATTCAAGCATAAGCCACAAATGCCACCCAGTTACTGTAGTTCTGCAACCTGATGGTTCACTCTTACCCAGATTTCCATTCTACGTCAGTAAGTTACAACTTCCACTTGTAATACAAAAAAAAAAAAAAAAGTAAAACCAAACCAAAACAAAAAACCAAAATAATAATAATAATAATAATAATAATAATAATAATAATAATTCTGGAAAGAGATCATCCAGGAATTATTTCTAGTTTTAAAACTGTTCTTGCTAATAAGTAGCATCATAGTAGCCAAATAGCCAGGCATCTTCCAGGGATTTCCTAATTTAAAGTAGGAATATGGAATTTTCCTTGTAGCTTGTAAGTATTTCATATTTGTTTTTTTTAATATACTTGAAGTCAAAATTAAAAGCTAAGTTTGCAAAATAAAAATGAATGTGTCAATGAAAGTGATAAATTCATTAAACAATGAACACTTTTCTATGTATTTAGCACTTCTTTCACAGTTTCAAAAAGATTCAATTTAAGTTTAATTGAGAAAGCTATATTGGGTAGTCTAGCCCCCTTGTTTACTATCACTTAAAATCATATATATATATATATATATATATATATATATATATATATCATATATATATATATATATCATATACACACACAGTGGGATAAGAATGTATAGCATTTAGTTTCATTATATCAAATTTTATGAATAAAATGAAAAATATTGTATAGTCTCTGCCATCTATCTTTAATTTTATTCATTTTTATAACAGCACCTCTTTTTCACATAGTACTGTTTGGAAAAATAATTGTGTGTCAGTTGTATTTCCTATGAATTATCTATTGGTAAGCACATGTACAGTTAAATTTTACTTTTATTTCAGTTAAAGAAGAGTGTGTTAGAATGTAATGAGAAGCACATGGTTAAGATAAGTTTCATAGCCTGATGAAATAATTCTCTTTCTTAGTTACCTTGAGGGTGTCCTAAATTACTCTTCTTGATGGTGCATGTCAATAGGAATAAGAGTAATAATTGTGCCTGATGGCCCATTTCTAGTGTAGCTTCAACAAGAACATCCCACAAGGTTTGAAGGTCTTTTTATTACTCTAAGTGAAATCAATAAACAAATTAATCCTTTTTCTTTGTATCTGCACTCACTTTCAGAAGCAAGCTGTGCTTGCTGAATAAAGATATCACCGTGCAAAGTGTGTGCTAATAAAATAGCATTTGAAAAGTGTTGAGCATAGTGCCTAATATATATAGGTCCCCTCGCCCCCCATCCAAAAGAAGAGCATTCCTATGAAAACTTTTGTAACCCAGAATAGCATAAAACAGAGAAGCAATTGCCATTAATCTATACGGAAAAATTTTTGAGCATTCCCAGATGCCAAAAATAACCTTTCTTAGGCTTTTCTGATACTTCAGGACACATCTTGCTAACACATGCAGAACATAAATTGAGATAAAGCACAGGTGCTTCCTCTCAGACATAGTTCAGAGTTCTGGCGGCTTGATGCTGAGCTGCTGAGTGCAGTTCCCAAGGAAGGGGCTTGGAGGAACCACTCTTACTGCTCAGGGTGTGGTGCTGCCTCGATAACAACTCACTGTAAAACAAGTGCTGAACACTATTTTCACTTTTGCCTTTTTTTGTAGAAGCGAATAACCTTTTCAGATTTCTTTTGGTTGGCAAAAACAGTTACTAATGTAGGTCTTTTTAAAAAGTGAAGTGGTATAAGGAGAACTTTCAAAAAGTGAGAGGTACTTGCAAGAATACTTCATAAACATCTTTTCCTTCTCACTAATTTCTCCTTTTTTACCCTCCAATAAGCAGCAAAGAGATTATAGTGAATAATATTTATATTATGTCTCTGAGAAAGAAGTAGTACATGGTTATCCACAGAATAAGCAATATAAAATTCATGTAGACAGTCACTACCAAATGTTAGATTTTCATATACTCTTTGGAACCAGTTAACGAACTTTGCTGGAATTGGAATAAAGGTTAGAAATAAAGAAGATAGTAGATTTTTAATAACAGGCTCTGTTTTTCTTCTTTTATAATCACATATGGCTGTTAAAAAAAAAAGTAATGTACTATTTAGTTGTGAATAAAAATATCATTGAGGATCCTGGCAGGAAATAGAAGTCACAGTCAAAGGTGGTGACTGAGGAAAATTTAATTAAGTATAATTTTGCAAGTGTGTCGGCAGGGGTAATGAAGCTACTAATCTGAGATCCTGGAGGACCCCCAAGGCTGCTCATAGTTGGGAGGAATTACCACCACTGTGCCAACATTCGCCAGAAGGCAGGGGCTACTGAAAGACAGAAAGAGCTGATTGGAGAAGGCAACCTGGTAAGATCCTCTGATAGGGAAGACAGCCACCCTATGTGAACATAACAGGAAGGACCTCAGCAGAAAATAATCCAATTTTATTCTCTTTGAACTGGTTACCTCCTAATGGTGCTTTCCACTGGTTGAACCAAATTGGAGGTTAGAGGACAACAGAACCCATTGATATAGTTCTTCCTAGTCAGGCTTCTGGGTTCAATAGCAGGTTGAAGAGGAATAGATCTGTAGCTGCAAATAGAACATACTTAGCACAATGCTTTTTTTGGTGATAATGAATTTGATTTTTATTTAAAATCTTTCCATTCTCGGAGGAATTTATAAAAGAGCATTATGAAGATGCTCTAATTAAATTAAATGTTAAACAGAGAATTAAATACACAACTGGATGTCCACCATACATGTATTTTGGGATAAATAAAACATACATACACACATAAATAATACATACATACATAATACATACATAGAGAAAGCAACTAGGAGGATGTGAAAAGAGAAAAAGAAACATAACCTACAGAATGGGAGACAATATTTGCAAATCATATATCTGATAAGGGTTAATATCCAAAATATATAAAGGAGTCTATAACTCAATAACAACAACAAAAAAAAACCAATCCGATTAAAAAATGGGCAGAGGAACTAAATAGACTTTTTTCCAAAGCAGACATCCAAAGGGCCAACAGGTATGTGAAAAGATGCTCAACTTCACTAATCATCAGTGAAATACAGATCAAAACACAATGAGATATCACGTTACACCTGTTAGAATGGCTATCATTATGATAAGAGATAAGTGTTGGTGAGGATGCAGAGAAAAGGGAACACTTGTACACCACTGGTGGGAATGCAAATTGCTTCAGCCACTATGGAAACAACATGGAGGTTCCTCAGAAAATTAATACAAATATACCATATGACCTAGAAATCCCACTTCTGGGTATAAACTCAAAGGAACTGAAAAAAGGATACTAAAGAGATATATGCTTTCTATGTTATTTCAGCATTATTCACAATACCCAAGATAGGGAAACAACTTAAGATGGTATCAACAGATGAATGGACAAGGAAGATATGGTAGTCTCCCCTTATCTACATTTCTGTTTTCCATGATTTCTGTAACTCACAGTCAGCCACGGTCTGGAAGTAGATGATCCTCCTTTTGACATATCATCAGAAGGTATGACCCTGTATCACAATGCCTACATCATTCACCTCACTTCATCTCATCATATAGGCATTTTATTATCTCTCATCATCACAAGAAGAAGGGTGGGTACAGTACACTAAGGTATTTTGAGAGAGAAAGAAACACAGAGAGAAACTCTACATTCACATAACTGTAATTACAGTAATTGTCATAATTGTTCTATTTTATTATAGTTATTGTTGTGAATCTCTTCTAGGGTCTTGAAATTAAAAGAAAATCATATTGAACATTCACACAGTTATTAGTATATTGCAAGCACTGTTCACAGAACTTCACACACACTATCTCATTTCATCCTTACTGTAACTGTATTAGGTAGGTGCTCTTGCTTTTCCTATTTTACAAGTTGGGAAGCTGGGCTATTAGTAGGCTAAATACTTATCTAAAGTCATACAGATAGGAAATGGAAAAGTTGAGGTTTGAATCCTGGCAGTCTGGTTTCAGAACTGGTGCTTTCAATCCTTAATCAGACACCACAGAAAAAAATACCATAAGAATTAAGATTGTTTTTTTCATGTTGAATGCCTAACTTTAATAAAGCCATGCTGAATTAAATAAATAAATAAATAAATAAATAAATAAATAAATAAATAAATAGGCAAACTTGTGGAAACAGTAATGTGGTAGTACCTGGAGCTGAGGGTGGGGGAATAGGAGAGATGTTGTTTAAAGGTACAACTTGCAAGTAGTAGACAAGTGAGTTCTGGAGATTTAATGCATAGTATAGTCAATATAGACAAATGTATTACATTATAATCATCAAACATACCAGAGAATTAGATCTTAATTATTCCCCATTGCAAAAAAGAAATTATAATTACATGAGGAGCTAACTATTGCTACAATGGCAATCATATGACAATATGTAAATCAACATGCTGCACACCTTAAACTCCCACATTGTTACATGTTAAATATATTTCAATAAAAAACAGAATAATTGCCAAGTTAAATATCAAAATGGTAATGAAAACATTACTGAAGTTATAATTGTCATTTATTATATATTTAAATTTCTGTAAGTTTTTTCATATACATCTTTGTTATTGAGAGTAACTTTGTAATTTGAGATTCTTAAAAATGTAATAATTTTCAATCTTTTATATTTTCAATTTTACTATAACTAAGAAGACAGTATGGTTTATTTTAAAAAATCTTTTGGCTTAGTATATGAATGAAATGCTAGGGTCAATTAATGTGTATATTTAAGAGACAAAGGACAATTATTCATTTTTTTAATTTGATATAATTTTTTAGTCATGGACTTTATTGTTTTTACATATTGAATGTGCATTCCTATAAGAATACTTTTCTTCTGTGCCCCACTGAGATCAGCCGTCACCATGTCGTAGCTTTGGCCAATAAAACATGAGCTGAAATGATAGTCTTCACTTCTGAGCAAAAGCTTAGGAGCACTCACATGTTTATGCAGTTTTGCTTTTCCTCTGCTATGAAAACCTTTGCCTCCTTTTCAGATTTGAGAAGACATATAAAAAAGCAGATCTGCAGCCAACATGTAAAGTCAATGAGAAATAAGCTTTGTGAATAGAATTCACCAAGTTTTGAGGTTGCTTGTTACTATAGCATAAGCTAGTGAAAGCTGAATACTACAATTTATTAGACTTTAGTAATTTTCACACTGTGACTTACAAGCCATTCACATGGTGAAGAACAGTAAGACCGGAAAACTCCTTCCATATTTTTAGCAAGTTCTCCAAACCTAATGACAAGGAAAAGTGACATTGCTTTTTTGACATTGTAGCTGGATGATTAGAAGCTTGTTAATGGAGGGGACTTTGTTTTCGGACCTGTGGAATTAGATGGCAATTTCCAAGTGGTAATGTTTTCTGATTTACTGAGACTATCCTCCGAACTATTACAATTTGTGGCTGTAGTGGCAGTGATGGGTGACGCAAGTTGAAATATTTTTAGAATTATTATCATAAAACTTTCTAAGACTTTCATGTTGTATTATGTGAATTATTATTATATGATCTTTATGGCAAAGATGGGTTTAAATGTGACTATAGGGCTTTATGTTAATAAATCATCAGAAACAGTATATTTGTTTTAAGGGAAAAAAGTCTAGAGGTTTACAGAAATAATTAATGAGATAACTGATTAGATATTGTTTAGCTTTTTATCAGATATGAAAGAAATCATAATAACATATAAATTGGGGTGCCTGGATGGCTCAGCCAGTTAAGAGTCTGACTTTTGGTTTTGGCTCAGGTCCTGATTTCAGGGTTGTGAGATCAAACCCGTTTGGAGCTCCCAGCTCAGCGTGGAGTCTGCCTAAGGCTCTCTCTCCCTCTACCTCTATTCCGGCCCCCCCCCACTCTCTCTCTCTCTAGTAATAAATAAATCTTTTAAAAATAATTATAACATACAAACTAATATCAGTATATTAATTTTAAGAGTAGATATGTAGTATGCACACATGTTAATATATGTGTGCACAGTATTTATATATGTATTACGGTCATGATTTTTAATTATTTGAACCCATTCTTAGTATTAAAATCAAATAAAAGGAACTTAAATGAACTACGTCAAGGGGAAAAAATGACAGCAATCCAAAATTGCTGGTAAGTTTAAATGGGGGAGCCAAAATAGTGTAGTTATGTTCTAAGGACCCATGGAAATGGAAAATTATGTAGTTTACCTTAGATGTGGTCAAATTATTTATGTACACAGTAGTAATGTGCTCAAATACAGTATGAAAAATATGTAAGTGTTCAGAGAAGCATATCTTGAATTAAGTATATAAAACTAAAAAAAAAAAATCTGAAGTAAGAACAGGTTATTATGCTATAAACTGCATCACCAAACTCACAAAAATGTGGATATTGCCATTCATATTTAGGCTGACACAAAATTTATAGTTTACGATGTATTTTGCATATAGCAGTTAGAGTGGTTAGGCAGGTCTTCTCATGGGTGACATTGGAGCAGAGATCTGGATGCTATGATGAATCCATGCCAAGAACAGGCGGAAGAGCATTCCAGAAAGATGAAGCATTAACTGCAAAGATCCTAAGTCAGGAAAGTCTTTTTTTTTTTTCTTAAGATTTTATTTATTTATTTGACAGAGATAGAGACAGCCAGCGAGAGAGGGAACACAAGCAGGGGGAGTGGGAGAGGAAGAAGCAGGCTCCCAGTGGAAGAGCCTGACCTGAGGCTCGATCCCACAACGCCGGGATCACGCCCTGAGCCAAAGGCAGACGCTTAATGACTGAGCCACCCAGGCACCCCACTGAGCCACCCAGGCGCCCCCTAAGTCAGGAAAGTCTTATTATTTGCTTTTTATAATTATGTCTAAAAGAATAGGTAAAATATCTAGTAAGGGAGCAATTTTATGCCAGTATTCTTTTCTTCATGAGAGTCTCCGTGTCAGTTATGTTGTTTAGAGTGGTATCTAGTGTTAATGTTTGTTTCATGTTAATCATTAATATATCATTTCTACCATACTTTTCCCTTTCTGATGTAGATGCCTTTCTTTGATCTTGACCATACCTCCAACCTAGCCTTTAATGAACATACCTCTGAACACAGCCCTTATCTGCACTCTACCATAATCACTGGTGAAAAGATTTGGTGATAAAAACAATTAAAATTTCAAATATTTTGAACCATGTATTGCTTGTCAAAATCATGTTTCACTTTGACAGTTTGCAAAATGAAAATGCTTACTGATCTGTAGTATTATTTTCAGAAAAAATCAATGAAAATGTTAGTTTGCTTTTAATTTCCACTTCTATTCTTTTGCCAGCAGTGAATTTCATAAGAGAGCTGGGGAACCAGGTAATTGATTTAATTAACATAACAAGAAATCTATACCTAATCAAGCAGTTCATTCCTGTGTGGACAGCTACTCCTTAGTGAGCCATGTGGCAGGTGTCTCCATAGGAGTGGTTGGAAGAAGAAAGTTCCAGAACTAATAGTCCTTTCCCTTGACAGTCACTTTAAACAGAAGCTGCTTTTGGCTATTAAAACAAAACAAAACAAAACAAAAAAACAAAACAAAACTTATTTTCTTCCCCCGGGTTTCTGAATTCTTTCCCTGTTGCCTTTTTTTTCCAATTTCATATTCCTAAATGACCCTTTGTTCAATGATTATTTTGGTTGGTTGCTCTTTTCACCGAGTTTTTTAATTTCTAGATCTAATGACACAGAAACGCTTGAACATAAAAAAGAAAAAAAAAACTGTGTCATACTCCTTCCTTTCTCATAGAATTTTACCCTCCCATACTTCAAGATAATATCAAAGAAGGATTTAAAAAAAACCCAAAACTCTCCCTTAGCATTGCATTCTCCTTCTTTTTCTATCAAGTCAGATAGTGGTTCCTTTCATTCCCATAGTTTCGATCTAAAAGAAAACATAAAATTGGTTGTCTTCCTTCCACTGAGAAAAATAAACTGCAGGCCAAAACCAGACATTAGTTGATCATTTCACCATACCTTAGTATTTTACAAATATAAGATGCTATATTATTTTTAGGATTTTTGCACAAGATATTCCTTGAGTTCGTTCTTCTAGACATTCATGTTATCTATTAATTTATTCATAAAACAAATATGTATTCAGTGCCTGCCACACACCCAATACAAGCCTAAACACTGTGGTTACCAATAATAAGATGCTGTGCATGTCATTAATAAAGATGGGAAGAGTGTAGGGTGACATATCAGTGGAGAGTTAAAATGTCAAGCAGATAAGCAAATATTATGAGACCTCAAATTAAAAGCAGAAAAATTTCTGAGAAATTATCTCTAAACTGTATTTTAAAAAACTAATAGAAAATGATGGTAGCAGAGAATCACTAGAGGTACTGACAGCATGAACATTAATAAAACTTGGTGATTTTTGCTGCTAAAATGTAAAATACAAGGTTAAAGCCAACATATATAAATAATAAATAATTAAACAAACAGACTAAGCAAGTTTTAGACTTCCAGATTAAGAAAAGTATAAGACGTGGAGTACTGCACGTATATTTACAAAAACAACAACAACAACAACAACAACAACAACAACAACAAACTCAGGGTTCAATACGTAAAGAATTAATAGACATCCAAAGGTTTTGAAGTGGGAGTTATATGGATTTCTTTTTTTTAGGGAGATCGCTTTGACAATTGTTTGAAAGATGGAATTCAAGTGATGCCAGACCCATATTAAGAGTTCATTTCTGACATTTAAACTGTGTACTTCAACTTTATCTTTCCTGAAATCAAGACATCGACAAATTATCATCTTCCAACTCAATCACCTAGAGTTTTTGTTCTGTCTTTAAAGATCAACTTTCATTTCTTCATTTGTAGCCAAACACAGTCACATTGGTTTACTAGAATTTTAGTAATTATAAACTAGTGACTGACTAAGATCATGATTATTGTAGAGCCAGTTATAGTTTCACATTACTAGTTTGCCACTTACTATAATATTTTTGTACATATGAGTAACTTAAACAATGTCATGATAATAAATTTTTTAACAACTGATCTCCAGAGTAAGGTGGGTTATGGGTTGAATCATTCACAAATTTCCCATGTGTAAATCTTTCTTCTATTGCTGATTTCAATCTGCCAGTGGTTTACAATTGGTTCTTGCCCTCCATGGGTGAATGGTATCATTGATTTGTCACTTCTTAAGTCAGTTTCCCTTCTATAGTTACGGCAAAATGTTCACACTCATAGACTTGTGAAAGGTAAGGAAATATATAACTTATTTGTTTATGGTGAATTTTATGGTAAATTTTCAGGAATAGGTAATTAGAGGTTTTTTAGATTGTATACAATGATATAATTTGTTAAATATGTAAAAATTTAGCCTCTTAAAAGAGCTATTTAATTTTTTTCCATTTTATGTCCTTAAGATAGAAGCTAAATGGTCAAACATTGGGGATATTCAATGTCCCATTGAAGAATTTGTTCTCTCAATTGCATGCCATCTTTATGACTATATCCTACTTAGGCACATATAGGCACCCAACTTTTTCTTAGTATGGATTTTTGAATGATTTTCTGGCCTACCTTTAGAAGAAAAAAATCTTTAGCATGAGGAAATAGGATCCTAGAATTTCAGAGTAATCAGGTTAACTTTGAAAGAAACTATCTCACGTGAGGAACTAAGTAGGGCAAGGACTAACAGACCAAAAGTGACTTTATTATCACAGCAGGATCTGATACACTGTTTAAGCATTACTAGTCATTGTTACATACTTTGTAAAATAAATCAACTGGTTTTTATTCAAGTTGTTGAATTGCTAATTTGATACTTCCCCAAATAATGAAGGACTTGGAAGAATTCATGAAGTCTATCATAAAACTTTATTACTTGTACTTTTAGTAAAGCTAATTCATTTAATAAGGCAAAAGACCATCATTAGTTTATCATATCTTAGTCTTTTACAAGCATAAAATACTTCATGTTATTTTTAGGGTATTTATTCAGAATATTTCTTGGGTTTATTCTTTCAATTGATTCATGTTACTCATGAACTTATTTACCTGACAAATAAATATTCAGCACCTCTCATGTGCCCAGTACTGGCCTAATGCTAGAGCTACAAATATTAAGATACTGTCATACCATGAATAAAAGTAAGAGGGCGCGGAGAGATAGCTAAGTATATAATTAGAATTCAAGGCAGTAATAGTGCTCATGATATGAAAATATTATGTGGGCACACAGTAAAAATACATCTTTTAGAATGACTCCCAGATACATTTATAACTGACAATTCTATCTTTCCAGGTCTGTGTGTGTGTTTACAAATTTTAGTTCACCAGAAAATTTGTATTCAACATATTTTAGTTCTTTTCTTAAATATATGAGAAAAAAACTTGGCTAAGTAATAGTTATCTGTAATACATAAAGCACATTCACTTCCATAATAGAAAACATGGAGACTGATATGTAGATAGATAGGTAGGTGGGTATGTAAGTAGAGAGATAAATAAATGGATAATATTGGAAGTTATAAAAAGGTCTTTTCCTATAATATTTTAAGTATAGGAGATCTCCTATGTGATACATATTATCTATACATTTTGTCTGTCTAGCTAGTTAGCTCTCTATCTATCTACCTATCTTCCTATCTATCATCTATCTGATGACACCTTATACAAAGACTGACTTGGTAGAAGAAGTACAGGAGTGTTATATTTTGTTTGTTTGTTTGTATGTATGTATGTATTTAAGTTTTTATTTTAATTCCAGGTGGGCTCCACACCCAATGTATGTATGTATTTATTTAAGTTTTTATTTTAATTCCAAGTGGGCTCCACACCCAATGTGGAGCCCAACATGGGGCTTTAACTCATGACCCTGAGATCAAGACCTGAACTAAGATCAAGAGTCAGATGCCTAACCAACTGAGTCACCCAGGTGCCCCCAAAATGTTATGTTTTGAAAAAGAACTGGTATTTTAAACTAGAACAAATTGCAATTGATTCCACATTCCTGGGCGGTGGCTTAGATCATTTGATTAGGAAAATTAAACTATAAATAAACCTCAATGCCATAAAAATTTCCCTCCCTCTAAGATTCCAATTACCATACACCTTTGACTTTACTGGTATTTAAAATACACTTATATCACCACTGATCACTCTCTTCATTGTCCGAAAATCCTTCCATGTTCTCACTTCTCATCTTCCAAACTTAAATTTTGTAATAAGCTATTATAACCCCTACTAGCATTTACGCACAAAAATTTGAATCCTCTCTTATTTTATTATGCTCCTTTAAACAAACAAACAAACAAACAAACCCCAAACTCTTGTCAAACCCAGATTTCTATTTAGTCTATGCCTGCACTAGGATAACAGGATGTGGCTGAAATAAACCCTTCAACAATAATAACCATTCTCATTCTTCTTCCTTTAGCTAGCCCAGCTTCCATCTTCTATTGCATCTTATTCAAGAAATTGCTCTAATCCTGCCCTTTATATCCCATATTAGTTTTCCCTCTCTCCTAGATGGTTATCATCAGTATTGGACCATGCTATATATATCTGTGCTATAATAAAAGAAAAAAAAAAGAAATAAGCATCTTAAAACCACGTATCTTCTCAGCTACTGATCTGTAACTCTTTCTCTACACACAATTTCCTTGAAATAATTGTGTCTGCTATTTTCAATTCCTCTTCTCCTTTTCTCTGTTGAACTTGTTCTAATGATCTGTCAACCCTATTATTCCACCAACACTTCTCTACTTTAGTAGTAAAGTCACCAATAATCTCCACACTGCTAGATAAAATTACCAAGCCTATGTTCTCACCTGTTTTGGCACAAAAATGGCAGTTGATAAAGTTTATCATTTTCTTATCCATCAAACACTTCACTCGCAAAAGATGGTCTTATTACACTATTGGATGGGACAACCAAATGAATAAACTGTTATTTCACAGCTAAATTATAAGATGCTAATTGTCCTCAAATTAATGTATTAACCTATCAAATCAATATAATCTCAAGTAAAATCCCAGCATTTTATTTTATATTGTTTAAAATTTTTAAACTAATTTTAGACTTACAGAAAAGTTGCAACAATAGTACAGAGAGTTTCCTTATATTCCTTACCTCAATTTCCTAATGTTAGCATTCTACATAATTATGAAACAATTATGAAGAAGAGGAAATTATTATCATTAGGCAAATTTCATAGTAAAAATGTTGTTAAGATTCACCACCAGATCCTAAAATTAGTGGCTGGAAGTTTGAGGAGAAACAGGAATTGTATCATATCAAAGTATGTCCCACAAGGTACTTATCAATTATAAAGAGAAAGATAATGAGTTTATAGTGGGAAATTTGGCTGACAGTAACTTAACCAAATGATTAAGGTAAACATCACCAGTAATAAAAGACTCAATACCTTAGCCTGTTAGTAAAACACACTGAAAGTACATCAACCTATGTGGAATTTTTGCCAAAAATGCAAAACCTAACTCCAATTATAAGAAAACTGGACAAAGCTAATCAAGGTACATTTTTCGAAATAAATAATCAGTGCTCTTTTGAAGATTGTCAAGGTTATGAAAGATAAGCAAACAGAGAGTAACTCATTTTATAATTTTTGAGAAATTCTATAAATGCACTATAAAATACGCATGAAGAATTTAACGTTCCCAAATAGTCAAGTAACCTTATAAATTTAATGAATACAATAAGTATGGTCTACTAGACAATAAGACACAGAACAAATTATTGTATTACAAATATGGAATTAGTGCAAGAAAAACAATTGAACTATGAAAAAGTATAATGGGCTAAAACTATCCATAAAAATTCAGCAACCAGATTGATACATAATAAAACACAAAACAAGTGAAAAAGAATGGTTGCTTTTATAATGGTATAGAATGGATGACATATTATATGGAGGATAATATGGATTTTTCCCTAAAATACCATATGTATTCATATTCCAGGGAGATTAAAGAAACAGACATTTAAGGGAATACCAAAAAGCTAATGAAAATGTAGAATGATATTTCTGTGATGTAGGGATGGGGAAAGGTTTTATATAAAAACCTGAAAAGAGCACATCAAGATAAATATATTATCTGTGTTTCATTATAGCAAAGTTAAGAATTTCTGTGCACTACAGACACATGAGATAAACTTAGTGAATAAGAAACAGAAGGGGAAAGTATACTTTCTATTTCTAAAATTGCCAATGTGTTAGTCTAGAAGAGGAACTGCATATTTATAACAACAATAACAATAAAATAACCCCAACAGAAAAGAAAATGGGCAAACATTGTAACAGATAATTTATAGAAAACATAAGAAACTAACACACATACTAAAAAATGTTAATAATCATTAGCATTCAGATAAATGCAAAAAATAAGGTATCACTTTTTACATATTAGAAAAGTAAAATAGCAAATCTAGTAATGGAAAGTGTTAGGAATGTGAAGTTGAAGGATGTCTCATGCACTGCTAGTTGGTGTGCATAGGAATCAAATATTTTTTCACACCATTATTTGTGGTAGCAGAAAGATGGAAGTAACCTACTGTTTATCTCTGAAAAATGAAATGTGATGCTAAAATGTGATGGATGCTGATCAATACAACCTTAATTTTCTCCTTAGTTTGGCTGAACTTTAGGGAGATTTCCTCATGACTATAAGCCCCTACTTCCCTTTTCCTAGGTTATTTACTTTAGAAAATTTGGGATTGTAAATTCTCTGCTCCTTTGAGATGTAAATTGTCTCCCATGCTGTGGCCAGTTTTACAATCTAGAAATGTCTTCCTCAGGAATCTGGGGAGCCATCTTTATGAAATGTAATCAAAGAAGATAGTGTTCCTATCTTCCAGGCTCTATGGAAGGACAGGAGCCTAATTTGGATAAGAGACAATTAGCAAACACAGATGACCTAACTGCATTGATCAATCTCCCCTCTAATGGCCTCTGGTACTTTCCTACTAGCTCACTTCAGGAGCCTTAAAAACTCCCCTGCCTTTATTTCCAGGGGAGTTCAGCTTGATCTCTCTATTGCAATAGTCTTGAATAAAATCTTCCTTGCCTTTTAAATTCCGTCAAGTCTAATTTTTCTTTGACAATGCACACCATGGAGTATGATGCAGCAGTTAGGAACAATGAGTAAGATTTTCATTTAAGATGATAAGGTCTTCAAAGCATAAAGCTTATTAAAAAAAATTAAGAGACTGAGCTATAGAAATGCTCATTTACCTAATGTTGTTAATGTTAAAAAATGCAATGAACACAGATAATTAATACACACTTTACAACACATTGAAACAGCAACACTGAAAGTATACATACACTATTGGAGCAAAGGAATGAGAGTAAGGTGATGACATAAAAGTAATTAACAAATTAATTAAATAATAGGACCTTGCAGAAACTAATCATGATAATGTGCTATAAGGTACTGATGAATGTGATTAACTCAAACCTCTGTACTGAGTGAGAAGAGGCATATAAACAGAAAAATCAACTTATTTTCCAATTGGCTTTAGTGACATCAACATCTTTATTTTCTTCCTACCTTTCTAGCCATTTCCTCCTTATCTGCTCTATCTTTAAATACTGGAGAAGTCCAGAGGTTATTCCATAGGCCTCTTGTCTAGAGGACATATATTTCTTGGCAATTTTCTCCAGCCCTATGGCATTAAACACAATCTATGAGCTAATGGTTCACAAATGTACATTTTCTGTCCAGACCTTTCAAATCCAGACTCAATATCCATCTACTTATCAGAAATCTTCCCTCGAGTCTCTAAGGGATACAAAAAACTTAACATGTTCACAAAGAGCTGCTAACATTCTATGCTCCCACAGAATATAACAATAACAACAACAACGATGAAACTACTGTATCAGTTTTCTATCTCTCAGTAATTTGTACCCGCTTGCTTCCAGTTGAACAGGCCAACATCCTTGAAGTTTTATTGATTTCTTCTTTGACAACTTCATTCAATTAGATAGTCTATAGTGTTTACTCTGTACAACCTCTGACCACCACTACCCATGTCACCCAATGATAGCCACCATCACCTCTCTTGCCTGAATTACTGCAAGAAACTTGCTTGGTCTTCCTACTTCTATTCTTGCCCCTGGGAAAAGTACTCCGTGCTGCCAGAGGATTTTTTTAAAACATAAAATATATTGCCACTTTTTTTCTCAAAGCTCTAATGTTTACTACTTATCTCAGAATGAAAGTAAAATTTAGTGCATTTACTGAAAAGGTTCCATATGGCTTGAAAATTCTAACTTTTCGGCAGGGTCATCTACTGAATTTGAGAGGCCCAGTGCAAAATGAAAATATGGACCCCTTGTTCAAAATCAGGAAAAAGTGATTTCTGAATAAAGATACCTAAATATAAAACTTTCATCTTTCTTTCTCTGACAGTCTCTCAACTTGTTACAGTTTGTTAATTAATGTCATTCTAAGGAAATAATAATTAAAAATTTTAATTATTGCATATGCTTTACTATCCATTTTTATACTGTGAATGCCAGTTTTAATGCAAATATCAGAGCATTTAAATCATGTGCAGAAACACTGAAATTACACAATTCATATTTTATAGCTCGTTATATGAGTATATATTTCATTCTTACCAGATAACGGAAGTACTGGGGAAAACTAACTCAGTAAGGAAAGACTGAAAGTTTAAGGGCCTATCTATTGCTCTATTATGCTCTTTCATTTCTATGTCATCCTTGTCAGGTAAATAGCTGGCTAATACGGGGAAATAAAATGAGAAAGATATACGGTTGTATGGTTGCCTGTGTTTTTTGGTTTTTGTTTAGAACACCACTATCTTCTTTCTACATTCAAAGCAAGTTCTAGTTTAAGAAGAAAGTTTGGCTTCTCAAGGCTGTCAGTGCCTCATTTACCGAGTTACAGATATTTCACTTCTACCTTATATTTGCTTCAAGTCTTGCTGAATTCCCAAGCTTCATAAGTCCATTAGAAACCTGTGTCCATGGGACATGGTGAATGCTCTATTGAATTTGCTGCAAACAACTGTGAACACGCATATTACCTCTACCTCCTCTGCCCGCATGCTATTCTAGCTTCCCATCAGACATAACTTACAAAACACAAGTTCAACAACAAAATTGGTAAGAATTCCAAGATGGCAACAGCAGAACATCAAAATAAATATGACACCCTTCACATACACTGATTGGGCAATAAACAACCAAGTAAGTACCTCTTCTCTACTCTCTATTCCAAGCCTTCTCAATAAATCACTATACCTCAGATAGTCTCCTGGCTTTTGTAATAGATTTTTAATCAAATTGCTTGCATAAATACATGAAAAAATATTTCCCTCGAGATGCACACACTCTGGGGGTGGCTTTACCTTTGGGAATTTGCAGTCTTTATGGAGAAGGCAATGGATTCCCACATAAACTGGGTTCAGGGCACTAAGTTTCAAGGCACAGGGCATCCCACTGATATCTAGGATAAACAATTTTAAGTTTTGAGCAAGAAGGTAAGGCAGAAACCTAACTCTCGCAATCCACTCATTCCTGTGTAACCTCTGTCAAGTGATTTTAATTATCCTCACTTACATGTTTTCACTTACAAAACTGGTTAACTGGATCAGAGTAATAAGATTCGATTTTATTGTTTTAACTCTTCCTTAAAGTGACCTTTTGCCTTCATTTCTCAACTGTATACTGGGAATGTATGTCAACTATGCTTATCAGGACAATGCAAAAACCAATTAACTAATAATTTTGACATAGGAGGTTCCTTGAAGCACAGAGATAATTAGAAAACAATCTTTTCTTTTTATTATGAACGAGTATTTTTTTTCAATGTGTGGTTACCTCAAGTTGTTACTAAAAGAGAAGTTAATTCAGCTTGGTTTTAAATATCCGTAAGAGGGTGCAAAGTCAATATCTAAAAAAGGAACCTATTAAAAACACATATAAAGGAAAATTGCAGTCAAGCAGCTACACCATCTGGGTCATATGAAAATGAGAAGTAGTGATGAGTGTCTGCATGCTGATGGTGCTGCAGACCTAATCAACTCACTGTCTCTCCAAGCAGTCATGTGTACAGATTAATGAAGAGAGGGGACAGAATAAAACTTCCCGCTGACTACTGTGGATAAGCTATTTTGCTCCATCATTGCCTCAGCTTTGCTTACAGGATAGTAGATGCACTCTAGCATGTGTTTTTCTACTAATCGTTTTGACTAAATGAACCAAATCTCATGGTAAAAGGTGCCAACAACATCTGGTAGCTCTAAATCAGAATCACTGTGGATAAACACATCCATGTTGTCTTTTACTCTGTGATGATCATAAATCAGCATGCTGCTACTGACCCCACATAATATGACTGGGAGTTACTACTTTATCAGGCAGAAGACAGAGTTCTCATCATCTTCAATGCTGATTTCTTTTGTCCTGTTTTTAGGCTAGGTTTCTAAAGACAATGGAACTATTTTTATTGTGTTCCTTTCCAGTAGGATGTTTTGTAGTCTTAGCCACTGAGCTATCTCAATCTTGGCCTGAGGATTTTATCTTACTTTCTGACAGTCATCTCTTACATATAAGGTACGTTAAAATAACACCCATTCAATGCATTTTGGAGCACTGGAACATGTTTTGCTTACAAATTTCTGCATTTATTTGAAAATCAGTGAAACTTAATCACCCTTAAATTTCAAAATCAAGTAAATACTTAAAAGGCTCAGACACAGGGTATTGAGACCTAGCCTCTCTGTGGAACTCATCTCTTTAAAGCTTAACAACAATTAGATATTTTGATACAGAGAATGGTTTCCATATAAATGTATGACTTTTAGAACTTAGAAAAGGCAGTAACTTACCGGGAATGGATCGATAATATTAATAAATGGTCTGCTTCTCTAAGCTAGGTCTGGAATGTAATCGAACTTTGCTGTATTGATATTCAACATAGCCTAGGTGCAACATATCTCTCTTACTGTAGCTTACACAATTCACTCAGATACAAGTCACCATTACTGTCAGATTTAGCTAGTTATCGATTCCTGAATATACCAAGGCACTTTTGTGTGAATTGCAGACACAATAATTATAAACCTCACATTTTCCACCAGGCTAAATTGTATCAACGGCAGGGCATAGATTTTAGCAAATTAAACACAGGCAAGAAACCAGCCCCCCCCCCACACCCCCCTCCACCAACCACCACTCTGCCCCCCTCCCCCTAGAGCCTTCTGAGCCTTTGTATAGAGCATATACTGAAAAAGTGTAGGTAAGAGGTTCCCTGGTGCAAACTGTTAAGATTCATGGGGATCTGGAGAAAGACAGAAATTAGAAGCTTAGAGACAATATCTAAAACTTTAAAATATCGATAGATAGATAGAGATAGAGATATATAGGTATTTAAATCCACAAAGAAAAAAAATCTTTAAATTTTTTTCTCTACCTTGACCACTGGAGGAGCATCATAAAGTCATGAAGCTCTTCTGATGGAATGATGCTGTAGAATGAGGGAGACAATTGATCTTTATAAGAAATTAGTAAGCAAACACAAAAAAATACTGAGATTCAAACTAAAACATATATTTAAATATTTACATCCTTGTAAAATAGCTACAATTATTATTTTCCTTTAGTAAACTTTGTACAATACAAATTTTAATGTACTGAAAATCTCATTTTAAAAATATAATACCTATTATTTATTTCAATCACATCTATATTTGTTTCAGGAACAGTATTTCTCATATTATTGGACTTTTGCAAATCATTCAGAGTAGTGGGGAGGGAATGCACTAAATTGATCTATGATTGAATTTTGAAGAACTTACTAATACTGATGGTAAGCAAAAACCATTTTTCAAGTTCTATAAAGCAAAATACTTTGGTTGTCCCTCTTGAGCTTCAGATTGTTAAATTTATCTTATTAAGTTTTTCCCTATTGTTACCAAGTCAGGGAAAACAAAGAAAAGGAAAAGAGAGATAGAGAGAGGGAGAGAGAGAGAGAGAGAGAGGGAAATCAAGAATCAAGAAACAGACTCTTTACTACAGAGAACAAACTGATGGCTACCAGGTGGGAGATGAGTGGGTGGATGGGTGAAATAAGTGATGGGGATTAAGGAGTGCACTTGTGATGAGCACTGGATGTTGTATGGATGTGCTGAATCACTACATTGTACACCTGAAACTAATATAACACTGTATGTTAACTAATTGGAATTAAAATCAAAACTTTAAAAAAAAGAAAGAAGAAAACCAACTAGAGAAGTTTATCAGTAAGTCCTTGACCCTCCCAGTTTCTAATGCTTACTAATTTAGATGCAACAATGCCTATTTTTGAAAATGAATGATCCATGGCTCTAGTCAGAAGGCTTCTGCTCACAACAAAACTTTCTGTTGTTTTTGACCACCTTGAAAGTTTTTTCAAAAGAAATGGAGGATACCATTTCAAATTTCCTAAACCAACTTTTAGAAATATAATTTATTCAAATGTTTCCGCTAACATTTTTTTATTATTATTATGTTCAATTAGCCAAGATATAGTACATCATTAGTTTTTGATATAGTGTTCAATGATTCATTAGTTGCATACAACACCCAGTGTTCATCACAACGCGTACCCTCCTTGATACCCATCACCCGTTACCCTATCCCCTCACCCCCTTCCCTTCTGTAACCCTCAGTTTGTTTCCTGGAGTCCAGAGTCTCCCATGGTTTGTCTCCCTCTCTGATTTCTTCCCCTTCAGTTTTCCCTCCCTTCCCCTATGGTCCTCTATGCTATTCCTTGTATTCCACATATGAGTGGAACCATGTGATAATTGTCTTTCTCTGCTTGACTTATTTCACTTAGCAGAATACCCTTTTATATGCTAATGACAGGTGGTAATTAACTCTTTTTCTGACATGCTTTTGAAATTAGTCAAAGTCATTTAATGCCCAACCTCATTTCATTTTCTTTATTTCATCCCAATAGGAAACCAATAATTATGTTGAAGTTCATATGCATTGTCCAAGGATTGTTTTATTTACTAAAATGTAAACAACCAGAAACAATAAATACTATTACCATAGTGTTCTAAATTCATATCATTCTTAACATGTCAGTTCAATGCAGGACATAGCATCAGTGAAGAAACTCATAAACAGTTGTAATTATTGCAGCTTAATAATGTAGTATTAATCAATTCATCTATTCATCTATCTATTTATTTAGTCAAACAGTTACTGTTTAATATTATTTGTGCCCCAGATACTGGTCTGATTCTTAAGAATAAATATTTTGCCTTCAAACTTGTCAATGTGAGAAACATATGACCACAAAGTTATGAAGTAAGAACAAATATAATGATATGTTATAGTGATATGTTCAGGGTGTTATGAACACAAGACAAGATTCTACCTGCCCTAATACATGTAGAGATAGGTTTTTTAAAGTTTCTAGAGTAAAAGAAGTTTTTAGCCATTAATTTTTTACTCATTACTTTCTTCCTCCTTTTCTTCTTTAAATAAACAAAGCTGTTCCTAACTCAATAGGTAAATGTGAAATTCTTATATAAGGTAGTTTGCTTAAAGAATACTACATTAAAATGATTTATCTGACTAGGTTAATCTGAGTGTACCCTATCTTTGGAATTGTAAAGGCTCAAAGTAGCTCAAATTTACAGGAAATTCAAAATGCGGTCGATACTTTGTGAGCTACCTACGCTGCCATCTCTATCAGCATTTCTCTGCAAATGTGTACGTGCTGAACCAGTCTACATGGAATTTTATTATTTGAATATAGTTCAATCAAAGAAAGAAATACATCTTAATTGTAATAATTCAGAGATAATTTAGAGTTAACATAATTCAGAGCATTATTAATATGTGGCAATGCAAGATTAAGTGATTTCATTAAAATTGATTGATTTTTACAAAGTCAAATAGCCATTTAATATTATAGCTGGAACTAAAATTCAGTCTCTTATCCACCAGTACTGTGCTTTGGAAAGTAGTTCTTAAAATAAAGAACTGCCTTTCCATGGCAAATGTGTTGCTTGACTAATGTGTGCTTTAAGAAAACCTGGAACTATTCACATTCTTGGTTCCCTTAATGGAGATCAGTTGACCCTAGATACATGGATTTATTTTTGGGTTCTCTATTCTGTTCCCTTGGTCTTTATGTTTATATTTATGCCAGTATCATGCTGCTTTAATTACTGTAACTTTGTAATATGATTTGATATCAGGAAGTGTGATGAATTAAATTTTGTTCTTTTTCAAGATTGCATCACCTCTTTGGATCTTTTATGATTCCACTTGGGTTTTAGGATTGCTTTTTCTATTTCTGTGAAAAATGCCATTGGGATTTTGATAAAACTTGAATCTGTAGAACATTTTGGTTATTATGGACATTTTATCAATATCAATTCTTCCAATCCATGAACACAGAATACCTTTCTACTTTTGTGACAAAACAGATGGACCTGGAGGGCATCTTAAGGGCACACTAAGTGAAGTAAAATGGACATAAAAAGACAAATACCATGTACCTTAATTTATATGTGGAATTGAAAAAAGTCAGTTTCTCTCATAGAAGCCAAGTAGAATAGTGGTTACCAGGAAGGAGCTGAGGGGGAGGGGGAAATGAGGAGATGCTGGTTAAAGGGCTTAAAGGTGCAAAGTGTCAGTTTTATAAGATAAATTCTGAAGATCTGCTATGCAGCATAGAGCCTGTGGGTAACAATAGTATATTGTACACTTAAAATTTGCTAAGAGTATACATCTTATGTTAAGTGTTTTCACCACAAAAAATAATACCAATAAAGGGATGGAAGAAACTTTGGTAAGTGACAGGTATGTTTATGGCCTTGGTGGTGGTGGTGATGATGGTTTTATGGGTGTATAGATATCCCCAAGCTCACTGAGTTTATATATTCAATACATGCAGCTTAAAAAAAAAGAAAAGAAAAAAAAACTTGAGAAATCATTGTTTTCAAATTTAGTGATTTTTCTTAGCTCTTCCAATAAGTTTAGTCCTGCATATATACTCCGATTTGAAACTTTGAGCTTCTTTCCTTATAATTATACTCAGTTTTCACAGTCCCACCCTTGCTCTTAAATCAAAGTAGTTTATTTTTTCTACCACCTGAAGTAGATTTTAAAACAGCAATCTAGGAAGAACATAAGATATATAATGGGACATTTATAGTTTACTTGGACTAGTTCATAATGAATATAATTTAGAAAAAAAAGGCTACTGCTGAAAAAACATCATAATTTCAATCAGATCTGCACAGTTAAGCAAAAATGCTGAACTATGCTCAGGAACATATGCCAGTTCCATCTTTGTATGCCAAACTCATTCTTTTTTTTAAGATTTTATTTATTTGTTTGACAGAGAGATAGAGAGAGAGCATAAGTAGGCAGAGCAGTAGGCAGAGGGAGAGGGAGAAGCAGGTTCCCCACTGAGCAGGGAACCCATCACAGGGCTCGATCCCAGGATGCTGGGATCATGACCTGAGCTGAAAGCAGCTGCTTAACTGACTGAGCCACCCGGACACCCCTGCCAAACTCATTCCTATCACATGTCCATAGTAATATTCAATAGTCAACCATAATAGATTCATTAAACATTAGTACTTACAACATAAGTTTTCTATTTGCAAAAATTAGATTTAATATTTGTATCTAATCTCTGAGTGCTTTTTTGAGATATGTTTATTGCTTCATTCAAAATGCGAAAATAAAAAAACAAGAAAAAGAAAGTTTTAAAAATTACCTTTCTAGAAGAATAATACCAAGTTGTGAATAAAACAGATATTTCAAATAAAAATACAGAATATCTGCTTGATAGATTTAAAATTATACTGTAACAATATTTTATTAATTAAAACATACTACACTTGATTTCCATGTATAAATATTATACTAATTTTTGTTGCTATTGATATCCTTAGGTAAATTGACAGCAAAGACTGTTGAATGAATAAATTTTAAGTAACTGATAAATAGAAACAATAAATCTTAAGTATGGGATAAAAAAACCTTAAAAAGGACCCAAATCAACAAAATTATAAATGATAAAGGATATTACAACTGATGCCTCAGAAATTCAAAAGATCGTAAGAGGATACTATGAACAACTAAATGCCAACAAACTAGACAACCTAGAAGAATTGGAAAAACTCTTAGAAACATACAACTTATCCAGACTAAATCAGGAAGAAATAGAAAATATGAGTAGACTAATTATTACTAAAGAGATTGAATTAGTAATCAAAAATCTCCCAATGATCATGTGGCTTCACTGGTGAATTTTACCGCCATCTAAAAAATTAACACCAGTGCTTCTCAAACTCTTCCCCAAAATCAAAAAGGACAGAACACTCTCAAACTCATTCTTTATGAGGCCAGCATTACCCTGATACCAAACTAGAAAAACATACCATTAGGAAAACTATAGGCTTATATTCCTGATGAATAGAAGATGAATATTTATTTCCAATAAAATACTGGCAAACTGAACTCAGCAGCACATTGACAGGATCATTCACCATGATAAAGTGGGATTTATCTCTGACTGGGATTCAAGATAGTTCAACATGTGCAAATAAATTAACACGACATACCACATTAATAGAATAAAAGAAAAGAATCATATGATCATCTCAATAGGCACAGAAAAAACATTTGACATTTCTCAAAAATCATTCATAACAACTGTTAATAAATTAGGCATAGAAGGAACATAACTCAATATAATAAAGACCATATATGACAAGTCCATAGCTAACATTGTATTTAATGCTGGAACATTGAAAGCTTTCCCTCCAAGATCAGAAACAAGACAAGGCTGCCCACTCTTACCACCGCTACTCATCATAGTACTGGAAGTCATTGAGCAATTAATGAGAAAAAGAAATAAGAAACATCAGAATTGGAAAGGAAGAATTAAATTGTTTCTATTTGCTGATGACATTATTTTATAGAGAGACAATCTTAGAGACTCAAACAAAAAACTGTTAGATCTAATCAATGAATTCAGTAAAGTTGCAAAATACAAAATTAACACACAAAACTCAGCAGTGCTTCTACACAGTAAAAATAAATTTTATGGAAAAGAAATAAAGAAATTAATACCATTTACAACATCTAAACAATAAAATATTTAGGAATAAATGTAACTATGGAGATGAAAGATATATACTCTGAAAATCAGAAGACTCTTATTAAAGAAATCAAAGAAGACAAAAGTTAAGTGGAAAGGTATCCATGTTCGTAGTTGAAAGAATTAATATTGTTAAAATATCAGTAGTACCAAAAGCATAGATTAAATACAATGCCCACCAAGATTTCAATGGCATTTTTCACAGATGTAGAAAAAAACACTCTTAACATTTATATGGAACCAGAAGAGATTCTGAATAGCCAAAGAAATCCTGGGAAAGAAAAACAAAGCAGGAGGCATCACACTTCCTCATTTCAGGCTATACTAGAAAGTTATAGTCATCAAAACAGGATGGTATTAACAGAAAAGCAGACAAATAGAGCAATGGTACAGATTCAAGAGTCCCAAAATAAATACAAGCACATATAGTCAACGAATATTCGACAAGGGAACCAAGAATAATCAATTGAGAAATGACAGTCTTTTCAGTAAATGATGCTGAGATAATTGAATATATTCACATGCAAGAGAATACAACTGGACCAACAATTTACATCACTCACAAAAATGAACTCAAAATGGATTAAAGACTGAAATGTAAGATCTGAAATCACAAAACTCCTAGAAGAAATCATAGGAACAAAGCCTATGGACATGGGTCTTGATAATGATCTTTTGGACGGGACACCTAAGGTACAACCAACAAAATCAAAATTAAACAAGTGGAACTACATCAAACTAAAATGCTTCTGCATAGCAAAAGAAACTATTAACAAAGTGAAATGACAACCAATGGAATGGGAAAAATATTTGGAAACCATATATCTGAAAAGGGGTTAATATACAAAATACATAAAGAACTACAACCCAATAGCAAAACCACAAATAAACTAATGGAAAAATGGGCAAGGGATCTGCATAGATACTTCTCCAAAGAAGAGATATGAAAGGCCAATGGGTATGTGAAAAGATGGTTAACATTTAGTTATTAGGTAAACGAAAATTAAAACCACAGTGAAATATCACCTCATGCTATTAGAATGTCCATCATCAAAAGGACAAGAGATAATAAATGGTGGCATGGATGTGAAGAAAGGGGAACTATTGTGTACTATGGGTGAAACTGTAAATTGGTATGCCACTATGGAAAACAGTATTGAGAATTCTCAAAAAATTGAAAATAGAACTACCATAGTATCTAGGAATTCCAGTTCTGGGAATATACCTGAAGGAAATGAAAACACTATTATCTTCATAATACTGCTATGATTTATGGCATAGCAATGATTCACAAATATATGAAACAATTAGGTTAAATAACTTGAGTTTAAATAACTTGCCAAAGTCCCAAAGTTGGACAGTGACAGAGTTGAAATGTATAAAAAATGTGGCTAAATCCAGAGCCCATGTCCCTTATCTCTTTAAAATATATGACCTTTTACATACATACTCCATATTTTGTCTGATGAAGGTTACCTCCTATTTATTTCCTCAAATATGTTGCAGCATGTTTTTTATCTTTCAAATGTAATTTTAACAGGGGTGCCTGGGTGGCGCAGTTGGTTAAGCGCCTAACTCTGGGTTTTGGCTGTGTCGTGATGACCTCAGGGTTGTGAGACTGAGTCCCCAAATCCAGCTCCGTGCTCAGTGGGATTCTCTCTCCCTCTTCCTCTGTCCCTACCACTTCTGCTTGCTCTATCTCTCTCTTTATAAATAAATAAATCTTTAAAAAAAAAATTTAACAAGCTTTTATATATCACCCCCTTTGTGAATAGAATGGTTACGCGATACTGAATATGATGCCTGTTGGGTCCACTTTAAACACATTTTCACTTTTCAGATTTGAAATATGTATATTAAATCTAGGCTTTGCGCATATGGTGACTGAGCTTGTAATTTCTGAAAGCCTTTCCAGTTTTGCTGGGATCACGTGTCTGTAATTCATGATGGTTGGCCACTAGATGGTGATCTTGTCACTACTTCCAAAGGATAATTTCCAGACACATTAAAATAAAGGTTAAAATTCCTTCATTAAAATCTTTGTTGCAAGGAGTACCTGGGTGGCTCAGTCGTTAAGCTTCTGCCTTTGGCTCAGGTCATGATCCCAGGGTCTGGGATCAAGCCCCACATCCAGCTCCCTGCTTGGCAGGAAGCCTGCTTCTCCCTCTCCCACTCCCCTTGGTTATGTTTCCTCTCACTGTCTCTCTGTCAAGTAAATAAATAAATAATAAATAATAAATAAAAGTTTTGTTGTAAAATATAATAACATATTTTATATAAAAAATCAAAATTTGTCATTATTTTATATACTTATCTCAAACTACTGAAAATATGAAACAATAATCTATTCTTTAATGGAATGCTTATTTTTATTAGTAAAATTATTACCATGCCACTTTGCTAAATTCATTGAATGTATTCTCTCATTTATCCTCACAAGTAAATATTGGATGAGTGCTCCTATCATCAAGTAACATATGTTGGGTCAACTGTAAGTTATAGAGCCAGAATGATAGTATAAAAATTTGAATCAAAGTCCAGATGTAAATCTTCTCCCTCTTCTCCTTTGTTTTAACATTTTTTTTTATAGCGGATATAGAGATATTATTTGGCAATACATTTAAATTGCTTCTGTAAACGTCCTCCACACATTATAATTTCTCATGAACAATAAATTATATTTTTAATCATTCCTTTGGCAGTAAAGTTCCTGAAACCTGGTTGGAGTTTCATGATTATTTTAATATTTTCCTCTAGGACACAGAACTTCAAAACATTCAAATACATGGAATATCATCTTTATACATTATCTATACTTACACATTATCTATACTTAATGCACTGTATACTTGAAATTGCTAAGAGAGTAAATTTCAAGTGTTTTCATAGCATGGACAAAAAAAGTGGTATGTGAGGTGATAGGTATGGTAATTAACTTGATTGGAGTAATCAATTCACATAGTATACTTATACCAAAACATTTTGTTGTACACCTTATACATATACAATTTTTATTTGTCAATTATTCCTCAATAAAGCTGGGTAAAAAATGTGGATAGAAATTACTTAGGTATTTGAAGCTTGTCTTTACTCAGTTTATTGGGTCTCAAACTTATTTAACACCTATTATAGTCTTTTATTCGATGGCTGGTTCCAACCTTTATGTGGGAAATTTTATAGTCAGGAAAAACTCCTATCACAGATTTCAGGTAAGTGAATACATATTTCATTTCAATATCTAATAATGAAAATATGTGAAAAATATTTATGTAGCCAATTCTGAGGAACCTCTTTCAAAATATATATATACAAAGTCTAGGCAATATGATTGCATTGTAATACAAATTGGCAGCAATCTTTTCTTTCTCAATGATTTGTTAAATAACAGCATTTCTTACTATTATTGACATCATGGGTCAGTGAAATACATCATGCTGTGACAAAAATAAACCCAGGGGCAAGTTACATAGTGACTGTTTCTTTGACTGGAGGCAGCAGGAAAAATCTCTATGAAGAGATAATTGTTTTCCAAAGATCTATATAAAAAGAAACAGTTGGCTATGCAAAAGCTGAGTGGGAGAGCACTTGCAGATATATATAACAAATGTAAAGTCCCTATACTGGAAGAAATATTGTCATAGTGGAGGAATGGAAAACAGTTTAAAAATATGGAACATGGGGGCGCCTGGGTGGCACAGTGGTTGAGCGTCTGCCTTCGGCTCAGGGCGTGATCCCGGCGATCTGGGATCAAGCCCCACATCGGGCTCTTCTGCTATGAGCCTGCTTCTTCCTCTCCCACTCCCCCTGCTTGTGTTCCCTCTCTCGCTGTCTGTCTCTATCTCTGTCGAATAAATAAATAAAATCTTTAAAACAAAAATATGGAACATGATGTAGCTTTTTATGGAAGGGGGAAAGATATATGAATTGAGATCTGAAAAACAGGCAGAAGTCAGATCAAGTTGAGTGCTAAAGGCTATGCTGAGAACTTTGGATTTTCTTCTTTGTGAAATGAAAAAAATCCTGAAAAATTAAAAAAAAAATTCAACATCATAGAACTAAGGATGCCATTTTCAGAGTTTACTTCCATCAGGAAACTTAAGTTTTCTATGTTTAAGAAACTTTCCATCAAAGGAGATGTAAATGAATAATGTAAAAACACAATCTTTCTAATCATCCTTTCTGAGCAAAATTGTTACCATATTTTGCTTTCATTTATATCCAGTAATAATCCATCTTGTCCTCTTCAGTGTAAAGCATTTTTGATAACATAATTTTAAAAAACATTATGGCAAAACAAATGGAACTGAATTTAACATCGTGATTTTCATTGTTTTAAAGATAAATTACAGGTAGTTCACGTACAAATTTGCTAACAGGTGTTTTAAACATTTTCCTTTTTGGTTAAAGTATCACCACTGGTTTTATTTATTTCATTTTCAGGTTTCCACAACACTTAGATCCACTGTATCTGATGTACATTCATTTTAAGTGGATGAAAAATACTGGTCTTGCCCCTCCCCAACATAAAAATCAAACAAAATTCTTGTTTACTTTGTACGGAGTTGCAAAGACTGTTTCAGAGTTTAACCATAGATTTGTAACCTTGAGAAAAATATAGTTTTTCTTGAAATAAAGCTGGGGAAGAGGCAGCCCATGAAAGTATCTGCTTTGGAGGCTATGAAACAGAGGTAGATGAGGTACAACCTTTTTCTATATTTTTTTCTTGTTCTCTACATGTGGGACAGTGAAATCTCTGCAAAGACTTTAGGGGAAAAATTTTAAGTTATCATCAGATTGAAACAAAAAATTTAAATGTCTGGTAGTATGAAACATAGAAACAGCAATATCGTGATGGGATTCAAAATTTTACAAATAAAAGCACTTTGGAGAGTAATTTAGAAATTTCTAGTAAACTTGAAGACATGCATGGATATGCATAATATATACCTCTTTTACTTGGATAATAAGAGAAATATTTAAGAGAGTTTATCACAAATAGTTTATAATAAACAAGCATAGAAACACTAAAAATTCATCAGAAGGGTGATGGGTAAGAAAGTTGCAAAATTGTGAAAAGGAATACTGTAAATCTTTTAAAAGTTAGCCAGATCCATGAATCAACATATATAATTTTTTTTAAGGAGAAGAAATGCTGAACAATAAAGGCAAGTTATAGACCGAGCATATATTAATATCTACATATTGAATATAGTTCTGAAATAATGATTGATAAATAGATGATAGATATTTAGCAAAGTATAAGGGTCTAGTAATGCACACAGTTGTATAAATAATTCTATTTTATTTATTTTGTAAGCTGATTGGTTGGTTCATAGTGTTTAATAGATTAATCTCATTACACTTTATCTCAAAAATTTATAATAATGCAAAACAAATCACTTGTAGTAAAAATAACACATGATAAAATATTGCCATCTATTCATTATATACATCCAATGGCTTAAAAACTGCCATTTGGCTGTGACTGATTTATCAAAAAATTTAAAAACATTTTTTGTATATCCAATTTGTTATAAAAATGAATACCAGAACAAGATTTCTCTTTTTAACCTTAATCCAATAAAATTATTTTCAACATAGGCATTGGTTAGTACTCATTATAATTAAATATTTTATAAGTGACTAATTAAATTTAATAAATATACCAATAGTTAATATTTATTGAGTGTCATAAATCCATTTTATGGGTCAAAAATTTTATTTCACGCTATATATCAAATGCACAGAGTATATTGATTAGCTATCTTGCTTTCCCTCTAAACCTCAGCTTTCTGTAAAAAGAGTAACAACTCAATGTTGACTGGAATTTTTAATATAGTGTCATCTGATAACATAAGTAGTTCATTCAGGTAGTTACTTTGGTGTCTTATGAACCAAAGACTCAGTGTTTCAGGTTAATCCCTCAGTGTGTGCTGTGTGTGTGTGAGTGTGTGTGTGTGTGTGCGCACATATGTGTTGATGTGTGATATGGATAATGCAATTCCATTGTGGGATGGAAAAATTATGTCCTTGAACAAGATATCCATGACCTTAGTTAGTTTCCAGAATCTTGCCTTTTACCAACATGGGAATGCCTGCTCTGCTGACATCAATGGAAGGAATCTGAATCTGGCTGATGAGATCTGTGGTCTGGTCTCAGGTTTGCTCAGAACCTATTAGCAATCCCTGGCTACCCTGTCTCACCTCTTCTCCCACTGAGGACTGCTGTGACACACAGGGGGTCTGTTCCTCCATGCTCAGTGAAGATATTCCTTTCCTGTAAAGGTTATTCTAGTCTAGTAAAGTTTTTAGCACGATATCAGTAACACCAAAGAGGGTAACGAGGTGTGAAATGCCAGGCCCCTGATCTGAATGGGCCAACTCCTATAGTATGAAGGGTAAATTTGGGAAGTACACATCTGATTTGTCTCCCCTCTGGCCTGTTGTCCTTCTCTTTCCCACAATCCTCTGAATCACAAAGGAGTGGGCTATTATTATTGTTGTTATCATTATTTTTTCTTTTAAGAAAGAGAAACATGAATGACTGATACTTCTTTTCCAATTACAGTTTTATTTGTTACTCCTTCTAGATAAGATCCATTTAATACCCAACCATAAAATTAACCCTGCTTCCTGACAGCACCAAAACCAAGGTAAAGCTCTGCTCCCTTAAACTTTTCTATTATCACTTAATAAAAGCCAAAATCCTATAATAAATCCTATCACTCTGTCACTGAAACACTCAAGTACGCAACACATACATTATCCCTCATTGTGAGAATAATGAGTCCAGCTTGTTCAAATACAGGGGTATGCCTGGTAATCTTTGGCTAAAGGGTATTGATATCTTGCACACACTCATTCGAAGTATAATCTTCTGTTAAAAACACGACTCTCATACAAATATAATCACATAACAAATATTTTACTCAACCCATTAACTAACAAGAGAATTAATAGGTGATATAGCTGGTTTAAAAAGAAAACATTTTGAAGAACTGGCTCTTCATTTTGAAAAAGAAAGTAATTGTTAGAACAATAGTTAGATACAAAACTGGTATTATAGAGAATTAAAAAAAAATAAAAAAAAACACCTCTAGTAGTATCCTTTCTTCTAAATAGAAATTTGTAAGTTTTCATGTAAATTCACAGTTTATTCAAATGTTAAATCACAAAATCAATTACATTTAAGATTTCTGAGAACATGAAATAATTCTTGAATGAACTTGCTAAACAGTGTCTCTAGGTGACTTTGAGATGACATGCTATATTCTTTATTTATTTCCACATTTTAGATTTTTTTTTCCTTGACAGAGGTATCTTCCTAAAACCTAGAGTATACATAGCTATCATAGGCAAAAGGGGAAGTGTTCTTTCTGATGGATAAACTATATATAATAGATTATCCATTACGGCTGAGGGACAATATTAAAATTTTGGAGAATTATCTCTCAAGATACACAGTATAGCCTGCAGACAATTGTGGAGCCACATACTTATTTTGCATATAATAATCTTCTTTGTTCCTCTCAGCATTCCATGTAACATATGTTAGTCTAACTCCAGGTAGCATAAGAAGAGCAAAAATAATTCCCTCATTCCATACTTGCCTCCTATCTCGAAGGGTTTGGTTAAAGAACTTTTTACATTAAAACAAGGAGGAATTTACTGGGGTAAATAAATTAGTAGCATTTACAGGTGTCATTATTTTGTTAGATACAAGTACTTCAGCATTCAGGCTCTTGGTCAGATTGCTTGAGACAAATCCAGATTGTAACTTTTATTAGAAGCATGACCTTTGACAAGCAGCATAATCTTTTTATCATTTCTTGGTCTCAGTTACTTACTGTGTAGAGATTTTAGAAAGAATAATGTTTTATTCAATGAAAATTTAAGTGCCAAGCTTGGAGGGGAGTATAGTGAGGAATAGAAATATACTCCCAGCCCTTATGTAGCTTTCTGTGTAGTAGATGAGACATAATTAGTCTACTTGAGAGAGGATTAAATAAAGCAATCACATAAGCACTGAGCATATCTAAAATCAATGTAAAATTTATCATTATAAAAATATAACGTGTTATTTCTAATTTGTATATAATATATCTAGAAAATGAAGGTGTTTAAAAACACTTAAGTAGCTTAAATATACACTCCAATAATATTTTACGAATGAATTCTCTTGGAAAAATGTTGGTTCCTGTAGATTATGTAAAGTTAGGAGATGTAGACATACACTCATTCTTTCAATACAGGAACTAAAAAATTTTTAACTCATTACCTGTTTAAATTATGATGAGTTCCGACAGGGAAAAAAGATGGTGGAGGAGTAGGGCACCCCTTCTTCAGCTGGTCCCCTGAATCGAGCTGGATATCTACCAAACCATCCTGAACACCCACAGAATCAGCCTGAGATGCATGAAGGTACATCTGGATCTACAAATGAACATCTCCAGCGCTGAGTATGGAGGTACGAAGCGGGGAGCCTTGAATCCGCGCACAGATATCGGAAGATAAATGGAAGGGGGAGGGAGCCGCTGTGCTCGGACACCAGGAAGCAGTAGCCACTTGCACTGGGGAGGCGGCTTGACTCCCTGACCGACACCCACGAGAAAGCAGACTGAGACCGTGAGCCCAGGAACGCAAGTGCAACCAGACTGAAAGGCGGAGCTCTGGAGCGCTCACTGGAACTGGACTGAAACCAGGAGCTTGGAAGCGCATGCGTCCAAACTGAAAACCGGAGCTCCAGAGCACACACTCAAACTAGACTAAAACCGGGAGCTCGGGAGCATGCACAGGAGCCAGGAGCGGCAGTGTTAGAAGCACAAAGGTCAGAGACGTGCCGGCCCTGGAAGTGAGGGCTGGGAGAGTGGCTGTGGGGCACACATCCCGGGACGCTGAGGGGTTTTTAGTAGCACCTATGGAAACAGACTTAGAGTGGCCAGGAGAGCTCAGTGGAGAGCGGACTGAGATCTCTCTGTTCTGAGACATAGGCTAGGGTACGGCCACTGCTGCTCTGACACTCAGAAAAGGCACAGAAAACCACCAGGGAAAACCGCCAGAGAACAAAAGCCGGTAAATACTGTTCACATTGTGCCCATCCCCATCCCCCCTCGCAGGGGACGGGGCAACTCTACCCAAACAGGGTTGCCTGAATATCGGCGCGGCAGGCCCCCCCCCAGAAGGCAGGCTGAAAAATCAAGAAGCTCACATCCCTAAGGTCCCTATAAAACAAGTGCACACTGCCTGGGTCCTGGTTAATAATTTGGTCTCTGTGCATCCCCACAACCTCTCCTCATCAGAATGATGATGAGGAGAAACCCTCAGCAAAGAAAGGACAGAGACTGTGGCCTCTACCAGAGAACTGATGGATATGGATATAACCAAATTGGAGAAATGGAGTTCAGAGTAACAATGGTCAAGATGATGTGTAGGCTTGAAAAAAAAATTAATGAAAATATTAACGAGAATATAGAATCTCAAGGGCGAAAATGAGAGCGAGTCTGGCAGAAATTAAAAATTCTATGAATCAAATGCAGTCCAAACTGGATGCTCTGACGGCCAGGGTAAATGAGGTGGAAGAATAAATTAGTGAATTGGAGGATGGGATGGTAGAAGAGAAAGTGAAAATGGAAAGTTAAATGGAAAGTTAAAATGGAAACAAAAAAGTCCAATCTCAAGAATGTAGATTACGGGAGATTACTGACTCAATGAAACATTCCAATGTCAGAATCATCAGCATCCCCAAGGAGGTGGAGAAAGAGAGAGGTCTAGAAGAGATTTTGAACAAATTGTAGCTGAGAATTTCCCTAATCTGGCAAAGGAAACAAGCATTCATGTCCAAGAAGTAGAGAGGACCCCTCCCAAGGTCAATGAGAAGAGACCTATACCACGTCACGTCATAGTGCTATTCACAAATATTAGATCCAAGGATACAGTATTGAAAACAGCCAGGGGGAAGAAAATCCTTACGTACAGAGGGAAAAATATCAGAATAATGTCAGACCTGTCTACAGAGACCTGTCAGGCTAGGAAGGGTTGGCTGGGTATTTTCAAAGCTCTATCTGAGAAGAACATGCAGCCAAGGATCCTTTATCCAGCAAGGCTGTCATTCAGAATTGATGGAGAGATAAGGACATTCCAGGATCGACAGAAACTGAAGGAATTTGTAACCACCGAACCAGCCCTACATGAGATATTAAGAGGGGGTTCTATAAAAGTAAAAAGGCCCCAAGAGTGATACAGAACAGAAATTTACAATCTTTAGAAACAAAGACTTCACAGGCAACATGACATCATTAAAATCATATCTCTCAACAATCACTCTCAATGTGAATGGCCTAAATGCTCCCATAAACGCCACAGGGTTGCAGATTGGATAAAAAGACATGACCCATCCATTTGCTATCTACAAGAGACTCATTTTGAACCTAAAGATACATCCAGACTGAAAGTGAAGGGATGGAGAACCATTTTTCATGCCAATGGACCTCAAAAGAAAGCTGGGGTAGCAATTCTCACATCAGACAGATTAGATTTTAAACTAAAGATTGTTGTTAGAGATACAGAAGGACATTATATTATTCTTAAAGGATGTAGCCAACAAGTGGATATGACAATTATAAATATCTATGCTCCCAACAGGGGAGCAGCTAGATACATAAGCCAACACTTAACCAGAATAAAGAGACATATAGATAATAATATGTTAGTAGCAGGGGACCTCAACACTCGCTCTCAGCAATAGACAGATCACCTAAGCAGAAAATCAACAAAGAAACAAGAGCTTTGAATGACATACTGGACCAGATGGACCTCATAGATATATACAGAACACTACAACCCAGAACAACAGAATACTCATTCTTTTCAAAAGCACATGGAACTTTCTCCAGAATAGACCATATGCTGGGTCACAAAACAGGTCTCAACTGATACCAAAAGACGGAGATTATTCCCTGCATATTCTCAGACCAGAATGCTTTGAAACTGGAACTCAATCACAACGAAAAATTTGGAAGAAACTCAAACACTTGGAAACTAAGAAACATCCTGCTCAAAACTGATTGGGTAAACCAGGAAATTAAAAATCAGTTTAAACAATTTCTGGAGACCAATGAGATGAAAACACATCAGTCCAAAACCTGTGAGACATTGCAAAGGTGGTCCTAAGGGGAAAATACATAGCCATCCAAGCCTTACTCAAAAGAATAGAAAAATCTAAAATGCAGTTTTTATATCCTCACCTCAAGAAGCTAGAGCTGGAACAGAAGAACAGGCCTAACCCACACACGAGAAGGCAGGTGATCAAGATTAGAGCAGAGATCAATGAATTAGAAACCAGGAGCACAGTAGAGCACAGAACTAGAAGCTGGTTCTTTGAAAGAATAAGTAAGATCGATAAGCCACTGGCCTTAGAAAGAACAGAGAAAGGACCCAAATTAATAAAATTATGAATGAAAAGGGAGAGGTCTCAACCAACACCAATGAAATAGAAAATATCATTAGAAACTTTTATCAACAGCTTTATGCCAATAAATTAAACAACCTGGAAGAAATGGATGCCTTCCTGGAAACCTATAAACTACCAAGGCTGAAACAGGAAGAAATTGATTATTTAAACAGACCGATTAATTATGAAGAGATTGAAGCAGTGATCAGAAACCTCCCCAAAAACAAGAGTCCAGGGCCTGACGGATTCCCCGGGGAATTCTACCAAACATTCAAAGAAGAAATAATACCTATTCTCCTGAAGTTGTTTCAAAAAATAGAAACGGAAGGAAAACTACCAAACTCATTCTATGAAGCCAGTATTACCTTGATCCCCAAGACAGGCATAGACCCCATCAAAAAGGAGAATTACAGACCGATATCCCTGATGAATATGGATGCCAAAATTCTCAACAAGATCCTAGCTAATAGGACCCAACAGTACATTAAAAGGATTATCCATCAAGACCAAGTGGGATTCATCCCTGGGACGCAAGGGTGGTTCAACATTTGCAAATTAATCAGTGTGATAGATCATATCAACAAGAAAAGAGTCAAGAACCATATGATCCTCTCAATTGATGCAGAGAAAGCATTTGACAAAATACAGCATACTTTCCTGATTAAAACCCTTCAGAGTATAGAGATACAGGGTACATTCCTCAATTTATAAAAACCATCTATGAAAAGCTTACAGTGAATTTCATTCTCAATGGGGAAAAGCTGAAAGCCTTTCCCTTAAGATCAGAAACACGACAAGGATGTCCACTCTCACCATTATTATTCAACATAGTCCTAGAAGTCCTTGCAACAGGAATCAGACAACAAAAAGGGATAAAGGTATCCAAATCGGCAAAGAAGAAGTCAAACTGTCTCTCTTCGCAGATGACATGATACTCTATATGGAAAACCCAAAGACTCCACCCCCAAATTACTAGAACTTATAGAGGAATTCAGTAATGTGGCGGGATACAAAATCAATGCTGAGAAATCAGCTGCATTTCTATACACGAACAATGAGACTGAAGAAAGAGAAATTAGGGAATCCATTCCATTTACAATAGCACCAAAAATCGTATGTTATCTAGGAATTAACTTAACAAGAAATGTAAAGGATCTATATTCTAGAAACTACAAATCACTCCTGAAAGACATTGAAGAAGACACAAAAAGATGGAAAAATATTCCATGCGCATGGATCAGAAGAATAAACATAGTTAAAATGTCTATGCTACCCAGAGCAATCTACACTTTCAATGCCATCCCGATCAAAATATCAATGACATTTTTCAAAGAACTGGAACAAACAGCCCTTAAATTTGGGTGGAACCAGAAAAGGCCCAGAATCACCAAGGAATTGTTGAAAAGGAAAAACAAAGCTGGGGACATCACAATGCCAGATTTCAAGCTGTACTACAAAGCTGTGATCACAAGGACAGCATGGTACTGGCACAAAAACAGATATACAGACCAATGGAACACAATATAGAACCCAGAAATGGACCCTCGCCTCTTTGGGCAACTAATCTTTGACAAAGCAGGAAAAAAAATCCAGTGGAAAAAAGACAGTCTCTTCAACAAATGGGAAACTGGGAAAATTGGACAGCTACTTGCAAAAGAATGAAACTTCACCACTCTCTCACACCATACACAAAGATAAACTCCAAATGGTTGAAAGACCTCGATGTGAGACAGGAATCCATCAAAATCATAGAGGAGAACATAGGCTGCAACCTCTTTGACATTGGCCACAGCAACTTTTTTCATGACACTCCAAAGGCAAGAGAAACAAAAGAAAAAGTGAACTTGTGGGACTTCATCAAAATAAAAACTTCTGCACAGCCAAGGAAACAGTCAAAAAAACTAAGAGGCAGCCCACGGAATGGGAGAAGATATTTGCAAATGACACTACAGATAAAAGACTGGTATCCAAGATCTACAAAGAACTTCTCAAACTCAATACACAAGAAACAAATAATCAAATCAAAAAATGGGCAGAAGATATGAACAGACACTTTTCTAACGAAGACATACAAATGGCTAACAGACACATGAAAAAATGTTCAAAATCATTAGCCATCAGGGAAATTAAAATCAAAACCACATTGAGATACTACCTTATGCCAGTTAGAATGGCAAAAAGGGACAAGGCAGGAAACAACAAATGTTGGAGAGGATGTGGAGAAGGGGGATCCCTCTTACACTGTTGGTGGGAACGCAAGTTGGTACAGCCACTTTGGAAAACAGTGTGGAGGTCCCTTAAAAAGTTAAAAATTGAGCTACCCTATGATCCAGCAATTGCACTACTGGGTATTTACCCCAAAGATACAGACATAGCGAAGGGAAGGGCCATATGCACCCCGATGTTCATAACAGCATTGTCCACAATACCTAAATTGTGGAAGGAGACGAGATGCCCTTCAACAGATGACTGGATTAAGAAGATGTGGTCCATATATACAATGGAATATTACTCAGCCATCAGAAAGAATGATTATCCAACATTTGCAGCAACATGGACAGGACTGGAGGAGATTATGCTAAGTGAAATAAGTCAAACAGAGAGAAACAGTTATCATATGGTTTCACTCATTTATGGAATATAAGAAATAGCAGGAAGACTGGTAGGAGAAGGAAGGGAAGAATGAAGGAGGGGTAAACAGAAAGGGGAATGAACCATGAGAGACTATGGACTCTGGGAAACAAACTGAGGGCTTCAGAGGGGAGGGGGGTGGGGGATTGGGATAGGCCGGTGATGGGTATTAAGGAGGGCACATACTGCATGGTGCACAGGGTGTTATATGCAAATAATGAATCATGGTACATTGCATCAAAAACTAGGGATATACTGTATGGTGACACTGGGAAACAAACTGAGGGCTTCAGAGGGGAGAGTGGTGGGGGAATGCGACAGGCTGGTGATGGGTAGTCAGGAGGGCACGTATTGCATGGTGCACTGGGTGTTATACACAAGTAATGAATCATGGAACTTTACATCAAAAATTAGGGATGTACTGTATGGTGACTAACATAATATATTAAAAATGTTACTATTAAAAAATAAATAAAATAACATAATAAAAAATTATTTAAAAAATAAATTATAAGTTCCAAATTAATGGCCCTCGAGTAAAAGAGATATGACTGCATTTAGTTGCCTGGTATATGCTAGAAAAATCTGCTGATATTAAAGCTTAAGGAAACTAAGCCTTCCATTTTCCATGAGAAGAAAATTTATCTTCTATGTCTTGTAATATTCACCTTATCTTTCAGAAGTCTGGGTGAATGAAAATTATTTTTAAAATAAATATAAATTAAATATTATTTTATTTTGGCTATGTTTATGACAAAAATAAAATGATCACCAAAGTAATATATATTCAGGGACCACATTAAGAATCAAATCTCCTTCATAACAACTCCCCAATCAATAGTAGAGTAAAAGGTTCTTTGCTGTTCTTTGGCCGCATAAATTACTGTGAACCTAACTCCATCTTAAAACACTAATCTTCCTAAGCAATATAGATGGTAGTACCAAATAATTACGTTTCATCCCCTTCACATCACTGAGTTTGCAGCTGCATAGACAGTCTGCAGAGGCAGCATGGACAGCAATCCTAAGGCAAGATAATCTCCCCTAAAAAGTTCAATTTTCTCCAAGCGATGCAGTGCTGATCTATATATAGTTATTAAAGAAATATGCCTATACCTGAAGCTTACTGATTTGAAGGAGGCATACAATCAATCAACTTAAAAAAAAAAAACACAGAAGGAAGAGGAGTTAAGATGGCGGAGGAGTAGGGGACCCCTTTTTCAGCCGGTCCCCTGAGTCGAGCTGGATAGGTACCAGACCAGCCTAAATAACCACGGAATCAGCCTGAGACGCAGGATAATGCATCTGGATCTCTACAAATGAATATCTCCAGCGCTGAGTATTGAGGTACGAAGAGGGGAGCTATAAACCGTGCACGGATATCGGAAGATAAACGGAAGGGGGAGGGAGCCGCCGCGTTTGGGCGCCGGGAAGCGGCAGCCATCTGCACGGGGGAGTGGGCGGACTCGCAGTCGGCACCGAGAAACAGCAGACTGAGACCCTGAACCGGGTGCACACGCCACCAGGCTTCTCAGGGAACTCCGGAATCGAGGTGCGCTCACCGGGCATAGACTGAGACCGGGAGACCCGGGAGTGCGCGGGGCAGCCGGTGGCTGGAGGCATTAGAAACACAAAGGACAGAGACGCGCCGGCCCTGGAAGTGAGGGCAGGGTCGCCGAGTTGGTGCGCACATCCCGGGACGCTGCAGGGTTGAGCAGCACCAACAGTAACAGAGTTAAAGTGGCCAGAACATCAGTGGAGAACGGGCCGCAATCCCTCTGTTCTGCGACAATGCAGCCTCTGCTGCTCTGACTCTCAGAAGAGGCATAGCCGGCCGCCAGGGAAAGCCGCCAGAGAACAAAAGCCTGGAAATACCGGCTCAGAGAGTGCCCATCCCCATCCTCACTCGCAGGGGACACGGAGACTCTAACCAAACAGGGTTGCCTGAGTATCGGCGCGGCAGGCCCCTCCCCCAGAACACAGAAGGCAGGCTGAAAAATCAAGAAGCCCACAACCGGAGGCGCCTGGGTGGCGCAGTCATTGAGCGCCTGTCTCCGGCTTAGGGCATGATCCCAGCGTTCCAGAAAGCAGTCCCTCATTGGGCTCCTCCACTGGGAGCCTGCGTCTTCCTCTCTCACTCCCCTGCTTCTGTTCCGTTCTTGCTGACTGTCTGTCTCCCTCTCTCAGATAAGTAAATAAATAAAATCTTTAAAGAAGAAGCCCACATCTCTAAGATCTCTATAAAACAAGGGGCACGGCCTGGGACCCAGTCAATAATTTTGGGCTCTGGAAACCCCGCAACCTCTCTTCATCAGAATGACAAGAAGGAGAAGCCCCCCCAGCAAAGAAAAGACAGTGAGTCAGTGGCCTCTGCCACAGAAGTAACGGATATGGATGTAACCAAATTATCAGAAATGGAATTCAGAGTAACAATGGTCAAGATAATGAGTAGACTTGAAAAAAGTATTCAGGAAAATATTACTGAGAATATAGAATCCCTAAGGGCGGAAATGAGAGCGAATTTGACAGAAATTAAAAATTCTATGAGCCAAATGCAGGCAAAACTAGAGGCTCTGACGGCCAGGGTCACCGAAGCGGAGGAAAGGGTTAGTGAATTGGAGGATGGGTTAATAGAGGAAAAAATAAAAATAGAAGATGGTCTTAAAAAAATCCACGCCCACGAATGTTGGCTACGGGAGATTACTGACTCAACGAAACGATCCAATGTTAGAATCATCGGCATCCCCGAGGGGGTGGAGAAAAACAGAGGTCTAGAAGAGATATTTGAACAAATTGTAGCTGAAAACTTCCCTAATCTAGCAAGGGAAACAAAAATTCGTGTCCAAGAGGCAGAGAGGACCCCTCCCAAGCTCAACCATGACAGACCTACACCACGTCACGTCATAGTGCAACTCGCAAATATGAGATCCAAGGATACAGTATTGAAAGCGGCCAGGGCAAAGAAATTTCTCACGTACCAAGGCAAAGGCATCAGAATTACGTCAGACCTGTCTACAGAGACCTGGAATGAGAGAAAGGGTTGGGGGAGCATTTTTAAAGCTCTTTCAGAGAAAAACATGCAGCCAAGGATCCTTTATCCAGCAAGGCTGTCATTCAGAATTGATGGAGAAATAAAGACATTTCAGAATCGCCAGTCACTAACCAATTTCGTAACCACGAAACCAGTCCTACAGGGGGGTTCTATAAAATTAAAAAGGCCCCAAGAGTGATACAAAACAGAAAGTCACAGCCAATACAAACAAAGACTTTACTGACAACATGGCAGAATTAAAAGCATATCTCTCAGTACTCAGCCTTAACATTAATGGTTTAAATTCTTGCTTTAAACGCCACAGGGTTGCAGACTGGATAAAAAGAAATGACCCATCCATTTGCTGTCTACAAGAGACTCATTTCGAACCCAAAGATGCATTCAGACTGAGAGTAAGGGGATGGAGTACCATCTTTCACGCAAATGGACCTCAAAAGAAAGCTGGGGTAGCAATTCTCATATCAGATAAATTGGATTTTAAACTACGGACTATAGTTAGAGATGCAGAAGGGCACTATATTATTCTTAAAGGAAGTATTCAACAAGTGGATATGACAATTATAAATATATATGCCCCCAACAGGGGAGCAGCAAGATACACAAGCCAACTCTTAACCAGAATAAAGAGACATATAGATAAAAATACATTAATAGTAGGGGACCTCAACACTCCACTCTCAGAAATAGACAGAACACCCTGGCAAAAACTAAGCAAAGAATCAAAGGCTTTGAATGCCATACTCGACGAGTTGGACCTCTTAGATATATATAGAACACTACACCCCAGAACCAAAGAATACTCATTCTATTCTAATGCCCATGGAACATTTTCAAGAATAGACCATGTTCTGGGACACAAAACAGGTCTCAGCCGATACCAAAAGATTGAAATTATCCCCTGCATATTCTCAGACCACAACGCTCTGAAATTGGAACTCAACCACAAGGAAAAATTTGGAAGAAACTCAAACACTTGGAGACTAAGAACCATCCTGCTCAGGAATGACTCGATAAACCAGGAAATCAAAAATCAAATTAAACAATTTATGGAGACCAATGAGAATGAAAATACAACAGTCCAAAACCTATGGGATACTGCAAAGGCAGTCCTAAGGGGGAAATACATAGCCATCCAAGCCTCACTCAAAATAATAGAAAAATCTAAAATGCAGTTTTTATATTCTCACCTCAAGAAGGTGGAACAGCAACAGAGGGACAGGCCTAATCCACACACAAGGAAGCAGTTGACCAAAATTAAAGCTGAAATCAATCAAGCAGAAACCAGAAGTACAGTAGAGCAGATCAACAGGACTAGAAGCTGGTTCTTGGAGAGAATCAATAAAATTGACAGACCACTGGCAAGACTTATCCAAAAGAAAAGAGAAAGGACCCAGATTATTAAAATTATGAATGAAAAAGGAGAGGTCACGACGAACACCATTGAAATTGGAAGGATTATTAGAAATTTTTATCAACAGCTATATGCCAATAAACTAAGCAATCTGGAAGAGATGGAATCCTTCCTGGAAACCTATAAACTACCAAGATTGAAAAAGGAAGAAATTGATTTCTTAAACAGGCCAATTAATTATGAAGAAATTGAGTCAGTGATAAACAACCTTCCAAATAACAAAACTCCAGGCCCGGAAGGTTTTCCTGGGGAGTTCTACCAAACATTCAAAGAAGAAATAATACCTATTCTCCTAAAGCTATTTCAAAAAATAGAAACAGAAGGAAAGCTACCAAACTCATTCTATGAGGCCAATATTACCTTGATCCCCAAACCAGGCAAAGACCCCCTCAAAAAGGAGAATTACAGACCGATTTCCCTAATGAATATGGACGCCAAAATCCTCAACAAGATACTTGCTAATAGAATCCAACAGTACATTAAAAGGATTATCCACCACGATCAAGTGGGATTCATACCTGGGATGCAAGCGTGGTTCAATATTCGCAAATCAATCAGTGTGATACATCATATCAACAAGAAAAGACTCAAGAACTATATGATCCTCTCAATCGATGCCGAAAAAGCATTTGACAAAATACAGCATCCATTCCTGATTAAAACCCTTCAGAGTGTAGGAATAGAAGGTACATTTCTCAATCTCATAAAAGCCATCTATGAAAAGCCTACTGTAAATATTATTCTCAATGGGGAAAAGCTGGAAGCCTTTCCCTTAAGATCAGGAACACGACAAGGATGCCCACTCTCGCCACTATTATTCAACATAGTACTAGAAGTCCTTGCAACAGCAATCAGACGACAAAAAGGGATAAAAGGTATTCAAATTGGCAAAGAAGAAGTCAAAATGTCTCTCTTCGCAGACGACATGATACTCTATATGGAAAACCCAAAAGAAGCCACTCCCAAACTATTAGAAGTTATAGAGCAATTCAGTAACGTGGCGGGATACAAAATCAATGCTCAGAAATCAGTTGCATTTCTGTACACGAATAACGAGAACGAAGAAAGAGAAATCAGGGAATCCATCCCATTTACAATAGCACCAAAAACCATACGTTACCTTGGAATTAACTTAACCAGAGACGTAAAGGACCTTTATTCTAGAAACTATAAATCACTCTTAAAAGACATTGAGGAAGACATAAAAAGATGGAAAGATATTCCATGCTCATGGATCGGAAGAATTAACATAATTAAAATGTCCATGCTACCCAGAGCAATCTACACTTTCAATGCTATCCCGATCAAAATACCGAGAACGTTTTTCAAAGAACTGGAACAAATAGTCCTTAAATTTGTATGGAACCAGAAAAGACCCCGAATCTCCAAGGAACTGTTGAAAAGGAAAAACAAAGCTGGGGGCATCACAATGCCGGATTTCGAGCTGTACTACAAAGCTGTGATCACAAAGACAGCATGGTACTGGCACAAAAACAGACACATAGACCAATGGAACAGAATAGAGAGCCCAGAAATGGACCCTCAGCTCTTTGGGCAACTAATATTTGATAAAGCAGGAAAAAACATCCGGTGGGAAAAAGACAGTCTCTTCAATAAATGGTGCTGGGAAAATTGGACAGCTACATGCAAAAGAATGAAACTTGACCACTATCTCACACCATACACAAAAATAAACTCCAAATGGATGAAAGACCTCAATGTGAGACAGGAATCCATCAAAATCCTAGAGGAGAACATAGGCAGCAACCTCTACGACATCAGCCAAAACAACCTTTTTCATGATACATCCCCAAAGGCAAGAGAAACAAAAGACAAAATGAATTTATGGGACTTCATCAAGATTAAAAGTTTCTGCACTGCCAAGGAAACAGTCAGAAAAACTAAGAGGCAGCCCACGGAATGGGAGAAGATATTTGCAAATGACACTACAGATAAAGGATTGGTATCCAAGATCTACAAAGAACTTCTCAAACTCAATACATGAGAAACAAATAAACAAATCAAAAAATGGGCAGAAGATATGAACAGACACTTTTCCAATGAAGACATACAAATGGCTAACAGACACATGAAAAAATGTTCAAAATCATTAGCCATCAAGGAAATTCAAATCAAAACCACACTGAGATACCACCTTACGCCAGTTAGAATGGCAAAAATAGACAAGGCAAGAAACAACAATTGTTGGAGAGGATGTGGAGAAAGGGGATCCCTCCTACATTGTTGGTGGGAATGCAAGTTGGTACAGCCGCTCTGGAAAACCGTGTGGAGGTCCCTTAAAAAGTTAAAAATTGAGCTACCCTATGATCCAGCCATTGCACTACTGGGTGTTTACCCCAAAGATACAGACGTAGTGAAGAGAAGGGCCATATGCACCCCAATGTTCATAGCAGCAATGTCCACAATAGCTAAATCGTGGAAGGAGCCGAGATGCCCTGCAACAGATGACTGGATTAAGAAGTTGTGGTCCATATATACAATGGAATATTACTCAGCAATCAGAAAGAATGAGTTCTCAACATTTGCTACAACATGGACGGCACTGGAGGAGATAATGCTTAGTGAAATAAGTCAAGCAGAGAAAGACAACTATCATATGATTTCTCTCATCTATGGAACATAAGAACTAGAATGATCAGTAGGGGAAGAAAGGGATAAAGAAAGGGGGGGTAATCAGAAGGGGGAATGAAACATGAGAGACTATGGACTATGAGAAACAAACTGAGGGCTACAGAGGGGAGGGGGGTGGGGGAATGGGATAGACCGGTGATGGGTAGTAAGGAGGGCACATATTGCATGGTGCACTGGGTGTTATACACAACTAATGAATCATCGAGCCTTACATCGAAAACCGGGGATGTACTGTATGGTGACTAACATAATATAATAAAAAATCATTATAAAAAAAAAACCACAGAAGAACAAAATACTAGTAAATATTTGATCAATTTGGGATTTTAGAATTTGCAGTCATAAGCTCTTTTCAGTGAAAGGCAAGGGATTCAAAGCAAAGGAGTTTAGAAACTTCTTGAAATGCAATATTAGTAACAAGTGGCCATTAAACTAATATGAACACCAGAAAATATTCAAATATAATTTGGTAGAAGATTTAGCATCTTTTTTTCTCTTCCTTTCTGCAAGTTTTCAAGCTTGGGGACAAAAACAAGCATGTATTATGTGCTTGCCTCTGTGTTCTACACTTTAACAGGTATCTAATTTAATACATTCACTCTCCTTATAAGCTATGTACTCTTAGGATAACAGTTTAAAGATAATGAAGCTCAAAATGGAAAGATTAAGATAAACTGGTCAAGGTCACAGAGTTGTAGGAAAGGGTGTACAAATCCGAAGTCAGAGCTTCTGCTTTTAATATTCCTGTGCTGCCTTGGTAAGCTTTATCATCTGCACCTACAAATCATTATTTTCTCATACATATCTAATGTTAAATAATTTATTTCTTATTTTCATATTAGATACAAAGGCAGATTTCAATTATCAACTGGAAGTGATAATACTTCTATGGCATTAATATTGTAAAAATTGAATATATCTGTTATTATTTTCATGCATTTAGCACACAAGCTTTAAATTGCTATATAAGGTTTCCTTGTATACAATCATTGGTTCATTCATTCCTTCATTCATTCATTCGTTTACTTATTTTTATTTATTCTTGGCTCTGTAGTTTCCACTGGGTAGTGTCATAAACTCTTATAAATCAACATCTGTAAGATGATTAATGAATTTACCATAAATTATGGACAGGATAATTTCTGATAGTTTCTGTTCAGGGACTGGGGTTGCAGAGAGGAATCAAGATACATTTCCTGTCATAAGGGACCCACTCTGCTTAAGACAAGGATTAAATGAATAACATTTCAAGCATAAAAAGCATTAGGACTGTGCTGGCAACTAGAAGAAAATTTGTCAATGATTTAATGGGGGGAGGAAAAGGAGTCCTCAAAGAGTAATTTCTGAATTCCACTGGAAGGAATCTGTCACCAAATGTTGTCGGTCCACGTTTCCAAATACATTAGGGACATTATATTGAGATAATATTTAGGCATCCCATATTGCATATATTTAAATTTGAATTCATCTTTCCCCACAGATTAGTTTTTTTTGTTGTTGTTGCTCTTTTTTTTTCTCTAAGAAACTGTCAATTGCCAAAAGATTCATGAGTAGGAAGTGGCCACAGCTAGAACATAAACAGTGTGACAAATTCTATACTTTCAGTTTGGCTCCAGTCATGCATGCTTAACACAATGCTATAACTCGGAAGACTTCAATTGTTTTTCCCTGTATGCCATTAATAATTTAGAAAAAAATATTCCCTCTTTACATATGTTTAAGGTGACATCTAAAATATTCCATAATTTTGAATAACTAAAATTACATGCTTTGGGGAAATTTCTATGAATACCGAATTATTAAAAAATGTAAGAGCCTCAAAATTAAATTTATTCAGAGGAATATAAAATCCACATCAATTTGATACTCTGTTAGTTTAGCACAGAGGTTAAGAGCAAAGATTATTGGGCCAGACTGTCTGGGTTCACCCTTAGTTCTTCCCTAATTATTTGTATGACTACAGGCAAGCAACCTAATTCCTTTCTGCTTCAGTTTCCCTTCTTTAAGCAAAGATAAAAATAAGACATGTTTTGTAGAGTTATTATATTGAGGGTAAAATGATTAATATAAGAAAAGAACTTAGAAACTTTCTGGAACAAAGTGAGTACTTTGTAAGTGGGAGGTATTATGATACTTTTAAAAATAAATTTTAAAAATCTTTTGTTTAATAGGCAGAACTTTCAATAACTCTATTTCCATCTTGAACTCAGCTTTCCATTACAATAACCTCATATCCTTTTCTCTTAATAAATTTAGACATACTAAATCAATTTTCTCAGTATAATAAATATTATGCTCATTTGTCATTATTCTCTGCATCATCAAAATTTATATGTAAAAAGAACTGCATCAAAATTTATATGTAAAAAGAACTTAATTTTTAGAAAATATTCTTTAACTATAATAGTCTAAGTATTAAAATAATCTTTTAGATTAGTCATGACAAATACTAGCATTACATCATTAATCAAAACAACATAAATATGTAACAACTTTATTGATAACTTAATATAAGAAATAAACAATTGAAAATATGTAGTCTAATGGAGTAGATGGATCTGTTTTTTATTTTTAATTTAAGTATAGTTGATATAGAATATGCATCAAAATTTATATGTAAAAAGAACTTAATTTTTAGAAAATATTCTTTAACTATAATAGTCTAAGTATTAAAATAATCTTTTAGATTAGTCATGACAAATACTAGCATTACATCATTAATCAAAACAACATAAATATGTAACAACTTTATTGATAACTTAATATAAGAAATAAACAATTGAAAATATGTAGTCTAATGGAGTAGATGGATCTGTTTTTTATTTTTAATTTAAGTATAGTTGATATAGAATATGATACTAGCTTTGAGTGTACAACATAGTGACTCAATATATACTTAACAAAATGTACATTCACCATGTTAAGTGTCCTTACCATCCGTCATCATACATTATAGTATTACTGACTACAATCACTGTGCTGTAGTTTCATTCCTATGATTTATCTATTTTAATACTTGAAGTTCATATTTCTTAATCCTTTTTATCTGTTTCACCCATTCCCCATCCCCCCTCCTCTCTGGCAATCACCAGTTTGTTCTTTGTATTAATGAGTCAGTCTCTGTTTATGTTGTTTGTTTTGTTTTTTAGATTCCACATATAAATGAAATCATATGGCATTTGTTCTGCTCTGTCTGACTTATTTCACTTAGCATAATATCCTCTAGTTCCATCCTATTGTCACAAATGGAAAGATTTCATTCTTTCTTATGGCTAATATTCCATTGTATATATATACCACATCTTCTTTATCTATTCATCTGTTGATGGGCACTTAGGTTGCTTCCATAATTATCTATTGTAAGTAATTCTGCAGTAAACATGGCAGTACAAATAAATATTTTTTCAGATTAGCGTTTTTATTTTCTTAGGTAAATACCCAGAAGTGGAATTACTGGATCATATGGTAGTTATATTTTTTAATTTTTTAAGGAAACTTCATAGGGTTATCCACAATTGTTGCACTAATTTACATTCTTTTTAACAGTGCACCGTGGTTCTCTTTTCTCCACATCTTTACCAGCACTTGTTATTTCTTGTCTTTTTGATCCTAGCTATCAGGACTGGTGTGAGGTGCTATCTCATTGTGTGTGTGTGTGTTTTTTTTTTTTATTTTAAGTTTTTATTTATTTGAGAAAGAGAGAGCATGAGTGGGGAAAGGGGCAGAGGGAGAAGTAGACTCCCCACTGAGCAGGGATCCAGACTTGAGGCTTGATGCCAGGACTTGGATCATGACCTGCTGAAGGCAGATGCTTAACTGACTGTGCCACCTAGGTGCCCCTCACTGTGGTTTTGATTTGCATTTCCCTGATGACTAGTGATTTTGAGCATCTTTTCATGTGTCTGTTGGCATCTGCACATCTTATTTGGAAAAATGTCTATTCAGGTCCACTGCCCATTTTTTTAATTGCATTATTTGGGTTTTGTTGTTGAATTGTATGAGTTCAAGGGTCTTATCTTTTATGCTATATTTTTATATCTCATGGATAATTTTAGTTACTGTTCGAAAGAAATGGTTTTTCTAAATCCTACCTTTTTTATAGGTTAAGATATTGAGAAACATTCACATAAATAAATATATAAGAATAGACTGAGAATTCTTACAGAAAAGTCACTTGATAATTTGAGTTTATCCCAAGTTGTACTTTAAAAATTGTTTGTCATCAGAAATATTTCAAATTATTTATCATTCTATTATTCCTCTTTAAATATTATTGAACACAGTATTGGAAATCATTCTACCTGAACATACATATTTTTTATTGTTATTAATAAGTGCCAAATCTGGCAACAATCCTTGTAATTGCCCCCTTTCTGTTGGCAAAAAGGACAGTTTTCCAAGCTGGGCAATATACCAGAGTAATATCCTAATGGGTAAGATCTGGTTATGTGTACTCTTCCTTAAAACCAGAGAAGAAAAAGGAGCCACAGGTACATTCTCTTGAAGATCCATTTAAGAATATAATAAAATAGATTTTGTAGATCTAGAAAGTGACTGACTTAAAATTATTTAGGAAAAGATTATGAGTGCCTCTGGGGCATGAATAACCCAGTTTGAAGGTCACTGCCATAGAGCGCTACGAAGTTAGAAACAGCAGCCATTACTGACATCTCTATCCCTTCATGTCACTTCCCACATTTTCCCTGCATCCAATCAATGTGAGACGGAACTTATTTTATCAATCACACATTAGAAATGTCTTTTAAAATGGGGATTTCTTCTCCAGAGCCACGGCCTTGGTGAGGTAATAAAATCATCAGCTCTTTCCTGGAGTTTTATAAGAGAATTTTCTCTTATACTGCATTGACATCAGTTTTCCCCACATTCTAACTGACCTGTTCCATAGTTGGCAGAGTAATCATTATTAAAAACCAACAGAAATGACCATGCCAATTTTTTTCATACCAAACTTAATTGGCTTGCTATGGCTTAAAGTAACACGCAAGGTATCTTGCAGTGTGTCCTCAACCCAAATATCCAGTTCAATCTTTTACCACTTCTTCCTGTGTGTGCTAAAATTCTAGTTTGATTGAATTTGCTATCGTCTAAATACACCCAATCATGTCAGGGTTGTGGGGCTTATTACATCTCATTTCTACTTCCTCGAACTCAGCTTTTTACTCTCTTCTACTCCTACTCTTCCTTACCTATACATGCCATCTTAGCATTCCTTAAAGAACCAGCCCACTGTTTTTTTTTCTCATTCCTAATGCACCAACTCAAGACAAACAACAAAACAAAACAAAACTGCCTCACCTTGCAGCAGAGTTTGTTAATTCACTTTCCAGATTTTCATAATACCTTGATCTTAAACTCAAGTATAAATAGGCTGATTGTATAAATTTTTACCCGAGATTTTTTTAATTTAAGAGGAAGGTAATAATTGAATAATGACAATTAATCTAAATTAGAGCAAACTGCAATGTATGGTCACTCTGATTGTAGTGGATAACAGGCAATTGCTTGGTTGACTTGCTTTTCCTATTATTCTGTGATTATCTTTGTGGTATGTTATTGGGTTTGATCAATATGTGTATCTTAATTTTTTGTATTTTTTCATAGCATTTGTATCTTAATAAATATTTTTGAATGAATATATAGAAACTTGCAGATTCAAATTTAAGTATATAATGTGCAATGAGCTATTTTATATGCATAAGCATTGATTAATACTGTAGAAAAGCTAGCAAGTATTTTGGCATATGTAATAGCTAAAAACCTAAGACTGTCTAAGGAATCATTCCTGCTTTACTTGGAATAACTTGCCACATTTTGTTATCAATGTAAAATTTTATTGAATTATATACATATATACAAGTGCAAAAATCATGAATATACTTGTATTTGCCCAAATTGATAAATTTTAAAAAGTAAATACACCCACAAATCAGAATGCAATTAAGAGATGGATTGTTAACAGAATCCCATGGGACCCCTTTCTGCCTATTTCCAGTCACTACCCTCTCTAACCCAGGATAAATAATACTCTGAATTCTAACACTGATTAGTTTTAATATTTTGATACCATATAACAATTAAATCATAATTATATATTCTTTTTCATATGACATTTTCTCAATATTATTTTTTTGAAATTTTGTGACAGTGTCTATTAAACCTGAACAGCATGAATACTCTATGATTCGGTACTTAATATATATATGTGTATATACAAGAGCACACACACATTCACCAAAGACACAAAGAAAAAAATTAAGAAGCACTATAATTGTCTCAAACTTGAAAGAAGTTAAAATTCTATCAATAGTAGAATTCAGTGTACTCAGATACAGTCATGTAATAAAATGTCATACAGAAATGAGAAATCACATACAATATGAATATCTCACGATAAAATACTGAGTGAAATATTTCATACTTCTTTTTAACCCCTATCATTTGTGACTTAAAATTATTAAAAATTCTAAGTTTTAAAAATTTGCTATTAAACTAAACTATTCAGGAGGCCACTGACAAATGCCATCATTCTGAATTTCAAACATATACATAATTTCCTGGTAGTCACCAAAAGAAAAAAGCTTTTTGAAATAGCTCTTTCAAGCTATTTGTGCTTTAAGATAGATAGATAGATAGATAGATAGATAGATAGATAGATAAAGAAGGAGAAAAAGATTATAAATCTAAAGGCACATAAATGTCATTTTGGTAGGTAAACATAATTTAGGAAAAACCCAATTGCTTACTATTTACATGTTTGTTTCATCAAGAATGCTTATATATCATTGTCTAGAGTCTCACATACTTTTCAGAAATCTTGAATTCAATACCTTATCTACGAATTTTATAGGAAGAAATGCCCCACTCCATTATAAAATTATAATTCTTATATTACTTTGAACTTCTAGTGAATGAAAATTAAGATAATCATTAGTAGCAAATTCACAATTTATGGAATAGTAAGATTGCAATTTTTACCATAAACATATAATAATAAAATAATTTTAAGACACCTACTTACTCATAGGCATGTGCAAAATAGTCTGTAGCTTCACACAAATTATAGGAAAATGTATGGTTATAATGAGAGGTTTCACTGAAAACGGTACCTTTGAACATTTAGATTCATACCTGTTATATAAATTTTCTTAAAAACACCTGTTATATAGGTTTTGCTTTTATAACTGATTATTACAAAATAATTCTTTTACTGAGGAAATAAAAGATACCCACCCATGTAGCAATAGGTTGTCAAAACAATTAAAATGTCACTGAAACCAAATGATCAAATAGTATTATACATAGTGTGCCAGGGCAATGTATTGTGATTGTATTATGAAAGAGTTAATAAGCCTTCAGGTAAACTTCAAAATTGTAGAGAAGAAGATCATTTGGCTATAAACACAAATTCAGTATTCACAAGCAAAGCATATTGTTCTGAGTCTTAACACTATCATGGAGAAGAGGTACATGCAATCTAAGAAATGTAAAGTATGTAGGATGGAGAATCAATAGCAATGACATTTCTTATATTATTTTTTAAATGAATTATTTAGACACAAAGAAACTTAAATATTTCTCTCAGGTTAATAACAGTGATATACATACTATTAAAAAAAAAAAACAAGAAAAATGCTGACACAAACCATGTATGGTCCAGAAATGTCTTGAAAGTCACAAATATCCTCAAACATAAATGCTAATGAAAAATGCTCTGGGCACAAACCTTACACTTGACTTATTCTGTTGTAAATGGCATTCTGGCAAAAGCAATTTTTATACATGGAATTCTTCTTAAAGTGGAGCAGTAGATAGAAAATAATACAATAATCCAAGTGGAAAGCAATGAAAGGTGTTTGAGGATTTTAGGTTGCTATCTCCCAGGAGGGTAGATTTTGAATTTGATTTTTCTTTGTATTAAATTTTCCCTCCCTCCATCCATTCATTCCCCTTCCCTCTCTCTTTCCCTCCCTACTTCCTTCTTTGTTTCCTTCCCTCCTTCCTTTTTATTTTCTCCTCCTCGACTTGTTCCTTCCCACCTATGCTTCACTATCATCTTCACCTAGTAATGAATATTACACAGCTTTATTCATGAGTATATCACAATGCAGTTAAATCACATTTTTGAAAACCCAGATGATTTGAATATATGAACATTAGAACACTTATTGTGTACAACTATGGAAGAGAATATGAGCAATAAAAATATGAAAATAAATGTCTTCAATGTCCAGGAAACTTAAAGACTAGAATGTTGTGGTGAATGGATAAGTTATTAAAAAGTTGTTAAAGGCACCCGTAAACATAGTTTTAGGGCACAGTCCTAGCACAAGAGCACAAAGAAATAACTGGTCAATTTCCTCTGAGATTGTTGAGAATATATAATAGGAAAGGTCACAAATGGGTATTCACAAGATGGGCAAGTCATTCCAAGATGAATATAAACAAACCATTTGGAATATCATGGTACACTCACACCAAAGTATAATTGGTCATCACAGGTTACTAGAGGGAATAATCCATAAATGAAGTTTGCTAGTCAAACAAGTGTCTGATTAAAAAAGGTTTTTTAAACCATTCTAAAGTACTTGTTACTCAGACTATAGAAAATGCAGAACCAATGGTTAGTTAAAATATGAAGTTTAGAAGGGATATATCTTTCCTACTGAACTCGAAATAATATTTGTAGATACTCTCTGCTCAAGGATATAGTTCTTAATTTCTCTCTTCTTTAGAGTGGGTTGGACTTAGTGACTGGCCTCCAAAGAATATAGAAAAGAAAAAAAAGAATAGTAACTTTACAGTAGAAAGAACTGATTTATATAAGCTTAAGCAAGTGATCAAGGGTAACATTACCATGATAATTGATGTTGGTATCATTTGGTCTCTGATATGTTACAATGATAAGGCCAATTCACTTCTCTTAGTGCTTTCAGAAATACCCAAGTCTGCTCATGAGAAAACATAAAAAAAATATTGATGGACACCCTACAAAACCCCTCACCAGTATTATCCCAAATTATCAATATCATGATAGACAAGGAAAGTCTGATACTGTCTCAAACCAGTGGAGACCAAGAAACTTGATGGCTAAATGCAATGTGCTACCCTGAATTGGATCCTAGAACAGAAAGATGACATTAATGGAAACATTTATGAAATCCTAATAAAATCTGCAGTAAGTAGCAATGTGTCAATATTAATTTCTTAATTTTAGCTAAGAAATTATGTGCCATGATTATGTAAGATGTTAACATTAGGGGAAATTAAGTGAAGAATGTACTTTCTGAACTATCTTTGTAAATTAAAATTATTCCAAAATTAATTAAAAATAAAAAAAAAAAAAACCATGGAAACCGAATCAACAGTAACTAGACTGGTAGCATAGTAGTTACAAAAGTTATGAGGTTGCACTAAGGCTGTGGACGGGGGATGGAAACATGAGATCTGAGAGATATCCATGATGTTGCCTTTATATCACTTGGAGCCTGATTATATGTGAAATGGCAAGTGAAAACGTCTTTGTCAGAGTGAATCAACCTATGGTTGTTTTAGCAAAGTGTGGAATAGAGAATGGGAGCCAACTGGAAAGAAAGAGTGATAACTGCTTCAATTTCAGATACAGGTTATCCTTTTGTATAATATCCATTCAAAGTTCTCCAGAGGGTAATTGGACTTTAATATCATTCTAAGCTTAGAAAACATAGGAAGACAACCAGTCTGTAAGTGAAAGTTGAAATCTTTGAGAAAAAGATGATGACCACCTCACTCAGGAATGTGAGTAAAGTGAGAAGACAAGGTCAAGAACAAACACTCTAGGTTATACCACTAATAAGAGAAAGAATGTGAATGACTCCGAACCTATTACCTGGAAGGCAGTACTCAACATAGGGGCAAATGTAAATTATATAAAAATGATAAATTATGTAGTGTTCCTTGATTTAGAAAACTCTATCCTTGGGGGATAGAGCTGGGAAAACAGTCAAAGGACTAAATATGTTATGTGACATATTTATTTTTATTAAATAATAAATGAAACCAAGACTTGGCTTCCAGGAATCAATAATCTAAAATGTATGGACATAAGCATGATTTCAAGGAGAATGAAATGTATCTTATAAAAGTGGGAATGTGTGAATAAATGAAAATTGATTCTTAGAAAAGGGGGAATTCATATCTAACTTGAGTGGTTAAGGAATATTTTATGACATTTGCTACACTTTGAAAAGGTAAAGAAACACCCTCATATGCTCAGAAAAGGAGATAAAATAAGCAAATACAGAGATTGAAAAAATAAGTCTAATTAGAATGAAAATTCAGGGTACTTGAAGGGGATCAGTAGGATAGCATACTGGAACAAAGATGTTCAGTTAAAACTGTTGGAAAGTTGAAAGTTATATTAGAGAGGTTGTAATTGCTGAATCTATAAACACAAGCTAAGTACTAAGTTAAAATTGATTTTGGTGAATATATGTCTATGAAAATACCTATGTCTCAGACTATTTTAGTTTCAGATAAATTTGAGATGTGGAGGACATATTACCTGATAATTCATTTAGATATGACTATGAAAAAATTTAGTAAGAAAATCACTAAATGATTTAAAATTAGAAAACAATGAGTACATAAAAAGTAAACTTATAATACAAGTCTTAAACTTAAGTGAAAATTTTCTAGCATGCCATCATTCAAAAAATTCTCATTAATTTTCATAATATTGTAATAATATTTTTAATATTTTTATAGATGAGTTATAAAGCAGGCTAATTTTCTAAGCAATTACATGTGATTATCAAATAGCAGAAGACAAAAGAGTAATAAAAGAACAAAATCAATTAAACCAACTGCATACTAATGGATTAGTTATCAACAACTACAATTATCAAATATAGGAGGCAAAAGTTATGTTTACTGTTTTGTTTGTGTTTAATTTTCTATTGACAAATATGTTATTGAATCATTTGAAGCAAAATCTTATGAATAGTACAGAAAAAAACTCAAAAATACACAGTGCATATTGAGTCCTTACCCAGTATCAAATTAGTCTTTACAGTGGACTTAGACATTTTCAATTATTTTTTCCATCTCTAGTAGAACTTTGTCCAAATATAAATACACATTTTTCTAAAACAATTCATTTGTAATAATTTCAGATTTTCCTTTTATTTTAGTTTTTAAAATGTAGGCAAGCCAGTTTTTTAAAAAATCAGATTTTTCTTGCAAGAGTGATTTCAGAGTCTCAGTGCACTACAAAGACATAAGTTAAGGAAAGTACAAATATTGATATAATGGAATTATCCAAACTTATAAATCTATATTACTATTACTAAAAATCTTCATGGACAACTATTTTTGCCACACCTAAAAACTATGCTGAAGTATAGTAACATTTTAAACTTGCAATTAGGAAACATTAGAATGAGCATATAATTTCACAATATATTTTTAAATGTAATCATATATATATATATATTTTTAAAGATTTTATTTATTTATTTGACAGAGATAGAGACAGCCAGTGAGAGAGGGAACACAAGCAGGGGGAGTGGGAGAGGAAGAAGCAGGCTCATAGCGGAGGAGCTGATGTGGGGCTGGATCCCATAACGCCGGGATCACGCCCTGAGCCGAAGGCAGACGCTTAACCGCTGTGCCACCCAGGCGCCCCTAAATGTAATCATATTTTCTAATGATCTCCTTCATATATGATGGCATAGTGCAATTTAAATGTGAAATTAGAATTTCAAATAGTACAGTTTGGTATGTAGCTGACCACAAAGCTCAGTATCAAAATATATTAAAATAACTGCTGTTCTGATCTTAGTTGCCCCACAGCCAACTTTATCATTAAATTCAAGCATAATTAATAGACCTTGGGGATATCATCCAAGAAACATTGCTGAGCAACTTTTAATCATTTACAACTTGCATTTATTAATGAATATGAGTATCTATGATTATGTTACTTATTTCATAATTATGTTATGTAATCCCAAGAGTTCAGTGTAATTCACATGTAGTGATAATGAAAAAGGTGAACTGCTGAAGACAGCAGCAGTTCAATAAAGCTGCAATTTTAATAGCCATACTTGACTCACACATTGGTTCAGCAAATGTAAAAGTGGTAGGGGGATTGTAACAATAAAAAGTAGAACTATCAAGAAATACGTACTATTTTAAGTGATACAACAGCACCACTGGTATTTTAAGTGGAAGTTATTTTGTGTCATTGTCACTCGTGCAGCTTAAATCTGAGGAATCATTGAGTCCTTATAATGGAATAAATAGATAAAATAATTATTAAAAGCCTAAAAGAGTCAATCAATGTAGCCAATTTTACATGTTTTCAAGATTGCCTAAAAAGGATAAAAGCAGCATGCAATCGTGAAGTTATTGATTCTTCAGTAAGATTCATTCAGAATGTCCCACACTGACATTCTGACTCTATATAAATCTTTGACCTTAAACTTTCCCCCCAATTGTTTTATGCCATAGTTTACTGGAATAGTCATAGCATGAATTTTCCCTGAATTTATAAGCTTATGTTTATCATTAATGAATTTATTTACATATTCATTTCATATATATTTATAGGGTACTACTATATGCCAGATATCATTCTGTGTTCTTCAGACATAATAAAAGAACAACAAAATCATAATAAATAAATAAAATATACTCCTCCCCATACATTATGTATAAAGTCCTTGAGAACTTAACACTTGTTTTTAAATATGTATTGTCTTTTAAAATGTATTTATGCAATTACAGGTTTTGGAAGTACACACCTCACCATATTTAATGGGAAGATTCTTGTTTTATTATTATTATTTTTTTGCATTTCAAGATCCAGATACAATGCCTAGCACGAATGTGGTTCGATAAATACTTAGTTGATTAAATTGTGCTAGATTTAATTTAATAAGGTCATAGTAATTATGATGAGGGCAGGCATTAGGAAATTTAGTCTGAGAATCATTTGCAGTTTTTCTGTCAAATAATTCTCAAGGTATTCTGTAGTTTTAAAACAAAAAAAGAAAACCATTTTAGTAAAAAACATTTCACAAACTTTAAATATATGACAAATTATGACTTTTAATGAAATGCCATGATTCCCTTACTAAACACAAAGGTAAAACTTATTCATGCACAACTTGGACAAAGAGTTAGTTTGTCTCTATTCACATTTAGTTAGCGTGACTAAAACAAACACTTAAATCACATGTATTTCTATTTTTGCTATCTTAAGTTGTTATATTTTTAGTGTTTTTAGTTATATTTTTAGTGTTCTTACTCCTGAGATACAATGAAATTAGGCCAATATTTCATAAATTATTATGAAAGGTAAATAAAGAAAATAAATATAATTTAAGATGATATTATTAAATTAAGAAGAAAACCAATTTTTAACATAAAACTTTTTATTTTAGTTGGTGTGCTAAGTTAATTTATAAATGTGGTGGTTTAAAACAAGTAACTAAGACAAAACAAAATAAAAGAAGTGAGAATTAGAAGTGTGATGATGAATATACTAGAAATGAAATTTATTAGTCTTATATTAAAATATTATCCAGTAAGTTATCTTTTATAAATCTCCAAACAGGATCAAGAAGCATCAAAAATATTATTTTTCTCTTTTTCAAAGAAAGCAAAGAGAATACTCCAAAAGACAAAGATTGCATTTTCCAGAACAAAGCCAAAATAATATTCACACATACAAAATGATTAATTTTGTTGCTAAAAGCAAGAATATGCCCCAGGACAGAAACATCATTCAGAGTTGTCCCACGTGTAGCCCAAACATGCCCAAGTCAACTACTTTTGAGTAGGTAGTAAAAGCAGATATAACATTACCAAATATTTTTCTCACAGTGAAAGCAGTATAAGCTATCAGCAAAATTCCTCTGTCAAATGACAGTTAGACTTCACATAATATTAATGCATCTAAGTGGAAAAGCAATTATATATGTTTGCTAGAAGATTGTTTAATTTGCATTTAGACAAAAACACTGGATTTAAGAGAGTATAAATTAGCCTTTGCCATATGAGTAGTTCATATAAAAAGCAAATGTGCTTAGACTTTTTTCCCTAAATTCAATGCTAGTCATAAAAGAGATTTTTTAAATTTGCTTAATGATTATTTTGTGGACCATGATTTAAACTATGAAATAATTAGTTCTTACAGAGTACAATTTCTAAGCATAGTAAGGGGTGGGTGGTCCTAAAATGAAATATGTATTTGTCTTTGTAACAGAAAAATAGTCCACTGCCAGCAATGCTGTTATTTATTCAATTTGAAAAAATAACAATGAAAATGAATAATGTGGGCACTTCACAATCATTGAGTTTTTTTTTTTAAGATTTTATTTATTTATTCGACAGAGATAGAGACAGCCAGCGAGAGAGGGAACACAAGCAGGAGGAGTGGGAGAGGAAGAAGCAGGCTCATAGCAGAGGAGCCTGATGTGGGGCTCGATCCCATGACGCCCGGATCACGCCCTGAGCTGAAGGCAGACGCTTAACCACTGTGCCACCCAGACGCCCCATCACAATCATGGAGTTTTTAGCATGTTTTCCTAAGAAATCAGAATTGAGTAAAAAAAACTTGCTTTGACATAATGAAGTATTGTAATTGTTAAGTCAAATGGTTTCCACATGAGCTGCTGAAATGAAAAATTAAAAATACACATTTAAGTAGCAGATAATGCCAGAATAGACTTTTTAATGATTAGTGTTGTTGTTGTTGTTTTCCAAGTAATATGTCTAAATGATATTATTAGAAGCCTGAATGAACTGAACCTCTGCCTTAACGGTCAAAATATCATGATTGTTTAAGATAATCTATGAAGATTGCAGCAAACAGCTTCACAGATGAAAGTTTTCTTAATTACCTAACACCTGATATTTACTTGTTTTTATTTATCAGAAAAGGATATAATGACATGTTATTGGGCATATTTTGACCATGTTCAAATATTACAAAAAATGTGTAGAAAAGTATTTGAGGGCCAAATGCATCCAGAGAATAATGAGGAATATATACACTTCAATCTCCAGCAAAGAAACTCTCAATTTTGCAGTAATATGTTCACTGGGGCCTAGCATCTGTTGGAACACAGAAAACATTCTTTATTGGGAAGGCTCACCATGTTTGAGAGCCAAAACTGTAATAGAGACAAGCTACTTGCTGTTTTGCCTGCAAACCTCAAATTGTGTTGACATCTTATATTTCTGTTAAGGAGTATATAAGATATGTAATAGGTTAGATGGTGATAAGTATTACAGAAGAAAAATGAAGAGATGTAAGGTAGGGAGTAGAAATATGGGAGCAGTGAGATTGCACATGGTAGAAAGGTTTACCTCATTGGGAAGGAGAATTTAGGTAAATATTTGAAGTAGATGTGGGAGAAAGTCATAGGGATATCACAGAATAAGTTAGTGCTGCAGTCAACACATATTGTTTCATGACTGACTAAATATTGGATATGCCCACTTCCACAATAAAAAAGGCTAACTCCTTCATTAAATGATGTTCTTCCTCATACATGGTAGATTATGGGTAAAGAGTCAGTAGAGTACTTGAGTTCGAATCTATGTTCAAGTCAACAACTGGTGTGTGATATAGACATAGTTTCCTCATACATAATTTTAGATAAAAGTAGCATTTAACTTACAGTTTACAGTTTACTGTGTGACCAAATGAGAATATGTAAAATTTATAGTTTCGCAAGCCATAAAATTTAAACATAATTATTATGTTTAATGTTGCTGATTTTAAATAACAGTTTTGTGTTGAAGTCAAATTTCTACAATATTGCAACCTTCCTTTCAGTTACTTTTTCCCTGCCAATTTCCTTCTGTCTCTCAGTGAACTGCCTTAATGATATGAACAAATGCTTTGTTTGACCCACCAAACAAAGATCCATTACTAGCTAAGGTGCTTGCTGAAAGAAAATGGAATATTGAATGTGTAAGTGGAAGAAAGTAGTTATAATATTGGCTATGACCAGGTGACAAGTTGCAGAATGAACTCTAATTGCTATGAGAATTTCTTTCTTTTTTGTTATGAATATGTATTCATATTCTTATGGATAAACTTGTAAAATGTATCTTTGTTTACTTTCTTTTCTTGAATCGCCATATCATCTAACATAAGTTGTACCACTAATCATTAACTTTACAGCACATTATTTAAGTTAGAGGATATGAAGGATTGCCTACAATCACCAAAAACATGGAATAGTTTCCCCCTCACAGCCTCTGGAAGGAACCAACCTTGCTGACAATTTGATTCTAGCAAGAACCTTGTGCATATACGTTTCTGCTGTTTTAAGCCACCCAGCATGTGGCATTTTTTGAGGAAACCCCTGGAAACTAATACAAATATGAATAGATAGTTTGCCTGAGGATATTGCCCTTTTTATAAGCAACTAGAAAGTGAACCTGCAAAATATCATAGTTGCCACAATTTCACATTACCGATGCCAATCAAGTCCTTAGCTTTTCTTCATTACAAGATATTTTAGTTAATTCACACAGAATAATATTATCAGGTCCTTGTACCCATGATTATTTATCAAGATTTTTTGTGTAAAGTCTTTGCATCCCTTACTATTTTGAAAATCCCTTACTTTGCAAATGGAGATTTTGATACACTGTTTTGAAATGTATATAAAAAGCAAATGAATGACTATTTTAAAAGGAAAGCCAAATCAAATGAAAAAACAGAACATGGAATGCAGACTTTATTGTAGCAGTGATTTCAAATATTAGACTGTATTCAAATCACCACTAGGGTGTTAAAACCAGATTGCTTGTCCTCAATCTCAGTGCTTGATTCAGTAGAACTTGGGTCGGGACCCAAGAATTTATTTCTATCAAGTTCTCAGGTGATCCTGATACTGTTAAAGGTCTTCAAAATTAAATAAATAAATAAATAAATAAATAAATAAATAAATAAATAAATAAAGTAATGCCTTAAAAAAAGAGAGAAAGAAAGGAAAGTTAACCACTAGCCTAAAAAAACCCCTATGTTATTAACATCACATGCATGGTGCAGTATCTTGGAACAAATAATTAAAATAGCTCATTTTTTATGCCTTATTTTTAGTATTCTAATATTTCTGACTAGTAAAATAATAAAATAACCTAAGTTTCATATTATTTTAAACCTGTCCCTCCTCTCAGAATCTTGGTAAGATTTGTGGTTTATTATTCCATGGTAATGATTTTCGTCTCAACTTCAGTTATCTCCAGCTCATCACCATTATCTCCCAACAATACACCTGCAGCAACTTTCTAAAGGTCTCTGTGCTTCCAGTTTCCTTCACTCCCAGTGATCCTTCTAAAAATTTACACGAATTTTGTTCATATAAGCTTTTGCATAAACGTGTCAATGACTTTGCCATTGAACTTGAACTCAAAATACAGACAACATAGCTGGCAAAACCCTATTCCAGCTGTCCCTTTATTTTTTCTTGTGGCCTTATGTTTTCCCTTTCGGGTCCACCACTAGAAATGTATTCTGTAGCTGTTCTGAACTATCAGTTTTTTTTTATCAGACAAAACAGACTTATTTATTTATTTATTTGCTTGTTTGTTTGTTTTGGTGTGATTCCTATTTTATTACTAATAGTTTTAAGAATCAATAAACTATCATTTTTACTCCTACCATGCTATCTCTTGCCTTTCAGGTCTTGGCATATATAGTTCCCTCTAGTTCTACATAATACCAGAATTTGGTTAATTTTAACACTTCTAAGAAATCATCCCTGACAAAAACTTTCTTTTCAGATGCAATTCAGATAAGCAAATACATGCTTGTATCTCACAGAATGTCGCTTTAGCACATTTTAGGATTCTGAATGTTCATGTTTTTTTGGTCCTACTAGATAGAATAAATTGATGATGGCCAAATTTAAATCCATATTTTTCACCATGTTGTCATTAATGCCTCATACAATGAACTGTACAGACAGTGTGCTAAAATACATTTGTTAAATCAGCATAGTAATTTATTTATAAATGAACTTAGAACTCACCTGGTTGGTACTCATTAAAAGTTTTAGAAATGAGATATTTCATAAATATTAATGAAATTTGAAATATATGACTGCTTCAAGGACCATATGCCTTCAGGTAATATTTAAAAAATAGTACTGAAACAAAAATGAAGAGAAACATAAACCATAATCACCTTTCAAAAGCAATTTTCAGAGAACTGAAACTTAAATAACACACATCAACAGTGTGCTTTTATGTTCATTTACAAAGCCTTATCTGTAATTTGATGAGGAAATGAAGAACAATGTCAACATAAAGAATATGGATGTTGATATTGTCTATAATCATATTATAGCATCTGCTGCATCTTACATATAAATGTACATATATGTATTAAGACAGATTTCACAACATCTAGAATAACATAAAAGAATTTCTCAAGGCTATGTATGGTGCGTATGTGCCAACGTATGGCATGTGTATATGGTGGGCAGATGAAGGTTGAGTGACAAACGAGACATGAATGGGTCTTATTGAATATTTTACAATGTAAACGTATACCAAATCATCAAGTTGTACCACATAAATAGATATACATTTTAGTTGTAAACTATGCCTCAGTAAAGTTAAAAGAAAATGGTTATGTCATATGTTATGGCCAAACCCAGATCTCAACAACCTGGCTAGTCATGCTCCTAACTACGTAGACAACTAAAATGACCTTCTGACAGTTCTACTTCTACGCCGCTATAATCTAAGTGCCTGGTCTCACAATCGATTCCAGTCATTCGGTCCCAATAAAGCAACGGCCTTTTTGCTGTTTATTTCACATTTATCTTTTTAATAGTTTGAACCAATCATAACAGTGCTTTATCAGAATAAATTTGCACTGAAATTGATTAAACTATACTGATCAATGATGCCTGTAAATTAACGGTACTTTATTTAAAAGTGAAAATGCTAGGTTAGTAGTATAATTGTTTTTATCTATTGATCCTATGCCCTCTCCTCTGTCTTTCTCTTTCTCTCCTGCTCCCTCTTCCTCTCCTTCTACCCCTCTCTTCCTTCTCTTCTTCCTTGCCCTCTTCTTTTCGTATTTCCTTTCATCATTTCTTTATCAAAATTTAGTCACTTGATAAATAGATCATATATTATAAATATTATATATATTTATATAAATAAATATAAATATGCTCAATTAAAATTCATTCTATTTTCTCATATCTGTAAGTCCATTTTAGAAATACCTACTAACATATAAACTACTAGAAAAGTATATGATGTTACATACGGTCTATAGTCTTATGACTATAGTTAAAACAGAAGGAGATGACTATTTCATAATAGTTTTCGAAATATCAGCTTCTATCAATGATCCAATAAAATTAGACACAATCCATACCTAAGTTCTACAGATATTAAAATGTCTACCTAGCAGTTTATTATAAGAATTACAATAACTATATAATCATTCATTGCTTAGTGTCTGCTATTAGTAAATCAACTAATGAATTTGACAGTTATTTAGAGAGTGCTCACTATATGCTTGGCAACATTATGACCGCTGTATATGGTAGTGCTGCGTTCTAGTAGTGAGAAGTAAACAATAGAAATCAATCAAACAAAAATGAATTTGCATAGATATAACTGCTATGCAGGGTCTATTCTAGGTCAAATAGTCGGGGATGGCTTCTCTGAAAAGGTAATATTGGATTTTAGAGCCGATTTATAAGGAGAAGCAGTTATGTGAAGTCCTTTGGGAAAAGTGTTTCAGGCATGGGTCAAAAGTAATGGCAATTGATGAAACAAGCTTCAAGGGACAGGAAAAATAAAAAAGGCCAAGGAGGCTAAAACCTGATAAAAGAGAGAAACATAGATGAAGTTGGATACATGGGTATGCCTCTGAGTATGAAGGGAATTTCTTCACCATCAAGAAAATATCTTGATTTCATTCTAATTGCATGGGGAAACTACTGGAGTGTTTTAAGTAGACAAATGATATGAAATGATTTAAGATTATTTTTCTTTTAAGTTCACTCCAGTTGCTATAAATTAAGACTAGAGTATAAAAAGGAGAGAGAGAAGTAGAATCAAAGCTTGGATACACTGTGGAATTCTGTTGTAAGCATCCGGAAGAGATATAATATTGCATTGCAGCTAAACGTAGCAGGCTAGTTCCTTTCTGTCATTATGTAAACATTAGGGTAATATTCATGATGAAGTGTAGTAAGTTATATTTATAATCTGATATGACTATATACAGAGTTATATACTATACACAAAAGTATATAGTTCTAAACCGTATAGTTCTAAAACAAAGGATATTAATGTATTCACTTGACTGTTCTTTCCATACAGACTCAAGAATCTGTCACAATATGGTCTTCTGGCCTTATTGGGGAATTAGGTAATACCATCTAATATGGAATAGTCTTTTTTCTTTTTAAATATTTATTTATTTGAGGGAGAGAGAGAAAGCATGCACATGCACGAGACAGCACAAGTGGTGGAAAGGCAGAAGCAGGCTGCCTGCCCATCAAGCAGGGAGCCCAATGTGGGACTCGATCCCAGAACCCTGGGATCATAACCTGAGCTGAAGGCAGCCACTTAACCGAATGAGCCACTCAGGTGCCCCAGAATCTCCTTTTTTCAATCCAGATAAATAACTAGCCCTCGTAAGTATGCTGATAGTATTAATACCCAACACGTATTTTTGGGAAAAAAATGACTTATGATCCTGTTTCTTTTTGGAAAATGAATCTCTAGGCCTGTACATATGTGAAAAGAGGATTTTGGGGTGATGCAGTAGTAGGTGACTTACATATACTCAAACAATTTGAGTAAGATCTCATTTTAACTTTTCTACCATAAATAATACACACACACACACACACACACACACACACTCACTCATATATACCATCAATAGGCAAACAGAATAGTTTTCCATATTTTTAAAGAGGAAAGATAGAGATGTATTATCATTATAACATAGTATCATATCCCTCTTGTAATCAATCTCTCCTTTCATAATCATCTTTTGCATTTATCCATTTCCAGTCTCCATGCCACTATCCTATTTCAGGCCCTTATCACCTAATTCTTGGATTACTAGAAATGACTTCACCTTTAGATTTTTTTACATCAATCTTGTACTCCTCCAAATCATCTTGTATGCACGTGCAGATTAAATTTCTTAAAACACTATTTGCCGGACTTTTGGCCAAAAGCAGTAAAATAAATCTTGATATCAAATAAAATTTTCATTATTTACTTTCTAAAAACCTCTTATGGAATTGAATTGCCAAAGGGATTATTTCCAAACCTTTTGGTTAATGCTACACACTCAATGAGCTGACCTCAGCTTGTTTAAATATCATTGTCTTGTGGACTATGGAAAGAACACAATTGGGAATGAGAACACACGAATCCTGATTCTAGGCTTGATTACGTTCTTCTCTAGATTTGTGACCTTAGCCAAATTATATCAGCTTTCTATAAGTGAATATTCATGCATGCGACATTGTAAAACAGGGAATATTTACTTTGTTTACCACAATGTTTATTATATAAGAGGAAAAGCACAGGATTTAATGTCACTGGATCTGAGTTGGGATTCTAATACATCATTTATCTCATTTAAAATCTATGACTTTCTCAGTTACCCAATCTCTGTAATTTTAATTTCTGTATATTTAAAATAGGCTAGGGATATCTGGGTGGCTCAGTCAGTTAAGCATCCAACTCTTGATTTTAGCTCAGATCATGATGTCAGGGTCGTGAGCCCAGCTTAAGATTCTCTCCCTCTCTCTCTGTCCCTCTTGTCCGCACCGCCTCTCTCCCTCTCCTAATAAAATAAATAAAATAAAATAAAATAAAATAAAATAAAATAAAATAAAATAAAATAAAATAAAATAAAATAAGCTATGGAGAAATTCCCACCTCACAGAGTTGTTATGAATATTAACTAAAGCAATAGTGTGAGTAGATCTTTCTAAGATACTAAAGTTTGTTTCTATTGGTAGTCACTGTTTGTATGCTAAAAATATTCTGAACAATAAAACAGTGAGTAAAAGTAAGAAATGATTATTTTATCTGACTCATTTTAAGAATTCTAGAAGAATATCCTGGGACAATGACTTAAGTGCAAGTAGTTTTTTAAAATTTATTTTGGATTTAATCCCAGGAAACATCAGTAGGGAATAGGGAAGTGAGAGAAAAAAGAAGACAATAGGGAGAACACTTTTTAAAAGAAGTGACTACTGTTGACAATAGGACCTTAATCTTGGGAATTCTGGGAAATGATGTAGAACATGTGTTACTAGTATCCCATTTGAGGTTTGAGGGAGCATCTTTTTTTAATTCACCAGTTTCTTTAGTCATTAGCTTAGACTATAGCTCTGGAGTCTTAATTCCCTGGTACTTTTTACCCATACAGATTAACAAATTCTGGAAAGCAGAAAATGTCCTCAAGCAAATAGGTAAAGTTATTGATGGCCTCTTCAGCACATTCTCATATGATAATAAAAGTCCCCCCAAAGATGCCCATCTCCTAATTCCCACAGCCTGTGAATAGGTTAGTTAGGTTATATGGCAGAAGGGACTTCAAAGGTATAATTAATTTTATGGAGATTAAAATAGATTATATTGGACCACATCTTAATCCAGTCATCTGTTGAAGGGCATCTCGGCTCCTTCCACGATTTAGCTATTGTGGACAATGCTGCTATGAACATTGGGGTGCATATGGCCCTTCTCTTCACTACGTCTGTATCTTTGGGGTAAATACCCAGTAGTGCAATTGCTGGATCATAGGGTAGCTCAATTTTTAACTTTTTAAGGGACCTCCACACTGTTTTCCAAAGTGGCTATACCAACTTGCATTCCCACCAACAGTGTAAGAGGGATCCCCTTTCTCCACATCCTCTCCAACAATTGTTGTTTCCTGCCTTGTCAATTTTTGCCATTCTAACTGGCGTAAGGTAGTATCTCAATGTGGTTTTGATTTGAATTTCCCTGATGGCTCATGATTTTGAACATTTTTTCATGTGTCTGTTAGCCATTTGTATGTCTTCATTGGAAAAGTGTCTGTTCATATATTCTGCCCATTTTTGATTTGATTATTTGTTTCACGTGTATTGAGTTTGAGAAGTTCTTTGTAGATCTTGGATACTAAACTTTTATCTGTAGTGTCATATGTCCATATATACAATGGAATATTACTCAGCCATCAAAAAGAATGATTTCACAACATTTACAGCAACATGGACGGGACTGGAGGAGATAATGCTAAGTGAAACAAGTCAAACAGAGAAAGACAATTATCATATGGTTTCACTCATTTATGGAACATAAGAAGTAGGAAAATTGAGGGGCGCCTGGGTGGCACAGCGGTTAAGCGTCTGCCTTCGGCTCAGGGCGTGATCCCAGCGTTCTGGGATCGAGCCCCACATCGGGCTCCTCCACTGGGAGCCTGCTTCTTCCTCTCCCACTCCCCCTGCTTGTGTTCCCTCTCTCACTGGCTGTCTCTCTCTGTCAAATAAATAAATAAAATCTTAAAAAAAAAAAAAAAAAGAAGTAGGAAAATTGGTAGGTGAAGAAAGGGAAGAAGGAAAGGGGGTAAAAAGAAGGGGGAATGAACCATGAGAGACTATGGACTCTGGGAAACAACCTGAGGGTTTTAGAGGGGAGGGGGATGGGGGATCGGGATAGGCCGGTGATGGGTATTAAGGAGGGCACGTATTGCATGGTGCAGTGGGTGTTATACGCAAGTAATGAATCATGGAAGTTACATCAAAAACTTGGGACATACTGTATAGTGACTAACATAACATACTAAAAAATTATTATTAAAAATAAAAATAATAATAAAAGATTATGTAAGTCAAAAAAAAAGATTATATTGGATTATCTAGTTGGATCCAATATAATCACATGATCCTTTGAAAAGCAGAGAATATTCTCAGGCTGGGACTAGGGGAAGGCAGAGACATTCAAATGTGAGAACTCAATTCACCATTACTGGCATTGAAGATACATGGGGCCATGAACCAAGGAATGCAGGAGACATTAAGGAGCTGGAAGAGGCTCCTGAACAATAGTCAGCAGGGAAAGGGACCTCAGACCTATCACCACAGGATTTGGGTTTCGTCATCAATCTAAAAGATCTAGGAAGGAGGATATTCTCATCTAGAACTTTCAGAAGAGATGCCGGGTGGTCAATGCTTTTAAGTTAGTCATTGAATTCATGAAGCAGAGAAATATTTGAGCTCACCTGAATTGAGAGGTGAGCAGTGAGATAACTGGGTTGTTTTAAGCTGCTAAGTTTGTAGCGATGTTATAGAACAATAGAGAACTAATACAAAGTGGGCATGATAAGCCACTAGATACAGAAAACAAAGACATTCACCTCAAATTATTCATTCCATCTATGAGGTTCTTCTCCCTTTCCAATAGCAAAATTGTAGGAACTGTTTAGACTCTCTTAAATTCCAATGTTGAAATTGTTCTCTAAACTTAAACTACATTTATAATAATAGCTACAAAATTTAGAATTTGACCATGTTCTCTGTTGAATATTTATGTGTTTCTGAACTGAAATGTTGTCTTCTCAGTAAAATTATGTATTCTTCCGGAGCAAGGACACTCTCCCAAATAGGACACTCTTTATGTAAGATACAAAAGGGCATCTTTAAATGATGGGAAAGAATAAATGGAATATTCATAAAAGCAGTGCTTGGGATACTGGTACAAAGTGTATCCACGATTCATTTGGTGTCATTTTTCCATCTGTGATCATTAAAAGTAGCCTGTACATGAAGAAATCCAAAATCACTCTCCTGAATCTCCCTCCCTTGTATTGTTGCTTTATTTTTCATTTTGATTTGTGATTTCCTATTGCTACAGGGCAACCCAGTTCCACTTGTTCAATCCTGACCTAGCCTACTATCTCTTCTCATACTGTGGATTCACCAAACTTTCTCTCCCTCCTGTTCACATATTTTTTCAGACCAGGCATGATTTTTTTCTCACACCATACCAAGAATGATTGTCTCTGATTCCTCTTTAAAAGCAATGAATACTCAAAAAATAGGGACAGATTTTATTTGGTGTGAGCATTTAATTTCCAATTTTGGCATTACAAAAGGTTATTGGGAGACTGTTAGAAAGAGAATTATTATTATAGTTACTTAACTTGTGGCTTATATTTGTTTGTGGTTATATATTGTTACTGTAATAAGGGAAGTAGCAAAAAGAAGAATACATGAAAGGGTGAAACTAATAACAATGTAGAAAATTGAATATTTGAGCTTAATGATCACTGAAAGTGTGTATTAAAAATATTATTATAAAATATTTATGATTTACATAAAGTGGCAACAAGATAATTTTTACTTCATAAATGACATTAGCTTCCCTATTATCTAGGAGTCTTTACATACTAATAAAAATAAAGTTACAGTTAATTGACCAAAGATCGTCTAAATTATATATTAATATGGCATAAATCTTTTCCTTTTAACATAAGACTTCTTTTTATTCCCTTATCTGCCATAATCTACTGCTATAACAGATTATCTGCTAATCTCAAATGATTTTTAATATGGATGCTTTTTTGAAAGTTATGTATAAAAAAGTAACACTATTCAAAAAAATCTTATTTATAAAAATATTAAAAGTAAACCCATTCTAAAATAAATGTAATGATTAATATATTTCTGTCTTGCCTAAATTCGTCTCAAGTGCAATGCTTATGATGTATGTTCTCTAGATTATTTTGTCGATGGCAGAGTTAGAAAAACAACAAGATAGATATAAAGAAATTATATATATGTGTAAATTAAGCCATGTGACAAGTCTATAGACTTGACACTTACATATTTTTATATGATGTACATGTCATTTGATAAAATGTCTCTGATATAAAAATAAGTAAGATAATAACAATGTTAGGAAAATAATCTTTACAAAATGTTAAACTGTTCAGTGAACTGGAAAATCATCTGAATATGATCCTGTCCCCAGAAATTACTACAGAATAAATGAACAGAGAGAGAGAGAAAGAGACAGGGGAGATATGGGAGAGGAATAGGAGGGGAAGAGGGAAGAGAAGAGAGAGGAGAGAGAAATTTTAAGTGCGATAACTGCTAGGGAAATATTTTTATCTGCCATGCATAATGTTTGTTAAAGCAAATATTATCAGCTATGTGTTCAGATTCATGGCTGGTTTTCATCTGATGTAAGATTTCTCTGTTGATTTTATAAAGAAATGTAATCATTGTTCTATGATACAAGAAAGAGAAAAGTACTTTGGACTTAGTAATAGAATAATTTTTTTTTTCTACAAAAAGACCTTAAAGGCCATCACTACCAATGTCATTAATTTATAATAACGATGATAAAGGGAATTTGGTAGTTAAAACTTCAACTGGAGAACACCTTCCATAATTTTTTTTTTCAACTGTAGTGCTGGCTTCTGACCCTGATTAGAGGAAATATTATAGTTAGTACTGATAGATACTTCATTTCAGCTGAGAATTTTTTAAAATTCCACCAATTATGGAAATATAAAATTCATGAGTTTGTTCAAATCCTATTTCTTGACTTTCTAAGTGAATCCTAAGAAAGCACTGTTAAGTTAAGGACAAAAAGTAAAGATCAAGTTCAGTAGCATATTAATCTAGAGTTCAATAATGGCATAATTTCTAATAATAACTAATTACTCTAATTTTTAATTTAAAGTGAAATGGTCTAACAGTTTAATAAAGAGTAAACTTCATTTTTACCTAGTTGTTTTTGGATAAGATAAAACAACACAGACTTTACAAGAACTTATTGAAACTTGCAAATTTCTCAATGGATACATACATTCATTAAAAAAAATAGACTCTATTATGTGTCATGTATTTGGGTAGGTTTGGGCATTGAAAATTATATAAAATGGTCCAAGCATTTGAAGAACTTAGAATTTAGAGGGCTGTATAGTCAAGTAAGCAAGATAATATCATATGCAAAGCTGATGGGGGTAAAGTGGGAAAGAATAGCTCATTACCAAAGAACACTGAGAAATCTTTAGAAAAGAAGATGGCTTTTTAATTTGGCATTAAATCTGAAAATGCGTTAGGGAAGCAGAACGAATATATCAAACTGAGAGATACCTATGTAAGAATTCATAAAAAGAGACATGGCAGTTTGAGGGTATGTTACAAAATAATATAATCTAAAGTGTATGTTTGAGGAAAGTGTGTTCAGTTAAGTCTAGAAAGATAGCTTGGAAGCTGAGAAAGAAGATATTTAGCAGCTAGACTTCAATATATTTTCTTCTTGTACTAGAGAGACATTTCTTAGAAATTGTTAGCTTCTCGTGTTGGTGAAAATACTTGTAAAATTCAATTCTGAGTTAGTCTGATTTAACAAGTCAATCCCCTCTATTAGCTCAGGATCATTTACAGAATTAGAGTGCATGCAGTAATAAATATTTGTATTTTATTGTATTCTGTCTACCGATAAGCTGATAACTCAAACAGAATTAAATTTTAATCAGAAGATTTGGGGAGCGGTTGAAGGATGGATTATAGAGGCATAAGAAGATTGGGTAGGAGAGATCTGTAATTGCGTAGGTAAAAGAAAATGCATAATATATTTAGAAAAGGATTGTAAATAAAAGGAATTTTGGTGGCAGGACCCTTTGACTGTTGGGGGTCTCTTTAGAAGTAGTGATAAGATTCAACAAAAACACTAGGAATTTTGACTTGGGCAGTTGGTTGATGATGCCATTCACAGAGAGGGAAGCATTAAGGACATGCATGCTTAGAGGGGAAATTAATTAGCTCAGTGTTAAATATTTTGCATTGAGACACGGGGGAAATATTCAGTTGGAGATGCAACCATAGACTTATTGATTTAAAGATGAATGTAAGTAGATTTCTCTACCTGTTCTTATTACATTTGTGGTTATACACATTTGAGATTATGTCCAGAAGAGTTCTCTGCTATATTTCTTCCTTCAAATAACAGCTTTTAACAAGTGCTGCAGTTTTATCAGCTACAGTAAACTTTTACAATTTGTTAAAGGAGTTTTCTGTAGTTAGACTGCTTGAGATTAAAGTTAAATTATATCACTTGCTAGTAATGGGAAGCTGAATAATTTGCCTAACCTCTCCATGCCTCAATTTTCACATCTATAATAGTACTTGTCTCATAACTTTCTTTTTTTTTTTTTTAAGATTTTATTTATTTATTTGACAGAGATAGAGACAGCCAGCGAGAGAGGGAACACAAGCAGGGGGAGTGGGAGAGGAAGAAGCAGGCTCACAGCGGAGGAGCCTGATGTGGGGCTCGATCCCATAACGCCAGGATCACGCCCTGAGCCGAAGGCAGACGCTTAACGACTGGGCCACCCAGGCGCCCCTGTCTCATAACTTTCTTATGAAATGAATTAGCCCACACAGTTTTTTATATGCATATAAATATAGTATACACACATATATTCCCCTAGCACGGTATAAAACATACTATTATTATATTTTAGTTTTCTTTTTTTTAATTTTTTTAAAGATATTTTATTTATTTATTTGACAGAGACAGACAGCCAGCGAGAGAGGGAACACAAGCAGGGGAATGGGAGAGGTAGAAGCAGGCTCCCAGAGGAGGAGCCCAATATGGGGCTCAATCCCAGGACTCCGGGATCACGCCCTGAGCCGAAGGCAGACACTTAACAACTGAGCCCAGGTGCCCCTATATTTTAGTTTTCTGCTGATCAATTGTTAGTAGCAGAAATATGGTGTCTTATTAGAAAGTACCCTACATGCTTAGAATATTGTATCACTAGAGTAGTTGCAGAGAGTTGAAAATGTTTTTATGTGATATTATTATGCATCCAATTGGCCCTTTGAAAAAGTGAGATGACATATAGGAAGCTGGATTCATTTAAGTTAGGAAAAAGCCTACAGTTGAGCCTATAAGGATTGAATCTATGAATCATTTCCTATTTATCTTTCGCCACACTCTTCCTATATTCAAGAGCACTGTTAGGTTGACCTTTCTACACTCTGATGCAAATGAAGTCAGTTTCTAAGAGAAGGGATTGGCTTTCTGGGTTCCACAGCCCACTATTCCCCCAGGGAAATAAATCTCTGAGACAGCTCTGGTATAGTAGTAGGGGCAACCATGGGTTTCTATTTGAGTGACAACCCTGCTTTAGGAGCTGAGTGCACAGTGGTTGGTGACGCGAGAATCCTAGGTCACTCCTGTTTACCTCTCTTGGTGTGAAATCCATTAACTCATAAGCCAAGACAGAAGTAAATGGGCCCCCAGTATTCCTGGTCACACTGCACTTAAGGTAGAGCCTTTGTCCCATGGCTGGGGGCTGTGAGGAAGAACAAAGCCGCTACTTCTCTGCTGCACTCCTGTGGACCCTGAGTTCAACAACAGGCAGCTGTGAGCAAGATGAAAAATTTTTTTGTCCTGCTTCTTCCAGGGAGATAGCCTTCAGTTGGGAACAGGGAGCAGAGGGAGGGAGCTTATGTTCTTACCTGTACCTCTCTGGAGCAGAATTTCTGTCTCACCAGGACAGGATAGAGGATAGAGGTATTGACTCAAATTCCACAGACTTTCATAGTTTTTACCAAGTTTCCACAATACTTTATAAGTGGTACTATTTAACATTTCTTAACTGGTTTAATAAATTTATTGCCTTTTCCAAGGACAAAATTAATCCTGTAGAAATGCGGCTTTTATAAAAATCCCAAATCAATTTTGATGTAAACAAATTTGGCAGAGACACATCAGAATTTAAGTACATGCATATTATACGCTCAAAATATCAGGGATATTTCTGATAACATGAGATAAAACTTGCACGAGTCACAAGAAAACCCTGAAAATGTTATTACCCTTTAAATGAGATTGGAAAACTTTTTTACACCAACATCCAAATCACATTTTCACTCCCATTAGTAACATCTTGTATTATAATGCAGACCTTAGTAATTACTTAAAAAAAAAAAAAAAATATATATATATATATATATATATATATATATATATATATATATATATACAACAAATTGATTTCGAGAGAAGTAGATTTTCCAAACGGAATTTCATGTGAAACAATAGTATATGGAATCTAATTATCCATATTTTACCTGGCAAGAAGAATGAAACTACAATATAATGGCTGCAATGTGCTTTATTGTTGTTGTTTTTCTCCCATAATGTCAAATATATATGAATCCCATTTTATTTCTTCAAACTATAGCCCAATGGGGGTAAAACAATCATATATCTCTAATATTGAATTGTAAGTAATAGGAATAAGTTTTTTTTTCTCTTATCTGTGGAAACCAGGATTTAATATTTGACAGTATTTATAGTTTTTTCATTTTAAGGAATTTGCTTCTGAGCTAAAATTATAATTTTTGGTGTGTCTCCAATTTTATATTTCTTTAACAATAATTACTTTAAGTGATATATCACAGTAATCTATAAAAATCATTTCTAGGTACATAGTTACTCTATGGTTTACAAATAAATATTTGAAATAACACTTTAATGAGGGATCATCATCCTAATACACTGCAGTGGTTTATTTAAGGTAGACTGATTTAATAAGTAGAGTGGTAAAGTCCTACTCACTAATTAAATATTGTGATTTATGCAAGGGGAAATATAATTTTTTTCTCAAAATGTTTTGTCAGCCTCATCATTAGAAGCTCTCATTTTTCATAGCGTGCAATATGGAAGGATTTAAGAGGCTAATATAAAACGGGAACAAATAAAAAGTACGTGTAGAACAAATAAATACATATATGTCACATAAAATGAAACTTTATTATAATGACATTTTATGTTTTATGGCTTTGTTTGGATTTTTAATATATTTTTCTCATAAAAACCTGAGGATTGCTGTGTTTATTTTAAAAGTAAGAGTATTAAAGCAAAGTGTTAAAAGTACTTTGTCTAACATTAGAAGTTCATTTATTGGGGGCCAAATTAGTAACCTAGAAGTTCAGATTTTTAATTTTTTCACTGCTCCATGTTACCTCCCAAGCAATAGCTGGTAAAAAGTGCAGGTGCAGTTTTTGATCCTATAAACTGCATCATTTATTTTTCTGTAGAACTATTAAAATATTATTCTTTGAATTGCCTATATTAACATTTGATGAAAAATTGAATAATAATTACTATTTTTGTCTGTATTATCAGAAAATACATTTTGGTTATTTCTTACTCTTACGCAAGTACTCTATTGGGGTAGATGAACTGTAAAGTTCAGTAGTTTTTTAATCACTGAAATAAGTCTAAAATTGTTATTTATATTAGGTTGAAGGAAATTAAATTAAGGATGAATTAACCTTGAGCCTTCCCCATTGAAGTAATAAATTTTAAGCATAGGAAAATGGGGAGAAATAACGTATATGGAATACATTAAGCAAGTGAGCTTGAAGTGTCAGTATGTTGTTTACCCATCTGGTGATGACTGTGTGTTTGTGTGTCTGAAGTGATTACCTCTGTTAGTCCTTGGAACAAGAAAAACCAATGTTTTTCTTTTTATGTTTATTGATACACTTTTGGAAAAATGAAAGTAAAAGAAAACACAGCTAATTTGCTCTAATATTTGGAAGTACTCACAATGTGCTTTTTATTGATTCTTATGTATCAAGCATGAAAACTGATCAACTGGAATTAATTTTCATAACAAAGAATATAAATACAGTAGGGTAGCTCAGTGAAGCAATTTCACATCCCTGAGATTCTGGGAGTTTGAAATATTTTATTGGTTAATATGAAACTTACAACGATGAACAACTTAAGCATCTTTTCAAGGAAATGGATATATCATTGCAAGAATTAGGTCCTAAATCCTTATTAATTTTGTTCTATTTGTAACTCTTTTTTAAAAGAAAAAATTGCATTTCAATTAAAATTACTTACTAATAATAAAATATTTGTATAGTCATATGGAATATAGCTATTTACCAGTAAATGTGATTCAATGAATACATTTAATAGAGCAATATTTTATTTTATTTTATTTTATTTTATTTTATTTTATTTTAATTTTTAAAGAAGGTTTTATTTATTTATTTGAGAGAAAGAGAGAGCACAAGCAGGGGGAAGACATGGGGGGGGGAGAGAAGTAGGGAGAACCATTGCGGGTTCAATCCCAGGACCCTGAGATCATGACCTGAGCCAAAGGCAGACGCTTAACCAACTGAGCCACGCAGGCGCCCCTGCAGTATTGTATTTTTACTCCAATTTTTACATTTATTCAACTTGCTTAAAACTATATTTATTCAGTACAAAATTTATAGTTGATAAGTTCCTTTGCTTTTACTGAAGTCTGGGTTGGGAGAGGGTTGCAGTGACTCTGCGCAGACAACAGAATTTCAGTTAGTAAAGGAGAGATTTTTTGACTTACACAGGATCACCCAACTCTTGTGCTCTCTTTCAAGTTTCTGAGAAAGATTTAATGATGGGCTGCCTGTCAATGACAATAAATTCTAGCTTTCATAATATAAATGTCTTACTCCTTCTTATCCATTGCTTTCTTAGATCCCTCATTTTCATTCCAAAAATTGTGCTCATAATGGTGACTGTTAACAATCTTATGCTAATAGTCTTCTACTTTCCCATGCTTCCTAATTCCTTTAAATGTTCTTGTATTTCTAATTTCAAAACAGAATAATCAGTTATTTTTGAATCTCCAGGTTAGATATTTCCATTGAGTACTCTAATGCCTGTTGCTATTGAGTACTCTAAAATACTTCTATGGCCTCTTTCCATTTTTTGTATATGAACTAGGAAGAGTCCTTCCTCCTGTCAAAGAGTATGTTCTGTACACATTTAGTTCTTTCTCAAAAAATGGCTCCCTTTTAAAATTTTTGCCTTTCCCCCCTCAAAAAATATAAAATAAAATTTTGTCTTTCCCTTGCATTATTAACAGTTTATTATTTTGTGAATACTTCCAGTTAACATATAAAGAGGGTAATATCTTATGGAATATCTTGCATCATAAAAAAATCCTATTGTTCTATCAGTTTTTATACATTTTGTAGATACACGAAGTACATATTTATATATTAAAATTATCATTCTACCTCTTTTGAAATTTTTATACGTGTGATGTTTACACATCTTTACCTTCCATTCACTCTTTAATCTTGTCCTGATTTCTAAACCTACATTAAGTAAAGCTTCTATTACCATATTAACAACAACGAAGTAGATAAATCCAAGCAGCACATTTTTTTCTCTTTATTGTACCCATCTTGGCTCCTCTGACACAATCTCCTGATATGGCTCCTTTTTCCCTTAAGATTCTTTTTTTTATTTTCTTTATCAATTTTATCTCTTTCATAAGTACTCTTTCTATGTCTCCTCCGCTACACCTATCCTCTATCTATCAATCTATCAAATTATCTATCTATCTCATCATCTATGCCTCTTACTTAAATGGTGGCTCTATATTTCTTCAAAAGAGTCACCCAGTGTTCCCAGTGGAGGAGCAAGTATGACAGAAAGTTTTCAGAATGTGCCTTACAAATATGTTATCATATTGATATATATGCTTTTTCTCTCAACCTAAAGCAAGCAGGTCCATTCCATTTGTGACCCAAGTTAGCGGTTCATTCATTTGTGTCTCTATTAATGAGTTAGAAGCTCAGGCTAATGTCTGGGCCTCATTCAAAAAGCCTGGGTCCTTCCAATTTCAGAAGTGGAGACTGGGATGCCTGGGTGGCTCAGTTGGTTAAGTGTCTGCCTTCAGCTCAGGTCATGATCCCAGGGTCCTGGGATTGAGTCCCATGGCGGGCTTCTTGCTCAGTGGAGAGCCTGCTTCTTCCTCTGCCTCTGCCTCTGCCTACAGCTCCCCCTGCTTGTGCTCTAACAAATAAATAAAATTAAAAAAAAAAAAAAAGTGGAGAACTCAGACTGTGAATGAAATAGCAATATTATCATGTCAGATAAGAATTGGTATTTTTTGATATTCTTAGACTTAAGATGTAAACTGTGCAAGCTTTTTCTTTTCCCTATCATATAAGTAGCTTTAAGTAAGCTCAGCTTGTGCAAGGAGAGCTTTGGCCTGTGATATTAAAACTTCAAATGTGGTCTAAAGCATTCCTAAGTGAAGTGACCTGGGATCATAAATTCTAGGATTGGACATGGTCAAAATTGATTATAACTGAAATGTGGTCCACTAATACTAGAAATCATTGTTCCATTGATAAAGGACTTTATAGTCCTGAAATCATTGCAAAAACAGTGGTTGGTTTTATCTTTTCACACATTCACACTGTTGCACTTTAGATTTACGTGGCACTGCTATTCCACTCGCTTATCTTCCTGAGATTACAGAACGCCTCAATTTCCACTCTCTTCACTTGAAGCACTTTAAAAACCTTTATGTATTTCCCATAGCAACAGCAGTAGGAAGCATCACTCTCCACGTCAGAGGTCTTAATCCTGAAAGTCAGGGCAGAGTGCAGACCAAGATTATACAATTTGGAGCTGCCACTACAGGAAACATTTTTGAGTCCTATAAATGCAGAACTTCCTCTGTCAATGACTGTCATGTAAGCAAAATGAACACAAGGCACATAATAGTGTTGGCTTCAGCTTTCATAGATAGCATTTGCAAAACTAAATTCATATTCATATTCATACCATGTCTTTATTTAAAAATAGATATAAAATCACAAAAATAGAAAGACCACTGACTTTAACTTTTCAGTCCAAAAAATAGTGACATTTTAAATGTATGTCTATCACTATCCCTTAATTTACAAACAGATTGACAAGATTTATTTCCCTTAGATTTTTTTCTCAAAGAGCAAGTCTTTTCCAGTAATGTTAAAATTATGCTTGGAAAGCAATAATTTGTTTAAAAGCTAGCATGTGATACAGCCTCTCTAACTTCCAATAGAATCTCTGAAGTCAGATAAAAAGGAGAAAAAATATATAATATAATATTTGGTTGAGATAAATCAACTCTTTTATAGCTGTCTGGAAAGAGGAAATTTACTTAATGCAAGGATAGCAGAACTTGACCGAGAGAAAGAACTGAACGCTCACTGTGCTCTTTGGCATAAAGCAAACATCCTGGCATGAAAGTAGAACCATTTGTCTATCTTCAGTTTCTATAGCCCTGTGGGAAAAATCTCTTTGCTGTTCTTTTTCCAGTGTGGGTGCTGCATTTGCAAGTAGCCATAGCAATATGTTCCTTCCTTGTTATCAGAACTTTGGATATAATGGGCTGGAGAACAGAACATCTAGATAATATATGGTATAAAATTAATCTGAGGTTTAGTAGAAAAGTAGAGGTAGGGGACTAAGAAAATATTTCACATAAGTAGTAAAATTCCCATAATTAAAGCACAAACATTAATTTAGAAAAGGAGTTCTGAGAGTTGAGGAAATTGGGCATTGCAGTGGGTTATGTCCCTGTTTTTTTTTTTTTTTTCAGTGCCAAATAGGCGACAGCATTAGAACACATTTTCTTCTAAAGTTAGCAAGTCAAACTAAATAAATTCAGATGTTGAACATTGGGCTGACTACTATAGACAACAGTATTCAGGCAGGAGAGAAGGGCAGGGTGGACAGAGCAGGGCCAAAGGAAATCACTCCTCTGACCACTAGCAGTCATGAAAACATATTAGACTTGTTCTCATGATGCCATAATAGACACAAAGGGAACAAAAAAAAATGCCATACAAGGAAGAAAAATTTATACTAAACCTCAAACTTAAGAGTATAAATCCTTAAAGTATTTCTCAAGTTAAATAGAAGAAAGTATAAAAATTGTTTATTATCCTAAGAGGTAGAAGTTATTTTGAGAAACTGCAGCAGATTGATATGGAAAAGATAAAGGGGAGAAAATAAATGGAAAATACCACAGTTTAAAATATAACGAGGGGGTAAATATGACAAGGAAGGACTGAAAAGAATAGTAGATTTTCAATATATAATGAAGAAAACAAAAAGGTGAACTTTTAAGTAGAAAAACCCAATCAGTGATATATAGAACAAATTTAATGTTCTAAATGTAGAGAAGAGAGGAGTCATAGATGTGCAAATAGAAGAGAGATATGAAGACAAGGGATGGTCAACCTGGCAAAGTGAAGTTGCTCTGGAGAAATACATTTTAAAAGTTGGAATATTAACAATATTCAAAATAATGGTAAGAAAAATTGTTTGAACTTAAATATGAGTATTTACTTTTAATTGTTTACTGTATCCCAAAAAAGAAATAAAATACGTTCATCCATAATTATACTTAATTTAGAGAATGCCTGGAGAAATTTATAAGATATTGACTCTCATTTGCATAGCCATTTGCCAGGATATAGTGTGTGTATTCACATATATAGTTTAAGCTTCAAATAAACACCTAGAATACTATTTTTTCAACAATAAATGGCATAAGATCTAATAAAAAACCGTGACCAAAAACTACATCAATTCAAGTTTTCTATTTGATGTAAAGTGAGAAGTTTCAAGAGCATGTTTCAAGAGACTAGATGAACTACTTTTTTTTTTTTTTAAGATTTATTTACTTGACAGAGAGAGAGAGAGAGAGGGAGAAAGGGAAGAGGGTGCGGAGTAGAGGGAGAGGGAGAGACAGTCTTTTAAACAGAGTCCACATTGAGCACAGAGCTGGACTTGGGGCTTGGACTCTCAACCCTGAGATCAAGACCTGAGCCAAAACCAACAGTTAGATGCTTAACCAACCACACTATGTAGGCGATTCTAGATGAGCTACTTTTGAAAAAAAAAAATTATTTGAAGATGTGCTTCAGCCAAAGAGAAACGAATTATGCTTTACAATGTAAAAACACAAGTTTACAAACTGACAGCATTAACATCAGCTAAATATTAATGAGCATAACATAATTGGCTACAAAAAGATACAGAAATGTTTATTAAAAAAATAATGCAACCAAAAACAACACTAACTGTAAGCCAAGAAAAGAAAAGAAGCAGATTCTATTAAGGATATTTCAAAATAGAGAGAGGATTCTCCAGGGAAAAATAATTGCATATATTTTTTTTTAAGTTGCAAAAGATAAAAATCAAAATATATGTTTCTCTTCAATTTGAATATCATATAAGAAGTTTTTTTTAAGCTTTTGACATTTATATAAAAAATGACACATAATGTAAACAATATAAAAAAATAGAGAAGGAAGAACATAAGCAAAATATGAAAATATCCAGCCTTGCATTTGGGTGTTTGTGAGTCTTATTTGTCATAAGACTCAGCATGAGAAGCTAATGATGATCCTAAATGTATATTCATTAGTAAAATGTGGTAGAGATGGCAGAAAAAGAAAACTCAACTGTAATTGACCTAAACAAAAAAAAAGAGAATTTTTGACTCATGTAACTGAAAAATCCAGGTGGTATTCCAGAACTTTAAGTGAGGTTTGATTAAATGCCTCGCAGACTAAGAACTTCATTTCTTGGCCTCTGTGCTCTTCTCAGTATCAGCAAAATTCAGGGAACACATAAGGTCTGTGAGTAGCTCTAGGCTTTTCCTTAGTGCTCAAAAATATTGTTGCAGATGTGGAACTTATCTCCAAACTCTGTTTTCATTCATAAGACAGTGTCTTTCTTAGGTTCAGAGGAGAAAGTAGACTTTTTTGCTTTTGTCTTTGTTTTTAAATCATAGTCTCTGCAAAAGTCTTATTTTCCTAATTGACTCTCTTTAGATTAGGTGCACATATCCAAACAAACGGCGGAGAGAGAATAAAATTCACTGACTGCCATAAGTATAGAGACCATATGTCACAATTTGCTGGGACAGTTTTGAGGTTTGCTGGGAGAGATATGGCTGGAGAGATATGGCTGTGCCTTTTATTAGGCATAATTATTAATAGTGTCCCCTTTCGCTCTGAAACATGTCCAGGTTTGAATCATAAATTACATGGACATTTGGCTTAAATCAAAAGGCTCACCTTTGGAACAAAAACAAAACATATGACTGGGAAATTTGGAAGAGTGCTAGAAAGTCAGCCCCACTGGTACATAATAAGTGTGACCTTACAGTCCTCTTCCCTACAAAGTTAGAAAAAGATAGATACACAAAAACACCTTTTAATATGAATGACACCATATTGTGTATTACCCTGTAATTACTATTAATGTTTAGCAATATGTCCGCAAAATTTTTCCATGACAACACAGTTGGCTTGATTTCTTTTTGTCCTAATAGACTCATATTACTGCAAACTATGGTTAAACTGAATTTATTTAACCCATGTCCTACTAGTAGCTTTATTTATAAGATTCTTCATATTATTTTTAAAAGAATGAAGCAATGTTTGGTCATATACATGATTTTTTATACTCATATGCAAGTATTTCTGTAAATTAGACTCATAGAAATAGAAAATGGTAGGTCAAAGGGTAGACATAGGGTTGATATTTAATAATGCACTGGCTTCCAAAAAGGCTTCACAAATTTGTATGCCTACAAAATGTGTATTAGTATGTATCATTTTACATCCTCACTAACATTTAATGTCATCGATCATTTCAATAGTTCTTAATTGGTGGGCACAAATCCTTATTCACTTTTTTTCATTTCAATGATTAGTAGCAAGGTTAAGGACTTTTAAAATATAGTAAACTGCCAATTCATATTATCTGCCTATTAATCTATTTTTTAGTTTCTCTTCTCCTTACAGGTTTAAGGAGCTCTTTATTTTATTATCCAATTTCTTTGCCTTATACATATGCTGTAAATATATTCCTGGACCTGCTGTTTGCTTTATAAACATGGTCTTAGTTTCTTTTGTAATACAGACTTTTATTTTGAAGTCAGATATGTCAGGCATTTTCTGTATATCTGGCTCCTGTATATTTGACCCTGCCTAGTTAAAAAAAGATTGGTAGGAGAAGGAAGGGAAGAATGAAGGGGGGGGCGGTAAACAGAAGGGGGAATGAACCATGAGAGACTGTGGACTCTGGGAAACAAACTGAGGGCTTCAGAGGGGAGGGGGGTGGGGCATTGGGATAGACCGGTGATGGGTATTAAGGAGGGCACATATTGCATGGTGCACAGGATGTTATATGCAAATAATGAATCATGGAACATTGCATCAAAAACTGGGGATGTACTGTATGGTGACTAATAGAACAAAATAAAAATTATTTAAAAAAATTAGTTATTCTTTTCTTTAGATTATAAAAATTATTCTCCACCTTAAATTCTTTTTTTTTTTTTAAAGATTTTATTTATTTATGTGACAGAGAGACAGCCAGCGAGAGAGGGAACACAGCAGGCGAGTGAGAGAGGAAGAAGCAGGCTCCTAGCGGAGGAGCCCGATGTGGGACTCGATCCCGGAACGCATGTGGGACTCGATCCCGGAACGCCGGGATCACGCCCTGAGCCGAAGGCAGACGCTTTAACGACTGCGCTACCCAGGCGCCCCTCCACCTTAAATTCTTGATTAATGTAATGTGAAACAGGAATATATTTTAATTTTTTTTCAAAAACATTGAAAAAGTGAAATATTAAAACATTGAAAATACTAAAAATATTGAAAATATATCATTTTTACCAGCACAATTCATTGAAGACATTATCATCACTTCTCTTACATTTTAACTTAAATTTAATTCATCAAATTCCCTGAACATTTCTTTTGCATCTTCATTGCAATTCTGTGAAGCATATAGATTATATTGGTTAGAAGTGACATTTTACAATATTGAATTTCCTCATGCATGAACATGAGATTGTGCCTCATTTTTTCTTTGTTTAGTTCACCATATTTGTCCTCTACTAAAGTATACAATTTTAGAGGTCCAATGAACTTCTTCTCAGATCTACACTTTGGTATTTCATAGGTTTTATAGTGTAGTATTTTATTTCAATACATTTCCTATTATTTTGTGTAATAAATATTTCATTTAAAATTTTAACATAATGTATATTATGTTGACCTCTCATTAATTCTAGAATCTTTCCAATGTCTTTCTTGTATATCCTATGTAGATGGTCATGTTAACTATTAATAATAATGATTTAATTTTTTCCTTTCCAAAGTACATTGTGTTATCAGTTGGAGGTTCTATCATTATCTTGCTTTTGATTTTAGAAGAGATTCTTCTACTATTTCATGATTAAGTATGCTGTGTTTGGAAATACATAATTTAGCAGGGCAGGAAAATATTTAATAAACTGATATAAATAATATTTAATTACAATTTTGATTCATCTTTAATGTTTGTAATGTAATATTCAATGAAGAATTAAGGAAAGACATCATTTCTGTAAAATATATTAAATGGGATTATTATACATTTTTGTGGGAGTGTGCCCATGTGTATAAGCACAGACTTAGAAAGAAATTCAGAAAAATATTACTGAAAACTATTAGGTAGAATAATTGAATGAATAACATTTTCTTCTTAGTACAATTCTCTCTCTTGACAACTTTTGAAATGATTATATATGATTTTATAATAGAAAAGAAAAAAGTCAATGTCCTCTTTAATACTCACTGTAGAATAGAGATAATAGAAATGTCCAAGCATTATAGATTAATTTATATATAAGTTAGAAATGTATTTTTCAAATATATATTTCATATCTTGTAGAGTACATGGAAATGACAAAAAAACATAGTTCTTTGCTAAAAGACTACACCAAGTCACCTACATAAATTTCTTCTGTGAATATGGCATTTTAAAATAATATCATTATATCCAGTTTAATAAAAAACTTGGAGTATGGGATCTGGAATCATATGGACTTCAGTGTTTTGTTTGTTTTTGTTTTTGTTTCTACTCTATTTCTTATCCAGTTATTGGATAATAGACTTAACATTTCCAAGTCTCAGGATCCTCTGTTTCATAATGGGGATAAATATGTCATGCTTCAAAGGAATACTATGAGAATTAAATGAACTTAAAAAAGAAGGCTGGCACTCAGTAAAAGCTGGTGGTTTATTTTTGCTCTGTATTAGTATTATTCCTGTTGTTGTTATAATAATTATTAATATTATTACTACTGGGTTTTCTTTCAAGAATGCTGTTATCTGTTGATACATTTTTTTCATGAGTATTTAATAAGATCAAGTAACTTAAATGATCTAGTTCCCCCACCAAAAGAGTAGAATTCCTATTTTCCCAGAGATAAAATGAAAACATGAGCTCATCTAATATTTTGTCATCTATATGCATTTATATGTACTGCAGCTTAACTGTAAGTTAACATAATATCACCCAAAAAGAAAGAGGCTCACTGCACTGTAGAAAGTGCCAAGCCTTTAGCTGAGTAGTTTGGAGAGAAGCAAGAAGAGCAGTATGACCTATGTAATTTTTATACTTCGGATTTTTTTTTTTTGAACAAGATCAAAATCAGATTTATGTATACCTTTCTCACTGACACCCAAGATAGCACAGAAACATTTTAAAGCTTCCAAAATATTTCCTAAAAATAGCTATAGCATATTAGTATTCACATTTTGTTCACATTCTCTATATTATTGTATCCTCAGAGGCAGTGAGGCTTGGTATGCCAGAATGTACAACAGCTGATGTGGGAAGCTCATGAGCTGAAATGTTCCCTATGCAAATGCTCCCAGCCAATGTGCTATCCTGAGTTGATTGTGTATTGTTTCCTCTATTATAGCTTCTATCTCTCCCATTTAACTTGTGCTCTAGTAGTATGAGTCACAATCCCAGATAGAAACAAATGTGATACCACTGGAACTTCCAGACAGGAACAAGGAAAAAAGGTTTTTAGCTGGTCAAGACACCTTTAATAGAACAGATATGGTAATCAGAGAGTAAACAGCTAGTGATTAGGGATTAGTTGATGGAAATATTTTGGCAATGTAAAGGTCCTAAGAAACATCAAAGTTCCCTGAGATGAGTAAAATGTATATGATGAGTAGCTGGAAGACACAATTGCCAAAAGCTCACTGTGGCTTTAGAAACACTGATGAGGTTGGGGAAATCTAAATCATCTCCACGGGGACCATGCCAAGATGACCCACAGTGTTAGCGTGAGCTCCCATTTCCAAAAACACATCCACAGTTCTAAATGATGTATGTTTTGGTAATAAAGGATCTAGTACAAGGAAGCAACATCCCAGTTCTGGCCAAGATGGATAAAAGAACTGCAGAATAAATGCAGAAAAAAATCTGAGAATTTGGAAAATATAAGCAGTGGAACCTAGCCCTAACCAATAAAGCAAAATTATTCTTAGTCATCAACTGTTTTAAAGTTTTTCACATTATCCTACTGAGGATACAGATGAAAATATATGTCAGAAATCCATTATTTGTAAAATATAATTAATTGTACATATTTAGGTTTCAATTGACTATATAGTAAATGTTTAAAAATTTTACTTAGCATAATAGGTTTAGCAATTTTCAGTGAGACATTCCTTGTCTTTATAACATTTTGATTTAAATAATACCTTGAATCTTTTTGTAAATAAATATATGTTATTCGAGATTTTGGTATCTAGTATAAAAAAATGATAAGCACTAGTGACCTCCTTTCACAATTCAGGAAGTTATTTCAATACGGCTTCTTTTTCATTTAGGTAAGCAACCTGCCATATGTCATAGCGATTTGGTGAAGTTATAGGAACTCTCCCTTTACCTTCAATTCTGGATCTCTCAGAACTTCCCAGCCATGAAAATTTTATTTCACAGCTCCTGATCCATACATTATAGCTCATGAATTATTTTTAAAATTTTCATAGTGTGGGTAGAGTCTTGTGGGGAACACACATGGGTTCTCCTTCCACATATGCTTTCTTTTACTTAAAATGAATAAATATGCATTATCTCTAGAGTATTTAATTTGAAAAGCAAAATATTACTGAATCATAAGAGAGACGTTATTGGCAAAACTACAAGGACAGTGAAAAGATTTGTGGTTTCCAGGAACTGAGGTGGAGGCAGAAGAAGGGAGGGTGGATAGTTGGAGCACAGGGCAGTTATACTATGATATTATAATGGTAGATAAATTACAAACCCATAAAATTGTACAACACAGCAAGTGAATTCTAATGTAAACCATGGACTTTAGTTAAGAATGATGCATCAATATCATTCATCAATTAATTAATATTCATCAACTGTAAAAAAAAAGTACCACACCAATGCAAGCTGTCAATAATAGGGAAAGCTGTGAAGAGGGGGGGATTGTATATAAGAACTCCCAGACTATCTGTTCAATATTCCTATAAACCCAGAGCTGCTCTAAGAAATAAAGTCCACTAATTTTTTAGAAAGGGGATGGGGCTTTTTCCCATGGAGAACAGGGCTACACATTCAATAAGGTATTCTGCTGGTGAAAGCTAATGGATGATAATTCAAACACAACTTAAAAACTTGAAACAAAGAGTCTCATTTCCTCTAAGAACTTATTTACTTTTCCACATATCTGATCATTTATATTTGATTTTTCCCCTCTCCTCATTAGTATTGTGCATATTTTCCACTCCTGGAAAATTCCCTTTGAAAAAATTGTAAAGCAATATATAACTCAATGTGTGACCTTATAGACGCAAACTCCTCTTAGACTATGTAAATGTGCCCTTTCTCTAATTTTCCCCAAGCAGAAATTATAGAAGTGCTTATGTTGCAAAATGATCCTTTGCATTCAAAATAAACAGATTTTAGATGTTAACAAAAAAGTATTTAAGTAGATAGTTGTTAAAGGTTTATATGTTAGAAATCAAATTTGGTATTTGATGAATGTGGTAAAGTTGAAGCATGAGAATACAGTAATATTGGTAGAAAGATGCATTGTACTGCATATTGAACATTAAGCCTATATTCTATTATTAATCCCCTTGTTTTATCATTGACTTAAAAAAAAAAACAATGGGAAGAAACAGTCAACATTTCGATATGAATGGTCTCTCCTAGGATTATAAGACATTTGTAAAGTTTGCCTAAACTTAGGATGCTATGTTATTTTACTTTTTTCCAAATGACTAACTTCAGTGTTACCAAAAATTTGTTTTCAAATTCAACAGTCCTTCTGTCACTTAGGAAAGAGCATTAATCCTTTTGGACCTCTGATGAACAAATCATTTTCTTTGTTCATGTCAAAATCTACTATCTTTCATGTATTGTTTTATCAATGACATCTCAATCTCTCCCAAATTCAATAAAATCGTGTTTTTAGAGCTCATATTTCTGGAATTTCAGTTAAAATGTAAAGAAAAGCAATGAATTCTTCTGAAAGCTTTACTTTAAATGACAAATGGACATGTATTTGGAAGTGTTTGAAAGAAAATATTAGTTTTAATTTATTATATTCTAACTTACTGAGATCCAAACTACAGCATCCTTTGCTTTAAAATATATTCAATATGTATTACTGTTTTTTCTTGCTATTTTTTTAGAAGATTTATTTATTAATTTGAGAGACAGGATGGGGAAAGAGCAGAGGAAGAGAAAGTCTCAAGCAGACTCTGTGCTGAATGCAGAGCCTAAAATGGGGCTCAATCCCAGAACCCTGAGATCATGACCTGAGGTGAAACCAAGAGACAGACTCTTAACCAACTGAGCCACCCAGGTGCCCCTTTTTTGCAACTTTATGGAAAAATAATGGGAATGAATTCTATTTTAAAATAAGAAACTAGGGGCACCTGGGTGGCTGTTGGTTAGGAATCCAACTCTTGATTTCAGCTCAGGTCATGATCTCAGGGTCATGAGATTGAGCCCCATGTTGGGCTCTGTGTTGGGAGTGGTGGGAGTGGTGCCTGCTTGGGAATCTTTCTCTTCCTCTTCCTCTGTCCCTCCCCCCTCTACTTACATATGCTCAATTTCTCTCTCTCCCTCAAAAGTAAATAAATAAATAAATAAATAGAAAAATAAAATTAATTTAATAAAATAAAATTTAATTAATAAAATTAGGGGGAGTTAAGATGTTGGAGTAGTAGGAGGATGCTATGTTTACCTTGTCCCTTGAACGCAGCTAGATAAGTATCAAATCATTCTGAACACTCAAGAAATTGATCTGAGGACAAACTGCACTAGAGAGAGAAAAGAGGCCACACTGCAGAAGGTAGGAGGTTCAGAGACATAATTTAGGGGAGAAAAGTCTCTCAGGTACTGCAGACGGGAGCGAACCATGATCACAGAGAGAGGTGAGAGAAAGAGACAAAAATCAGGGCACAGAGAATTGCACAAGGAAAACACTTCCCCAAATCCATTGACTGGTAAAATGAGAGAGGCTAATTATTGTGTGATTTTATAACCAGTGGAGTTCACAGATTGGAGTTTTAGAGATCCACACCATGGCTGGTGTTGACCATCAGTCACTGCAGCATTCCTGTGGATAAGGAGGGTAGAGGCCCCAGAGCAGATGGTGCAATCTGAGGATCCCCTAGAACACACTGGAGAGATATTTCCCCCTTCTTGGAGTGCATCTGGGAGAGGTGGCATTGCTTCTCAGGAGACAAAAGAGCTGTCAGGCAACACTGCATTTCCCCTGCCTCTTGGCATTGGGGCAAAGACACCTATTGAGGGTGGCTAACCTGGACACCCCCTTTTTGGTGTGCTTTACTTTAAACTCCAAGCTTCTTTGTGTTGGTGCAACTCCCCTTCTGCAACAAACCTCACCAGTCCCAGTGAGGTGAGACCCTTCCCCTGAGGACCATCATGGGTCCACACCATGCTAGATCCCTAGAGTCTGCAGTTTTAAAACTAAGCCAGGAAGCCTAAGATAAAAACCAGATGTACTGTGCTGCTGGGTGGGCAGATGGCCCAGACACAGATAAGGTGAAGGCAGGGATCTGAGCACACCTAAGGCACATGAGGGGAGACTGTTTGCTCTTCTGTGGGTGATTCCCAGACAGCAGCAGGCATGAACCCCCTCTCTCCAGGTATGAGGGAGAGGGCTGGCAAGATTTTTCTCCCTACCCATCAGCACAAACCAACTTCAGTGAGCAGAACGGCACTAACAGTGGAAGCCTGAGCCACCTACACCAAGCCCTTCACCCCTGCTCTCTGCTTATTTAACTAGGGCAAGTGAACTGAGAACCAGAGTAGTGGCTGCTCCCCAGAAGACCAGCACAAACCCATGCACATGTGAAGTCTACATGGCTGCAAAGCTTCAGCTCTAGTGGAAAAAGCATCAGGCCTCCTTTAACCTAGGTGTGCAGATCAGAGTACACCTAGTTAAAACTCACCACACTTTGGACAAGGTCCAAACAATCCTCACTACAGTCAAGGAGAAACTCTGTAGTGGACTGACCTAAGGGAAAGAGCAGCAAAATCACACAGCAGAGTGCACACAGCATACAGCACAAACACTTCCTAAAGTGCCAGGCCTGGACAGTATATGACTTTTTCTTAATAAAGCCATAACTCTCAGGAGCAGAAAACATAACAGGCTTTCCAAACACACACAGAAGACAGGGACATAGACAAAATGTCAAGATGGAGAAATTCATCCCAAAAGAACAAGAAAAGGTCATGGCCAGGGATATAATCAAAACAGATATTAGTAATATACCTGAACCAGAATTTAAGACAACAATCATAAGGACACTTGCTGGGCTTGAGAAAAGCATAGAAGGCACCAGGCGGCCCCTTACCAAAGAGATAAAAACTAGTCAGGCTGAAATAAAAAATGATACAACTGAGGTGCAAAAACAACTGGATGTAATAACCATAAGGACAGAAGAATCAGAGGAACAAATAAGTGATGTAGAAGATAAATTCATGGAAAATAATGAAACTGAAAAGAAGAGGGAAAGAAAAATATTGGATTATGAAAATAGACTTAGGGAATTCAGCACCCTCATAAAGCATAACATTTGTAACGTAGGAGTCCCAAAAGAAGAAGAGAGGGGGAAAGGGCAGAAGTTTTATTTGATGAAATTATAGCTGAAAACTTTCCTGATCTTGGTAAGGAAACAGACTTCCAAATCCAGGAGGCACAAAGAACTCCCATCAAAATCAATAAAAGTAGTCCAACACCAAGACATATCATAGTAAAATTTACAAAATACAGAGAAAAGGAAAAAATCCTGAAAGCAGCAAGACAAAAGAAGTTCCTAACTTACAAGGGAAGACAAATAAGGTTAGCAGCAGATTTCTCCATAGAAATTTGATAGGTCAGAAGAGAGTGGCATCATATATTCAACATGCAAAACAGGGAAAAATCTGCAGCCAAGAATACTCTATCCAGCAAGGCTATCATTCAGAACAGAAGGAGAAAGAGTTTCCCAGACAAACAAAAACTAAAGGAGTTTATGACAACTAAATGAGCCCTGCAAGATATACTAAAGGGGACTCTTTTGGAAACAAAGACCAAAAGTGAAAAGGAACAGAGAAAATCTCCAGAATCAACAACTTAGCAAGTTAATACAATGCCACTAAACTCATATCTGTCAATAATTACTCTGAAGGTAAATGGACTAAATGCTCCAATCAAAAGACACGAAGTACGAGAATGGATAAAAAAAAATAATAACCATCTATATGTTGACTATAAGAGACTCACTTTAGACCTAAAGACAGCTGCAGGTTGAAAAGGAGGGGACAGAGAACCATTTATCATGCAAACGGATGTCAAAAGAAAGCCGGAGTAGCCATACTTATATCAGACAAACTAGATTTTAAACGAAAGACTATAAAAAGAGATAAAGAAGGGCACTCTATCATAATAAAGGGATCTATCCAACAAGAAGATCTAACATTGTAAATATTTATGGTCCTAACTTGGGAGCACCCAGATATATAAAATAATAAATAACAAACATAAAGGAGCTTATTGATAATTATACAATAATAGTAGAGAAATTTAGGGGTGCCTGGGTTGTTCAGTTGGTTAAGCATCTGCCTTTGGCTCAGGTCATGATCTCAGGGTCCTGGGATCAAGCCCCATGTCAGGTGTCTTGCTCAGTGGGAAGCCTGCTTCTCCCTCTCCCTCGGTCCCTCTCCACCACTCATGCTCTCTCTCTCTCTCTCTCAAATAAATAAATAAATAAAATCTTTAAAAAAATCATAGAGGACTTTAATACCTCACTTACATCAATGGACAGATCATCTAAGCGGAAAATCAATAAGGAAACTGAGTTTGAGAGATACACTGGACCAGAAAGACTTGACAGATATATTCAGAACATTTCATCCTAAAGCAGCAGAATACACATTCTTTTCAAATGCACATGGCATATTCTCCAGGATAGATCACATACTAGGTCACAAATCAGGCCTCAATGAGTACAAATAAATTGAGATCATACCATGCAGATTTTCTGACCACAACATGAAACCAACCAAGAAAAAATGTGGGAAGACCATAAATACATTGAGGCTAAACAACATGCTACTAAACAATTAATGAGTCAGCCACGAAATTAAAGAAAAAAAAATACATGGATACAAAATGAAAATGAAAACACGATGGTGCAAAACCTCTGGCATGCAACTAAAGTGGTCATAAGAGGGACGTATGTAACAATACAGGCCTACCTTAAGAAGCAAGAAAAATCTCAGTTGTGCAACCTCACCTTACACCTAAAGAAACTAGAAAAAGAACAACAAATGAAGCCTAAGGCCAGCAGAATGGAAATAATAAAGATTAGTGAAGAAATAAATAACATAGAAACAACAAAAAAGAATGAAAGAGATCAATGAAAGTAGGAGCTGGTTCTTTGAAAGAAATAATAAATTTCATAAACCCCTAGCCAGACTTATCAAGAAGAAAATAAAAAGGACCCAAATAAATAAAATCACGAACAAAAGAGGAGTGATCACAAACAACACCACAGAAATACACACAATTTGTATTCTTCCAGGCAGCCTGGAAGAAACGGATAAATTCCTAGAAACATACAAACTATCAGAACTGAAACAGGAAGAAATAGAAAACCTGAACAGACCCAAAACCAGCAAAGAAATTGAATCAGCTCTCAAGAATCTCCCAAGAGGGCGCCTGGGTGGCACAGCGGTTAAGCGTCTGCCTTCGGCTCAGGGCGTGATCCCGGCGTACCGGGATCGAGTCCCACATCGGGCTCCTCGGCTGTGAGCCTGCTTCTTCCTCTCCCACTCCCCCTGCTTGTGTTACCTCTCTCGCTGGCTGTCTCTATCTCTTGTCAAATAAATAAATAAAATCTTTAAAAAAAAAAAAAAAAGAATCTCCCAAGAAATATTTAAAGAAGAGTTAATACCTATTCTTGCCAAACCATTCTATGAGGCCAGCATTACCGATAACCAAACCAGAGAGACTCCACTAGAAAAGACAACTACGGGCCAATATTCCTGGTGAACATGGATGCAACAATTCTCAAAAAATTACTAGAAAACGGAATCCAACAGTACATTAAAACAATCATTCACCGCAATCAAGTGGGATTCATTCCTGGGCTGCAAGGGTGATTCAATATTCACAAATCAATCAACATGATATACCATATTAATAAAATAAAGGATAAGAACCATATGATCCTCCATAGACTGAGTAAAAACATTTGACAAAATACAGGATTCATTCTTGATAAAAATAACCCTCAACAAAGTAGGGATAGATGGAAAATACCTCAAGATCATAAAGGTCATATACAAAAGACCCACAGCTAATTTTCTCAATGGGGAAAAACTGAGAGCTTTTCTTCTACACTCAGGAATAAGACAGGGATGTCTACTTTCACCATTGTGATCTAACATGTTACTGGAAGTCCTAGCCTCAGCAATTAGACAACAAAAAGAAATAAAAGGCAACCACATCAATAAGGAAGAAGTCAAACTTTCACTATTTGTGGATGAAATGATACTCTATGTAGAAAACCTGAAAGACTCTACCAAAAAAGTGCCAGAACAAATACACAAATTCGGTAAAATAGCAGGATAGAAAGTCAATGTACAGAAATCTGTTGAATTTCTATACACCAATAATGAAGCAGCAGAAACAGAAATCAAGGAATCAATTCCATTTCAATTGCACTAAAAACCTTAAGTTACCTAGGAATAAACTTAACCAAAGAGGTAAAAGATGTATATTCTTAAAACTATAGAACATTTATGAAATAAATTAAGGATGACACAAAGAAATGGAAAAGCATTCCATGTTCATGTATTGGAAGAACAAATATTATTGAAATGTCTATACTACCCAGGGCACCTGGGTGGCTCAATCTGCTGAGTGGCCGGCTCTTGATTTTGGCTCAGGTCATGATCTTGGGGTCCTGGGTTCAAGCCCCACATCAGGCTCCCCACTCAGTGGGGGGTATGCTTGAGGATTCTCTCTCCCTCTCCTCTTACCCCTCCCCCCCACTCCCTCTCTCTCCCTCTCTCTTGAATAAATAAAAGAAATTAAAGAAAAAAAAAAGAATGCCTAAGCTACCCAAAGCAATCTACACATATAATGCAGTCCTTATCAAAATACCACCAGCATTTTTCACAGATCTAGAACAAACAATCCTACAATTTGTGTGGAACCACAAAAGACCCCAAATAGACAAAGCAACCTTGACAAAGCAAAGCAAAGCAAAGCTTAAGGCATCACAATTCTGAACTTCAAGCTATACTAAAAAGTTGTAGAGATCAAGACAGTATGGTACTGGCACAAAAACAGAGTCATAGATCAACGGAACAGAATAGAAAACCCAGAAATGGACTCACAACTATATGGTCAACTAATCTTTGACGAAGCAGGAAAGAATATCCAATGGAAAAAAGACAGTCTCTTCAACAAATGGTGTTGGGAAAACTGGACAACAACATGCAGAAGAATGAAACTGTAGTATACCATACACAGAAATATATTAAAAATGGATGAAAGATCTAAATGTGAGATAGGAAACCATCAAAATCCTAGAGGAGAACATAGGCAACAGACTCTTTGATCTTGGCTGTAGCAACTCCTTACTAGACACATCTCTGGAGGCAAGGGGAAAAAAGCAAAAATGAACTATTGGCACTTCATCAAGATAAAAAGCTTCAGCACAGTGAAAGAAACACTCAGCAAAACTAAAATACAACCTTCAGAATGGGAGAAGATATTTGCAAATGACATATCTGATAAAATCTATGATGAATTTATCAAATTCAATATCCAAAAAACAAATAATCCAGTTAAGAAATGGGCAGAAGACATGAAGAAACATTTTTCTAAAGAATGCATACATACAGCTAACAGACACATGAAAAGATGTTCAACATCACTCATCATCAGGGAAATACAAATCAAAACTACAATGAGATATCACCTTACAGCTGTCAGAATAGCTAAAATCAACAGCACAGGAAATGTTGGTGAGGATGCAGAGAAAGGGGAACCCTCTTATGCTGTTGGTGGGAATGTAAACTGGTGCAGCCGCTCTGGAAAACAGTACAGAGGTTCCTCAAAAAGTTAAAGTAACTTCCCTATGATCCAGCAATTGCACTACTAGATATTTACCCAAAGATAATATTAAAGAATCACTATTGATTTTTAAAATGTGACAATGATACTGTTGCTATGTTTAAAAAACATTATCATTTATAGATGTATATTGAAATATGTGTGCATAAAATAACATGAAATCTGAAATTTACTTCAAGATAGTAAAGACATTTGGAAAAGATCTCAGTGAGACAGACGTTTCATGAATTGATGGGTCCTTAGAGTTAAACTTATTTTCTCTGCTAAGAAATAACTTTGAATTTTCCATAATAAAAGTACAAAAGCAAAGCAAAGTTAAATCAATAGATAAGAGATAGGTAAATATCTGCAAAGTTTTTGGTTTAAGGGCATACACATAGTAACCACTAAGAAGTAAACAAGTAAATAAGTTAATTTATAATTATTAAACAGTGGTTATAAAATAATGATTTGTGAAAACTAACCTTTGTTAATTTTATGATTTGCTACATGATTTGGTGTTTTATATATTTTTAGAAGCCCAGTGAACATTAGAAAATAATTTTCCCTTCTGTGTAAAACTATATTACTTTATGATTTGTTTTAGCTTTTATTAAAATCCAACTTACTTGTTTGTTAATTTATTAATTGATTACTGCCATTACTTTATACTGGACAATAGGTTTTGTGAAGCTATGTCAGATTTCACTCACCATTTTCTCAGTGCATATGCTACTGTTGGGTAGTGATGGTTGCTTAATAAATGTTTTATAACTGAATTTTTAACACAAAGAGCGCCAGAAAATATATTAATCAGCAAAATATCCTTGGAAAGCAAATTTACTTTCCCACTAAGAGGACTGAGTTTTTATATATTTTGTAATTTTACTAAACTTTATATACAAAGATTATAGATTACAATAATAGTCTCTATTTAGGAAAACCAAGATAACATCAAGCAGTTCAACAGATAAGCTCATCCAACTCTTGGGTATGGTAACGAGGTTTAAGATGTACAAGAGCCATTAAAATTGAGTCATCATGTATGAGAGACAATACGAATGCATAAAGAAAGTAAATATGAATATGATTTATAGAATTAGAAATACAGCAAGAAACAGGTGATTAAGATTTCTGTGTGTATGTGTAGTGTCTGTGTGTATCTGTGTGTGTTGAAAAGTAAGGGTTTTGTAAGATGGTGCAGGTGAATTACTGAGCCCAAGAAACTGGAGTGAAGGTGGTAGAATACAATATTCAAGACATAGTATTTAACACAAGGGTGTGCAACAGTGATAAAGAGATAAAGCATAAAATCGTAAAAGCATAAGTCCATAATTTGAGCCAGAACATTTCAGTCTCAAAAGTACAGTCCAATATTTCAAAGGAGTAAGTAATCAATTTGGTTTTGATACACACAAAGTATTTTATTAGACCCCTGCTGAGTTGTTTTATCACTCTATTACTTCTGTCATAGAAACTGTTCTCCCTTCTCCCTTCCAACACTACACAAATATACATGGACACAAAAGTGAATGTGGTGAATGCTCTACAACCGTATTTGTGTAATTGCCATCTTATTTCCAGGCTAATTTTGCTGTTCCAGATGTGATTATTGACCCAACGTGGGGCAATAAACGTCTATTTGTAAGTAAGCAATTGAGAGTCAAGGTTATGTATGACATTCCTAGCTCAGTTTGGCCAGTCTCTTGAAAAAAGGAAGTAAATTTTTCTACCAGGTGGACTAAGGAGTATAGAAACCTGGTCTATGGAAGGAGAAGAATGTAGCAGACATCAGAGAGAAATGGATATTAAGAGACAGCAAGTCCTATCAACTTTCTAAATTCTGGTTAATGAACTTTTCTGAGGGTTGGCCATTTTTCTGCTACTATTGTTTTTGAAATATATATCAAGCCTTATAATAAAACCCACTGATTTTACTCAATTAAATTTGAATTGTTTTCTGTTACTTGCAACACAAAGAATCTGAATTAAAACAAATGTATTCCAAAAAAACACTTTAGTTAACACTTCATTTCTGGCTGCATTCTAAAGTGATTTTGCCTAGCTCCACCATAAAATCAGTAGGGGTTTATTTCCCTGGCCCTACTTGCTCTGAATAGCTACTCTTAAGAAACATAGGTCAATTATCCTAGGATGTAAACATTCTGCATTTGCTATATAATTTACTTTTGTTTTCTTATCAAAGTAACTGTGTTACATAAATGAACTCGTTTTTTTCACTTTGCTCACCATGAAAGATCATATCAACATAAAAATAATAGTAATAAATCCATATTTAGAGATGGATTTGAGAACATAATGAACCTTTACCATTTGGTAGTTTGAGAGATGCAGAAAAAGTGAAGGGCAAAGATGGAGTATAAAGTATATTCTCTGTCAGTAGCTTGAATTGCCTCAAGTAGAATATTCCTATGGGGGATTAGTGAGTTTAAAAGATAAGAAAGATCAGGGGCGCCTGGGTGGCACAGCGGTTAAGCATCTGCCTTCGGCTCAGGGCGTGATCCCAGCGTTATGGGATCAAGCCCCACGTCAGGCTCTTCCGCTATGAGCCTGCTTCTTCCTCTCCCACTCCCCCTGCTTGTGTTCCCTCTCTCGCTGGCTGTCTCTATCTCTGTCGAATAAATAAATAAAATCTTTAAAAAAAAAAAAAGATAAGAAAGATGCACTGGTTTAAAACTCCTGAAACCTAGTGTGGGTCATTTATAATTTATTCTTGATGGTTTTCTTTCAAACTTTCTCTTAATATTGTTACTTTCTCTATGTCAGCTTGTGAGCTTTTCCTACATTAAATGCCCTCCCCTCTTTCCACTTATCCATGTATTATTCACTATGCAGCTCCCTCTTTTTTCTTCTCTGAATCCTTACTAATTTTGTTAGGGCCATTTTGAACTCATATGTGCTTAAGAATATCTACCCTCCTCTCTCTTCCTCCTATCCTTCAGCCCCACCCTCCCCACAAACACACCCTGACTCACCCAGCTCTCTCTCTAAAACCAAACCAAACAAAACAAAAACCCCCAAAATTCTACCCTCTTATTTTAATGCATTGTTATAGATTCATTTCATTGCCAGTGTAACTATTTTCTATATGAATACTAACTCTCAAAATTCCAAGTTGCAAGAGGGTAAGGATTGCTTCATATAAGTATGCCATATTGAATTGTAAGCACCACAAAGGCAGGGACCTATGTTTCTAGCTCACTATTGCTTTGCCAGTATGATTTGGCATAATGGTTAATAATTGGTGGGTGGGTAAAATGTACTATTTTTCTCCACAGCATATACTAGAAAACAGCATTTCATATAGCAGGCTGTATTAATTTGCTAGGGATGCTCTAACAACAAAAAATTATTTTCTCCCAATTCTGTAAGCTAGGGTCCTAACCAAGGTTTCAGTAGGGTTGATTTCTTCTATGAAATCTCTCTCCTTGGCTTGTACGTGATCATCTCTTTTTTTTTTTTTAAGATTTTTTATTTATTTGACAGAGAGAGAGACAGCCAGTGAGAGAGGGAACACAAGCAGGGGGAGTGGGAGAGGAAGAAGCAGGCTCCCAGCGGAGGAGCCTGATGCGGGGCTCGATCCCAGAACACCGGGATCACGCCCTGAGCTGAAGGCAGACGCCCAATGACTGTGCCACCCAGGCGCCCCTGTACATGATCATCTTTTCCCGGTGTCTTCACATGGTCTTTCTTCTGTATCTGTGTCCTAATCTCCTCTATAAAGACATTAATCTTACTGGATCAGAGCCACCCATACGACCTCATTTTACCTTAATTGTCTCTGTAAAGGCCCTATCTCCAAGTACAGTTACATTCTGAGTTACTGGGACTTAGAACTTTACGATATGAACTCAGTGCTGGGGGCAGGGTGGAGGAGCAGGACACAATTCACTTCACAGCTCAGGTTGAATAAGTGTTCTACTTTTTTTTTTTTTAAAGATTTTATTTATTTATTTGACAGAGAGAGACAGCCAGCGTGAGAGGGAACACAAGCAGGGGGAGTGGGAGAGGAAGAAGCAGGCTCTTAGTGGAGGAGCCTGATGTGGGGCTCGAACCCAGAATGCTGGGATCACGCCCTGAGCCGAAGGCAGATGCTTAACCGCTGTGCTACCCAGGCGCCCCAAGTGTTCTACTTTTTATTATTTATCAGGAAAGTGTAACGGTGTTCATGGAGATGTCAACAAAAATACAAAAATAATTCAGACTGTCTTTTCTGTTCCAGAATTCTTTAAATAGATAATTCTACTGGTAATTTTTTTTTCTATGTAATTATCCCCTCTATTATATATGTTACTGAAGGATGGTGAATATATCATGGATGCCTATATGGCAGGGATTCTCAATGTGTTTTGGGGTATAAGTAATTAGATTGAAGTTATGGACCATCTGCTCAGAAATAAAAGGTATACACAGGGCTCACAGGGGCACCTGGGTAACTTAGTCAGTTAAGCACCTGACTTCAGCTTGGGTCATGATCTTGGGATCCTGGGATTGAGTCCCTTGTGGAGCCCTGCATTAAGTGGGGAGTCTGCTTGTTCCTCTCCCTCTGCACACCGCCCCGGCCCATGTGCTCTGCCTCTCTCCTCTTTCAAATAAATAATTTTTTTAAAAAAAGATATACACACTTAATATTCCATATTGCTTAAAAGATATTATACACCTTAAAATGAGTTAATGTACCTGGGGTTAAAACTCTAACTGTATAATGCGTCAACATATAAACAGCAACACTTTTACTAGACCAAAAACAAATAGAAACATCAAAATATTAAAACAGGCCAATTTATAAACTGGAGGGATTTTTTAAAAATTTTTCAATAGTTGGTCATATACCTAATTAATTAACACATAAGCAATATCTCCTATATAACTAGTTTGAAAAAGTGCACTGCATTTCTGAAGTAAAAATAATTTGAGCAAAAATACTCTATTTTACAAATATAAGAAATAAATTAGATCTTGGTGTTAAGAATAATTGTCTATGCTGGTCAAACAAATACCTCATTATGTTTCTCTATTTTCAAAGAAAATGTACCAGAGATACATGTACTTAAGTCACAGCTTTAAAATAAAGGGGTATGATGTAAAAACTGTAAAAAAGATGATGATACCTAAGTAATACATGTTTCAGAATTCCTGTGTTTTTCAGATGTCCTGGATGAATATACTTAGAAAGTTATTTTTTGGCTTAAAGATTTTTCCTTAATAAAATTGGGAATAAGTCATATTTCACGAGTTTATCAGAAAGGTGATCCTTATGGTTTTCTCTACTATTTTCTCCCATCATTCTAAATTTAGAAAAAGTTCATTATACAGCAGTTCTAAGGGATTTGCTTTAAAAATAATCTTCCAAAGATTTAGAGCCTGTGGAGTGATGACCTCCATGCTTCACTGGTCACAAGTCATTTTAAAGCAACTAAAATCATTGAAAGCCAATCTGATAGGAATGTCCCGTCTGTGTAATCCTCAGGAGAGAATGTGGAAGTTAGTCACACAGCCTAGCAAAAGAACTGCCTGCCAGACAAGTACCATAGATAAACAGTCCCCAAAGGACTTGAAGGAAAAGGAGAGTCAGTCCATATTTTATAGAGAGAAGCACATTTTGCCTCACAATGATTGGATATTTTAGACATTTTAGAGTTTTCTACTTAATAATTGAGTATGTAAATTGCCTGACCAATTTTCTTGCGTCTGAAAAATATGTATTTTAATTCCCGGTACTCCTCCAACATTTTTTTTAAGTTCTGATGACAATCCTAAAAAGACAAACATATGTTTTCTCCTGCTTATGGGAATCAATTACAGCAGAAGGCAGAGAAGCTGGAAAAATCAGAGTGAAGCAATGACTGACAGATGAATACAGCAGAAAATAGCAAATTCGTGAGATAACTGGGATTTTCTGGGTAATCATATGTGCAGGAAGGAAGGTAGGTCTCACACAGTAAGTAGAATACATGAATCTTGGCGGGCTGTGTCAAAATTCCAAAGTTAGTTCAAGATAAGAAGGGCAATTTCAGTCACACCGTCACTTTTCTTTTACCTTCGTGGCTCATCCACAAGTCTAGGCATTAAAAAAGAAAAATCATGTGTCTTCTACAATGCTACCCAATAATACAGTTTAATATGGCATGACATTTCTTAAGTTCTTGAACTTTTCAAGACAAATAAAGGAGGATAGAAAGGGGAGAGGGTAGTAATGTTACTGATGAAAATATTTCTTAAAAAAAAAACACATTTTTTACCTTGTAGTCTCACTTTTATAATCATTGAAATTTTTGGAAACATTACCATTTTGTCTGACATCTTCCTATAATGTATTTTGCTAATTATCTTAATCAGACTATGCAGAGCATAATTTAACATTTCTCTTCTAACTCAGGGCCTTCACATGACTATCAATTAGCATACTGCAGTAAGAGAATGATGCCTTAAAGGACTATTAAGAGGTGGAGGCCTTGTTGCCCTGATCTAAATGGTGCCAGATGGCTGTCTAATTAGTTACTCTGCTACCATCTACATTCCACTTCATAGTGCGAGCTCCTTGCAGAATTTCCGTTAACAGACCCTACTCATTATTTTTCACATTATTTGACCTGGTGTCTTCTACAGTCTGAGAGGAAATAAAATAAAAAAAACTGATTACATTTTAAGACTTAATTATTTTGATTAATGCAAAAGTTTGTCTTCAGTCTCACCCGAGGAGTAGAATGTTACATAAATATGACATTTATGTGTGTTTGTGTGTGCTTGCCCCTACAACCTTAGTGATGTACTTCAAAAACTGCAGTTCGATGATTTTAGAGTTTAAATTTGGAATCCTGGGACATTAATGAATATTTATTTATACATACATCTGAGCATTTTATCTCAAATTTATAATATGTAGTCCACTTTTAAATCCACATACACAAAAAGTTACACTATACACACACACACACACACATATGTATGTATTTTCAAGATACTGCTACCAAAGTAGTTAAAATCAATGAACTACATTCATGTCAATGTTACACTATGATGTTGCCTCTGTGAGTTTTAACAAAATGAGACATGTGCTGAGTATACAGATCCCAATGGAGTACCTTTCCTAGCAACAATAACCATGTTAAAACAGTGGCTTTTTGTATTTTTCTTAAAAACTTCCTTGAGATGAGTTAGTAGTAGCCTAAATAGCAGTAACTTCATAACATATTTAAGCACAACGTATTTGAGCATAACAATATATGCTCAAAGAACTCTTTGGTATGGGGACGCCTTGGTGGCTCAGCCAGTTAAGCATCTGCCTTGGGCTCAGGTCATGATCCCAGGGTCCTGGAATCAGGGATCGAGCCCTGCCCTGCATCAGGCTCCCTGCTCAGTGAGGAGTCTGCTTCTCCCTCTTTCTCTGCCCCTGGCACCCCCCGCTCGTGCTTGTTTGCATGCTGTCTCTCTCAAATAAATAAAATCTTAAAAAAAAAAAAAACACCAAAACCTCTCTGGTATCAAAAGCAAACAAAACAAAACAACAACAACGAAAAAAAACCCTCAAAAAACATGAAGGACTTACTACCTCCCATATCAGTGTAAGCTTAGTTCAAATTACTAGTTAAGAACAGAATACAATCATTTAAAGATATATTAAACTGGATGAGAAATTCACTGTTGCATGCTGTGATTTATAATAATAAATAAAAGAATTGGTCATTCAGGAATTTGTGCTTGGGTTAATACCAATTTCATGTATTCTTCAAATTTAGAAAAAAAAATTGAATATATAGGTTTACTTCACCTAACAACTGTTGAATTCATGAGTTTTGTAAGAGCTTTAAAGCTGTCATGCTTTCAGTTGACAGCTTTTTTTTAGTTGTTGTCTTTTTCTCCAAGCATAATGATTTTTCTACTCAGAAACTAACTAACTACATATGATTGATCATTAAAAGTGACATTTATGCATCACAATGTTTATAGCAGCATTATCAACAATAGCCAAATTATGGAAAGAGCCCAAATGTCCACTGACTGATGAATGGATAAAAAAGTTGTGGTATATGTATAAAGTCGTGTATGTGTGTGTGTGTATGTGTGTGTACGTATGTATATATGTATATACGTGTGTGTGTACATTTCTGAGTGTATACACACACAACGGAATATTATTCAGCCATAAAAAAGAATGAAATCTTGCCATTTGCAATGATATGGATGGAGCTAGAGTATATTATGCTAACTGAAATAAGTCAGTCAGAGAAAGACAAAACCACATGATTTCACACATATGTGGAATTTAAGAATCAAACAGATGAACATAGGGGGGGAAAGCTAGAGGCAACTCATAAAACAGATTTCACTACAGAGAACAAACTGAGGGTTGCTGGAGGTGGGCGGGGTGGTGGGTATTAAAGAGGGCACTTGTTGTGATAAGGTTGTGATGAGCACCGGGTGTTGTATGTAAGTGTTGAATCAGTAAATTCTACACCTGAAACTAATATTGTACTGTATATTAACTAACTAGAATTTAGATAAAAACTTGGAAGAAAAAAAAAACCTAAAAATTTAAAAAAATGTAAAGTATGAAGTTATGTTTTTTTGGAAAGACAGACTCACCAATTTATGAGAGATCAGAGTTTATAATCATAACTTACCACATTGAAATGTGAGTTTTCTACCACGTTTGAATATATCCCAAATTATTTATTTTCAGCAAAGAAGGTCCTTATGTAGCATTTTCTACTACTCTTCTTGCTTTTCAAGTGCACTATTTCATGTTTCATAGTGCTTATGATGATCAGCTTTATGTGTCAATTTAGCTAGACATTAGTGCCCAGTTATTTAATCAAATAGTAATCTAGATGTTGCCATGGAAGTATTTTGCAGAAATGATTAACCGCTCTATCAGTTGACTTCATGTCCTCCATAATCAGGGTGGGCCTGATCCAGGCAATTGAAGGTCTTAGGGACAGAAAGATTGCCTTCTTAATCAAGAAGCCTGTGGACTGAATGGACTAAAGCTTCAGCTCCTACCTGAGAGTTTCCCTGTTCTGCCAGCTAGCCAACACAACTGATTAAGTCAATTCCTTGCAATCAATCACATGTATATGGTGAAACCTTGAAAATGCTCTTACATTTTGCTTGTATTTTGTCAAAGTCTCAAGGAAAAAGGAGCATCAAGCACATTATCTTCGGATCCTAAATGCCTATCTGAAAGCTGATTATCCAACTCCGATCTTCCAAAAAAGAAGAGCACCTTCCCACTCCTCTACCTTCAACCAATGCCCACAACTGCATTTTCTCATCCTCCCTCACTACAATAAGACTTCACTGCAACACACTTAATGTACCAACAATAATTATTTATTCTCAAACGTTCATTCATTACTTTAACTTTAGTTTTATTGTACAAATAATAATTTCTCTACCTCTGAACACAATTTGGGCAACTTGAACTTATATATACAATAGACAACCCCTAAGCTACAATGTTTTTGAATCCCTTTGTTATACAGATCTTTAGAAAAAAAACACAAAAACAAGCAAAAAATAATAACCTTCTTTGTTGGCCTATCTCTGTCAGTATCACGCATTCAGTGTGTTTATTTTAGAGAATGTTTTCCTTTCCTATCCTTATACCATGTACTCCCCAGTTTATAAATATTCACCCCAATCTTCCACATACCTAAAACTGGCAAGTCTTTCTCTAGATGTAGAAAAACTTTTAGTGTTACTATTTTACATAATAAATGTAAACCATTTTCATTGTGAAATGTTATATAATAGTGGAAAGAAGAACAGCAACTCTACACATACCCAGGCATGCATGCACATACACACACATACACACACACACACACACACACACATACACACACACATCCATTTCAATTATACTGCATATAAATATGCATACTTTTATATCCTGGTTTCCTTTTTAACTGTTTTATGAAACTTTATCTCGTGTCACTATAGTTTATTCCTGTAAGACAGCTAATGGTTGAATATTTTATCACATTGTCATATTTTATTTAACCCCATTCTAGTACTATTAAATAAATGCTTATTTGTCCACAATAGCTAAATTGTGGAAGAAGCCGAGATGGCCTTCAACAGGCGAAAGGATTAAGAAGATGTGGTCCATATATACAATGGAATATTACTCAGCCATCAGAAAGAACGATTACCCAACATTTGCAGCAACATGGACGGGACTGGAGGAGATTATGCTAAGTGAAATAAGTCAAACAGAGAAAGACAATTATCATATGGTTTCACTCATTTATGGAACATAAGAAATAGCAGGGAGATCGGCAGGAGAAGGAAGGGAAGAATGAAGGGGGGGGGTAAACAGAAGGGAGAATGAACCATGAAAGACTATGGACTCTGGGAAACAAACTGAGGGCTTCAGAGGGGAGAGGGGTGGGGGATTGGGATATGCCGGTGAAGGGTATTATGGAGGGCACATATTGCATGTGCACTGGGTGTTATACGCAAACAATGAATCATGGAACACTACATCAAAAACTAAGGATGTACTGTATGGTGACTAACATAACATAATAAAAACTTTTTAAAAAATAAATAAATGTTTGTTTATAAATCTTTCTTTTCATGTCTGATATACTCTTTTGACTAAATTCTTTAATAAAATTTCCGTTCAACTAGAATAAATATTTTTAGGTTTTTTAAAAAAAATACCTCCAAGCTTATTTTCAGGAACTCACTAAGCTTTTATATTCCCATTAAGGGTATATAATTTTAGAAGTTACTCCATATAATAACATACAATAAGGTAAAAAGATAAAAATATCTTATTATACTTATACATATTTATAAAGTCACTAAATAATCAATAGTTTCAGAGCCACTCTAAATAATGACTGTAACAGTCTTAAAAGTTGCAACATGCACCTGAGGACTTTGTTGTTCCCTTCACTTTGACTAATTCACTAAAGAGGTTACAGCACCATGTATATCCCTCACTATAAGAAGATGAAATGGAATTTTCCTGAAAGCTAATCCAAAGACCATTTTATTCAGAGAGAATAGAAGGTGATCAACAACTCTGAAGGATCTGTGAAAATTGTGAATATGATTAAAACACTGAGACTGAGGCAAATCTCCAGCTCATAAACAAAAATGTACTCACACAAGATTTTTTTTTTAAATAAAGATTTTATTTATTTATTTGACAGACAGAGAGAGAGAGAGAGAGCACAAGCAGGTAGAGCAGAGTGGCAGGCAGAGGGAGAAGGAGAAGCAGGCTCCCCGCTGAGTAGAGAGCCTGACATGGAGCTTGATCCTAGTACCCTGGGATCATGACCTGAGCTGAAGGCAGATGCTTAACCAACTGAGCCACCCAGGTGTCCCTTCACACAAGATTTTGATAAGAGGGATGCGATAAAAAAAAATTCTTTCTGATACTGATGAGAGTCAAGACTATTTCTATATTTTAAAGTGTCTTGCTCAAGTGAGGCATCTTAAGAAAAGATTTAAAATGTTGAGTAGTCTTAACATTTCACTTCTTTGCTGAAAGTTCATTTAATTTCAAGCATAAAATCAAGCTATTTCATGAAATGGCTCAAGAGCTTAACAAATTTCAATATTTGAGAGTTTTCTTCATTGACTGCAGAGAGAAAGTGAGGACTATGACTGAACAAATTTAAAAAGAAAAATGTTAATTCAAACCTAAGTTTGAATTAGTAATTTTTTTCACTACTAATATTTGAAGCATCCACTTTTCCAGTTTGGCTTGCTTGTTACTTTGTTTACTTAAAAAATAACTAAATCTTCATCTATATTTTACCAGAATATCAATAACCATATATTTTTGCTTGCTAGCTTCCATAATGCCATATAAATCTGAGTTAGATGGGGTAAGTGGTGATGGACACTGGGGACAGTATGTGTTGTAATGAGCACCGGGTATTACATAAGACTGATAAATCACAGATCTGTACCCCTAAGACAAATAATATGTTAATTAATTGAATTTTAAATTAAAAAATAAAAAAATAAAACAACCTCCCCAAAACCAAACACCCCCAAAAAAATCGGAGTTAGAATTTTCTAATTCAGTGACATAAAGAATAGGACAAATTACATAAGTATAATATTTGAAAACTTATGAAACACACACACACACACACACACACACACACACACATAAAGTTGACCAAAATACTGCTCTGAAGTCATTTGGTCTGAGTCAACATATTTCTCATGTTCCATATATAAAGTTTATAAAATGGCATGTTTTAATCTGTGGTAAGTATTTTCCCCAAAAGATTGTTTCTCTGAGGTCATGCTCCCTGAAGAAGAGACTCTGAGACAGAAGAAATTCATGTGCAGAAGGTTTGTTGGGGAAAAACTTAGTAATAATACCTGTAAGAGAGTATGGTAAACAAGGTGGGGCAGACAGAGAAATTGAACAGTGATTAAGTTGCAAAAAAACAATTCTACAGGTAGCTCAGGAACTAGGATGACCTTTCAGAGTTGGCTCTTCGGGTATAGGAGCTAGACTTTTTTATTCCACCGTGGTCTGCCCTATTCCTACTACTAAAATTTAACCACATGTGGGCTGACTCTGATGAGAAGAAAATTCTTCTGATGGCTCCCTCAGTAATGGCTGAGTTAAAAACCAAAAACATTTTTTGGAATTTGTCTCATTATTTATTAAATAAATAACTGTGCATTATTTCAGCAAATTAAAAATAATAGTTTTTTGCTATATAGGTGGGGGTAATTTTGAACTGATTGTAAATTTTTATTTTACTTATCCTAATTTTTCTGAGCATCTAATACATATAAAGTGGTTATCATAAAGTAAAAATATAAAGTATAAAATAGAAAAGTATATAAGGTTAAAAAATGCTCTTGAGTTGTTATGCTCTTGAGTTGTTATGAGAAGACATGATTGCTCAAATAACTGTGATACACTGTACTCTTAATAATTTAAGAGTTGTTATAAGTCAAGTTCTTGGGTATTCAAAAGAGAAAGATCCATTTATAGGGTTCAGAAAAGTTCTGATAAGAGTTAGCATTTGTTTGACTTTTTAAAGAATGAAAAGAGTTTTGAGAGGCATGGATGAAAATGAAGGCGATTCTAGTCAGACTGAAGTACATTAGAAAGAAACAGAAATGCCAAAGTGAAAAGCATTTTTTTGGAACAACGATTATCTCAATTTGATGAAACATCAGGCATATGAACAAAAATAGTTTTAGATTGTTAGAAAGTTAAATTGTTCAGTCCTCAGATGTCAGACTAACTCTGCACTCAAGTCTTAGGGGCGTAAAGGAGAGTGATGCTATTGTTTCACTATCAACAAACCTCTCCTCTCCTTGTTCTTGAGCTCAAGGCTCCACAGCAAGCTAGCCAACAGTCTCATCCATTTGAGCTCCAAAATATATTTCAGATCTGACCACTTCCCACCACTTCTACTACTACAACCACAATTCTAACCCTCATCTTCTGTCATCTGAACTGTGGAAGTAACCTCCCAACAGGACTCTTTAGATTAGCCCTTGCCTCCATATAATGCATTTTCCAGACATCTGGCAAAGTCATCTTTTAAAACTGAGGGTTGCTGGAGGGGAGGTGGATGGGGGGATGGGCATTAAGGAGGGCACAAGATGTGATAAGCACTGGGTATTATACACAACTGATGAATCATTGAACATTACACCTAAAACTAATGGTGTATTCTACATTGGCTAACTAAATTCAAATAAAAAAGGAAAATTTTTTAAAGAATCAGATAATTTCACACTCTTTATTCTGAGGCCTTTCGGTGACTTTCCATGACACTGAGACTTTAAAAGCCAAAGTCTTGACCTGACCTGCAAGGCCTTACAAGGATTTGTTTCCTGCCTACCTTTCCTGTCTTCTCTCTTAAAATTTTTTTCCCCTCTTTCCTTGATCATTCTGGGTATCTTACACTCTCCAGATTTGCTCCGTTTGGCACTTTTGCAGCTTTCTTTTCTGAACACTAATGGTCATCATGTGTATTTTGTTTGAAACATTACCTTCACAAAGAAACCTCTGCTAAGTGAGCATTCAAAGTAGCTTTCTTATGATCATTCTCAATCATATCTCCTCTTTATGACATTTTTATCCTATTTATTTATGTTTATTTTCTGCCTTCCCCCAATAGAAGGTAAGCTTCACAAAAAAAAAGTCCTCACTTGTTCTTCACTATGTAACAGCATCTTGAACAGTAGATGAGTTTTTATACGGAGGCCAAAGATTATTAGCAAATGATAGTAATATTCATTATAAAGTATCTATCAAATTGGGATAGTTCATAGAATTTTTAAAAATGTGAAAATAATTTGAGTCTCTTGATAAATTATCCTCTCAGAATATGAATCCCTATGGTTACCTAGAGGTTATTTTCTAATGTATTCACAAATATTTAGTAATCATAAGAAAAATTAAACTTCTAAACAAAAGTGTGCAGTTTTTAGACAGTCTTTCCTGAAAGATTTAGGAATGATGTAAGTAAGATAAACTTTAGAGAGGAAAAAATACAAATAAAGAACAAAAATCAGACTGATCAAATCAAAGTTATATAAACCACCTATAAAGGACAAAATGACTAGTTGGACTAGAAGGACTTAGATGTTAGTGGCGAATATGTCAACTTATATAAAGAATATACATAACAGGGAACTATAACTAGTTAAATAAGCAGAAGAAAAGAAAGTCAAGGAACAGATGCTAGCAGTCCCCATCCAAGCTCTGACAAGAGTGTGTTCTGCATTAGAACTTTAGTCATGTGGGGTTCAAAAACATCTCTAAAGAATCTTTTAAATGATTTATATGTCAATCTTTCATTCATAATAATTTCATTAACACTAACTAACTGTTTTCATCTTGTGCTAACCAAGCAAAACTTGGCTATCTTCCTTCTATACTGGACCACTTAGAGGGATTGAATGGGTTACTTATACTGAATGAAATATTCTAGCACCTGTGGCATTTACATATCTTATTGTAAATTAATATATCGGCTTATATGCTTATTTTATGTAAATACACTCCTGAGCAATGAACTTTCCCTCCGTGTGCTGACAAAATCAGTTTCTAAGCCAGAGGGAAGACCCAGGACTCTGGCAAATCTACTGAGGTAATGAAGGCCACCTTGTGAGGCTTTTGGGAGATACTCTTAAGCTCTTTGCCTTGGGGATATTGACTTTTGCTGAGTATACCATAGCATTTTCTTATTTTAAACTCTATAATGTCTCTTCTTTAAATTTTTTAAGGCTGCTTTTAAATAGTAGAAAAGAGGAATGCATTTTAAGTAATCTCAAGATTTGAATGCCATGTTGTAGTTCATAATAATAGTGAGGAGAGTTTTGTTTTCTTTATTCATTCATTCATTGAACAAATATACTCTCATTCATCTTCTAATACAAGACAGACATGATCCCTTCACTCACAGAATTTGTTTCAGCTGCACTGGTGAAAGTTAAACTAATTACACAAATAAAATTTTAATTAAAAGTCTGATAAATCTTATACAACGGAAGTACTGGGGTGATTAATAATTTTTAGGCTCCAGGAACTGTAATTTCAAAGCCTTTGTGTAGGCAAGAGCACAGTCTATTTGAAGGACTGAAACAATATTAGCTAAACTGAAGAAAGCTAGGAAGAATGCATTTAAAATGGCTTCTATGGGTAGAGGAATGAGTCACTGTAAATTGAAAAATTTAGAAACGTGAAGTTATAAAAGTGAAAATGTTTTGAATTTTCTGATTTCCCTCTTCTAACTTACATAGCATTTAACGACAAAATAATGAGCCCCAAGGATGCCCTTATCCATGTTTCCAGAACCTGTAAGTAAGGTACTTTACATGATAAAGGGACTTTGAAGACATAATTAAAAATCCTGAGATGGAGAAATTATTCTGGTTTATCCAGATCAACCTAATATTGTCACAAGAGTCCTTATAAGAGGGAGGCAAAAAAGTTAATGTTAGCGAGAGAGGAGATGGGCAAAGGAAGCAGAAGTTGGGGTGACGTCCTTTAAAAATAGAGGGAAAGACAATGAGTCAAAGAATGAAGGCAGCTTCTAGAAACTAGAAAAGGCAAAGAAAACACATTTTTCCTTAGAGTCTAAAAAACCTTGAAGGATCAAGCCGTACTAATACACTGAAGACTGATTTTGTACTTCTAGCCTCCAGAACAGAAATATAATAATAATATACATAATAAATGATAAATGTATATTGTTTTTAGCCACTGAATTTGTGTTAATTTGTTACAGTAGCAATAGAAAACTAGTACAAATGTTTGATATCTGGTCTGTATTGTTAAAGATGGAGCGTTTTATATCATTTACTCTAGTTAACCCAAAATAGGATGTCAGCGCTCTGGGGCATAGGACCATATTCCTGACTTCCTTATGGCCAAGCCATGTCCATTATATATCACATAATTTACTTGCTAATCAATTTAATGTAATAAATTTAAAAATTTTAAACTTAAAATATGTTCAAATTATTGGTCTGCCTCAAAACCAATTTTTAGTTCTTACTCCACTTGCAACTTTTATTAGGTATATAAGGTTGTCTAAGCTAAGGAACCTCAGACTTGGACCAGAATGAAGGGTTCCCTTTGTCTTTTTATTCATTCCTTATTTTTGACACATACCTTTTATAGAAGTTTCCTTCCCCATAACTACTGATGTACCCAAAATTTGTCCTTCTGCTTTTCCTAGTAGTCCTACTTTTAGAGTCCGATCAAATTTATTTCACTTGGACTTAAATTTTCTAAGAGATAGGACTTAAAACAAGTTAATTGATCTTAGTTCTCTTATCTATTAAATATAATTCAAATTTTTGTCATAGGTTTGAGATGACATTTAACTACTATGGTGCACAGAAAGTAAGGGAGCAAAGTGTCTGTCATGTAGATGGTGTTGTGCAATCACGGTGTTCTTCCATGTTCTCCTTCCTCCCCTCCTCATATCACATCACTCCAAATACTGCATGACTCATTTATCAGGGAACTTCGCTAGACAGGCTCTCATAACCAATCAAACCTGAGACTGTTTTACATACCAGAAAATACAGATAAAGTCAAAAAGCATGTATAAATGAATGCTGGTATTTCAGTATCAAATCAGTCCTACAGAAAAAGAGCATTTGGTGAGTGTATTTTGGTGTACTTCTGAGTTTTATACCGGATGAAGTGATAATTCCTCCAGAGGCGTTAATATTGTCTCCTTCCATTTCACAGTCAGTGCTATGTCTGTGCACTGCAATATCATGAGACAGGAACTTTAAATGTCAGCATCACCTACTGTTTCTGTGACAAGTACCTAAAAGGAACCAACTATTAGTTATCAGTACTAAACAAGATTAATGTGCCTGACGCTGAACTGGTGCCAAATAAATATAAGTCATGGAATAAAGGGTGGAGGGTACAAAACAGAGTGTATTTGTAGCACTCACCCATATCAAATGTTGCCTAGCTGGCATTAATTTTGTGAAAATTCAGCAGACATGAAAGAAGAATCTTTTTTTTCACCTTGCTGTGTGTCTGTGTCTGAATTTGTCACTTTTATTAAAGTAGTATAGAAAAAGTAGGGTATCTATTCATTTTACAACCTCTTATTCATTTCAGCAAAGAGAAAAGAATAAATGTTTTAAAATCCAAAAACACAACCCAGGTTTGTTATTGAGGTTTTGAAGGGTCTGTGGTAACTCTAGGTCCCAGCAATGGTAAGCCTTCCTAAGTCGAAGCGGGGAGAGTGCTCCAACAGGACATGGTATTTCTTCCAGAGCAGGTAGAACAGATAAATGCCTATAAACTATTCTAACCTGAATCTGACTTATAAATTCAAACTATATTTATTGAAACCTTCTCCAAGATATCTCATGGGTGGGAGAGAAGACATGATGAATTTTGGGGACTTCTGTAGCTATGCCACACTCAGTAAAATGTTTATATCCACATCATTTTTGTAATGACTGCAACTGAGTAATATTGTACCTTTCTAATTCAAACGACCCCTCTAAGACAAACAATAATTATAAATGGTTTATCATATATAAGTTTTATATTTTGGAAACCATTGGATTTTCCTTGCCACAAATAACATGCCAAAAAATTGCTGATTTAATAGTAATAAAATTACAATTTTAGAGTAACTGGCATACGTTCCAGGCTTTGTTGCTACCTAATCTTTATTTATGTCTTTGCAGTTGGCACCATCGAGGGGTAAAACTGCACCACACAGATATGACTGCAACTATAATGCAACCCAGCATCGTGGGTTTCTAATGGCCAATAAACCTGATTTATTAAACAAACTCTATTAATGTTACACCAGGGATAAAGTGATTATGGAGCCCTTTACATTGTAAGAATATATAATTATCATTTCTTCTTAAGAAAAGAGCCACATCTTTATAAAACAGTCACCAGGCTCTGACATGCTGGGCTGTGTAAAACTGATAATAAGTTGAAAATGAAGACTGTCAGCAGTATGTTCGCCAAAATGGTGTACGAGCCATTTGAATCAAAACAATAATAAAGCAACCTTTTTCCTCTTTCAGAAGGGAATTACTATTTAAATCTCTAGAAAATATTTCTAGAACTAGTGTAAGGTTTTTAAACTTGAGGTTTAAAATAAATGTCTAAAATAAGTGTCAAGTATTTAAAGATAAATACTTGAAACACTAAATATTTTTTAAATACAGAGGACAATAGTTTTCTAAAACCATGGAAAATCACATTTTAATTTGTAGTGATCATATTCTTTTCTAATGAATAAGTTAAATGAAGGAGATTGGAGAAATTACAAAGTTATGATTAAAATTATTTAATATAAATGCACACCAATATTTATATATTCATAAACTTTATTTTTCTGCAGATACACTGGGAAAATACAACAAAGGAAACTATTTTCATCTTCATCAGTGTATTTCTAAACTTAAATCATGCTCATCTCATTGTTTTTGTATATTCAGAGAAGAGGGTTGCAAAGAAAACCAAGTTTCTTTCCACTTTGTAGTATAAGAAGTCTTCCCTCCTCAATATAACACATTTCATTTTGGAGAGTTTTGGCTGACCCTATTCTTTGTTAGCCACGCGGTTAGGTCTGTGGCCAAGGGCTGTTTAAACAGATTTGTTCCATCCTTGTAGTTCAGAGTTGGATAAGTCACCCCAAATGGGCTAGTAAAAATTCTCATTTAGATATTTTGGTCATTAATACCAAGGGCATGACTTTTCTTCCACTGCTCTGATCAACTGAATATTTAGCCAAAATACTTTATTCCTCCTTTCATCAAAATTTTTGCAACATCACCATGAGTGGAATTTATTGTATCACCTCTCGAAATGAGGCTTAGCCATTCTGATGCTAAGCCTTAAGAGATCTTTTAAGAGGACTTTGCTCTTTTATGCTTCTGCCATCTCTATTAAAAGAACATGCCTCAGTTAGTGCATAGGTCTCAGAAGGAAAATGAATGGTATATGGTGTTAAACCCCTGAGCTAAGCCATACTTAATCAAAATGCCCAGCAACCATAGCCTGGAGCAGAATCATACCAACTGACCAGCAGATTTATAAGAATAAATGCTTATTGTGTATTTTACTGAAATTTTGTGTTTGGTGATTCACTAATAGTAGCTAACTGCTACAGTGACTCAGATGAGGATGGTAACAGTGGTGGTGAAAAACTTGTGGTTGGATTTTAAATATACTGTCAAAACAAGAAAAAAATATATGTGAGGGACAAATGAAAAGGATGACTTTAAAGCCTTTGCCTTGAATAACTGCAAGGAAGGCATTATAGTTTACTGAGATAGTAACTGAAGGTTAGGTATAGAGCACATTTTGAGAGAAAGAAATCAGAAATAATATTTTATAACTTAAATTACTATATCAGACTGGAATTCAAGATAGTGTTCTCATGAGAAATATAAAGCTTTTGGCGTTAAAATCATAATATTGTAGGCGATCACGAAAAGAATGATTGTTCGACTGACAGTAGGGAGAAGACCAAGGTCTCTAAAATTAACAGTTTTGAAATAGGAAAATAAAAGTGATAAAAAGAACAACAAATGAAGCAGAAAGAAAATGAGGAGAGGATGGTGTCCTGGAAGCCAAAGAAGGAAAATATGTCATGGAGATAGAGTAATTAGCTGAATTTGATGTGGTAGGATGATCACTGGGTACTGACTTTAGATTAAACAACTTGGAAGATTTGTATGTTTTACTTAACCGTGCTTGTGTGGATACCTTTTAAAAATTCATCTAGCACAATCATTCTAAATATTGTTTTGTGTTATTAATTAATACCACCATATATGTATCCTATATATCACCAAATATATATAAAAATATATATTACATATATATATATACACACATATACACACACACACACATATATATATATATATGTATATATATATATATACACTAAATGTATAGATGAATTCTCAGCATTAAAATTTGTTTGGAGCAGCTATGTTCTATGATTAAATAATTTTTAATTCAAAACACATCTATTTTGAAATTATATTACACACACACGTAAAAAAATACATATATCTATCCACTTAACTGATTGGTATAAATACTTCTCTCCGACAAGAATGGAATTTTTATTTCTAATGTTTAATGTAGTCATGATAGCCAAACTACACTCAGAAAGAATAAAAGATGTCTGGCTGACTTTTCCATTATTTCTCATCCTCTTTAATTTTCAGAACATACAAATGTTCATTATGCTTTATCTCTCAAGGCACCGTGGTATTAGTACCTATGACTAGCACATCTCTTAATTTTCTGTATGTGATGATTTTTTTCCAGTTGTTAATTCATTTTATTAATCCAACATTTATGAAGTCTGTCTTATATTATAGTAGTTAAAAACACAGAATATGGAGTCAAATTGCTTGACTTTGAACTTTGGTCTAATCTTCAAGATTATATCTTTAAAGTCCATAAATATAATTGGGGCAACATTCACACTTTCCTTATACAATCATTCTATTATTGAACTAAGCCATCTTAAATGATTAGCATAGTGTATGGCCTATTTCAAACATTGAAACTGTATCTATTGTGATTGTTATTAATTCTAGTATTATGTGCAACAGCTATGCTAACAATTAGAAATACAAAGAATGTAAAATATGATGCCTTATCAGGAAACTTGTAATTTAGTAAGAAGACAGATATGGAAAGATAAAAAAAACAGTGCCTCAACACAAATTCAGTAGTAGACCTGTGCTCAAGGGATAGAGAGGTCATACTTCTACTTAAGAATCAAGAAAATCTCAGAGATAAGAAGTTTAAATTTTGCCTCTTCTGATGCTAACTCTGATATAGGTGTTTTCTTTTGTTGTCTAAATTGTTCCTAGCTTCTGCATACATAGAATCGGTAAGAAAAAAGGAAAGAATCAATATTTATTAAGTACCTGTCATATGCTAGACAAGAATAATGTTAAGTACTTTGCATGCACACCTCAATCATGTAATGATTAAATGATGGAGTGTTCTATTTCACAGATCACATCCAGTGAAAAATAGCTATTCCTTCAAAGTATTCATTATATCTTAGGCATCTTTTTAAGAACTTTGCAATATATTAATTAATTGAATCCTCAAATCATATCAATGAAATAAGTATTATTTTATGGATGAAGATATTGTTATACCCCAAAGTTTGAATACATTTTCTAAGGCCTTACAGACATTATATGGCTGATTTGGAATCTGAAACTCCAAACAAGGATTTTATGGGCTGAATTGTGTCTCCTCAAATTTATATATTGAAGTCCCAATCCCCAGTGCCTTGCAAAGAAATGGTATTTGGAGATAAGGCCTTTAAGGAAGTGATTAAGTTAAAATGAGGTCATTGGTGTGAGGCCCTAATCCAATATGATTGCTGTTCTTATAAGAAAGGGAAAGAAACACCTGGCATGCATGCACATCGAGGAATGAACATGTGAAGACACAGCAGGAAGGTGGTCATCTGCAAGCCAATGGGAGAGGCTTCAGAAGAACTCAACCGTGCTGCCACCTTGATTTTGGAGTCTTAACTTCTAGACCTGTGAGAAAATAAATTTCTGTTGTTTAAGCCACCCAGTCTATGGTATTTTCTTATGGCAGCCCTAGAAAACTAAAGCAAAGTGATTCTCAGCATGGCCCTATTAACATTTGGAGCCAGCAGAGGACTATCCTGTTCACTGTGGAATGTTTAGCAACATATATCTGGCCTCTATCTACTCGATATCAGCAGTAACCCTTCAGTTGAAACCAAATTTCTTTGAGATGTAAAGTGGCCCCTGGTTGAGAACCAGAGTTCTACACTGAGAAAGCACACAGACTCTCAAGGAGTTTTAATAATTTTCCTCAACCAAAGTCTTATTACACTACATAATGAAGCTAGGACAAAAACTGAAGTTCATCTGACTCCAAATTAATATATTTTCCCACAAAATCTATTATTGTTGGCAGGATTATAAGTGGGAGAGGAAGCGTATTAGAATGGGGCCCAGAGGTGAATGAGCAAGACGGAAATATACCTTGCGAACGTCTACCCTGATGCAGAAGCACTGTTCATAAAGCCCTCCTGAGGATCCAGGTAAACAAAACTGGAAGCCCTAATTTTGAAATTAAGATTGATGAAGAGTATAATTGGAACTCATCGTTTCATGAAAATATGTTGATCTGCCTGTCTTGATTGTTACTACTATTTTTTCTTTGAGTCAGACAATGTCCATAATCTTAGAAAAGGTAAAAGAAAGTTTCAAGAAGTCAAAAATATATCAGGCCGTAGACGGGAAAGATGAAGAGAACTGCAAGCATATTGCTTGTTTTTAGTTATTTGAGTGTCATTTTGTACCCTAATTATCTACTTAGTTCTCTCTGCCTCACTTGACTGTGACTCCTTGCCATACAGGATTATGTCTTCTATTGTTTATATTCTTAGCACTGGGTACTGTATCTGTCATATAATCTGAACTTAATAAAAATATGCCAAATGATTAGATAAGCCCAAGGACCACCTAGTAAAATGCCATATGAAGAAATAAAGAATCTATACAATTAAAAAGAGTGTGAGCTTGCAAAATAAGATTTTATACAAGTACGTGAATTAGCTAGAAAAAAATATAACAAAAAATACCTAAATTTTATAGTCCAATCTAATTTGTCAGTATTTCTATACAGACCTTGATGAACTAACTGTTGGAAGTTCAAAATTGAAAGGGTCTTGCTAAGGCAGAAATAAAGAAAGCTTACCAATGTTTTTTATCTAGCAATGTCAGCTTGGCTCATTTTTTCTGGCATTTTAATGCAAATTTGTTAGAAAAGAATCTAGTGTTCAGATGACTGCAATAATTTTAATTATGTTTGGCCTGCAGCACATAGCTGCACAGTGAGTGGGAGTAAGCACTTCTTAAATTTCACAATGAGTATTTTCCAAAAACTGCATTGCAAACAATATATGTAAATATCTGAAATTTAAGAAGAGGACTCCATACAAACAAAAAACAAAATATTCAAAAGAACATGTTTTGGAGACTTTAAGAGTAAAGCAGAAAATATTTATAGTTAAATGTGGGAAGTAAAAGTGACACAGGCAAGAAATAAGTTTACAAGATAAAAAGAAACGTACACATTTCCTGGGACTACTGCTGTAGTACCATAAGGATGAACTCTGGTATAACTGTGTATTGGATTAAAATGGTAGACATACTTCTACGTTTATGCTTTAGATCTTAAAAAGTTTGAACTGTTACATTTGAAAAGGGTCAATTTAAAAGTATTTTGTTTCATTCATCTCGGGCTACTGTGGAAAGGAAGAAATTATCAACTTGTGTCTTAAAATTAATTCTTTTGTCTTCATCTGTTTATCAATTGGGATCTTCATATCCTACAAGATTATATTAGATCAGAGGTAAATACTGTCTTATCTCTAAAAATATCCATATGAAAAAAGTGCCTCATTTATCTGTCTTAAAGTGAAAATAATTTAGCTCAAAAACAAATAAATAAAATAGAATAATAAAATATTTTGAGGGTCCAGATTTTGAATGGCCCAGTATAAATTACCAGATTTTGTCTTGCCCCTATTTCATGCTATAATGACTTTTCCTACTATAGACAAATGTCTAATTAAAACAACTATTTTTTCATGGAATTAGATGGGAAACTAATATTCTCATAATAGAAATTTAAAAATTCTTTCTGCAAAATATATGCTTTAAATAATTTTTATCTTTGTGAGGAAAGTCATGGATATATAATATAAATATTATAACAATGTTTAAAAATAAATTATAAAAAGGAAGCAGCTTTGATTATACTAAGGGCAAGTAGATATATTACTGCAAACTTCACTTTTCAATTAGTAATTTTCATGGTTTCAACAAATTTCCATTTTATTAGCCAGAAACTTAGTTATTTTTTGGCACTAATGCCTCATTACATTTTTCGTCAATTAATGTTACTATGATAAAATTAAAAGGCCATCATTATTAAACAGGTTGTATACATATTTCAACTCTGATTAGGCTCTAAAGAGTCTAATATATGTTGATTTTTTAGTATGTCAGTAATCCCTATAGACCTGAATGTTTTGAAAAAAAGTGATAGAGAGCTATCACAATGCCAAAAGAATTTTTATTTATGAACAATATTCTTGAAAATATTCCATATTTTCTTCCACTTTGACTTTTTATTTGCATCCGGGAATAAGGTAGTTTTCAAAACTATCTGAGACTACATCTAAATTTAGCCTCACGTTGAGCCCATAGAGCAGGGACAGATGACAAGGCTGGAGTTAAAATGTTCTTTACCCACTTTGAGGATGTGCTGTTGTTTCACTTGCATTAAAACATCACAAATTGTTGTTATTATTTAGCACAGACTTATCATATTATACATATCATATTATGATGGAAGCCTAGTATACATACTGGAGCAAACCGCCATGTTATAGATGACTCTCTGCCTACCCCAACTCTCTTATTTAAGCAGTATTTATGAGAAGAAACAAATGGCAAAAATGAGAAATTAGATGGTATAATAACTGTATCGAAAATAGAGAATGAAATCAGATCCTCAATCTTATAAAAACTGAAGCTCATCTTGAGCTCCACGCCTGTTTGAAGAGGTGCCACATTTTCAAATGCACTATATTTCTCTTTCCTCCTTGACTTTTAAAGAGACAGGAGTTGCTGTTCAGCTACAACAACGTAATTAACTTCATATTGCAATTACTTCTACATGATGACAGCTATCGGTAGCCTGAAACAGCTTCAAATGTGCTCTTAACAGTTTACCTTTACTCTTTAGGCTTCCAATTTTACAATGACCTCACTCCCACCACGCCTAGCAAAAGGCATGCTTTAAAATTCTGGTGTTGAAAATAAAACAAATAACATCAATTCCACAAAGATGGAAGATGTAATTAAGTTTATTGTGAATCAGTCAAATTTGGACATAATCAAAATACATTACAAACTCTGCTGACTTCATTGTGCTGTACAGAAAGGTTATGTTTTGAAATAGTCTTTTTAACAGAACCATATTTTTATCAAATTAACCTGTCATTGAATCAAGCTGTACTAAATGGATACGTAACATTTTAGAGACTATTAGTATAAAAAGACTATGAAAACCATAACCCTGGGACCATAGTGGACCTTCTTTTTCTAGAGCTGTCCTTCAGAATAAGTCTTTCAAATTCCAGTGTCCAGTGTCCATTTTCACATAAGTTTCAGACAGTGATTGTATCCTTATTTAAATCTAGAGACCTATAATCTTTAGACTAGCTTGAAATCAAACATCTTGTTTGGTGATATGTTATTGCTTATCTGTCATTCCTGGATAATACTTTATGCTTTTTATGCCTTATATTTTGTTTCAAAAAAACTATAATTTGTAATTAAAGTAAATAAAAGAATTGACACCATTTTTCCACTGAAAAATAATTGAAATCACTTGGAATATTGCTTATGATGGAGAGACATAAAGTATAAAGTCCATTTTTCATAACGTTTAATACAAATGAAGTGAATCCACTAACAGCCAAAAATCTTTAAATTTTGCTTTTTCATACTATTTAAGCCTTATGCCAATACATTTTGTGATCTAATCACAAAATGCCAACAAAGTACAGCCCTATCAGAATTTTAAATTCTCTATTCTGTAGTCCTTTATTAGAAGTATTCTAATTGATTCTCCAAACTCACTACTTTAAAAAGAGCTTCAGAAAAGAATATAAAGTTTAAAAGAAATCCAGAAATATATCATCTAGCGAATCTGTCACAGAATTCAGGTTTATCTATATGGTAAATTATGGTGTATGCTCAAATATGATTTTAATTGAGGAAAAAACAAAGCTTTCACTGGGACTGCAGTGTATCAAATTTATCACCATAAAACCTTAGTAAGCTTGTTGTCATTCTCTATCTGTGGGTTATAGGAGCCCCATCTCTTACTGACATATGGCAACATAACTTTCAGTACTCTCCTCTATTTTTCTTTTTTATAAGATAATTCACATTTTATTCTTAGAGCCACCCAATATTAGATGTAGTAAATGTTGAGTCTATTAGGTTTTCAGAAAATTATAACTCATATATAACTTAAATGATTATTTTTCAAATATATACATATATTGAATATATATCATAAATGTATATGTGTGCATATTATAAATTTCTGCATTCATTCAAAGAGGAGGCATCTAATATAATAATCACAAAATCTTATATTCATATATAGGTTGGGGCAATGATCCATATTTTGTTTACATTATACATGATTCCAAAATCTAAGTTACTAAAGCTGTTGAAAATTGGAGTATTACTACCTCTAATTTATTTCTACTGTTTGCTCTCTATACATTCATCCAGAAACTATATATCACTGAAGAAATACATGCTCTTCCTCCATTTTTAATTCTAACTATAGAAACTTCACAATGTTAGATCCAATGTTAAATGCCTAATAAATTGATATGTGGGCCTGCGTGCCTCAGATCTCCATGTGCGAAGATAGAATGTTATCTAAGAACATAGGGTATCTCTCCATTTATTTGTGTCTTCTTCAATTCTCTCATCAGTGAATTATAGTTTTCAATGTACAGGTCTTTTACCTCCTTGGTTAAATTTATTCCTAAGTGTTTTATTGTTTGGGTGGCAGAATTAGTATTATGAAAATGTCCATACTACCCAAAGAGATCACATATACAATCAACTAATTTTTAACAAGGGCACCACGAACACAAAATGGGGAAAGAATAGTCTCTTCAATAAACAGTCCTGGGAAAGGGAGATATCCACATGCAAAACATGAAATTGGACCCTTATCTTACACAACTCACAAAAACTAACTCAAATGGATTAAAGACTTAAATGTAAGATCTGAAATGACACATACACACAACGGAATATTATTCAGACATTAATGAAAAAGAGGAAATCCTTCCATTTGTGACAACATGGATGAGGCTGAAGGGCATTATGCTAGTGTGTAAGCCAGATAGGGGAAGACAAATACTGTATGGTATTATTCATATGTGGAACCTTAAAAAAAAAAAAACAACGCCAATTTTATAGAACCAGAAAATAGAATGGTGTTTGCCAGGGGCTGAGGAGTAGGGTGTGGGGAGATATAGGTCAAAGGGTATAAACTTTCATTCAGAATAAAATCTCAGGATGTAATGTACAGAATAAGTTAATAATAAGGTATTGTATACTTCAAAATTACTGCAACCACACAAAAAGAGTTAACTATGTCAGGTTATGAATGTTTTAATTATCTTAATCTTGGTAATCATTCCACAATGTATATATAAATCATCATGTTACACACTTTAAATATATATGATTATATTTTTCAATAATTCCTCAATGAAGTTGGGGGGGAAAGAATATTGTATCCCATAATGAGATACAATTATCAGTACCTTAGTTCCTAATGGTAAACTGTGAAAGAACTCTGTACGGGAAATCTGCTTCAAAACCTGATAGTATATTCACAAAATTACAAATCCCTTATTAGTGACATTGGACGAATTTTTTACTATCTGGGATGAACTTCTTTGACTGAGGCTGGGTACTTCAAATGCCCTAGACTACCTTATTAACAAATCATCACAATGTTGATAGCATTAACATGATTTAATAAGCCATTGTATAGAGACAGCAATTCTGATCAAAGATGGAACATCATATTAATCAAGAAAAATATATATACATAGAAATGTCTGAAGACAGTATATGTACTAATCTCCATTAATTATATATTTTCCAAACTGATCACACATATTTGGAGGAGAGAGCTGAGAGAAGAGGGGAACCTCATCACTTGCCTATTTGTTTTGAACTCCTTGATATTTAATACCATTAGGTTTAATAGAGTTGAAATTCCATATTTGTTCTGTAAGTAAAGGCCTGTGATGCAAGTAATTTGCAGAGATTTCAGGAGATTCACAAATATTAATGTATTAAGCTTAATACAATCACAGCATTCAATATGCACTTCCTTCTTAAAGGGAGTCTGCCCAGTGCTGTGGACATATAAAAATGAAATAAAATATGGTTGATGATTTAAACCAGCTAGCATAGAGGATATTATAAACATTCAAAGCAAATTTTCAGGTAATAGGCTTCACGTAAGTCATTATATTAAAGAGTAGGGAAGTATGATATCAGGAACAAAGTTCTTATCTATCGGCCAGGTGTAGAAACTTAATGACTGTCTTTAAATGCTACAATCTCAGGGTGCCTGGGTGGCTCAGTCAGTTAAGTGTCTGCCTTCAGCTCAGGTCATGATCCCAGGGTCGTGGGACTGAGTCCTGCATCAGGCTCCCTGCTCAGTGAAGAGTCTGCTTCTCCCTCTGCCCCTTCCCCCAGCTTGTTCTCTCTCTCTCTCAAAAACAAATAAATAAAATCTTTAAAAAAATAATAAATAACAAATGCTACAATCTCATATAAATAATTGAAACTCTCTAAGCCTGTCCTCTCATCTCTAAAATCAATGTAATATGAAACTCATAGGGATTTTGTTGGCATTAATAAAATAATTATAAAATATCACTTGAGTGATTAAAAAGGTGAAAATCATATTATAAATGTAAGCAGATTATTTTGATGAAGTTAATGCATAATGGTTCTTAAATATGGACAGCCAATCAGTTCTTTCAAGTGTAACAAAGCTAAATAGCACAATGCCATTTCATTTTTTAATCACTTTATTGGGATATAATTGAAACACATAAACTGTACATTATTAAAGTGTACAATTTTATGTTTTCATATAATTATATAGCTCTGAAACCATAATTTCAATCAATATAAGTATATTAAACACCCCCTAAATTTCCTATGTATTCCTTCCCTTTTCCCCCTCCCACTTAACCCTTCAAGTTCTCAGGAAACCATTGATTTGCTTTCTGTCGCTGAAGGCTAGTTTGCATTTTCTGGGATTTTTATGTAAGTGAAACCTTTTAACATGCATTATTTTTGTCTGGTTTCTTTCACTCAACATAATTATTTTGACATCCTTCCATCTTGAGTGCAGTAACAGTTCTAGTTTTTTAAAAGATTTTATTTTATTTATTTGAGAGAGAGAGATAGAGATCACAGAGGCAGAGGGAGAGGGAGAAGCAGGCCTCCCACTGAGCAGAGAGCGAGATGTGGAGCTCAATCCCAGGATCCTGATCATGACCTGAGCTGAAGGCAGACACTTAACCAACTGAGCCACCCAGGGGCCCCAACAGTTTTATTTTTTTAATGTAGAGTACTAATCCTTTACAGATATACCACAATTTTGTTGCTGGTGTCAAAGCATAGTTAACATATGGTATTTCATTAGTTTCAAGTGTGCAACATAGTGATTTGACAATTATATACAATATGAAATGTTTACCATAATAAGTATAGTTATCATCTGTCACTATACAAAAGTTATTAGAGTATTAGCTGATCCATTTACCTGTTGATGGAACTTGGGTCATTTTCAATTTGGGGCTATTCCAAATAAAGCTGCTATGAACATCTGGGTACACATGGACGTATAGTTTGCCTTGAGTAAATGTCTAGGAGTAAAATGACTATATTATATTTTTGTGTTGTCTTTAACTTTCTAATAATACTTACTAAACACATATTTCTGTGTGCTTAATTTTTTTAAAGAAATTGCTAAAGTTGTAATACCATTCTGCATACCCCCTTACATTTGGTAAGAAAAATTGTTTTGTTTTGTTTTTTTAATTTTGAAAAGACTTTTTGATTGTAGCTATTCTCATAGTTGAATAACACTGTCTTAATTTGGTATTGATTTGCATTTACCTAAAGAATAAAGATATTGAGCTCCATATGCTTATATTGTGTATGTTTATCTTGTTTAGTTAAGCTTCTATTCAAGTATTTTGCCAATATTGTTAATGGGTTGTTTGCTCTCTTATTGAGTTTGACTGTGTGTGTGTGTGTGTAAAATTTAAATATGTTAAATTAAATGTAATTAAATGTTGAAAATGATATATTTATTACCCATATGTTACCATATTTTGGTTCAAAACTCAGATTAAGAAGCTGTATAATATTTATTAGGCCACCTCAAAGACTCTAATAAGTTAAATACACACATACATACGCACACACTTGGATTTACCCTGTGAATACTTTTCTGATTATTTTAGTAAAATTTTGGTCCTTCTAATTTATGCCTATAAATCCTTTATGTGTCCAAAATCATATCAGATTAAGTGTTAAACAAAGTCCAGTCTATTCCACTTATTACTGAGATGACTAATCCAAAAAAGGAACTGATACAATGTCAATCACCTAATTAGTAAAGCTTCTCCAATATTTAGACTTTCTGACTCTGAGACAAGTACTTTTCTTCTATACAATATTATTTTGAATATTTGCATGTTAAATTTAAGTTGACGATATGTTGAATTATTTAATTCTTTGGCTTATTTTTTAGTCTCCTGATACAGATTTTCGTTTTGAGGAACAATTGGAAAAGGTTATATAAGAATTATTCCATGATGTTCTGATCTTTTTTTCAAATAATACCTAGTTCACTGTGTCCTGTAGACATTGATAGCTTTTATTTATTCAAAGAATAAGTCGATGTAAATTAGGTGGAGATGGGTTTTTTAATCTTTCTTCATATTTGCATTATATTTCATTCCACTTCTGGTTATAATGTTAAGTTTTTCTGGCATTAAAACTTGGAGAAAGATAAAAGGGGAAAAAGGTTTCTTCTCCAAAATCAGATGAGATTACCCCGTATTTATCAAGCCACAGATTTTTTACTTCCATTTGCAGAATCAAATAATCCTGTTTCCAGAATCAAATAGTTTACGGGTGGTCCTGCCAGGTAGTGAGGGAGAGGGAACAGATGACCTCTCCATGTCATTTCTCCCTTTTTATTCCTTACTGAAAAAATTGGTGGATTGCTAAACCACTCTTCCACTTTATCATTGTAAAAGTTTCTATGAATCATCATAAAACAGTGGCCTTTCCATTACCTAGCATCATAAAAGTAGAATTCTCAGAATTTATGTATGCTGAACATTGTGTCTTAGATACTTCACATGAAGCCTGATCTTCAATCTTTTCATTCATTACCTTCATTCAATTGATTTTGCCTCAGTTTAAAACTGTATCTCTGTCGATATACTAGATTCTTTTTTTTTTTTTAAAGATTTTATTTATTTATTTGACAGAGAGAGAGAAACAGCCAGCGAGAGAGAGAACACAAGCAGGGGGAGTGGGAGAGGAAGAAGCAGGCTCCTAGTGGAGAAGCCTGATGTGGGGCTCGCCTGATGTGGGGCTCCATCCCAGAACGCGGGGATCACGCCCTGAGCCAAAGGCAGATGCTTAACGACTGAGCCACCCAGGTGCCCCTGATATACTGGATTCTTTTATTTTTTTAACTTCTTGTAAATTTTCCTTACACATATATATCTATAGGAACTCCTATTATTCAGGTAATTTCCTTTCTCAGACATATTTTTCAAAATGTTTACATATTTTTACATGCTGGCTACCATCTGTTATTCCCTCAATCTCAGAAACATTATCCTGTTACTGATAATTACTTTTTGCATAATGGAAAATCAGTTTATTTTAAAATTTTATATGACCATTATGCATGGATACTTTACTATGATTATGCACTATGAATAAATGTATATTTTATTTTGCTATCTGATTTTTTAGGAGTTATTTTATATTAGGTTTTATTAACTAAAACAATTGATATGTAATTGGTTAAAAGAGTAAGATTGTAGACTTATTTTTTGCAAAATTATATTTTAGAAAGTCTTTAAACCCTATGCTTCACTTCAGCATCTTCATGATCATTATTTGTTGTGATAATCTGCCCTGGAAAATCAGGAAAGGAGTATTGAGTTTTTCTTCAGTTTGCATTTCCCCTCATCAGAAACAAAGCCTCTCTTAGAATATGTGTCCAAATTATTGGCTTAAGAAATTAGACATAGGGATGTAAAAAAGCCTTTTCAAATTAAAATAACAACATTTGTATACATCTGTTTAATATTTAATTGTGCTCAGAGGATAGTCCCTTATTTTCAATTCTTTACTAAATAAGAGCAAAAATTCTAAAACAAAATATTAAATAATTAACAAGTTAAAATACCTAAAAATTTACTTAAAGTCCAGTTAAAATATAATCAAAATCGTTTTAAGCTTCAGTAAAGGTCCTTTTTCTACTTTTTTCTTCAGGCTAGTAGACAGATCTTTGTAGATGCCGGAAGATAGGAAAGAATCAATACTTCAAGGAGTCAAGTATAAAATTTTATAAAACTGAGAATAGCTTTTGAGTCTTAGCATTCTAAAAGGAAGAAGGTGAAGATGTCTCTTGATTAGATTTATTAGTTTGAAGCAATTACTGCCTGTGAAAATTTTCAAATCCTAATTTAAGTTTATCAATGAGATCCCAGAGGGAAAATAAGTACTTAATGAAATGATGCACTTAACACAATTGTTTCCATTTAAAACCATTAAAACCAAACCATGCTAAATCATGTCTACAAATCATCAATGAATTAAATGATATAATTGCTTGAGTTCTCATATAAAACCTCACGGAGAGTAAGAGATAAGAGGACGCAATTTGATATCTGTAGAAATGTTATCACAGGTTGTGATGCTGAATCTAAGGGTAGTTCTCAGATCATTTAAAATTAAAAGGCATGGGCTAAATTAATAGTGGTGTTCATCAATATTTGTGAAGGTATTTCACAACAATAATAAGGCTAAACAAATAAATACACAAAAAAATGCAAAAAAAAAGTTGTCTGTAACACAAGACATGCCTATTACAAAAACATAATTTGTTGTGGCTTGACATATACACAAATTACTTAAAGGCTGTTGTATAATCAGCCAATTACTGTACTTGGCACATTGAGATAGGGAAACTGAAGGGACCCCATGAAGGACTGCTTTTCTGCTGCCTCTCTTCTTGCTAGGACCTGCACCCCTGCCTTATTGTACAGATAATTTGTGTCCTCCTTTTAAAGGTCAAGGAGATAATGATTTCTTTGCAGTCTTCCATAGCAATAGATAACATCTAAGAAGTGATTGGGTGGGGTCATCATGCACATTTTCCAGAATACTGACTCACCAAGACCTCTGGCTCCAAGACTAAGCGACTTATGGAGGACACTTAAACACTTGTCTTTGTTAGTTTGTTTGTTTGTTTTTAAAAAGATTTTATTTATTTATTTGACAGAGAGAGAGCGAGCCACAAGCAGGGGGAGTGGGAGAGGAAGAAGCAGGCTTCCAGTGGAGGAGCCTGACGTGGGGCTTGAATCCAGAACGCCAGGATCACGCCCTGAGCCGAAGGCAGACGCTTAACAACTGCCCCACCCAGGCACCCCAAACACTTGTCTTTGTTTTAACCAATTCCTGGGTACCTGAGAAGACACATACACTGGACCACAATCCTCAATAAAAACTGCATCCCTTTTGCTTTAGCCCAAGTAGAGAGGAGACAAGACTCACTCTCCTTTCCTTTCCAAGTCTCCCAGATGCTCTGTCTGTGCCTATACTCCCTCTGTGTCTTCAATAAACTCTGCTCTCACTTCCTCTTGGCTCCTGTTTGATTCCTATCCTGTGCAAAGCCAAAGACCCTCTCGGCTGGTCCTGTGGGACCCCTCTGGATCCTCAGACCCAGCCTGCCTGTATCAACATTACCTCCTTATAAACTCTTTTTTGATATGACAATAATCTCTTAAAGTGTTATATATACATATAACATGTTATATTTATATAAAGTGCATATATATATGCATATATAACACTTTAAGTTTTGCAAAGTGTTTTCCTTTTCATTATAATAGTCACAAAAATAGGTTAGGGAAAATATTACTGCAATTATACACATAAGTACACAGATAAGTCAGATTGGTCATTTCCCCAAGGTTTTATAGTTAATTAATGATAAAGGCTAAATACAAATGAAGACTGCTAGAGTGCTGGAGGAATACTTGTTTTCTCTTTCATACTTCCTCTTGAATTACTATGTAAAAATGTTAGTCTATCACTAATTCTGCCACTGTGCCTATCAACTTGCAATTTTTCTCCATGATTGTGTACACAAATAAGCTGCTTTTGCACTTCACAGAAATCCACAGTGTTGCAACTTTCTGCTATATACTGTGTTTTGTCTTTTATAATTTTCTTTTTACTTGTCTTTAAAGTTCTACTTCATCTTTCTATAAAGAGAAACTGGAAAAACCAGTTATAAAAAACAAAAATAATATCTAATATCTGATATACTTCTTTTAAATTGAAATGAGTTATGCAAAGCAGCATATTTAAGATAGGTTTAAATTGAGACAACAGTGCCATTAGATGGCACTCTGGGTAAAGTTGACTATGTTATTTCCTATACTGGAGCACTAGAATTCAAAAGCTTAAGTAAAGTAAATGAAATACAAGATTAGTGAATATTTATAAGTCAAAGAATCAAACTTATTACAATCATAAATTACTTTTTTTGCTCTCTAAATAATCTAAGGTTGCCCTTTGGATCATTACTCACCATTACTTATCAAAAACAATTAAGGCATTATTCAATTGCTGATCCTCATTAGAAAATTTAATATGATTAAATTTTAAAAATTATTTAAACTGCTCTATGTAGCCAAAATCAATCTTATCAAACATTTTGTTCATATCATTCCTAATATAATACATTCCCAATATAATTTCTCTGTGGTTTTCCTAATACAGTGAGGTCTAAAATCAATGGTTTTTTATAAACATATCTATTTTGAGGCAATTTCCATGTATAAATATTAATTTTACGAACACTGAAAATATTGTTTATATTTCAAAGTTTTTTTCAGTAAAAGAAGTACTCTGGAAATATATTTGATATACAAATATTTTGGTCCTCTCTTATTGGATTAAATACGCTTTATTAGAAATTATTCCAGTTGTTTAATCTTTCTCATTTAGTCACTAAAATGCTAAGTGCTTAGAGGAAAAGATAGGAAGGAGAAGTAGGGCAAGGGCCCTTGAGAAATGTAGAAACGAATTAATAAAATAAGGTGTCTGTACAAAAGAGGTGATAATATAAGCAAAGGCACATAACTTTTTTCTAAGGATCATTTATAGACTCAATAATACTTACTATTTATTGAGCACTCATTATCTGACTGGAGTTGTATTGGGTTTTACATACGAACACATGTTTAATTATCATGTTAACCCAATTAAGTACACACCAATTTAAAAAACTGTTTAGCAAAGAGAATTGATTCTTTTGCAATTGCTCACCTACTTCCTCTCCTGTGTTTCTTGCTCTGACTGCAGGATTTTAATTTAATACTAAATGAGTAGATTTTGCAAGGGGGATGGAACTTAAAAGATACTCAGAGCAAGCTGGAAGAGAAGTATGAAGAAATGAAACTGGAATTAGACTGAACTTACATAGCTAAATTTTATTGGTGCCCTATTATTCTTGGCACATCATTTCTTTCTATTTTACATTTTGTTAGATAATATCAGAAGCATTTTTTTCTTGGCATTTTAACATTTGGGGGGAAGTGACTGAGAATATTGTTCACTGTGTTAGAAAAAAAACAACACAAAGCAGTTTCCTTTCTCATGGGGAACTATGCATTTCTATACAGAGCTTATCTAAATCAGATCCAATTATTTTTGATACACAGCTTTTAATCTCATTAATTTAAGTTTTGCTAGGTAAAATAGTTCACAAGTCTAAGAACTTCCACAAATTTAGGAAGTGAGCCATATCTTTGTTTCTCAGGTATTTTCATCCTCATAATTTGAGGTTTTTTTCATTTTCATTTTCATCTACATGGTACAAACACATGAAGTAGAGAGTTTATATTATAGCACAGGATAAACACATTGGACAAGTTAAGAAATAGAGTGTTCCAGCACGGAACCCCCCCACCCCAACTTAGGAATCTTGCATTATTCACACTTCACCTCATCACTCCCAACTGAATTTTGTGTTATTCATTCCCAAATATTTGTTTAAATTTATCTACTTTACAAATTTGCTTAATTGGATTAAATTATATATATTCTGGTATTTCCCTCTGTCTTTCTACATTATATATTTTTAAAGATTTTATTTATTTATTTTTGAGAGAGAGACTGAGAGCTGGAGCAGGGGGAGGGGCAGAGGGAGATGCAGACTCACTGTTGAGTGGGGAGCCGGATGTGGGACTTGATCCTAGGACCCTGGGATCAGGACGTAAGCTGAAGGCAGATGCTTAACCAACTGAGCCACCCAGTCGCCTTTTACCTTAGATTTTTGAAATCCACTCAGATTGACGCCCTTATGCTGATGAGTCAGTTCATTCAGTATTAGTGCTATCAATTCTCCTGTATTTCCTTATATGAAGATGGCATAATTTATTTATCAGTTCTATTGCTGATGGACATTTGGGAGGTTTCCACATTTTCACTATTATGAAAATACTGGTCTGAGTGTTGTTACACCTGACCCTTGGTGTCATTAGCATATATATATACACATACACCTTGGTTTGGCTTTGCTTGGTATAGAAAATGAACACTCAAACTTATTATGTAAAACATTAAATTGTTTAAAAAACACACACAAAAAAACCAAAAGCAGTAAATTGTTTTGAAAGTGGTTATTTCCATGTATACTACTAACAGCAATATCACTGAGTTCCTATTGTACTACGTTCTCACCAATAATTGTTATTATTAGGCTATGTAATATTTAAAATATAATCACTGTGGAGTGATATCTAATAATGATTTAATGATGTTAATTAGCATTTCTCTGATAATTACTGAGTTGGCCATATTTTATGTTTATTTTTCCCCTTCCCCTTCTGTCAAATTTTCATACATATTTTTGTTCATCCTCTATAATTGTTTTATTTCTTTGTATTAATTTGTAGGGAATTATTTGTTCTAAATATTAATCCAGTTTATCTTCATTATTTGCAGATTTTATATTTTTCAACCTGCTTACTTGCTAAAATCAACTCATATTCCTAAAATCAATACTACTGTTGCTTCCATGGTCATTTGAAGACATGCATTAACTAGCAAAAACACTGAGTTGACCAATACGTATCATTGTCCCAGCTGAGGCAGAATAAGGTGATACTCCAACCTCTTTTTTCTGTGTTTTTTGGAACCGATTTAGTGCCATCCTTTTTTGCATTTTTATCCTTTTGGTTATATTTTCATTGGTGTTTCAAAAAGCCCTCAAACATAGTGCTACACTGCTGGCTAGTGTTCTAAGTGCAAGAGGTCCATGATGGGCTTTACAAAGAAAATAAGGGAGTAAGATAAGTTTGGGTCAGCCGTTAGTTATAATGCTATCAACCATGAGCTAATATTAACAGAACAATAATATATATTAAATACCAGGTGACACTAAATAGAAACATGTAAAACAAGGCTATGTATTGATTGGTTGATGAAAATGTGCTGGCCAGAGGCTCATAGGAACCTAACCCCATACCGTCCCTAGGAGCAGAACATCAGTGCTTGCTAATTCTTTGTTTGAGTGACTTTATAGAAAATAACTAGCATAACTAGCACAAATAATGAGAATTAACTGTACTTTGTTGCCTATATTTATTGTAAATATCTCTCTCTGTGGTTTTTCTTTTCACTGTCTTTATGAGAGTATTTGGAAAATAAAAGTTCTTAATTTTAATTTTACTGAATTAAGTTATGTTGCTCTGTCTAGTTTAAGTAATCTTTCTTTCTACCTGGTTCTCTAAAAACAAAACAAAACAAAATAAAATAAAAAAACAAACCTCTTGTACTCCTTCTGTATAGCATTTGTCAGTCTTATCTTCCTATTGATTTCTTAAATCTGCTTGAAATATATTTTTGTTTATACTGTAACATAAGGATCTCTTTGAATAGCCAATTTTTGCTACAAAATGTATTGATTAGCATCATTTTCACTCTACAAGTCGAGGCCCATTCTGTCCTAAAACAAGTTTTATATATACAACAAATTGTTCCTATGCACCACATTTTGGTCTATTTTCCTGTTCCTATGCTGATATTACTTTTAATTATTAAAATTTTATATTGTGTTTTGATTATTGACAGGAAAAGGAAGTTTAATATTTTACTTCTTCAAGAATGTCTTGACTTTTCTTGGCCCTTGTTCTTCCATTACATTTTGGAATGATCCTGAGAGGTCTCTGTCTCTGCCACTCTCATATACAAAGGTGCATGCACATGCATGTGCACACACGCACACACACACATACACACACACACACACAGAGAAAAATATCTAGATTCTCTGGAAATGCATTTCATCTATAGATTAATTTGTAAAGATTTGGTGTCTACATGAGAGTCTTCTAATCCATGATAAAACACATCTCTCCAGTTGTGTAAGTCCCTGTTACATTTTCAATATACTTTTGTAATTTCCTCTTTAAAAACATCACTTTTACATGTATTTACTCCAAGAGATTTTACATTTTACTTGTCACTTTAACTTTATTTTGCTCTTTGATTACATTGTTAACTGATAATTAGTGATACATACAAGAGATCCTGACATTTATATAATGATTTTGCAATCAGAAAATACTTATTATATTTTAATTATGTATTTGTAGATTACTTTTATAGTTTTACACGCAGGCAATCATGCCATTTGTAAACAATTAAGTTTTTGTTTCTTCCTTTCTTATGACATGATACTACTTTTGCCTTGAGAAGAATTGATGTTAGCAGCATCTTTTCTTTTTCTCCATCTTAGAGGAACAACTTTCAAAATACACCCTTCAAAAATGATTTTTTCTTGTTTTGTTTTATATGGATGTCCTTTATCAGTTCAAAAAATTGTCCTGTATTCCTAGTTTGCTTTTGAAAACTTATAACTCCATGCTGAATTTTAGTAGCAGTTTTTGTGTACTTATTAAAATCATATTGTTTTCTTCCTTAATTCATTAATGCCAAAATCTAGGTAGCTTAAATTTCTAGCATTAAACCAACTCTGCATTCCTGACATAAATCTGACTTGGTCATAATGATTTATCATAGTTGTATACTGTTAAACTTTGTTTACCAATGTTTTATTATACTTTTTCATCTTCTTAATTAATGAGATAGTAATGTCTTTACCTGCATTTAGTATGGTATTTATCCTAGCCTTTATTCTATGGAAATGTTTAATATTGGAATTTCTTGTTTCTTGAAAATGTGTTCTTTTAAACTGGGAAGATAGTAAGGAATCTCCCATCTGCTTTTTTTTTTTTTAACAGATTAACACTAATAAAATGCCTCTCCATCTCCCATATTCTGGGGATTTGGTTTATATTTGAGATAGATTGTTCTTATGCTCCCTCTGGATATATAATATTGAATATGTTGATGGGGTGAGTGTTTTAGGAAAGAAGTGTAAATTGTGAAAGAGTCTCCTTCCTTTTTGTTTCAGGGGTGGGTACTAAAGCACTAATGAGTTGTATACTGTTTGTATACAAACTAATGAGTGGGTGTGAACAAAATAGGACAACTTTCATACTATTCATCCATGGAACCCTCCTATTACAGCAAAACCCCATAGGATAAGAAAAACCACAGGATCTCATTCCCTTACACAGAATTTTTTGACACAGAATTATATTTAATTCTGTACATCATATGCCACATTTGTATTTCTCATAATAAATTCATTGATGATATATGGTGTACTTTAATAACAGAGCGATGCCATGAAATACAAACATATATGTCCATAGGATTTTCTTTGCCTGGAATGCATTCGTCAATTTCATTCATTCATTCTAACATTCAAATACATTAGTGTACTTGGCAAATTCTCCTTCCTGTATATTCCCCCTGGCCAACTGTTACTACTCTTTCAAAAAAGGTTCTAATGTCACTACTTCCTGATAGGAGTATGACCACTATCATCACCACACAAACAGGCATTTTATTAGTCTGCTTGAACTGTCATAATAACAGCTTAAACAACTGAAATTTATTTTTTCACAGTTCTGGAACCTAGAAGTTCAATATCAAGGCACCAGCATATTTGATTTCCCCTGAGGCCTCTCTCCTGGGATTGCAGGTGGCTGCCCTATCACTGTGTTCTCACATGCCCTTTTCTCTGTGTGCACAGACCCTGGTGCCTCTCTCCCTGTCCTACTCTCCTCTACTTATGAGGACATCAGTCATATTGGATGAAGGTTCATCAGAAGGGCTTCATTTTAGCTTAATCACCTTATCATGGCCCTCTTTCCAAATACTGTCACATTCCAAGGTGCTGAGGTTAGGGCTTCAGTGTAAGAATTGGGGGGAAATATAATGTAGTCCATAACAGGTGTTCTTAAGTACATAAGATACAGTAAAAATCTTTTCAGTTATGTTGTGTTGAATTGTCTGCCTCTCAACAACTTTTTAAATAGATCATGGAAAAGAGGCTGTCTTTTTACACATATATCTCCAAAGTAATAGAACAATTTTAACTAGTATGTGTTTCTAGAATCAGTGTGATGTTAAACCATATTAGAATCTAGGTCGAAAGAAAAAATTAATAACACTGGTTGGTCATGCTTTTGTCAAAAGTTTTGATATTTTGTTCATCATAGATTTTTTTGTATTAACTTTGAATTTTTAAAGTACTGCATTAAAATGTTATTTATTGAATTATTGAGTTTTTTTAGTGTCTCTTTAAATTTTTCACCTGAGGTAAGTAAGTGCCTTACTCCTCTAATCCTACTCCTTTTATCCCCTCATCCTACTTTTGATCCTGTCTAAAATGACGAAGTTCACAAGACAAAATTCTCAGGATTTATGCAGTAAGTATCCCTAAAACATCACAATGTGACTATCTTTAAAAACTTCTATATCCGGGGGCACTTGGGTGGCTCAGTCAGTTGAGCTTCCAACTCTTGATTTCAGCTCAGGTCATAATCTCATGGTCCTTGGATTGAGCCGGGCTTCAAGCCCTGCATCCAGCCCCACCTTGAGCCCTGTGTGGAGTTCCACATTAAGCTCCATGTTGAGCTCCATGCGTGGGGCTCCATGCTCAGTGGGGAGTCTGCTTGAGATTCCCTCTCTCCTCTCCATCACTCCCCCTACTCTCTTTTTCTCTCTCCCCCTCTCTCTCTAAAATAAATGAATAAATCTTAAAAAAAAAAACAAAACCCAGAAATTTCTGTATCAGGAATAATTTGTTTTTTGAAAAGTAGTATGGAGTTGGGAAAATAGCACTACTTGAGAAATTAGAAACCTGGATTCTAGTTTTGTCTGTCAGTTATTTGCTGATACAGGAGTCCAGCCTTGCGTAGGTGATGGCTAGACACAGAGTCAGACATGCAAATTCGATATATAATGGTGTATGATCATTCAGCTGATTAACTTTTATAAATTCACAAACTTTCATAAATTCACAAACTCATGTTCTATTTTGAGAGAGTTTGATTCATTATTTCTTGGATAGTTGAACTACCTTCAGCTAAGTATAATATAGATGGTCCCTGGACCATGTGGCTTTGTAGGGTACACTCACTGAAATTATCATAGTTCTGATCATATAAATATAATCTGATTTTGATTACAGTTCCTCATGAGAGTCAGTGGTCAAGCTAGGCTTAAGTCCTAGACAGACTCTTTTTTTTTTTTTTTTTAAGATTTATTTATTTATTTGACAGACAGAGAGAGGGCACAAGCAGGGGGAGCTGCAGGCGGAGAGAGAGGGAGAAGCAGGCTCCCCGCAGAGCAGGGAGCTGGACGCAGGGGTCTATCCCAGGACCCCAGGATTATGACCTGAGCCGAAGACAGACACTTAACTGTCTGAGCCACCCAGGAGCCCCAAGAAATCTTTTTCTGAATGAGTTTTAAAAACAGGAAACACAGGAATTATGGAATAAATTGATTCAGAGCTGCTGTGATAACATAGAAAAATATTCACTAGAACTGCAAATCTCTAATATTTTTACTTCATGGTAATAATATTAGCCTCCACTACTGCTTGGTCTCTTGCTAATGCCATACCTTGAACACTTTATATTTATTATTTTATGTAATTTTCACTAAATCTTACAATGTAGCATATTACCTCTTTTTTTTTTTTTTTTGAAGAATACGAGGTTTATCCAAGTCAAATTATTCTTGCAGGTACAGCTGGAAATTAGATGCCTTCATCTCTAGTTCTGCCCTCAGAATCTGCCACAGTTAATGCTCAAGAATTGCTTGTTGAAAGAATGAGAATATCAGACTACAGCAGCATAGAATTGATTCAGAACCAGAAACCCCATAAATGCTTCCGACACAAGCTAAGGATGGGCTTCAAGGGACAGCTGAGGCCCAGTCTCCAGGCAGGGGCAAGAGCTCTCATTTGGAAGGCAGAAAGGATGCAATGGATCAGATCACTGAAAAGGAGAAATGAAGCAAATTGGGAAGACCCCAGCAAGAGTCAGGACAGCAGACTAACCTATGCGAATAAACAGGCATGTGGAGTTTCAAAGGGCCCAACCACTTCTCTCATTAAAGTCTGAATGTTAACACAGACATCACGAGTTTGAAGGAAAAGACTGGCTGGAAAACTGAGCATCCAGAAAGACAAATTTTGTGCACACATGGGAGTTTCTCTGAATAATCACACATTAACAGCTCCCTCAGGATTTGATATTTATAAAAGCCTTTGAAACATTATTTTTTTTCTATAATGATTTGTACATATTTAAACATCCACTATTTTCAGAAAATACAGTTTATTTTTATCATCATTTCAATATCTTCCCTTTGTTTCCTCACCATTTCCCAGAGGAAACCTGTGCCTCAACCACTGAGTGTACATATCTCTATTCTTCCAATGATTTAATATGCATTTATACCATTTTAGGAGACATAAACACATTTACTACTGTATAAAAGGTACATTTCTGACTACTTCTTAAATATTTGAGAGCTCTGTGTATGTCTATAAATTAATAAAATACATCTTTTTGTTTCCACCTTTTCACTCTCCTCTCTCTTTTCTGTCTCTCTCTCTCTCTCTTTTTTTCCTTCTTCCTTGGTTTGCCATATTTTGGGATTCACTGTAGGGATCTCAAGACTTAGTGCTTTTGTGATCACCTGGTACACTTGTTCAAAATGCCAATTCTCAGCCCTACCCCTCAGAAATCCTTATTCTTTATGAATACTGGGGATTCCATCTTTCTTTCTCACTCTCTCTCTCTCACTTTTTTATCTTTCCCATCATATGCCAGCCCAATTATTTCTGAAGCAGGTTTTAGAGGATAATATTTTAAGAAAGCCTCTTATAGCCCAGAATAATTTCTGTTCTGCACAAATCCTTCCTTATATTCTCAAAGAATGTAACTTTCTAAGGTATGTGCAAAGTGATCCTGTTTAGTCTTACTGACTTACGAATGCATAGGTAGTTAAGTAGTACAGTGTGGGAGCCAAGTCCTTGAGGTATATTTGTATTTAGAATATTAAAGCTACTTGGACTATGTCTGATTATGCTCATCATATTAATTCCAAAAAATAAAACTATGCCTACTCCTTAGTAGGCTCTGAATAATATCTGCTGAATAGTAGAACCACTGCAAATTCTGATAATTACTCATTTCTCATTTGTATTTGTCCATGGTATTCATCCCTCTGCTTTACAAGGGTTAAATAAGGATGAATTAGAACAATGGATTCAAGCCATACTCACCTCCACCACCCACCCCATTTGTAAAACATTGATCATTTTCCCTTCCTAGTAATTATCAGTCTATCAAAACAACAGGGTTAACACCTGCCTCTAAGTTATTAGAGAGAGTAGACAGACCTGAGTAGCAACACTAGCCAATAGCTTATATTAACTTTCTTGAGTTCCCAAAGGCTGTGGTAAATAAAAGTCAGAAAAATACATTTTGTTGTGAAGTGAGATATAATGTATAAACCAATCTATATATATTGTATAAGTTTATCTTTACCCGCTTGATATAATATTCACTTTAGATAAAAAACTCATCATACAAGTTATTTTTGATATAGAACTATTCATACAGATTTGGGGTTTAAGTTTACCTTAGATAACAAAACTTTAATAAACTGCAGAGATCATTAGCCTATTCAAGAGGCACAAGAAATATTAAAATGCCAAACATAATTGCGTACCCCTTCCATCTCTCCATCTCATACTTCTCTTGACTAATTAATTTCTATCCTTTGGATATCATTTAAGCATGATTTCTTAATGAGAGAGTTTCCTGTTGCCACTGATAATGGTACTTCACCCTTTAACACATTTGCACAACTCCCTGTAGCCTCCTTCTTTGCACTCTCCCCACTTTGTAGTTAACCTGTTTACAGCCATGTCCTTCTAAAGAGTACAGTATAGAAAGGTGAAGAAAAAGATTCACATTACACTGAAGAAATTTAGCAAACACCACTTCAGTGAAGTGTTTAAGGTTAACATCCATAGTAATAAGTCATGCTGACAGTGTGTTCCCTTCATACCATGTGATAAAAATGGCACTTCACCTCTATGGTCTTGTTTCCTAAAACCCTTATCCCCTGGATAATTATGGGGAAAAAAAGCATAAGACAAATCCTAATATAGAGAAATCTTACAAAATACCTGACAATTACTCCTCAAAACAGTCACGGTCATCAAAATAAGAAAAGTCTGAGAAATTCTCACAGCCAAGAGGACCCCAAAGACATGTGAAATAAGATACCAGGTAACATGTACGAAAATACAAATAAATTATGGACCTTAGTTAACAATATATCCACATTGGTTCATTATGACAAATGCACCATGCTAATGTAAGAAAAATGTAATAGAAGAACGGGTGCCTGGGTGGCTCAGTCGTTTAAGCCTCCAACTCTTTTTTTTTTTTTTTTAAGATTTTATTTATTTATTTGCCAGAGAGGGAGAGAGCATAAGCAGAGGGAGCTGCAGGCACAGGGAGAAGCAGGCTCCCGGCTGAGCAGGGAGCCTGATGATGGACTCGATCCCAGGACTCTGGGATCATGATCCGAGCCGAAGGCAGATGCTTGACCAACTGAACCACACAAGCATCCCAAGCCTCTAACTCTTGATGTCTTTTTTTTTTTTTTAAGATTTTATTTATTCATTCGACAGAGAGACAGACAGCCAGCGAGATAGGGAACACAAGCAGGGGGAGCAGGAGAGGAATAAGCAGGCTCCCAGCAGAGGAGCCTGATGTGGGGCTCGATCCCAGAATGCCAGGATCACGCCCTCAGCCGAAGGCAGACACTTAAAGATTGAGCCACCCAGGCGCCCCTCTAACTCTTGATTTCAGCTCAGGTCATGATCTCAGGGTCCTGAGACAGAGCTCCGCAATGGGCTTGCTTAAGATTCTCCTTCTCCCTCTCCCTTTGCTCCTCCCCTTCTTCCTCTTAAAAAAAATTTTTTTTAAATGATAATAATAAAAATAATAGGATAAATGGGGTATGGAATATCTGGGAAACTATACCGTGGTTGCATTTTTCCTGTAAATCTATAACTATTCAAAATAAGAATGTTCATTTAAAAAGCTGTTCAGTTACCTATCTTTTCTGCTAGATTCTGTGATCTCTGAAAGTCAGACTGTATCTGTGTTAAACACCTTTATACCCTCAATGCACAGCATACAAGAGGAGCTTGATAAATAACTGTTGAATGAGTGATTGAATGAATGAGTGAAATAAGCATTTAATAACTAGCTGTGAAAGAACCTTAATTCCCTGATGAAACTCCTATTTATATATGTAAATAGTATTTCTTCAAACCACCAGTCAGGATGCAAATTAATGCCGTCTGCCTCTTGTTCTCCCACGACCTCTTACTCTTGCGTCCCCACAGTTATTTTCCCTGATTGACTGCCCTAAATATCTGTTTGCTCCCAAAAGAATTCCTGTGCCCCTGTATAATCAACATCTTTTGCTTCCAGTGCCAAGCACAGTAGACAAATCCAAGAAAACCAAGAAGAGCTTAGAGAGGGCCCCCTTAGGAACAGACATTCAGAGAGCCTGGGCTGTTTTCTGATGCTCTTGATAGCAAAAAAAATTACTCTCCCAAGACTCCTTGGCCACCGTCACATGATTGATATTAGAGTCTCTGAAATATATTAATATTTAGAAAATCAATTGACTTGATAAGGGTTCTTTTTTTTTTTTTTTTAAATAGGGTTCTTTTTTAAAGAGAAAATACCCCTGGAAAGTGTAAGGGATTAAAACCCTCTCTTTGATCTGGAATTAATTTCAGGCAAACCATTTTTAATTCCAAATTTGCCTAATGGCAATGGGGTTTTTGGTCTGAGAGGAAGATGAGATACATAATTTGGAAGACTGGAACACTTTGGAGTAAATGGTAGGTATGTATTGTGGTATGAGGGCACAGCCAGGGCACTGGTTCATTGACAGTTTGGCAAAAGATATCACAAGAAGTGAAAAGAGTTGAAGCTGGGAGAGGAAAATCGGTCAAAGACTAGAATCACATTAAAATAACAACAGCAGTAGTAAAACAACATCAACAACAAGATAAAGGTAAAAAAAAAAATGGAGAAGTTTTCTAGTGTTGTTGCTGCCCTAGGAGGGGGGTGGGGAAAAAGCAAATATCCCTTCCTCATCTTCTGCTCTCTTATATCACATGTGTACAGACACCAGAATGGGGATTAAATCTATCATTCCAACTATTCAGTGATACTCTGGAGTTACTTTTGTAAATAACAACATATCTACAATGTCACATCTGCAGGAAAATATTGCAAATTCTACAAAATTAATTTAGACTAGAAAGTACACTTACAAGTTCAAGACTGGCTATACTTTTTAAAAGTAAGCTACAAGTAAACTTAAAAAAAACAAAAACAAAACCCAAAAACAAACAAACAACTCCTTAGTAGGCCAGAACAAAGACTAATTTAAATAATTTTTAGTGCAATGTACTGATTAATGCTTTTAATATTCTATGAAAGTCAAGCTGTTCAATGATTAAAAAATTTGTTTGTGAATCTGGAGATGCCCAGTTATATTTTTAGTTTTATCTGTTGTCTTGCTTCATTTTTTGAGCAAGAAATTAACGTGTATCATTCTCACTACCTCTACTAAAAACTTTAAAAATATATAACAATGGAACCATGTGTGCATTCATCTCTATTTAAAATATGGTTTGAAGGACACCTGGGTGGCTCAGTCAGTTAAGCTTCTGCCTTCGGCTCAGGTCATGATCCCAGGATCCTGGGATGGAGTCCCCCATCCAGCTCCTTGCTCAGTGGGGAGCCTGCTTCCCCCTCTGCCTACTGCTCCCCCAGCTTGTGCATGCACTCTATCTGACAAATAAAATAAAATAAAATAAAATAAAATAAAATAAAATAAAATAAAATAAAATAAAATAAAATAAAATATGGTTTGAATGTCAGCTAGAAGATAAAGGTCCACTACAAATATGTGTACATTCTTACTTCTAAGTGTGGTGTTATTGAAGAGGAAATATAATAATGTCATTAATAGCATGTGTTTATGGATACCATTCACTGTGCTAAATGCTGAATCTGTACCCTTCCATTTAAACCTCCCAGCACAATGAGTTCCAATATTAACAATGTGAATGTTTTCTTCAGACAAAGAAATATCTGCCTTAGAAAAATTAAATGGGAGAGCTGAGATGTAGGCTTTAATTCAGATTGAGTCAAAAGCTTGAGGTTTCATCTTCCTTCAAAAGTAATGAACATAACTTTTAAAAAGTACAACCCATAGTATCATACAGTTTAGAAGACATGTAGTAGTTTTCCCCTCAGTCATCATGATATGTATTCATCTTGAATGTGTATTAAAACTTTGCAATGGAGAAAAACACAAATACCATAAGACTTCAGTCATATGTGGAATTTAAGAAACAAAAAAGATAAATATATGGGAAAGGGAGAAGAAAGAGAGGGAAAAAAACCATAAGAGACTTTTAAGGAGAGAACAAACTGAGGGTTGATGGAGGGAGGTGGGTAGGGGATGGGCTAAATGGGCGATGGGCATTAAGGAGGGCTCTTGTTGTGATGAGTGCTGGGTGTTATATTAAGTGAATAATCACTGAATTCTACTCCTGAAACCAATATTACACTACATGTTTACTAAGTAGAATTTAAATAAAATGTTTAAAAAGAAAAAAAGAACAATTTTGTAATGAAATGTACATTTAAATCAGAACTTTTTCTTTGAAAAATTAACCAAATAGGTCCATCATTCATTTATTCTTCATTTACCGATTTCAAGAGACATATTATTAATCATCACTGAGGTGACAGAAGCAGACATTCTTCAATTATGTGATGTAATTATATTTTATGTGGGAAAAAATGACTAAAGTTCATCTTTCTACTGAACACCAAATTATATAAAGTGTGTTTCTTGTCAGCTGGGATGTTCTGTCTGTTCCCATTGCTTCCTACCCTGCTAAGAATCCACAGAATCCACAGAAAACAAGTCTGTCATGAGCCAAATGCTCACCACAGGGAACTCATTCCTGTTGGCACTGAAGCAATCTCATATTAGAGGAGGTCAGCTTACCTTCAGATTCATGACATGAAGATAAGATGATATTTACAACATTTAGTGAGCTAATCCAACTTAAGGTTAAATAAATACATAATGTGGCAACCCTTAACCTGAAAATGAATTATCCTTAGAATGGGCTATTTAATTTTAAAGGGATATTTTTCTTATACATGAGGAAATATTTAAATACAAATCATCTTATTTGTACTTTCTTTGTTTTTGTTTTTGGTAAAGTCTTGCATTAAAAAGGAGCTGTCTTCTAGATAATTTTCTAAAGTAGAGTTACACATTCCTGAAGGACAATTATAAATCAATAGATAATAATTACTGGGGTGTTTTTACCTTTTCCCTCTTTATCAACAGCATGTGTGAATATTTACAAATTAAGATTTTTTTTCAAATTTTCTGAAACAAATGTTATAATTCATATAGATATTTAACAATATAACATTAAATATTAATTGCTTTAAAGTTTTGTTTTGTTTTGACTACAGAAATTAATCTATAAATGTCCTGAGCAAGTGGGTTAGAGCCATGAATGTAGGTGACCTGGAAACTTGTACTGTAGTAGGATCAGTGAGTGTGGTCTAGCATCAGTGTACTTAATATTTTTCCAAAGCCACTGCATAATACAATTAGTAGCAACAAATGGTTAACTAGTTAAGTAAAAATCACAGAGCTCAGAGCGGAAAAACTGTTAGCAAATACATTTGGTTTAATTTTTATCCTCATATAAGACATGATTTCTTACACATATTTTATTGCAAACCATGGGATTTAGGAACACTAAGATAAGGTTACAGAGCTGAGGTCAATGTGAATTAATGTTAGGCAAGGTGCTTTATGACAAACAGATTATCTTAATTTCTTGATAGAAATTAAGACTATCAGAGATTTCTCTGTAAATTATCTCTGCATAATTTTCATTTTAAGACAATTCCACTAGCATAGGACGTGGGAGAAGGCAGAAATGGTGCACTGAAAAAAGATCTCATAAAACCTTAGCTGTTTCTGGGAACTATCTGAAGGATCACATTCTCTTAGTTTGTTAGTGTCCACAACTTTAAATAAGAAAGAGACATTTCTAAGGGCTTTGTGAAGGAAGAAATTGGCTAAAAATATAAGATAAAGGTAAAGGGGACTAAAGTTCTAGACAAGAATGCTGACGTTGTGAGAATCCTGTAATGTCTAGGAAACCTAGTCGCAGACATGAGGAGAATGGGTAGGAAGTGAAGCTTCATAAAAGGGTAGGATGAGGAAGGCATCACATCTGATTAGAGAATGTATGCCATATAAAATACACACTCAGAAACTGCATAGGGAAAATTGTTGAGACTTCTAAGAAACTCCATTAAAGAGAATGTTACTAAGAAAGGAAAATGCATGTCCATCTCACATAGACCAGAGTCTCTTCTGGTTAGCAGAGTCTCCTCAATGCAAACTTTGTTAAAAATAATTCTATCCATTTTTACACAATCTCTTAGCTTGGTAAACAAATTTATTGAACAAGTCAAACATCAATTATTTTGAAACTTACCGTCCTTTATAATAAATATTCTTACATTATTTATTATCAAAATTCTAAGAGTATGGCTCTGGATTTTAAGATCATAAATGGAATTCAAATCCAGGTTCCCCACTTATTGACTAACATAATCTTGCTAAGTCCCAGTTCAATACGTTATTCACTTCACTAAGTACCAACAAATTGTTCATAATAGTTATTCCAACTGACTTTCCCACAAGCAGTTCATGACCATTTCCTTTGCTCTGGATTTTTATCGATATTTATGTTTTCAGTTTTAAAATGTACGCCAATCTGATGAGTGTGAAAGGATGTACACTGTAGTAGGAATATGTTTTTATACCTTATTGGCCCATTGGATTTCCTTTCATATCTTTTCTCCAGTTATATATTAGGCTATTTATCTTTTTGTATTAACTTTGAGTATTTTATATATTCTGGAGAGTAAATTAGATGCATTGAAAGTTTTCTTCTAATTGATGATTTTTTAAAAATTTTGTCAGGGTGAAAAGTAAATTTTAATTGTAATACAGCAAAATGCATCAGTATTTTATTTATAATTTGCATGGTTGTGGTGTTCTGTATTTTTAAAAAACTGTTCCAGAAAAGATTGCAATAATAATGTTTTAACTAATGTTTTAGAAGTTTTACTATTCACATTTGGGTTTTTAGCAATGTAGACTTCATTTTTGTGTACCTTAAATTAAGGATTTTTTTTTCTTTTTTGACATTGCTTGGTCCAAGACACATTTCTTATGTTCTCATTCCTGTTTGAAATGGGAGCTGACTCCTGTGAGGCCTAATGACAGCCTATTTCTAGCTGGATAGAAGACTGGAAGGGAGGGGATCAATATATTCTCTCCTTCCTCTGCTTGGAAGATGCCTCTGGCTATATCTCTTTTATAGGACCGGTTCCTGTCAGGTCCAGAAAATTTCACTTCTGCAAGTTAATACCAGACTCTCTGCTCAGTTAATCCAATTTCCTCCATTTGATGCTCTGGTCTAGGGATGATCATGGCTTCCCGCTTTTTAAAAGTTTTAGACAGCTGGAGTGTTTTCTGATTAGCTTCTCAGCCTCTTCCAGCATGTATAACTGATTCTATGCAATTACCTTTTTAAGAAAAGATCATGGAAAAGCATTGTAGTTTAATGTTTTTTTCTCTGTATTTGCTGAAATGAACAAATATTTTTTCTTTATCTCTCAATATTGTCATCAATAGATTTTATAAATGTAGAATCATTCCTATACTGTAGTATTCTTATACTAGTTATACCTTATTTGACAATAAGTATTTTTATAAATTCCCTTCATTTTCAAATGCATGAAAATGTCTTTACTTTTATCATTTTATAATGGTTTATTTTTCACATACTAGATTCACAGTTATATTTGACCTAGAACTTTTGTATATTCTCTTATTTTCTTATTCTCAAACTAGAATGTAATATGTTCTATGAGGGCAGGGATTTCTCTCTCTTTCAAAGCTCTCTCCAGGGCATGAATACTAGTATCAGGCAAACAGTAGGAACTTGATAAATATTTGATTAGGTAATGAAACCTATTGCTGTTAATACATCTGCTACAGTCTACTTGAACTTCCTTTGCAAGTGATCTGTTTTTCTCTTATGTAGTTTTTAAACAGATTTTCTTTTTTTATATGTGTTTTTCTTCAGTGTTTCTATGTGTGCTGGTTTGAATTTATATTTATATTTATCTTGCAGTTGAAATTCATCTCTTGTCTGTTTTCTTAATTCTGCTAAACTCTTGATAATTATCTCGTTAATCATTGTAACTGACATGTCTTATATTCTCTGGAACACTTAATCTGAAGAATGTAGGTACATACCAGTTTCTCTGTTTCTCTTACCTTTTCTTTAGCACATTTGATATCTTTATCTCTCTGAGATAAATTCTGAGTTAATTACTAAATATTACACTTAAATTTACTAATTACATTTTCACAGGCAACCAGAATAAAAATGATTGTCCACTACATATTATTTATATTTTTCTTTCTTATCTATTATTTTTCATACCTACCTATATTAGTTTCACCATTAATTTTTAAAAAGTTTTTATTTAAATTCCAGTTAGCTAACATACAGTGTAACTTTAGTTTCAGGAGCACAATATAGTGATCCAACACTTCAATACGCCTTCATCATCTATTTTTAAGTTTCCTTTATCGATTTCAGCTTTTAAATAGGTATATGTTAAATCTTTGTTAGATTGCTTCCTACAAATTAAATTCATCTTAAATGAATTCATGTCTCAAGTACCGATTTTCATAGAATGTATTTGTAGTACTTTATTCCTTCATGCCTTTTGTGATTCTTGTTTACAGACTCATTTCAAACACACTTCAAAGTGTGTTTTCTTCTGTTTTGCTTTTCCTATTATTATTATTTCTACTTATTTTCTCTCTTTCCTGAGAGCCATTTTGCATTCTTCTCTCCAGTCAGTCCCCCATCTAGAATGAAGTCTTATATGTTTGTAGTTATTGCAGATTGTCATGAAACTAGTAGGAGTTGGCGACATTCTTTGAAGGCTGTGTGTTTGTGCCTTTCCCTGCTTGTCCTGAATTACCTTGTATCCACAGCTTCTGATAAAATCACAGCCCTACGTTGGTAGTCATATTCTTTTTCATCACCATCCATGAGGCCTTCTACTGCCATTTGCCTAAAGCAGTGAGTCTGGCCCCAGTATCTCATATATGATGTACGGTCTCTTCTGCATAATCTCCTGGCCCCAGCTGCAGGTCTCTTGCTCAGTGTCCTGCAGATCAGTGGTTTCAGACCCTCACTTCCTTTAGTTTCTGTTTTATTTCTGGCCAATGGAGATGTGTGTGTTGCTTCTGAACATATAAATATCTTTTTGATTTTCTATTTTTCTATTTCTTTTGACATTGCTTTGGTTTTGAGCAATGTACTAAAGTGGGAAATGACAGCTCTGCCTTGAGCATAAATACTATGGGTTAGTTTGCATTACTTTAAAATTTTGAGTTAAGGATTCAGTAAATATTCCTAAGAAAAGCTAACATTTTTCTGAACATTTACTATAGTATGGCATGTTCTAAGTATTGCAAAGGTTATGACTCAATAGTGAAAACAACCTTATGAGAAAGATGTTATCAGCCCCGATTTCTGAAGAGAAAAACTGAATAACAGAGTAGTTTTTAACAAACAGCCAAAGCCACGAAATTTCAAGTTGCAGAAGCAAGATCAGAACTAGGCACTGTGATTCCAGAGACCATGTATATAACCATTTCACTAAACTAAATAGCAAATGTTATGGCAAACTCTAAAATCTATGCTGTCATTAGGTAACAAGTAAGCATCAACTGTCCTGTTTGGGGAACTTTTACTTGTTCTTCATATTATGACAAAGTGGCATGTTTATTATATTGTCTATGACTGTTTACAACATAGCTTATGCCATCATCTCTAAGCCTCTTTAACAGTGGCTGAAATCAGGAAAAAGCAATTCTGTCATATGCCTAGAGGAGAATAAGCTCTTTCTACTTAACTTCATCTCCTGATGCACATTACTTGTGGGATGGCTGACTGTTAGAACGAACAAATTTCTCTTCCAGCTTTGTGAATTCATCTAAAGGATGCCTGAAGGTGAAGGTGAGTTATGCAGTATATTCTGAAAGCATAAAACTTGGTATAACTGCATTTCTGACATGCACGGGTTCGACAGCCTGAGAGTTCATGTATTATACATGGAGATACAGCCTGCAGTCCTAGGAACTACTTGCTGGGTGAATGACAGCTATAAACACATTGTCTATCACAGACTTTCATAAAGTTTATTATGAGTGGATTTCCAGGTGGGTGCCTAAACTTATATATGGTCTATGAGCTTTCTAAATTCTGTGGTTGGTTTATTTAAGAACAATTACTGCACTACTTATGCTTCTAAGACTGCACTGTAATATTCAACTTGTATCAAAAAGAAAAAAATGTTAAGTCAAGAAAAATATATTCCAATTTTAGTATTGTGTACTAATTAACTACCTGACCTTGGGCATATTACTATACACCTCTGAGGTCCATTTTCATTGGTAAATTATTGGTAAATTTGGTAAATTAAAAAAAAACTGTCGAGGCCACTGGTAATTATTCTTTCCAGGTTAATAATTAAATGGATTAATTTCTCTGGTTTAAAAGACAAAAGACAAGGTTGACTTCTATTTCTTTGACGGGCTATATTTATTATGTTCACATTCATCATTTTCCATATTAGTATTTTCTCTATAGCCGTATTCAGTTGAGGTGCACCAACATGAATTTCACTGAAAGATCATAATCAATTGTATAATATTTTTTAAATAATTGGCAGGTTAAAATATCTAATTAAGACATAGTTTAATACAAATTTCAAAACATTCCCTGTAAGATATTTATTTTTTTTTATATTCCTAATGAGGAAAGTAGGGCATGAATAGATTTTATTAAATGTATTATAGAGTTGAGAAAATCCAGTGCGTGGCAGTCATAAATTGTTTTCCTAGTGTTGGCTTTAGATATGGGGAAATTGAGGGTTGGGGAAATGTGACATTATGGTCAAGTCCATACAGGACATGTATACACCATTCAGTCATACAAATTTGCTATATAAAAGACATTTTAAAAAAAGACATTTAACTTTGTGGTTTACTATCTGAAAAAGTAATACCAAATTCTTCCACATTTTGTTCTAATAACAAACTAGTAACATAATTTTTACATGTGCTGTAATTTACTTTCCCTTCACTCTATAAAAGTAATACACTAATTTGCTTTTCATCTACTTTATTGGGAAGTAGAAGAATGTCAGACAACAATCATCATTCATTTGAGATCGCCATAGCTAAGTTATAATTATATAGCAGAAAACAAAGGCAAAGACTTTCTCTCAGACTGTGCAGACCTTACCAAATGTCTTCAAGCACACCAAAAAACAAAAGACACAGAGGAAAGTGGTAGGAGTGTTTAAACAGATAGTAGCAAAAAGCTTAGAAAGAGTTAATATAATACTAAAAGCAGAGTTTCTTCAAAAATTTACAACATTTACAAAACTTTATAGTAAATTTATAAAATTTATACTATTTCATTTATAGTTAGGATTAACTATCAAACATTGAAACAAATTAAGTAAACAGAAGAATATAATAATCATGGATTGGTAGACTCAGTACTTTAAAGATGTTAACTGTCTCAAATTGATTAAGTGTGATCCCAAGTAAAATCTCGAAAGATTTTTTTTTTTAAACTGACAAATTAAACCTAAATTATACATTGTAATAAAAGGAGCTAGAATAATGAGATAATCTTAAATAAAGCCGGAGATTCAAGATGTCAAGTGACTACACTGATTAAGGTAATGTGGTATCAGTGCCAAGACAGACCAGTGAAACAGGGTAGAATACATGGTATGAACTCACACATTTGAGTTCTTTCACCCTTTATCTTGCAATTCACTGAAAGAAAGATGGACTTTTCATTACATGGTACTTAAATATATACTTTTGTCTCTCTCTTTCCTTTTCTCTCTCTCTTGAAAATATTTCTGTTTTGTTAGCTTAGTGAAGGAGATAACCAATACAATTATAATGAAATTTTACATGAAAGCACATTGAAAAATAAAAAGTACTATAAAATGCATAATATTGTAATTGATATCATTGTTATTGGGAGTTTTTATTTAAAGAAACATAAATTAGAAACATACATTAGTATGTATAGGGCAGCATTAGTAAGCAAGAAAAGTATTGTTGCAAATTTAATATAATTTATGTTAAATTTTATGAGGTTATTTTAATTTAATCTCCTGAATGCTTAATTAACTGAAATTTTTGCTTTGGTGTCTTTAAAATGTAATTAAAAAAATTTCAACACATAATATATGTTCATAATTTATAAATAAAAATGGTACTACCAGGCTTATAATAAAAATTTCCTGTCCTCTGCTCCAAATTTGCCCACTTTTTTATTCTGCTTCCTAATGACAACTACTTTCACAACTTCTGTTTCTCCCAACATGTATTTCTATACAATCAATAACACACATCTTCATCTATTTCTTTTTTTTTTAATTTTGTAAGTCATTTGTTGATTTTTCACTTGAAGCAATGGGGCCTCATTCACTTTGTCAAAGCCAAAATTACCCCAAAGTTAAATAGGCAAAGATGACTTTTTTCAAAGCTATTGCAATAAGACAGAGAGACAAGAATTTGGTCTGAATTCAGCTTCCCTGAAAGAATGCACTGGAGAGGTTTCCTGAGCTGAGGTGGGGTTTTCTAGGCCATATGTGTTTATTAACTGGCTTTATCTAATGGAAAGTAAGCTTCTCCTATTTTTTACAGCAGAAGTAGTTTCACAGTTTGGACCCAGGCACCTGCAGAAGTTAGGCTCTTACTCCCTCACAGAAACTGGAAGACAGGGGTGTTATCTACATTGATGATTATCTTTAAGAAATGGTTCTCAGGTCCTTGGGAAAGGCTTTAGTGGGTTATAAAACAGGCAAGAAGATTTTTAAAAGGTTTACACCACAAAGGGGCAGAAAAAATACTTACAATGAAAAGTTTTCTAAAGTAAATGCTTTAAGAGAAGTCATGGCCTAAAGTCAGGAAGAAGCTTGTCTAAACTTTGCTCAGGCTTTGCAAATCATTAAAGCCGTCTTGGTCAACTTACGCCACAACTTTTGTTTCGATCTATGTCAATGTAAAAGTAATCAACATGACTAGGATAGATTTTTAAGATGATTAAAAATAAAGATTACACCTCCTTGTGTATTTTCCTCTTCAGAGAAAATTACTACTCTGCACTTATATAATGATAATAAACATAGCTGACATTTATTGAGCCAGGCTGTATGCTATGGTACATATGTCATCTGTACTCATCAAAAATAAGATATGAGTTCAGGAATTATTCTAATTAATATAATTGTGGAAACTAAGGCTGAGAAAACTTAAACAGTTTTAAATGAACTGTAAAACTCACTGTGCTCTGTAAAACTCACTGCGCTTTTCCCTAAACCTATAATACTCCTTTACTTCTATTTGTCTTTGAACATGGGGAGGCCTTTAAAAACATCCCACCTTCTTGAATGCAATACACTCATTAATACTTTATGACCAAGTGAAGATACTGTCCCTAAACTTTCCATAATTTCTCCTATCAAGAGAACTTCAGCCTATCTCTCCTCTTGCTTCCATACACTCTCAGACAGCTCTTCTAGAGTCCATATTGTTTAATTTGTGCATGGCTGTCCTCTCCCAGGGGAGTGTGAGCTCTTGGAACACAGACTTTATCTCATTTGTCACTATATACTTAAGTACATAATATAAACCCACATACGTATTAATATTGATGGACAAAGGACAGGTAATCCTGAACTAGGTTCATGTTCAAATGGCCATTTCTGTTTGAGATGATACAATACAAACACATTGATGACTCCCAGTTACTCATTTTAAGTAGCTGGGAGCTTTGCCAAAGAAAGAATCATAGATAATTTTACTTCTAGAAATAAGCGCTATTATTGTCTTTTCAACAAAGAGGTCAATTGTTAAATGATGGCAATGACAGAAAAAGATATCCTAAACTAAATACAAAATAAAAATATTTGATGTTATTTGATAAAATTCTCCCTGAAAAGCATAGTATTAGATACTTATGATAAAGAGTAAATGAATTCACTAAAAATAGAAATTTCTGCTCATAATGTGAGACAAATATTAACTGTTTCATTATTTGAAATTGTATTTGAGGATTTTTATCTGAAACCTATTATTCACTAGGATTTATATGAGTTATTTGCTTTGGGGTGAATCAACAGGATCCTTTTCCTTTTATACTTAAAAAAATCCTGCTGCCCACAAACTGTCCAATATTACATAACAACGTGACAACACTACCCAACTAGCATTGCGTTTCAGGATCCTGCTAGCTGCAGTTACATTGTTAAGCTGGTACATTTTGTAAGCTATTAAATAAATAAAAGTTAAAATCTTCCAAAGAGTGAACAGACCTCATATTCTTCTTATTTTTAAAGATTTACTTATTTATTTTATATATAAAGAGAGCACAAGCAGGAGGGGCAGAGAGAGAGAGAGAGAATCTCGAGCCGACTCCACCGGCTGAGCGCAGAGCCCCACGCAGGGCTCCATCTCATGACATTGAGATCATAACCTGAGCCAAAACCTAGAGTCAGACGTTCAACCAACTGCACCACCAGACGCCCCTAGACTTCATATTCTTGACCAATTATTTCTTTTCTGATAACTAAGGGAATATTTAAATTTTAAGAATGTACTTTTGGCAGTGAGTCTCCCTAGTATGATGATAAGCCTATGAGTGCAGTCATTATGGGATGGGCAGATAGGAGATAAGGGGAAGAGACGATCAAGACAAGAGTGTCTTAGAATACTTGACAATTCTTTAAAAAAAACTTGGTTTTGAAGTTTAATTTTGTTTGCCTTTAAAGTAAAACATGCACTCTCATGGTTATATATATCAGACCTCTTTTTTACTGAAGAAGTGAGAATCAGATTATGTTTCACAGAGGCATATAGGACTTTATCCTAAGAAATATGATATTCTCACTTTTTATTTAAATTCAATTATCCAACATATATCATTAATTTTTGATGTAATGTTCAATGATTCATTAGTTGCGTATAACATCCAGTGCTTATCACATCATGTGCCCTCCTTAATGCCCTCACCCAGTTACCCCATCCCCCTAACCACCTCCCTTTCTGCAACCCTCAGTTTGTTTCCCTGAAGTCAAGAGCCTCAGATGATTTGTCTCCCTCTCTGATTTCTTCCCATTCAGTTTTTCTTCCCTTCTCCTACAATCCTCTGCGCTATTCCTTATATTCCACATATGAGTGAAACCTTACGGTTATTGTCTTTCTCTGATTGACTTATTTCACTTAGCATAATACCCTCCAGTTCCATCCATGTCGATGTAAATGGTGGGTATTCATTCCTTCTGATGGCTGAGTAATATTCCATTGTATGCATGAACCACATCTTTATCCATTCATCTGTTGAGAAAGTCACAGCTAAAGGCTTAAGAAACAAGGCAGTGTTTTAAAGGACAAGATTTGGGGTAGGTTACTTGGATCTTGACTTTGAGATATTTCCTTCAATTTTTCCTCCTTTCTTCTTTTTCCTATTTTGTCTGCTCAGTAACTCATTTGCTAATGTCATCAAAAGGCAAACCCCTTCAGATAGCTATAGAATACAGATGGTATCTTTCAAATGGCTTTGCTATATAACCTGCATTTGTAGACAGGTGATGAAAAAGAAGTTTCTTTGTAATGACTTAAACTTTGTCATTGATTTTTGTCATCAGATTTCCTGCAGAAGAAATAATCTTGGATAGATCTTGTTGATTAAATAGATTAGATGACTAATAGAATTAGGATGCCAAATATTTATCCCTAAGTATGCTACCTTTTTATAGATCCATTCACAAGGAACTTTGCTGTCCCAAACTTTCATCAGAAAAAGTTGAAGTCTATTTCCAAAGATATCTAATAGTTTGAGGAAAGTTATTTTTGTTTTAGTATTCACAATTTTCAATCACTTGAAAGATGTTAATTAAGTGCCCATAAAATATTCCCACAAAACTGGAAATAAAAGGAGAAAAGATTATGTACATAGGAGCACAAACGTCTCTGTCATATTTAGTTGTTTTCCACATGTTGGTTTGACTTGTTTTCTTTCCATATGTCAGAACTCCCTAACTGTATGAGCAGACATATCTTACTTTTTGCTTCTCGCCTTGAGTTCTATGAGAATAAATGAAAGGCCTACACTTTGCAGAGGGTTCAGTGGAAAATCCTGACAATCAGCCAGGGCCACTTGAGAGACAATTTTCTAATACAGCTGCTGAATCATTTCAACGAGATTGTGTGAACTAGATGTGATGTTCAGCTCAACTTTAAAGAACATATGTTTTGTGCATGGTCATTCATTATCTCTGTACATACCTGAGGAACAATCCACTTTCAGTTTAACTTAAAGTCTGTTGAAACAACATCAGATAGTAATTATGAATATATATCAGTTCAAACTGGAAAGCACTATATTTTCTATTAATTTTACATTTTAAATATCCAGAAATGGGTAAGACGGGGAAGTATGTCATTTAGACAAATTTCCATAGTAATGTGAAGATTTTCACAACTGGAATTAAAAGCTTGTTGAGTATTAAGTATCCTTAAACATTTTTCCTTGAAAATGCAAATATGTATAACTATGAAGGTCCCTGCCTTTTGGAATGGTAAAAATAATATACTATACTTGAAGACTATTGCTTGCTTTTATAAATAAAACAAAATCTTGTATTTCATTTTTCAGAATCACTTTGATACTTGTTTAAGGTGATGTCACTGCACAGAGCACTGATGGGAAAGTTAAAGCTCACAGAATTAATTCTATATTTAATTTTGAATTATGTGAAAAGAACAAACCCCCTTTTTTTTAACTTTTTCTATATCAAGGTATATTATTAAAAATTTAATATTAACAATTCAAATTTATGTTGAAATGTCATGCTTTGAGTGTCCTAGGTTATTATGCTCAAATGGCAAAATAACTGCACACATTAGAGACTTGTATACTGGAAAAATGTTAGATTATGGAATTGGAAGCTTTTTTGTGATTGGCCAATTATACAAGGGTTGTCATGGTGTTTAAGTAAGATTCACTTAAGTAAGATTTAATTAAGACCTATTTAAAATCAGAAGCTCAGATATACATATAGACACTGCACCATTTTCTGGTTAGCAATTCCTGATAACCTTACGAAGACCTTGATTTGATTCCCAGAAATTAATGTGTCCTCTTGGCAAGCTCTGGCATCCCTGGTGAGACTTGCAATGACACATTCGCTGACATCAAAAATAAAAACACCTCATAAAACTAGAGACAGTTAAGACTAAAGTAAAAAGAGAACTGTCAGAAAATCATGATTTTTTTATAATCACTGATTATATATAACCATCAACATGTTATTACATTTATAAAGAGATGAGCATTATAGTAACTTCAAAATCCTTTATATCCTTGTTAAAAGTAAGCTTTAAAAAGGTATAGTTATAAACAGAAATAAATGATATATTTAAAATAATGATTATTTAAAAATCAATATTGTTTTATGATTTAAAACAATATTTGAAAAATATCTTTGTTATGTCATCGACAAATAATAAGTGTCGTTAACTCCATATAATTAAGAGAATATTTATAAGGTTTTTCAAACATTGGTGTGTTCCAGTCTCTAGAATTAATGTGCTAATATGTATCTACATGGAAAAGTCTTTTTAATAAAATAGATAGTTCTACGATGTGTTTCCTATGGTGGGATTAATGTGAGAAAATTACTTGAAGATTCCTTTTCTGTTATCGTAATAGTAGTTAAAGTAATAAAAAATTCAATGATAGCAATAATGATGACAATAGCAGCAAAAATGAATCTATTAATTTACGAACTTAATCAAATGTCAGGAAACAGGATGAGAGCTTAAAATACATTTCATTATTTAACTGTCCCAATAATACCATGAGGTAGATATCAATACTAGTATCTTCTTGCAAAAAAAGGAAGCTGAAGCATGGAAATATTATGTATATAGCCCAAGATCATGCAGCTAGAAGGTGAAGGTCAGTATATTGAAAGAAAAGTAAATATGTGTGTGTTTTCCCAGATACTATGCACATGCCTGAACGTACACACACATACATCTGTATTATGTATAAACACATGCACATATATAATTATATGTTAATCTAGAAGTATACCATGATAAAAGCAGTCATTTTTGAGAAGGGAAACTGAAAAGCAAGAGTAGGAGAACCATTATCTATTCTTATATTATTTAAGTTGTTCCAGATAAGTGCACATATACCCAGTTATTTTCATATATATGTGTATGAGTATTTTTTAAGTATATTTCACCCATCCCATATCCATCTCTCCTCTCAAACCACCTGTTTGTTCTCTGTAATTAAGAGTTGTATTTTCGTTTGTCTTTTTTTTCTTTGTTCATTTGTTTTATTTCTTAAAGTCTACATATGAGTGAAATCATATGGCATTGGTCTTTCTCTGACTGACATTTCACTTAGCATAACATCCTCTAGATCCATCTATACTGTTAACAATGACAAAATTTCATTCTTTTTTATGGCTGAATATTATTCTATTGTATATATACACCACATCTTCTTTATCCATTCATCTATGTGTAGGCACTTCAGTTGCATTCATATCTTGGCTATTGTAAATAATAGTGCAATAAACATAGGAGTGCATATATCTTTTCAATTTACTGTTTTAATTTTCTTTGGTAAATACCTAGTCGTGAAATTACTGGATCATACGGTGATTTCATTTTTAATTTTTTGAGGAAACTCTGTACTGTTTTCCAGAGTGGCTGCATCACCTTGCATTCCCAGCAGTGTGTGAGTGTTCCCTTTTCTCTACATGTTCACCAACACTTGTTATTTCTTGTGGTTTGATTTTAGTCATTCTCACAGGTGTAAGGTGATGTCTCATTGCTGTTTTGGTTTGTATTTCCCTGATGATTAGTTATGTTGAGCATTCTTTTCATGTGTCTGTTGGCCACATGAACTTCTTCTTTGGAAAAATGTCTATTAGGTCTTCAGTGCATTTTTAATTGGATTATTCTGTTTTTTTTTTTTTTTGGTCTTAAGTTATATGAGTTTTTCATATATTTTGGATATTAACCTCTTACTAGATATATCTATGAGTATTTTAAAGAAATACTTTAATCATATCCTCTAATGATACTATATCTATAAAATATTATATATAACATATGCAATGCTATATTAACATATAGCATATATTGTGACTATATGTGTACGTGGAGAGAGAGAGGGAGAGAGAATGAGTATGCTGCCCATTTGAGTTTATATCAGAACTTAGAACAGAATCTTATAAATATTAAAAACCAAGTAGACATTAGCTATTATTGTTATTACACAGATGGCAGAAAACTACTATCTTCATATTTAGGTAAATATGTATTTTAGCTATATTCTAGTCACTTAGACTACATTTAAATAACCAGCTTTGTCCTGAAGAAAATGTTTTTTGTCAGCCTTTGTTACTCTCTTTAGCATTGGCATTTTAAAATTTCTAATGAGTAAAGAGTAATTTACTCAAAAATTCTAATGTTCTTGGCCATTTAAATGAAAGTTGGTGCTTACTGGTAATGACCTAAGAGTTGTACAGCTTACGCAGCTCTGCATTAATCGTTTTAAGAAACTAGCCACAAGATGGCAGTGTTCTCAGAGAACTATATGATTCTAGATAGTCAAATGCCATACATATTCTCACTGGACTGCTCCTATTTAAAATGATCAAATAATTATTTCAAGATGTTATTCAGATACACAATGATCGGCAGAAAAATCTACCATACTACCATATATGCTTTTTCCTATAAAGTCATCAAATATAATGAGGAATATTTGGATTGATTATGTAGGAAAAAAAGGTCTACCAGATAATTAAGAAATAACAGAAACAATGGTATTGTAAAGCAGAATAGTTCAAACAGAGTGAATACAGAGAAAGCATGGTAACTTATTATTATTTATTCTGGACAAATAAAATAATTAGAAGAACCAGTAAGAGAAACTGAAGAGACGACACAAGTGAGAGGATAAGGGGATGTTTTAAGTAATGATTTCTTCAACTTGCTCAGGAGCAGACAATTCTCATGTATTCTGATCTTATCTGTGCTGTAAATTTAAATTAAATGCTTAAAACCGATTGGAAATTCACCAGAAGAGTTAAATATTAGTTTTCATTGTTAGGAACCACTTCAATCCTACTCATAGGCTAATGATATTTTCAAGTAAGATAAAACAAAAGCAAACGAAGAAAAACTGTATTAACGACACAATAACAAAAAAGAGAGAGGGACACAGGCAATAATAGATCCCTATATAGGGATCTGAGTTTAAAAATGCTTGTTCTGTGCCATTTTTACTCTTAAAATTTACTCTTAAAATTTTTCACTCATCCTCTCATAAATATTAATCTTATTCCCTCACTCTTTTCTGTCCAAAATAAAAAATAAAATAGAAACTGCAAATATAATTTTCTAGCTTCTTTCTTCTCTAATATTCATACCATACTTGATGGGTATTATGCTTCTTTTTAGCACTTATTCCTAACAGTCCCTTATTTATTAACAATGTATTTCTTATTTTATCTGTATCTCCTCTACTTCATCGCAACTTGGTTTGTATCTCATTTTATCTCCTTTTTTGCTCTTACAATAATAAAAATTATTTTGAAAAATTAAAAAAAAGTAAAAGACATTTTTAAGTGCTTTGAAAACAGATTTCTGTTACTCAGTGTCATCTTACTTTATATATCATTCTCTTGTAGTATGTAAAATGTTGGATATGGCTTAAGAAAATGCAATATATCATAGGAATATTTTATCTTATTACAGATTTTGAAATTAGAAGAAGACATGGCTGATATAAGAAAAATAATAATCTTTGTAAATTATATGCACAATTACAAACAAAATATCTTGGAAATTATTTCCCTATATGGAAAATACCAGTGCTTACTAGATTCTGGAGAGCTCTATTTACACTAAATAACAAAAAAGAGTGAGCGAGTGAGCAAGTGAGAGAGAGAGATAGAGAGAGAGAAAGGATCATGGGCATACTATTTCCTTGTCTTTTATTTATTAACTCAGTTTTCCCATATTGAAGTAGCCGGTGATAATTAGCAAATGATCAGATCTGATGAGATAATACAGCAAAGATAATACCTTTTCTACATGTAATTTAACATTTACAATGTATACTTATATATATAAGAGGACTGAAGCATTCTATAACTTGTTTCTCCCACTTTACTTGTTCCTTCTTTTCTGCTTGGATAACTGACTTATTAAGAAATTTCTCAACTGGTTCCTTTGGATAATCCTTACATTTGCTCTCTTGATTTTTTCCAGCTTTCATTTTCTCCATAATCTCATTCTCCCTATAGTGCATTCAACTTCTCCATCTCTGGCTTCTTCTCTCTAACAGATAACCCTTTTAGTTCTTTTGTTTGAAATCCAACTCAGAGTCAAGGTTCACTAAACCCACAGCCAATAACTTGATACACACAGTTGGCTTTGCATCTGGAAATACTCTTACATTCCTTCTCTTTTTCTTCCCTTTGCCATTTTCCTATTACCAGATATCATTTCTCCCCAGACAACTGCAGTAAGGTCCTACAAATAGCCTTCCTGCATCTACTTTCTACTCCAGTCTTTCTGCTAATTTGCCATTAATGTTTTATATCTAAAAATAACACATTCATTCAGCTGGCATTTCTGAGAACTTACTATTTGCCAATCACACAGTAGTATGAAATACAACTTTATAGGGTCCCTGACTTCATGGAGATTAATCAAAACAAATCAAATCATTCATATTTTTCTTTGAATAATCTTATTCTGATTTTATATTTTACAAAATGATGGTGTCTTCCATTAAAATGTAGGGTCCTAAATGGTAGAAACAGCTTGTTAACATTGATGTTTCTATACAACAGGGGCTGCAGCTCACTTCCTTGCAAATAGCAGGCACACAATTAGTTTTATTCATTTATTTTTAAATGAATCAGCTAGCTTTAATTTCACATAGACAAATTTGAAGCACATGATTTTCAAGAAGGTCATATCAATGTTTCTATTTCTTCAGTTATAAAGCAGATATGTTTCAAAAATTTACTTCTGGTGCACTCTCATAAAAACTACATATTTTATATTTGTCAAGTATTGTTTTAAAAACACTTAAAATAATACATTTTTATTCTGATTATAGAAATAAACTAATGAAGGCTAAAGAAAGAAAAGGAGGAAGAAATGACATCCACATGTTTGGAGAATTAAGGTAACGTTTGATTTACCTTCTTGTCTTCCTTCCCAGGCTATGATATAATACATTATTTTCCAAACTTTATTTTAGCAGAATTATTCTCTCCTCCCAATAACATCACATAATTTAAATAGAACAAAGTGAAAATGCTCTATTGAAGAAAAAGAACTTTGTTCAATGTCCCACCCCAAAGAAGACTCCTTGGTACTATAGTACAGTTGTAAGACAAGCAAAGACCACTTCTAAAATCATTTCTCTAGGAAAAACCTGGCATGGCAAGTAAGCTTTTTTTTCTGGAAGTGGCAAGGATGGGTGGGTGTGTGGGTGCATATTTTCAGCTGCAAATAAACCATCCACAGTTTACATTTTTACTGCCTAGGCAGAACCATTAAGGCAAACATTATAAATACCCCAACAAAGATTTTCATTATTCAAAAGATAATACAAAATCTTGTGTGAATGGCATATCAATTTGCTCATAAGAATGCTTTTGAATGTCTTGTTTGGTTGTGTATACTTGCATAAGTTGTTTTACATAAAAAAAACTATAATTAAGATCTTTAAGTGTGGATAAGTGGCTAATGAGCAGTACTTTCAAAAAGTAGGGGGGAAAAAAGCAAAAGAGTTCTGCAATTCCTTACTGATGAAGATGCCAGTCACAGTATGACTTAGGCCAGATTAGAAGAAATCAAGAGATCTGGGTCATTTTCAGACAATTAAAGGAATACTGAAAGGCATATAAATTCTGTTTGAAACTATTAGACCTACAAGCAAAAGCCTGCTTTCAAAGTCAAGCTTTCTGTTTGTTTGCAGTGGGTGGAGTGACATTGCAGCAATTTGCCTCTCTGTTTCATATCCCCAGCTTTACATTGGGGACACCTATGTTTATATCAGAAGTAAATGCTTGTGATGATAAAAATGTATGTGAAAATACGTGAAGCTCCAGTAAGGACTATTATATGCATAAAAATCTATGAATGATGGAAAATATGCTGGAAATAATTTGTCTGAGTGGGCTTTTGGATTGCTCACATTTTGAAAGTCAGTACCAACAAAGACAAGTTATATGTGACACATCCCATTTCTGATATTCCTCCTTTAGCTTTGATAACATGTAAGTAGCCCCTTAACTATAATATTCTCTGAAGTATCCCTGATACAATTGTCATCATGTATCTTCAGCTCTTTAGAGAACAGGCAGTCTAGTCATTTCTTATTAAGTAAGTTTTTGATTATCCAAGGTAGTCTCTGTCCCACTTATCAGAGATGATAGGGGCTCTTTTGTAATGGGGAAAAAAAAATGACCCAGTATTGCACTGCTTCTTCTCTGCCAAAAAATTATATAATCATTCACTAAAACCTTTCTTATTTTGACATTAAAGAATAGAGCTCGCTAAGATGAAACTTTTTAAGTCAAAAAATACAACTAGAAAGATAATTTCCAAAACACTGTTAATAATCTGAATGATATTAATAGAGAAATCTGAAAGTGTCCTATTTTATGAGTCAAGAAGTCACCAATGGAGAATCTTATACAATTTATATACTCTATGGGAACAAGTAGTTTGGGTGCATAATTTACTGAAAACGAAAGGGCATTAAAATCAAAGCAAAATCCAAATACTTCTTGGGGCACCTGAGTGGCTCAGTCAGTTAAGCCACTGGCTTTTGATTTCTACTTAGGTCGAGATCTTGGGGTCCTGGGATCGAGCCCCACAACAGGCTCTGTGCTCAGTGGGGATTCTGCTTGTCTCTCTGCCCGTCCCCCCATTTGTGCTCTCTCTGTCTCTCTCTCTCTCAAATAAGTAAATAAAATCTTTTTCAAAAAATCCAAAAACTTCTTTATTATAAATTTCTCTATCCAAGTGTGTTTCTTGCCTTAATTTTATCTGTAGTATGCTGTTGTAGAAGTGATAGCATGAAATGTTGCTAATATATTATTTAGTCAGTTTTCAGCAAACTGATACTGAATTAATGTTAAATTATTCATGTAGAAACTAAGATGGCTGGTACCAGATCTTAAACAAATATTAAGTGCTTAGAAGGAAAGTAACACTACTAGCAATAATTAACACGCTTAAAGTTTCATTAAGCTATAGTTTGCTTTAAAAAATAGGCTTACTATGTTTTTAATTTTTAAAATTGAGTAAAAATACCAACTTAGTAAATAGGACAATTTGGTAAAAAAAAAAAAAAAAAAGATTTTTTTCTTTAAATGTGTGTGTGTGTATGTGTGTGTGTGTTTACCATGGAATGATTTTGTAACTCTTCATCTTTTTTAAGATTTATTTTATTTACTTGAGAGAGAGAGACAGAAAGACAGAGAGAGACGGGTAGGGGGAAGGCATAGGGAGAAGGAGAAAGAAACATAAGCAGACTCTGCGCTGAGCGCGGAACCGAATATGGGGCTTGATCTCCGGACCCTGAGATTAGACCTGAGTCGAAACCAAGAGGTAGAAACTCAACCCAATGCTCCACCCAGATGCCCCTCTTCATTCATCTTTAAGAACACGCTCATTTTTAAAGAATTTTGTAAATTTCATACTATTTTTATTTCCTTTGCTTTTAATTCATTTTCAACCATTTATTTTCACCACCCTTTATTATCCTAAGGTTCTGAAAACTCTGACTGAGTAAAAAAAACCCTATGAAATATGAGTGTTCAACAAATTAAATTATTCAGAGCAAACTGATTTTCAACAAGAGTGTTGAAAAGGCACATTTGGCTTTTCATGTATTCAGAAAATAAACTATTTACAAAAATCCAAATCCTTCTTATTTTCATTTTATTTATTGTTTCTTTTACTACTTTTATGAAGACAATACCTTTTTTATATAAAATTATAAAATTCAGTTTAAAAGATTTTTGAAAATTGATAATTTTATTCTACCAGAAACTATTGATAACATTGATACATAGCTTTTTAAATATATTTTATAAATAGTCATTCATTCCTCATTCACTGTCATTAAATAGACATTCAATACACAAATGCATTCTTCAGATTGGACCAGTACTCATTAGAGGAAATCTATCTTTAAGGGTAAAAATTATGTTTCTTTTTAGGCATTTTAATTCCCCATGCCTGTGGACACCAGGTTCCCATTGTTATCGCAGGGAATCCTATGACTATATTGCTATTTTCCCCCAGAAATGGATGATGGGATTATACTGTTATACATGCTCTTATAATATATGTAAGATGTATACCAGTTTTAGAAGCTCTGCATATTTCCATGCAAACTCTACTAATGGAAAACTAAAATTCTAACTTTCCATTATTTGTCAACAGCATAGATGGAAAAGATTTCATTAAAATAATGTAGAAATAAAGGCCAAAAAATGTAAATGAAATAATATTTTTAAACGCATAATAGTGATAAAGTTAATAAGAACAACTAAAATCAAAATAACATAATTAGGCATCATTTATTGACTAAATCATTTTATAAAATATGCCTATCAATATAATTTTAGTATTATTGCTAATAGTGATCAATACTTAGTAATTTAAAAAACCCTCCAATCACATAGAAACTAAGTAAAAAAATGACAAGTTGGTCTCATATTAACCTAAGCCAAAATCATTAATGTCAATATTTCATGAACTTTATTCCAGATATTAGTATATTCACATATTAGAAAGAGACAGAAAGAAAGAAATAGATGGGTTTGGTATTTTTCAGTGTGCTTGTGATATATATTTTTTGTAAATTATTCATATAATTCTCTCCCTGGAATATGTATGAACTTTTTATTTGTGAAAGATCCTGACAGCTTTAAACATATCCATCATGACTTCTGGGTAACCTTAGGCCCCACAACTATTCCTCCCCACCTTCGACCATTTTGCTAAACCCAAATGGACAAAATGACAGCTGCTCAAATGCAAAAACAATCCATCCCCCTTACGAAAATTATTTTTGAACAACTATTATGGAAACTGGCTGAGCCTCAGCTGTTCCCTCTGGCTAAAGTCTACCTTTCTCCCCCAAGGTAGGCCAATATTTCTGGGTTGTGGTCAGGCCATGGCATTTGGAACTAAAGCTGATGCCTAGAACGGCTCCAGTTAATGTTGCTTCTACAGTTTCTGGTGTGACTTAGAGGGGGTTGGATCTGCTGCTTCTAAGCCAAGGTCATTTCTTCAAAGCTAAAGTGCACATGACCTATACCTTTGTTATCTTTCTTTCTCAGATCTTGCTTCTAACCAGTGTTCTATATCCTTCTATTGAATACCACCTAAACTTGACTCTTTTTCTTTAGAGTTCTTCCTATAGGCCTCTTGATGTAAATCATTTTCACTATTCAGGACTTGTTATGGATGAAATGAGATGTTGAACTGAGATTAATGGAATCTTTTCATCTATCTCTTCTTTGTTCTTTTTTATTTTAGTATCAATGATCAACAGCCAGTCAATGAAACTCCCATTCAGTGTCCAGCATCTTATGTGTACAAATGTTATGCTGCCACAGCACTAAATACTGAAGCTCTTATAGGATTTTACCAACAACTATTTAAAATTTCAGTGGCCACTTGGGGAACTTGAGATTAAAGTAATTCACCTATGTCACATCTTAGATTTAAAGGGTTCAAAGACTACAATTATTCCATGGACAGCATAATTATTTTTTGATATGAAGAGGCTTCTAAACTACAGGAAAATTCTAAAATTGCTTGCCTGAAAGACTCCTTTTAAAAAGCTAATAAACATATGAATAATCTAAAATCAGAACTCAAACTCTCCTTTTCTTCTTCTGACTTAACTCTAGACTGGCCATCCATCATGTCCCTTATACCTCGACTTCTTCCTCTCCATTCACATTAATTTTCTATTACTGCATAATAAAATACCACATACTTAAGAACTTAATACAACATCCATTTATTACCTCATTGGTCTGTAGGTAAGAAGTCCAGGTGGGCTCCCTTTGGTCCTCTGTTTATAATCTCACAAGACCAAAGTCAAGTGGTCTGTCAGGCTGCACTTTAGTTTGGAAGTTCACTGTGGCTACTGGCAGAATTTGTTCCTTACAGTCAGAGGAATGAGGTCCCCATTTTCTTGCTGGCTTCCAGAGTCCACCTACATTCATTTCTCAAAGTGCCTTCCATCTCCCACCCAGCAATAGCACATCCATTCTCTCTCAAGCCTCAAATGTCTCTGATTGCCTCTTTTGTCACTAGCCAGAGAACATTATCTATTTTCGAGGGCTCATATAATTAGGTTAGGCCCACCCTAACACTGTTCCTATCTTAAAGTAAACTGATCAGCAACCTCAATTACATCTGCAAAATCCCTTTTGCCATGTAAAATAATGTAATTCTGAAGTAACATCAGGAGGTCACATGGACCATCTAGAATTCTGCCTCCTACACTGTGGCTTTGTATCTTCAGCTCCTTCACTACTTTCATGGACCCTCTCCTCCTTCCTCTACCATACCCTCCAACTGGGCAGTATTTCCTCTTGATTTCTTATACTGTGGTCAGACATGAGACCTACCTTGCTTATTTTGTGACATTAAAGCTTGGTTATAATTTGATTGCTATAATTTTGTTGAGAACTTTCCAAACCCTTATGAGGAGGAATGAAAGGTCACAGAATATAGGATTTTTCTAGCAGCTTGTAACAAGTCTTGAATTGAACCCACCATCTTATAGGCACAAGAATTATGGGGGAGGGGGGACAGGAGCAACTGGTTAAGGAAGACAGGATGGATTGAGACCCAAGTGAAATCAAATACATGTATCAAAGTTTGACCAAAGGTAGATAGAAAAAGAGTAGAAAAGTAGAATATAATCTCTCAGTATCTGATGCTGAGATTTTTGCTGTCAATACTGATTGATCAATATCCAATGCTATAAAGGGGAGAAATGTAAAAGCCCAGATTCGAAAGGCTATTTCACTTTTACCGTCAGAGAATATTCCACTCTCTTTAAGGGAGATAATATTACTGCTGGCCTATCCACTTTCTTCAGGAATGGTCTTAATCCTGAAACATCAAGAGATTGCTATGCACTTCGAACATACTTTGATTTAGAAAGAAACATTAGACTCCAATTAATAGCTCTTCTGATTAAGCATCTATATGAACACACGCCCATGTCTAAATCAGGAAAGACAAATATACCTATAGTTTTTGTACAGGTAATGGTCACTGAAAGAACAATTATTCTGCCTTCACTTGAAAGACAGACTCTAAGTAGACACAGGACAAACTTTGTCTGACAGAATAACACCTCTCTGTGGAATTAGTGCCCTGGTCAGCCTGCAATTTCCTTAATAAAAAGGGAGACATTTCAATGCAATTGCAAATACAAAATGTTCTGTTTCTATTTGATACTATGTCTAGCCTCTCTACCATAAGCCTTATTGCTTTTCCATCATTTATCCTTGGAGTAGCAAACAGATTTTATAAGTTGGAATCTCAAATGACCCTCAGACTCTGAATTTGTCTCAGCCACTTCCTGACTCTCTGGGCTTTCTCACTAGTGATACACTTTGTTGTATGCTGAATGTTTTTAGCATAGATCTATTTTGCATACACCATACTACTATTAAATATGAACTAGAAGGCTTCCTTCTTCTTTTTTTTTTTTTAAAGAGTTTATTTATTTATTTGACAGTGAGAGAGACAGCCAGGGAGAGAGGGAACACAAGCAGGGGGAGTGGAAGAGGAAGAAGCAGGCTCCTGGTGGAGAAGCCTGATGTGGGGCTCGATCCCAGAACGCCAGGATCACGCCCTGAGCTGAAGGCAGACGCTTAACAACTGCACCACCCAGGCGCCCCTAGAAGGCTTCCTTCTGAAACACCCAGGAAAATAATTCTCAGACTGTAATTTAATAATGTCTCAAACTGAGTATTTCCTATCTGATGTCTCTCATACCAATGTCTCAGAAATTAAATCTGACCATAATAGCATTAGGGCCCATGAAAGAAGGTATGGATATACAAGGGACCATGAACCCTTAAGGATCTCAGCTGATCTGGATATTCCTTTGCTGAAACTGGCCCCGTGCTCATTTAAAAACAAGACTGTTGGAGGACTGCCACCCATAGACACTGTCTATGTCTCCCCTGCCACACATATTGGAGTGTTTCTTTTTCAAAGATTAAATGTTATTCTTGACTTTTCTGGCTAATTACCAAAAGCTCCTTGGGTAATTCTTCAGTCAAATACCGTTAGAATACTGGTCATACGACACTGCTGACATTGGACTCCTAACTTTTTTGAATTAGCTAGCCCAAAATGTGACCTGACAAAAACCGTCACTAACTATGTGTTGCCCTGGACAGACTTACTAAAGGTTGTATTCTGTAAAATGAACACTCCCTTTTAAAGCCCTCTTACTCTTGAGCTTCCACATTGCTATGAATTTTCCTATTTGCACATGAAAGATCATGATAAGAATTTGTGTTCTGTCTCAACAGGACAATAAAAATCAGAGACCCATTGTTTATTGATCCTGTAGCAAAGGCCTATCCTCTTATTTAGGCACAACTGAACAAACTCCAAGTTAACTGATGCTTCTGATAACTAAAATCTTAACATCTCCACATAACTTCTTACTCCCTCATATCATTCAGACATTTTTCTTCTACTAGACTGAACTCCTACAAAATCCTTCTTCTTTTCCCTATACATATTCACATCCATTGCTGTAAGATTCTAAACCCTATAGATAATTTTCCCCTGCCAGTGGATAGTAACCTTGGGATATCATGCACTTATCAGGAATTTTTTTGGCTTCAAACCTCCCTGAAATTTCTTTTGACAAGTCAGCTTTAGAATTGCTTTTGGATAGCTTCTATTTGAAATTTGAACATGGAGGTTTTTAATCTGGATTTGCAAACACAACCAACTCAAATTGCTTTTTTTTTTTTTAAAGATTTTATTTATTTATTTGACAGAGAGAGACAGCCAGGGAGAGAGGGAACACAAGTAGGGGGAGTGGGAGAGGAAGAAGCAGGCTCCCAGCAGAGGAGCCTGATGTAGGGCTCCATCCCAGAACACTGGGATCACGCCCTGAGCCGAAGGCAGACGCTTAACAACTGTGCCCCCCAGGCGCCCCAACCAACTCAAATTGCTTTAATCCAGCCTTCCAGGGGGCCAAATCATCAGTGGATTGTCAGACTGTAGCTTTTATTGAGACAATCAGTTAACTAGGGAGTTAACTGAGAAAGAGGAAATGTCTATATAGACATCAGATAATCCCTTCAAGTAGGTAATGATTTTGCTCTGCTTTACAAGCAACACAGCCTCTTAATTGCAGCTGCTTCCTCTATTAAATATCACAATCTGTAAAAACCCTACTAGCTGTTTCCTCCAAAGGCATTGGATATAATAAGTGGAAGGCACATACTATAAACAGACTCAATAAACAAAATGCATTTCTTTAGATGATTCTTATGTTATATAAACTTCATGCTACCCACAAAGTTCAAAAATCAAGGCCTAAACTAACTTGACTATTGGCATTGAGTCTGGAGTCAACTATAACTTCAAGCATTTGATTCTCCAGTACCACGCAGGAAAAGATCACATTGACTGTTCCAACCAGATGCTCTTTGGTTGCAACAAGACTACTATTCAGTCTACCCTAAAATACTAAGACAATGTCTCTCAATATTACTTGCTTTCTGCTGTGGAAAGAAAAAAAAATGAGAATCATCATAAATGAGCATCGGTGGGAAATTTTCAAAAAGAGTAAAAAGAATGTCCCTGAGGCAGTTCTCACCTTTCAAACACAGTCCTAGGAAAAGTATACAGGTGAACACGGACTGGAGTTCAAACCTGTAGGTCTTTTGAATATCTAAAATGGGTTTATTCAGATACAATCTTCCCTATGTTGGTCAATTTCAGTATCAGTACACTTGTTTTCTGGTTGGCAAAAGGTGTTTCCCTGCCTAAAGCAACTGCTCTGACAATAGAAATATTGAGACAAATGTATTCATTTGTACATTGATACTTTTTTACATGAAATCTTCTTCTGTTTTCAATACCATTTTGCCAAAAAACCACTTTCATCTATTTGCTTTATTAAACTTTTAAGCATGCTCATAATGTCTCTGATGATTTTTATTTTCTATATTTATTTCTTTACTTCAAAAGTGGCTTTAGTATTCTTTTTTTTTCTTTATTTACTCTCCCTAGTAATACGTGGGTTCCATATGTTGCAAAGTATATAGCCTATCTTATTAGTCATGGTATGTGCACTAATAGGTCTTCCCAATAACTTGAAAACACAGATTTGAAAACAAGAAGTTATGTGGAATAGGACTTTCTCCATTCACTTCTTTCTAGATCAGAATTAACAATGCAAGTATCCTATTTTTGATCATTATGTATTGTACATGTATGAGTTGATGAAATAAGACCTTTATGGAATCATTATATATTATATTTATATATTAATATATTATATATATTTAAGAAATAGAATCATGATATATGACCTTTTTTGAGGGTTTTTAAAAAGCAATGAAACCTGTTTTCAGAAAAATGCACATAAGTAGTTACTTATACCTAAATATGTACATGCAGTTTAAGAGAGTACATAGATTCTTGAAGTTAGTCCCATATGCCTAAGTATCTACAGAAATCTACACTTATTTTGCCTAGAAGAACCCCCAAGTATTTACATCATGTTTGTGCTTCTGTTTTGCAGTTGTCTTGTAAGCCTATTTTTTTTTTATCTTGGGTTGACAATAAATAAATAGTCTAAGCAACTGACACCCAGGAAGTGCCCTATATGTGTTCACTTCAAATGACTCAATTAATATTGCAGTGAATATTTATTGACTCTCCCCAGCATTCATGGCACTATCACATAAAGGCTATTTGTTTTAGTGTTTTCCTCTGCACATTTGGGCAGAGATTGATGAAAGACTTTAAGTTAATTTAAACAAACACCTTCTTTTATATAAACCCCTCCTGTAAAAACAGAAGTATGCACATTTAGAAGTCTAGATTAACAAACTAATTAAATCATATGGCAAGTTTGAGATAATCTGATGGATGTTATTTCCAACTTTGCTTTGTAGATAAGGAAATATTTGAATACGAGAAGAAATTCACACTAAGCCCCACTCTCCTATCTTTGTCGCTTTGAAATTATCATGTTGTTTGTTTTTTCACTATGTCAGTTATAAAAACTAGTCCAAGAAAATGAATCTAGACAAAGGAATAATCGAGAATGGCACATTGACACCTATCTTTCTGTTTATATGAAAGGCGCTGAGATTCCCAGTTTAAACCCAAACTCTGTATTTTTGTAATTCCCACTTGTCTGATTCAATAGTGGCAAGGCCAGTTTCTAAATGAATAAGAGCCTGGACAGACATTTAGGAGAAAACCATCATATGGGTAGAGAAAATCTCACATGTATCTTCACTCAGCATGAATTTTGCATCAGTAATAATCAGTGCCAAAAAAGGAAGGCAAACAGGTATTATTGGGAGCCCTGGAGATAGGACCTCTTATCTTGGACATCAGTAACCTCACCACGTACAATTACAGCAGTCACTAGGGGGCAAAGGGCTCCTACTAGAAGAGCATTTTGTAGATATAATATGAAAGTAGTCTAGGGACAGCTGGGTGGCTCAGACAGTTAAGCGTCTACCTTCGGCTCAGGTCATGATCCCAGAGTCCTGGGATCAAGTCCCACATCAGGCTCCTTGCTCAGCAGGGAGCCTGCTTTTCCCTGTGCCTGCCACCTCCCTTGCTGTGCTCTGTCTCTGACAAATAAATAAATAAAATCTTAAAAAAAAATAACAAAATGAAAGTGGTCTAGATCAGAAGAGGAAAACAGGACAGATGCTATATCAAAATAGAAAGAGGTGGGGGGGGGTGAATCAGGTGATGGGGGATTAAGGAGTACACTTGTGCTGAGCACCGGGTATCATATGAAAGTATTGGATCACTATAGTGTACCTGAAACTAATATTACACTGTATGTTAACTAATTGGAATTTAAATAAAAACTTTTAAAAAAGAACCAAAAGAAAATGTGTTGTATTCACACATGGTATACCTGTAAGTCGTCCTCAGACATTTCCTTTTTTTTTTTTTTTTTTTTTGAGAAGGAGGTGGATGGAATTTTATTAGCTGTGGTGAACATGAGATTCAAAGATATATAGTTTATTCCATAAATAAACATAGCAACAACGAATGAATAGTGTAACAGTTCTAACCTAATGTTACATAATCAGTTAATAAATATATACTAACTCCTTACATGTCACACACATATTACATAAGTATGTAGGTATTATGGAATGATTCTTGCCATTCAAAGAGATGCAATATGGTTCGAAAAATAATTATAAATGTATCTAATGAATACATTTACATTCATACAATGTACCACTCCTAAGAAATAATGAACATGTGAAAAAATAACTTTTTTCACGAGAAAAGTACAAAGCAATGAATGGTATATTTGATACACCAAATCATGCCAATGTAGTGGGAGATAATTTTGGTAGAGTGTTGAAGCAAAAAGAAATAATTACATATTGAGACTGCGACTCTTAGCAATTGTATAAATTTGACAAATGGCAAATCCTATAACTCTCACTTACCAGTACAGTAATTTTACATAGGGTTATTGTGGCATTAAACACAATTATAAATGTGGCAGGAAATATATTACCTTCATTTGCTTTGTAGCGAGGTGAGTCTTGGTACCTAATAAATAGATGGAATATCTAGATGTACTACTTATCCTCTTTAAGTGTATGTTCCTGCAATAACCAAATGAATAATGGTGTGAAATGGTGCAATCCTTTGGATACGTAAAGTCATTTATTCCATAGTCATTCATTCGGCATATATTTACTTTGCACACATTAGGCAGTGTGCAAGATGCAGGTTAAGAAGTGTTTTTTCTTTGTTTGTTTTTATTTTTAAAAATAGATAGGACTTTATTCTCCTGGAGATTGCAGTCTAAGGATTGAGGCAGGCATTACATAAATGCAAAAATTACATCTTCAACTTAATACTATGATGATGATTCTGCATCCAACTCTAAAATAATAGTGGGCACCTGACTTGTCCATCTATTTTAAACAACTAAAAAACTAAAAAACTCTTTTAACATATTGAAATGACACCACAGGATTTTAATTACTAAGAGAAGGGAAATAAATAAGTCTTAATTTTGCCCCAATTTATAGCCTAGGGCAGTCTCAAGAATATAGGCCAGAAGGAAATCAAGCAGAGTCCAGCATTCTCTCCAAGATGTTCCCTGACATGAGTAGACAGAGATCAAAGTTGAGGTGCTAAGAGTCTGGTAAAGATTTTCTCTTAATGAATGGTTGAATTAATAAATCACTATGGGTTTTCTGTTTAGGAGAACAGGAAACTCTTCTATGCTTTATAAATAAAGTAGAATCCATAGAGGCACAAAACAGGGGATAGAGCTACAAAGTGAGAGTTGGTAACCTTCAATTTTTTTTTGCACAGCATATGTTTTGGAGTTGTTTTAATTTTCTAGTTATTTTCCTCTGAAGATGTTCCAGTTTGTGATATTGCATTTAAGCCTTGGAATTTTAGCATTAAACGATGATTTAGCTCTGTTTAATTGGGATAGGACATGGTAGTTTTTAGCAATATGTTTTTATGATTTTAAAGGTTAAATACTCTTGAATTCAATTGCAGAATCTACCATGATTCACTCTAAATAGTTCTTTCTTTTAAATGTTTCTAAATTGTATCAAATAATATAATGGAATCTTAAAAATAATTTACAAAGGGTTATACAATATTAATATTATACAGTTTGATACTAATTCAATTCAACTGACAAAGACATATAAAAATAAATAGGACAGACTAATTCTTCCCTTCAATGCATTCTAGTAGGGTAACAAAGAGTCATAAATGAATAATTAATTGGATAATACCAGATAATTCTCAATAACTTATATTATAAAGAAAAAATAATATGTTATAAAAATGGGAAATAGGTGAAGGCCAATACTTTAAAGTTGTGGCATGCTATGTATACAGTGTACGAATTGCAGCCAGACTTAGATCACAATACTACCAGCACCCCAGAAGCTGCCCTTTTGTCATTTTTGCAATAAATAGTTAGACCAGTAATCTTTACTGTTTTTTTTTATTTTAAATAAAATGATTCACATAGAATGTACTATTTTGCATTGAGTACTTTTGTTAAACATTTCTTGAGAATTCATTGATACTTTGCATGTAAATATACATCTCCCATTCTAATTACTATATAATATGCCACAGTGTAAATATACCAATGGTTAATTCAATTATAGATGAACATTTGGGCTATTTTCAGCCTTTGGCTATAATAAATAGTATGGCTGTGAATATCATGTTAATGAAATTTGATGATGGGGCCCAATTTTAAATAAAAACTTTTCTGAGGAGGTATTATTATAACAAGATTTGTATGATATACCTGTTACTGCTGTTGTATAACAAATTATCTCAAAATGTAATAGCGTAAACAACCAATTTTTATGCAAATGGATTTTGTGGACAATTCAGACATGGCAGAGCGGGATGATTTGATCTCTGTTTCATATCTCTGACCTCAACTTGAAAGGCTCAAAGCTTGGAGATGGCTGAATGGCTAAGAGTTGCAGTGGTTTATAGACGCACTCACATTTATGGTACCTGGGCTGGGATGACTTGAAGACCTTTACTGCTGATTACAGTTTACATAAGTGGACTCGCATGTGTCTTGACTTCCTCGAAGCAATGCATTTTCACAAATAACTGGCCTTCTTATATGATAGCTCAAGACCTAGGCATGAGTGCTCCATCCAAAAAGACCTCAGATGTCACACAGCATCACTTCTGGTACACTCATTGGTCAAATCACCCCCTTGATTCAGGAGGCCAAGGCATAGATCTATCTACAGTAGGAATGACCAAAAAAAAGGGGGGGGGTATATTTTAAAACCTCCTAAAGTCAGCCAGCCATGATAAATTTATTAATTAAGGCAGAAGAAGCAATAAGTCTAAAATCTCTAATTGGGAAATAAGTTTTAACTTTTTGAGAAGGAGAAAAAAAGTCAGACTGCCTGAGTATAGTAAAAAATAAGGTGTAGTAGGCAGAGGCCATATTTTTTTAAGAATATTTTCAGCCATTATGTAGGCCATAAAGCATTTGGATCCTATTTTATGTTCCAGCTATTGGAAAACATACAGGGCAGAGGCATTGTCTTATTTACATTTTAACAATATAATCTTTCTTGGCAGCCACAGAAATAATCATTTGTAGGGACACAAGAGACTAAAAAGCTTTTTAAATAATACAAGTACATGAGGATATTGGCTAGACAGTGGCAGTAAACATGGAAATGTGGAAAAGTGGATAGATGAATTTGGTAATTTTTTTTTGGCTAACTCTTGATCATTCAACATTCAACTATACATCATCATTTTCCTTGAAATCTACTCTGATCTTTCCTACCAACCTACCCCAGCCCAGGATAATCTAAGTATTTCTGTGCTGGCTTAGGAATTCATATATATATATATATATATTCAAAATATTATGTTAAAATAAACTATGTGTGTATTTCCACAATAAAGGTTATGATCACATAGACTAGGAATTTGGTCCTAGCTGAATTTGTATCCCTGGGGTCAAGAAAAACTTAGTAACTGGAAAAAATCTATATTCTTTTAAAATATTTAAGTAGTTTAGTTAATAACAGCTGCAATTGATATTTTAATGTATAATTAATAAATATCATAAATAAATCACTTGGGTGTATAATTTATACTATTATATATATGTATCTCCATAATATACATAAAAATACACTATTTTTCATTAAGTAGTCAACTATTCAGGAGACACATTTCTTTACATAATTTTCAATTACTTCTAAAATTTTTGCCAACAGTTTTTTGCAGTTTTAGCCTGTTCCTATAAGTTGAGCATGTCATATAGTGATTTCAGAACACATAGAGAAGAAACAATTACTTAATGTGATTAATGCCAATCAGAAACAATTATTTTATAGTAACACTTTGGAACATTGATATTGTGTGTTTTCAAGAGATGAAATAACATCTTTGCATGATGGGGTATTTAATATTACCTGAAATTTAGCCATGAGAAAGCGTCTAAAGTCAGAAAAAAATGACATTTATTTTATAATGACATGTTTAGGCCAGTGAACATATGCAACTAATTGGTAACCCTGAAAAAGACTTTAACACCAATCGAAAAGGAAAGACAACTATGAAGTATGCTATTTTATGGTAGAAAACAACTAAGTTTTTAGAGAAAACTGAGAATGTTCCATTCTTTCTTTCAGTTTATTTAGTCCTAGTACTGCCTTGAGGCAAAATAATGGATCCAAGGAACTCTCAAAGTCATCCCAAGCCTATAATTCACCAGAAAATAGTGCAACAGTTTCCTAAGGAACTACTTGCAAGCATAAAAGTGCCAAATTGAAAACAAACAAATAAAATGTTGAATTGAGAGGATTGCTGGACCTTTGTATAAGAAAACTGAGTTGAATGTATTTTCGTGAGAAGCCATTTTTTTTAAAAAATGCACTTATTTATTTTTTTGTAGACTTGTTGAAAACCTTCCATGTGCTATATACTGGGCCATAAAAACAAATGAGATCTAGATCTTTCTACCTTAAATCCATGTGCGTACCCATAATAGCTAAAGAAAAGATGACAATGTGTATCTGAGTTCTTTGACATTTCTCCCCCCTAACCATTACTTAGGAGTTTTATCTCACTCAACTTCTGCACACAAATCTAGGACACAGGCTAACATCAGATAGGGAAGATTCACTAGTGAGCCACAAAACAAGACAAGCCTACATTTGATCACACTGTTTTTGTTCCTCTACCCAAGAGTCTATACTCTTAAATTTGTGGTAGAATATCTGGTTCCAGATTCCCATCACCATGTCTGAGACTCTGCTTACCCATTGTTATACCACTGCTTCTAAGTCATCTTTGCATGAATACATATTTGGTGCACATTCATGAACTTGGCCCTACATTAGACCTGCTGGGTTTTCATTAATAGGTTTCCTGTATCTCTAGATTTCCTTATGCCTCAATCCTAACTATACTACTTCCTTGAGCAATCCTTTAGAAAATGGATATTATTTGTTTGAAACCTGTCCACTCACCACAGACGGAATTCTTCCCATTGCTTTAGCACCAACAGAACAAATTGGATAATGAAACAGAAAACAAAACAGCCTCAAAACCCAGAGGTCAGAGCAATGTAGGGGAATATGCTAGATAGCAATCTAGCTCTAGATAATATAGATGGTGAAATAAGTGACCACCTCCAATATGCTGGTTATTCTTATTTAAGGGCTTTTCCTGTGCAGTACTGAGAACATACTAACATATTATTTGTAATTTGCTGATGATATCCACCATTTATTCATTACATTGCTCAAATGGAGCAGATACTCCCTGAGATCATAATGGGAAGGGCACAAGGATTAAGAAGCCATGAGAGCTGCTCCTCAGGGTCATTTGAGAGATTAGAAACATAAATAAATGGGCAAATAAATAAACAAATTGATGCAGAGTATTCAAGATCTTTGCCAATGTAGTTGAAATCACAAAGGTAATTTTTTTTTTTTAAAGATTTTATTTATTTATTCAACAGAGATAGAGACAGCCAGCGAGAGAGAGAACACAAGCAGGGGGAGTGGGAGAGGAAGAAGCAGGCTCATAGCGGAAGAGCCTGATGTGGGGCTCGATCCCGGATCTCCGGGATCACGCCCTGAGCCGAAGGCAGGCGCTTAACCGCTGTGCCACCCAGGCGCCCCTACAAAGGTAATTTTTAAAAGAGACAGGAGTAGCATTGCAGGAGGGACAACTGAGCTGAAGACTAATATGCTGGATGGACAGAAAGATAAAGGACAGCCCAGGAACATTAATCAGAAAGTTCAAAAGCATAAATACATGAACAATCATGAAAGGGTTATATTTTAGAACTGTTAGAGGTGTGAGAGGTTTATAGAGAAAATAGGGGTTGAACATAAAACTCTAGAGAACACTAATTTGAGGTTTAGGAAGACAAGAGAAAAGAAAAGCATTTTCAGAATGAGAGGTGAGATAGAGGAGAGTGATACAGACATGCATGGAAAAAAATAAGGATATATATTTTAAGCAGAGTAGCTATTTAAAAATTTTTTTCACTTCTTCTTCTGGGGAGAGAAGGAAAAACTAAACTAAACTGAACTAAATTAAAGGGAACTGAACTAAATTAATGGTAGGCAAGAAGACAAACCAGAATAATTGCAGTCAGATGTTTATCAAAAGAAGCCTCTCGCCTGAACAGCAAGGCAATGGATGATGTCTGTGCCTCCGGTTCTTCCACAGAGCATTGCCCAGTTCCTTTGTGCAAAGGGACTGTTAACTAACAGACTCCAACCTTCAAAAGCTTATACTCATGCTGTAACTGCCACTTTTTCTACACTTACTTACTTCGTAGGTATCTTGAAGACCATCTTCCATGTAAAGCATTTATCTGAATACCTACTACCTGTAAGTGCTCAAGAGTAATTAACCCTTGCTCTACATATCATAATAAAGGACATAATAATTCCCTGGCTATTTACTATCGTTACTGTTATTATTATTATTATTGTTATTATTATTGTTGATTTGAGTTTTCTATTTCCATAAGAAATTATCAATTCTTTTAAGCATTCTAAGTTCCTTTCTTGGAACCATCTTCTATACACTGGGGTGCATTAATATAAACTAGTTGTCCTGAAAGCATAGTCACCATAACCACAGCAGTCCCAATACCTCGCAACTTGTTAAAAATGAAAATTCAAGAACCCCACCACACACTTGCTGAATCAAAACCCCTGGCAGTAAGGTCTAGCAATCTGTGTCTCAACAAGCCCTGATGGAGTCTAAAATTTGATATCAATAAAGTGATCCACCTCTCCTGGAACGCTAAGTACAATCATTAACCAATCAGGATATCAGAAGGAGAACACTGACTCAGACCAGAGCAGTAGACGTACTTTGATTGGGTAGAAACAGCACAGACTCTGGAGGCATAATTCAAGTCCCAAGTTGTCCAATATTAGATCTATTACCTTGGATTTTCTCCACTTCTCTTTCAGGATGTCCTATCCATCTCTCAGTGATATCGAAATTATTGAGATAATAAATGTAGAATGTCTGGCACATAGTGGCCATTCAATAAATACTATTTTCTTTCATATCAGAATCACCTTCATTGAGTTATAATGTTATACACTCTGCTTTTATTAAGGGGTGTACAAGAAACAGCCCCATGGGAACCTGTTGCAACTCTATTTTACAACTGTTGCTGAGGACTATCCATTACATCATTTAAGGCCCCCTATATAAATTTTTTATATGAGTAATGTCTTTAAATGTTTGGATATGGAAAAAAATAGAAAGCTAACAACAACAACAAAAAAAACCTTTGTCTAGAATGTATGCTATAATGTTTCTTCAAAATAGAATTTGCAAGTATATAAAATATTATAGATTTCTTATTACTAAATTAGATCAAATTGAAAAGAAAAATAAAATTAAAATGTGATGCAACTATGGGGCACCTTGGTGGCACAGTCAGTTAAGCATCAGACTCTTGGTTTCAGATCAGATCGTAATCTCAAGGTTGTGAGATCAAGTGCCCTGTTGGGCTCTGAGTTCAGCATGGAGTTGGCTCTTCCTCTCCCTGCTCCTCCTGCTTGTGGTCTCTCTCTCAAATATATAAATAAATCTTTTTAAAAAACCCCAAAATGATGCAACTATGGGTAGAATTCTCAATTTAAAATACCCTTTGCATATAGAAAAATCTTACCTATATAAAGCACTAATAATTTAATAATAAAATTATTTTTATTGTTAATTCTACAAAATTTTATTCACCAGGCAAATAAGTACCAAATACCATTTTTCAAAGTTTTACTAAAAGAGAGAAGAACAGAGAAAGATGCATATACATATTAAGCATAATTTCCTAAGCATGAGAGCTAAAAAAAAGCACGTTAAACTAATAAAGCTGACATTTTCATTTTTTTCCCCAACATTTTTATTTTAAGATGAAGAGACATAGGCCCAAAAGGCTTAATCACTTGATTGAAGTCAATTATTTAGTGTCAGAACATACCTTGGAAATTAAACTCCCTGGTTTTGCTCAATATCACTGAAGTTTTCTTTGTTAGAATGAAACCTAAATTAGCAATCCCAAAGTTGTACCTGTTATTTTACGATAAATGAAAATTTCAAAAAGCCAACTCATCAATTTTATAAATTCTCTGTGTAAAAAAAAAAATAAAGCATAAAAGTGATACACAGCAAGTTGAAATCCCACTAATACGCCCTCTTCTTCCATGGCAGTTGAGTCTTCATTTGGGGAACAGGAGATTTTTTTTTTCTTTCCTTTCTCCTTTGTCCTTTCCTTTCCTTTCCTTTCCCTTCATTCTTTTTCCCTCAGCTTTGTTGAGGTATGATTCACAAATAAAAATTATATATATTTACATAGTACAACATAATTTTTGAAGGTGTACAACATTATGATTTAATATATGCATGCATTGTGAAATGACTATTGTAATCAAGTTAATTAACATATCCATCACCTCATGTAGTTAAAATTTGTGTGTATGTAGTGAAAACACTTAAGATCAACTCTCTTAGCAAATATCAGGTATACAATATACTATTATTAACTATAAACACCATGCTGTACTTTAAATCCCCAAAACCTATTCATTTTATAACTGAAAGTGTTATATAACAGCCATCACGTCCTCATTGCCACCACCCTCTAACCACCTGAACAAACATCAGTCTACTCTATGGTTCGATGAGTTTGACTTTTTTAGATTCCACATACAAGCACGATCATACAGTATCTGTCTTTTATACAATGGAATATTATGCAGCCATAAAAAGAATGAAATCTTGCCATTTGCAGCAACATTGCTGAAACTGGGAGGCAATACGCTAAGCGAAAATGAGCCTATTTATCCAGCTGGCCAGGATCTGTACATTACTCCCCTGACACTGACACAATGTCATTTCTGCTTCTCCCCACCTCCTCTGTCCCTACTTACATGCTCCTTAGAATGTCTCTTCCTTTAAACCTGTAGTTTTTCATAATGTCAGACAATGGTTTTATATAAACTGTTTCTCCTTTAATCCTTATAAGTGTATCTCTTTGGAAGAAATCAAAGCTCTCTATGTTCTATTTTAGTAACATGCCACACAAACACACACACACGCGCACACACACACACACACACACTTTCTCTATGACACTTCCTTGAACCACAGTTTCTGTTTCAATCTATTTATGATCCTAAGTCTGTGCTCTTGTTATGTAGAATTGCAAGCCAAAATAGTAAGTTCTCACCTATACTAATTTATAATATCTTTTAATCAGACATAAAATCCAGGTTTTCTCAGTTGTAGGCTAATATCCCTTTCCCCTCTGTTGCACTAAATCTCAACAAAAAATGGGTTTGAGGTTCAAAATCTAGGTAGTTTTTCAGTTGAATTTAGCATGTATATATGTCAGTGATACCATACTTACTATTTAATGTTTATGAGATCAGGTTTTTCTAAACAGAGCAGTATTTCACAGTGCTGTGTGTCATTGATCAGAAGATGGCAGTTTTATTCAAAACTTGCTTCTCTATGAATTCTCCACAGCATTTTCTATGCCTTTCATTTTTAATCATTACATGTTTACATTAACTTATTTTATATAACAAAGAACACATGCCATCTGCCTGGAGATCAATAAAACAAAAATGAAATTAACAAAATGAAAATTAATAAATATGGAAAAATCACCCAAAATATTGCTCATTTATTCATCATTTATGAGTACTTTGAGCACCTAAAAAAATTCTTATTTAACTTATAAAAAGCATTTTTCAAGATGCCATGAGTAACAACTTAAAAGAGTAGTACTATCTGACTTTACTGAATTCATAATGAGTAAGAGAAGTGACAGGTAAACATACATGTATAATAAATAGATAGTAAAAATGTTATTTTTTAAATAATTGTCTGCTTAGAAAAATAACTTTATAAAATAACTGAGGCAATAAATGACACCCCCATGATATGGATGTATGGTTATTTGAGGTAAGAAGGGAGATAGCAGAATTACTTGGCCTGTGAAAATGAAACAGTGAAAGAAATTTGACTTAGATCCTGAGAAGGAAAGGGCACTAGGTATGTGAAAAAAAGGCAACATAGATTACAAGTCAGACAACTATACTGAGTGAAGGAAGAAGTGGTGGGAATTCCTTGATGGAACGGTAGAAAGGCAGAGTAGGACTCTGAAGACAATTTGAAATATTCACTTTCCTGAGATGTAAACTCAAAACTGCTGAAAAAGATACCAGATGGTCAGTGGACACTTGTGGAATAAAGGGTTTCCCTTCATTTTTGTCTGGACAGAGATGGCTATCATGGAGCAGTAGCCCAGAACTAAACATGAAAAAGTATGCTTCTCCATAAATCTTGAGAATAGCTTTGCATTTGCAAATAGAGAAACTGAGGCAGTAATAAGTTTACCTAGATACAAAAGAGCAAGAAGTTCCCAGCTGACATCTGCATTACTTTCTAGGAAATTACTCTAATAAAGATGAGTCATTCACAGGATACCGTGAGGCCATATAGAAAAGACAGATAAGTCAGGATTGAGTCAAAGGGTAGGAGTAGGTTGAGGGTGTCTGAAACCCATTCCTGAATTAAATGATGCTACAGATAGATGACTGAAATTTTATAGTTGGAGAATAAAGAGAAGGACTTTCTGCCTCAAGGAGTAATTTAACTTAATTTTACATATATATTCGATGTCTAAGCTATTTATAGTTGTTTGTAATTAAATTCATACCATTAGAAGTTTTACCCGACAGGTTTTTTTTTTTTCTTTCTTTAAATTATTTTCTTAAGATGGTTTCCTGGAAGCCAGTTCATATGTCAAGGTTATGAAACATTTATGGTTCCTAATTCATTTTCATAATCCGCTTTCCCTCCAATGTTATACACATAGAAACCAGTAAAAACAATATATGGAGTACCTGCTTGACTAATTCCTGCCCACAGTGAGTATTAGAATCCATTTTCCTAAAGAAGCATAAAATTATACTGTGTGTTAATTTGCACTTTATTTGATAACTATAAACACTAGTCATTCACCTCTTTTTTATTAGTTTAGTTTTGTTTTCCTCTTTGCAAACTGCCTGTTTATCTTCTTTGCATAGTTCTCTACTAGGCACTTATGTTCTTTAAAAAAATATGTATGTTTTTATTATATACAGATAACTATAAATAAGTTGTATATAATAAAATGCAATGCTGTATCTGAAACAAAATATTATTACATAATAGAATGCAAAGCTTTCTTTATCTGAAATGAAATATCATACAATATAATTTATTTCTCTTCTGTTAATTCATATATCTATATTTGGATTATTATAAACTAAGTTTATAATGATGGTATATATTCTTTTAAGTAACAAGTATATTTACAGAACATAATGGGGCTATTTTATTGGCCCAGGGAGTAGCCAAAAAGCAGTCATTTTCCTTTATTTTAAGGCTATTTTATATTTAGTTGTTTTTAGAAGTACCTCAATCCAAATATTTAATATGTGTTTGGAGAATCACCAGGTTCTGGCATTTTGGGATAATTCAGTATAATCACAAGAAGTTTTTAAATGAAGTGAATAAAAAATACAAAAAGAAAAACACATGGACAATTAATATATGAAGATTTAAGTCTTCATAGTGATCAGGGAAATGCAGATTGAGGTTAGAACGGGATAATATTTTACATTTAATCAGTTGGTAAAAACTTCAGGATCAATATACCAAATACATCAAATATATCAAATATTTCAGAGGCCAATGGCTGACTGAATCTCTCACACATGGCTACTGGGGGTAGAAATTGGTACAACTTTTGGAAAACAGTTTGAGTAATACTGAACATTGCCTACCATACATCCTAGCACATAACTCCTTGCATATATATATATATATATATATATATATATATATATATATATATATATATATATATATATCGGGGAGCATATATGATAACATTCTTTTTCTTTTTTTTTTTTTTGAGAGAGAGAGAGAGTGCACTCATGCACATGCGTTGGGGGGTGGGGGAAGCACAGAGAGAGAGATGGAGAGAGAAAATCTTAAGTAGGCTTCAGGCCCACACCGAGCATGGAGCCTGATGCCAGGCTCAGTCTCACAACCTGAGCTCATGACCTGAGCTGACATCAAGAGTCGTACGCTTAACCGACTGAGCCACCCAGGTACCCCTAACATTTCTATCATTTCTTGTGCAATAGTAAAAAATAATAAATCCAGAAAAAAATACAAGTTAAGTGCACCCTGGCAGATAGAAGATTTGATTACCAAATCATCATATGTACATAATGAACTATTACACAGCCATGAAAATCAGTGATATTAAACTACACACAATAGCACCAATCAATATTTGTAGCATAATACACAAAGTAAGAAAATAATAAAGGCAAAAATTAGAATGTTTACTATGAGAGAGATGCAAGGAGATGGTAAAAGTGAGCACACAAGTATGTACAAATTATTGGTTATGCTCTCGTTTGGGGTACATAGGTATTCATTCTACTGTTATAGAATAAAGTAAAGTAAAACAAAACAAAAAATAAAATAAAATCGTTCATGGAAAATGAGGATACACTTCAGGAAGAAAGGATTTTAATTAAGCCAATTCTGTGCACCTGTAGTCCTTAAAAAGAAACTTTAAAAACTATCATGCAGGTTTTGTAAATTAGATTTTGGATGATTTTTTTAAAGCAATTATTTTGTAACAATATGTCTTGATTGTACAACGCACTGATGGATACCCGCTATAACAATTAGGGGAAGATTGATTACTTCATTTAAATTTTCCCTTTAATATTGAAATGGAAATTAGTTCCATCTGAAGTCTTCTTTGGCAAAAGTGCATTAGAAAGGTAGAATATTCACTGAACCATATGAATTTTATATCAGTGTTGGGAATCACCAACCTTAAAAGAGTAAACTGAGAAAACTGCTTCAAAATCTAATTATCATATGCTAAGTTTCAGTGATAAAGTCTGAGATTTTATTTAGAGTTATATGGGATCAAGTGGAAACATAGACTCTAATACAATTTTCTAAACCAGCCACATGGGTTGATTTTTTTAAGTAAACCTTGATTCATTAACATAAATATTTATACAGTTGTTGTCCTCTTGACTCAGTTTTTAAGACAAGTCAGTAGAATTTTTATGTCAATATGGAGGTGCTCAGCTGATATTTATCATGTCCCACCCTGACTCTCTTCTATATAATGAGCTTATAAAATAGCCCTCGGAAAGGCATTCATAAAAGTGATGCAAGGAAGATATTGCCCCTTTTTTATTTTACCCTGGAATCAGGTCAAAAAAGTATAAATTATTCTGATTGTAAAGTCTGGCTGATAATCTACTTGGAGAGAGTATATTAAATGAGACTGAGAAATAGCCTAATAGAGCATAGTCAATACTTTGGAGTCAGATGGACCTTGGTCAAAATGCAGGCATTTTCTTTTATTGGCTGTATGCCTTTAGAAGTATTACTTAATCACTTTAAGTCTGTCTGTACTTCTGTCAAATGGTATATTAATCATATCTACCATTTATGATTACTGAAAGATCAATATATGTATACTAAAGCATTTACATGAATAGGCAAGAGAAAAACAATAAATGTTTTGTTATTATTTTTTATCAAAACCAAGTGACATCTTTCATTGAGTGTATGTGAGAGAAACATTATACTATTTATTACGTATACTATAGAATGCATTAGTTGTCTGTCTTATCACTGCTGATAGTTAATCTAATCAAGATTTTCCAATAACTTGAAGATATTAACTTCTCAGCTTTTAAAAGTCTAGTAAAATCTAATATCTATCTCTCAACTATTTTAAATACTTTCTTCCTTCAAGTTCATGCCTAACTCAGGCTCCGAAGGCTACAAGGGATAGACAAAAAATGGGTGTGCTTTTATTCATTATGTTTTTTTGGCTTGGCCATTTACCCCCATTTCCTGAGTCTTCAAGGAATGAACAGGTTTGCAAGAGGGGGAAAGAAGAAAAAAATTCCTCATGTTATAACATATCAGTGGTTCTTTCTTGGCAGTCACCCTCATGTATGGTAGCTATCTAAATGGAGTCTTTTTCCCCACCCAAAAAGCTTTTGTGGGATTATAATGGAAGTTAGTCTCTTTCTTGGTCATGAAATTGATTATTTTTTCTGCTAACTACTTACTCCCTCCCTCTCCCCCCCCCCCAGGTATTTGGCCAACCACTCCACATAAACTTTCTTTTTACTGTCACTTCCACCTCCTTTATATTCTTGGATGAAAGCCCTTTTCAAAATAACTTGATCGAGTATTCACTCTTGGTAACCATCTGCAACCAATAGGAAGTAGAAATCTTTGCCATGCCATTAGTGATAGCTGTACTTCCATTCTTGCCTTTTCCCTTCTTTCTTTGAAATCAGAGATAGGTCTAGCCAACCCTGGGCTTCAGACTTTTTAAAATATGAGTAAGAACCAGTTTATAGGACATACCCAAATCCGACGAAATCAATGTCAAGCTGCCTTAAATTTCTCTAAAGCCCACCTGAGTTATTTTGGAACATGGGTGCAGATGGTCATTTCTTTCTCCGCAGAGCTATGCATTGATGTGGACTGTATACTGTCGATTCTCTGTGAAATCCCTACTTCTGTCATTTCTTGATTAGTCTCCTTGAGTTTTCTTATAAACTCTAGAAGAGGGATGAACTAAAAAGAGTCACACAGTAGGTTTCATAATTTCTTGGATTGTCTTATGCAAATGGTCTTGAACCTATTATATTTGGCCCAAATCCAGAAAATAAAGTCATTACATACATTAATGTCCCATTGGATCCTGCTTCAAGGGAAATTAAATGACTTTATAAAATGACATTACCAATAAGTAGCAGAAACACAACATGACCACAGATCTTTCAACAGAATAAATCTTTAAATGCAATAGATATAGATGTATAGATATATATAGATACAGATGCAATACAGATGTATAGATACAAATAGGTATCTAGATATCTATATATATCTATATCTCATACAATCTCACACAATTCCTCTGTGCTTCTCTTTGTTGAAAGATTTTTTAATAATTGGATTTATAATTTTATATTATAAAAATCAAATTTCCACTGAAATATGTGTTTATGGATCACCTTTCCAAGTATATTTAAGCTATATATGTGAAATCTTTTCTACTCCTGTATTTGACAATAAAAAATAATAAAAGAAGCACTTTAATGAATTTGCTTTCTATTCAGTAAAAGAAAACACAAATAAAAGTGAGACTGGGTTGGCTTTTCTTCAGGTTGCTGCAGCATTAAGTATGGGTACTCGAAAAGAAATAAGAAAATCACAGTAAATCCTATGATAGATAATACCGACTTATTCTTAGATGATACATTTCTTCCCTAAGGGAATGATCTCATATGCTCTACCTCTAGATTTTAACTTGTTAAATTGACTTTAGACCCTCCCACCTCCTAAAGACAGTTTGAACATTAGCATATTGTCCCAAGTACCTAGTTATTCCCAGTCTGTTGAGTGTGACTTAGAAAACATATGTAATGAAACAACAATGATGATTGGAAAATAAAGCACATTGTCATGCTTTATACATGTTCTATCTAGTATACTATCATGATACTCTTATAGTGTGGTTGTACACATACTAACATACAATAAAAGTAAAGATTTTAGTAAATATGTATTCTACACATTGATTTCTTTAACTGGATGTTTACCTGAGTTTCCTAGATTAACTGAAAATAGAACAACCAACTCAAATGCACACTAAATTTATTTAATAACTTCGTATGCGTGTAAACTTACTTTGTCTGTGGGTGTACCACGATGTATGTACCACTTAATCACTATTCTCTGACAACAGAAGAAATTCATTACATTTTATTGTTCTATTTGATTCTATTTTTATATTACATATTAGTATCTCTAATTGGGTAATAAAACTTAATTTATTTCTTTAGATATTGATTCCTGAATTGTATCATCATATGTTGATTCTTGCATCTGATGGATAAAATTATGCTATACAGGTGGGTTGTCTTGGTTGTGAGAGAGCCAACACCTGTCTTGGGAAAACTTGTGACTTCTATTTCTTGATCATGCAACTGATGGTTCTCACAACTCACTTCAATCTCATCATTTATATATGCACAAATCCAATTCTAAAATTCATAAAAATCAATATTTGAACAAAGCGAATCTTCTATTTGTACTCAATTTTGATTATTGTCCAAAATGGCATTTATACTTAAAAATAAATCCTAGGGGTGCCTCAGTCACTCAGGTGGTTAAGCATCTGCCCTGGGTTCAGGTCATGATCCCAGAGTCCTAGGATTAATCCCCCACATCTGGCTCCCTGCTCAGCAGGGAGTCTGCTTCTCCCTCCCCCCAAAACTCCCCCCCTCATTTCCTCTCTCTCTCTCTCAAATAAATAAATAAAATCTTTTTAAAAATCCTAAAATGTATCAAAAGTTCATCTTTTATATATTTTGAATAGAAAAATATAAACAACAACAACAACAAAGACAGCTCCCTGATTTGTTTTAGTAAGAATATTTCAGGTAGATTACAGAAGGGCGTATTATACCAAGTAAATCTTTGAGTTAGCTTCAGAATGGCAAAGAATATAAATATACATAAGTATATATGCACGCACAGGCACAGAAACCTTCTAAAGAAGATACAATAACTTCTTTCCCTGTGGGACACTACCCCAAGCAATGCAACTAGCTTAATTTTACTTATTGGCATACATGTATTCCCTCTGGCCTATAAGCTTTTTTACTTTTGCATTTCCAACCTCTAGCACAGTTCACAGTTCAATAAATATAATTATTATATTTATTTTTGTACCCTTAAAATAATATATTTGTCTTATTTATATATTTATTTAAATATATTTTTACACATCTCATATATTTTCAAGTGTAATAATTATATTTAGGTATTTGCTAATTAATTGCAAGCAAAAGTTTGTTTCTCCCCTACATGTTGACCATCAACTTTAAAAATTCAAAAACCTGTGCCTCTTTATATCCTTTATAGCATAGTGACTGATACATATTAAAGTTTAATATTTTGCTGCTGTTTATTAAAATCAAAGAGTCTCAAAAATTCTGCAATTTACTTGAAAACCACATTCAGCATCAATCCTTGCTAATTTTCCTACCTACTCTCTGTTTAGTGGCATGGGGTAAAGAAGACCAGTGACATAGTTATTTTATTTTTTTTTTAAATTGCTGTTGAGAAAATCTTATTAGCCAAGACAAACACACAAGCAAACAAACTGAAAGGACAATTTACGGGAGGCTGTGTGGTGTAACCTAAGGGGGCCCTTCTGAACATGAAGTGCTGAAAGCATTGCTCTTGAACACACTGGAAGCCTAAACTTGAGAGTTAATTAGAAATGAACTCAAAGAGAAAATAATGTAATATAAAATCTAACTTCCGAAGTTTTTCTGTGCCCTAAAAGATCTTCTTGTCTCAAATTATCAAAATTTGTATCTAACTTTGTAATGTTTTTATTCTTCACACTTAATTGGGTTACTGAGTCTCCTCTTTATAACTTTGCCTTTGCATCTGAATTTAGGTAAAGGGTTAAGAATGTGCATTTTCCATTATTTGTTATGCAAAATTTAGAAATTAGGATTTTATTTATTTATTTATTTATTTATTTATTTATTTATTATTTTTAATTTGGATAGGAGGAAGGAAGGTATGAAATATTTCAGATATTAGTAGATAACATCAACCCAATTAGAATTTTAAAATGCAACTGAACAGTCTGATAAGGTGTTTTCTTTCCTGTCCTTTAATTTGCCTCTGGGTAGTTTAGAGGCTGTTTTCAGATAGGGTTGCAACTGTTGACAGATAACTGGTTAAATTTTTATAATTTAGGAATTATATAAATTATATAAAATTATCTGAATCAGTCTGGGAACAACAGCTGACTCCTATATTATTGACTTGAACACTGTACAGTTAATAATCTGCCAGGTGAAAAGTGTCTTTCTATTGTATCCTTATATTCTTTATCGCAGGGACCATAATTGAAAAGGGGAATATGTCCTATTAGCTGTATCAATCTCTATAGCACGGAGTATTGTAAATTTACAGATAATAGACAACACTTGCCAACATGTCTGTTTATACTAGACCCTCAAGAAAGGTTAGGTAGCATTACCATCATTATCTTTACTTCCAAGATCTGACTAGTTGAACACAAACATATAATAATATATAAATACACTTATAAATAAGAAGTCCTTGAAATACTGTCAGGTTTACACCTGACTCTTAAAATGATTATACATGTGAAATAAATTTTAAAATAATAAAGTTCCACAGATATAAGATAGACTACAATATTAAATTAGAACACTCAAGATAAACTATGTTATATTTAATTGTAATGTAGATTATCGATATGGAAATTTTAAAAGTTTTACAGTATACTTTAAGGAAATTTCTTTCTAAACATTCTGATACTTCTCTAGATGACTTAATTCTTATTGCTTATGTAATAAGTGTTACTGCTACTTTTTCTTGAAAAGCACTTTAAATGCCATGGCTCTTGAAAACTGGTAAATTTTATATGCAGTATTATTTTATTATTTAATTTTATACCCCCAAAGTCATATCTCTCCTGCACAATCTTTTTTCTATAATAATTGTATTACTATAAACACTTTTGAACATTATTGTGTTTCCTCTCTTATCCTTAAATTAACTAAATAGTAAATATTTTAAATTTTAGTATTTTCTTTGCTTTTCCATATTCTCTTAAGATATTCATTATCCATTCTCATGTGTATCACTTGTATAGATTTATGTTATTATCCTCAGGCTTTCTATAGAATCTACACATGAAAACTTATTTGACAAGTATGTGTTAATTAATTATTCTGACACATGATAATTTATTTTTTATAAGTTTTTTAAAGGTTTTATTTATTTATTTGTCAGAGAGAGTGAGAGAGAGAGAGAGAGAGAGCAAGCACAAGCAGGGGGAGGGGCAGGCAGAGGGAGAAGCAGGCTCCCCGCTGAGCAAAGAGCCTGACACGGGACTCCATCCCAAGGACCCTGGGATCATGACCTGTGCCACAAGCAGATGCTTGTCTGACTGAGCCACTCAGGTGTTCCTGACACATGATAATTTAATAAGAATAATGGAGGTAGTTTTTATAATGGCAAAATGAATTATAACAAGCTTAAGTGATTTATCAAGAGTTAAAAAAAATTCCTTAACAAAACTTGATCAAAATTGTGTATTCTAACATCAAAGTTTAGTATCTATTGAAATTATAAGATTATGACATAAAAATGTTCCTCCTTTTAAAATTCCATTTTTAGTAGTATAAAATTCACACATTCTTAAAGATGATAACTAAGTCATACCTTGTTAGAAAATTTTTGTACAAACTAGCTCTGCTATAGGTCAAATATGGAGACACAGGTTCTATAAAGGTGAAAATATAATAAAGCAGAAGCTCTAGCAATTTTTGTTTTTGGGAACCCTTTATAACCTTGAAAATTTTTGAGGAATGCAAAGAGTGGTTAGGTGGCTTAGGTCCACCAATATATACTGTATTAATAACAGCAAATGATTATTTTAAAATATTGATTTATGTTATTAAATATAACAATAATAAGCTCATTATATGTTAACAAACAACCAATTTTTGTGAAAAATAATTATATTTCCTAAATCAAAAAGGAAAGTCTGTAAAAAAGCATTGTTTAACTTTTTTATAATTTTTTTAAATGTTTGGCTTAATAGAAGTTAGCTGGTTTCTAATAACTGTGTCTGCATTTCAACATGCAGTTTTATAGTTTTTGGTTAAAATATATGAAGAAAATCTGGCTTCACATAGACATAGTAGTAAGAAAGAGGAAGGATTTTTTAACATCTATTAAAATAATCATCAAAATTCTCTTTGTTACTAAATAACACTTAACAAGTCAGAATTTCTTGAAGATTTATTGTAATGTGGAATACCAAATCATAAATACCATGGAAAATGTTGTATTCTATCTTACACTTTGGCTCATTTACTCACGCATGATTTTGTAACATTTTGCATTGCCATTTCATATTTTTTAACTTCATGCAATGCAACATCAAGAGTTGGTCATTTGGAAAATATTGGTTCACTGAGTTAGGCAGATCTCTTGTATTTTGACACAATTCATTATATAGTATTCAAAATAATCACAATCATTATTAACATTGCTTTCATCAAAAAGAGACTTAAGTATTCAGTCTATAAACTGTCAATCTCTGGTGACAGAAGTGTCCCCGAAATCTAATTTTCCTTTAAAAGCTTGAATCTCAGAGTTGGCAATAAATATTATAATTTGTTTTTCAAAACCGACATTTATTCTTTTTCAGAAAATGTCAGTCTAATGCCCAAGTCTGAATAATCAGATTTTGTCTGTCAGTTGTTTTCTCAAATAAAAATGGTGTTACATTAAAAATGGTCAACTTGGCTCACGAATCTCACAATCATACAAGCACTTTTCTTCAATACAACCATCATCCTTTTCTCTGCATCAGAAGTTCTTTTAGTCTACTTGCCCTTGTGTCACACAGAATATTGAAAAACACATTTACTCAGGGTTGACAGTAAGTACAATCATTAATTTTTCTGTTTCAACAAAGACAATCTCAAATGGATCTGCTTTTTTTTTTTTTAAAGACAATTTCCTGACAGTGAAGAACATAATGAAAACTGGTACTTTGTGGGGCTACAACCTTGATTTGTACTATGGAAACATCATTTTTTATACACCACTGTTTTTACACCATCAGTACATATGACAACATAGTAGAAAAGGTAAATAATCTCTTAGTATTATAAAAATAGTTTTGAGCTTGTGGACATCTTGACAAGAGTCTCTTAGACTACCTAGGAGTCATAGGCAGACCACACTTTAAGAACCTCTTTAGTAAAGAAAGATGTGTAACAGGGATTTTGTACATTAATAGTCATAAAGATTTAATGTTACTGAACTTCATAAGGTAGGCAAAATTTAAGAGGCTGGGAGAAAGAAATAAATCAGGTGTATGATGTCCTTATAGCTATTTCTGTTTCATACACATGCAAACTTTAGAACAATATAGAGCTCCATGAGCTCACTCTCATGCCTCTTCATTCCCAAGACAGGTTTTTGACATAATATTTCTTAGTTTTGTTAATTGCATAATTAGCACACAACTCAGGCTACAAAATAAAGCAACATGGGTTTTCTATTAATTATTCTATTTGTGTTCTTTCATTTCAAATATTAAGCCAGCAGATATATAACAAATATGTCATCTATCTCATGATAGGGAGTATGGAAAGGAAGGAGGAAGAGGGTTGTCAAAGCTTAGAAGAAGATGTTTCCTTCTGGAAGCAAACAGAAGGAAGTAGACGAGCTGATGTACAATTACATCTCTTTCATCACAAATTTGCCTTAGGCTGACTCTGTTTATCTTTAATTCTAAAATCAGACAAGTGTAACTGTGCACATGGATTTGTTTGTTTTGCACATGTGTGGCTTACTGGAAGTATTGATGCTCAGGAAGGCATATGATTTCTCTAAAATAAAATGTGAATATTCCATCCCAATGTAACCCCAAAATGGGACAGATTGAAATGGCTTTTCCCCTGTTTAAATATAAAACGATTTATTGCTGAGCCTGGGTGGCTCATTCAGCTAAGTATCTGCCTTCAGCTCAGGTCATGATCCCAGGGTCCTGGGATCAAGCCCCACGTCAGGCTCTCTGCCCAGCAGGAGCCTGTTTCTCCCTCTCCCTGCTGCTCCCCCTCCTTGTACTCTCTCTCTCTCTCTGTCAAATAAGTAAATAAAAACTTAAAAAAAAACAATTGAAGATGTTAGTCATATAAAAAATATATATCATTATCAACATCCTTGAACATGGACTTAAGAAGCAACAATGGCTTATGAAATAATACAGAGAAAAATTCTCTACTAAATACTTTTAATTGGACCACAAAACATCTACGGTAATGAAATTCAATTAACATCTTCTATTATCAGACAAATAGTCTTAACATTTCACTTTCTTGCTCCTAACTCAGACCTTTATTCCAGACCCACAATGCCGCACAATGCAATGTTTTGCCTCAATGATACTCACGCAGTTTCATTGCAATTCAGATTCACCCAAATGCAAGAAATTCCTAAGAGGAAAGAACACTCCATATGCTTTATATTAAAATTTAATTAATTAATGGTCATGAGGTAGACAATAAAATATTTTATTGTAGTATAGTATAGTGATATTTAATATGTTCACATTGCAACTAGATTATAATAGATTTATTCTTTCTATATACAAATCTTGATTCTATATTATTTTCAATAATCATTTTCCTCTTGTGACCTATATGCATGTTTCCACATTGTTCTATTAAACTGAGTAGCTTGTAAAATAGCTAATTTGTAATAGAAGCAAACTTTTTTTAAATGGAGCAATCTTTACCTTATATATAACCACATTTTTAGATTATTTTTGATTGTTCAGAAACATTAATAAAGAATATTGAAGGTGGCATGATTTGACTGATAGATTAGGGAGAAAACTCAATACACCTTATGCCAGTTAATGTCTTGAGGTAATTCCTCAAAAGTTCATGTATTCATATTTTTTTCACTCTATAATCACTGATAAACTCACAATGGTAGTGAAAAAGAGCAGTGTTAATTTTTCCAGATGTCCTCTGGGCAAACATAGTTTCTGATTCTAACAATACTTGAGAAAAAAAGAGACTCAAGTTATTCAAAGAAGGAAATTCACTGCTGCCTTGTTAATGATTCAATTAGAGAAATGAAGAATTGTTTTCTAGCATAGAAAAGGGAAAAGGAATAAAATATAAATTTCAATAAATTAATGTTTGTTTAAATGGTCATTGTATTAACAGAATTTCTGAACATTGAAAACTCATGTTTATCATTTTGTCAAAATGAATTATTTATTTTAGAGCATGATTATCACTTAATCTTGACCAGAATTAGCCAAAGTGGAATCTCATAGTCCTTAAATATTTCCCTGAATATTCCACCCTCAAATCTCACATACACACAAGTTTCTGTAAAGATATGGGATCTGAAACATGAATAAGGTAACAGTCACCCATATTATGAAGTTGAAGGGAGAATTGGATATTCACATACCAGTAACATTTATTGCATGAAACTGGAACACCACCTAATTATAATACTTGTAGAGAATATTTTGTGCATTCTTGTTCTTCTAACTCATTAAATTCGGACAGAAATGTCTAGATCTCTGTACAATTCATTTTATAAACAATCACCAGATGGTGGATGATTGTAGTACTTTCTAATTTACCATGAGATTTTTAGAGATATTTCCTACCCACTTTTATGTTTTGGTCTGTGGAGCTTGTTTATTTCACTGTTTAAAACAAAATCCTGTCTTTTATTTAATACTTTGGAATTTTTCCTAACCACACTATTTTCTTTTTAATTATGATTGTGTATGTTGTTTACATTTTCCTATCACAATGTGGAAAAACATCCCACAATATGGGATTCAATCTATTTTGGCATACAGATTTAAATAGATTTTATTCAATAAAAACAATCAGTAGGTATTTTTGGAGCATCTATATTATACCAGACACTATGGTTCAAATGAGCAATATTGAGGGTCTTCTCCATAAAGCTTAAGATACTATATCCAGAGACAATTCTGGCCCAACCTGGTGATTGTCTTTTCAGCAAGATTCTGCTTGCGGCATACATTTTTCTTGGAACAAGCCTTCTAGTATATGGGCATCTGGTATTAGAAGTGTTAGTGTTACGTTGCAAATGCGTCCTCTATTTATTGCTGAAGTGCACTCATCTTTGAGTTGAAGGAATAATATAGCGTCAGATTTAAACATCCTCTTCCATCAAATTTTGTCTACATTTTATCTAAGATAAATTCTCTACTGTTTTAGACAGGCGGATAGCAACAGACACAACATGTGTCTCAAGTTCATCACTCAGTTAAGCTTTTCCTTATAGTTATTGATCACTTTATTTAAGAAAGGTTGGAGGAGAGTAAGGGATTAAGTTATGCTCACACAACTGTCCAAAAATTTTATTGGAATTCATCCTTGAATGTTGACATATTTATATAGATCCAGACAAAGGCATTCCAAGTATAAGCAAACTAATACAGGAAGCATGGTTGGTTGTCTAGAGCCTAAATTCTGTTCTAGTCCCTAGTCTAGTAGAACCAAGGGGATAAAAATTACAAAGGAAGGTTCTTGAAGTATCTGATGGCAATCACACCTACATATCTGGGTGTGTTAATAGAATCTGAAGATCAGAGAAGTTACTCCTTGTAATTTTGTAGTAATATGAAAAATCATTTTTATACATGCAAATTCTTTTTATCCTTTTCTTAAAGTAACATGTACCATTTGACTGCTACTGCTGAAATCTTCACCCCATTACCTCACCATGACCCTTACAACTGTAAAGATTCTCTGCAACAGTCATTATTTTTTTAATGGAGATTACCTTTTCTTTTTTCTTCCTGAGCTAAAGCAAACTGAAATAATCGAGGGAAATGGGATTATCCAGTTTAGTTCCTCTAGCATGAGGCATCTAAGTCTTAAGGAATGATTGCATGTAGATTTGGAAACTACAGTTTCTGAGATAGGAAAGAAAAGGCTGGAGAGGGTTATTTTACTCCCTGCACTTCAAATCTCAATGAGAAAATTAGAAGAATCTGCTTTACCTTTTGTTGATCCTAAGAGTTATTTATTTGGAAACATTTTATAGCTATCACTTGCTGAATTATTTGTTTCATGGTGGAACAAAATATGTGAAAATAGATTATGACATAACTAGATGTTAATTCTAAAAGTATGAGGAAGCATCACGTAAATATAAGAGGGATAAAATGTGCAAATAGAACTTGTTACAGTCCAACTTGAAACTCGGATTTTGGGGCATCTGGGTGGCTTAATCGGTTAAACATCTGCCTTTGGCTCAGGTCAGGATCCCAGGGTCCTGGGATCGAGTCCCACATCGGGCTCCCTGCTCAACAGGGAGTCTGCTTCTCCCTCTGCCCCTCACCCCACTCCTGATCTCTCTCTCACTCTGTCAAATAAATAAATAAATAAATAAATAAATAAATAAAATCTTTAAAAATAAACTTGGATTTTGAGCCATGGTGCTTGTAGAATCCCAGAAAATGTTTTGAAAATGTACACAGAAAATATCCCATTTGAAATTTATGTATTATGCCTTAAAAATCTATGATGATTCCTGTCATTAATTTTGTTATACTTTTCTGTTTTTTCAAATTAACTTCTGAAATTCAGAATGGTGTAATAGCAAGATATTAACATTATATTTATTCAATGGATTTTAAAATCTATAATTAAAAAAACACCTTTGTAGCCAGTATATAAAAATAAAGAGAAAAATACACATAAATGTGAGGAGAATCTAGGCAAACATCAAATGTTTGTGCTTGTATATCTTGTCTTTTTCACTGCTATTTTCTATTAATTGTATATGCTTATTAGTCTTTATTATTCTTTTACACAGCATTTTGTTTTTCTAGGTAGATCATCAATGCTGATATGATGCGAATGAGGGGTATCATTAAGATCTATACATCTTCGAGTCATCCAATAATTCTTGAACCAAGGGTCAAAAGGGAAAAATAATATACAGACTTCACTTTACTTAATATACTACAAAAGTAATTGTAGTAGTAGTAATAATTGGGTTGTGTCTGACTTGTAGAAGTTATTTTTTTAAAGAGTCAACAGCCAAAACCTACTAAATGGAACCTGCTCTGAACCTACTAAATGGAAACTATACTAAGACTCATTTTAAGAATAAACTTAGAATCACTTAACTTTCTTGATTACTAGTAATATAGTGACCTTGAAAATGGACCAGTCTTCAAATAAGCACTTAGGCATTCTTTAACTCTTATGTGCACCTAATGGTGCAGTCTCTAGAACCACTTTGAAGGGTCAAGAAGGACTTAAAAATTTTATGGAACTAGATAGGGTAATTTCTCCATAAACATAAAAAAATTGAAATCCATACCCCAACTAGGTGGTATCATTATCAGCTGATGGATATTATGGGAGGTGGTGTCAAGGGAGACTTCCTCTGACTGACAATGCCACGGAACCCCTGTTTTGTAGAGCCATCTTTATGTTGCTGAATTCTTATATAGCTTGCCTCCCATACGGGATTAGCATTCTCCACCCAGGCCTGCTGGCAACCCCCTTACAGTCCTTTCTCAGGTTGTACAAGGATGCACTCTTACTGCTTCTAATTATTAATTCTACCTCTTTGTAGCTTTAGCTCACCTTCACTACTCATGGCCTCAAATGTTTCAAGATCCTACATGTGCATGTATTAGCATCACTACCCACTGTTTATTAACTCAACCAATTGATATTTTCACATTCAAAGTTTTAGAAAGAAATTTATTTTTATCAGATTCTCTTTCCTCATAAAGTCATTACATACATACCAGTATACTGCATATTTTCTGTGTGCATTGTAAGAAGTAGCTTCTCCAATGTTGGTTTCAAGTTTAATACTGAAACACTGAAATAAAATCATACATGCTGGCAGGGAAATTCCAGTGAAAAGAGGCCATATTAAGAGTGGGTACCATGCACAGTATATTTAATTTACTTGCGTAACTGAAGGTAAAGAGTGGGAAGTACCTCTGCAATAATAAATTGAGGCCAAAGAGCTGATGACTTTGAATGTCATACTAACATGTATGGCTTTACTGGACAGTAACATTTGTGAGTATATAAATATTGTAATCAGTACTGTGCTTTAGAAAAGTTAACCTAATAATGTAGATCTGATGGAAAGAAACTGAAGATAGAAAAATCCAGGTAGCACATTTCAAAAAGAGGTAATAAAGTGTTGAATTGGAGAGGTTGAATTGGACAAAGAATTGTGTCCTAAGAAGGTAGCTTAATCTCATAAATTTGGTGCTGATTAGATGGCTTGAGAGAGCAATATGTGAGTTATAAGAAACAAGCTTTATATCTCTTGTCCATTCTTTGTTGTTATTGTTCATTATTTATCTGTGTCTGCTTCACCTGTAGGAAGTTTCTGTACTTTCCACTTATCTATATATCATGCTGAATTAGCCACTTTTCTATATTAAACAGGACTCCATCCATATTCAGACAAAATTCTAATAACAAAGTATTGAGTTCATCCACATTTCTTGATAAAGGCATGCTTCCAAACAACTGTATGAATACATTGAATCATAAGAAATTTCCTACAGAAGTGAAAATATTGAATCAAATTTAGTCATAGCCTTACTTTTCTCAAAAGCCCTAGACCTCTCTGGACATGACTGAAAAAAACTGATGACCCTACTCTTATCTTTAAATGAGCAGCACCCTTAACATGACAACAATACCTATGCTACAAGCAACGATTACTTTGGCATATGATTCATTGTTTAAAATACGTGATGCTAATTAAAGTGCATTTTAAGCATTTCTGAGTTTATCTTGCCAAATAACAACTTCACCCTGCCTTTCAAAGTAGTTTAAAAATTCTGTCTTATATAAGAAAGATGTTTTAAACAAATCCAATATCATATTCTAAATTTTGGTGAACATTTTGTTGAAACTTGTGGATGACATTCTCACATTTCTGTGATCTTAGTTCATGAAAGAAAAAGCCAGAGCAGAATGCCTCATCAGCTAATCCTCACATTTTACTTCCACACCCATGGGAGATATTCTCATTTTAGCTGACAGCTGTAAATTTTTATAATCACCATGTGATATGTAGTACTTGCAGTTTGCTGGCGACTTTGTCAGCTATATTGACATTTGATAGCCAGGATATATCTAAAAGGACTTTTCAGGGAGAATGGTACTTTTTTTCCTGTTGTCTTGAAGCAAGACTGGGGTAGGACACTCAAATTCTGCAAAGCAAGCAGACTGAGCCCTGTCAAGAGTAGTTCTGTTGCAATCAATTATACTTGTCAACAAGAACATTAGAGTACGACCCATGCATGGTAAACAATGTGCATCATTCTCACAGAAACATGTTGTGAAACAGGGCCCACAGAAAATTGAAGCTCTCAAAAAGTTCTGCATTTTCTTCCATGAATTATGTAATACCAAATCGGATTTTTCTCTTTGTATTCTAGAATTTAGTTGCCCTGATACCAAAGTAGAAAGAGAATGTCTCTGCCAGCCAACTTTCAGGTTTTATCTCAACAGGTATTCTCAAGCTTACTATATATATACTATTTATATTTAGGAATTTTTTGTAGAAAAGTGTGAAGAAGAGACACAAATATAATTCCTGCCCTTAAAACTGTTAAAATCATTTGGATAAATTTTCTCCCAGTCTGCTCGTCTGTTCATCCTCTTAACAAAGTTCGTAATTTTCATGAGGTTCAATTTGTGAAGTTTTTACTTGCAAAAACCATGCATTTTGTGTCAATTGTGATTTTTTAAATCTACTCCAAATACTAAAGATTTTCTCCCATGTTTTTATTTTTCTTTTCTAAACATTAGATTTAGAGTTACATTAACTTCATGAACCATTTTGATTAATTTTCATGTAAAGTATGAAACTTAGGTTGAGGTTTATTTTTTACCTACAGATATCCAATTGCTCCAGCACAATTTGTTGAAAAGTCAATCTCTTCCCTATTAAATTGGTTTTTGGACCTTTGTCAATTAGGCAAACTTTTGTGGGTCAACTTCTAAATTCTCTATTCTGTTCCATTCATCTATATATCTATTACTCTGTAACTACCACACTATATTGATTTATGTCTGGAATATTTAAAAACTCCCCAAATCCAAAATTCAATAAAAACAATAATCCAATTAAAAATTAAAAACATATGAACATACATTCCATTAAAAAGCATACACACATATGTTGGCTAATTGAACATATTAAAAAACATGCTTATGTTAAAAAAATAAAAATAAAAATCTTTTAAATCTTAACAAAAACATATACACATGATAAATAAGCACTTGAGAAGATGTTCAACACCATTAGTCACTATGAAAATGCTAATTAAAACCTCAATCCAATGCAAATTAAAACACATATATGTTTTATTAAACCACAGAATGGCTAAAATTAAAAAAAAAATAGTGGTAACTCCCGTGATGGCAAGGATGAAAAGAAATCTACTTACTCATACACTGCTGATGGTAATGTAAAATATTACAACACACTGGAAAAGAGTTTAGTGTTTTTAAAAAAAAAAACCTAAAAATGAACTTACCATATGACCCTGTAATTAAAATGTTGGGCATTTATCCCAGGGAAATGTAAACTTAGGTTCACACATATTTGTAACTGGATGTTCCTAGAAGCCTTATTTGTAACAACCCCAGACTGGAAAATGTTAAAGTGTTTTTCAATGGGTGAATGATTAAACAAACTATGGTAAACCCATACCATGAAATACTACTCAACAATAAAAAATAACAAACTAATGATACGCACACAACTTGAGTGAATATCAAAAGAATTACACCACATGAAAAAAAAAGGCAAACTGAAAAGGATACGTACTATTAATTTCACATATACAATATTTACAGAGGTGAATAAGAGATTGGTGTTTGCTAAGGTTTAAAGATGGAAGGTAGATGAGTGTTGTAATGGTGCATGGATGTGGCTACAAAGGGGAAGTATCAGAGAGCCTATAGTAATGGTATAGTTCTGTGTCTTGTGCTTTAGTTACTTAAATCACTTAAATTTAAAAATGCAATTTTATTGCAGAGAAACGCACACACACACATACACACACAATTCACACACATAATTGAGTGTATGTATAACTGGTGAAATACCAGTACCTGTTTCCTGGTTATGATACTACTTTATAGCTATGCAAGATGTGAAAATTAGGGAAGGCTAGTTTAGTGGTGCACAGGATCTCCCTGTATATTTCTCTGCAACTTCTTGTGAACCTATAATTATTTCAAGATAAAAATTTAAAAAAAATACTAGAACAATAAGATCCCATGCATTACTTCAGGGCAGGCAAAGCTAAGCAAACCTTATAGGTGCCTGGAAATGATTTTCACCTTGATGTGGATGTTGGTTTTATTGGAGTACACTAGGTAAACATTCATCAAGCTGTACACTTAAGATGAACATACTTCATTCACTTTCCTGCATGTATGTTATTCTAAAAATATTTAAAAAATTTTATCTCATTAAAGTGATATAGCAAAAAGAAGATATGTAAACAATGCAAAGAAGAGTGAAGTGTTGTCATAGCAGTAATACATGTTAAATTAGCTCTGCAAAAGGAGAAAAGAAGGAAAAAACTCATTGGTACAGTGTTCATGGAAAACACAACATTTGTCCTGTGCTCAAAAAAGTTGTAGGACCACATAGGAAGAGAGCAGAGGAATGTTGTGGAAGGCCTTAAAAACATGTGACGACAACCTTGGGCTGGACTAAGAGTGAGGACCATGATCTCAAAAGTTAGTTATAAGTGATGATGATGATAATGATGATAGTATTAATTCATATGCACAGGAATATTTAGTTTAACATTTGGTAGACTCCGTACTGAATGGGACTTAACCTCAGTGTAATAGAAAAGCTGTACCTAAACTTTGTATGAGGAAGATTTAGTTATCACTTTCCCTAAAATGATACAAAATTTACACTAGGGAGAGGAGAAATATAAAAAGAGGAGTTGGTGATTGAAAGTGATTGCAAAGAGTGATACTCTGAACATCTGAACGCTTCAATGAAAGACTGCAGTGTACAATGTTTACTGCCCCCTCTCTTAAAGACTACTATTCAAAGGGACCATAAGTAGCATTAGTAACCAATTAGGAGATCTAGGAAGATCCAGCACACTAGTGATTGCCAGTCTGTTGGTCAAAGATTGTTTTACTGCAATTTGGAACATTTGAAGTTGATAGAAATTTGTATCTAAAAGGAAGTAAAGTATTATCTTTATCTTCTATGCAATCATATAACTTTTTTTTTAAATTGGTAAAATTAGGAATTAAATAATAGCAGGTTTTTGTGTCATGTGACATTTGCACTCAATAATCTTAAAGTAAGCATTGGTCTAGTCTTCCTTTTAAATACAATATATACTAGCTCATATAACATTGATGTTTACTTCGATCTTCTGTAACAGTTCGTCAAAAGCAAGCTTTTCCACAAAATTATCAATGGACTCAGTCTAGTTAGACAATTCCATCATCCTCTCTGGACCTAAGGTGGCTGTTCTTGTTACCACATCACAAACAGTAAAAGAGAAAGTCTACGAGAAGCAAACTGTCTTTAAACTCATGAATAAAACTATCCATTACTTTTCTCTAAATGTCATTGGCCCAACCTTATTTCTGTGGTCTAGATTTAGTCATGTGGCCATAAATGCTGCAAGGAAATCTGAGAAATGTGCTCGGTGGCTGAGCATCCAACCTTCTAGGCAAAACTAGGAGTATTTTTTTTAAATGACAGAATAGATATTGTTGACATTAGTAGTGTCCATGAAAATATTATTTTTCATTACAGATATTGTGATCCTAGTTTGGTTTAGTTTGGAGAAACAGTCCTCAAAATATTCTGTTGGGTAGTGGCTTCCTGGGAAATTAATTTCTGATACACGGGTAAAGGATCCCATGGTAAGATATTTGGGAAATACTAGTGTAAAAAAAAGGTACATCTTTTCTGCGTAATTCCTTTAAGGACTTAATCTGCTACTGTGCGTTATAACCTTCCTAAAGAGTGATAGTGTGAGTAGTATTTTCTTGAGAAAATTTTTTGGAAGAGCATTTAACAAAAATAGTATTTTGGAAATAAAACATAATGGGAAATATTACAATACAATTTATTATAGTTTAATGATCTTTTAATGACAATAACGTATTTGTCCCTATATTTATATCACCTCTTAGTACTGTACACATGGTGAATATACTGCCCTTCCAATCATTCAACATCATATTTTGGACAGATAAAATTTAAATAAATGCATTTATCATTATGCAAAGTATGAATATTTGAATTTGCAAACATATGATGCAATACTAGAACTCCACAAGGATTGAAATATATTTATCATCATTGTTGTGTTATTGTTATTATTATTTTCTGTGGTATCACCAATGCCTTGAATGATGCCCAGTACTGAGGGGAGCACTCAATAAATATTTGTGAAGTAAATAATTCCAAAGGAATTAGCCCTAAAAGACATACTATAAACTACATTTGATGAGTGTTAATTAATAATTTCTTTATGACTTGAAAATTAATGTTGCTGTTTTAATTATATCAGGACAAATGTGTATCCACACGAAATTTACTGAATTCCATCTCTGAGTTGCTCAGCTATCCAAAACACCGGAAATTTTATGCACCCTTCTAATTCTCCTCAAACTGTTATTTACTGTGGGGTTTATACAACCATATAGAACCCTTTTGAGGGAACAAAAAGGAAATTAAATGCCTTGTTTTCAACAAGGGAATATCTCTTTGAGAAGGTCCTAGCCAGGTTATAAAGATGTTTCTCAATTTTATAGCCTCTGACTAACTGCAGTGTGTGCCCACAGTGCCCAGCCACTTCACTAAAATATCAGGTTTTTCTAAATTCAAAACATTGTGACTTGGGTGTTCATAAAGTGCCTGTTAATACATTTGAATAAATTTACTTTCTGATTAGACTTTAAAAAGAGTTTTCTCATTTTGGCCTTGATCTATTCATTATCTCTCAAATTCATCCTACCTCATCATGAGGGTCTCACCATTTGGTCGTTACCCTACTTACATATGGTTGGGTGGTCATCTGAATATTTTTGACCAAGTCATTATAAAAACAAGATTTTTTTCCTTCAACAATGTCATTCTGAAATATTTTGTTCCTGATCTTTCATTAAAGTAGGTTGCTAGGTTTCATGGTTGCTGGAAAATCTTAACTTTAATTTCTCTTCTTATTCCAAAAATGAGTCAAAGGAGAGGTTTTGGTCTTAGGGTTTGGGTAGGAAAAAAGACAGAGGGAAGGAACAGAAAGTAAGTTTCCAGTGTTACTAGTGTTACTAACACTAGTTCTAGTGTTACTAGCAGTAATAGTTTTTAAGCAATATTATATATTTATTAATCATACATATTGTAAGGTTATGAAGCTGAAAAATAAAGAAAAACAAAGACTAAAAAAAATCCCATACATAGTAGTTTGAGAGCTGCCTCTAAGGATTGAGGAGATATCATATAGAAGAAATGAACAATGAGTTTATGTCATAGTTTCTCTTTTATTAAAAAAACAAAAAAAGAAGTCAGACCAAATGAGTATACTTTCTATGCCTTTATGCATTTAAATCTTTGTTTTCTAAATGTATTAAAATTACAAGAGCAAAATCTATTTCTATATGGTTGTTAAACTTGTATTTAAATTTATAAAATTTGGAGAAAAATATTCTAAAACTCTAGTAACTCTTTGTAGTTAATCATTTTAAATATTAATATTATACTCATTTTATTTAAAAATACGCAACACCTTTCCTGTGATTATTGCATCTTCCTGTGATATCACTACTAAGTTACTAGCCTGATACAAATGCATGGCTGCATCTCCAGGCTTTGCTCCATGACTTTTTCTGCTTTTTTTCTCCCCGCCCCTCAGGATATATACATTTCCCTTTTTGCAACAGAGGTATACTTACTGGACCTTACTGATTTTCTAAAATGTTTCTTTTGTCAGCACCACCACCACCACAATGAGAAATTTGTTTGTATTGTTTTGTTTTGTTATACTGCACACTTGAAAGTTCTGTCCCTTTAGACACAATCTCCCCTCCGTCTAGATTAAAGGTCCCTCTATTGTTTACTCCATAGCATCACCTTTTACCTTAAATCTCATTTCAGATTCAGCCTTCTCTAGGGAGCCTTCTCTGGTAACTCATCAATTCCACTTCTGCCGCATTTTATCTTGTACAAATTTCTATTGCTACAGAAAATTCCCCACTTTAAAGAGATTGATATAACCTGAAAAATATATACTCATGGAAGACAGAAGCCCCTGGATTATCCAACTTTATATACTATATTACAATGGATAAAAACAGATATTGGAAATTAGAAAAAATGTTTCTTGTGTGGTTTCTGCTACTTAAAAGGTGAGTAATTTGAAAGATCTACTCAAACTTTATGAATACTGATAATCTTCATATACAAAATCGAAGTAAGAAAATATACTTTACAGAATTGCTATGAGGATTAAACAAGATGAAGAATGTGATACGTCTATCATATATCTGGAAGTGCTCAGTAAATAAATGTTATTTTTTCTTCATTGTCAATAACTATTCTACATCCATGTGTACCAGATAGAGATTTAATCTTAGAAATCCCTGATCATTATCTCAGAAGCCACTACCAAAATTTTGTGCAGAAAAAATTACTTGTTTTATTGCTCCAAACATGGGAGACAGGTAAAATGGTGTTACAGACTGAATGTTTGTGCCCCCCCCCCAATTTATATGTTGAAGTCTTAATCCCCAAGGTGATGATGTTTGGTGGTGGTGTCTTTGGGAATTACTTAGATTTAGGTAAGTTCACAAGGATGAGGCCCCTGTGATGGTATTAGTGCCCTTATAAGACAAGGAAGAGAGACCAGAGGTTTTTATCCATTGTATATATCTGCAATGTGAGGACACAGCAAAATGGTAGCCATCAGCAAGATAGGAAGGATGGCCTCATCAGAAACAAAATCAGCTGGTCCCTTGATGTAGACTTCCCAGCTTCCAGAACTGTGAGAAAATAGATGACCACTGTTTACGTGATCCAGTCTATATTATGTTGTTAGAGCAGTGTGAGCAGATTATGACAAAGAAGGAACAATCCCTTAGAAAAAGTCCCGATACTGTTCTCAGAAGATTTCCTAAAAATTTTTGTCAGTCTATGTATTAATGCAAAGATGTAAGAATAATAAAATAGACTCTGTGATCAAGGCTTCTCTGATTGGAAAAGGAAATATGTAGGAGACGAAATAGAATTCTAAGGAAAGTTTGTATAAGAAACTTTATATAAATGCAAGGTTTCACATTAATGGCACTGCTTTTATTTTATTTTTTTAATGATTCATTTATTTTACAGAGAGAGAGAGAGCACAAGCAGGGATAGCAGGAGAGGGAGAAGTAGGCTCCCCGTTGAGCAGGGAGCCTGATGCAAGGCTTAATCTCAGGACCCTGAGATCATGACCTGAGCTGAAGGTGGACAGATGCCTAACTGAGCCACCCAGGTGCCCAGTGGCATTATTTTTAAATCTCTACGCAATTGCAAGATCAGTGGTTGAAGTTTTTTTATTTTTTCCCCAATATGGAGGAAGAAGAAAAAAACATAAACTTTTTCTTTGAAATCCCACTACAATGGGAGTATAGTTGACACACAATGCTACATTAGTGTCAGGTATAAACATGGTGATTCAACTTCTCTATATGTTATGCTGTGCTCACCATAAATATAACCACCATCTGTCACCATACAATGCTATTACAATATCACTGACTATTTTGTCTGTGCTATGTTGGGCCATTTTTTTTTTTAATGTTCAATATTTAGTGGTCTTCTCAGGCTCTGCAGTAGGACAGATGGTTCATGTTAGTACTATGGACTTTTTTATCTTTAATATTTTTATACAGCACTGAGAATTGGACTGAGAATTCTTAAATCCAAATAATGAGTTATTTACTTATATACTAGACCTTGAGCTAATTTTCTCACAAGTAAAATGGATTACCTTGCCTACTTCAGTAGTGGTGCTATACTGATGAAATAACAGATTTGAAAAGTGATTGTAAGCTCTAAAGTACATAATTATATTATTATTACTATTATTATTATTATTATTAAGGTGTCTTATTAGGTCAAAGCTAATACATAGTTTTCTAAATGTTATAGGAAACCCTTGACCAAATATTTCTTTTTAGGCCTGAAGCTTCCTCTCATTTGTATTTAATGTGGCCCCTTTTTTTCAGATAAACATAGAAATAATAAATCATGACCTTCTATAGTTACTTTCATGAAGTCACATCAAGATCCTTGGACATCTCTTTCAGAAAAATGAACTATATATTTTTGTAAGAAACAGGACAAGTAAAAATTTTCAAAGTTCCTATGAAAGACTCCTGTCTGACAAAACCAGAAAAGACTATACATGTTAACTCAACATCATATGAGACATAACTGTGATTGCACCTTATTTCTAATCATCTCTGCTTTAGCAGTGCTTAGAGGAAGTCTGGAACACCCTTCCCTTGGAGAAGCAGTATCAAGGTATCAGGGAGACTCTGGGTCTGCCACCAAAAAATGTGAGTGATCTAGACCTGCTCAGATACCTAAAGAGGAAAAAAAAAAATCTCACAAGAATTTTGAAAATTCTGATAAAATATAAATTTTGTATAATATTATTTAGTGTAAAAGTTAGGGAATGTTACCTTTTAAATAGTCTTTCAAACTGTAGGTGTTCTAAACATTTCTCATTTCCTATCTTGAAAGAAACTAAAGTTATGCCCATTGCTTCATACACTAATGGCATTAATTATCTTACATTAGACTACTGAATATATGTTTCACATTAAAAAATAATTTATGGAAATTACATTAAATATAATGGTAATGCAGCTTATTTATTTAATGAATAAAATAAGTGCCCACAGTCTGATCCAAATGTGTAATCATCACTCATAATTTTTAAACAAAAATTCTCTCAGAATTTCAAATACTTGTACTTTTATTCTACAATTCATTAATATGTTGAGGAAGCTTATAGAGGTAAAATTCCATTATGTTGAAATGCAGTACTTCCACACTGTTTTGTTGTTACAAGCTTATCTTATAATGAATCTTTTATTTGATATCAAATTTCCAGTCAGCAGAATTAGAGTAAAATTTGAATTGATGCCCAGTTCCCCTACTTCATTAGAATGGAAAAAAAAAAAAAACAGCTTTAAACTCAGCAGAGAAAAAGGGAAAGTGTTCTTGCATCTCTATGCAGTGCACTGGAGAGAGAATTCTCTTCTTGCCACAGGTTCCCTCTTATTCCCTTTCCATCTTGTCTTAATTTCCCTGCTCTTCTCTTATTGCTTTCTCTCCCTTTCTCTTTTGTCAAGATCCTGAACACTTACTGTGAATGTTATTTAAGTTTGCAAGAGGTTTTGGGGGAAATAAATGGAAATATGTGACATTCGGGTATATATAAATTAATGGAGAATTAAAAAAGAGTTAATGGAATCTTTGCTTCAATCTTTTGTCTCAACTTTTCTGAGCTTGGACCCACTTGGCTCACTCTGGTAATGCAGATTACACTTATTTTGGTTTTGAAAATGGCTGTTGCTGGGTTAGAAACCATAGGACTCATCCACAATATAATTTGATTCATTGTAGAGGGTTCAATTCAATCACATTATTGGAGTTCACTCAGGATTGGCCATCTGCCCATGGTCAAAATAACTTGGTTAAAAAGAACATTTCTTTGTAATGATGTTTGCTACAAATGGGCTTAAGGGAGGGAAGTGCACTCTTAATTATTTATGTGCTTGCTCAATATTTGGTTGTTCTTTATGTCCTTTATGTCAGGGATGATACATCTAAAATTATGCTAAGCTAAATGAAGTGCTTAAATAGTTTGGTATTTGTTTATAGTGTTGTTGAAGATGATGATAATGGATGTAATGATAATGCTAACAGTGATGATGATGATGATGACAAAGAAGAATAAATGGGAAACTCAGAGAGAGATAACTGACTCTTCCTAAATGATCAGCTTTTAACTAATAAAGAACATAACAACACTACAGGTTCTGCCTAGATTTGAAAACCCCCCAAATTTTATGTGTAGAATGCTTACTAATTAGAGTTTGTGTCAATTTGTCAACTAGAATGATTTTTTCCCCCAAAATGCCAATTCTAATTTGTGTATTAGTTTTCTAGGGCTGCTCGAACAAAGTACTACATACTGGGTGGCTTAAGATAGAGATGTTTATTCTCTCACAGTTAGGAGGCCAAAAGTCTGAAATCAAGGTATCAGCAGGGTCCTCTCTGGAGATTTGAGGGAGAATCTATTCCCAGTCTCTCCTAGCTTCTGGTGGTGGCTAGGAATTCTTAGCTTTCCTTGAATTGTAGATTCATCTTTGCAATCTCTGCCCCCATCATCACATGGCATTTATTCCCCCTGTGTAGACACACTTACATATTTTGCTAGTTCCATGAATGCTAGCAAAAGATAGAAGTTACCCAGGGTCAGGGGCGCCTGGGTGGCACAGCGGTTAAGCGTCTGCCTTCGGCTCAGGGCGTGATCCCGGAGTTCTGGGATCGAGCCCCACGTCAGGCTCTTCCTCTATGAGCCTGCTTCTTCCTCTCCCACTCCCCCTGCTTGTGTTCCCTCTCTCGCTGGCTGTCTCTCTCTCTGTCGAATAAATAAATAAAATCTTTAAAAAAAAAAAAAAAGAAGAAGAAGTTACCCAGGGTCAGACAAAGAACTTCTTTACTCAGCAACAGCAATAGCCAATGTATCAGCATTTTCTTATACCAGCTTTCTGAACCCTAAATTATACAGGGCAATGAAAAAGGAGCCAGGGGTAACCTGGACCAGAGTAGACTGTATTATAGCAGAGGAACTCAGAGCATAGAGATCCCGAAACTTTTATAATGGGCAGTGAGTATGCTTGCCCCTTGCTCAGGAAGGAGGCAGTATGCCTACATTCCATGGTTGTTTGCTATACAGCCATACTCAAAAAGATAAACTAGGACAAAGGTGGTCTGGTCAAAAGATGTGGAAAAGTTCAAGAGATCTATGGAAAATTGTCACCCTTCAGTATAAATTGGGATTCTGGATTTGAGCTAAAAGAATAATTTTTAACACCAGTCGTGATTTCTGTGAATAAATTTCTTATCTTTGGCATAATTCACACAGGTTAGCTTTTCTTACCCTCCTCTGAAGCAATGACTATGATAAAAAATTGTGCTAATGTCAGCACAGACCAATTTTTTTTGTTTGTTTATAGAAACATTTCTTTTAGTCCTTTGTGGAACACATTATAGTAAAGATAAAGTGTGTCTTTAGTATTATTCCTTATTCTGGATTTTTATGTTTGATTCTCTAAGTAAATAAAAAGAGAAATAATTATTTAAACTTTATCTTCATCCTTTTACCACTACATTGAACCTCATAATTTAAACCCTAATGTATACACTAATAATTCTCATTTTATATAACATGCCTGAATCTTTCTTCATTTCCAACTGCTTATTGAACATCTCCACTTAGACACTTACTAAGCATCTCAAACTTAGCACAGCCACAGAAAGTACCTCTTCTCAACCCCTAAACTGTCTGCCATCATCTCAAATTCAGTTAATGGTAACTTGTACAAAGCATCTTGCAGATGCTTAGGTTGATTATTTTTTCTTTCTTTCTCTCTCTCTCTCTCTCTTTTTTTTTTTTTTAAGAGAGAGACAGACAGAGGGAGAGGAAGAGAGAATCTCAAGCAAGCTCCACACTCAGTGGGCTCGATCTCCCAACCCTGAGATCACGACCTGAGCTGAAATCAAGAATCAGATGCTTAACCAACTAAGCCATCCAGCTGCCCCAGGTTGATTATTTTCTTTCTCTTATATCACACACTGATTCATCAACAAAACCGAATGTGATACTACCATAACACATCCAGAGTTTCAACACTTCTCACTATCTCTATTGCTACTGTCTTGTTTAGACATTTGTATTTACTCATTTCTCCTATAATAGCCTTAACCTGGTTTCTCTGATTTTGATCGCTTATAGTCTACTCAATACAGCAATAAGAGTAATCTGTTAAAATATTTAGTCAGATAATGTCACTTCTCTGCATTATATTCTCCAATGGCTCCCAACGTCACTTGGGAGTAAATCCTAAATCTTTATAATGGCCTCCATGGATCTGCATTATCTCCTGATCTCTATTATATTGCTCACTTTATATTTTACCACTGTCCTAGCTGGCATCATTATAGCTCCAGCTCCCTGAATGTGCCAGGTATGCTGACAGGTGTTTTGTAGTTGTAATTCCTCTGGCTGGGATTCTTTTTTTACTGGATATTCATAAAGATCTCTCACATTGCCTTCACAACTTTGCTGAAATGTCCCCTTTCCTATCCATCTTACCAATAATATAAAAATTGACTTTCTACTTGCTTTGTATCTATGTCTTCTCACGTTTTATTTTTTTCTTTTCTTTTCCTTTCCTTCCTTTTTTTTTCCTATGCCTGACATCACACATATAGTAGAATGTATTACTGTTTGCCTATATTTGGTGTGCTCACCGCAGAACGGAGCCAGTAAAAATATGCTCCAGCATCCTGTTCTCCCAAATAAAGGATTCCAATAAACATTCTAGGCGCTTCTCAGGAGATGTCAGCAAGTTCCCATGGCCCAGAGCAGCAACCTCTATGGGACACTTTCATATTAGCTTTTCCTCCTTCTCTGACTCAGTCTCTCGTCTGCTTAATTCTGGCTTTCTAGAGTGGCATTCTACTATATGAACTACCTAAAACCAAGTCCTTATCTCAGGTTCTGTTTTTACGGGAAATCAACCTGAGATACCATGATCCTCAACTTTCTATTAGTTTCTTTAAAGCTTTATAGCTTTTACAATGTGCCAGTAGGAGTTTTATACATTCCCACCCCACTTAACGTAGAAAAATGTGGTTACTTTGGCTAAAGAAATCTTCAGAGTCAGCATATGTTTTGCCACGCTCTCACTTCCCTCAGCCAGGACAAGCAGAAATGTTGCAGACAGAGGCTGCTCTGTCAGTTTGGGTGCTAGAGGAAAGGTCATTTGAAGAACAGCTGCAGCCGACTATGATATACATATAACACAAGGAAAAAATCCTTTACTGTTCTTGTTACAGAGATTTTTGGGATTGTTTGATACCCCAGCAGCAAAACTTAGTCTCTCCTGATGGATAGATCTTATCATTTACTCAGCTATGTATTTACTTATTGTCTTCTCATCAAGACACAAACTCCATCAGACAAAGAATTTTCTTTTTTGTTTTTCTATCTGTCTCTATACCTGCTATCTAGAACAGTCCAAGGCACAGACGACATCCACGTCTATTTAAAAGGTTACACTGAAGCCTAGTAAACTCACTGTCCCTCATACACACTTGATAGACTCCCACAAGTGATGGATCAAATCTAAATTTGATCATGCTATCTTCTAACTCAGAGGTTTTCAACCATGGGCAATTTAAGGCAGTTAGGGTTGACAGATAAACTCAGGATGCCCAGTTAAATTTCAATTTCAGACAAACAATACATAATATGGGACATACTTAAACTAAAAAAAAAAATGCTTTTGTCCAAAATGTAAATTTAACTGGTGTCTTGTATTTATTTGCTATAGTATTTATCTTTGCTAAATCTGGCAACTCTACCCCCAGGTGCCATTTGTCAACGTCTGGGGGTGTGTAAGAATACCCACACACAATGAAGTAATTGGCCCACAATGTCAATAGTACTGAGATTGCAAAACCCTGTGATCTGGATCTTTCCTCTTCCTTTCTGTGCACCTGATTTCTATGCACTGTCCTTTGCCATTTCTCTTAAGTATAACTGGCTCCAATAAGCTCTTGTTTGCCTTTCAGAATTTTATTTGTTTACATCATTCCTATGTTTTCTTTTAATCTTAGATATCTTTCCATATGTATTTATAAATGGCATACAAAGTCCCCACAGTTTCTCAGATATCTGAAGGAAGACAAAAATTTATGTTTTTCTTTATATCTAAAGCATCCCAAGCAATGCCCAGTATACACAGGTATTTAATGTGTACTGAGTGAGTGAATAAATATGTACGAGCGTGGGCAGATACATGGTTTCCAGGGCAAGACTACCTGTCTTCTGAGTCTGCACAGCCATCGGCAGGCTATTTCTTGTGACCTGAGCAATGCGGCTACTCTAGTGACAGTCAAAATCATGTAATGACAGGCAGTTTTTTGCACTCTTAAATTTACCTGGTTATCATCTTCTCTATAAAGAATGGCAAGTGTTTAGCATCTTCCGATGGCATTTCATATAAATTGTTACCTGGGACCACCATTCCATAATGAGAGAAATTTCAATACAAGATCTTTCAAAAATGCTTGCAAATATGAATTTTAATTAAAAAAACTCAATGGAAATTCATGCACTATTTTAAATATATTTATAAAATTAAAAATATTGTAATAGCGCTGTATAGTGACAGATGGTAGCTACACTTGTGGTGAGCATAGCATAATGTATATAGACATTGAAGCACTATGTTGTATACTTGAAACTAATGTAACATTGTGTGCCAAGTATATTCAAATACAAAAAATCAAAATAAAAAACGCACTTTTATCCCTAGCCCCATATCATTGCTAATTTATTTTGGGAGGAGGGTGGGGCAGGGAACGGTCTGGCTTTTTGCCATTTTAATATTATTCTCAAGATACATTTTCTGAGACAAAGCCAAGAACAGAGAAGCAGCTCTTGAGAGAATTTTGCACTACGTCAGCTCACAAAACTTACTCTAATTCCAGTAAAATATTTAATGCTGTGTGTAGATATAGATACACACATATAATAGTTCTAATTTAGTCGGTATATATGCTTTAGTTATGTATATGCAATGTATCAGGAACTACAGATGTTGGTATGTGCCTTCTCTACTTTGTTTTAGAAAAATTAACAAGAATAATATTAGCTAAAGGCAAATTTTTTTAAAAAACAAATACCTTATGGACATTTTTCCCTTAACTAAAATTTCTACTTGATTGAAAGATACAGAAAGAGAGATTTAAAAATGTGAATATATGAAAAATAAAGCTATTTTGGATGGATACCAACAGATAACTAAAATATTCTTATCCCTTTCAAAACTAAAATATAGCCACCAAGATGGAATGGAATTTAAAGTGAATAGTTAACTATTTCTTTAGTAGTAGGAAAAAATCTGATGTCTACAACAAAACAGTGTTGTAATGGTAAATAGTTTTATAAACTCCCATATTTTGCCTAAAAACGGCATCAGTCTAACAACCACACTGTGAATTTAAATATAATTTTCTATTTCATTTCTCTTTAAATACTTTAGTAGGATTAATTGTAGGTTTGCTTCACTAGGTAATATCTTTCTTTTTCCCCCAGTCAATTTTGCTTAAATTTTTCTTTAAACATATAAGCAGCTACTGGTTAACGCTGAATTCACTCTGACTTTGTGTCCTGTAAATGATAATCAAGTCCTATTTACTCCTTTCTTTTCTAATTTTTTTTTAAGATTTTATTTATTTTTTAGAGAGAGAGAACACAAGCAAGGGGAGAGGCAGGTAGAGGGGGAAGCAGGCTCCCCGCTGAGCAAGGAGCCCAATGTGGGACTTGATCCCAGGACCCTGGGGTCATGACCTGAGCCAAAGGCAGGCACTTAATTGACTGAGCCACGCAGGTGTCCCTCCTTTATTTTCACAGTAAATTAATTTACTTCCAAAAAGAAACACAATAATCAGTTACTTTTTTTTTTTTTAGGAAAAATGTATCAAAGATCATAATTGTTCATGATTCAAAGAAAAAAAAAGAGAGGCTTCTGCTTGGGTAAGATATGTTGGGATAGACATACTTTCCCTTATTCCACTTTCTAAGTACAAATATAAAACTTAGACATAAAATGTAAGACAAACATAAGAAAACACTAAAAGATGGAGATAAAAAGATAGACCAAAGAATTCAGGACCCAAATAACATGTTAGTGAATTCCCTGGGTTCCTAGTATCCTAAACTAGGAACTAAAGAAGTTGAAAACCCGGTAATTCTAATATACATACATACATACACATATACATTCCACATAAGCGACTCCTCTCTCCAGTAAAAGGACCAGAAAAGGGGCAGCATAGTAAGACAGATAACTTTTACAGAATTTTACCTAGAAGAGCACACTAATCCTAAATTAAGAAGAAAGGAAATTATGATAAAGATAAAAGTAAGAAATCAATAAAATTGAAAACAAATAAATGGAAAAAGTCAATGAAACAAAAAGATGGCCCATTGAAAAGATCAATAAAATTGACACACTTTTGAAAAGACTCATTTTAAAAAATGAAGACTCAAATTAAAAACAGTAAAAAATTTTAAAATGGACCTATCACTACAAACCCTACAGGCATTAAAAAGACAATAAAGGAATAAAGCAATAAATCCACTTAGACAAAATAAGTCACTTCCTTGAGAAGTACGAAGTACCACAATTCACCCATTATGAAACAGATAATCTGCATAGCCCTATAACTATTGAGAAAAATGAATCTCCAGGCCCAGACAGTTCACTAGAAAATTATTCCAAACCTTTAAAGAAGAATTATCAATTCTATAAAATCTCTTACAGAAAATAAAATAGAGAGCAACTCCCCACTCATTTCATGGAGGTAGTATTACTCTGATACCCAATAAAGATCAAAAAAGTACAAACAAAACAAGAAAACTATAGACCGATATCCTACATGAATGTAGATACAGAAATCCTTAAGAAAATATTAGAAAATAGAATTCGGCATATATTAAAAAGAGTTTATGCCATAACAAAGTGAGGTTTATTTTAAAGATGCAAGATTGGATCAATATTCAAAAATTAATTAACATAATTATCATGTTAACATACTGAGGAAGAAAAATCTCATGATCCTACTAATTGATACAAAAAACATGTCAAAATTCAACATGCATTCATGATTTAAAAAATAAATCTAGGGGCGCCTGGGTGGCACAGCGGCTAAGCGTCTGCCTTCGGCTCAGGGCGTGATCCCGGCGTTACGGGATCGAGCCCCACATCAGGCTCCTCCGCTGGGAGCCTGCTTCTTCCTCTCCCACTCCCCCTGCTTGTGTTCCCTCTCTCGCTGGCTGTCTCTATCTCTGTTGAATAAATAAATAAATAAAATCTTTAAAAAAAAATAAATAAATCTAAGCAAATGAAGAAGAGAAGGAACTTTATCAACTTCATAAAGAACATCTATAAAAAACTACAGCTAATATTTTGCTTAATGGTGAAAAACTGAACGTTTATCCTATAAGATCAACAAGATAAGGATGTCCATTCTCACCATTTTATTAAAGGCTGTGCTAGAATTTTCAGCTACTTCAATAAGATAAAATAATAAAATAAAATAAAATAAAATAAAATAAAATAAAATAAAATAAAATAAAATAAAATAAAAGGTACGCTGGTCAGAAAGGAAGAAACAAAACTGCCTCTATTGCAGATGACATAAGAATCTACCAGACAGAGAGAAAGAGAGAAAGAAAAATTCTCCTGGGACTAGTGAGTTCAACAAGGTCATGGGATACAAGATAAGCATAAAAGAATTATATTTCCATATATTAGCAATGAGTACATGAAAGCCAAAATTAAAAACACAGTAACATTATTAGTCACATATCCAAAAAAGGACTAGGATTTATAATAGATAATAAGTTTTGCAAAACTAAATTTTAAGAGCAAACAAAAAAATTTAAACATGAGCAAAGACATGAAAAAAAAAAGCCAATTCAACAAAGAAGATATACAAATGATGGCAAATAAGTACATGAACAGATATTCGTCTTCAGTAACCATGAGGAAAACACAAATAAAACCACATGTGAGATATCACTATATACAGGTATAGGGGTGTGTGTGTGTGTGTGTGTGTGTGTGTGTGTGTGTGTATAAAATTGCTAAAATAAAAAATATTGACAACATTAAAGTCTGGAGATGGCAGAGAAAAACTAGATCACTCATACACTGCTGGTGGAAATGTAAAATGGTATAGCTATTAGTGAAAAAGAGATGAAAAGCTCTTAAAAGCAAAACAAAACCAAAAACAAGACAAACAACATTTTGTATCTTAACTATATCCATGTCAATATCTTGGTTGTGACACTATACTATAGTTTAACAAAACATTAGCAGTGGAGAAGCTGAGTAAGATATGCAAGGGATCTCACGTCATTATTTCTTACAATTGCATGGGAATCTACAATTAACCCCAAATAAAAAACTTTATTAAAAACAACCTTAAGCTTTCAGTTATATATATAATTCAGTTTTTGTTGCTTGATTTTATAGTGAATTCAGTATCTGAAGATTTTGACAAATAAGGTGAAACATCTTTGAAAAGTCAATTCAATGAGATTTAAGAAATACATATCCCATATATCCCATAGGATGCTTGTTATTCGTTCATTAACTCTATTTTGTTTATTTCTTCATTAAATAGACTTTTATTGAATGACAACTAGATCCTAGTTCAATGTTGCTAAGCAGAAAGGTATGTTGCCAGAATCAGATTATATCTTATTTTGTAAGGCATATTAAGGATTTTGGATTATTTTTCTTTTCTTCTTTCTTATTTTTTTTTCTCTCTTTTTCTAAACAAATTACTTTTTTCCTAACTTTATTTATGTATGATTGACAAATGAAAAATTGTATATATTTACAGTATACAATGTGCCATTTGAAATGACTAGCAACAATCAAACTAATTAACATATCCATCACCTTATATACTTTGTGTGTGTGTGTGGTAGTGAGAACACTTAAGATCTACTCTCTTAGCAAATTAGAAGTATACACTACATTATTATTCACTCTAGTAACCGTGCTGTACATTAGGTCTCAAGAACTTAATCATTGAATTCTATTTTAAATACAATGGGATGTCACTGATCATAAAATTTTAAGGTATGTAAAAGAAGACAAAATTTTCAAATATGGAACAGTCCAGTTGTTCCCATGAGAGGAACTAGAGAATGCACAGTGAATATAGAGGCTGAAACTATATTAGGTCTAACTTATAATTTTATCAATGTCCACATCATAACTTGAGTATGCCAATCCTCGGCTCATGGTACCTCACTAAGGACTTTACAGTAAATTCAATGAATTACTTGGCCACTTAGAAAAGGTAGAGGCAAATCATAAACAACCATGGGAAAAAAGTATGAAGAAACTACAAATATGAGAAAGTGATTTTACCTCATAGAACTGATCTTTCCTCAGGAGTATGCAAGGCATAGAGGAGGGATTACTGTCTCAGTGGGAAAGCATTCAGAAGTACCCCTTTGGACAACAAATGTGTGCTAAAAGCAAGAAAGATGACTTAGGATAACTAAGTATATACACATATTGGAAAAGAGTTTCAATAATATATTTGTAACTCAAGGACTCCAGTGATTAAAATAGAATTAAGGAGTTTGTCTCCTACTCAAAACAACCTGTGTGATTTTTCAGACCCAACCATATGCAATTATAAAGCCTTTACCTGGCCTCAAGAGAAAAGCTGCCCGCCCCATACCAGACTTGAAGCACACCCAGGGCACTGCAGTCTCTAAAGGCTGTTACATTCCTGGACTTAGCCCCACCACCCCCTTGCCAGCCATGCCTCTTATGCATATCTGCAATGCTAGCCAAGCACCTTTATTCAGAGACCTCTTTATCCGGCGCCTTCTGCCAAGGTCTCTGTCAGCAGCATCAGAGGAGACTTTCTTATTGGGAGAAAGGGGGAAACCGAAGACAGTTCTCCACTCTGACTCAATAAACTAAGTACATTTCCACTGCTGATCTACCTGACCCAGATCTAAACTCCTCTGATATTCCATTTTCCCCCACAGAATGCTGTGGAATGCTGTTCCATGTGGGTAAATAGAAGAGGGGAGGAGTTTAGGTGCTTGCTTATACAATCACACTAGGTAATTAAAGACTTGACTGTCATTTTGTCTTTTGTTTTATATTGGCTGATCCTACACCTGGCAGTTCAGCTCTTCTCTTAGTTCAGCTGAGCTCCTGACAAGACTGTAGCATTTTATTCCAGCCATGTTCTCTGTTCCTAGTTTAGCGTAAGCCTTAAATGTCTGGGTTTTACTGTTTTAAATTGATTTAAAATATATTTTAATCCTCTAACTCCAACATAGGTTATATTTTATTACTTGACTTATTACCATAATAAATAAGACATTTTCTATCTCCATCAGTATGATGTTATAATATACCATACTTATTATTTCTAATATATAGTACAACCTTTTGGAATATTGGCTTTGAAATGAATAGGTGTCAAATTTTAATAAGAATTATATGTAAATCTCATCTAGGAAACCATAAAAAGGATGAATATCATTTTTATATATTAATACCAATTTCTTTTTGTGGAATGGCTGCGTGATTGTTAGAAATCTGTTTAAGAAAATCTCAAGCATATTAGAGATCTTTCACTAAAATCTTCATCACATTATAAAAGGGCATGAGGTATCATATAGAATACTTAGGTGATTTCAATTGCTACATTTTTTAGAGCCAGAGAAATAACATTAGGTAATAATTTTAGGTCATATGATGTTCACTATATGTTTATCTATCTAATGTTAGCAAGTTTCCTCTTTATTAGCCTAAGTGAAAAGGATTTAGGTCTTTTAATATATGACTAATATGATTAGAAATTTATAATATTCATTAAGATTCTGTCCTTCAATAGGGGATATCTTATCTCAGTTTTCCCAATACTTAATATAGTGCTTGGCATGATGTATAGGTATTCGATAAATATGGACTGAATAAAATAATTTAAAATAAATGAATTTATGAATTGATTAATACATCATTGGAGAAAGCAGACAGGTACGGTAGAGGTTAGATTCTCGGAAACTATAAGAAAAGTCATAAAACTAAGTTGTAATTCTGCCATTGAAGTTCTAAATTCTGTGCAATTTTGCTTCAAAAAATTTTTTCATCACAGTGTTTGATTAGTTAATTAGCATTTCCTACAGCAAGAGTCATCTCCGAAACAGGATGGGGTAAGGTTAACTATGATGGAGGTCAGGGCTCTTACTGAATTTTCTCACTTGAGAAAGACTCTAGTTGGTGCACTGGAATTTTAAAAAATACTCCACACCCTTACTTAGAGAAAAAGGCAAATAACAAATACCATTTAATACTCTGAGAAAGCCTTACTTTCCCCTGAGAGCATTATTATTGCTCATGTCATCCATAACATGAAAAACATGAATTCATCTCATCTACTTTACTGATAACTACATGATGTAATTAAAATGACACCACATTGCTAGGATTATCTGCAACACAAAGGTGATAGGAAAGACCAACAAAATTTAGAAAATAGAGTTATCTTATACATTTCTTAAAAATATTACTGTTTATGTTTATCTAATAATAGCCATGTATATGCATATAAGCAAATGTTTTTACTACCAATATAACTGAAGAATATTATCCTTTTGAAATATTAGAGTGTACTCCTATGTTCCTCTTCTTTATACTTAACAATGCACCTTTGTTAGTTGGCAACCTCAGGGGTTCTCAAGGTGAAATCTGAAACTGGCCACCATACACAGAGGACAAGGAGAGACGGAAGACAGAGTCAGGCTACTCCAGATTCGTATGTGAAGGTGTTAATAAGGGAACTTACATACAAGGCTTATCTTGGGCAGCTACAAGATGAGTAGATCTCCACACCCACCCATCAGAATCTTAAAAGTTTATATAGAGGCATTAACAGTCTTCAATCACATGTTCAGTCTCAATGATACCTTACTCTCTCAAAGGTATGTACTTGAACAGCTCCCATTGTGGGAACAGTAGGCAGAAGGTACATTCCAAGAACAGGAAAGGGGGTGAGAAGCCTCCTACTGCCTGGGGCCAGCTTCTAGGTCAACAAGCAAATAGGTCCTCTCAATGACCTCCCCCAACATCATTAGATCCTTAAGCAGCTAAAGAGTTTCATAACAGAGAATTTTCAAGGGGATCTATCGTCCATTTAAAAATGATTTTAAAAACCAATGTAGTTTAGGTATTTGTTAAATATTAATTGAGAAGCAAAGTTTTAGAATCATTTTAACTGAACACTTCAAAATGTTTAAACAAATTTCTAAAATAACTGTTCCTTAAACTGGCTCCAATTTCTTCCTTCCAACATTTTTTGCTAATATCTAAAATTCATAACAAGTTTTATGAGCTCTTAGCCCATTAACAAACTATCATATTTCAAAATGGGTAGCATGAACAGATACATATAACCTAAACAGCCCACTGTGGAGAGAGCATTCTTCTATAGCATGGCTATTACAGTGTGTTCCACCAAATTCAGTTTTGTTTGTTAGTTGTAATCAATGTTAGTATCTGGAGGGCACTATAATATAGTTGTTCATCAATCAACCAAAAAACTATTGGGAAATACATTTTATATAAAAAGTAGAGTAACATACAAGTAGTCAGCATAGGCATACTTGCAAATAAAATACACATAAAACTGAATGACATATAATGGGCTTCTGATTACAATGAATTTGAGAAACCCTTAAACCGTCTTTATTTTAGTTTAGTCAAAGATGTTTTAAAACACATTTATAATGAGGAAGAACTAAGAAAATTAATAGGTGTGTAGATTTATAGAGAGCGATATAACTAAGTAGGCTAGTTCTGTACAGCTTGTTGTTCTAAGCTAGAATGCTAGCTATTTAGTGACAGTATCAGTACTAAATACTACTAACATCAGTAATACTAAGTTCTATTATTAGTGGTACTAAACAGTTCAAGTATTTGTACTAATACTAGTGCCTACCTTGTTGGGAAGCCTCCTATATCAGAGCACCTATATTAACTTTGGATACTGTACAAAGGAGCCATATTTGAGGCAAATCCATCTTAAACATCTCCTTCCTCTGTTTTTATGTGATGTGGTTATACAAGTACAGAGGACAAAGAGAGGATGTTTTTCTTTCATTAATTAAAGAGAATACTAAACTCTGTTGTTATTTCATCTTGCAGTAAGTTCATTTTAAGTAGTCTTTATACATTTTAAATTTGAGACAATATGTTTTAATATCATTTGTAAGATTGACTCAACCATTGCTATTAATCCCAGCAATGGATTCTCTTTCTTCTGACATAGCTCTTCAGTTTTATCATTTCTCTCTGACCTTTTCTGAACATATTCTGACCACTATCGTAATATGAAAATTGTAATTTTTTCTCTTCTATTGGATGAAAGAAAACTTTCCACATTGGTTTAATGTGATAAAATTTCTCTCATTCAGCAGAAACAATGAGCGTATCTATGAAAAACTAGTAAGCATTTCATTTTATGGTAGCATTCCCAGGTTTTCGGTTTAATAACTTCATATGTGGTAACATGAGGCCACAACAATTATAAAATTGATAATCAATAACTTTTACTGAGTTACTCTATGAGTTTTATTGACTTACTTTTATTGAGTTTCTATGAAAGCTTCTATCTATGTCTGGGCCTAACACTCAATCTGCATTTTCTCATTTTCTGAAGTGAAAAATATAGAATATTTGTCAGAATGTTTAGTTTGGGGCATGTACAGAGAGAAAATAAGAGATAGGTAAAGATGAGGGAAATGTAATGGACATATTAAGTTAAAGTTTTTGTACTTCCATATGAAATAACCTATAGTCCATGTTGTAGGTATACACTTCAGATTCAAAAGAATGCTGATTTTAGTTGAATACATTAGAATATTAGTTAATATTGCTGAGTTGTGAATAATAGAAACTATTTATTATGTAAGAAAATAAAGTGAATGTGTTACAAGAAGAAAAATGTTTATCACAAAACTCAAGGAAAAGAATCAAGACTTGAGATATCAGAAACCTAAAAAGCATGGTCTATATCCCTTCTTTCCTTCCTTTCCTTCCTTCCTTCCTTCCTTCCTTCCTTCCTTCCTTCCTTCCTTCCTTCTTTTGAAAGATTTATTTATTCATTAGAGAGAGAGAGACAGGAGAGTGGGAGAGAGCATGAGTGGGGGGGCAGAGGGAGAGGGAGAAGCAGGCTCCCTACTGGGCAGGGAGGCTGATGCAGCACTGGATCCAAGGACCCTGGGATCACGACCTGAGCTGAAGGCAATTAACTGACTGAGCCACCCAGGTGCCCCAAAAGATTATATTTCTATATCTCATGTTCATTTCTTTCTTGGCATCTGCTAAACTGCATCTAGGTCTGTTCACTAACTTTTCCTTTCTCTGTATCCTCCTATCAAGGTTTGATAACTTTCATTATCTGTTCTTAAAAGAAAACAAACAAACAAAAAACGAATAGCTGCCTCTCATCTCTCAGTCTCAATTCTGCAGAGAAAGAGAGAGAAAAGAGAGAAAAAAGAGGAGAGAAAAGAGAGACAGAAATTATTCCAACTTGGATGTGTATATATTTTTGGTTTAGTTAGACATGGCAAAAGAGGATTAAACAAGGCCATAGCTCTTCTTGATGACAGTAGTGGGGAGGGAAAAGTAGATTTCAAAGTTGAGAAGATGTCTAAGGAGTTAGTTGGGCGGATGCTCTATTCCAATGAGAACAAATAGAATCACTGGGGAAAAGCATGAGTTAGGAGCATTTGGGATGAGCACCTGGTAACTTCTACATTTGAGGAGTAACAATAAGAATATGCATAAATGAAAACAGGAAGAATAACCAAAAAGAAAGAACCAAGAAAGATCAATAGGAAACCAATGAGGAAATAGTTTCCAAAGGGTAAAAGTGGCAACAATGATACCAGTCTGAAATGAATCTAGAGATCAGCAAACAAAAGCATTAGCAAAGAGTGATAATGATTTCAGTAGAAGGAGGTGGGGACAGTTGTTGGACTGATATGATAACATAACAGTCTCAAGAATTGTGGTAGTTAAAAAAAAATCTTTATATTAAGAGTTTAACAATATTCACATTTTTCACAACTGAACCCAAGATCAAGAAAAATAGTCCCCCTAGTCAAGGTTAATTACCTGGTAAAAAGAATACAACAAACTCATTATTTACTTGTGGGTTTATATTTGTTGAATCTCTTTTTGGAACTGATTTGAAAAACATCAGTTAGCTGAATATCATCCAAATACCTTAAAACTATAGATTTTTTTTTTACCATTCACTGTGTGCTTTTACATAAATTATTTTACTTGATCATCAAAATTATGATCTAAATGTAATTAATATCATATTTACAGGAAAGATAACTGAAATCCAAGTAAATCAAAGTTAACTTGCTCAGATTACTTGATAATAGATTGCTAACAGATACAAATCCAGATGTCTTCTGTCATATTTCAACTTTCATTCAGAATACAAAGTAAAAGTAATTTCAGGCAACAGAAATATTAATGGATTTGTGAATAGCATCCTCCTCAAGCACTTCTGCAAATGGAAACATAACATGCTATCCCAATCATCAAATTTAGCTCTAATGGAAAGAGCATGATATTGGAATTCAAACAGAACTGAACTTTGTGCCTCTGTGGCCTCGACCAAAACATTCTCTATCATCTTCAGTTTATTCATCTGTGAAATGGAATTTTGATGCTTATCTCCCAAGATTTCCAATAGGAAGCCTCTAACACATAGTGGGCACTAAATACATGTTGTTGAAGTGAAAAGAAGCAAAAATCCACCAAAACAGTAAAATACATCTTTTTAATCACTTTATCCTACTCTGCAGGTGACTTGCTAAACAAGGTGCAGGTGTTGGTTTTAATACAGCCAAACAAAACAGGAGTTCATGGTGTATTCTTGTGTGTGCTGAATATAATCTGCAAGTAGTATGGAGTTAGCCAAGTCTTTCACAAGTGGCGAAAGAAAGGAAACAAAGTCTATGACAGTGCCCGAGAGAATCAATATTGCATAGAAAATTATCAAGACAGCAATACCAACATGGGATTTTAAAAAGCCACCTAGAATCTACAGAATGCATCAAAAGTCACAGCGGTGATACCTCATTGTTATTTAATGCTTCAATGTCTTTATTTCATTCACCTGCAAAATGATTCTACTCACCTTTTGCACAGGCTTTAAGAAACATAAAATTCTGAAAAATGCTTTGGAAACCCATAATAATCATGATGATCTGGGGCAGTAGTATAAAGAAAAAGAAAATAACAGTGTTTTGAGGCTTGAAACAACTAGAATAAACAGAGAATGTAATTTGAGGCTGGCTATGAATCTAGCAAAACTCATAAATAATGTTGTCGAGTTGGTATTAGTATGGTTAAATTTGCTATTTTGCCACTAAAATATCACATAATTGTTACTGGGTTCAGTGCTATTTTGTTCCTGTACTTCTGTCTAATGAAGCATAAATATGTCTTTCTCACCTGCTTGACTTTTCATGGTCATCCTTTTCTTTAATCCTATCATAGGAAATAGATACAAGGTTAGAGTACCTTTGTAGACTGCTGCTCACCAACATTTCTTTCTTCCTTCAGTGGTCTTTATATGTCAGTGTAGGGAGAAGGCATTATAAAATATCATTATGTATAAAATTATATATGTAGAAATTATAATATATGCCTATAAAGGGATGATGAGCAATGTTAATAATAATAATTAAGACAATATTTACTAATGTTATTGAGTCCTTGCTGTATGCTTCTAACCTACATTACTATTCCTAATCCTCAATCCTTCCAAGTAAAGCTTCTGACATTGTATCTTTTGAGATGAGAAATTTGAGTCTTTTATTTTATTTTATTTTTAAAGATTTTATTTATTTATTTGACAGAGAGAGAGAGAGAGAGACAGTGAGAGAGGGAACACAAGCAGGGGGAGTGGGAGAGGAAGAAGCAGGCTTCCCACTGAGCAGGGAGCCCAATGCTGGGCTCAGTCCCAGGACCCTGGGATCACCACCTGAGTGGAATGCAGACGCTTAAGGACTGAGCCACCCAGAAGCCCCAAATTTGAGTCTTCTAAAGAAGTGCTCAGTGAGGTTAAATTTACAAAACTGGCCATTCAACACATGACACAATTCTTCCTCTAGTTACTAGTTACAGGAACTGGGGAGTAAGAGAAACCACTCACCAGAATTCATTCCTTGATCACAAGCAGACATAGGATGGAGGGAACTAAGATGTCCAAAGAATGGAGTCTTTATAATGAAAGCAAACACACCAACCGGTCTCCCCCGCCCCCCCCAGTAGAAAACTTCCTGGAAGTGTCTCTTTCCTTTTCTTCATCTTCCTAATCTATGCTTAATAAACTCTTGAAGAATTTCGCCTGGGAGTAATCCTATCAAATTTAATATATTTCTAAATGTTTTAGCAAGCAACTTTAATATTCTGGGGGTTTTTATCTACTTTTAATATATGCGCTTGTAAATTATATTCTCTCAAACATGACTTGTCTAAGGAGATTTTACAAATGCTTAATATTAAAACCCTTAAATAAATAAACAAAATCTAGCAGCATAAATTGTTTGGATCTGTGTGGTCAAGTGCTCCAGTATTTCTTGCTGTTTCAAACGTGTAAACTTTTGCAGTGTGACTTCCTTCTTCCTGGGTACCCTTCCATTTTCAGTCTTGTTAAATCCTAGTCACCCTTCAAGTTCTTATTCCAATGTGCCTGTGAAACTTTATCTTAATCCTGGAGCATAAATATTAACTCTTTCCTTTGTAATCCAACTTATTTTACTTAGCGCTCTATTTATTCTACTTACTCCATTTTTTACTATTTTTCATGTTTGTTTCCCGGACTGGCTAATAACCTCATAAAGGGCGTGGAATATTCCTATTCATTTTTATTTTATTTTTTATAATATTTTTAATTATGTTAGTACAGTACATCCCTAGTTTTTGATGTAAAGTTCCATGATTCATTACTTGCGTTTAACACCCAGTGCACCATGCAATACATGCCCTCCTTAATACCCATCACCAGCCTATCCCATTCCTCCCCTCCCCTCTGAAGCCCTCAGTTTGTTTCCCAGAGTCCATAGTCTCTCATGCTTCATTCCCCCTCATTTACCCCCCTTCTTCTTCCCTTTCTTCTCCTACCGATCTTCTACTTTTATGTTCCATAAATGAGTGAAACCATATGATAATTGTCTTTCTCTGTTTGACTTATTTCGCTTAGCATTATCTCCTCCAGTCCCGTCCATGTTGCAGCAAATGTTAAGAAATCATTCTTTATGATGGCCGACTAATATTCATTTTTACATCCAAGTGACTCACACACTGAAGGGACACAAAAGTCTTATGAAGAAGCATGAGTGGTATTTTAGGGAAGAATCTAGTAACTTTCTTGTAAAATGTGTATAAATTGCCATCTTCATGGGCTCCCTCAGCAGGAGAGAAAATGGAATCAGTCATCCGGTATTTTTTGTTTTTGTTTTGTTTCATTTTTTATTTTTTTGGTTATTAAGAATGGGTGAGTTCTAAGAGAGAATAATTTTTTTTGAATAGGCTCTTGGCTAACTGGTGAAGATAGGACCTTGAACATAACAGGTTACCTCTGAAAATATCTTCCGCATCAGGATTTTTAAAGCAAAGATCAAAGCTTTAATGATTTTCATTCCTGAATATATAAAATCACTAAAGTATCAAGTTTAATTAATTCTTTGGATTCTCAAAAGGATTCCAGAAATAATTATTTTAAGCTAGTTATAGATTTTCATTTTTAAGCATCATAAATTACTTTCAAAGGACTGTCAGAAAAAACATGGAAAGAAGAAAAATATGTATAGGTACTAATTTTCTTCCAGCAAGTCAAATTGATCCAAGAACATAAATACTTAAAATCATATTCCACTAAACCAAAGAGGAGAATTATCACTAGTGAATAGTTTATAACCCAATGTGTGAATGGTTATTAACTGATTTTTGTTTTGTGCATGAAAATAATGTTACATAAATCGTATTTACTAATGTGTTTGCTATAAACTTTAAAACCTAGGAATATTTTTAAATTGTTTATCTTTTTTAAAATGCAGTAAGATCAGTAAGTCCTTCTATAGCCATTTCCATTATGTGCCATAGCTCTGTTCTGGTAGAAATATAATTTTGGTATAGAATCTCCCAGTAAATTGTTGGTAATTTAGTTCTATACCTCTGACATAATTGTCTTGATATCATAAAATGCAAGAAATATAAATTACTTGTACTAGTGGGAGAATTTCTGGACTCTTTGTGTATCATGCATTAACATACAGGCCATGCACAGCTAGCTAGGGGACTTCATCATAACACAAACAGCTTATGAATTGCAGTGAGAGATTTTTGGCAGTCACTGAAGTTCTTACCATCTCTGAAACATATTGACATGTTTTAATATTGGTCCTGAGATTTGCTAGTGTCACTTTCAATAAGATATTATTTGGTAAACTCAATTGAATTACTAACATATGATAAGAGACATCTTAATTCAGTGTTTAAATGATTGATTTTAGGGATTATACTGTCAAAATTACTAAAAAGTCTTGGGAGTTTCTCAAATATGTATATGCTAAACTCTTTTTTACTCCATTAGATATAAATTTGATGTGACTTTCTTCATTCCTTCAGTATATTTACCAGATTTGGCTTACATGTTTTCTACAAATACTTTCAAATCTAATTATAATTTCTTCAAAATACGAGCTTCATTGCTCATTGTGGTTTTCTTCAAAAGATTATCATGATTTATTCCTCTCAAAAATACAACTCTTACTCAGCACATTATTTCCTGATACTGTCTTCACTTATTCATCTTCCTAAGCAAAGATGCCTCAGAATAAAGAAAATACCCTTTTCATTTAAATCAATAAACATTTATTGATGTGTGGAATAGGGGCTTCATATAGAACCCTCCAGACACATATGCAGGCATGTATAGAATTTCTGAAATTTAAAGTTGATCATTCAAATCAATACAAATGTTCTGTAAAAGCTTAGTGCATTTATAAGATGAGATATTCTCAGTACTCAGAAATTTCATGTTAGTTGATCTTACTTGTATGTTCCAGAAATGAATTGTACTTAACATCATGTCATTTCACTGCTACCACTAGTGCTTTACTCATTCTATCAAAGAACCATAAAAATCTGACTCCTCTGTTAGCCTTTTCAGGAATAGATTGACTTTATTTACCCATTTTTCCTTCCTTCAACAGGCAGACAAAAACATCATTAGGCATCGCATTGACTAAGGGACATGTCCTCAGTGATAGTCTCTTGATCCATTTCCTAATTTCATCTTGTCATTAGTTGGCATATTGCTACTGTCCATTCCATACTGTATTTTCTTTTCCTTTACTTTTTTTTTTTTGCCAAAAGTACCATATCTTAATTTTTTTCTCCACTTCAAGAGCGTGTTCATTAGCATTTAGGGTTTTATACGGCTGTCTCGATGACTTACATTTGTGTCAAGAGCAATTGCATAATAGGTGTTTTGGTCATTCAGCCAGAGGTTTTTTGGTTTTTTGTTTTTTTTAAAGATATTATTTATTTAACAGAGAGAGACCGCCAGCGAGAAAGGGAACACAAGCAGGTGGAGTGGGAGACAAAGAAGCAGGCTCCCAGCAGAGCAGGGAGCCCGATGTGGGGCTCGATCTCAGGACCCTGGGATCACATCCCAAGCCAAAGGCAGACGCTTAATGACTGAGCCACCCAGGCACCCCCAGCCAGAATTTTGAATGCACATGTTAGCAACATGTTCTAGTTTTAGCAGGAAAATAAATTTAACCTACAGGTTTCACAAGATAATTGGAGAACTAGGCTTAGGAATACAGATAGTGCTGTTTCTAAAAAATACCCCTGTCTTTATCTGGACATACAAATGCTGATAAGAACAGCACTGTTCTCTCTACTCCATCACCACCAAGATTCTAATTTCACTTTTCCTTGATCTTGAGTTATGTGTTGAAGGCTCAAAATCCTTGGTAGATTGGCAGAACCTAGCTAACATGTTCTCACGCTTGGTACCAAAGGATAAAGATGGAGTCTGTTCCCTCAAACTTCTTTCCAAAGAAAAAATATTTTTCTCTTTCCAAGAATCACACAAATATGGATTTCTCAAAACTGGGAAGGTGATTCGGATAGTGGGTATTTTTACTTAAAAGCATCTATTATTAATAGATTATTTTATTATAATATTTTATTATTATAAGATTTTATTTATTTATATTTTATTTGATAATATATAAATATATATTTATAAATATATTAAATATAAATTTTATAAAAATATTTATACATATATAAATATATAAATTTTAATAAATTTATTATATTAAATATATTTTATTTATTTATAATATTTATTATAATATTTTATTATAATAATGATTATTAATAGCTGTCAGAATGGAGTTCCACATTAGTTATTTTTATTTATTAGACTAGTAAAAAATTCATAATTCTCCATATTATTTCCTGTACTTTTATCTCAACTATAAAGAAAGATAAAGCTTATTGTAACTAAAGAATGTCTTTCATTTTTTAGTTATTGTATTTAGCAATAGACAATTCAGAAGAACCTGGAAAATATTTGCCAACAATCATTTTTGCATTGTATTCTCAACTTCTTAAATTTGATACACTGCAAATTATGATACATTTTACCAACTTCATCACAGCTGAAAAACTTTTGCAAGACTGAGATTACAATATCCAGTCTTATGTATTAGAAAAATATACCATGGGAAACTATTAGACGTTTACATGAAATTGCTATTGATATTTTAACTTCTGGATAATAAATATGTCTTTTTTTGGATGGATTGTCTAGCTAACTTTATGCAAGAGAAACCCATTATCACTAAAACTCAAAACAGTTCCAATATTATTTTTTCTTAGTTGTACTCCAACATCAGTGAATAATAATGGGTTTCCACTGTCAGTGAAGGCAAACTTCAGGGCATTCACTATGGAATATTTTGAAGATACTTGTCAGTTTCAAGATCTAAGTTGTTTACTAAACTGTATGGAAACACTACCAAATATAAATAGTTTATGGCATGAAAATGCAGAATGTAGATTAAGCTAATACAGACATCTTTATTTTTAATTAAAAGAGAATGCCATAGAAGGAAGATCAAAACACTCAAATCAGATTCTTTGAATTAGAACTGGCTCTGTCACACATGAGCATACTAGTCAGTGGCAAATTATCTAACAATTCTAAGGTTCAGTTCTTATTTACCTAAAAGAAAGGTAATTGTACTATTTACATTATTGGGTTACTGTGAGGAGTTAAGTTGACGTATGTGAAGCATTTAGCATAGATCCTAACATACAGTCATACTTAGTACCATAACTCTGCTGTCATGAAATCTGCAGTTTTCATTGAAAAGTGGACCATAAGTGTCTATTATAGTAACCCAAGTAAGGTATAGCCAGGGTACAGTGAGCCTGGGTCAGTTATCAACTGTATCATGTCACATCCTTAGCTCTAATCTGTATAATAACGTCCTCATGGTGTCTTACTGCTAGAGAAACAAAAGTTTATTCAGACATAAACACAAGAATATAGAAGTCACGACTCCTAGAAGGTGACTTTGCCTATATGAAAACATCAAGATGCATTCTAGATAATGTATTGCATGTTTGAGAGACAGGTAGAGAGAGAGAGAGATCTGTATTTTAGGGCAAAATATTTTTATCGAAACTTTTGATATAGGATCTTTCAACTATGTCTCTTTTTAGTTCTAGGTTTTTATTAATTGTTTTGTACTAAGGTAAATTTATATACAATGAAATGAACAGATCTCAAGAGTACAATTTGACGTGTTTGACAAATACAAAGGCTCCATTTATGAACATATAAATCAAGATATAGAAACTTTCTGTTAGGTCATCACCCCAGAGAGTTATCTCTTATTCCTTTTCAATCAATTCTCCCTACCAGGAAAAAAAAAAAAAAAAAAAAAAAAAACCTCTTTCTACCACCTTTTTACCATCAGAGATTAATTATTTCTCCAGAATCACACAAATAAAACCAAACACTATTTGTGTGTGTGTTTTGGCTTGTTTTATTCTACATAATGTTTTGGAGATTCTTTCATGTTTTTGTGTGTTATATTTTATTACTGATTATTATCCTATCATATATATATATATATATATATATATATATATAAAATTTAATCACTCTTTTGTTGGACATTTATTTTTAGTTTGAGGGTTTTATAAATAGAGATGCCCGCAACATTCTTGTACAAGATTTTTCATGGTTGTAAAGTTTTCATTTATCTTGGACTGAAAGTCCATTTATCTTGGACTGATAAGACACAGAAATGGAAATCCTGTGTCATAGAATAGTTAAATGTTTAACTTTATGGGAAAGTGCCATACACGCATATTTCTAAATTGGTTATGCCATTTTATACCTCCACTACCAACATTTGGTAATGGTTGGTCCTTTTAATTTGACCACTTAAATGCATGTGAAGGGGTTTGTCCTCATGATTTCAATTTGCATTTCCCTGTGAGCTAACAGTGTGAAGTACTTTTTGTGTACCTATTGGTCATTTTTTCTTTTATTTTAAGATGTATTGTTTATTTGAGAGAGACAGAGAGAGCAGGGGGAGGGTCAGAGGGAGAGTATCTCAAGCAGACTCCCTACTGAGCACAGAGCCCAGCTGGGGCTTGATCTCACAATCCTGAGACCACGGCCTGAGCCAAAATCAAGAGTCAGATGCTTAACCGACTAAGCCACCCAGATGCCCCTTACTGGTCATTTCTATGCTCTTTCTATTGAAAAAACAAACAAACAAAAGTTTCTTGCAAAATTCTACTGACTCATCAGTATATTTTTATTTGTATGAATTTAATATATTCTTGATACAAGTCCTTTGTTAGAGGTATGGGTTGTGAATATTTTCACCCAGTTTGTGGCTTATCTTTTCATTTAGTTAGCAGGGTCTCTTTAATCAGAAGACATTTAATTTTGATGAAGATCAAGTTTCTATTTGTTTTTCCTAGAAAGTGCTTTTGAAGTCCACTTTGAGAAACGATTGGTGCAAAGGTTTTTCTCCCATACTTTTGTTCAGAAGTGTTACAGCTTTAGCTTTTACATGTATGTCCATGGCCCATCTCAAACTAATTCTGGTGTATTTCATGGTACAGAAGTTGAGGGTCATATTTTTCCATATATTTATTCGATTTTCCCAGTTTACTTGATGAAAAGATTTTTCTTCTGTATTGAGAAAGATCAATTTATTTTGTGGGTCAAATTTTCATTTATTGATTTATCAATTCTAATGAAATACCATATACTGTTGATTGCTGTGATTTTATACTGACCTTAAAATCAGGTTGCATATGTCCTCAAATTTTGTTTTTCATTTTTAAGACTGTGTTTACTATCATAGACCCCACGAATTTCCATAATGGGGAAATCAACTTTAGAATCTACTTTTTAACTTCTGTTAAAACAACAGTGTCTTAAAAGTTTTATTAATATTGCATTAAAACTACAGAACAATTTGAGAAAAACTGATATATTTTAAAAATTGTAACTTCCAAACTATGATTATGATATAGCTTTCTATTTATTTTGTTTCCTTTATAGTCACTCTGTAATGTCTTAAAATTTTCAGCAAAGAACAAAGTTTTTACTCCAATGCAGTTAATTTTATTTCTAATTTTTTTATGTTTTTATACAATTGTAAATGGCATTTTAAATGTAATGTTCTATGGTTTACACTGTCAATATATTAAAAAATGCAATTTACTTCTGTACAACAAACTTGTACACTACAATGTTGCTAAATTCATGTATTAATTTTTATAGCTTTTTAATATTTTTTTAATATTCTAGATAAGCAATTATGTGCTTTGTAAATACATTTTTACTTCTTCAATTACAGACTTTATGTCTTACACTGATTGAATGATTGTCATTTTTGCATTAACTAGGACTTTGAGGACAAGGCTGAATGGAAATGGAGAGTGGACAGCTTGCTCTGGTCTCAATCTTAGGAGAAATAAAATCAACATTTCACTATTATATATATCTTAGCTAAATGTATGATGATAGCTAAAGAGATTTATCAGATTAAATAAATTCCTTTCAATTCCTGTTTGTTGGGAGTTTTAACCATTAAGCACTGGGTTTCATCATAAATTTTTCTGCATTTCTTGAAATAATGTCCTTGTAACAATGATAAACATTTTCAAATTTAACCAATATTATACTACATGAATAAACTTCATTTAGTTATATTATCTATTTTATAAACTATTAGATTTAATCTGTTAATACTGTGTTAGGGATTTTTATGTCTACATTTATGAGTGTTGCTTGATAGAAATCATGCATGAAACAATTTGGTTTTAAACTTCCTGAGGAAGTTTTTGGTTATAGACTCAATTTCTTCAGTATATATAAGGCTATTCAAATTTCCTCTCTTTTTTTTGCAAGTTTTGTAACTTGCAATTTGTCTAATTCATCTATGTTAAAATTTATAATTTGTGATTTCAAGTAATTTGTCTATTTCATCTGAGTCCTAAAATATTAGCACAAATTAATTAATAATATTTTATTATTTTAATATTCATGTAATCTGTATTGATATCCCTTTTTATTGCTGATGCTTGTTATTTGCTTTTTCTTTTCTTGATCACACTTACAAGGAGTTTACCAATACTATTAATTTTTCAAATAATTAACTTATCTTTTTAATATTTTCTATTTCATCAGTTTCTGTGCTTTTTAAAATTTTTATTCTCTTTAGAGAAAAATAAAACAATATTTTAAAGTATTTTTTGGAATTTATTACCATACATACAATTTATAATTCTTTTCAGCCTTTGTACATTTGAGCTTCCATATAGTATCATTTCTCTTCCACGTGAAGGATGCTGCTTTAGCAGTTCTTCTTGCATAATTCTGCTCACTACTCACCTTTCGTTAGTATGTTTTGTTTTCATCTGTAAAAGCCTATTCGTTTCAATTTTTAAACAATATTGCACTGGATACTGTATTCTGGATTAATTGATTTGTTAGATTCTAGGAGATTAGGAATATCATTCAATTATCTTCCACTTTCTATTGTTTTTGATGGGAATGGAGTTTGTCTTCTATGTGTTTGGGTGTCAGAGAAGCAGATGCCAAGAAGGAACAGACATTTAAGAGAGCCTTTGAGAGAAATATCTATGAAGAATACTGGGAGAGGGAGTGCATCATAGGTGAGAAGAGGCTACAGACTATGATGAACATCTGACCTCTATAAAAGGAAAAAGAATTGGGTAAGAAAAATGTTGCCAGTAGCTTTCTGAGAAAGTCTTGACCAGACTGATCAGCAGTTTCTGAGCAAAGTTTGCCAATTAAAGAAGTCTCACAATAGGCAAGAGTGGCCCAGCACCATTACCCCATCAGTGCCATGGGGGAAGAACCTGAAGGAAGTAAATCCTTAGAGTCAAAGGCATTGCGGATCTAAAAGTATAGTGGCTAGGAGCTGTTAGTCACCCACTCACTGCAGTAGGATCCCTTTATGGAGATCTGAGGGTGTGTTTAAATGGTGGATAGAGCCGAGGCACAATGTGTCCTTACTCTCTGGCTGAATTTAATAATTTTAATTCAACTATGGTATTTAGCAATTTTATTATGTCTAGGTTTTGTTTGTGATTTTCTTTGTTTTTTAAATGTATTATTTGAATTTACTAGTTTTCTGATATCTGTAGGTTGATGCCTTACCACATTTAGTAAGTTCTCAGCATTTATTTTTTCAAAGAGAACACAGGTACCATTCTCTCTTCTTTCTTCTTTTGTAAAGTCAATTACATATATATATGAGAAATGCTTTATATTGTTGCACATGTCATGGAAGCTACCCCCTCTCTCTTTTTAAATTTTTAAATTCAAATTATTTCTCTTGGATCTTCAGATTTGAAAATTTCTATTAGTCTGTCCTCAAATGTATTGATCTTTTCTTCTATTATCTTCAAACTGTTAAGTCCACCTTAAAATAATATCCATTTCAGATACTACAATTTTTTATTTTAAAATTTCCATCCTTTTTAAGTTTCCTCTGCTGAGATTAAAATTTCCAATATGGCAATGCATTCTTCCTATCTTTTCTGTTAAATCTTTGAACATATCTCTACTGACTGTAACATAATTTTGCCTGTTAATTTCAACCTCTAGATCATGTTGGTTCTTCTATTGGCTTTTTTTATCCCGATTGTGGGTTATATTGTTTTGCTTCTTCGTGTGTCTAATAATATTTTTATTGTATGCTGACCACATGGATCATCCATTGTAAGGAGTCAGGATGACTTTTTTTGGCAGGCATCTAATTAATAGAATCACCTGATCCACTAATATAGTTTTATTCTTTGTTAGAGTTTGTCTATTTTGGTTTGGTCTTAATCTTCTGTGTCTGATCAGTTCTAAGGTCCCTAGCACCTTCCAGATTTTATGGAATTTCACCCTGTTCGTGCAGTCAAGTTCTTAGCCAAGGACTCATAGCCAAACCACTCTGCACAGCTTCTTTCTATCCACACCTACCCTCAAATTTTCAGATGCTTTAGTAGCCTCAAATTCTGATCCTTCCCTTCCCAGCTTAAAAAGATTGCTGTACTCTGTCTCAGCTCCAGCTTCCTGTGCATAGTGCAGAAAATGCCCCAGGTAGAAAGTCAGATCAAATGTGAAACTTAGCTTTTTGTGCTCTCTTCTTTAAAAAAAAAAAAAATCTTGTACTGTTTATTATCTAAAAACAAGTGTCTGCTATATTTTTTCTAGTTTCATAGTTGTTTTCTGTGGAATGGCAAGTCTGGTATAAGTTGCTTCATCATGACGGAAAATATCATTTTGCTTCTGTCATTATTGTGGAATGGAAATAGTCTTTTCTTTTAAAGAAGTGAATTAAAATCCTCGGGGAATTTTCCATAAATTTTTATCAATCTGTGGCTCTTAAGTGCTTTACTTCTTCAATTATTTAACTAAAATTGAGAAGAACTTTAAACTCATTAAATTTCATATTTATAGTTTGGCACAATTGTTTTAGTTTATGGTGCATCTTTTTGATACCTGATCCGTTCAGTTGATGTATGAATTTCCATTATAACCTTTAGGTCATATGATTTTTTTATTATTGTTCCTTTTTATCTTTATCCATGTACTGGTAATATGTGAAAATGACAGAGCCAAAGACAAAGTTCAATTGAAAACTCTTCCAAAACACCAGCCCTTTAGGTGATCTATCAATCACCAATCTTTCCAAGCAAATCTTAACCAATTTTGCTATAATTCCTCTAATATGTGCATTATCTATTTAAAAAGGAACACTATAATATGCCTGATCAAATAGTTTAATAAATTCAAAAGACTTTTTAGTTGTCACTTGTCTACAGTTACTAACCTTATACAGCCATCTTAAAAAAAAAATAAAATAAGGGCGTGGTTGCACTTTTATGTCAACTGGATGATGCAATACCATCAACTGATCATTCGTATTTATCTTCTTTCTCTATCGCAACCCAGTTTGTACTGGAAAAGAAGGGTATTGTCTCAAATCACCATATCACCAATATTAGAAATTTTGTAAGCCATAAGAATTATATTTAATAAATGTATTGAATGCCACAAGAATAATGTGATTTTATTCTGTTTTCACTATAGATGAATAATGAATAAGTATAATAATTACTGATTGCCCTATCTCCTGATCCAGATTTTTTCCCTTCTAGTATATAAATGCATCTGTGTGCACATATATACAAGATATGTACACATAGGTATATACATATATATTTACATAAATATATGCATTTACACATGTATGTTTATGTGTATAGCTGTGTATAGTTTTGTGTGTGCATATGTATGTTTCTAATCAATGACTGAAAAAAGTAAATATTTAAATGTTAATCAACTCTGTTTTATGAACCACATAGTAATGTGTTTGGGGTCACAAAATGCATTAAAGCTATTCTGAACCATCTCTTAGTTTGAGGCTACTTCACATATTATTAAATTAATATCAGCATAAGAAATCAAGTTCAATTATATAAATAGTAACCATGAACTTTAATAAATTGTAAAACTGATGTTAAGGATCTTTTAAAATATTACCTGCATCTTTGGTTTTATTTCTGCTTCCATCCTAACATGAAATAATAAAAGCTATCATTTATTAAGGTTTCTCTATATGTATGACCCATTAAAGCCCTGGAAAAATGCCTAGTATCAGTCTATGCCACCCTCCCCTCTAGTCGCTCTTAACAGACTGCTTATTGTTAATTCATTTATATTCTTTTATTGAGTGCCTGATGTAAGCATACCCATGAGCTAATAAATTCTTAGGTACAATGAATAAAGTCAAGTCTCTAGGCTCAAAATGCTGAGAGATTAATAGAGGATAGATAATTATATACAAATACTTGCAATTACAATAAATAGTTGAAGTATTATCAAAGGTTTGGGGTCTGTCTAGAGTACATGTCTCATATGGACCATTGGTATGGATTGAATTGTGTCCCCCCAAATTCATGTTGAAACCCTAACTCTTAATGTGGTGATATTTAGAGATGGAGCCTCTGAGAGGTAATTAGGATTAGATGAGGTCATGAGCATGGTGTTCTCATGATAGGACGAGTGCTCTTTTAAGAAGAGAAGCCAGAGAGCTAGCTCTCTCTCTCCTCTTGCACACATAAAGAAGTCATGTGAACACAGAAGAAGATGGAGGCAGTCTGCAAATCAGGAAGAGAGCCTTCACCAACACCCAACCATGCAGGCACTCTGATCTTGGACTTCCAGTCTCCAGAACTGTGAGAAAATAAATTTCTGTTGTTCAAGTCATCCAGTCTATATTTTGTTATGGCAGCCCTAGCTGCCTAAGACAACCATTAACAAAGTCATATCACAAACATTATTGTTGAAGTTCACATACGGAAACCTGGAGATTTATAAATCCCTTAAATAACCTATCTCTCACCTATAGGTACATCAATTGCAAATTTATTTCTTACACATCTAATTACTTACCAGTCAAGAAAAATATTTCCTAGAATCCAAGACCTATAAAATGCTTAAATAATCCTCTGCTTCTTGTGTCTTTAACATTTATCAAGCCTGTGACTCTTGCTCTCCGCTCTTCCCTGGAGCATTGCTTCTAGGTTTCCACTAATTGATGCCTCACTTCAGTTACGCAGAAACCAGTAGCTTAATTCCAGTACACACTTAGGATGAAGAAAATCTCCTAGTTACTTCTTATGGTTGCACCTGTCCCCTACTTTTATTATTATTATTTTTTAAGAATAAGAGGGGCATTGCTCTCTGAAGTAAAGATTCAGATTATTTCCTCCATCTATTATATTCAGCTCTATAACCAGTACAACATTTCTCCTGTGCTGTATTTGGTCTTCTTATCAATGAAACCACTAAAATTTAGAGGTCACAGTCTCTCTGTTATCAACACTTGGCTATCCAGACAAATTGGTAAAATGCAGAAGAGAGTAGAAAAGCACGGCATATATCACATAGCAAATAGTTCAGCAAGGCACAGTATTCTAAGATAAATAAAAGCAGAAACAACATATTTTTAGTGTCAAAATTTCCTAGAACTTAAATCAAGAGAAGTGGACAATGGAAGATTTTTCTCCCCATCTGAGATAATTAGAGCCTCTGGATTTTGAAGTAGGAACCTAGTCTTTAAAGACCCATAACTACAAATAATCTCTGGGAGAAAAACTAGCCTGTGGGTAGGAGAACATCTGCATACTGCAATTGTAAATGTTATATTGCAGTGGGGCAGTATTTTACTTGGCAGTACAAATTATAAGTAATTGCACTTAGTGAGATGATGAGCTGTCTTGATTTTTTAACACCTACAGTTTGCTGGCCTTCTACATTTTCAACTCCTAGAGTTGATTTTTATTATCTGTGTTATTATTCTATTTTAGATCAATGCCCTTCTTTGGTTATTACATAACATATTATGCCCAAAGACTCCCTAAACATTTTACTGCAATTCTTCCTAACCTATCCTGTTTGGGTCACTATCTTTACACTTGGTTCAATATTTAGTTACATTATTTTCCTACTAATGGTGAAATATGTATTTGTGATAACTTTCCTGTTCTAACATAAAAAGCTGCCTTATCATTAGTAGGATGAAAAACTAATAAGCCTAAACTAATATGTTTTTCCCCCTAAATTAAATAAGGTCATCGGAATCCGAAAAATATATAAATACAAATTATTTCCATACAATTTTTTATTGGTTGATTGAGACATTCAATTTAATTTCTAAGAAAATACAGGGCATCACCATTCACTCAACAAAAATTTATTGTGCCTCAACTATGTGCTAGGCATTATTCTAGTCATTGGAAATACAGGAGTAAACCAAAGAAAACACATGCCTCCATCAACTTTACAACTTTATGAGGAGTGACAAACAATAAACAAAATGCTTATACCTGTCCCATTTTGCTGCAAACACACTGATTTTCTTGTTCATCCTCTACATGTATAGCTCCATAAAAATCTTCAAGTCATTTCTCAAATAATACCCTTGCTAATTAGGCCTTCCCTGATGACCCTATTTAAAATCCCATCCCACTTCCACTAATAGCATTTCCAATTCACTTTCCCTACTTTTTTTCAACACGGTGCTGTTGTAATCTTTCATAACAGTGTTCATGGTCTCTCCCACTTAAAATGTGAGTCCATAAGGGATTTTGTTGTTGTTTTTGTTCATTGCTATAACCTCGGTGCTTTGAATTTGCGTGGTACACAATAGGCACTCACAAATATTTGGTGTATTATTAACAGACCAGGTAGTCCAAAGAAAACTAGATTCAGGCATTCTGGATCAGGAGCTTCAAATGGTTAAAAAAAAAAAAAAAAACTGTCTTTTACTCCTATCTCTAGCTCTAACCCCTCCCTATCCCTAGCTTTGTTAACTCTCATGGGAACTCTCCCCGTATGTATCAAACTTCCTTGAGGCAGAGTCCAGTCTAAATCATCCTTTAGAGATTGAAATCCCACTGAAAAGAGAAGTTCTGTGCATTCTAGCATCTAGTCTCTAAAAGACCCAGAGACCCACTTCAGTGGTAGGGGAGAAGGTGGCAGCCCTGAAAAGAAAAAAAGCAGCTCAGAAAAGCAAAAAGGAACAGACTCGGTTATATCTACAATCTCAGACCTGTTGACTAAGTTAAAAAACAGCTTAGGTGATTTTTATTATTTGCTTCTTTCCAGTAGAAAATAATGCCTAGGTTTGTTCTCTAAACTACAATGGACATTAAGTAGAATTATCAAACCAGAATATGATGTACTTCTTTTTAAAAAAAAATTTTTATTTATTTATTTGAGAGAGAGAGAGAGAGAATGAGAGGGGGAGCGGTAGAGGAACAAGCAGACTCTCTGATGAATGTGGAGCCCAAAGCAGGCTCGATCCCAGAAGCCCAAGATTATGACCTGAGCCAATGTCAGACACTTAACCAACAGAGCCATCCAGGCACCACTGATGTATCTTAACTAAAACGGTTAAAAATTTTAGATAGGGGCACTCACAATGTCATCATTAAAGCCATTCAAAAGTCTTTCATAACAGGGATCAAAATGCTATGATAAGATTTCTGAATTAGAATTCAGAACAACTTACTTCATATTGGGGGAGCCAGTTTCTTTAATTTTAGAATTGAGATTTGACCACAGGAACTGTAAGCCATTTTCTGCTTTGCCAATTATTTATTCTAAATTAGGTATTTCTGGAGTTAAGAAGTTTGGTGTATTTTTGAAAAGGTGCCTACAAATAAGGAATATCTGGGTAGATATGAAAATGGACATATACTAAGTATTAACTAAAGTCTACTAGTTTGTTTTCTACTAGGGGATCTCTGCCAATGAAAATAAGACTACCTTTGTCAGGTTCTTAACAAACTCAAGGAATTTTATTGCTGTGGACACTGTTTCCTTTTTGTTTTTGTATTTAATAAATAAGAACACATTTTAAATATGCATAAGTAATGAACTTAGGTCAATATATAAATTAGATGATCTGTCTCATGTAACCAATGCACTTTAATGTAACAATCTCTCCCTAGTTAAAATTAAAATTAGCCATTATATATACTAAAATGATATATTAAAAACAAATAAGGCCACATAGGTTATTTTACTATCTGATTGTAAGATCACTGACTAAAATCTAGTCAATTATTATTGTTACAGGATTCTGAACAAGTGCACATAAACACTCTCAATGTGCTTCTCTTTTACTAGGCTGTCTGTCCAGTCACTTAATGCCTTGAAGATACCTTGGAACCAGTGCCCACATGGCCTGTTAAATGAGTCATCAAAACAAAGACACGCTGTTTAGCAAAATGTACAGTATTATCCTAATCACTTTCTCTGTTACTGTTATCCGCATACTGCATAAGATTTCTTTAATACTGAACTTCATTTGCCACTCTTAGCTTTATTACTCTTCCTTGCACAATTTGGACTATTTTTCTGCTAACCCACTGCTGATCCTCTATCTGAACTTCTCCCACAGTGTCCCAACTCTTAAAATATAGACATGTTGTAGATTCTCTCATATCATCCTTTAATACCCCATGCCCCAAGCTGAATTTAATTCCACAGGCTGTTGAAATCAAATTTTTGTCTGTTCCACTGGTTTTTAAAATTTTTAACTTAGTAAACTTTTAATACGGAAAGCAATTAAAAAATAAGTTCTGTTATACACAGAAAATTTTCTCAACACATTTGCCATTTTCTTCTATAGCATTACAGACACTGCTAAGCATTTGTTATGCAAGAAGTGAACAACTTCATTTTATAAAAGCAAAGAACATAAGTCTTAGATTTCATAGTTTCACACCTGCTATAGATAATTGTTAGATACCGATACTCAACCTGCTCCAGGGAAGTTTTAAAAAATATGAAATGCTGGCAAAAATAGTGACAGTTCAAAACCAAAAAACAAAAGGTGTGTATGAATATGCACTGTGTATGTATATATATTATATGGCATAAAATATATAATATATATGTTCTTATATAATTAGGTATTATCCTCACTTCAAATTTATCTATTTCTTTTTTTTTTTAAAGATTTATTTATTTACTTTAGAGAAAGAGAGAGAGCACACGGGAGTGTGAGGAGGAGCAGAGGGAGAGAAGCTTCAAGCAGACTCTCCACTGAGCACAGGGCTTGACCTGGGGCTGGATCTCAAGACCCATGAGATCATGACATAAGCCAAAACCAAGAGTCAGAAACTTAACCAACTGAGCCACCCAGGCACCCCAGATTTATCTACTATTTCTTAAAGACACTTAAAATGGAATGAACAGAATTAGAGATGCAAAAGATACAGGTTGATGTCTGAAAAGAAGGAATTGATGAAAGATAAGAAGAAGCAAATACCACCTTATAAACATAATATAAAAGAAAGAGGTGGAGCAGAAATTTCACCTTCATTTGATAACTAGACATAATGTTTAATATATGGAAGAAAAAAGTCATTCTTTGGCAGTATAATATACTGGGTAAATGTGTAGCCTCTGAAAGCAGACTGCAAAGTTCAGACACTAGAATCACCACTTATGGACTTTGTGATTTTGGAAATGTATCACTATCTTCATGTGGAAACTGGGAATATTATCTGTCTCTTACTAGTGTGATGAAGATTCAGTGAGACAATCACTGTAATTGTTTACTTAGCTCAGAATATAGTAAACATCAATAATTTAGGTTATTATTTATAATAAACATTGTATTTGCTATTTAGAAGGTTCCCAAAATTAGGGATAGTACTTTGAGATTATATGCTCCTTAGATTTTTTTTAAGAAAAACAGAATTATTTTTTTAATTCTACACATATATCTGTAATTTTCTAATCCCACTGTGTTTTGTAATATAAAAAACTATTAAATGAGTAAGTTTTCCATCCAGCAGTCTGTTAGCAGTGAAAAGAAATTATAACTGTGACATATAACCATGTAGTCTTCTAATGTTCATTCTTAAACTGAGCTTTCCTAAAGAACTGACTTAATTTAATAATTTAAACCCTGAATTAGAAATTTGTCACCTGATGTATTTTAAACACTTAGAAACAACTAAAACATGCACAATACAGTCAGTAGCAGCAGAGGTAAAACTAATACTCATTAAAAGTATGATAATTAAAATAAAATTATATTTAATATTTTATAGCTCACAAATCTTTTGATAAATCATTTAACAAAAATATCTCTCCTTCTATACACTTTCCAAATTGAGATGCAATAGCAATAATAGTATTCACAAATATAAAATAAACACCTTATTCTAATTACTGATATTCTCTTTAGTTTACAAATAATATGCAGAGATGCTTACAAATTGGTTCAAATATATTATTTGCTACTTGAGGGGTCCTTTTGATTACTGGGGTATATAAAAGAAAGTGCCACATTGTTAATAGCATGCAATTTCACTAAAAAATCTGTAAAATAGAATTATTTCATACATTTTTTTTTCTATTTCCAGAATTTGGTTCTAACATCGGTGAGATTAAATGGCCAATTTAAAACACAAACTATATGAAAATTTGTGACTATCTCACCTCAGAGAATAAATGCCATGGAAAAAATGCTCTTTCCAGTCAAAGTACTGAAAAGAGTAGCCAATTAAAATTCATTGGTGATATAGAAATATATAAGCATTATCATGCTCTCTTATAAGACATTCAAAAGCACTATTTTCAAGCACTGTTTTCCTAATTTCCAATGCAGAAGTCTCAACTTGTTTAAAAAAAATCTAACCCTATTAATGAATGTTCATTTTGTCTGCCTGTACCTGTGGCCCCAATAAGAACGCTTGTAAATTACTATATACTGTGACTTTGAACAGGATGCAAATATAAAAGTGTACAGTTTCTTAATGTGATGGAAAATTAAGAAAACCCTCGGCCGATTCTTTCCCTCTAGAAGGTAATAATATAAATAGATTGGCAAATATTACTTCTTTTCAGTGCTCTGATATCTATAAGCTTGTATCATACTCTGTAAAACACTATAACACACAAACTTTGCCTCCAAACATAAAGGTAGGAAACAAGTTATCCTAATATTACAAAAAGTAATGAGAACAATGTAAAAATCTTATGCATTTCCAAAAATCCCATTTATAGATATTAGTTTTATATTTTACATTCCACTTCATTTTGTTCAAAATGAATTCTGTTGTAATTTGTGTTGGTTTCTCATTCTTATTGTTTGAAATCTTACTTAGCTAAAAGCCAGCACACACACACACACACACACACACACACACACACACTCACAAAATAGCTATGCAAAGAAGTCATGCATAATTTGAAAAGGGTCGTCATATTTATATTCATGAATCTTAATTCAGAAAGCTGTCAAAGTGAAACTATTTAAGAAAATGGAAGACAACATATTTTTTTCTATTAGGGAACTTAATCTACACGGATGTAAAGGAAGGAATCTGGGGTAGTCATATTTCTATTAAGTGATGTTGATATATATGGTATAAGTGAACACTATCTGAAAAATTTTATTTGAATATGTTCACTTACTTTAGTGGTTGTTTTTAGGAGATTGGAAAATCAAGGTCTATCAGCTGCACCCAATCCCATATTTGTGATAGTTTGATTATACTGGGTTCATATACAGTTGATTTTTAAAAATATATAATAATAATCTCTACTATTTCTTATTGCTTCATGGTTAGCCTCAGTCACATATTAACTATATGCATGGCCTTTACATAAACGAGCTGAATAAATTTAAAATAAATCCTTCCAGAACTTAATATAGGTAAGAGTTTATGCATTAGTATTTTCTTTTACCATGTACTTTAGGTAACTATTAATTTTTTAATTCAGTTTTCCCATTAGTAGATAGGCTACATTCTCATAAACATCAGCTTCTTCAGCCCACATCTATCTTGAATCCCTTCCTACTAGTTATAAGGAAAAAGTGTCCTCTGCTCCCCAGCTGACTTTCTTTTCATACTATTAAACTGTCCTTGTAGCCTGTGCTCTCTCTCTTCTACAGGGCTTTCTCTCTTCATGGTTGCACTTTCTTCTCACATATTAACTTTCTTACTTCATTGACTGTTTTCAGAATATAAACATAATTATATGTCTACCATCTTATAGAACTCCTTAGGCTCTGGATTTCACTTTATTTCTACTTTTTTTCTCTCCTTACTTGACAGCTAATCTTTAAAAAATATACCCTAATTTCTATAAAAATGCATGTGTATTATTTTTAAAAAACTCAGAAAAGCTTAAAGAAGAAAACAATACTCATAGCTCTACTAAGAATGGTCATTCTTCATTTACATGAAAAAATCATATATCACTGCCTATGTGCATAAATAAATATTTTCATAGAAATGGAACCATACCACACATATTGTTTGAAATAGTTAACACATCATAGAACATCAAGTATTATTTGACAACAGCAGAAATTTTCTACTGTATACACTGTAATATGGGTTCCATCAGCAACATGCCAGTGAAACTAATTCTACGTCACCACTGCTTATTAAATTTCCCAGTTGAAGGGCCACTTTGAATAATTCCTCTCAGGGGCTAGTGTTGATCACTCACTCTCTCGGGGTTCCTCTTTGCCACTGCACCATCTCTCTCTTCTGGATTCTGTACACCTCCTTGGATATTCTGTACCCTCCCTGCATACCCAGATGATCCCATTCACAATTGGTTCCAGTTACCATTGGAGATGATTACTTCCAGAATGGTTCTCTGAGTCAGCCTCCCTGGATCACCAATCATCTCATCTTGTGTGTGTGTACATGTCTAACAAACCAAGCAACTGAGATTCAGTCTAACAAAAACCAGATTTATCATTTTACTCATAAAAATGCCTTCCTGGGAGGGTCAGGCCAAGCTGCTGGGTGCCACTTCCAACTCAATTCACTCCCATCTCACTACAGGGTATTTGGATTAGTTTCTGTTTCATAAATATATACATATTCTCTCCACTCACTGTGTTGTTTAGTACAGGTCAGCAACCATATTGCACTGGGGTCATCGTAAAATGTACACAAGTACTCTACTTACCTCTTGCCTTTTCACATCCGCATCCATTCTAGGTACCTCTGCCATTTCCTAAAAGGCAAATTAAATCACTAAATTAAATAAATGTAAATAAACTGTCCTGCTTAAACTCTTTAAGGATTCAGCTAACCATCCCTTGCAAAACTGCAGAATCTTTATGTCTTCCTGCACTTATCTTCATTTTTCTCCTGCCCCATTTCAGTCTACTTTCTTTCCAATAAAACCTGCTCTTTAGCTGCTCTTGATTATACTCAGTTACCTCATAAAACCTTACATATTCTGTTCCTTCTGCCTGGAATACCCTTCCCCTCTTGTTTACCCAGTGACTTTCAAGTATTCAAGCTTCATCTGAAATCTTCCCAGGACTTACCAAAAAAAGGAAGTTTATTTTTTATTTCCCAAATTTCCATGTATAAATATTTAAATATTTATATATATATTTGTAAATCATAGACATATATACATCATTGCAATATATACCATCGATACCTATATCATCTCTATGTATCCATACACATTATAATATATTAAGATTGATTCCATTTATCCCCTCTAACTCCATGATTTGCTTCTCTTTGAGTTCTCCTTGAACACCAAATATTTGTCATTTCCATTTTTGGCATGTAGATAAACTACTAATGGTGACTAGTATTTATTGAGGAATAATTCTTTGTATGTACTGTATGGTGACTAACATAACATAATAAAAATTATTATTAATAATAATAATTCTTTGTATGTATTAAAATATATTCTTATAAGATATTTAAGAGTTAGGAGACCTATGATTTAGAAGTCTCACCCTCTACAAAGAAATTAACTCGTACAAGAGTATAAATGGCTAGTAAGTGGCAAATACAGAATTTGAATCCTAGCATTCCAATTCTATTTTTAAAGATTTTATTTATTTATTTATTTTTTGAGAAAGAGAGCAAGTGAGTGAGAGAGCATAAGCAGGGGGAGGGGCAGAGGGAGAAAGAAAGAGAAGTAGACTCCCAGCAAAGCAGGGAGCCCAAGGTGGGGTTTGACCCCAGGATTCCAAAATCAGGAACTGAGCTGAAGGCAGACACTTAACCGACTGAGCCACCCAGGTGCCCCTCTAGAGCCACTTTTTTAACACTCAATATGTATTTGTGTAATGAACAAACGAGTGAATAAGAACATAAGTTTTACACAAATGCATAAAATCAAAAAAAAATAAATAAAACAACCAGAGAAGATTATTTACAATGTCATTAAAACAGAGGGAAATAAACTAATGGTTTGATTCCCTTCAATTCATATTTTCATGGATTTTGTTTTGTTTTGTTTGTCTCATCTAGGGCTATTCAATGAGTAGTGATTTACTATTTGCTATGTGATTCCCTACTTCTCTAATAAAGGTAGTTTTATAATTTCCTAAATCCCTAACTGAAATCAGTGTACTTTGTGCAATTTTCATCTAAGAACACAAAAGAGAAATCTGAGAGTAGAAAGGCAATAAGGGTCTTATGTGGCATTAGCCATGCCTGTCTCTTGCCAGAACATTCTGCATTTCAAACAATCAATGTAAGTGGAGCTCCTCAATGGGTCTAAACAGGGTAAGAATATGATCCTAATATTTCCAGCCTGAATTATTATCTGTTTTGATGCAGATTTCTAACACCAAATTAAAAAAAAGAGTGGACAAAATAGAGCAGCAATAAATGCACACAAGCCTGGAGGAATTATCATTTCAGCTACCATACATAAATGAATTTTTTCCCTAAATAAAGCAGAGCACATCTCCTTCAGTACTAGAGCAAAGCCCAGAGTGAGTAATCATATTTTTACACTAAAGATGTGGTATGGGACAAATGACAGAATCTTCATAATTGACACCTATTGATCTTTTTCCAAAATCTAGCCACCATAATTTCATAAGTAGCAAAAGAAACAATATTATCTAGTATTGCATTGACAATGTCGTGTTGATGCAAACAGAATTTAGAAAAAGCCGAAAGTATCATCTCTCTTCAGGTGAAGTGTATCACGCCATCATGATGTCTTATGCTTATCACCTACAGCTGAAAGAAATGTTTTTTTCTAGAAGAAAAGTTTGTCATGCCCTGAGGTAGGTAATTTCCTCTTGGAAAAAGAAAGGGATAGAGAAAAGAATATGAAAAAGAGAATATTTCAAACTTTAAGCAGCAATGGCCTGAATATCATATTGAATGTTCCAAACACAAAGTGGGGAGAAAAAAAAAAAGCATCCTACAAGACAGATGATAATAGGAGTATTTAGAATAGAGAACATAATCTTGCAAAATTGGTTATCAGTGCCAGTTATACAGTTTAGAAAAGCAAAATATTATGCAGACATTAAAGGAAAAATACTAAATTAGCTGGAAAAAAAGCGGTGCCCATATGTCTCATCAGCACATTTATTTTAGTAAGCACCTACGTGTTCAGTCACCAATATGCAATCAAGAAATGAATTTGGCTATGTAGGAGGCTGTGTGGGCAATAAAGAAAAATAAAACAACCAGAGAAAATTATTTACAATGTCATTAAAACAGAGGGAAATAAACTAATGGTTTGGATTCCCTTCAATTCACATTTTCACTAAAAATATATGCAATATTCTACTTCAGAGCTGGAGCCAAATAGGCTGTACATACTGTTGATATTATCAACAGTTGAGTGGTAGACAAGACTGATATAAGAAATCTAGATATTCACAAGAATATGAGCCTTGTTTTCCTTAGAAAACTGCCTATAGCACTTGAAATAGGAACACAACCTTGTGTCAGGCAAGATTAATTCAGTAGTTTGGCATCAGCAGTATATACTAAGGACAAGCAGCAAAACTACAGTTAGGTGAAATTTAACATCAATAACTTCCCTACTTCTAATACCCCTCTTTTAACTGTACTGAAAGCCTCTGTATAAACATATACTTCTTTATGACTATCAAAAACTATTCCCACACAATTAACCTAGCTTTAGCTTCCTTCACAGCATCTCGAATTAAATATATATATATACACACATAAATATATATATATTTTATAATATATAATTATAAGTATATAATATATTTTAATAGAGAAATGGGAAAATTATATACATATATTTACATATATAAATATATATATATTTATATATATATATATATATATAATTTTCCCATTTCTCTATTAAGACTTATAATTAACTAAGCCTGACTATTTTGGAAAATAAAAAGCATGATTTTATTATGTAATTTATAATAAAATGTGAATGACAGATGGATTACTTCCTTAGGTAACTTTCTGAGGTAGGAGAACTTCAGATGGAGACATAAATCCTGAAAAGCACATTTAAGTAGATATGTATGAATATTTCTAAAAATGCATAGGGCAGAGATTTTGAATCATAGCATCATTTAAATTTCCTTGCAGTAATGTTAGTTTATTTTCTCCTCAGTCCATTGTCATGCTATAGTTACTAGAATCAACGATTTTATAGGCACATACATAAAGCAAAACATGAAAAGAAGGGATGAATCCAAAGTTGCAAAATCAGATATCTACAAGGACCAAGAAGATGAGGTAAATAAAAAGGGAAGCAGATTTGCGAACACATGCCTCATCTAAGCAGTGGAAATTATTGCCAAATGGAAGTATGGATCATGTGTTGCAAATGTTCCAATTTTCAAGAGAAGTTGGTATTTAGACCCTTATGAGAAATACGTTAATGTTTAAACATTGGCAACTATTTTTTTTTAATTCTATGTGAGGCAAACCGAAAACTTCAGTGAGCCCCAATTGGGATGGCCACTATAATGAAAGAGAAAATGTATAAAGTGGTGTATTGTGCAACTCACTCTTGCTGTGCACCAGGCAAACCTCTCTGGGTCCCAGGTTCCTCAATGGTAAAATGAGGATTGGGCTAAACCAAAATGTTCCTTTCCAACCCTTTAATTCTTCGCATTTTATTTCATATATGGCTTTAATTTGCATTTTGTTTGGTCATAGGGTATGTGGATTATAGATCCACCACTGAATTAGAGAAATATTGTTTAATTATGTATTCATTTTTCATTCATAACATGGACAAGCACTGTTCTAAGGACTGAGGATATGATTGGGAACAAAACTTATGAGTCCCTCCCCCATGTAATTTATATCTTAGTGCATGGAAACAAATAATAAACAACTAGACAAGTAAAATACATAGGGAAGGTGTAGGATGATAAATAAAACTCAGTAAAATTCAGGATGGATGGAGAATACGCACTGCTGGGGGAAGTGGTGAATGTTTTAAATTTGATGGGCAGAGGAAGCCTCAATAAGAATATGACATTTGAATAAAAACCTGAAAAATATAAGATTATAAACCATGTACTACCTGGAGGAAGGTTGTTCCAGAAGGAGAAAATGAAAAATGCTAAAACATGAAACAGAAGTATGATGGGGGTTTTGTAGTACGGCAAAGTGGACAGGGTATCTTAAGTATTTTCAAGGAAAGGGAAGTTAGAGGGGGGTGTAACGAGGGGGGTGTAACGAGAGGGGATGCTGCATAGGGTTTTGCAGACATGGTAAGGATTTTAGCTTTTATTCTGAGTGAGATGTTAAAGGTGGAGGAATTTGAGACACTGAGTAAATATTCTGATTTAGATTTTTAAAATACTAGGAAAAGAGAACTGAAATTTTTACATGAAATTGTAGGCTTATCTAATTCTCCTTCTACTTCTGTCAGCTTTTGTTTTATATATTTTTAAGACAGTTAATATGCTAATTGGCTCAGACATAATAAAAGTCCCTCTTTGTCTCTGGTATTATTTCTTGCTTTGCAGCCTGCAGCTTTCCTATGACAACTAGTTGCATGATACATCTTTTAACATACTTTTAGCATCCTTTTTAGACAGCATAGGTTCAGTCTTGATTTTCTTATTGTTATACACTTTTGAAATTTAATACATCTTCATTTAATTAGTAATAAGATGTTTTTCTGTCTCCTACCCTGCTATTCATTTTTGATTTGTCTTTTCTGTTTTCTATTTAATTCTTACCTTTTCTATTATCCTTTTGGTTAAAATGCATATATTTTAATTATTTCTTGATATCTTACAGATTTTCAGCTCTATCTCTGTATACTTTTAGTGTTTGCTCTAGAAATGAAAATATTGTCTCTTTAATTAATCACTATTTACTTTGAATTAGTATTTTTTTGAGGGGGGGGAGAGGGCACACATGCAAGGTGGAGGGGGGAGGTGCAGAGGGAGAGAATCCCAAGCAGGCTCCACACCCAGGGCTAGATCTCACAACCCTGACGTTGTGACCTGAGCCAAAACTAAGACTTTGATGCTTTACCGACTGAGCCAGCCAGGAACCCCAGAATTAGTATATTATCTACAATAATGAGAATGTGTATACATATATAAAACAGTTTAATTTCAAAAACATCCTTACCATTTTTTGTGAAATATATTTTTCCACATTATCTTATATACTGCAAACTATATTATTATTTTCACCTTTAGCAAGCAAGGTGAGCCCCAACCTGGGGCTCACTCCCAGGACCCCAGGATCATGACCTGAGTCAAAGGCAGATGCTTAACTGACTGAGCCACCAGGTTCCCTGTTTTTCTTTTAAATTAAAAAAAAGAAAAGAAAAATAAGAATGTTTTATGTTTATTCATTTCTTGTGTTTTTTCTTCTGATCCGGAGATCTGAACTTTCATTTCTACTCAATTCCTTTTCATTCCTTTTTTTAAAGTTTTTTTTTAATTCCAGTCAGTTAACATACAGTGTTATATTAGTTTCAGATGTACAATATAGTGATTCAACACTTCCATACATCACTTAGTGCTCATCACAACAAGTGCACTTTTTAATCCCGACATCACCTATTTAATCCATCCCTCCAACCTCCTTCCCTCTGGTAATCCTCAGTGTGTTCTCTATAATTTGAGTCTATTTCTTGGTTTGTCTCTCTCTCTCTCTTTTTTTCCCTTTGCTATTTATTTTGTTTCTTAAGTTCTACATATGAGTGAAATCATATGATATTTGTCTTTGATTGACTTATTTAGCTTAGCATTATACTCTCTAACTCCATCCATGTCATTGCAAATGGCAAAATTTCTTCTTTTTTATGGCTGGATAATTTTCCATTGTGTGTGGGGGGTGGTGGTGTATTACATCTTCTTTATCCACTCATCTATCCATGGACATGGCTGATTCCCTATCTCAGCTATTGTAAATAATGCTGCTATAAACATGAAGGTGCATGTATGCCTCTGAATTACTGTTTTCACATTCTTTGGGCAAATACCCAGGAGTGTAATTGCTGGATCATAGGGTAATTCTATTTTTAACCTTTTGAGGAACCTCCATACTGTCTTCCATAATGGCTGCACCAGTTTGCATTCCCACCAACAGTGCTAGAGGGTTCCTTTATCTCCATATCTTCAGCAACACCTGTTGTTTCTTGTGTTGTTGATTTTAGCCATTCTGATAGGTGTGAGGTGATACCTCATTGTAGTTTTGGTTTGCATTTCCCTGATGGTAAGTGATGATAAACAGCTTTTCATGTGTCTGTTGGATATCTATATGTCTTCTTTGGAAAAATGTCTACTCATGTCTTCTCCCATTCTTAGTTGGATTATTTGTTTTCTAGTGTTGATTTTTATAAGTTCTTTATATATTTTTGGATACTAGCCCTTTATCAGATATAACATTTGTAAATATCTTCTCACATTCTGTATGTTGCATTTTAGTTTTGTTGATTGTTTCATTCCTTTCCATTCTGAAGATTTATCTTCAGTATTTCTTTTGATTCAGGTCTGCTGGAGACAAATTCATGTTCTCTCATCTGAAGTATTTTATTACACTTTCATTTATGAAAGATATTTTCTCTGGATATAGAATTCAAATTGATAATATCTTTTCCTTTTTAAAAAAAATGCCACTTCAATGATTATAATCATGATATTCCTACGTCTGTTGTTTCTGCTTAGCCAGCTGTCATTTCTGCTGTTTTTTCCATGTATGTATTAAAGGTTTTTTTCCTCCCTAGTTGCTTTTAAGATTTTATCCTAATTACTTTTAAGACTATATTAGTTTTGGGGTTTTAGTATTTGGATTTTGAAAGGGTTACCTTCATATTTTGGTTCCTCCTCTCTCTGGCTTTCTTCTCCAAAATTTTTTCTTCCTTTAATTTTCAGATGCTCTGCCATTCCTAATCCTTTTGTCTGACTTCCTCATTGTATGACTGGATCTTTCTGTTTGTGTTCTAATCTCTTTGGCTGGGGTATGACATCAGGAAATAAGCCTTATAAATGTGGGCTTCACCCAGTGATACCCAATTTCAAAGGTCAAATCACCTGCATTTCCTTGTTGATAACATAATTGTTTTGTTATTAATTACTGATTTTCTTTTATTTGATTCCAAGGTTATAATTGTTTTCTGTGTGACAGTTAATTTGAAATAAGCTATTTTGTCATTACTGGAACCAGAACTCAGTTTCTAGCTACACTGATGAAGCCAATGGGTCCAGAGGCTATAAATCTCAAAGAGGATTGCTCCTTTACATGTGATAATTAAAATGGTTCTATTTCTTTACTTTGTGTTTCCAGCACTCTTGATTGCTGCTAATAATCAGTGGTGATTCTATGCTACAATTTGCTTAGAAGACCCAGGGTGAATATCATAGCATATGAAATAAAAGAAATTTTCTTTCTTAGGACCATGCTACAGGCTTCATTCTTGATCAAACAAATACTCCTCATCAGTGAGTACAGAATGGTATTCAAACCTTAAAATGGTATTTCTGTAACGGAAAGTCATGAGTTTGAGGAGAATTAAAGATTGATCAAGAAAAGGACTCATCACAAGATGGCAATAGCACACAAAAAGCTCTAGTTGGGTAGTGCTTTGACAGATCTGCATGTGGGAAATCCCTCACAGCTGAAGACCCTTCAGAGGAAATGACCTGCCAGAGTGTGGCCATTATCCAGAAAGGAAAGAGGGAAAAGGAGAGAGGGGGATTCAGAGAAAGAGCTTTACTATCTGGATGATGACACCCAGCAGTATTATGAGGATTAGTCAGAGAGCTCCAAAGGACAGCAGAGGCTTGGGGTAATTTACAGCCCAAAGATTTATTGTACTTATGGCTCGCAAATGTTAGGTGCATTTTTGTGAGGTATGCAAAGCCCTTAGCCTCTAGATTGCTAAAAATCAGCTTATTGGAACTATAATTAAAACATCCACATGTGTAAAAATTTGAGTTTGGCTAGGCTACTAGGTATAAGTCTACTCTGAAGAGGTAAAAGACATGAGACCGATATACAAGAGCCAACTGTAACCATTTATATAACATGGATAAATAAAGTAGAAGTTCTAGTTATATTAAGTGTTCCATAGTACTGAACAAGGGGAAACTTATGAATATATACGCTTTTGCAAAGATGACACATGTTAATGCTCCCTACTTTCCTGACCTGTCCCTGATCCTTGTTCTTGCTATCCCTGTGCAGCATCCTCTGTAAACCACCCAGTCCAGTAAACGTACCTCTTCCTCAAAAAACTGCCATTCTCAACACATTCTCGCAAACTGTTCATTCTTTATCTTGTTATATCAAGAAACACGTAGGGATTTGGCTGAATGACAGGAAAACACTAATTTATAATTCACAGGAAACATGGAAGTAACAGAGCTCTAATTTATGAACTGAAAGTAGACAAGTATTCACATAAGTTGTGTGAATACTCCCAAAGTCACTTGTTTTCATTTCTGAAGTAAATTTTGAAAGTTAGGTTTTATTTTAGAACTATGAATTTTGCTCTAGACTGAATGTAGTATCCCCCAAAATTTGTATGTTGAAACCTAGTCCGCAGTGTGAGGGTATACAGAGGTGGGGCTTCTGAAAGGATGATTAGCACCCTCATAAATGAGATAGGTACCCTAATAAAAGGGACCCCAAAGAGGTCCCTCACATCTTCCACCACATGAGCACACAGAGACAAGATGGCTGAGTATAAACTAGGAAACATAGGTCCTCACCAGACACTAAATCTGCCCAGACCTTGATCATGGACTTTTCAGCCTCCAGAACTGTGAGAAATAAATTTCTGTTATTTATAAGCCACCTAGTCTAACAACACCATGTTGTTGCAGGAGCCTGAATGGACTAAGACACATTTTAATAAAGTATTACTAACCAAACAAGTTGGTGTGAAAAAACTTTTGTCATTTTTAAAGAAAAACTAAATTGAATGCTTTTTTAAAATCATGATACATTCATATCACTAAAAAGAGTCCACTGAATTGGGTAGAAAGTAGATCTCAAACTGAGAAAAATGTATACCTTTACAAGGATTCTGTATAGATTAATCTGCATAGACTAGAAATATCTTTATGTGCTTCCTCCACTTTAAATAAAAGTCAATGAATTATAGGTGGTGTATTCTGGAAAGATGGCACAACTACACATTAAGAGCAGGTTAGCTGAGTATTGAGCAACAGATTCATGAATAAATATGAATGCATGTTTAAAGTTGAAATAAATTTTCATTTATCTATTTTTTTTATTTATCTTCTTAACCCAAGTCTTCTTTGAATGACCTATTATAGGTCCTGATCATATTAACAAAGAGAACTTCTGTTTCATGCTGAAAAAATTTGTTTCTTGTTCTGTTGTGGTTTGGTTGCGTTGCTAGGGAAACTGCACTTTTTACCAAAGGTTACTAGTGTTCCTATTTCAAAAGGATGCAGCTAATCTTTAGGAGTCAGTTCCTATGATATCACTTTGAGTCTAAGTCTCTTTTTCACAAGAACAATGTAGGATGGTGGAGAGTCAGATGAAATAGCCAGTTTACTACATCACAGTTGTTTCTATTACTACTTTTGCCCATGGTTGTATTGTCATGTTGCCATAAATTCAATTTTTCATCCTTTTTTTCTGCCTAAGTTAACTCTAATTTTATTTTATTTTTTATATTATTTGGCCCTCACTAAAAAATTTTTAGAAGGAAGAATTTAGTTTGTTCGAAAAATGTAACTAATTTGATAAAGCAACAGCAGAATTCAAAATTACACACCTAAATTGGGTAGCTGTATAAATTATCCTTACAACTGAATAAATAATTTTATTGGAGAAATCATAAACAGAAACTAAAAGGACATTTAGGAGCAATGATTTATGTAACTGAATTTTAAGGGGTGACTTTTTATACAGAGTTAACCTGGTTACCACAAAAATTTGTACAGATAACTATTTTATATTAGAAGAAAAACAGTTAGTTTAATAATTTTAGATTCTCTTTCTATAGTTATAGTCTTCCCTGTGTACGTGTTGTTAATGACATATTGCTGTAGAAAGAACCAATGGCTGTTACATCTTGCAGTTAATTGTCATATCTCTGAGCTGAAAGAAAATGATGTCTTAAAAATATTTAAGAAAGGCATATTCCTTTTTGTAAGGTAGGGACAGATCTAGTACGAACCTCAGCTTGTTCTTTCAGCTAAGATGGAGTAACAGACCAATTTTAGAAATCAGGCTTGAAAATATCAGCGAGACTAAGGAAGCTAGGATTTTAGGGGCTAAGGTCAGAGAAAGTAAGACTTCATTCAAACAACCTTTCCCTTTAGGGTGTTAGCTGATTTTTGACACAGGACAAGAAGCCAAGAATCAAGAAAAATGACCATGGCTAAACAGAAAATCCTGCATTGCTTTTGGTAGACTCATGGGACTGGCAAGAAAAAATATTGGATTTGAACTCCTAAGGCTATCAGGAGAGAAGAGAGCCACAAAGAAGTGATTCTTCTGCTTTATGGTTTCTCCTCCTGGATTTTAAAATTCTTAAGTTGCACAGGGCAAGAAGCTAAGAAGCTAAACAAAAGCTTCTTAAAAGCATAGTGGAATCTGAGGTAGACTCATGGTACTAAGAAGGTTGTCTTATTAATTACAAAACGCTCTCATTTGTGATGCCTGGAGAGCTATATCCTAGCGGAGCACGTAAAAGAGAAGTAGATACAGCCTTAACAAAATGCAAACCACCCTTGATGGAGGTTAAATCTTTATTGAACTAAAGTAATCTTCTCCCACTTTCTATCTGTGAGAGGATGGGCTGAAATCCTATTACATGAAGATTAATGACAACATCTGGTACTATAAAATTTTTGACCTAAGATATCCAAAAAAAAATCAGTTAAAAAAAATGAGGCTAGGGGCGCCTGGGTGGCACAGCGGTTAAGCACCTGCCTTCGGCTCAGGGCGTGATCCTGGCGTTGTGGGATCGAGCCCCACATCAGGCTCCTCTGCTATGAGCCTGCTTCTTCCTCTCCCACTCCCCCTGCTTGTGTTCCCTCTCTCGCTGGCTGTCTCTACCTCTGTCAAATAAATAAATAAATAAAAATCTTTAAAAAAAGAAATGAGGCTAACCAAGAAACAGGGAGAAGAATGAAACAGAAAACAGAAATAGGACCACGGATGACCTTCTTATTAAAATTGACAGAGAAAGAGTATGAATAATACACTGAGGGAAATATACCAAAAGTGCACAATTTTCTCACATAACTCAACTCCCTGAAAAAAAACCCGGTGAAATTTCTTAAACCACAAAATATAATAATTAAAACTCAGAACTCTTTGAAAGACTAACAGCGGAATGGACACTGTAAAGAATAGTTTTTGTAAAGGGGGAAATAGTTTATTAGAAAATAGTAGTGCTAAATAGTAGAAAGAAAAAAAAATAGAAAATTCAAGAGACCATGAGAAAAATATGAAACTAGATGTAAAGTTCTAATATATGTGAAATTAAAGTCCCAAAAATGGAGAAAAGAGAGAATGGTGGTCAGAGGATTGGGGAGGAAACGATATTTGAAAATGTGCTAAAACTGACACAGAGCCAAGTTACATATTAAAGAAGTTTCTGTGAAAGCTAAAAGAAAAATAGTAAAACCACCTATACACATTATGATTGTTGAAAATCAAAGTTGGATATGATCTTAAAGGCAGTCAGAAGAAAACAGACACATTACTTTAAAGGAGCAACAACAAGACTGACAATGTGATGACATCTTTCAAGTTCTGAAATGAAGTAGTGCCAAAAAAAAGTAATTCATGAATTAAGGGGAAAAATCAGACAGACAAAACTGGGAGAATTTGTCACCACTATACATCGCAATTTCAGTAAATCTTCCTCACCAAGGTTTACTGGTCTATTTGTCCTTGCTCAAGTGAGTAACTTCCTGTAAATTATTTCACCATTTCATATTAATTGCTCTGGTGATAGTAAGTAGCCCTCCTAAGAACGTAAGAGGTTATTCTTATGAAATTTTGTACCCAGATTTCTCCCAGAACTCCTTTTTCCTACTCAACTGCTGGCATTATCTAATAACCTCATTGAAATTCTCCAAAGATCTGGTCTCTTTGAGTTGCATTAAGTGCTAGGACCTACTTAAAGAATCTTTTCTTTTTTTTTTTTTTTTTTTTTAAGATTTATTTATTTATTTGAAAGTGAGAGAGAGAGAGAGCACGAGCATGCAGGGGGGGCGGCAAAGGGAGAAAATCTCAAGTAGACTCCCCACTAAGCAGGGAGCCTAATGCCAATGCTGGGCTTGATCTCTGGACCCATGAGATCATGACCTGAACTGAAACCAAGAGTCAGACACTCAATCGACTGAGCCTTCTAGGGGCCACAACTAGGACCTACTTCAAGGGAAATACGACTGTCTAATATAATTTTTGGTCTGGAAATTGTTTTTAGATTCCATTTTATCCCACTTTACTTGCATTCCTAACTTTACAATTTTGATGTCCTTAAGAATTAGAGAATTTGAACATTCTTTACTTTGCTAACCATCCTTAGAGTTCTTGCTGAGATATAGAACTCTTCATTTTCTCCAAAGCATTCTAAAAGCAAAGACTACACCAAACATATCTACTATCAATGTGTGTGTGTGTGTGTGTGTGTGTGTGTGTGTGTGTGTGTATTAACTCTCTTTCATCTACCTAATTGACAAGTTTGGGTCAGTGTAATAATTGCCATTATTTGAGCCAGAGTTTGCTACAACAATGGCTCATATTCTATCATTGATCTTTTCTGATATTTTCCTGTTTCAGTTTTAAGATCAGAGCCATCAACCAAAGAATAATTCAGTTTTTCTAGAGAAGATTCAAATAAATCTTTCTGAGGTATATGAAGCTTGTGAATAGAAGTTAGAGTGTCATGAGTGCTCCCATCTTCAAGTAATAGAAAAGGAGTACCAGTATTACAATAAAAAATGGACATGCAAGAGGGAGAAAATAATATTTTATAGAAGGCAAGGCTTACAAAAGAAAGTTACTTACAAAGAAACATGTACTTTCAGTGAGCAAAACAGATTTTACAGAATAAAGGCTATCATGTTTGAAGAAGACAGTAAACCAACATGGCAGAGGCCTCCAGGAGTTTAGCTGTCTACTTCTAGATAAGATGCACACTCTTTGCCACTGCATCAGAGTGGCTGTAGTATCTTATTGGTATAAGTAATCCCCATTTACTGAGTCAGAATTTAAGGGTGTGTCCAGACCCATGGTGAATAAAATGGTAGAAAGGTTTATGATAATCAATTAGGCTACTCTGTGAGATTGCTGAAGAGCTAGTTTTAAATTACAAAGAACTGTGTTAATGTCATGGCATCCAAGGAAGAGATTAGGTTATAGAGTACTTAGCTTAAGTCATATAGTGAGTGGCTTGGGGATTTCAGAAATGTTGAGAAACTACTGCCTGCAGCGGCCACAGAGACCTGGAAGTACTCTGAATTACCCTTAATTACTGTCCTTGGAAAATTTTGAACTGATTTTAGCATGTCTGGAGTAAGGGATTTAATTCCTCTATATAAATCATGTCTTAGGTAATACAGTTTACTTTGACAAAATTGTTCCTTTCCTTGGGCAGACTTATGTCCTTTTTGACTAAAAGTACCAGTAGATAAATGGTATCAATCTTAGTTAACCCTCCTCTTTAAAAACAAGACAAAGTCATCCACATCCACGTGAGTAAAAGTAGAATCATGGGAAAATTTAAGCTTCCTGAGGCCTTGTTAAGGACATGCATAGTACACTGCCTTAGTCAACCCTGGGATAATAATAACCAAGACAGTGCTGATTATCCCAGGATAAACAAGAAAGTACTAGCTATTTTGACCTAAAGGCACACTAAAGAAAATATGTAACCTCTGGGGGATTCCAATGTAAGATTGTATTTGGGTTTGATGGTGCTAGAGTTGACAGACATGAGCAGGAAGGGAGAAAAAAGGAAGGCAGATGGGAAATTGCCAGGGACTACCTCTTCTCCCTTACACCAACGGCTTTTGCTGTTCAGCACAGCCTGAGAAGCACAAGATATGCACTGCAGGGGACAGTCCCAACTTTGGAGCATATGAACTTAATGAAAACCTTGTCTACCCGTAACCCCAAGCCTGTTGTAAAATCATTATAATATCATTTGCACTTCTATTTTGGCCCTCTGCGGGTTTCCCTTAGGCGCTTATGGGGAGATGGTGGACACAAGAATGCACAAAAGGTTGGAAGTGGAGGAAACTAGGGCAGATCCAGAGGGTGGTGTGATATTGACAAGATGGGAAGGAAACCAAAGAGACCCCCATAAAAAAGAAACACAACACAGAGGTGCCTGGGTGGTACAGTCAGCTAAGCATCCGACTCTTGGTTTCAGCTCAGGTCATGATCTCATGAATGGTGATCTCATGGGTTATGAAATCGAGCTCCACCTCAGTCTTGGCCCTGAGCATGGAGTCTGCTTAAGATCTTCTTCCTCTTGCCCCCTGCCCCTCCCACTCATGATCTCTCTAAAATAAATAAATAGATCTTTAAAAATAAGTACACAGGGGTGCCTGGGTGGGGCAGTTGTTAAGCATCTGCCTTCGGCTCAGGGCATGATCCTGGCGTTCTGGATTCGAGCCCCACATCAGGCTCTTCCGCTGGGAGCCTGCTTCTTCCTCTCCCACCCCCTCTGCTCTTGTTCCCTCTCTCGCTGGCTGTCTCTCTCTCTCTGTTGAATGAATAAATAAAATCTTTAAAAAAAAATAAAAAAATAAAAGTACACAATGTAGAACCCAGTGGGCTTGCTACCCACCCTCTGGTCAGCCCTCTCCTATATCTTAGGAGTGTACTTTCACTTTGCTAAATAAAACCTTTGCTGCCTTAACTCTCTATCCAGTCTCTCTACTGAATTGTTTCCTTGGAGAAGACAAGAAGGGAGCAATTTTACAATCCCCTACCCAGTATCAATACCATAGAGAAACTGGAAACTGGAAATGATTATTTTAACTATGGCTATGAAACTGAACAAATCTATGTCCTGACTGGGAAAGTTAGGAGTGTTACAAGGACGAGTACTAGGTATGGTGAGTCCTTTGGCTTTTTGTCCCTTAGCTTTCAGTTTTAGAGAATATCACATAAATTTGAGTACAAGTTAGATAGGCTCAATCCTAATAATTCTCCCTACAGAAGTAGAAGTTGTTTTTCGCAAGAAATCTGACACTTCTGTGATCTTCAATTTGCGCTTGATTTAGACTAGTTTGGTAAACTAAGGCCTGTGGGTCAACTCCAGCAGGCTGCCTCTTTCTGTAAATAGTTTTATTGGAACACAGCCACATTCATTCATTTACATATTGTTTTTGGCTGCTTTCACACTACAAAGGTAGAATTAAATAGCTTTTAAAGACCTTATGGCCCACAAAATTAAAATGTTTTACTACCTGGCCCTTCACAGAAAAAAGTTTGGTGAACTGTACCAAGAAAAATGGAAGAAAGACTTCGTTAACTCAAGTTAATTAGTAACTCATTAAAGTACAGTCAAGTTTTAAATGTTTTGTACTCAAGTATTTTCAAGTTAGAAAAACAATGAAAAAACAAAAAGTAATTCTGGCCTTTATAATTACCAGGAAGTTTGTAGCTGAACTTCCCAGAGAGGAAGAAGGGATTTGAAGAAAACCAGTCATTCTTGGAGAACTGAATTTAAAAGAGGTCAGGCTTAAATTCAATTTAACTCTTAAATTCAAATTTAAGAACTCAGCTTATCTATTCAGAAATATAAACAATTTATTCTCCTTACAGAAAGACTGACACAGAAAATATGATTAAATCTGGTGGCAGTTCTTCTAAGTATTGCTGGATGTGTTGTTTTTTTGTGGCCTCAGAGTACTATGAACTACTTTTAGTACTTTTGCAAAATATTTAATAAACCTCACAATTTAAAAGATCAATATTATCTTAGGAAGCATGCATCACCTAGTGACTTACTGTTCATATGGTTTTGTTCTCTAATGACTTACGCAATTACCTAAAATTACATGTATTATTTTTAATGTAAAGATTTTAATGTAAAGATTAGGCCTTGTTAGTCAAATAGACAGCAACCATTGTACACTCATAATTTAAAATTCCTCATGTTTAAAAACGATTCAATTTTCTCTCCACTAAGATAATAAACAGCAAATAGACAAGTTAAAAAAATATCCATCTGTCTAGAACTTATTGAGGAACTTCCATGTGCCAGGGACCATCATAATACTGTACATATAAAAATATTATATTTATTAATTAAGCATCTGATCTAGTTGATGTAGTTTTTCTCTTTTACAGATGAATAAGCTGAGATTTGAGGAGATTATAGAATGTAGGCAATGTTAAATAGCTTGTCACCAGTAGATCTCACATTTAAACCCATACAACTCAACTCTAAAATCGGGGCACTTAACCCTCAGCTCTACTGTCTCCCAAGTAAAATGAGGATAAGAGAATCTTATTTAGGCAAGGACATATTGAAATATTTTTTTAAAAAAATCCAGAGGTGCCCACAGACAACTGTGAAAGAAAGAGGCTGATTTTATTGGGAAAATGGGAAGGATAGGAACATAAAACAAGGTAACCAGTTCATGTACCGGTAACATAATTGGCAATCTTATCACAAGCTCTTCTACTCTATTAGCAATGTTGGATCAGTGAGAGACAATGGGTGGGATCTTTGAGGAATCACCAGCTGAAACAAAAATCTACTCATTAAGGTCTATGCCACGTAAGTAGCTCTAGACCAGTGATAGTCAAGGAGATGGGATTGATTAAAGATTAATCCTTTCCATCTCATGTCTTCTACAAAATGATGCAACAATATTGAAAATCATCCCATCTCTAGGTTGTGTGTGTGTGTGTGCAGGACACAGAAAATGAAGGAAAGGACTGTAAGAGATTTCCTATTTTCACTCATGCATCCCAGAAATGGGAATTTACACTCAATGACCTTAACAGAGGTTAAATATAAGATGCAAATCAGATTCTGATTATATCCTATGATTCTATTTTAAAGATGCAGTTAGAGTTTAGGGACTACATGTACCTGGACCACCATGGTGATTTTGTGATAAATAAAGCAAATATAAAATTTTCAATAACAATACCATTTTTACCAAAAAGACATAGGGATTTGGTCTCATTGGCCTTCTGGTTAACTAGCAGGTCAACTTCAGTACCCTAAAAATCACTATTTTCCTGAAATAAAAGCCTAAAGTTTAGAAAACGTCAGGAGGACAGAATAAAATCGATTCTATTCTTCCTTAACCCTTGGCTCCAATCTGTCTCCCTGATTCTCAAAAGCAAAGAAAAAATGTATCCAAACACAAATGACACTCCCAAACTAAAAGGTATGCACTTATGTATGTACTATTATAGCCAGTTATTATTTTGTGCTTCATTCTTTCCAAAAAAAGATCTTGACCCCAAAATAATTGCAACCCTAGCCAGAACACTTTGCAGTATTCAATTTGTGGGTGGATAGCTTGATATTAGAAGGATGTGGATTAGAGTTGTGTGCCAAGGCGTACCAGACAAGGATAGTGAGGTGACCAGAAGTCAGATCTAATGTAAAAGGGAAGACAGATGTGGAGGAGAAAAAAAAAAAATGGAATGGGAATTGTTTTCAATTGATGAAGATTTGTCACAAAAAAAGAAGAGATAATCTTGTCTATCATACTGGAAGATGGAGTTTTAAAAGATGAATATTACATAGTAATACATTTTAAAATTACAAGGAAAAATTTTAAATTTCAATATGCCACATTAGGAGTTAGTGAATGCCTTTTCACCAAACACATTTATAGAATTCTAAGTTATGTGATAACTTATCCTGAGCTCTTGGGTTTGGTATTTGTAGCCCAGGAGTTTATTATTCCTTCAAGTTTAAGTATTTTAGTAGATTAAGCTAACATACTATCCCTATGAACATACAGTTACTAAGAACATGACATGATAACTTGGAAAAAAACTGGATCTTTCTTTTGAAAAATTGGGTAGTCATTCTGTTCTCCTAATCCATGAAGCAGTATAAGACATTAAGAAGACAAATTCTATAGTCAGAATTATCAATGATTAAATAACTCAAATATAAGCTGGGTGATTTTTAAAACATTACAAAATTTTCCTGAACCCATGTTGCCTACCATATAAAATAGGAATAACTCCTTTACAGGCTTTTGAGAGAATTTTTTTTAAATGGTTAATCAAAATCATGACACAGAATAAAAACACAGTAAATGTAGATGTTGTTATTACTTGGCCATATGCATTTTATGTGCATACTGTTAGTTCCTATAGTGCTGATTCAGTAGCTAGGGCACTGAGGAGACAGAGTAACTGATATTCTGCCATATATAAATATATAAATGAGTCCACAGTCTCATCATTTTTTCAACACATAAAAAGTTATAGGGTTCATATCCATAATAATCTCATGGCAAGCATATTTGAACAAAATGGGAGTAGTCTGACTGAATATATCTATTTTTTTTAAAGATTTTATTTATTCATTTGACACAAAGAGCATAGCAGAGGAAGCAGCAGGCAGAGGGAGAGGGAGAAGAAGGATCCCCATTGAGCAGAGAGCCAGATGTGGGGCTTGATTCCAGGACCCTGGGACCATGTCCCGAGCCAAAGGCAGATGCTTAAGCGACTGAGCCACCCAGGCACCCCTGAATATATCTATTTTTATAAGACAAATCTCAAACCCTACTTTAATCGTTCACACATTATTCACATAGTCTAACAATCTACAGATATCTGCTTAGAGACCATTATCTTTACTTGAAAATCAGTACATAAAATAAATTAGATAAGGCACTGCACTTATAATACAGTGGACATTTCTTTTACTAAGGTGAGTTATAAGTCCCAAATATCATTTACTTCAGTTTTAGCCTTCATAAATCCTCAGTGCAGTTCTCCAAATGTGACACCAACTTTGAATTTTTTTTTTTTTTTTACTTTTTACAGAAATGCCGAGTCACATATCCTAATTTTTAACCGTAACAAATATAGGCGTGGAAGCACATAGGGGGTGGTATGAAATGAGTCTCTAAAGAAGAGAAGTGCATATATAATTACTAAAGAAATATAAATCAATAGAATTTCACAAGAATGATCTTTATATCAGGAATTATTTGGGGCAGTGTGGTCTTTATAAAACCTATATCAGAAATATCCTAGGTGTTTGTTAAATAGATTTTTATGGCCAAACAGAATATCTTGTATATGGATAGGAATTTATACTTAAAAGAAGAAATTAGAGAAATTCTTATATACTAATTCTGGAGTATTAATATTTTATGGTAAGTGAGAAAAAGAAGTTCTCAGCCTAACTTCAATTTCTTAGTCTCGTTCAAACAGAGGATGACTTTAGAGCCATCACTACAGGCACCTATTTCAACAGATTTTATTATGGTTTTTGTAATTTTTAATTATAAATTTCCATCTCATTCGTCTTTACATCTTCTGTTTCTTCAAAGACACTATCTTCCCGTTTATTTCAAGAGTATTCATAATTGCTTGTTGGAGTAAAGTCTTTCTCAGATAATTTCAACATCTGTGCCATCTCAATGTTGGGCATCTGTTGATTGTGTTTTCCTATGTGAATTGAGATTTTCCTGGATCTTCATATGTTGAATTTTTTAAGATTTATATATTTATTTGAGAGAGAGAGAGAGACAGAAACTCCAGCAGACTCTCCGCTGAGCTCAGAGCCTGCCGCAGGGCTCAATCTGAAGACCCTGAGATCACGACCAGATCCAAAACCAAGAGTCCAACGCTTAAATGACTGTGCCACCCAGGGCCCCCATAAGACGAATATTTTGAATTGTGTCCCAGAAGTTTTCAATATTGTATTATAAGGATTAAAAATGTTGACCTTTAAAGCCTCTGAAGAATGTTGATGTTTTTATATTCAGCAGATACTCAGCCTGGTTATATTCAGGCATTAAGTTACAGTGGCCTTTTGTGGGCAATAGTTTCAATGAGTTCAGTTTTCAAGGCCATTGCAATGCTTTTTGGATTTTATAATGATTTTACAATAGCTTTTAAAATATTAAAGATACAAACAACAAGTACAGACTTGCATTACCAGATATTTGAATATATATATTATAAGGTCACTGCAATCAAGTCACAGTGCAGAAATTGTTAGCATCCTTGAAAAACAACAACTAGTATATAGGACCCATTAGAGCAGGGTTCAACAATTTTTTTTTTTCTGTAAAAGGTCAGATAATAAATATTTTAGTTTTTGTGGGTCAAGAATCAAAAGCAAGGATATTATAAAGAGACTTATATGACATGAGAAAGAGCAAATATCCAGAAATTTTATTGATTCAATTTAAATTATAATAATAATAGTTTTCAAAAAATATATATTAAATATCAAAATGGAATTCTTTTTTAAAGGGAAACATTTTCTCTAATTGGGATGCAAAGTCTGTGTTCCCTATCTTAAAAATTGATTTCACAGGCTCATCTACTGATGCTGATCTACAAAGAGACTTGATATATTTTTGAAAAAAAAAAACATTTTTTTCAGGCAGACCAGTGATACATGTGGCACTCACAATGCTGTCATGTCATAACATTCTCACTACACTGTTTGTAGTGCCATGGGCAGCAGTATAGAGAAAACGCCATATACACCCTCTGTCTCAACTACTCAATTCTGCTGCTATAATGGAGAAGAAACCTTAGACAAATCTAAAATGAATAAGTGTGTCTGGATGTCAGTAAAACTATATTTATAGATACTGACCTTTTAATTTAATATAATTAAAGTATTATTCTTACTTTATTTTCCCACATCATAATACATATGAGCAGTCTGTAATCTTTAAACCACCAAAAACTGATGGGGAAGTGAAGAAGGATGGTAGATTTGGCCTGCAGGCAGGAGACTGTCAAACCCTGCATTAGAAGAAATATTAAGGTAGACACTTGTTAAAAATCCAGGAGGGCCAGAAATGCCAGCAGGGACTGAGAATCTGGTGCAAAGCTTATTAAACAGCCAGGTGTCAGTATGGTCCTGAAGGAAGCCACACCTGTTGGTTACAAGAGGCTCAATGTATAAAAACACTGGAGACACCAATGAAGTAGACGTTAACTGAACCTTACTAGAGGTGCAATCTAGCCTCAAATAAAACAGGTCTTAGAATAAATTGATCAATCTTTTTGATTGGAAAAATTTGTGATCAATCAGTCCTATTTAATGCCTAGTAAGAGAAAGTATAAACTCTCTTTAGAGGAAGATAATTTCATCTGAGTCTTCCATATATTTCATATACAATGTCTGTCATTAAGTAAAAATTATTAGGTAGGCTAAATCATGGCATTATATTACTGACCATCAAGGGAAAACGACAATGGAAACAAATACACGTTTGGTTCAGATATTGGAATTAGATGGCAAGGCCTTTAAGTGACTATAAATATATTCTAAAATACAGAAAGAAAAAAATAAACTACAGAAAGCAAAAAATTCAAAAGCAGCTGAGAAGCTGGATTTTCTACAGTGAATTGAATTTGTGTTTAGAACTGTATTAAGAACTGAATTATGTTAAAATTACTGAAAAATACAATATGGCAATAATAAGGCAAATAATGATGAGGAGTGAATTAAGTTTATTTTGAATTAATGATTCAATGTAATTTAAATCAAAATCCCATATTCAATTCTGTATGTATGAAATTGACAAGTTGATGTCAAAATTCATGTGAAAATGCAAAAAGTAAATAAGAGCCAAGGAAATACTGAAAAAGAAAAAAACATAGGAAGACTTACATTTCAAGTAGTATGTCTTATTTTAATGTTCTAATAATTAAGATGGTGTCATATTTGTACAAAGAAACAAGAAAAGTTCAGTTGAACAGAATAAAAACTTTCATAGACAAATATATATGAAGTCACCTGATTTATGACAAGATGAAACTGCAGTGTAGTAAGGAGACAACAGACTTTTCAATAATAATATTAGGTCAATTAGATAACATATGAGAAGAAGAACATTTATCTAACGCTATTTCATATATATTTCATATATATATATATATACACACACACATACATATATATACACACATACACACACATACATATATATATACATGCATATATTCTATGTATATAGAGATGTATATACATAGAGTATATATATATATACTCTGTGTGTATATATATATATATATATATATATATACACACTCTATATTATTGTTCATTGAAATGTAAAAAGTAAAGCAAGAGTCATGCCTTTATTTTTTTGCCCTTAGAAGATAACAAGTTAGTATCTTATGACCCCATTGATGCAAAGGTTTGTAGTTTAAGATACAGATATTAATGACAATGAAGGGAAAGAAAATTGGACCACACTAAAATTAAGAACTTCTTTTTGTTAAAAAACATACTATAGAATCATGAGAATGAATAAACTAGGCATAGAACTTCCTTAACAGCATTAATTAAAGCTAACATTATACTCAGTGCTGAGAGACTGAAAGCTTCTTGCCCAAGGTTAGGATTGACACAAAGCTGCCTCGTTTCACCATTGCCATTCAACATTATACCGGAAGTCCTAGCCAGAGCAATTAGGCAAGAAAAAAATATAAAAGACATTTTAATTAGAAAAGAAAAAGGAGATTATCCCTACTTACAGATGACATGATTCAGTATAAGATCAACATATAAAAATTCAAAAGCGAAATTAATAAAATAACTCCAATTGTGATAACATCCAAAAATATCTTGGAATAAATTTAACCATGGAGATGAAAGTCTTGTGCACTGAAAACTACAAAGCATTCCTGAAAGAAACTACTTAAAAGACACAAGGTGTTTTTCTGAGATGATGAAAAAGTTTTAAAACTAGACTTATCCTCTTTAAAATGGTTAACTAGTTAATTGTATGCTATGTGAGTTTCACCTCAATTATAAGAAAAAAAGAAAAAAACCAGGCTAATGTCTACATAGGGAGTGGGAAGACAGATAGTAGAAAGAGGAACTAGCAGTGTTTTGTGGATTCTGTTAGTATTTCATTTCTTGATTTGGGCACTCGTTTTAAATGTGGTTTCACTATGTGAAAACTGTTGGGCTGTATCTCTTTTAGCTTGTACTTTTATATAAGTATTTTGTATTTCAATAAAATTAATAAAAATGTAACACAACTAAAACAGTTTTAAATGTGATTTTATAAGATATCATTCACAACTTCAATTTAAAAAAACAAATATGTTACCCAAGGACAATTACTACACAAAATTGTTCAAGACCAAGAAAGAGAAAATAATATAATTAATTGTATATAAGAATGAATACTTAAATGAAAGATTCATGTCACATTTAGAGGGTAGGAGAATATAATATCATAAAAGGGTTAATTTATCCTATATGTACATATTAAATATAAACGTAATGAATACCATCAGAAGGTTTTTGTTAAATTTTATAAGACAATTTTAAAATTTCTATGAAAAACATGGATTATAAACAAGGGACTCTTGAATTAGAACAATGTGATAGAATTCTAATATGGCCCTCAAAGCCTCCTCCTCTTGATGTCCCAGTCCCTGGAATTTGTGACTACAATTATCTCACTATTCCTGTGTTTAGAATATGTTATGATGTTATATGGCCCAGTTTCCTTAATGAAAGGAAAATTAAAGTGAATGAATTTGAATTCTATATATCACCAAGAGGTATCTCACTATATAATGTTTAATAAAAATAAAGTTAGAGAAGAATACAGGTAGTATAACACATTCCATTTAACAAAATTAAAACATGCATGATAATATTTATGGGAAAAAGCATATGTACTACAAGTACAGTGAAAAATCATAATAACTCTGAATATCAAATTAGTCCAGTAGTTATTTGTATATGGGTGTGGAGGTGGTGAGTGATAAGGATGGTGACAGGAAAGATACATATGCTTTCCATTATATTAAGTAAATTTTTACTTCTAAAGATGAATTACTGAAAAATAGATACTTTAGATTTTATAAAATGGTATGTTTTATATATTTTTAAATCTGTAACATTCCATTATTTTAAGAGAATAACTTACATTGCTTTTATCCTTTATAGGTTTTGAAAAACTTTAAAATTTGTTACCTTATTTAACCACCAAAACTTTTATGCTTTTGGTTAATCTGGGATTTTTAATACCAAGTTTTTAGATAGAGAAAACACAGTTTAGAAAATGGCAGTACCCAGCAAAGTTTTCAGATATCACATTTAGCATACAATGCAATACGCTGAGTTACTTCTTTTAAAGGAAAGGAAACAAATGTTTATTGAATATCTGCAAAAGCCAGTAAATATATCAATAAATCCAGTGAAGTAGGTATCCCTATGTCATTATAAAAATAAGGAGCCTGAGATTTAGAGAGCTGCTACTTGTCCAAAAATTCTCACCTAGGGGCAAAGCTATATTTGATCCCTAGGATATTTGTAAGACCACAACAGCCCTGTTTGTTTTGTATTTTACTGACTCCCCAAGCACCTAGCTTCTTGGTTAGTAAAGATTTAGGCATTAATTGAGGAGTGTATATCATAAAATAAAAAGATCCAATAATTTGCTTTCCTGCAAATAATTTCTAAATTCATATGAGACTGCTTTCAAAATTGTCCTCTGTGTGAAAATAAAAATCATCTAAAATCATGAAATATCTATATACTTTTCTATCTTCAAAAATAATATTCCAGAGTTTTTTGGGCCTTTTTTCCCTCTCAATTTTACTTGGAAGTGGGCAACACTTAATGTTGAAAATTTCCACATTGAAAGTCATTTCCTCACAGATCATAAATCCACAGTACTGGAGAGTAATTCCATTTTCTTACTCAAGCAACACCATACTCCATGCTGAGTGCTGGCTACTCTCTTGGTTCCATAATGCTACATACTGAATCCGAAGTTTAGTTTCCTTGAAAGTTAGACCTTTCATGTCTGATTTAGTAATTGATCCAAGAGCTATAAAAAGAATGTTTTAAAGCATTTGCATATTGGTTAAATTAAGGCTGCCAAATATCCCGTCTATGACCTTCATTCTTCCTCAGTGAGGAGCCCTCCCCTTGCTTTACAGAAGAGGTAGAGAGAACTATCAAAGTCATTATTTTGACTTCAGCTATTCAATTTTGAGTCTTAATCCTTACAAGCCTGACATTCACAAGTTTCCTGGACATTTTAAAAATCTTTTGAACTTAAGAATTGAAGTTCTAACATCATAACATCCTTGAAAAACTGGAGAAAGAAACAGAAAAGACCACCCTCGAATTATTACCTACTCTTCTAGATATTCTCAGATTGTAGTGAGAAGAAAAATAAATTTGAAGTCATCAAGATTTCAAATTTGCGTATTTTTCACAAGATGTTCTTCTATTCTTAGTATATTATCTATTTTCTTTTTGTTCATCTTCGTGGAGTATCTATTTAAGCTATAAGATTATTAAGCATGCCACTAACCAACACTGATTTCAAGCTGAATTAATTCTTAACATTTTGAAATCTATTTTTATGAAGCAATAACAATGTATATTAAACAATAGTGTAATAATACTAAATCATGATCTATTTTTTAACATTTCTTTATGCATATAAGGGGGAAAACCTGAAAATATTGTGTTCTCTAAATTTGTGTAAAGTCAAGGAGGTTTATTTACTTGTAAGTATTTAACAACATCCCTGCAATTCCATACTAAGAGAATGAACTGTACAATTTATTTAATTTAATCTCTCTGGAGTTATCTTAACATTATGTGAAAGGTAAAATTTCAGGTCCCAGTGAGGTGTTTTTACTACTGTACCTCCACATAGAAAAGTTGATCTTATATTTTAATACACATTTGCATATCCACTGCTATATAAACCTTGTCTACAAAGGCACAATAAAGTTTTGCAAATACTTCAGCATTTTAAGTACAATAATTTGACATATAAACCATTGAGTATGAATAATTAGTTGCTTAGTATTGAGTCCCTGCCAGAAAAAGGCTGCTTCAATGGTTGGATTTTCTGAATATGGACAACAGTGACACCAAAGACCCAGGAGTAGGTACCATGCATTATTCTATTTTGAGAGTAGTTTCAGAGCCCCTGTCAGCCAGGATTTTAAAGATACAGTTTAGGAAATGAAGAGACATTGTTAAATATTTTAAAAATATTTAGAGACCCTAAATGCAGCCAAATTGCTTTGGGATTTTGAATAATTTTATTTAAAAAAAAATAAACTCTGGGCATTTAAAACTAATAATAGAAATAATTATAAATTATTGCAGTTAGGATTAACCTTACATAAGATCTTAGTCAATGTCATTCAATGTAGAATACATTTTCAAGGAGCCATATCTTTTTTATGATTTTTTAATAATTTGTTAACTTTCATTTATTCTCAATCCCCTGGATGGCAATTTCATAATTTTTCAGTACTGTTCAATCTGATAGCAAAATTTGGGTTTAGAATTCCACTGTTGTTAAGTATTTAAACTGACAGCATTTAATTTATTTTCTTTCGGTAAGTAATCTTATTAATTTTGGCTTCTCCTAATATGAAAATAAAAACAAGTGTTAATTATCAAGTCTGAAACTCATGTTAACTTTTGTTTTATTTTTTTAAAAGATTTTATTTATTTATTTGTCAGAGAGAGAGAGCAGAAGCAGGGGGAGAGGCAGACAGCATACTGAATTGTATGCTAAATGTGATATCCTCGCCCAGCAAGAAGCTCAAAGTGGGAATCGATCCCAGGAGCCTGGGATCATGACCCTAGCGGAAGGCAGATGCTCAACCAACAGAGCCACCCAGGCAACACTCATGTTGACTTTTAGAACAAAAGGACATAGTACCACCAAATGAAAAGCCATGACATCACATTAACACTCCATGAATAGAGGTATACTGAAAAGGTATAATAGAACTACACACTTCACATGTTAGAATAATTATGCCAAATGCAAAAGAAGCTTCAATTTAGCTGATATTCAAAAAAAAAAGCTGATATGTTAAGGAGAGTCCATTTTGTACATACCAAGTTATGACAGTTAATTTATAGTAAATATAGTAGTAAAGTTATTAATGGGTAGCTAATTTATAATTATTTAATTATAATCAATTATAATTATTAATTATGAAGATATTAATAATTATAAAATATATTCCATTTACTGTTCAATTGTTTAATATTCATTCAATAGTTAATTAATTATGTAAATATACTTCATTTTGTTGTTTGCTGTTATTTCTTTGGTTCATTAAAGAAATGAGCCTAGGGGTGCCTCAGTTTTCAGCTCATGTCATGATCTCATGGGTCATGAGATCGAGCCCCATGTCTGGCTCTGTGCTCATCAGGGAGTCTGCTTGAAAATTCTCTCCCTCTGCCCCTCCTACCACTCACATGCAATCTCTCTCTCTCTTTCTCTCAAAAATAAATAAGTAAATCTTTTTAATAAATAAGCCAATGTTTAAAACTGTTTACCTTTTTCAAAACAACATAATTTATCCCACTAAAATTAATATTATTAATAACTGTATTAATCAATATATTTATTAAATAATATACTTATTAGTTGGAATTTTATTTGTTTGTAATACTGCTTGTATTTAATTTGTATTTAATTTATGCATGCCTGACTTTATAATTAAATTAGATATATATACACTTTAAGCAATATTATAACATTAAATGGACACTGATATGAGCAGAGGTATTTTTTTCTATCAATTTGAGAAATACTAATCTAAAAAATCTTTGATTCTACAACTAAAAAAAAACCTAAAGAGTAGGAATTGAGTTTCAGTCTACGGCCATACCACCCTGAACATGCCTGACCTCGTCTGAACTTGGAAGCTAAGCAGGGTTGGGCCTGGTTAGTATTTGGATGGGAGAATTCATAATTCAGTAAGATAACATTAAATTATGGCTTTGTATCATAATTTTAATAAAAACTATTTCACAAAGTATAAATGTCATGTTCCTTATATGTTTCATTGGGATCATAGCATATATTAAGATCTTTCAGTATACCCTTTGAAGATCTTTTCCACTGTTGTTTCCTTCTCCTTCCACTTAATACCACTCATTGAAAACTTCTCACATAAGATATATTTATGAATATCTCACATTTTTTCTCCTCTCCTTTTCCTATTTTGTTAGATCATTTCTATAGTTTCCTAGAATAATAGTTCACATCTTCTTCTATCACCCTAGTTCCTATATTTGCTTCATATTTAACTTTAATTGTATTCCATGCTGATTTTCAGTCCTTACATAGTAATTTCCTGCCATTTCTTGATTGGTTGAATGGCACATTCTAGTTCTTGCTTAAGAAGAACCATAGGAAAATTATTTCTTATGTTCAATATTTGGTAGCCATTTAAACAATGGACAGTTTGGCTAGATATAAAATATTTAGCAATCTTTTCTTAAGCTGAAAGTTTTTACATTAAAGTTACACCATTGTTTTTATGTGCTGAATATTGATGTGGAAAAATCTGAGCAGACTGGTTGTTTTACTCTAAGAAATAAATTAACCATTTCACCTGAATGTTCAAATGATTTTTTTATTTTAATTAGATTAATACTTAACTAGAAGGCTACTTATTTATTTGGATATAACTTTGGAATTTGGGGTTTTCTTGGGGGAGAAGTCAATTATTCTTTGCATGTGGTATGTTAGTGATCTCTATTTATTGTGATAATTTGCTTTTTCTAGAATGTCATAAAAATAGAAATAATGTAACCCCATACTTCTTTCACTTGGCATGCTTTTCAAATTGATCAATGTTGTTGCAAATGTCAATCTCTGCTGGCAATTAGTATTATACTGCATGGACATACAGAATGTATTTCCAACTTAGTAGCTGATAGATTGTGAGGCTGTTTCTAGCCTAGGGGTATTATGAATAAAACTGCTACAAACATTAATTTCATGGTACATATGCATTCTTTTAAGTAAATACCTAGAAGTAAAGTTGCTAGGTTGTATGGTAAGTGTATGTTTAATTTTGTAAGATAATGGTACAGAGTTTTTGAATGTGGCTCTACCATTTTGCATTCCCACTAGCAACACATGAGAGTTCCACTTATTTAATCTCCTTGTCAATACTTACTATTGTTCAACTTTTACTTTTTATTTTTAAACAGCTTTTTTGAGGTATAATTGATATACAAAAAATTGCAACTATGTAATATATACAATTTGAAGAGTTTGGACATATGCCTATACCCATAAAACCATCACCACAATCAAGGTGATAGACATAGCTATTACCTCCAAAATTTTCAGTCTTTGGTTTTGTTTTGATTTGGTTTGGTTTGTTTTTTGCATATGTTATGAACACTTAACATGAGATCTACCCTCATAACAAAATTTTAAGTGTAGAATACAGTATTATTGATTATAGACAATATGCTATACAGATCTCTAGAATTAATTCATTGCAAAACTGAAACATTTTATGTCTTCTATTTATTTTTTATTTTTATGCCAGATATTTAAGCAGCAATTGAAAAATATAATTGTATGTATTTGAAATGTACAATATGATGATTTGATAAACATATACATGGTGAAATGCTTAAAAGTAAGATAATTAACACATCTATTATCTCACATAGTTTTTTATGTTGTTTTTTTTTTTTTTTTTGGTTGTAAAAATGTTTAAGATCTGTTCTTATAAAATTTTAAATAAATAATACCATATTATCAACTCTAGTCTCCATGCTGTATGTTAGACCCTCAAAAATGATAATTAAAAGTTGTATCTTATGACCTAAATTTCTCCATTTCTTCTTTCCACCACCCAGGCCCTGGCCCCACCATGTCCGTTCCTTGTTTCCTATGTAATGGGGATGATGATGATGATGATGATGACGACGACGACGACGACGACGGTGATGATGACGATGATTCCACAAGTGTGTTATATCATACAGTATTTCTTCTTCTCTGGCTGGCTTATTTCATTTAGGATAATGCCTTCCAGATTCATTCATGTTGTCACAACCAGCAAGACTGCCTTCTTTTTTATGGCTGAATAATAGTCCCTTGTATATACATACCACATTTTCTTTATCCATTCACCCACTGAAGGACAGTTAGGTTGTTTCCATATCCTGACCATTATGAATAATGCTGCAATGAACATGAGAGTCCAGATATCTCTTTGATATATTTATTTCATTTGCTTAGGATATATACCCAAGAGTGGGATTGTTGAATCATATGGTAGTTCTATTTTTTTTTATTTTTTGAGAAACCTTCATATAATTTTTCATAATGGCTGTACCATTTGCATTCCTACCAACATTTTACAAGGATTCTAATTTCTCCATATCCTCACCAACATTTGTTATTGCTTGTCTTTTTAATAATACATATTCTAATAGGCCTGAAGTGATACCTCATTATGCTTTTGATTTGCATTTCCCTGATATTTAGTGATATTTAGCACCTTTTTCATGTATCTGTTGGCCATTTGGATATTTTCTTTGGAAAAATCTCTATTTGGGTCCTTTGTCTATTTTTTTATTTGGATTGTTTTTATTTGTTTTTTTGCTGTTGAGTTGTATGAGTTCCTTATATATTTTGGATATTAACCCTTATCATATATATATATAGATATATATATATATATATCATATATATAGATATATATATATATATATATACACACACATATATAGTTTACAAATATTTTCTCCCATTCCATAGGTTGACTTTTCCATTTCTGTCCTTTGCTATGTAGAAGCTTTTTAGTTTGGTGAGTCTCATTTGTTTATTTTAGCTCTTGTTGTCTGTGCTTTTAAGGTCTTATCCAAGAAATCATTGCCAGGACCAATGTCAAGGAAATTTTCCCTATGTTTTCTTCTAGGAGTTTTATGGTTTTAGTTCTTACATTTAAGTTTTTAATTCATTTTGAGTTAATCTTCATGAGTAGCAGGACAGGGGTTTAATATCATTCTTTCGCATATGGATACCCACCTTTCCCAACACCATTTATTGAAGAAACTACCCTTTCCCCATTGTGTGTTGTTGGAACCCTTGACAAAGATTAGTTGACACCATATATGTGGGTTTATTTCTGGGCTCTCTATTCTGTTCCATTGGTTCACATGCCTGTTTTATGCCTTTACCACACTGTTTAATTATCATTGTGGTTTTTATTGGAATTTCCCTGATGACTAATGGTATTGAGGATCTTTTCCTGTGCTTATTTTCCAATTTACCCGCCATGTGTTTTTAATGATGGAAACAGTTGCTCCACATCAGCCCCAGCAATTGGAATTATCAGTGTTTAATTTAACTATTCTAGTGGTATGTAGTGGTATCTCATTGTGAATTTAATTTCCCTGATGACCAATGAGATTGACCAATATTTCATTATTTATTGGCTTTCTGTAAGGCGCTGTCTGTTCAAGCCTCCTCCTCATTTTTTTTAAATTCAATTATCTTTTTTCTTATTGATATGAATGAGTTATTTTCATATCCTGGATGAAAGTCAGCTTATGTGTTGAAAATATCTTACCCCAGTCTGTGGCTTGACAGTTCCTAAATCAAAGGTGTCTTTAGATAAACCTTTTAATTTTTTTAACTTAGAACTTCATATATCCTGTTTAAGAAGTATTGCCATATGTCAAGTGTTGCTTTTCTATATTTTTTCTATAAGCTATAATGTTAAATACTTCACATCTACAACTTAATATGAACTAGCTGTGGATGCTTTGAGAAAAGGTCAAGTTTCACTTCACTTTTCCTATGGCATAGCCAGTTGACTCAGGACCATATTTTGGAAAGACTAACTTTTTTTCTCTTATTCCACAGTGGAATTTTAGTCAAAATCAAGAATGGCTCTGTTTTTGGAGTATCCATTATATTTCATTGTCTATTTTTTTATCCCTTAACAAACACCCCATAGTTTACATTACCACAGCCAAAACTTCCAGATTGTAGTGGACAAAGAGGGAAGGAGCTTTGTTATTTCCAAATTAGCAGATTCAATTTGGTTTTTCTGTTCCTGAAAATATCCCAACAACTTGAGATTGACTGTACTACATCCTTCTCTTTTTCTTTTCTTTTCTTCTTTGTTCTATAATGTCCCTTTTTATTTCTCCTTTTCCTCCAAAAGATCCCTAAGAACAACCTTTCTAAATCAGCAGCAAATTGTAAGCATTTACCTTTTAATTTATATTTTTAATGTGTTTATGTGTAGTGGGAGAGTCAGTGACATGATGGCAAAAAATAAAACTCATTCTTCCTACTACCTGAGGAAGATTATAACGTTAAAAAAAGGTAAGAGGCTAAGAACAGCATTCTAGGGATTCAAATTGATTACTTGCCTTCAAAACTACAGGACCTATATTTTAAGAGGAAAAACAGTAAACTGCTCAAAGCCATCTAATAATCTGATACCAACAAAAACAAATAAGGTGACAAATGTATGGGGTAATAGCAATAAATATTCTAAATGTCAATGTTTTATGACTAAGCTATATATTATGATTACCTTCCACTCATTTTTGGACTTATGATTACTAGACATTTCAATTGAAAACAATAATGGCAAAGGTAGGCATGCTATGACAAAATTATGGTATTTAAATAATCCAACATTTATAAGGGTGAACTGTAGAGTTTTTACTGTATCAATGTGGATCTAAAGCTTAAACTCTCATTTGAAGATCATCCCTTAGTCCTGAATTTCAGCCACCTTTACTGGCCATTTGTTTTCTTTATGCCCAGCAATGAGTAATAAGGTTGCACAAAAACATGGAAATTGCATAATATATTGCACTTTACAACTCTATTGATTTTATGCAAGATAGGAGAAAAGGGGGACACACATCATCATAGGAGGACATAATTTTGTAACCCAAAAAACAACATTGTCTGTTGTGATTAGTTGAAATGTTGGGAGAGAACAATGTGCCTTAGGTTTATTATGAAGTAGCTGCAACCTTTTCAGTATTATTCCTACAGCAAAAAGTATATACTTTTTTCAAAAGTATAAAAAACCACAACTGAATGGAGGCAATCATGGCTTTGGGTATTATCACAGTTTAAATAATGCCAGGACCTCAACAATACTATTTAAATTTCAGTTACTGGATTATGTTAATTGTTATAAATTTCAGAAAGATAAAGTTTGCTGCTAGCTCTTCTGTCCACAAATCACTATGTATATCACAGATGTCCATCATGATCAGTGACAAGTTATACCACTTCTTTTGAAGTCTGTCCATGATTGGTTACTGTCCTGTTACTCAGTTCATGCACCAACAGCAGAAGTTGTAGTTGCACTACCCCCTTATCTCCTGTTATAAACCCACATGCCAATTTACCAAAATGAATAATCAAAAGATGATTTTGACCAAAACACAAAAAGTGATAAAGCTGGGCATGAAATTTGTATGGAATTTAAATAGAGTTATAAAAGAAGTGCAGATGATGGGAATGTTGGCATTGCTACAGTTTGAGAGACTCTAGTCTTCACCAAAGGAATTTAGTGAAGTGAACTTATCAACCTAACTGAAAAAAAGTTGCTGTGACAAAAATGATGAAGATGTTTCAAAGGTTGTGAAAACAGCAAGAAAATAAAAATAAAAATAATAACATTAATGGAACTCTTGGAGATATTTCATGACATTTAAAGCTCTGAGGATAAAATTTTGAAAGCTGATCTGAACTCAGAAATTATCATGATAATTCTCCAATGCAGCACATAAAGGATATACTGTACTGTAAGGTATAAAATGAGAACACAAGCATGGTTCAAACTATTCTTGGTAAATTTTTACAAAGAAAAAAACATTTTAATTTTAAATGCTTCTAATGTTTTAAGTACAGTAAACTAAATATTAATTTTACTTTTCCACTTCACTATACATGGGTACCAATAAGAATGTTTTCAATATTGTAATAATTTTTTAAAAGTTCTTATTTACTTATTTGAGAGAAGGGAGAGAGAGACATAGCATAAGCAGGGGGAGGGGCAGAGGGAGAAGGAGAAGCAGACACTTGCTGAGCAGAGAGCCCAATGCAGAGCTTGATTCTGGGACTCCAGAATCATGACCCTAGACAAAGGCAGACTCTTAACCAACTGAGCCAGCCAGGTGCCACTGTAATAATTTTTTTTTTTTAATTCATGGACAATTGTGTTTTTTTCCCATTGATTATTATGATCACTTTGCATAGCTTTAGTTTGCATTTTTATTGTTCTGCACTACTGTGCAAAGTAAGGATGGTCTGTATCATTCTCAGGTGATTTATTTGTTGGTAGAATTTGTGTCCACAGTAAAAAATGGAGTCAGAAATGCAAAATCCTTGCATTCAACTAAGAGCGTATTGTTCAATAAGACTAATGTACACTATCCTCCTTCTACTTCAGGCCAAATACCATATTGGGAGCCTTTCTAGAAATAAGGGCCTGAAAGTCTGGAAAATTATGTTTCCTTTTTAAGCTTTACTATTTTCCTTACTGTCTCCAAGTAAATGTTATGTTTGCTTACTTATCCTGGTAATTCTGAGATGGTCTGGTAACATCTCCTTAATGATAACAATAAAAAAGCATTATTTCCTAATCAAAGAGATAATAAATACTCATTTTAGAAGTATTAAAATACAAAAATATAGAAATAAGAAAAATTATCCATATTAGCCAATCTAACTTTGAACACTGTTAAAATTTTGAGGGACAATCCTCAGATATTTGTCTCTGGTGGTATTTGTAATATTTATACATGAGACCACTGACCATATTTGCCTGTAGAGTTGCATTAGTTTCATAGGGGTTCCATACCAAAGTACCACAAACTGAATAGCTTAAAGAATAGATATTTATCATGTGGCAGTTCTGGAGGATAGGTCTGAGATTAAGGTATTAGCAGGGTCATGCTCCCTCTGAAGGTACTAAGATATGTTCAGATCATCTCCTAGCCTCTGGTAGTCTTTTGGCTTATGACATCATAACTCCAATACTCTCACAGCATTTGAGTGTGCATGTCTATGTGTGTGTGTGTGCCCAATTTCCCTCTTTATAGGGACACTAGTTATATTATGTTAGGGGCCCACCCAACTCCAGTATGACCTCATCTTAACTAACTGCAATTGCAATGACCCTATTTCCAAATAAGGCCACAATCCACATTTAGTCTTTCTGGAATTAATTTCAATATTTTTTTCTCTTGGTGACTATTTTTTGTTTCTCAAGCCAGTTATGGATTTCATACTATGTATGACATATATATTTGTATGTAGTGAATATATGTAATTGTAACATATAAAGAAAAGTTTTGTGTGTATATGCATATTCATGTACATATGACATTTACGTACATGTCATTTTTAGGAATTGAAGGCAGAAGGAAAATAAACCATGTCTGCTCCCATTGCCTTATTGATCTGTTCTCTCCTATCAGGATTCTGAACTCCCTCACATATGCCTCCTTATACTTATTTAACAAATAAGATAAAATTACAGTTAAACAAAATGAAATCATTCATATAGTGATACACCAATGCTAACTATAGAATACAGAAATTCAATAACTTTCAAATGGTTCTTAAATATTCAGAGTCTATCAAAATGACTGACAAATAGAAGCCATTTACAGGTGGTTTTTGAAACATATTCAATCACTTAATTAGGTAATTCTAAATTGGTTCAAGTATAGTTTAATAAGCATTGGATTGATCTCTACAGTGGAAATCTTAATTTCTTAAAGTGAAGGTTCATGGCTTATATCTCAAACACAGACTATTACAGTCCTATCTAATGTGCCTCAAGCAAATCTCAATGTTGATATGGGACTGTTCCATAGACATTAACTGATCAATTAAAACATTTGAGGAAACAATAGCTTACTCCAAACATGCTTTAAAACAATTACGCACATTTTGCATCTTATAAACTGTAATTTCCTTGTTAAATTATGAATATTGCATACAGTAAGCTTATTTTAATAAACATAAAAACAGTGTTAAGGTGTTACTCCTGTATAATTATTCAATATTAGATTCAGAATATTTTAGCTTTTGCTTGACTCAGATATTTAAGGTTGTTTAGAAAAAGGGCAAAGCATCAATTAGCAGAGGGTTACACAGCCTGTAAAATATTTTTTAAAAGCTACTGGGAGCTCCAACCTCCATAAAGAAAGCCGATTCAAAGTAAATGAAGCCATTCCTAAAAAAGGACTAGGGGATGTAAGAGAAAAAAAAGCATGGAAAGAAAGAGCATGAATTGCCAAATTAGAGACTTAATCACTTGAGTAGTCAACTAAACCCTCGTTGGACCAGTAATACCATGGGGTGGGACAAAGCTCAGGCAGAATTAGCTCTCTGCAATCTTTTTACTTTCTCATTAGATGAAAGACAACCAAAGTAAAAGCTTAATAGGAATTCATCTAAGATACTTTATCATCCTCCATGCTGCATTTAATAGAAAATGCTGTCTGTAAAAGCTCTAGGCTGTATCATTAGGGTATACATCTATGTCAAGCCTTGATGCACAAAGGAAACCACTGAGGCAAAATTCAGAGGCCTTTTAGCAAACATAGCTAACCCAGAATAATGACATGGATCTGAGGCCAAAGAGATGATGCCAGAAATCATCTTAATCAGTTTAAATTTTATATATGATTTTGGAAGAAGTACAGTGCCAGTTTTCAGACCACAGAGGAAAGAGATAGATTAAAATGGTAAAAAGTTCGGCAATAATTATGTCCATTATAGTAAAAGATTCAAAACACTGATATCAGTTCGTGCTTAATAATTCTGTCTTGCTTTGAAAAGATAACTTGTATCTGCTTTCTCAAGGCAGTGGTTTTCTATCTGTGCTCCTTTGAGCACTGTTGGGCCACCTACACAAGCAGTAAGATAATGTAGTATTAGTCCCCCACTCCCAATCCACCCCTATTCTATAAGAATTACTTTAGGTTTTTAGTTTTACCTATCAAGTGTTTAATCACTTCAGCTGAAGATACAGAGTTGATGCTTAAAGAAGTTTGGAAGTCAGCTAGTATATACTATTATTAATAACTATGATTTATTGAGCAAACACTGTTTGAGGTCATGGGTTAAGTATTTTCTACACATTATATATTTTAGTCTTTTGAGTAAAATAACTTCCAAATTGGGTACATAAAGACAAGAGGGAACTGGAAAGTGGAGATATTGAAAATAGAGAAGGAAAATCAAAAATATAATCACAAAATACATACATTGTTTTTCTCAATATTTAACATATAACGACTTTTGCAAATTAGAAGTTATGTCCTACAATAACATGATAAAAGCTAGATTCTCAACTTACAAATATATTTCACTTTTAACTTATAAAATAACATACTATATCATATATAGAAATATACAGGTATGGGGTACCTGGGTAGGTAAATTGGTTGAGGGTCTGACTCTTGTTTTTGGCTCAGGTCATGATCTCAGGATTGTGAGATTGAGCCCCACATCAGGCTCCACACTCAGCATGGAGTCTGCTTTAAGTTCTCTCTCTCCCTCTTCCTCTGCCCCTCCCCCTGTCTGTGTTCTCTTTCTCTAAAATGAATATTTTTTTTAAAAAAGAATATATATGTATAGGTATATAGATTTATAATAGGTGTGTGTTCTTTCCTTAAGACAAAATAAATTTTATATATATAATACTTTTCTATTTTCACCATAGGATTTAAATACTAAATTTATCTCAAATTTAGCAAAATAAAAATTATCTGTTTAAATAGCTATAAAATCAGTCTAAAAGTTATTTATTATCTGGAATCCCACCACTGAATGCTTCATTTCCCTCTTTTGCCCTTTTCTTTTTATTTAACTTGCTTTGTTTTCCACTTCAGTTGTTTGTATTAATTTTAGCATCATTCTTACTTCAGATACTTTACAATTTCATAGTTCATTGACAATGCACAAATTCTGGAGAATACCAATAAAATATTTCAGAAGAAAAGGGCATACTCCTATGACATGCACCTCAGCACATGATTCAGCTGTTAGATTTCAGCTTGAATATAAACTTATACTCAATTTTTTTTTCTTAAATAACCTGAAAAAGTAATTTTCATTGCTAATGGTTGTGCATAGCCATGCATCAGTGATTGCCTTTTATCCCAGAGTAAAGGTAGGCTCTCACTTCTCTTATTTTTTATGGCACAATACTCATAGCTAAAACCTTAAACTTAGAATTCCAGAATCATATTTCATATTGTTGTCAGAATAGGTCTCCCTTCTTTTGTGCCCAAATCTCCAATTTATTGTAAAACAAGCTTGTCCCACAAATTATATGGATTATATCAGGGAAATGACACTTATAAAGAACCATACAGTGTGGGGCTGATAAACAATTTCATCAGCTAGCATATTTTGAACTGTTCTGAAGAAATTTTTGTTACTTATTCTAAATCCATTCGTAGTTAAATACATTAAAGAACAATCAAAGACTGGAAGTAGGAAATCAGAAAAGCTACCTTTGTTGGTTTCTATGTAAGCTAAAAATCTAGGTGGCACTAATTCATTTATCCTACAATGAAACTACAAAGTGATGGGATTTACAGATAGATACTTAAGCAAAGACTACAGATAATTTGATATATATATATATATTTTTTTTTTAATTCCTCTGTGGTAGTTTTGAACAGAGCAAACTGAAGTCCCACATTTCCAAAAGTCTCATTTGCTCAAATTCCTGGAAGTCTATCCAGTGATGATGGAACTCACAGGTGCATTCATCTGGGTTTAAGAACTGTCTTTTAGAGTCCCCTGTTAAGTTTTAATCAACTCCTGGAGAGCGTTTATTAGCATACTTCAGGGCTCTGAGGGATGACATGCAGGAAACCCCGGAAGATGGGCTAGATTCAAACTACTCCACCAGCTGAGAATGGGGTATCCCAGAGGAATCAGGCAGGTCACCAGGAGACAGGGGCATATGGTCTCTATTGTTTGGCAGGTACCTGAACACATGATTCAGTTGTAGATTTCAGCTTAAACATAAACTTATGCTTGATATTTTGAGGACAAAACATGTGGCCAAATGCCAAAAAAGTATATATGCCTCATTATTCTACTTAGAGGTGGCTCAGCAAGATGCATTCCCACAACTGAGGATGGATGGTAAACAGATTTTTATTTATTTATTTATTTATTTATTTATTTATTTATTTATTTTGGATGGTAAACAGATGTATATAAAATTTTAAGGGAACAAACTACTACTAAAAGGAGATACTTGCAGTATCAATCTGTAATGGCCAAAAATGAGATTTTAAGTAATAGTGTCTTCATCAAAATATCTTCAGGGAATATTTGCCTTCTCCCAATTCAAAGCGAACTGTATACCGTAGTGCTTATTTAAGCTTAGGAACAAACCAAAGTTCAAGGCTCTGTGGGGAGGAGAGAAGCCTGACTAACATCTTGTAAGATAAATAAGTGGGTAAGTAATCGGCAATTCTAAGTACTTGGTCAAGTAGTTGGGAAAACTAAATGAGGTATTTTGCTACATAACATCGTTTGGCTATTGTTACCTGATACTTACGGATATCACAGGAGTATAAAACTATCACTGACCCAATTTAAAAAAGTAAAAATTTTAAAATAGGATAGAAACTCTATAATTTTTATTATTTATGTCTTTTCTGATATTGGTGTGCACAGAAGCAAAGTCCCTCTTTTTTTTTTCTTATGGCACAAAGACAGTGATTCAATTGAGCTAACTATAATCCAAAAGAAAAAAGTTATCAAAATTATTTTAAGTACTTGGTTTAACTGTAGCACAAAATCTACTTAAGAATGAATTCTACTAGTCTTTTGAAAAAAGCTGAGCTTTTACTAAGTCCATGACAATATCATCCATTTCTGGTGAAACATCTGAGACATGATTTTAAGTGTGCCCTCTTCGAAATATGTTTTTCTTAACTTTCAGTTATAAAATATCTCCATATTTAAAATTAAGCTATTTTAACAATTTCCTAATTTGGAGGAAAGTTTGACATTCCCTCTTCCATATAAATGCTATCCTTCTATACATGCATTCTGCCTCCCTAGTACCTTATTGTCCTCTAAATAGAATATCCTCTGACTACTGTGTTTATGTAATTACAGCCTTCTAAATGAAACCTTACAGATGAAAGAAGACATAATTTATTTGAAATTTCAAGAACAATATTGAAGGAGAACACAAATACATATGCCAAATATAGTAGAAGAAATATAGTAGTAAAAAAATAAAACAACTTGAAAAATTTTATAGTTAGAAGATACTTGGTTCTTAGGTGGACAAAATGTGGTTCGAAAATAATACATAAGCATAATATGGCACATATTTTGACAAAAAGAGTTCATCTCAATATGAGTGCCATCATTTCAGCACTACTACTGTTCAAAATATATTCACTATGAACTTATAAGATTATTGAGATTTTATGAATTATGAGATTTATGAATAAGCTTATGAACTCTACTGGTATCAGAACAAGTCCCTACTACATGAAAAGGAACCTCTGAGAAGTTATATCTATCGAAGTGTTGAGATGGGATTGTAGAATGTTGAAACTCCAGCTGCTAAGGTACAGGAGCTCATTTAACTTGCTACTTGTGAAGTTTCACGGTTCTGTCAGATACAAAACCAATTTTTAGCAATAGCCATTCTAGAGGTCACCATTTTCTCCAAAATAAGTGAAGGAAAAAATAATTCTCACATTATTGTAGAATCACCAGGAAAACATCAAGGAGGAAAAACTAAAAACAACATACCAAACAAGATTCTACTAATAGAAAAGAAGTTATTAAAGTAGATATTTGTGGAAAACAATTTGCTTTGAATTGGGAGAAGGCAAATATTCCCTGAAGATATTTCAATGAAGACACTATTACTTAAAATCTCATTTTTGGCTATTACAGATTGATACTACAAGTATCTCCTTTTAGTAGTAGTTTTTTCCCTTAAAATTTTAAACAATTCTCTGGTTAATTTAGTGAGGCACTGAAATCACAAATGGAGTGAAAAGTAGGAAAGGAAATGTAACACTATTATATAAAAATACAAAATCATAACAGATCACAAAATTTTATATTATTCTTATAAATTTATATTAAAGGTAAAGTTGAGATACCAAGATGTTTAATAGTATGCTACTAAATAATTCTAAAGCATCTAAACAACTTAATATCCAACCTAGCTGATTGGTTAAGTAAAATATCTCTGGCATAGTTTACAACTTTTAAATTCTTCTCATAGACTTTGAGAGGTATAATTATACCAATTACTATGATATCTGTAATTTACTTTTATATAAACAGTGTCATATTACATATGTCTTATTTTAGGTTACTTTATGGGGCACTTACCCTAAAATTAATCACTGATCCATATTAATAATTAATGCATATTCCAAGAATGGTCATTTAGCATTAATTTGGAAAAGCAATACTCCAAAAGTGTTCATTAAAAATTGATTCAGGATCCTTCACCTTCCAAAAATATACAGTTACACTTAAAATAGAAACTGTCTCACTTTGGTGAAAGTTAGACACAAAATGTATATTAAAAACACATTATCATTGGTGAAATCACTTATATTCAAGATATGTGCCATGGTTAAAATATTTAAGGTATACTCCCTTTTCTTGATAAACAGGGTGTAAAACTAGTGAGTATTCCACTATTCCCTTTTTAGAACATGCCTGAGGCATGATATCATGTCTAGATGAAATTTCAAAAGCTTTGTTTTTCCTTATGTGGAACATAAAGTTGATTGAACCCTTTATATCACTGGTTCTTAACCTTGGGTAATTTTGTCTCCCAGGAGACATTTGGCAATACCAGATTTGGGGTTGTCAAGCTTGGAGGCAAGGAGAAGGCAAGTATTCCTGGCATCTAGTGGTAGAGGTCAAGGATGCTGCTAAACACACTACAATGCCCAGTCCAGCCCCCTACAATGAATAATTATCTAATATAAACTTTATAATAAAATGTATTACCAGAGTACATACAAGGACAATGACTTGGAACTTATTTTCCGCCTTTAACCATAGATCCTGTCTTTCTTCAAGATCACTTATAAATACCTTTCAATACCATTTTACAACCAACAGAATGGTTATAATTAAATAATTCACAATAACCACTATCAGAATGTTTAGGAACTAGAATTTATATATTGATGTGGGAATATGAACATGTGCTCAGTAGACTTCAAGAAGTTCAAAGAATAATTGATTAGCCATACATCAGAAACAACACATATATCCATTAATAGAACACCCAAATAAATTATGATAAGTTCATGTAAAGACCACCATAAGTAATGAAAAGGAATGAACTTTTGCTATATGCACATGGATGGCAGAATCATGTGGACAAATATTTAACAAAACTAGACAAAAGAAGATATGATATTCTATCACTGGATAATATCCAACCTAGATGACTGGTTTAGTAAAATACCTCTGGTATAGTTCGCAACTTTTAAATTCATCTCAAAACTTCGAAAGGTATAACCATAAGCAATTACTATGATTTCTATAATTTCCTTTAAGTAAACACACATGTACATTCCTGCACTAGTATATATACACAAACAGGCAATACATGTCAGTCAGACTGTCACTCACTGGAAGTAACAACTGAGAAGGAACATAAAGGTAGATTCTGCATGTTCATAATAATCTGTATCTTGATCTCAAATGTAGTTATAAAAGTACAGTCATTTTTCTACTTTTACATGTTTTGAACTTCATATTTTCAGTATACACCAATGAAATATAGTTTGAAAACACACCTAATTCTTCTTAGTTGCAAAGCTGTCCTAAGAACTCAATTCCTTTGACTTTAAGTTATGTTATGAAAGTTTTTTGTTGATGTTTTATTTTTACAGTGAGTTTTATCACCTATATTCATGATGAACTCAATGATACTATTTGGGAAAACAGGTATCAACTGATAATTTAAAAAGTGATCAGAAGAGTTATACTCTAAACACAAAAACAATTTTAGGAATAAATCAACTAATTCGTTTCCTTTATATTTTTATTTTTTGTATGGTAAGTATAATATATGTTAAATATTTTCATTAATGTAATAAATATTAAAAAGGAATACAATAAATAGGCATTAAATCATTGTTGGCAAATATTTTTTCTTAATACTACACAAAATATCTGTTCACCAGGCAGCTAGTTAGGTCAGTATGCCTTTAGAGGCCAAATTTGTAAATTGTCCTCATTGGATATTCAGAAAAGATGGAATGTTAGATATGATAAAATTCTACCATTAGGAAAGTGAGAGAGGTATGAATGCACCTTTGCTCTATGGCGGGTTAGCTTACACAGAGTTGGAAAACTTGTACATGGATGAACTTATGTCCCAGTTTACTTAGGACAGCACTTGTTCACATTTATTGTCTTCGTTTAATTATCAAAGACACTCAAGTCTCAACAGTGGCTCAGCTTGGACAAAAATTATGTAGTCACTCTATCAGATATGACTTTGAACTAGATTTCAGGCCATCTATCTTTCAGTAAGCATAGGAATAACTAAATTCATTGTGAATAGGGAATAGTGCAATAAAATCTCTTCTCAGAGGAGAAAGGGAAAGAAGTCAAGAATTCTACAAGTGAAATCTTAATGTATAGACAGAAACCTCAATGTATAAAACTAAATATATATATATGAAAGACTGTAATATTAAAGATATGATATGCATTATATCTAGATTTAAATGCATGTTACTGTGTTATACAATCTTTGGAAGAAAATAAAAACCTCCAGGTAAAGAATATCATGCTATATTTAATGGTAATTTAAAAGTTTAAAAATTAAATCACAAAAGCTTTAATAAAATATTGTACTTATATTTTATAGAGCAAGCTTTAAATTGTCTCATTTTTATTGCCTAAAAGGAAGTACTACTATAGTACTTCTAGGCTATACATTAGTAGCATACAGGCTAAAGGTATTCTTTATTTTTAATTTTTTAAGGTATTCTTTTTAATTCAAGAAGAATATCATGCTTAAATAGTATTACTGCATCTTATAGCCTAGTAAGGGCCTCTCTGAATAAAATATATTTGTTTCTATAGGAGAAAATACTCAGAAGATACTCATAATTAGTCTTAGAAATATGCTATTATACACACACACACACACACAAATCAACACTTCAGATAAAAACAGAAAAGGCAAAAAAACACAGTACAAAATACATATATTTCTAGCTCTGCATTGTGAAACCCTAGAGAAGAAATATTATATTTGTATTTTTATATATATGTATTTATAAAGTCATTGATTTTAACAAATGTAAGCATTTTTTTCCCACAAATCATTTAAAAGAGACAGTTGTTACCTGACTACAATGTGCTAGCAGATATTTCATAAAGTTATTTCATTGTGGTTAAGAGCACAGACTTTAAATCTAGATACTGGAATTGAAGTCAGGTTTTATAAGTGATACCACCTCATGTGATAGTTATGAGTGTTGTTAATGCTTGTAAAAATGCTTCAACAAATGCACGCAACATAGTAAGTGTTTATAAGTATTGTTATTATTGTTGTTTTTGGTATTATTATTGGCATGAAAGACCTAGGCTTTAATTTGTTCTTTGGATAGTGGAGGCAACAGACAAACAGATAAATCTATTGGGATGAATTAGAAGAATTTCAGAGCTATAAATATTTCTATGTAGAATTTAGCAATAAATGCAGGGACAGTTCTCAATAAATGCTACACTGCCAACAATATAACTGACTTAAATCCATGAGTGTGTTTTTCTATTGTTTTCCACATCATTCAAGTAATTCTATTAACTTAAGTAAAACATTTCTTATTAGAACGTCAAGATTCGGAGTTTCATTGGCACTTTAATTTTTTTAACCTCCTGCTAATAAAAAGAGGCCCTTTTAGCTCATTATTTTTATGACCGTGGTTTGATGGAAATTTCTAAAGTAGTGGACATCCTGAATTACTCAATTCTTAATAGCATCAAGGAGGCCTGGAGACTTTTCCTACTAATACACCTTGTGGTATACCTTTGAGGAGAATTACCTTTAAGAAGATGGTAGCATACCTAGATATCCCTCCTCTTCTTAAGGGACAATTCTGAATTGGCTCTCAGGTATAGCAACTTACTAGTAAATAGCTCTTCTCAACAAATGGCAGCCCCTAATTTTTTACATACTACTAAATGTACATTCTCAAATCTTGTAACTTTCTGTTCTAATGGAATAAAGTAAGATAAATTTTATTCTTGAATAGAGGGGCAAAACTTCACACAAAGCTTTCTGAAGAAGAAGGAGGAGGAGGGGGAGGAGGGAGAGGAGAGGGAGGAGGGGGAGGAGGAAGAAGAGAAAGCAATTCATGAAGATGCTTTGCTTATTATGGATCTTCAGCACCTAGGACAAGTCCTGGCACACATAAGCAAGCAACTGCCACTAGCTATACTTTTTTTTTTCCTTTTTCCTTTTAACTTAGAAACTAATTTAATAGGACACTGTCTCACTATTCAGGGATGACAAACTTCTGATTTAGACTGGATGACAGTAGTCAACCTCATTCATTCATTTATTCAAATTGAAAAATACCTAACTGAGTAACAATAGTGCACTTATTATGTACCATGCATAGTATTAGGCTGTGAGAATACGCTAAGAGAATTACTAGAGACTTGGTTACCACATTCATTGACCTTTGATTGTAGCATGGATGAGATCACCATGAGCTCTTGATCATAAAAGTGGTTTCTACATCAAGTTCTCTAAGATCCAAGCAACACTACATTACTTCAAAGTCTGAGGAGAGGGGAGAGAAGGAAAGTCTATTTACATTTTTTATATTTTTAGAAAACAACTATTTTGAGTGGGGTCTCTTCTGTTTGTCCATACTACATCAAAAGCCAGAAGTCTAATTAAATATTAGGAAAGTTATATAGTGTTTAAAACTTATTTCTTTAACTTCTGTCTTCTGAGACATTCATTTTGGTAAGATGTTTCTGTTTGTGATTCTATAGAATGTTATACAGCCAAAATACTGATAACATTTGTTAACCTCAAACCCCAAGGATGTTCAGTGAGTGCTATTACTTGGGTTATTTAGCCTCCGTAAGTTGCATTTTAGTGCTTAAAATAATGCTGATCTCACTACTACAAAGTGCTTCCCATTCCCATAAGTACTTGTCCTGATAGAATTATACCACAGGGAGAATCATGATTATTTGTCTCTTTAATGTAATTGCCATAAGAACTGCCGTGCCTGGAACATTGAGAGGATAGCTTCAGAACATGTTGGCCTCAATGGGTAAAGGGTCTGGATAGTTAGTTATTTAGATACTCTTCACCACTCTATATTTTCACTCAGGATTGAAAATATGAAGAGGCCAATAGAAGACGGGTAAAAATGCTGGGCAAGCATTAGGAAAAAAAAAATCTAGTTCAAGATATTAACATCAAGTAATTATGTATAGAAGAGAAACTTATCAAATAACACTAAGTGAGGGTACTCTACAATGACAGAAGATGAAATTCACAGTGAAGACCAGAAATGCCATAATCCTTAAAAATTAACCTATTGTTATAAAATATAGGAAATACAAAAAAAAGGCTGCAGAAAAACAATAGAAATAAAAAATTAACTTGCCTCCATCAGTTTATGTGAGAAAATGTACCTTAAAGAAAGGATATTGAAGAATTGAATGATATTTAGCTAGTAATGTAGGTTTGAAAATTACATTAATATGCCCTGAAAAAACAAACTCCCTATCAAATCCTTATAAACATTTAAAAATGTTGGTTGTATATTATTCTGTAAAGACAATCTCAATAAAATTTCAAAAAGTACCAAATAATATAGGTCATGTACTTTGACCGATACAAATAAATGTAGCAACAATAACGAAAGAGAAAGAAAAAACAAAAATACAAAAAGCTAGAAAATCTATTAAAATAATGTTGGTGTCAACTATAGAAAATATAACCAAAATTGCTAAATTCTAAAAAAAATGTTTTAACATAAAGAATACATATCTAAACCTATGGTTATTTAGATTTGTTTTTAGGGAAAAATAATCAGTTTTAATCTATTTCACTGTTACATGAGAGAATAAAATTGAATTAATCATCTATGTAGATAAAACATAAGAGAAAAAAAGTGGGTTAGGAAATGGATAATGAGTAGAATAATAAATATATATAAGAAATAATCCCATTTAAAAAGAAGACAGGGAGAAGGCACACATGCACTGAAATAAGAATGAGAAAAGTCACAATATACACAGAGTAAGTCAAAGGAGTCAGAGACTACCTTGGAAAACTCATGCAAATAATTTGAAGCATCAGATAAAATATAAAGTACAAATTTTAAAAATATCACTGTGTGATGGCAAACCTAAACAGTTAAATATCTTAAAAAATTGGTAAAACTGTCAAAGTCCTATCATTAATAAAATTTACTTTTATTGAATGCCAAACAATGCTAAGCTCTAACTAAAGAGATTTATAAAGCTTACAGAATTTGCTTCTGATAGAGTTTCTACAAGGAAGTTGCATGAATTTTTCAAGTTGTAATGAAGAAAATAATATACAACTTTTAAGACGAGAAAAAGAGAAAACTTTGCCATTCATCATGTTATTACCCAATCTAGCATTGATAACGAATCTGAGAAAGAACAAAGTGTGCAAACTGTCAATTAATTAATTTAGCTAAAAAGTGGCAATACAAAAAACTGAAAGTATTAGCTCTTAAATTTAGTGTACTAATATATCTGTAAGTTTTATTATATATAAGGTTTCTCTCTAGATTGCATTCTTATCTCAAAACTTGACTGGGGAAGGATCTTATTGACAATCACTTAGTGTTGGCAGAATTCAGTTCTTTTGGGACTGATGGACTAAAGTGTTCGGTTTCTTGCTATCAGTCAGAGGTCACATTCAGTTCCTTCCATATGGGCCTCTACATAGAGTATTGCACATAACAATGTGTTTTATCAAAGCCAACAAGAAAGAGGGTCTACCAACAAGATGGAAATTACAATCTTATGAAGCATAATCATGAAAGCGACATCCTATCACTTATGAAACATTCTAATGGTTAGAAGCAAGTGGTAGGTCCTACCCATGCTAAAGAAGAGGGAATTGGAGAAGAATATAAATATGAGAAGATGGAAATCATGGGAAGGACATTTTATTGCTTCCCATTAAATACTGAAAAACGGTATTTAAATAATCTTTTTGGGTTAAAATATGAATATATGAGTATCAAGTCTCCAAAAACTACATATATTTTGGACTTAATCCCAATTAAAATAACCTTTTCTTTTTTTCCTGGAAATTGACAAAAATATACTAAAGTTTGTCTGGAAATTAAGCCTGTAAGAAGAATCAGGATATAATCAGGATAAAGAAAAATGGAGCAATAAAACACCTGCTAGTTACTAAATCATTATAAATCTGACAAAAAATAAGTTTGTCACTAGAAAGAAAATAGTTTATAATCAATCCCAAATATATTTTAGGTTTTGCTACCTAATTACGATAACATTTAAATTAAATTCCAGGTAACCAAAAGATTTATGTTGTAAATACGACAGAGAAACCAACTGTTAGAAGAAAGTCTGGTTAAATAAGTTTATAAATTTGAAGTATAGAAGACTTTTAAGCTGACCTAAAACAAGAAGACCTAAAGTAAAAGGCTGAAAAAATAGATTCTATTAATTTTATAAAAATATATGTATTTTTAAAATGCCATTAACAAAGCAAAGCATCTAACAAAATAGGGGAAAATGTTGGCAAAACAGACAATAAGTGGAGTACTCATTTCTTTAACTATCAATAGTTTCATTAAAAAAAAAAAAACAAGGGAAAACATGGAATGAACATAACTTGAGAGAGAATAAAATTTTCAAATGTCTCTTTGAAAGATTCTAAAACTCAAATATAATTCAAGACATGCAAACTAACCCCCCAAAACAGCTGAATTTGAATAAGCCGTTAAAATAAGCTGATATTCATTATATGCAATGCAAAGCAAAAGTAAAAACCTTACATTATTCAAAATATACAATTTGCTATTCCTAACTTGTAATTAGATGATTTTTCCACTGTTCCATACTTATCTCTATGTAGGGTCCAGAAAGTACCCAGGGAGCTACAAACAGATGTGAAAGCCTATGCTTGGCAGCCAGATGGAATCAACAAAAGGCAGGTTCACCGAATCCTTAAACTTGTATAATCTCATAGGAAGACGTCAACAAGATTTCTGAAAGGAAAAGCATGCCCCAAGTACCTGAACTGATATGGAATGATGTGTAAAAATGTACAGATTTAAAAAAATATATAAAAGCATGTATTAAGGACATCACTTCACTTTCGGTAATTTAGATGCTTTGACATCTGAGGTCTTACTGACACTGGAGGAACTACTTCTCCCAAGGTTAGCTAATTCTTAGAGTAGAAGACTGCCTTGTGAGTATGACTTTCATATGCCAACCAACCAATCCAGAACCTACAACCCAACCACCTATTCTACAGGACTCTCACACTCAGGGCCACAATCCCTCTGCCCTAATCACCCCACTTATTCAAACTAGCCAATCCTCAATCTGCTTATTCTGCCTTACCCATTTCTTCCTATGGAAATTGTAACAAATTTCCACCTTGAGCCCCACTACCTCCTAACTGACCTTAGTGTTTCTCCCGTGCGGCCCCCCAGTGTGTGGGGTACCCCATTCTCTTGGAATCATGAGTATAGCTATTCTCTTCTCAGTGGCAGTTGTCTCCTCATACGATGGCTATGCCATACCTGAATAGCTATAAAATCTACATTATATATTATTTCAACTTTTTACTTAAATTCCAGTTAGTTAACATATAGTGTAATATTAGTTTCAGGTGTAGGATTTAGTGATTCATCACTTACATACAACACCCAGTGCGTATCAAAACTATAGTTGACACATAATGTTAATTAGTTTCAGGTACACAACTTAGTGATTCAGCTCCTCTATACATTATGCTATGCTCACCGCAAGTGTTAACTACCATCTGTCACCACACAATGCTGTTAAAACCTACATTTCATTTTTATTTTTTATTGAAATATGTTGAACATACAGTATATGAGTTTCAGGTGTACAACATAAAGATTCAACAATTCCACACATTATTCTGTGCTCACAAGAAGAGTATTCTTAATCCTCCTTATTTCACCCATTCCTTCCTCCACCTCCCCTCTGGCAACCACCATTTTGTTTTCTGTGTTTAAGAGTCAAAATCCTTCATTTTAAAACAAAGTGCTTCAGCAACAGACTACCTAGAGTAGAAAACAGATCTCTGGGATTGGCATAAAATTATATAGATAAGAAACTGAGTTGGAGTCAAGTAAAAAACTTAGAAAGGTGTGAAAGTGTGACTATAAAGAGGTCTCTTCAGGGATAAGTATGATATTTCTCTTTAAAGATTTGAAAACAAATCACAGGGTGGAAGAATATTTAGTACATGCTTTTAGGAAGAAATGCCCACCCAATTGTATGAATACTAAGAAGACATTGAGGTGAATGGGCAGGAAGTTGAAAGAAGAGGTCTGAAATATAACGTGTTTAAGAAATAATATGGTATATTTTAAACATAACTGTTATTAGGGTTTACATTAATAATGGACAATAGTAATATTTTAAATAAGATTTTACCAGTGCAGGTTTGAACTATAAAAGTTATGAAGCAATACTTTTAACTGTTAATTGATTTAATTTCTAAATATATATTGGGTGCCCATTTCCTACATTACAGTTTACTAAAACTAGGAATTCAAAATTTAAAAATTAAAATCTAACTTTAAGGTTCCAGATTCTAGTGATAGTGACAAGCAAATAATGTAAACATAAAAAATGCTTGATAAAGAGACTATAAAGTACAGAAATGGGAGATTTTGATTTTTTTAATTGAAATTATATCCAAACACAGATATATATTTTTTAAAAGATCTATTTATTTGAGAGATAAAGAGAGAGACAGAGAGAAAGGGAAAGTTCATGCAACAAGGGGGAGGGGCAGAGGGAAAGAATCTTCCAGCAGACTCCCCACTGAGCACAGAGCCCAACACAAGGCTCTATCTCACCATCCATGAGATCATGACCTGAGCCAAAACCAAGAGTCAGATGCTTAACTGACTGAACCACCCAGGTGCCCCAAAGACAGATATATTTTATGAAGCTATAGGCATACTTATAATAAATTTTATCTCAAGCTAATGTCATTGCTTTCAATGAAAACAAAAACATATGCCTAAGTCATGTATTTAAATATGTTGGTATTTTAAGCATTTCTATACTTGCATTGGGGTCTTTCAGTTTCCTATCAACTAATTTTTTACTTATCAGTTAAATGATTATTATTTGTCCACCTTAATACAAAGGCAAATTCACTATTATATTAATTTCACCCATTCGTTCTTTCATTCATTTCACCCAATTCATTTTTTCATCCAAACAAATTTATATACTGTCTACTTTGCAGTGTGAGGCATTTACAATTATAAATTATTTAAATGAGTATTCCAATAATTGTTATTGGAAAGTGATCTGAAATATTATTAAGCCATACATATCATCATTGTAATCAGGTAAAAATCAGTTCTAATAAAGACATCAAAACTACAGTATAGGGGTGCCTGGGTGGCACAGCGGTTAAGCATCTGCCTTCGGCTCAGGGTGTGATCCTGGTGTTACGGGATCGAGCCCCACATCAGGCTCCTCTGCTATGAGCCTGCTTCTTCCTCTCCCACTCCCCCTGCTTGTGTTCCCTCTCTCACTGGCTGTCTCTCTCTGTCAAATAAATAAATAAAATCTTAAAAAAAAAAAAAAACTACAGTATAAAAAGAATGGAAGGACTATTGATATAAAAAGAAATAATACACAACAAAGCAGGAAAGAATATCCAATGCAAAAAGCTGTAAGTATTGCCCCAGTTTCTTCAACAAATGATGTTGACAGAACTGGACAGCAACATGCAAAAGAATGAAACTGGACCACCTTCCTACTCCACACACAAAAATAAACTCCAGATGATGAAAGACCTAGATGTGAGAGAGGAAACCATCAAAATCCTATAGGACAACACAGGCAGTAACCTCTCTGATCAGCCATAGAAACTTCTTACTAGATATGTCTCCTGAGGTAAAGGAAACAAAAACAAAAATGAATTTTTGGGACTTATCAAGATAAAAGGTCTCTGCACATAGAAGGAAACAACAAAACTAAAAGGCAACCTTTGGAATGGGAGAAGACATTTAAAAATTACATATCTGATAAAGGGTTAGTATCCAAAATCTATAAAGAACTTAATCAAACTCAACACCCCAAAAATAAATAATACAGTTAAGAAATGGGCAAAAGACATGAGTAGACATTTTCCAAAGAAGACATACAAATGGCTAACACACAGATGAAAGATACTCAACACCACTGATCATCAGGGAATTATAAATAAAAACTACAATGAGATAATACCTCACACATGTCAGAATACCTAAAATCAACAACACATGAAACAACAGATGTTGACCAGGATATGGAGAAAGGGAAACCCTCTTAGAATGTTGGTGGGAATGCAAACTGGTGCAGCCACTATGGAAAACAGTACGTAGGTTCTTCAAAAAGTTAAAAATGTAACTAGCCTACAATCCAGCAATTATGACTAGGTATTTACCCAAAGGATACAAAAATACTGATTTGAAGGGATACATGCACCGTGATGTTTAAAACAACATTATCAACAATAACCAAATTATGGAAAGAGTCCAGATGTCCATCAACTGACGAATGGATAAAGGAGAAGTGTTATGTACACACACACACACACACACACACACACACACACACACTGGAATATTACTCAGCCATAAAAAGAATAAAATCTTGCTATTTGCAACAACATGGATGGAGCCAGAGATTATTACACTAAGTGAAATAAGTCAGATAGACAAAGACAAATACCATATGATTTCACTTATATGTGGAATTTAAGAAAGAAAATAGATGAGGGGCGCCTGGGTGGCTCAGTCAGGTCAGTGTCTGAGTGTTGATTTCAGCTCAGGTCATGATGTTAGGATCATGAGATTGAGCCCTTCATTGGGCTCTGTGCTCAGCAGGGAGTCTGCTTGAGATTCTCTCTCTCTCCCTCTGCCTCTTCCCCTACCCCTACTCATAATCTCTAAAATAAATAAATAAATAAATAAATATTTTAAAAAATAGAAGTAAAACAGATGAACATAGAGGGGAAAAGAGAAAGAGGCAAACCACCAAGCCAACTCTTAACTATAGAAAACAAACTAAGGGTTGATGGAGGGGAGGTGGGCAAGGGGATGGGTTAAATGGGTGATGGGTATTAAGAAGGGCACTTGCTGTGATGAGCACTGGGTGTTGTATATAAGTGATGAATCACAAATTCTACACATGAACCTAATATTACACTGTATGTTAACTAACTGAAATTTAAATAAAAAGTTGAAAAAGAAAATAAAAGGTAATAATACATTAGCAGAACTGCCTTTATAAAATGTGTCACTTTAAAATTTATAGGTGAAGTTTTTAAATGTGGGTATGGAAATGAAATATTATTAATGACCAGAAATCATTGGATTGATATTGTAGTTCTGGTCAAAACTGGTAAACCTGAAGGAGTCTTAAGAAATGGAATGTGGTCGGGGCGCCTGGGTGGCACAGCAGTTAAGCGCCTGCCTTCGGCTCAGGGCGTGATCCCCGCGTTATGGTATCGAGCCCCACATCAGGCTCCTCCGCTGTGAGCCTGCTTCTTCCTCTCCCACTCCCCCTGCTTGTGTTCCCTCTCTCGCTGGCTGTCTCTATCTCTGTCAAATAATAAAATAAAATCTTTAAAAAAAAAAAAAGAAATGGAATGTGGTTAACTTACCTATCTCTTTGATCTTTTAGATAATGGTTGTACTGCATTTTTGCTGGTCCAGTAGTAAACCAAATTGACAGGAATTTTAAGCCTAATTCTATTTGTCATTCTTTCTAGTATTTGAAACTGGGACTACATATAAGTCTTTTTCAGAGGGATATCAGGTTTAATAAGCAAAACAAAACTATTTTTTAAGAGGGAATGAGTAATTTCCCAACAAAATTAACTTGCTATTACTAAAAGGGGGTGCTAAGTGGAAAACTGGGAAAAAATGATAGAAATTCAGGAGAACTGGTTTGAGGAGAAACAAGTAGGGCATTTATGTTAATTCAGAAAGGATTTGTAGCATTCCTCTTCCACAAGAAACAAGAAACTAAATGGTATAACGTACAGCATTCACAGACTGAATCATTCTCTATGAACCTCCCTAATCATTTGGGAAGATTTTCTGTGTTCAACCACCTGTCCAAACTTAATTCTGAATTCAACTGGTATATGGAATCTCTCCAAGGCATCTTCTCTATAATAATGATTAAATTCTTTTATAGAAATATCAAGTCCAATTGCTAACTAGGCCAACCCTAAAATATTTGAATATCCATGTACTAATCTGCAAAGGGCAAATCAGAATATATTTATTATATAAATCACAATCTGAGTTTTCAAGGATTCCTTCCTTCAATATGTATTCCATCCAAATTGGCAATACTCTTCCCTGACTGGGTCCTATAGTCAAGTTTGAAATATTTCTTGAGAACTTAAAATGTAACTGTTAGATAATCTACTTTCTAAGGACCCATTCCCTGAGACTATGCATTACTCAAAATGGTAAAATAATCATGTTACGGCTTTAATTTTTTCTAATATAAACAGGTTACCTTACTGGGTATCTTGTTATACTTTACCCTTACGAGAATTGTATGTGAGAGTTCAAACAATTAAGTCGTTAGTTGGCATTTTAGAAACCACTTAAGAAGGTAGGTTCCTTGACAAAGTATGATATGATGTAACTTTTCAAATCCCACCATGTTTACTTATAAATAGGGGAGATAATAGTGATGAATCATAATAAAAAGACAGACATGGAGCCGATTTTTTCCAAATAAGCTTTTATTCTCCAAAATGAGATAAAATGAACAGGGGATTTATATGGACCAGTAATTTATATTCCATGGTCATCTAAGTCCAATTGTCCTAATAGTTTTATCTTAAGCTTGATTAGAAGTTAGGCAATTTTTTTTTTCTTAGCCAGAGAGGAATTTCTTAAATTTGTCAGACAATATGAGTAATGATCGCTACCTTGGGCTTTCTGCAGAACTATGAAAATCGTAGTCCAGAAACTACAATCTTCTTGGAAAGAAAAAGCACTTTAATCATCTACCTGCTGGTCAACACAAAGATGTCAATAAAGAGTCCAGCAAGCAGGACTGCAAGTAAAATGCTGAGTGTTTTGTTAAGAATTGAGAAAGAAAAAAATGTACTTCACCAACAATATTTTCTTTGACTCTTTAAGAACCAAAATCAAGATTGTGAATAATAATCTTAACTGATTATCAAATTTCTCATAATTTTATATACTTTGATGAAGTATTGGTAGGCACAGAGGTACCAATCAGTCAGACCTGGAATTAAATCTTCTACACTTTACCATATTGAAAACAATCTTGTTTCATTACACATAAGAGTGGTCAAAGAGCTACTGAGAGAACTTAATGAAATAATATAAGTAAAGTACAGCTCCCAATAGGTAGTAAGTTCTTAAAAGCCCAGTCATTAACAATAAGATATTCATGACTGTTATAGCAAGAACACAAGAATTTATACAAAACGAATTGTATTTCTGATAGTGCCAAACTAAAGCAAAACCAATTTTAGATGGTGCTCTTTTTCTACTTTTGAAACCACTAAGACTTAAGAATGAACAGCATGGAATTAGAGGTAAAATCAATACCAAAGTATTAAAATTCACTTGAAAAAAGGGCTTATAAATATGCATATCATGTTTTGGGGGATGATAAAGGGAAATTCTATATAATCCACCAGTAACTAACGTTGTTTCCACAACCACACAATATATTGAAGTATAACAATTCTAGAACAAAAAGTTTATGTGATTCCAGCAGTCCCTCTGTCTCCATCTTGTAAATGAAGCTGGACTGTGAATGAATTTCTGTCTTATCTCTTCTAATGGCACTGTTGTGAGACTTCCCTTAATTGTTTTTATTGTTATGTAGATATTGTGTAAATTATACTAGAAGATCCTATGTGATTTATATCACATGAGATTTAATACATTATATAGAAACTTTCCATGGTGGAGGATACAGAACTTTAATGTACAGGCTTCCAAGTAATATAATACTCTGAAAAACTTGAGTTTACTTACAGATCCCCCAAGAAGTGATTGAGAGAATTAAAACAGTGGGTGAATTTGGGATCCATCTCTAAAATACTGTGAATTAAATTCTACATGACTTCTTTATTTTAGAAATTCTGCTATCTGTAGTACACATATGAACATATTGAAAGGAAGCTTAATTTGGCTTACATCTGTCTTTAGACTACATAAGAAATTAGTGGAAATTGTTTAATTAAATCACTAATAATAATACTCTGTAACTCACAGCAAGAGAGAATAAAGACAAATTTGAGGATGAGTCTTAGAGGCCACCTACTCTGACCTCTGACAACCACACCCTATCTAAATTTATCCTTTCTGTTATTTATATTTCTTTCAGTATTTAACTTTAAAATATGTTATCATCATCATCTTCCTCATCCTTTCATCATCACCACCACCTACATCAGCCATTTGGAGCATGTTCTGTTGGAGCATATTTTAGTTTAGACAGGAAATCCTTCTTTACTTTCCTACATCTGAAGACCAGAAACTACAGGCACTCAATAAACATTTGATATTATGTCCCCTATACCTACCACACCAAAAAGAGGAAGTCCTTGACAGCCTAAAAATTCATATTCAACTTAAACCTGCCAATACAAAACCACAAAAAAACTTCACAGATCCCCTTGGAGAATCTCAAGTCCATTTCACCAACTTTCCACTGGTTCATTTTATTTTAAATGCGAGCGAAGGGTAGGTGATCACATTTTAAATGTCTGGAGTGATTCTTCTACTAGCTTTAAATTATTGGCTATTGCTAACCCACAGAGTTCGCAACACACACACAGTCCACTTGGTGGGTAGACTAATAAGGATGACCCCCAGGGTTTGCATTACCAACAGCTCCTATTGAGTTCAGCTCTGTGGGATCCTCAAAGTAATGTGTTGTTTAAATGGATTTGTCTCTATGTGTTTCTGTTCAGGATCTTTCTTATAAGTAACTTCACTTTAAGTTTTAAGTTAAAATGACAATTGTAATCTTCACAATTAGCTAATCAAAATGGGAATGAAGCTCATGCAAAATCAATTACTTAAATGATGACACGGCAGGAGCTCTTTTGGAAGATTCGGGAAAATAATAGAAGTCTGAAATTTTAGCCTAATATTTCCAAACGCTGAATTTTAATTTAATAAAATGAGCATTTTGCTGATAAATCCCCAAATAATGATTTTTTAAATCAATGATTAATTTCTATATACCACAGTTACAGAATAGTCTCATTAAATGCCATGAAACTTCAATAGCTCAATACTAATAGCAATATCACTATAGACCCATCTATAAAATTCCACATGTGACTCTCTGAGCTAAATTTTCTGCATGTTTTTGTAGGCACTGGTGGCATTTCAATAACATCCTAACAGATAAGAATGTGGCACTGGAAATTGCAGCCAAATCAAAGAGCAAAGTCAATGGAAATACCCAGTAAATCCTGGTAGTTTTATTTCATAATTTAGCATCAGGAAATATGATTTTAACTATGGTTTAAAGAATGACAAGGCCGATTTTGGAGGTCAGGGGGAAATATCATTATTGTATATATTCCTAATTATTATTTGTTCTCTACTGGTTGTATTTTTTTTAAATATATCTTATTATGGATTTTTTCTAATGTCCCCAAAGAAGCAGAAAGAGCATTATAAATATGCATGGATAATTTGAAGCAACCAATTTAAAGGACATACTGAGGATAGGAAAGAAACATAAAAAATATTCTAAATGGTTTACTCTCTAACATCTCTTAAAAAAGAAAAACAAAACTACTGCCTTCTTAAAAATAAATCTTGGCTTTCTCATCTCTTTTGCAAAGAATAACTAACTGAATATCCACAAAATTAAGTGGATGAATTTCTGGATTATTTTTAGAGAATTCAAGAATATGGGTATATGAAACTTTTTAAAAAACGAATTTCATATTTTATGATGCCTAACAATAGACTTCAAGTTCAATGCATTACCAGATCAATTGTACTTTGAGTAAAAATATCCCCAAAAGATTTGGAAGAACAGAGTATTGAAAAGATCATTGAACTTGGAATCAAGAGAGCTGGATCCCACTCCAAATTTTGGCATGGGTGATATTTAAAGCTATTCACAGTTTTGATAATTGTTAATAAGATATTTGAATCCCAAGACAATTAGAGATTTTTTAAAAGCTTTTTGAACTAACTTTAGACCTAGAGAAGAGGTGATGAATTCTACAGTTCTACAGAGATTTTAATATGTCGCCTCCAGCTTTCTCGAATATTTTTACTTTATCTAACCATAGCATAATTGTCAGAACAAGAAAATCAACACTGGTACAATACTATGAAATTAAAGACTTTATACCAGTGCCACCAGTATTTCGACTAAAGTTATTTTTATTCCAGAATCAAATCAGGATCTCACATTACATTTAGTTATTATTTCTCCTTAGTCTCTTTAAGTCTGAAACAGTTCCTCAGGCTTTCCTTGTCTCTCATGACCTTGACATTTTCGAAGAATATTGATAATTTATTTTGTCTAATGTCAGTCAATTTGGTTGAGTCCTAGCTTCTTCACAACTAGACTGAAATTATGTATTTTTGTCAATAATATCAAAGAACTGATGTTGAGTTCTTCTGAAAGTATGACATCACAGGGTTCATAACATTGCTCTGTATTATTACCCATGATGTTGACCTTCCAGGATTCTCCACTATAAAGTTATTGCCCTTCCTTTGTGGTTAATATGTATTTTAAGAGTAATATTTATTTATATATTTACAGATTCACTATTTTGGGTTTTAGGATTATAATCAAGTATTATCATATTGAATTTGTTGCTCAAATTGTTAGTTGCTACTTCAGTATGGTGCCTCCGTTTTTCAAAATGTACATCTATACATACATATAAACATGTATATATACACACATACCTGTATATAAATATATAATAAATCTATGCCATTCATAATATAGTGTGCATAAATATATATGCACATAGTTAGATACATAAAAATAGGCATTTATTTGCTTGGCTTAGTATACATTCTTATATACTCTAGCTCTGTACACTGAAAAGACTTAGAAGCAATGGCACTCCAGTAGTAATGAGCACACTCAGTACACAGATCTTGAGTTCTAAAATGCCATTCTCTCTTTAGATACATTCATAATGTATCAAGACTCCTTATGGACTCCAGGATTTTGGCAAGAGAAACACTTAAACATATTTTAATATTCTAGCTCAAAAGTTCTCTTTTTGTTCAGTAGGGTAAGAGCCTCAGTACATCAAGCAAATGCTCTCCTATTAATTTTAAGGAAATTGAAGAAGAAAACCCCTCAATATCAATGGATTAGAATACAGGTTTTCTAATTATGTTAAAGGAAAGAAAATGCTTGATAATGATGGCAAGTAAAAAAAAACTAAGGATCCCTCAACTCTACAAGCCAATGATTCCAAGCCTGGATTGTAATATATATAAATTATACTTATATTTGTTCTAATACTAATTGATAAATTTCCCCATCTACCTCTCTAATAAGTCAATGTTCAATGTGGACAGTTGATGTGAGTATGGGCCGTGTAGGGGGATATAACTATCTGCTCCCTGGTTAATTCAACTGGAAAATATGTTTGCAACTATTCCTGCTTTTTTATATAAATTGAGCATTTAAATGATCTCATTATATGTCCTTTCTTGGCATCCAATTATACTTCTTTCTAATTTTTTACTGCATCCCTAGAGTTCACAATTTATATATTTAAGTACTCTGTCCACCTACAAATAACACTGTATCACTTCACATGTACTGCAGGTACCTAATAAGAAAATATCCCCAACTCCTCTGTGCATGTATTATACTACTGCTGTCATTCATTTCCCTTGAACATATGCTATCTTCATCCAGTGCATTCTTACAATTATTTCTTTAAAATAAAGAGTTATGTTTTAGGTCAATTAAGAATAAGAAAATAATGAATCTTATTTTACCTTATTTAATTCTTTGCTGGATTTCTTCCTTTCCTTACATAGACCCAAAAATCTGACCTATAAAATTTTCTTCTGCCTGAACTGTGTGTGTGTGTGTGTGTGTGTGTGTGTGTGTGTGTGTGTATCTATATATCTGTAACATCAGAGACTGGTGTTAACATTTGATTTGTCTTTCCAGACTATGTTTTCTCTTGCTTTTTGACATGCCATATAATTGTTGAAAGCCAGGTCTGTATCAGGTAATAGTGAATGAGGTAAGTAGACCTTAGGGTTAGGATTTATGTTAATCTGGGTAGGAGTTGAACTATGCTTAATACTTGCTGTAGTTTTAAGTGCCATCAGATCAGATTCCTCTACAGTCATTGTTTTTGTTACCACTCTTGACTTTAGACTTCTACAAGTATTCCTCATAAAAAAAGAACCTGCCTCTTGTAGCTTTTTCTGTTGTAATCCACTATTTTTATAGTAGAACCCTGTTCATGTAATAGTGAGGAGTAGAAGAAGAGAGTGTTCTATAATCTAATCTTTATTTTTTAAATATTTTTTTATTATGTATGTTAGTCACCATACAGTATATCCTTAGCTTTTGATGTAGTGTTCCATGATCCATTATTTGCGTATAACACCCAGTGCACCGTGAAATATGTGCCCCCCTTAATACCCATCACCGGCCTATCCCAGTCCCCCACCTCCCTCCCCTCTGAAGCCCTCAGTTTGTTTCCCAGAGTCCATAGTCTCTCATGGTTCATTCCCCCTTCTGTTTACCCCCCTTCATTCTTCCCTTCCTTCTCCTACCGATCTTTCTGTTATTTCTTATATTCCATAAATGAGTGAAACTATATGATAATTGTCTTTCTCTGCTTGACTTATTTCACTTAGCATAATCGCCTCCAGTCCCGTCCATGTTGCTGCAAATGTTGGGTAATCGTTCATTCTGATGGCTGAGTAATATTTCATTGTATATATGGACCACATTTTCTTAATCCAGTCATAAAAACCATCTATGAACAGGCTACGGTAAATATCATTCTCAATGGGGAAAAGCTGAAAGTTATTCCCTTAAGATCAGGAACACGACAAAGATGTCCACTCTCGCTATTATTTTTCAACATAGTACTAGAAGTCCTTGCAACAGCAATCAGACAACAAAAAGGGATAAAAGGCATCCAAATCGGCAAAGAAGAAGTCAAATTGTCTCTCTTCGCAGATGACATGATACTCTATATGGAAAACCCAAAAGACTCCACCTCCAAATTACTAGAATTTATAATCTAATGTTTAAATCTCAGTCTTTTAGTCTCTGGGCTGTGACGCTCCCAAGTATTTCTCCAATGGCATAGCTCCTCCCTACCATTCTGGTCCTCTACTCCCTTTCCAGACTACAGCGTTCACAATTTTTTTTTTGGGGGGGGGCTACATTATTTCTCCAAACTTTGTGTTTAGACAGGAAAGCCAGAAGATCCTAGACTGGCAGACATTCCTTTCACCGAGCAGAAGTAAGGCTTTGGCAAAGCCTTTTCTCTTGGGTGTTAGGTCTTTGTTATGGAGAATGTTCTGGGTTTATTTCTCAAGGATTAATCTTCCCCTCCTCCTGCTGAGATATGAGAGCAACTTTCTCAGACTTCACCCTGAGAATCTCGGAGTGTTCTGGAGGTAAGCCTACAAAAGTGTGGGACCTCCCAAAGACTGGCCTCAGGAATTTCTCAATCTCATATTAGTCCACCAGTTCTTCAAAATTACCATTTAAGTAGTCCCACTAATTATGATTTCAGCACACATTACTCTAGGTAATCAGATCTCAGGTTAATTCTCTGGATAGTTCTGTCTCTTGACATATTGGGTTGGCAGTTTGCCCTGAAATCTTAGTTCTCTGATGGGTTGAAGAAAAGCCACTGATTTTCAGGTTATCTAGCTTTTTTCTTTTAAGAACAGGTATAAAAACTTCTAAGCTCTTTACTTCATGGACCTGAAGTCTAACCTGCATATTTTTAATTAATGAGATTGTGAAAAAAGCATAAAAGTTATTACGCAATTATTGACCTGCATAATTCCATGTATTATACATATTTGATATGAAAGCTCAGAAACATCAAATTGATATCATTCCATATGTGTGTTTTCAATAGCTGTTATTCTTTCCATAGCTGTTATACTTTCCAGGCTTTTAAACTCATCATCAACAAACCCATATGTACTATGTTACTTTACCTGTAACTTCCTTTCATTATCATATTCATGAGTTGCCACAAAATTAATATAGTTTGATAGATAATGCCAAATTGGCAGAGGGATGTTCACCAAAGCTATTCATCTACTTTTCAAATTAGTTTGCTCATCAATTTAATAAGTCTTTAAACTTCTGCCATCTGCAATCTAACACTTTCTCTGCTTTTGGATGATGAAGTATATATTCTTATTTTATTACATTTTCATCTCTGGGCTCACTTCCAGCACAGAAAGAAGAGAATATAACCTTTGATCTAGATGCAGTTTGGCAAAGGCAGAAACTACATGGAACAGCAGATTGACAGATTTGCTACTGAGTAACCAGTAGTGCTCATGGAAAATAAAAATATGCCTTGTGATATTATGTTTACTGACCTTGGGGGGGGGGGCTTTAGAAAGATTTTTTTTCCCCATCAAGCTTTATTTGAATATAAACAGAAAGAGGAGAGAGACTCAAAATAAACATTAGCAAAGCAATAAAAAATCCTTTTATAGGAAATGGTTTGCCCTAAAAGAAAGAACCACATCAAAGCCAGCAAAAGGCCAAACTCCACCTTTCTCTTTGCTCCAATGATTCCATCTGCAAGAGGCAGACATTTGGGGATTCTGAGATGATGGTGAGGAAAACAGATTTATGAGGTTAGGTCTTCTCTATAAATTGACCAAATGTTGTATTCTGATATGAAAAATTATATTAAATTATTACTAGAAAAAATACATTATACCTAATAAAGAGAAAATTGAGACAATCAAATAAGATTCTAAATATATATATTTAATTGTCCCAACAGTAACATCAGTAACATCCATAATTATTAACTGGAAAATACTATGGATTAAGCCAAAAGGTACAGCCAAAAATGACTGTAGGTATGTAAGGCCCAGCTGCCTGGGTTTAAAATTCTCAAGTGCCCCATGACCTCAGCACATTCATTTTATGTGAAAATACGTTTTTCTGAATCTTTTATATATCTTTCAGAAGGATGAAGGAAAACTTTTATTTTAATTATACACTTTTTCTTTTAAGAAATAGCACTTTTTTACTTTTATATTCTATATTATCCTTCAGCATTATGGAATTCTCATCATTAATTTCCATCTATTATAATTCATATGATTGAAAAGAGAAAAAGGATAACTGATATATAAAGATTAGGATTTTTTTAGTTTCTAAGAGTTTATTTCATAAATAATAAAATTCTTAATAGGTCATTAAGCTAAAGGATTTTAATTTAGCATTTATAAAGAAAAATGAAAGAAAAGTAGGTATTTCTCAGCATTAAATAATCGATTTTCTGGGTAGGATTTAGTGGAGATAAGGGTTCCAAAATCCTTAATTCACAGTTGAAGCCTCTAAGACCTAAAGAGGAAAGATAATTTGCTTTGCTGTCACAATCAGTAAGATTCTCAAATCCACATCTGTTGATTTTCAATCCAGTGTTCCTGTTATCATACAACTGTGGTATGTTTTTCATCCATTTTGGCAATCCTTTTTTTTTCCTTTTTGCCCTTGATTATCTATTCTTCAACTGAAGGACAGGACATTGAACAATACATTGATCACTCTTTTCCCTGTTTATTTTACACAGTGACATCAGTTCACTTGAAAATTATGAATTTCCTACACTCCTCTACACTCCCCAATACAAGAACATGATTGAGAACATGAAGCAGCAACTTTTCAGATTAAGTTACTCCTCTGTTCTCTGCACTCCGCTGAGATTTCTCACTGTTCCCTAAATCTGTGTATCAGAACACTCTCACTGGAGTAGAGTATGCTTATGTAGGGTACCTGGGATGGAGATCTTGGGAGGCAATGAAATGTTTCGAAATTAAATTAGTCAATCTCTTTAAAATACAGTCCATGATACATTAAAGAAATATGCATTTGAAATGTCACTGCTCTGCACTACATACAGACTATGCCAAATTCCAGCTAGGTGCTGATTTTTACAGCCAAGTTATAAACCCTTTGAAAATAGAGTTTGCATTTAAAATGCCAACATTTAATTATTAAAAAAAAAACTATCAGGTGTCTGGATAGTATAGAAGATATATATTTTCACAAATCATTCTCGTGGGTTTTTTTCAGGAGTAGGGAACTTTAGTGATTGTTTTCATATGATACAGCAGTCTTGGTTCATTTTCTTAAAACATGTTACATATACAAAACTACTAAATAAATGTATTAGCAGTACAATTTGCATATTACATTTTAACAAGGACAACTGTTGGAAATCAATATCTTTTGCTTGTTTCTAGGCTACCTGGCACCCATACATGAAAATCCCAAATTGCTTTTCACGCCTTTCTTTTTCTCATGCCTTTTTTTTTCTTCTCATGCCTCCTAAAAAGAAATGGGACTAACTAGATTGTGTATACCATCCAAAAAGCTTCCTATATCTAATTGGTTTGCACATACTAAGTGGCAGAACTTTTAAACAGCAGAATTGCCACATAGATACAAGCATAATACCTTAGATTATTTTTCGCTCTCCTCCTCTATTCTCTATAATAACATATTCTATCCACAATAGCAAAGTCTCACAAACTGGAATGTCCATTACTGTGAATTTCAAATTGCACACCACTGGAGTCTCTGTAGCCTCACGTACTATGTAGCCTATCCCAGGCAATCATTTCTATTTTCCCAGTCCTTTTGCTTTTCAATCCAGACTGTTACCAAGCAAGAGAGCAAAACACAAGTGAGGGATGAATACCTGTTTAACTGATCAAGAGATTGTAAGTTGCAATTTCCCTGCGCATCTGGCTATAAATTAGTGGTTTAAAAAATCTGGCATGTAAACAACAGACCACTGTCCAATGGCATGGAGACTGTTATTGCAGAGGAGTAAAGTCCAGAGGATGGGGAAAACCATTTCATTTAGCAAAGGAATTAAACCTGAAAAGAGCAAAGGGATCCTAGTGGCTTGCTGATTCTTGAATACTATATGAAGTGTACTGGAAGAACAAATGCAGTTGGCAAGAACTATAATCTTCTTTTCTTCTTTTCATTCATTGGTGGAAATTCGGTTTGGGCTGAGAAGGCCAATAAAATAGACACAAGAAATCTATCATTTAGCAGTGTTGAGATATGAAATCAGAAGCATAGGGACTTGTAATAAATAGCTAACATAGGAAAAATTTTAGCTATGAACACATGATTAACGCTTGTACTTTTATATTTTTTGTACTTTTGCAGAATTTATAGTATATTCATTCAAAACTTGCAATCCTGGTATGATTACAAGGTAACATTATAATAACTGAGAAAATAAAATATAGTAGTTTGAATAGTTCAGAAAATTATATAGCAAAGAAGAAACAAAGACTTAGAAATAACAACTGAATTTCATTATTTCCTATTCATGCTTCCAGTCAGTTTTAAAGAAATCCAACTTCTTTCTTTAATTTCTTTTTGCTTGTCAAATTGCACAGGACTCCATGTGTATGTGTGCATGTCATTTTCACATGCATGCTTGCTGAAGCCCTGCAAATGTGCACAAGGATGGGACAGGATTGACTGACAGGAGGATAAAGAACTAAACATAAAGAAACAAAATATTGGAGAATTATAGGCTGAAGAGCTAATGCTAAAGGTAAAGAGATAAAAGATTGGGAGAATATAAGATACTTTTGAATTGGCAAGATTTGGGCAGGAAAGGAGAACAGAGAATTCATGGAAGACAAGTTTTGTGCTAACATTTAACATTCAGGCGCTGACTTACAAATCTCAAAAACACAAGTAGACTACATGAGTGTAACTGAGGATCAGGGCAAGATCCAAACATGCTGAACACTTTTCATTGCACTTAACAGTCCTATTCAATAAAGTATTGCTTACCCAAAAACTACTGCTTCCAACCCTGAGACGGCGATGAGATCATGTAGCTCCTACTGCACACCCAAGACCTTTGCCAGTAATCATCTTCAAACCCTGACATTGTAGTAAAATGTTCCAATCTCAACCAAATGCTCTAATAGCTATCACCGTTTCTGTGCCTTGGCACAAACTGTCTATAATTTCTAGTAGCAGGTGCTCCCCAAGTGGTTTTACTGCTTTCCTGATTGCCAACCCCCAAAAGTATAATCTTCAAGAAGTTCTGTCTTGGCATAAGGAGTATATGGGTTCCTTTTTCTCTTTCCAGTAAATATACGAAATATATTGAAATATATTAATATAAAAAATAAGAAATAAAAAAAACAAATACATATTTTAATTTACATTAAATATAAACTTCCAATTCTTTCCTCACCACCCAGTTTCCTGGAGAATTCCTTGGTTATAATTCCTAATGAACTGGTATTGCATTATGTACACTTGTTTTCTACAAGAAACATAAAGTTTTGAAAGGTACATTATACCAATACTGTAGGACTAAACTCAGAGTAGTTTCTACAACATGCCCTGATGCTGAAGTTGTAGCCATGTCAGGCAAATTTCTACTCTCTTGTAATATTATTTAATATTATTATAGAAATGCTACTGAGGATATTTTCTACTATCACATTTGTCTTAATTTAAGCTATTCATCAAAATCACCATAGTACACTTAAAAATGTAGATTCTTAACCTAGTCATTACCTGAATACAACAGTATTACTTCATGCTCTATATATCTGAGATAAGAAAAGTTTTGTTTATTTCTTTGTTATTGATTTTTTATAATTATTTTACAATTTTGTCTAGATTTCTGTATTTTTTTTCCTGGCATTTTAGAAATTGTAAAACACATGGAATATAAAATTTACCATTTTAACCACTTTTAAGCATATAGTTCAGTAGCATTAAGTGCATTCACATTATACTGTACAACCATCACCATCATCCATCTCCAGAACATTTTCATTTTGCAAAACTGAAACTCTGCACCTGTTAAACAGCAATTCCCCATTCCCTTTCACCCCTCACACCTACCACTCTACTTTATGTCTAAATGAATTTGACTATTCAAGGTACCTCATATATGTAAGTGAAATCATATAGTATTTGTCCTTTATGACCAGCTTATTTCACTTAGTATAATGTCTTCAAGAACCATTTGTGTTATAGCATGTGTCAGAATTTCCTTCCTTTTTCAGGGTGAATAACATTCCATTGTATGTACATATCACATTTTGTTTATTTATTCTATTTGTCCCCTTTGAATGACAAAAATCTTGGCGTTATTCTTCTATATCAATTATGCAAATGTTTCTATGTTAAATACATTCTTTTCATCTAGACATCTATTTGTATTTTCCCATTAATGACTGGTAAATGTTCTTTTTGCAAGTTATAGTATATCCCTTTGGAAAGAAATTCAGTTATAAAAATAATATCTTAAATAAAATACATACATGTGTTAGAATATTTTTGTACATACCTAAAGATATGAATACATAACAGTTTGATTAAAGAAAGAGGATGCAAAGGTCATACTTACTGTGTGTGCTAAGCCCTCTTGTATATGCTATTCTACCTAATGACGATCTTAACTTTGAGATACCAATATTTTTGCTCTATTTTTACACAGGAGGATATTTAGACTCAGAAAGCTCAGAGCTAGGAATTGCCTGACCTGGCTGATAAACTGAGCTCTGTATTACTCAAAATTCCATAAAGTTTTAATTATACTACACCAAACAAACACAAATTATTTAATAGAAAATGCCTCATTTTTGATAGAATTAAACAACTAAGGTTTATATAACTTTGAATGCACACTAATAACTAATAGAATCATAGACATTTTGAATGGCAAAGGGTCTTAATGACCTGTTTATATTTACTTCTAAAAGGACAAAACAAGTATCATAAGAACATGGTAAAAAAAATAATAATCAGTCCAAAAAAAGGTTATTTTAATATAATAGGCCAACCACCCATTTCATGTTTGATTTGTAAAAGCTTTACAATGTCTGCAGAGTGATTTTCCATCTTTTGATTGAACTCCTTTCTCAAAGCAATTCTTCCTTAAAACTGACTTGAAATCATTCTCCTTGGAATTCAAAATTATTAGTTAGGGTAAGTCTAACATTCAATCATATTCATTCATTCACTAGGTAGTCAGGAGACAGTACACAGTTGTGAACAGAAATAATGCACAGCAGTGAATGAGACAGATATGGCTCTTTGTCTCATGGTACTTAAGATAAATTAAAAAGGAAATATATCAAGTAAGAAATGAAGCAAATAAGTAATGGGCGGCAACAAATAGTATGTGATAGGGGATCACATATAGAGACCTTTGAAACAGGAGAGGAGAGACTCTGAAAAGATGGCTTTTAAATAGAGAACACAACTAGGAGAAAAAGGAAGAGCAAGAGGAAAATGTTTCAGCACTTCTCCATAGGGTTTGGAGAAAGGGAAAAGCTTGCGATGCACAAGATACTGAAACAAAATAAATGTAGGAAGACGGTGACAAGAGGTGAGTTTGTTGTGTAGTTCTTATGACATTTATTTAAAAATTCGATGTTACACACACTGCAGCAATTCCAGTTCTATGTTTTAAAGAATCGACAGTAAGGCCTCAGAGAGATATTTGCACACCCATATTCGTAACAGCACCATTCACAGTAGCTGAGAAGTGAAAGCAATCTGTTAATTGGCAGATGAATGGACAAACGAAATGTGGTATACATACAGGGGAACAGTATCTAGACCTAAAAAGGAAGAGTATTCTGACACATGCTAAAACATGGATGAACTTTAAAGACATTATGCTGAGTGAGGTAACCCTATCACAAAAGACCAATATTCTATGATTCCACTGGCATTAGGTATCTAGAGTAGTCAATTTCATAGAAACAAACTAAAATGAGGTTTATCAGAGCTGGTGGTAGATGGAAAGGGAAAACCATTCTTTAATGGGTAGAGCTGCAGTTTTGCAATATGAAAAAATTTTAGAGATTCTGCAACACTGCAAATATACATAACTGCTGAAGTACACACTCAGAAATGGTCAAGATGGCAAGTTTTATGTTATGTGTCTTTATCTCAATTAAAAATTTTAAAAAATAGATGTTAGACACACTAACAATGCTTGGGAAGAAATGCCAAATTCATGAATCATATTGAGACATTTGATTCCTTCATATAAGTTAATGGTCAAGTTCAATATTTAGCTAAGAAACTTGCTCCAACACTCCAGTCTTGTAATACTTGAGGAAGAACAAACTTTTAAATTTTGTAAAATAATTCCTTATTTCATATATTCTGTATTTATACTTGAAATATTATTTAAATTACTATAATTACTCTTACAGCAATTAAGCATTATTTTTATTTCAATTTCTACTCAGCTATATGTTTTGCAAAAGAACACAGAGATGATTCTGTGCCACAGTGCTAATATGTATGTCTTGACCAAATATATTATATGCTTTAAAAGGACCAAAGAGTTCTCTATTTTAGGCAGTTAGTCTGTAAGGATAATGTGACTAGAGACTCTTTTTTTATGATTATCTTTACATCCATTTTCTTAGATTTCCTGACAATAGTTAAGAGTTCATAAATGTATTTGGAATAAGCCAATTTCAAATCCCTATGCAGACCAGTGGGAAAGATTATTCATATAATTTAACTCATTATGTAGTCACCTCCTTCTTACAGCTAGAAATAGTAACTATGTATGTTTAATGTTGTCAGGAATGTACTCTGGACGCTTGATGCTCTAGACAAAGTACTTATTTTATATTGAGTCCTTTTTTTTAAAACTAGTAAAAATGTTAAAAATACAACATAGTTTTTTTGTATATGTTCATTCTTTTCATTTATAAGACATTTACAGCAAGGAACTTCCCAAAAGTTTTGATGAAAAATCCATGAATGACAAGTATTTAATATTCAAATTACATGGTAATAGTTTACTAAATTTTATGTAAAAAGAAGAGAATAATATAATCATCCTATAGTAACTGACGTAAGCAAATAAGCTATTCAATATTTTTTTTAAAAAATTGCACTTAATGTACATGAAGCTATAGAGAAACCAAAAGGGAACTCTTGTTAGATAATCTATTAATTGTCTATAATTTACAACGTGAAAGTTATTGATATTTCACATTTCCCTCAAACCTATGATTATTAAATGGGTTATCATCAATAAAACCTTTTAAAACCTGAATTGCAAGTCATATCATTTAAAGACTGATTTTTCTATCCAAGCAATCTGACCTGTTTGAGTTTTTAGCAATAAAAATTTTTCATCATCTATACAAGACTTACGACCATCCCTTTATTGTTCTCTTAGCACAGAAATCTTTCTGTATAAATCTGTCATGAAACTAGACATGTATTTGGTACTTTTAAAAGCTTCGTTTTAAATTCCCTACTATGTGACAGTTATACCACTTAGGTGAATATATAAGCAGAAACATCTTTGATATTCAATTAAAAATTAAAAAGAAAAAAAAACATAATATATCCTGGAAAGTTTCCAGACAACAGAACTGAAATATCTGTGCAGATATCCTTGGAAATGCTGCCAAACTGTGGAAAATAAATGGGAGGAGTTACTCAAACCAACAGTAAAAAATATTTTCAGGAATAACACAGAGAAAAAGGAAGATATGCTGCCATGGGAAAAAAGACACCACTTAAATTACTTCAATAATCACATTACAGGAAAGGTGCCGTATTTTGTCAAATGCTTTTTCTGCATCAATTGAGAGGATCATATGGTTCTTGACTCTGTTCTTGTTGATATGATCTATCACACTGATCGACTGGCAAATGTTGAACCACGCTTGCATCACCGGGATGAATCCCACTTGCTCATGATGGATAATCCTTTTAATGTACTGTTGGATCCTATTAGCTAGGATCTTGTTGAGAATTTTGGCGTCCATATTCATCAGGAATATTGGTCTGTAATTCTCCTTTTTGATGGGGTCTTTGCCTGGTTTGGGGATCAAGGTAATACTGGCCTCATAGAATGAGTTTGGTAGTTTTCCTTCTTTTCCTATTTTTTTTTAAAGATTTTTTATTTATTTATTTGACAGAGATAGCCAACGAGAGAGGGAACACAAGCAGGGGGAGTAGGAGAGGAAGAAGCAGGCTCCCAGCGGAGGAGCCTTATGTGGGACTTGATCCTGGAACGCCAGGATCACGCCCTGAGCTGAAGGCAGACGCCTAACGACTGCGCTACCCAGGCGTCCCTCTTTTCCTATTTTTTGAAACAGCTTCAGGAGAATAGGTATTATTTCTTCTTTGAATGTTTGGTAGAATTCCCCGGGGAATCCGTCAGGCCCTGGACTCTTGTTTTGGGGGAGGTTTCTGATCACTGCTTCAATCTCTTCATAATTAATCGGTCTATTTAAAAAATCAATTTCTTCCTGTTTCAGTCTTGGTAGTTTATAGGTTTCCAGGAAGGCTTCCATTTCTTCCAGGTTGTTTAGTTTATTGACATAAAGCTGTTGATAAAAGTTTCTAATGATCCTTCCTATTTCATTGGTGTTGGTTGTGAACTCTCCCTTTTCATTCATAATTTTATTAATTTGGGTCCTTTCTCTATTCTTTTGAATAAGTCTTGCCAGTGGCTTATCGATCTTATTTACTCTTTCAAAGAACCAGCTTCTAGTTCTGTTGATCTGCTCTACTGTGCTCCTGGTTTCTAATTCATTGATCTCTGCTCTAATCTTGATCGAATGCTTTCTCGTGCGTGGAGTAGGACTGTTCTTCTGTTCCAGCTCCAGCTTCTTGAGGTGAGACCATAAAAACCGCGTTTTAGATTTTTCTATTCTTTTGAGTGAGGCTTGGATGGCTACGTATTTTTGCCTTACGACTGCCTTTGCAGTGTCCCATAGGTTTTGGACCGATGTGTTTCATTCTCGTTGGTCTCCATAAATTGTTTAAATTGATTTTAAATTTCCTGGTTTATCCAATCATTCTTGAGCAGGATCATTCTTAGTTTCCAAGTGTTTGAGTTTCTTCCAAATTTTTCCTTGTGATTGAGTTCCAATTTCAAAGCATTGTGGTCTGAGAGTATGCAGGGAATAATTTCAGTCTTTTGGTATCAGTTGAGACCTGTTTTATGACTCAGTATATGGTCTATTCTGAAGAAAGTTCCATGTGCATTCGAAAAGAATGAGTATTCTGTTGTTCTGGGGTGTAGTGTTTTATATATATCTATGAGGTCCATCTGGTCTAGTATGTCATTCAAAGTTCTTGTTTCTTTGTTGATTTTCTGCTTAGGTGATCTGTCTATTGCTGATAGTGGAGTGTTGAGGTCCCCTACCATTAACATATTTTTATCTATATGTCTCTTTATTCTGGTTAAGACTTGGCTTGTGTATCTTGCTGCTCCAAGGTTTGGGGCGTAAATATTTATATTTGTCATATCCACTTGTTGGATACATCCTTTAAGAATAATATACAAAATCAATGCTCAGAAATCAGGTGCATTTCTATACACGAACAATGAGACTGAAGAAAGGGAAATTAGGGAATCCATTCCACTTACAATAGCACCAAAAATCATACGTTATCTCGGAATTTACTTAACCAGAAACGTAAAGGATCTATATACTAGAGACTACAAATCACTCTTGAAAGACATTGAATAAGACACAAAAAGATGGAAAAATATTCCATGCTCATGGATCAGAAGAATTAACATAGTTAAAATGTCTATGCTCTCCAGAGCAATCTACATTTTCAATGCTATCTCGATCAAAATACCAAGGACATTTTTCAAAGAACTGGAACAAACAGCCCTTAAATTTGTATGGAACCAGAAAAGGCCCCGAATCGCCCAGGAATTGTTGAAAAGGAAAAACAAAGCTGGGGGCATCATAATGCCGGATTTCAAGCTGTACTACAAAGCTGTGATCACAAGGACAGCATGGTACTGGCACAAAAACAGACACTTAGGCCAATGGAACAGAATAGAGAACCCAGAAATGGACACTCGCCTCTTTGGGCAACTTATCTTTGACAAAGCAGGAAAAAACATCCAGTGGAAAAAAGACAGTCTCTTCAATAAATGGTGCTGGGAAAATTGGACAGCTACATGCAAAAGAATGAAACTTGACCACTCTCTCACACCATACACAAAGATAAACTCCAAATGGATGAAAGACATCGATGTGAGACAGGAATCCATCAAAATCCTAGAGGAGAACATAGGCAGCAACCTCTTTGACATCGGCCAATCACATTACAAGATACTAAGTGTTTTCAGACAGCATTTAGGAATTCAAAACCTCTTTTAAAATCTACATTAGACTAGTAACTATGGAGCTGTGAAGTTTTATTTTACTTTTTAGACATATTTTAAAACTGAATATGCCATGAAAATTCTTTGTATGTCTCCATAAACATAAGTATTTTATTTACTTCCACTTCTTTGCTATGATTTTTTAAAATTTATATGTTTTCAATTATTGGAATACAATCCTAGGAAGTATGGTCAGATTTGTAATTTGTCAATTAGTACATAATAAATAGTCTCTATATGAGAAAGTGAGAAATGCTGGTATAACAATATATAAATGGTAATTCCACAATCATAATTTCCTAACTAAGAAAGAGGATTCTGAATAATTTCAGTATTTAAAGCTATCTCTACTTAGAAATTGTAGTTTTATCACATAAAAGGATGAGGTTCACAGAAAATGTATTTTTTTTAAAGCCACTCTTTTAAATAAACAGTGAGGACAATGTTATTTTGATAGATATAATTCCATCTCACAAAGCAATGTACAGTAATTTTTAGGTCCAAGTACATTTTACATATCTTGTCATTAAGCAATTAATGCGTAAATTTATCCTAGAATGAAAGATAAAATATGAAAAATATTTCAATAATAGAAAAATCTATTTTCTGAACATTTGCCATTTTCAAAGTACTCTTTGAAGTTTGTACGCTGGGCTTCACATTTCCTTCGGTCATAAAAATGAGGTTTTTTTCCTTTTGAAATAAAGCATATTCCTGTTCTTTTGAGTACTAATATCATTATATTAAAAACTTTGATTAGTACCTGTCCAAAGTTTCATAAATTAGATATTTTTTTTCCTGGGAAATGTGCCCTGATTTTTCTACTGTTTTGGAATTTTTAGAATATAAATGACATTTTGGAAGGTCAAGACTGATGGTTCTGATTATAATAAATGTTATATATGATTCTATTGCTATAAAACAGGAAAGAATGAAGGAAGATTTGAGCCAGGTAATATCTAAATTCAGCCTTTATTATTTCTTTGAACATTTCATTTCAAAAAAGTCGAATAAAATCTTTGTAGAATATTTTTAGATTTCTACGTGGACACTTATCTGAAACATGTTTCAAACATGAGCAAGGATTTTTATTAGATTTTTATTAGATTTTCTAATAAAATAATCACCTAAAAATTGTAACATGAATAGATGATAATATGAAATAAATATTAATTCCTCATTTTAAAACTCTGTATGTCAACTAAATCAAATTAATTTCTTCCATAAAACTAAAATTATTTACATTAAAAAAACAATCAAACAAAGCAGATTTATGTGTATTCATTGTATTTAATACCATTTTTGTAAAACCCCAATGTATATACCTTCAGGAATAGTTCTACTATTATTTAAGTTGTTATCCCTGTTCTAATTACATCTTTATACACTATTTCTAAAGTAAACATTTCAATTGTCATCTTTCTTATCACCATTTTAGAATCATAGTTATTCATGTAAACAGTGATTTTATTAGATAACACAGATTCCATAGACCAGAGCCATTGAAAATATTTTCTTTAGTTATAAAAATTTTGTTTCAATTTTTTTCAAGGGTACCATATGATGAAAAAACTCATTTCCACTACTTCAAAACATCAGCCTAAATATACAGCTAGACTTCCAGAATTTGAAAATGTGGCTAAATATATATCTATATTTATAGCATCAATACGTACACATACACACACACAGCATTTGTCCAAAATGTAACACCATAATAAATCACTATTGTCCTTTAGCCTATAAAATAAGTAGAATAATAATATTGACGCATTATATTAAAAATGATAAATTGTAGCCTTCATTGATGATTCTTACAACATTTAAACATGACTCTGCAACTAGAGACATGAATATTGAAGTGAGAAATGAAGAAGATTGGCTCCCAAAATAATTTACTCTCTCCCTTTCCCCTAAGAAAGAGACTTGAAAGTGAAATATGTACTCAAGTTATGAGCCTCCCTACAGATAGATTTGTCCTTATCATATACTTCTCTTATATGAGATATAATCACAAGTCTGGTATACTATTCCATACTGACCACATGTAAATATTGCTTTTCACTGGTAATTTTCAGAGTTTCTAATATCTTAATGTACTTACCTACCCAGCCTAATGAAAAACTACCAAAAGTTAAAAAGATTAAGTACTTCTGTCATTTTAGGCAGTAATCTATTGGTGACTTGGTTGGGAAGAAATAGCAAGTATTATCTCAACTATCTAGACTTTTAAAAGTTTATCTTCACCAAGTTTTGTTCTTTCCATTCTATATTGCCCTTCAAAAGAAGAACTATCACTATTCCAAGAATAACTAAAAATATATATTCTTCATTCCCTACTCTGCTGCCATTGGAGTTCTTAATTGGTTAGTTATTCATCAGATTTTCTATCTCATGTTTTTCTCCATGGACTGGCATTATCCTTCTTTTTCCCAATGTTTTCGTATTCATTAACCTTATTGAACATTTTATTGTTTATATGCCTGTCCTATCTGTAGCTTGTTATTTACTACCAAACTTCTTTAGAAAATGGATATTTCCAGTGCCTCTCACACTTCAATTTACAGGACTCACCTACTGCTCCACCAACTTATTCACCATCGATTCCAATTTAGCTTCTCTAGGGAGAAGCCAGGAATCTCCATTACTAATCCAAGTGGGCTCTAACTGAACTTCAGAAAATACTTTCTCTCCCTAGAATATATCATCCTTTGCCTTGATCACCACTTTAACATTACTCAATGAATATCACTGGTTCTCTAATCAATAAATTAATAATTCTTGTCCTTGATTTTCTGAAGATTTTGACACCATTTCCTTTACCTCATTTATATACTTTCACCATCATTGTAGGATTCTGTATTAGCTCTTATTCTCCCAACTTCTTGGACTCCTTCTTGGTTTCCATTAATACCTCTTCCTCTTGCTTCATCTTTACCTTTGCCATTTTTCCATACTCTTCTCTAATCCTTATATGATTTTTTCTATCCATGCCAGCTGTCTTATTTAACCTCCCATGGTTTAGCTGTAATTATGAAGTAAGTTCATACCAAATATTCCTTTTTTCTTTCATTTTTCTCTTTAAAAATTTTATCCTACCTCTCTTATGAACTCTAGTTATACATTTTAATATTCTGCTGTAATTCTGACTAATAAACCCCTCTGGAATCTCAAAATTAGAAATTTCTCTAATAGGAAATCTCTGCTTAAGCCATTTGCCTAGATCAGATTTCCTCAGAAATGCACTGTATTCTAAGTCTCTCGCTAGCCAATCCTCCTTCTCACTCCCTCTCCTCTCACAAGGATCATGCAGGCACTGTGGACCAAAAGCTCTCTCAGTCTGCTCCTATTTTCTCCCACTTGTCAATATCTTATTGTCAAAAGTCATGAGGAACACACCAGTAGTTGAAAATATGGGTTATTATCCATTCCAGTGAGAGAAAAATCATACCATAGGAAACTGTGGAGTGTCTCAATTATAGGGTATTAGAAAGAACTTGTTATAGGATCTAGACTTCTGTTAGATGATTTTTAAGGGAAGATGTAAGTGTGGTTTAACTCTCTATTAGATGTTGTCAGAAGTAGGGGCAATTTTATTATTGTATATTTTAGTAAATATAAATAAAATAAATAATAAATATTTTAACAATATATAAAATTATAATAAACAATAAATAAAACAATAAATAATATAGATAAAATAAATAGGAAGGGCAGACTAGTGAAAGGATAAAGCTATAATTAGTAAAGAAGCAACAGTCACTCAGATTAGCTGAAAGATGGGATTGAAAGGAGAAAAAAATTCTGTGGAAGTAGAAAACCTAAAAAGACTGATTACAAATAATGAAATTGAAGCAGTAATTTAAAAATTCCCAGACAAAAAAGCTTAAGACCAGACATTACATGTAAATTATACCAAACATTTAAATGAGTTAGCACCTATCTTTCACACACACACACACACACACACACACACAATTTCAGACCAATATCCTGATGGACATAGATGCAAAAAGTCTCAACAAAATATTAGCAAACCAAAGTCAACAATACATTAAAAGGATCATACATCATGATCAAATGGCATTCATTCCAATGTTACTACCACAAGTCAATCAACATGATACTCAAAATTTTTAAAAAAACTAAGGATAAAAATGATTTTCTCAATAGATGCACAAAAAGCATTTGAGAAAATTCAATATTCATTCATGATTAAAAACTCTCAACAAAATAGGTATAAAGGAATACATCTCAACATAATAAAGTCCATATATGACAAAACCCCAGCTAACATCACACTCAATGGTGAAGACCTGAAAACTTTTTCTCTAATATCAGGGATAAGATAGGGATGCCCATTCTTACCACTTTTATTCAACATACAATTGGAAGTCCTAATGATAGCAGTTAGGAAAGGAAAAAAAGATAAAAGATATCCAAATTGGAAAAGAGGAAGCAAAATTGTCACATTTGCAGGTGATATGAAAATATATAGAGAAAACCCAAAAAACTACATCAAAACACTATTAGAATAAAGAATTCAGTAAATTCACAGAACAAAAAACTAATATACAGAAATCAGTTGTGCTTCTATATGTTAATAAAGAGTTTTCAGAAACAGACAAATAAGAAAGCAATCCCACTTAGAATAGCATCAAAAAGAATAAATACCTAGGGATAAACTTAACCAAGAAGGTGAAAGACCTATACTTTTTGAAAACTATAAGAAATTGATGAAAAAAAAAATTGAAGATGACCCAAACAAATGGAAAGATATTTCATGCACATGGGTTGGAAGAATTAGTGTTAAAATATCCACACTAAGCAATCTCCGATTAAATGGCATCCCTATCAAAATACCAATGGTATTTTTTCACAGAACTAGAACAAAGAATCTTAAAATTTGTGTGGAACCACAAAAGATCCTGAAGTGCCAAAGCAATCTTGAGAAAGAAGAACAAAGCTGGAGGTACCATAGTCCCTGGTTTCAAACTATACTAAAAAGCTACAGCAATCAAAACTGTATGCTACTGGGATGAAAATGGACACATAGATCAATGAAATAGCCCAGAAATAAACCCATGACTATAAGGTCAATTAAACTGTGGGAAATGAGGCAAGAATATAAATTGGGGAAAAGACAGTCTCTTCAAATAAATGGTCTTGGGAAAACTGAACAGTAACATGCAAAAGAATGAAACTCGAGCACTACCTTATACCATATACAACATTAAATTCAAAATGGATTAAATTTTTGAATTCTTGGAAGAAAACATGGGGAAAAAGCCCGTTGTCATTGGTCTTAGCATTATTGTTTTGGACCAGTCTCCTCAAGCAAGGGCAACAAAAGCTAAAATAAACAAATGGGATTACATCAAACTAAAAAGCTTTTGCACAGCAAAGGAAACCATCAATAAAAATAAAAAACAAGCCATGGAACAGAAGATATTTGCAAATGATATAACCAATAAGGGGCTAATGCAAAATTTATAATTTATACAACTTAATATCAATAATCAATCTAATTAAAAAATGGGCAGACTTCAATAGACATTTTTCCAAAGAACACATATAGATGGCCAACAGGCATATGAAAAGATGCTCAACATAACTAATCATCAGGGAAATGCAAATCAAAACCATAATAAGATATCACCTCACACTTGTCAAGCTGGCTATTATAAAATAATAATAATAAGTGTCTCCCCCATGCTGGAAGACACTTAAGGCCTTTTCTCTACAAAGTAACCAGGTGATTCTCTCAGGAGCTAATTTCCTAACTACAAGGCATAAAACAAGGTTTATATAATCTTAAACTGACTAGGGACATGTTGAACCTGATAAGGGTAGAAAGTAATTACACCCCAAAGGAACTGCAAAATCTAGCCGGCATACCCCATTATAAGGCAGGGGTATCCCTGAGATTCTAATTGAGGGTTCAATGGGACTGGAACATAAATTGAATAAGAATTAATTGGCATGAGGTATTTTTTTGGAATAGAAAATGACAGCTTGGCAAGGACCTCAAGGAATGGGGCAAACTTTCTGCTAGGGTGGCTCTTAAAAACCTGGAGAAAGTAAGAGCCAAAGTTAAACAAAGTATAAATAAGTGTCTGAGCCTCCCTGACAGATAGTAAAGATGCTATCAAAAAGCTCAGGTAGGTGGGCAGGCTGACTGGATATGTTATGTGAGGCCGTAAGATTCCCACAGGATGATATTCCTTGGGAAGGCCAAAATGAACACATCACTTAACAAGACCATTAGGAATAAACTTGTGAGAGTGACACAGAGATCAATAAAATATTTGGTGGTGGCTCTCCATTTACAGCTTTCAAAAAATAATGTAGGACTGCAGTTAAGTTTGAATTTCAGATAAACAATGAATTTTTTCTAGTACAAATATGTCCTTAATATTACATGGCACATAGTCCATAGAGATTCTACCGTATAACAGGGCTGATGGTGGCAGAGGTAATCATAGAGCTGGCTCATTATTAGTCATGTGCTGATGTGTCCAAAAGCAAATGATGCACTAATCAACAAGGGCACTTAATCGTCAGAAACCAGTCTGCAAAAAATATCAAAATATCAAGCCAGGTTAGAAAAGCAAGCAAGAGGGTTTGACCTGCAGAAAGTTGTAAAGATGGTTAATAAAATATGGCATCCTAATAGATAAGTAACCAGCAAGAGGAATGTAAATCGGAAGAAGGTAAGAATGGAGAAGGAGGAAGCTAAGAGCAGTCATCCAAAGAAAAAGTCATGATGCCTTGTTGATGGTTAATAAAATATGGCATCCTAATAGATAAGTAACCAGCAAGAGGAATGTAAATCGGAAGAAGGTAAGAATGGAGAAGGAGGAAGCTAAGAGCAGTCATCCAAATAAAAAGTCATGATGCCTTGTTGATGGTTAATAAAATATGGCATCCTAATAGATAAGTAACCAGCAAGAGGAATGTAAATCGGAAGAAGGTAAGAATGGAGAAGGAGGAAGCTAAGAGCAGTCATCCAAAGAAAAAGTCATGATGCCTTGTTCAGTATCCAGACTTGAGCCTGTTTTCTGATCTGGAATCCATTAATAGAAAAGGTGACCAGTCATTTAATGTAAGAAACATTCAACTTTATGAAAAGTATATGCCATAATGATTTTACCAGTCCTTTATTAGCAAAACCTATTGCCATTACTCAGGTGACAGTACATTGAGGAAAGGAGAATATTCAGTCATTTTGAAGGCTATTGGACACAGAGTTTGGCTTGATATTGATATCTGCTGAATCCCCTGTTAGAATAAAGCCTTACAATGGCCAGGTACTGTATGCACACTTGGCCAAATTTAGCATATAGTGGACCCACTGAGACATGGATCTCCATCCACTGGTCATTTCCCTAGTCCCTGAGGGTATAATTGAGATTGACATATTTGACAGTTGGAGTAATTCCCAAATTTGGATCTTGGCTTATGGAATAAGTGCTGTAATAGTGTGGAAAGCCATACCAAAGTCTGTGAAACTGTCCTTCTGCCCTGGTCAAAATAGTATATAAAAAATAATATTGCCTGTGAGTGGGGGGATGGGTGATATAGGTGAAGGGGAGTAAGACTGCACTTATCATGATAAACACTGAGTAATGTGTAGAATTGTTGAATTGTTATACTGTACACCTGAAACTAATATAATTACAAATTACGCTAATTACTCTTGAATTAGAAAATGAAAATAAAATAATACTGTCTACCAGAGAAGTGAGTATCAGGTATTAATGATCCCATTAAAAATCTAAAGGATCAAAGGGTGGTAATCCCAATAGTAAATCTTAAAGAATTACTATGGAATGAGACTAGGTCAACAAAGCATTACTCTTATTGTAGCTTCTGTGCCAGATATGGTATCAATGCTAAATGAACTAAATTCCAGAATGTAGCAAATCCTTCCTAGTAGAGAAGAGACCAATTTGCTCTCAACTTTGGTCAGCTGGCACAAAGAGGGGGCGCCTGGGTGGCTCAGTCAGTTAAGAGTCTGCCTTAGGCTCAGGTCATGATCCTGGTGTCCTGGGATAAGAGCCCCAAGCTAAGTTCCCTGGTCAGTGAGGGAATCTGCTTCTCCCTCTCCTACCCTCTACTCCTCCCCCCATCCCCCCCTCACCTGCTCATGCTGTCTCTCACTCCTGCACTCTTTCTCTCTCTCAAATAAATAAATCTTAAAAAAAAAAAATTGGCACAAGGAGGAGGAGTATGCCAAAAAAGAACGGGAAGGAATAACCTACCAAATTTCTAAATATTGTTTATCACTCATGTTTCAGCTGGCATGGTTTATTAAAACCTTAAATTTAAATTTTGAGGACCCTAAGACACACAGCAAGCCTTCACCCAACTGTTTATAAGCCTATATCAAGTGCATGGAGGTAACACACAGAAGTTCTGAGGAGAGAGAGCAAGAGAGCTGAGGAAGATCACCTGTATGGTGCACTGAGTTTCCAAGAATGTCTGCATAACTACCTCAAACTTAGGGGTTTAAAACAACATATATTTATTATCTCATGGTTTGTGGTTCTAGAATCCAGGACTAGCTTATGTCAGCCCTTTACAGATGGCTACACAGGGCTGCAGTTAAAGCTTAACTCAGTTCTAGGATCTCTTCAGAGGCTTGACTAAGAATCTACTTCCAAGGTCAATCCAGTCACTGGCATATGTAATTCCCTTATGCCTGTAGCATTAATAGCAGATTACTTATTAAAAGCCTCCTGGTGGTGAGTGGAAGGGACAGAGGAAGGAATGGCAGGGAGGGAGAGAGAGGAACAGAGTCTAGATATAGGCGCTGTATTTGTATGTAATCATGTGCACATTATCACGTACATCTTGTCACAGTTGCCACATCGATTGGTGAAAAGAAATTACTGGTCCTGTCCATACTGAATCAGAGGAAATTACACAAAGGCATGAATAGCAGGAGGTGGAGAGCATGGAGACCATATATAATCTGTACACCAGGTAAAGGGGAGAGGATTATTAAAGTATAATGTACAGGAAAGCTAAGAAAAATTCATTCAAGTCATGATAGGTCAAAAGGTTGATGTTGAACAGGGAGTGGAGAGAGATAACCTGACAGAAAGAAGGCTAGGATGGGAAGTTGGGACTTACGAGCAAAGAAAATTTCCAAAGGCACTTAGAAGTAGGCATCCTAACTCTACAGTAGGAAGAACCATAAGATGCTTTAGGAAGGTAAACACTTTTGTTATTATAGAAAAAGCAAAAAGATCATCAAAGCTTTTCTAGTGCTCAGATCCCAACCCCTGCTGAAGAGCAAGCCCAGATCCTGCACTGAAACATCAGAAGCCAATGTTGAACTGCTTCTAAATGAATTTGCAACAAAGCCCAGGCCCAACCAAATACAGATTCCGTATAGCATTTACCCTAGAGCAGTCTGAAGGGATGTTTCCTTCTCTGGGAATAAATATTTACTCCAGTATCTACTTAGCTGTTATGCACTATGTTGGGAATAAACACTTTTTGGACTTTATAATGGATTAATTCTTTATTGGTAATTTTTTAAAAATTTAATTCTAGTATAGTTAAAAATAAATTTTTTAAAACCTGAGACCCACAAAAAAGAAAGAAAATATAACCTAAGGTAAAGAGAAATAGACCAAGATATGGTTCTAGTAGTATGTAATGATCACATAAGAACATTAAAATAACAATAAATAAATAAATAAATAAATAAATAAATAAATAAATAAATGACTTAGTGGGAAAGATTGAGAATACACATGAACAAATGGAAAATTTCTACAGGGAGAAATTATTTTAAAAATAGAATGGGGCGCCTGGGTGCCTCAGATGGTTAAGTGTCTGCCTTTGGCTCAGGTCATGATCCTAGGGTCCTGAGATCAAGCCTTGCATTGGGCTCCCCCGTTGGCATGGAGCCTGCTTCTCCCTCTCCTTCTACTGCGACCCCTGTTTGTGCTCTCTTGCTCTCCCTGTCAACTAAATAAATAAAATCTTTAAAAAATAGAATACAATGAAATGGAAATGCTAGAAATTAAAAGAAATTATCAGAAATAAAAAAATTATTTAATATACTCATTACAGAATTAAAAGTGAAAAAAATGTGAAAACAAAATAGAAAAGGTCAGCTATCTGTGACACAAAATCAAATTGTTTAACATATGTATTATTGGAGTCTCCAAAGAAGAGAAATAATGGATAAGAAGAAATGTTCAAAGATGTATGAAAATTTTCCAAAAAAACTAGTGAAAGACTAACAGATCCAAGAAAACTTAAGGAAGATAAAAAATGTACAACTGGGCATATTGCAGATTAACGTTGAAAACATCACAGTTAAGGGGAAATTCTTAAAACTAGTATGAGGAAATGTCATATTCCACAAAGGGGAAAAGGATACAAATGACAGCTGACTTCCCATGACAAATTAACAACCCAGGAGAAAGACATCTTTAAAATGCTGTATGAAAATAAAATTCAAGCTAGAATTATATACCCAGTGAAAATATCCTTCAAAACTGAAGGTGAAATAAAACCATTTTCTGACAGAATCAGAGAGATTGCATTTCTAACAGATATACATACACTTCAATAAATGCTAAATTCTTCAAGCTAATGGGAAGTGACTAAAGAAGGAAGCCTGCATCCACAAGGAGTATGTCCTAGTTTGTTCATATCACTGCTGTAACAAAATACCACAGACTGGGTGGCCCATTAATAACAGAAATTCCTCACAGTTCTGGAGACCAAGTCTGTGATCAAGGTGCCAGCACAGTCACCAAAGGGTAGGGGTCCCCTTCCTTGTTCATAATTAGTGACTTCTTGCTGTATTCTCACTTGGTGGAAGGCGCTGGGGGCTCTCTGGTACTTTTTTTATAAAAGCACTAATCCCATTCATGAGAGTTCCACCCTCATGATCTAAGCACCTCCCAAAGGCCCCACTCTCTAATACCAGCACCACTGGGGTTAGGTTTCCGATATCTGAATTTTGAAAAAACACATTCAGGTCATAGAGTAAAAGGAGTAAAAACCAACAGGAAAGGATATGTTAGTTATTAGGTATCTATTATATATATGCACATATACTTAATTATATACAATGTATATAATATACATAATTATAAGTAATACACATTAGCTTTATCATTGTATAACACATTATCAGCCCCTTAAACAATATAAATTTATTATCTTCACAGCTGTGAAGGTCAGAAACTTAGTATGTAGTGTATAGATCTTCCATTCAGAGTCACACTTGGCTAAAATAAAGTTATCAGCCTGGCTACAATTATCTTCTATGCTTGGAATCCACTTTTAAGTGCATTGATTGATGCCAGAATTTTTTTCCCTTCTCATACTTTCCACAATGCCCCTCCATCTTCAAGCCAGCAATGGAAGGTCAAATTCTTCTTATGCTTTCAATCTCTCTAACTTAGCCTTATTAAGTCATCTTCTAATTTTATGGGCTTATATGACTACTTTGAACCCACTTGGACAATCCAGAATAACCTTATTTTAAAGTCAAGTGATTAATAACCTTAGTAATATCTATAATGTTATTTTTTTTCCTATTTAATGGAACTTATTCCTGGGCATAACACCAGAAGGAAAAGGCCATGAGGCCATCATTCTGCTATACATTCAGTGGATATATTATTAACTAATAGACTATTTTAAAGCAAATTTATACATTCTGTGAGATTTATTGTACATGCAGAAGTAAAACATATGACATCAAGAGAACAAAGTAAGAGAGAAGAGTAAATGGAATTAAATAATTATTAAGTTCCTTATATTGTTCATGAAATAGTATAATGTTATTTGAAGACAATATCTAATAAGATATTTTTATTTCTAGAATCACTATAAAGTAAGAAAAATAAATCTAAGAAGTCTTCATGATGGGAGAGTCAGGTGAAATAACTTGTTTTTACTTTGGAGAGCATTTCCCAGAATGTTAAGTGCATTAGCCCTTAGACATTTTACCAATGTCAGCACATCTCTGAATCTTTAGTTTCCACCCTCTGGACTGCATGTCTTACCAAGGCCTCTAATACACTAGTCACTTCTTGCTCATCTAATCTTATCTGTATGCTATTATCAATTCAGTGTACCAGTGATATTCCATGGACTGTCCAAAGAGTCTAGATCTCTTTGGATGATATGAAAGGGAGAAAGGGAATTAACATAGTCCTGGGCAAACTATAACTATATTCCATTTTTTCTTCCAAGTGAATGTGAACTCATTCTGATTTTCTCTCCTAAAAGAGTTGTTAATAAATCAATTTGATAAACCATACTTTGCCTCATGCCATGTTTCTGAGATCATGTTAATTCTCTCTAGTGCACATACTGCATCTGGTAGAGTATCTGAACTGAAGTTACTACTTGCTTGAGAGAACAGTATATAATTTTCATTCTCCATATTCTGACTGATTTTTGCAAGGTCTGGACTTGGGAATTAATTCCTACCACACAGGACAAGGACCAAATGTAGTGGTTATCCCTTATGCTAAGTAGATTGATTAGTGGTTAGAGAGATGACCTCTAAGTGGGTCTGTGGACTCACCAGTCCACTTAGTCTGAATTCAATTTAATACCTGCTCCCTTTATGTCTCAAATCTGTAGGGGATAATTATCAAGAACTACAAAGTATCTGAAATTTTCTGTTTGCAAGCTTACAAGTCAACCTGTCATAAGTGCATTGATGCTAGCAGAAGACATGAAACTCAGGCCAAAGACAAAGTGTTTCATTACTCATGCCACAGAAAGAATCCTGTGTTTCATGTTTACATTAGTTCTCCCTGCTCTCTATGTACCATCAGAGTTCATGTGGAGTGATTCAGACGAATACTGCACAAGGAGTAAATCTGCATCACAACTGAGGGACTTCAAGCTTTCAAAATCCAAATCTGCAATGAATGGGCTGTTAGAAAACTTGCTCAAATACCTTCCCAGAGGGAGACATTACCTTTATCATTATGGTAAGCAAAAAATAGTACCTGTGCCCTAGAAGGAGACAATATCTCTATCTTCTAAGGCTGTTTGTTCCACAAACATTATTTGGAAACACGTTGCAGAGCAAAAGTTGATTTAGATATGCGAAAATTGAGAGGACCATGGAGAATTGTCTACCAACATCATGATGTCACTTCAGATCTCCAGAAATACATGTCAGATTGAACATTGTGATCAGGAGTCCTGAAAGTATTTAGATATTTCCCTAATTTTCCTTTCAGCGTAGGATTATTAGAGTAATTGTTTTCAGTTCCTTTCAGAAAGCCACCAATGGACTGCTAAGATGCTGGTCTTTGTCCCACCCACTTCATCCCTCATTACTGTGGTAAACGGAGTGACCTCCAAGCCTTCCCATGGAACATGATTGTCTGGTGAGTTCTGGAAGATGGATAGTTCATTCACTTTAATGTGCTCATTATAGACATTATCAACCTCATTACAGATGACTGCTTTTATTATGATTCCAGGGGCCATCACTGTAGTAGTTTGCGTTATCTCCAGGGATAGGAAATAAATATAGTTGCTATTTTTTAAGATTAATATACCTAATACATCCCTTTATAAGACAAATCAAGAAGAGAGAAAATACTAACAATTTCAGCAATGAAAGAGTAGACACCAGTACATATATCATAGTAATTAAAAGGATGTTAAGGACATATATGAACACTACGCAAATAAATTTGAAAACATATCAAACACAAAATTTTTGTACAAAAATAAAACAAAACCCAACTTATCTAACTAGCCCAAAAAAAATAAGAAATGTAAATAGTTCTATGTGAATGATGATGGTTGAAAACAATTTAAAAAACAATTAAGAGAACTCTAGGCCTAGATAGCTTCACTGGTAAATTAATACTTTAAAGAAAAAAAATAAACATCTTACACAAACTCTTCCAGAAAATCCATCAGATTGGAACAATTGCTAATTTGTATTACGAAGCCAATATAATCTGACATGAAAATCTGATGAAAATATGGCAAAAGTAAAACCAAAGAATAATTTCTTATCACCATACATGTAAAACTCTCTAACAAAATATTAGCAAACTATATTCTATTATACAGAAAGCATGAACAACTGAGTTATCTCAATAATGAAAAACTGATTTTACATTTGAAAATCAATTTAACTATTAACATTATAAAGAAAAGTATATGATCATCTCATAAATGCAGAGATAATGTTTGATAATATTCTACATGCATCTATTACAAAAACTCACATCAAAACTCATCAAAATAAAATAGCAGGAACTCTTCACTTTATTATATGTAAATTATATTCATGAATATTAGAGAAAAATATTAAATTTGCTGGTAGTACTTAATTTTTATGGCTGGATTCTGAACCAAACCAACCAGACATATACTGGAGTTTCCAAGGACATTCTCCTCAGGCCTACAAGGCTGCTCCTCCCTCCCCCCACTTCAGATACCAAAGTCCAGGTTATCACCTGTGCTTCTTATCTACCAGCTACAGATTGAATGTTCCAATGAACCCCTCCAGGGGTTCAATTAATATACTAGGGCACCTCACAGAACTCAGAGAAAACTTTTACTTACGAGATTACTGATTTATTATAAAAGGATATAACGAAAACAGCCAGGTAGAAGAGATACATAGGTCAAGGTATGGGGAAAAGGCAGGAGCCTCCATGCCCTCTCCAGGAAGGCTGCTCTCCCCTTATCTTCATGTATTCACCAACCTGGAAGCTCTCCAAACCCAGTCCTTTGGGGATTTTATGGAAGTTTTATCACAAAGACATGATTCAATCATTGGTCATTGGAGATCAATTCAACTTTAAGCCTGTCTCTCCCTAATCCCCAGAAGTACACGTGTGGAACAGTAAGTTCCAACCCTCTAACCACAAGACTGGCTGTCCTAGAAACCAGCCCCTATCCCTAGATGGGGTCCAAAAGTCACCTTGTGAACATAATAACAAAGGGCACCTTTATAGCTCTCATCAGTTAGAGAATTCTAATAGAGTTAGGAATTCTAATGGTTTTATGAGCTATGTACTAGAAAGAGGGACAAAGACCTAATATATTAAATTTTAATTTATAAATCACAATATCACAGCAGTCCTCAGAGACTTGATGATTTCACTGTTCAAATCTTCCAATTGTTTTCCATCTCATTAAAAATCAAATATTATTTTTTATTATGCCACATAAGGTTCTTCATGATTGATTGGTCCCTATCTATATCCAACAGCATATTTGTCTTTGTTTTTACATTGATTATTTTTCTTCCAAGTTTTTATTTAAATTCCAGTTAACATACAATGTAATATTAGTTTCAGGTGCAGAATTTAGTGATTCATCACTTATATACAACACCCAGTGCCCATCACAAGTGCTCTCCTTAATACCCATCACCCATTTAACCCTTCCCCCCTCATTCCCTTCCAGCAACCCTTAATTTGTTCCCTATAGTTAAAGAGTTGGCTTGATGGTTTGCCTCACTCTTTTCCCCCATGTTCATTTGTTTCATTTCTTAAATACCACATGAGTGAAATCACATGGCATTTGTCTTTCTCCAACTTATTTCACTTAGCATAATACTCTCTAGCTCTAGCCACATCATTGCAAATGGCAAGATTCCACTCCTTTTAATGCTTGAGTAATATTCCATTGTATATATGTATATACTATTTCTTCTTTATCCATTCATCAGTGGATGGGCATTTGGGCATGTTCCATCATTTGGCTATTGTAGATAATGCTGCTATAAACATTGGGGTGCATATATCCCTCCTAATCTGTATTTTTGTATCCTTTGGGTAAATACTCGATAGTGCAATTGCAGGATCATAGGGTTGTTCTATTTTTAATTTTTTGAGGAACCTCCATACTGTTTTCCAGAGAAGCTACACGAGTTCGCATTCACCTCAACAGTGTGAGAGGGTTCCCTTTTCTCTGTATCCTTGCCAATATCTGTTGTTTCCTCTGTTATTGATTTTAGCCATTCTTATAGATGTGAGGTGATACCTCTCAACAAATGGTGTTATGAAAACTGGACAGCAACGTGTAAAAGAATGAAACTGGACCACTTTCTTACACCATGCACAAAAATAAATTCAAAATAGATTAAAGACCTAAGCATGAGACAGGAAACCACCAAACTCCTAGAGGAGAAACAGACAGTAACCTCTTTGACATGGCTGTAGCAACTTCTTACTGGATACATCTACTGAGGCAAGGAAAACAAAAACAAAAATAAACTATTGGGACTTCATCAAGATAAAAAGCTTCTCACAGCAAAGGAAACAAACAACAGAACTGAAAGGTAACCTTCAGAATGGCAGAATATATTTTCAAATGCCATATCTGATAAAGGGTTAGTATCCAAAATCTATAAAGAACTTGACAAACTCAACACCAAAACAACAAATAACCCAGTTAAAAAACGGGCAGAAGACATGAATATTTTTTTTTCCCAAAGAAGACATACAGATGGCTAACAGACACATGAAAAGATGCTCAACATCACTTATCACCAGGGAAATACAAATCAAAACTACGGTGAGATATAACAATGTATTTGCCTTTTTTTCCCTGCTCTCTACTTCCACCCAATGTTCAATTCAGTCTCAGATCATCATACCATTTCTTGCTTCTCATTCTCTACCACACTTCCTCTTTATTGAACACATTTCCACCTATATCCATCAGTTTAAAACCTATTGATCTTCATCATTCAGTTTAATTGTCTCATCTTGTAAAGACTACCTTCCTCAGAAGATTAGTTACTGCCTTCATTTGTGACCAGTCTGACTATAGGGATCATTATTCTGCACATAACCTTGCTACTGTACTCATATTCATATGTCCAACTTTTCCTTTGAGTCGCCAAGCCTTTCAGTAGCAACCATTTATTTAGTACCTATTGTGTGTCAGGAAGTGCACCTTTCACTCTAGATGCATATGAAGTAGATGCTATTCCTATTTCAGGTTTATGGGTTGGAATACTCCTCAGAGACTTACACTTGTGAAATGGTAGAGGTGGGACTCTAACCAAAGTCTCCCAAAGCTCTAGTTTGAATCATTGTGTAATTTTCATAACACCAATCAAAACCATAGCATATTATTCCCTTTATATAGATGATAAATCTGAACCTCAGATGTCAAAACTTGTCCATGCCCACAGATAAGATTGGATTTAAAAAAGTTCTAGGACATCACACACATTTCCTATTTAGTCAGAGATTTACAGATGAATGAATAGGTAAAGACTTCCATGACCACATGGGTTTACAAGGAAAGGAATAAAGAGGACACAGAAATGAAGCTTAGGTACTGAGATTTTAGGCTCAGTAAATGAGTTACAGAAGCAGGTTTATGGGTTAGAGGAACCCATTAGATTCCATAAGGTAGGTTTTCTTTTTATTATTATAAGCATGAGGTGATGATAAGGCTTTTAGGAAAGATTTTTAACTGAAAATTTGGAATAATTTTGAGGCAAACTCCAAATGTATTTGCAGCAAAGAGTTACTAGGCTAACCTAATTTGTCAAAAACTTGGTTAATTTCTCACATTCTCACCCACATCTGTCAATCACAGTAAGTATTCTTTAACACCAAGCACTACAAAAAAGTGAGGGAAATTCTTATTTATTGGGTGTAGTGGGACGATTATGAGACAGTAGTGGCACTATTGATTCATTAATTTAATAAGTACTTATTGATCATCTGTGATGCACAGGATGCTGTGACAGGCAAGTGTTATGCATTGAAAAGTGAAGTCAGCTTATGTTTTAGAGACAGATACATGCAATCAACAAGTACACAGGGAAATAAATTTATAAATAACATGTGCAGCGTTGTGAAGGAAATAAACATAAGACTATGGTATTTAAAAAAGTAATAATGCCGTGCACATGGTGAGTAAGGGGAAGTCTCTTGGTCAGGGAGTCAAAAAATTCCTCTCTGAAGACTTGACATCTGAGTTTAGAAGGCTAATTTTAAAAAATGAAAGAAATTAAGGAAGAACATCCCCAGAAGACAAAACACGTCCAAAAACCTGAGGTAGGAGAGCTTGACATGTTCTACAACTGAGTGAAAACCAGAATGAGGGAATGCTATTCTAAGCCTAATGTGGGTTAAAAATTATGTTATTTTATAGATAAATCCTTAAGAAACTGCTATCCCAGTTATTTCTCTTGCCTCATTCAAGTAGTAAAGGAAGAGATTGACTATTGACTTGAGTCTCAAACCATTATTCTGCAAAGTAACATGTGCCAACTGTTGGTCCACCTTACAAATAATACACCCAGAGATGCCAACCCACTGTTGTCCAAATACCAACCATCTAAACATAGCTAGTCTATTGGATTCTCTCATATAAAGCTGTTGTATCAAAACTGTACATACGGAAGTATTTTTTCACTCACTTAACTTCTGTGTGGCTTCATGCTTATAAAAACAGATGATGGAATAAGAAAGAAGTGGGATCATGTTCAAGGTATATCTATTAGTGCTGTGTTACCACATTCCAGTTTCTTTATTGCTCAGTGCCTCCATTTCCTTATAATGTAGAAAATGAATGATAATGAAATCAGCCTCACAAGATTCGTGTGAAGATTTAATAGAAGGTTTAATAACTCACGCAAAGCCCTTAGCAAAATACCTTGTGTGTAGTAAGCTTTAGCAAATGTTAACTATTATTATCTAGATAAAGAAAAATTGCTCTGCTTATAAGCGAAACTTTTCTATAGCCATATTATGTTGACCTAAACAGAATTATCTCTATTCCTTTTCATCATTAAAGCAAAATGTTAGTTACATCTGTTTTTTGAACATTAAGCTAAACTGTATTTCACTTTTATAAAGATGAAAATGGGAAATACATATATTATACTGTTGAGAATAAGCCCCAAACTCCAGGTTAATATTTGCTTTCCTTTTTTGTGTCAACAATAATTATATATAAATACAAACATAATTTGAAGTCCTACTTGAGCTTTAATAGAATACAAAACTTGTAAGAAATTATCTATTTATGAACAAAAAGAAATTGTGGCTAATAACAGTTTAATATATGTGGGAGTATGTGGTATGTGTTTGTGTGTGTGTGTCAGGGGGTGTGTGGGGGTGTGTGTGGGGGGGGGTGTTAGGGTGGTGGTGTGCTGGTAGTGCATGTTTGGAGTGATGTTTTTGTGAGGTATGTATGTTAGGATGCACATGTGTTGGGCTGGGAAAAGGGTAAGAGAAGAATAAGGGACAGATGTTTCACTCTTTTATTGGCAGAAAGATTATTTAGAAGCAAAAACAAAAGGTAGACATCAATACGGATTTATTTGGGTACAGAATTTTAAGATGATTATCTCAGATTCAGTCTTCATACCACGTACTTAGTGGTTGTATAAATTGCCATTAATAGCTGTTGCACATTTAAACATTCAAGGTTATAGAGGACATTAAATTCCAGTACTAAATAATAAACATAATATGGGCAAGCCAGAGGAAATTCTCACAGTTGTGTCCACTTGAATGTCTAACAGGTATCTCAATATGCACAAAATATTTTGTTTAAGTCTACCTTCAATGTGCTTCTGTTGCAATCTGGTATTTCTCAGTAAATAGAAATCTATTCTTTCAGTTTCTTGGGCCCAAATTTTTCAGACATTTCCACTCATCTCTTTCCTATTTCTCATCCAATCCATCAGCAAATCCTGTCTAATCTACCTTGAAAATAAATCCAGAATCCAGCTATTTCTCATAATCACCACAACAATTCCACTGTTTGAGACACTGTCAGCCTTTATTTACGTCATTGCAATAGCTTCCAAACTGGTGTCCCTGCTCCTACCCTTGCCCAGTGGTCTGTTCTCCATCCAGGAACCGGAAAGATCAGATACACTGCATTTAGGTTAACAACAATCAAGTAGCTTCCCCTCATACACATTAAGCCAAAGTTTTTAAATGACCTACAAGACAATCAGCTATGTCACTGGCTTCACTTTTTTTTTTTCTTTACCACTTTCTCCTCAACTCTGCTACTTGCACAATGTTCTTTCATTATCTTTATCATTAATTCCCTTTCTGCTTTAGGGGCTATCAGCTGCTACTCCCGTGACCTGAATATTTACTCCCAGATACCTATGGTGGTTGTCCTCACTTCATTCAGGTGTCTGCTAAAATGCCACTTCCATGAAGAGTCCTCTCCTGATAACTCTATATAAAATAGCTAGCCTTTACACCACTTGTGATCCAACCAACTTTGTTCTACTTTTCCCTAAAATTCTTATTACGACCTGATATGTACTAATTTATGTCTACAGCCTTTCTTCTGTCCTACTAGATAGTACACAATCAGGTAGTTTACTCAGGGAGTTTATCTATAATCCCAGCAGCTCAAGAACCATATATGGTATTTTGTAGGTACTCAGTATTTTTTTAATTAAAAAAAGCAATGTGAATGAGTAACATAAAAATAGTGGCTATATGGACAAACACAAGTAAACTTAAGAAAAAATAAGGTATAAACAAAGCATTCGAAATATAATTTGACATCTAGGAAAGATATGGAAGGTATTTAAATTATTCCTTAAAAATTAATGTGCTTAATACTTTGTTTGCAAAATAAAACCTTATATCAAAAAAGAATAGAAACAATATAAACTTTTTTCTGACCATGGATAAAATTATCTTATTTCCTTACCAGGAAAACGGTTTACAATACTGAACTATGTGCTTCATTCTTCATAAAAGATAGAAGTGAACTATAGCGAGCTCAGAGAAAGGACCAGTCACAGTGGTTTTCAAAGTAGGATGGGTGGAAAACCTGCATTAAAAGGTTCTAGATTGACCATCAAAAGTCCAAACTTCAGCCCTAATCCAGACCTACTGAAATGAATCTCTGAGAATGAAATCCATGAAAGTTCACTTCTAAAAATAATCTCTCAAGGGCTCAAATGGTTGAGTGACCGACTCCTGATTTCAGCTCAGGTCACGACCCCAGGGTCGTGAGACTGAGTCCCAACTCAGGCTCCACACTCAGTGTGGAGTCTGATTATCCCTCTCCCTGTATTCTTCCCTGCTGCTCTCTGTCTCTCTCTGTCTTCTCTCTCTCTCTCAAATAAATAAATAATCTTAAAAAAATAATAATCTCCCAGATGTTATTTATGCACCTAAAACACGAGACATCTGTATTACATAAACATCTGTCAGTGGACTTATGTTGACAAAAGCCTACTTGATTAAATGAACCATATGTCTGAGACAAGTCTTATATTAAGGTGTCAGATGTAAATGAAGAGAAATGGTTATGTTATTTTTAAACCTTTTGGTAACACTTATTAAATTTGGTATTGTGAACAATATTAAATTTCCTTTTGGAGTTTAGTAAATGTACATTGCTTACATTTAAGTTTGCATTATTCTCTTCCCACTGAGAACATTAAAGCCATCAAGAGAAACTGCAGTTGCCTATGACGATGGATATTTCCATCTAATTGGATAAGGAAAAAATGTAGATTTGGGGAAACTTTATAAAATTGTTCTTGGAATGTATTTTATTTATTTTTAATAAATATATCATCTCTAAAACTAGATTAGAAATCAGTTTACCTTGCTGCATCTAGCAGTGTATAGCTAAAAAAAGCCAAGCTATATAATGGTTTCTTGGGTAGAAACTCTGGGTGAATAAACGTTGCAAGATGTCAATTTTAAATAAAATTTCTCTCTAAATCACATGCATACATGATCTTCCCTTAACAAAACTGACAAATCAAAAAACAGAATATTTTTTTAAACAAAAATGGAAAAAAAAACAAATATTATTTTCTCTATATATCCTTGATACATAGAACAACATAGGTATGATTGGTGAAATAATGAGCAAAATAATGAAATGAAAAGTACGTTATGGTATAACTTTTTTAAGTTAAAAAACGACTAGTATGTTATGGTGTAACTTTTTCAAGTTAAAAAATGACTAGCACTAAATAATAAAATTTGATAAAAATATAAAAAGGAGCAATGTGATAAAATCATGGTTATTTGGGTGTTGAGGAGAGGCAGGCAAGTGATAACAATGTAGCATCTAAGTATAGAGAAGCTACTGTAAATTAATAGTTTTCACATTGGGAAACAGATTCATAAGCTTTCACTAAAAATGTCTTGCCAAAATTTATCTCTCATGAGATTAAGCAGTAATTGATTGATATGATTCAATTGTGCCTTTAATGAAAAACTGATATTGGAATGTATGAATTAGCATTCTCAAAATTATAAAATAGGAACTAACTTTAGGATGTTAAGAGACTTACCTTAGAGATGGTACAGTATTTACCATACACAATGAAAACCAACCACTGCCAAATATTTTATTCCCTATGAGACACAGTCCCTTAAAAAGAACAATGACTAACGACAGCAAGAAACTCTCAAACAACAAAACCCATCCACCTGTATTTGATGATATTTGGGGATTATTCACTTTTCATCAAGAGTTATTTGCTTTATGCTTATTCTGGAAGATTCCAAACTATAAATTTCTTTAAAATGACTCTTCATCAATAAATTAAAGACAAGATATAAGGCAATAATTTCTAACAAGAAGTTCGTGTTTTTCCCTTTTTAGTTCCATTTTGACACCTTAACTTATTAATTCTATCCACTTTTGAGACCACTATATATTCTAAGAATAGTGATCATAAACAAGATAATTTGGAGTTTTATAAATAACCTTCTTGTTAATATGCTTCCACAGCCAAGGAAGAGGCAACATTCAACCAAAGGGGATTTATTCAAGTCAAAAGAAGACAGATATTCTAACTTAAAATATCTGAAGGTATGGGGCGCCTGGGTGGCACAGCGTTTAAGCGTCTGCCTTCGGCTCAGGGCGTGATCCCGGCGTTCTGGGATCGAGCCCCACATCAGGCTCCTCCGCTATGAGCCTGCTTCTTCCTCTCCCACTCCCCCTGCTTGTGTTCCCTCTCTCGCTGGCTGTCTCTATCTCTGTCAAATAAATAAATAAAATCTTAAAAAAAAAATATTTGAAGGTAAAGGAAACTCAATACAAACAAGAGCATGCTTATGGTTGGATATGAATATGTCCTTTTAAAAGGAAAAGATATCTCTTTCTTCTGTGATTTGGGGTAAAATTCCACAGGCCTTTAGCTGCTTTCTGCTGGTAGGAATTTTCCTTCAGATCTCATTTCCAATGTAGGTTACTTGTATGATGTAAAAATATTCTTTTTTTTTTTTTTAAAGATTTTTTTTAGTTTATTTATTTGACAGAGACAGCCAGCGAGAGAAGGAACACAGCAGGGGAAGTGGGAGAGGGAGAAGCAGGCTCCTAGCGGAGAAGCCTGATGTGGGGCTCGATCCCAAAACGCTGGGATCACGCCCTGAGCCGAAGGCAGATGCATAATGACTGCACCACCCAGGTGCCCCGATGTAAAAATATTCTTAATGCATGGACCAATTTGTCTGAAATCTTCTCTAATGGCTCCTAATTATTTTCTCCTATATTATATTTGCTGAGTGGGATGAAATAGATAACTAAAAATAGGCATGTTTATGACAATATTTTATTGACTTACTTAAATATATGTAAAAAGCTCACATGTATTAAGTTCTTAAAATTCACCAGAAACTATTGTGAACAACTTGTACATATTAACTTTTTTAAGTGTTAACTTCCTCTGAGCTAGCAATTGCTGCCTCCATGCAAAGAGGAAAACAAGTCACAGATAAGTAAATTGTACAAGGTCACATAGCTAGTAAGAAATGGATCTGATCTGAGATCTGTAGTTTTGTTTAATTGCAGACCTGATTCTCTTAACCATTATGCTTTAATATATCAAGGTCTATAAAACTATTATCACCTGAATAATTACATATCTAGAAATGTTAGCACAACTAAATGCATGATTCAGGGAAACAAATGTTCCAATGGTCAGTACACTATTAAGTAGCTAAAACAAAATCAATGTAATTATCTGGTTTTTATATACATATATTTATTAAATAATGGCATAATTTATAATAATTGTGCTTTATGGTCATAAAAAACTTGTCTTTAAATGCCTAAGCATTGTAAGCACAGAACCAATAAGGTACTTTATTTATTCTGACCCTATGATAAACTCTGTTATTATGCTCCTTTGGGAACAATTAAAATGGATATGGAATTTTAAACTGATTATGCTTACACATTGTGGGTTAAGTGAACATCAGTGAAGAAACTGGGTTTCTTATAATATAGCTACATTAAAAGTGTTGGGAAAAAAGAAAACTCAGTCATTTGATTTTGGGTTGTGTCTAGTGCCCTGCCAGAATAGAAATGCTGTAATATTTTTATTTAGTCACACATACATGCAGTCATTCCAAAAACCTATGTTTTTGAGGCTACGGAACACAGAACAACAACGAAATCATTTATTCTATGTCAAATAAGAGGAATAGAAAGATGTGAGAGGGAAAAAAGTCACACTGCTCCCACCTCAGAGTTTTAAGAATCCAGAGAACTCAATCTTAGCCTGCATATATGCTGCTTGCATACATTCAGTTTGAAAGAAAACTCACGGAGATTTTAGGTACTAGATCAGAAGTCAGCAAGCTATAGTCCAAATGCCCAATGTGACCTTCTGCCTGTTTTTCTTTGTTTCGCATGGTGAACTAAGAGTATTTTATACCCCTCAATATTGAAAAAAATCAGAAGTATCCTATTGCGTGACACATGAAAATTATAGGAAATCAAAATTAAGTGGCTGTATATATGGCTTTTTATTTCTTTTTAAACACTAGGCACACTTGTTCCTGTATGTATTTTCTACAGCTGTTTTTGCACTACAAGGACAGATTTCAGATGGTATGAACTGCAGAGCCTAAAATATTTTCCATCTTTATAGAAAGGTTTGTTGCCCTTCACATATACTACCCACATAGGAAATGTTTACTGGGAAATTATCTTGCTGTGATTGGAGCTACTCGTATTGAAATAATCTTTTTCTGAATAACGCAGTTAACTCTTCATTAGAAATTCAGATGCTGCCCATACTAATTTTTAATCTATTTTCATTTTTTTAAAGATTTTAATTATTTGAGAGAGAGAAACAGAGAGAGAGAGAGAGAGAGAACATGAGTGGAGGAGGGGCAGAAGGAGAGGGAAAAGTAGACTCCCCATTGAGCAGGGAGTCTGATGTGGGGCTCAATCCCAAAACCCCAGGATGGTGACCTGAGCGGAAGGCAGGCATTTAACCAACTGAGCCACCCACGTGCCCCGGATCCATTTTAAACAGTGATGGTGACTGATTATTACAATCTTTATTTAAGTACAAATAATGTGTTTTTGTTGTCAAATATATAGTATTTTGTAGCATATATGCAATATTACACTATGTAATCATGGTGTTAGTTTAAAAAAATCTAAAATGTAGTTTTTATCTACAAATACCTGAACATTTAAATAGAAAGAAATAATTTGTTATTTATTTGTCGAATCTTGGACTATGTCTTTGGGATGTAGTTTTTTACAAAAATCTTTAATATTAGGATACATTAAAGTTGGGAATAAGGCTAATCCTGGGGGATTTAACTATACCTCACATTCCCCAAGAGCAGTTTTCCACCCTGATTATATTTTGGGACTCTCTTGGCTTGTTTTCTTAGAGGAGTTTAATTTTCTTACAGCTTACCATATTAAAAATTAAATTCATACTAATGACCTAGATTTTAAAAAACAGAACAAATCAATGGTTATCCTAGGTAAACTGTTCGACCATATAAATGAGAACTCTGGATTCTATGCTATTGGTACAAAATTTTCCCTCCAGACTTAATCTCCCAACAGAAAATTTTCTGGATTAACTATATGAAAACTTCACTAGGTTTAAAGTTAAGAAAGAATGGTATAATATCTTCAGACATTATTTGTAAATAAACTTTTTCATTGATTTTTTTATTGTCTGATGCAATCTGGCTAGGACTAGTAAGAATAAATTATCTATTCAACTGTTAAAGAGTTCTAGGGTAGCCTTAATTATCTTCTCTCACTATATTTTTATTTCTTTTTTTCTGTAAGGTTTTCTTTTATTGAAAAGATCATTCACAAAATACTATATCCACAGATTAAAAAATATGGAATGCTTCACGAATTTGTGTGTCATCCTTGTTCAGGGACCATGCTAATCTCTGTATCGTTCCAATTTTAGTATATGTGCTGCCAAAGTGAGCACTGTATTTTTACTTCTAGTGACTTCATGTATGCCCACAGTTTCTCTTTATCACTTATATATACCGTAGTTATCCAAAATCTACTTTGGCAGCTCCAAATTCTCTCTTAAGCACCAAACCTTTGTCTTTCAGGGTCCACTGAATTATGCCTTTGCATGTTTCGTGAACAACATTAGTAATCTCATGATGTTCAAATATGAATTCAGCTAGCTTTCCTTTTCTTCTTCAAATTTACCTCATGTTGAGTATTCTTAATTTCAGTGACTGTTAACAGTGTCCTCTCACTTTTCTGAAGCTAAAATTATCAGCATCATTTCAGACATTTTCCTTACACTTATCCCTCATTGCCATGCCTCCCCTCTTCCCATGCACTAAAACAAATGGAGATTACTATTTACCTATTTTAATTCCTAAGTATCTCCCACTCTAAGTACTAAGTATCTAAGTACTCTCTCCTCTCCATTTCCACAGTCACAGCCTCAGTTTGATTTATTATCTCTTATGCTCATGTTCGTATTAGTTTCTTTCCTAGATTCCTTGCCTGAATTCATTCCCAAACTATCCATCTTCCATAATGCTTATAGAAATGACTTAACAAGTCTGCTTTATTTTTTTTTAGCAAGTTTGCTTTAAATAATTCAGCACATATTGCCGAAATTAAGTCCAAATATTATATTATGGAATAAAGAACTCTGAATCTTCATCTTATCTCCTCTAAAACACATGTCTTTTTACTTAATTGTATCCTATAATCCAACCTTGCTGAACTAGGGTCATTTCCCAGTACATGCTAGTCTTCTCTTTGTACTTCAGGTCCTTTTGATAAAATGCTCTATCTGGTTTGTTCTCCCAACTTTCGACCTGACTAATTTCTGCTGGATCTTTAAAACCCAGCTTAATTGTAACATCATCTTAAAAGTTTTTCTAGTGTTGTCAGTGAAAATGGCAGAGTAAAGAAATCCAAAAGTTCATCCTTCCATAAAGGCAATGGAATCTTATAAAAACTGTCAGAATCAACCTTTTCGGAATCCTGGAAACAGACCAAAAGCTTGCAACAATGAGAGCAAGATTTAGGTAAGAAAAGTCATCTGAGTCTTCATAAGAACAGAGAGCTTTGTGGTGTTTTAACTTCTGCTGTTCTTTTTTAAGGGGGGAGAGTGGAAGAAGGAGTGGGAGAGAGAATCCCAAGCAGGCTCCATGCTCAGTGTGAGCCCAATGCATGGCTCGACCTCACAACCCTGAGATCATGACCTGGGCTGAAATCAAGATTCGGGTGATTAACCGACTGAGCCACCCAAGCACCCCAAACTTATGCTGTTCTCGTTTCACATACCCCAGTTAACCCACAACCCTTGTACAGGTAACAGTACCAGAAAGAACAGAAAAGACCTCATTCACAAAGAATTGTGGCTGTTTGTTTTGACCCGTCTAATGGCTCTCTGACAGACCAGCTGAGGGGTTTGCATTTATCTTGCCTAACCTGGAGCTGTGGCAGCTTTTTGGGGCATTTGTCAAAAATATTTATAGGGAGATATATTAGCTGTCTGAAATAATGGATAACACTTGGACAAAATCACTTACTAATGAAAAACCTTGGGAAATAAGACTAGGGAATGAGATGCTTTGGGGAAACACATGTTTTTTGTCCTGTTTTTTTTAAAGATTTATTTATTTTAGAGAGAAAGAGAGAGAGAGAAAACACAAGCAGGGGGAGGGGCAGAGGGAGGGGAGGAAAGAGAGAGAGAGAAAGAGAAGCAGACTCCCCCCTGAGCATGAAGCCCAACGTGGGGCCTGACCCAGGGCTTGATCTCAGAACCTGAGATCATGACCTGAGCCGAAATCAAGTTAGTCACTTATTCAGTTGAGCCACCCAGGTGCCCCAGGAAAACTTTTTTAAAAGCTCCAGTATATTCATGGAACTCTAAAAAGTCATGTGAATTTCCAGAACAGAACACATGCTCAAGAAAGAATTAAGAAGGCCCTAAGCTCTCATTCTGACTGACCTTCAGGATCTACACAGGGAGGAAGTAAAGGCTAAGGCCGAGTTGTAAACTGCTTAACTGAGTGTTGAAGGTATGCCCAACATACACACAGGCCACTAGCAAAGTCTGGGAATTTATTGTTTACAAGTGTTTAAGCAAATCTTAGTCCAGCCTCTAGCTCACCATGAAAGTAACAGATACATTAGGGCCCACACACAACAGAGAACAGACTCTACAAATTAGTTGAGAAAAGTCACCAAATATCCAAACAATAGCAACAACAAGGAACAACAGCAAACCATGGGGGCAGGGGTTTCCAGATATCCTGATTTCCAGAGTTGCTACATTATCATATTAAAAATATTCAGTTTTCAACAAAAAAAAATGTGATGCATACAAATAAACAAGAAAGCGTGGTTCATAAACAGGAGGGGGAGAAAGCAGCAAATAGAAAAAAACTGTCCCTAAGGAAACCCAAACATTGAATTTACTAAAGACTAACCTACTTATATGTTTCTATTTATAGGATATGTCCAGAATAGGAAAATCCATTGAGACAGAAAATAGATTACTGGTTTCCAGGGGAAAATGAGGAATGACGCTTTAAAATGGGTATGGGGTTTCTTTTGGGGGTGATTAAAACTTTCTGGAATTAAGTAGTGGTGATGTTTGCATAACATCGTGAGTATGCTACACAGCACTGAATTGTACAACTTAAAATGGTTAAGACGGTGAATTTTATGTGAAGGTATCTCAATAAAGGTTGAGTCTCCTTCTTCCCAAAAAAGCTTTCAAGACTTCTCTACATTAGCTTTGGTACTCCTTGTACATATCATAGTTTCCCATTACATATCTCTACCAGATTCTCCTGAAACTGCTGTTTCTTTGAATGTCTTTTCACCTTGACCGTTGATTCATGGGGATTAATGATAATGTTCCTTAGCCTAATAGCTGGCATTGTGCTTGAGGTACAAATCCACCACCCCGGAAAAATGTGTAATAGAACCCTGTAGATGCTTGCTTGGGATTTATCTGTGACCATAAGGCAGATTCAAAATGAGAATAGTAATTGCCCTGAAAGGAACTGTCCAGAAGGAATACAGTAAATAGGATATGCTACAGCTATTCACCTTTTAGAGGTAGTTAAAAAGAGCCACCTTCCAGAGAGCCTTAGTCTAAGACATCATAGTGCTTACTATAGCTCAAAACATGTTAAGCACAAGTGAAACAATTCAACTACAACACAAGATCCATAAAATTAAAATATAGGATATTATATGCATTGTTTATGTCAGGAAAAAAAAGTAAAATAGGAGAGTAAATGCTATAGAAAGAGCTAATGGGGAAATTAGGAAAGGATCTGGCCCTGAATAATGGTTATTTAAACCTTCTTAGGAGTGACTCACCATCTCCCCATCTGTATATGGAGTTCTGCCATATCCAATTGGGTTGTTATCAAAATAAATGTGGTTAACAGATGTCCTCAAAGTCTAAGACAATTAATTGGATATGATGAAACAAGAAGACATTTAAAAATTATCATAAGTTTCCAAGATTTGATGGCTAGAAAAACTGTAGTACCTCTAATAAAATGAAGAAGACAAGAAGGTCAATCCATTTTGAGTGAAAGATGATAACAAAGAGGACTGGACGTGTTATGTTGGACTTGGACATGAAGACCAAGTGGAACATAGATATAAAAATGCCAGAACTCAGGGTGAGGACTGAACCTTTCTTAGTATTAACCAAGAGTTTTTGTAAATAAAAGTAGATGCTCTCCAAATTCACTGGGTTTTCTTGTTGTAATGACAGCCAGAAATTCACCTAACAAATAAGGAATACATTTTTAGCAAATTATCTTCTTTTTGTTGTTGTTGTTTAGTTTTTATTTCATCATCATAAACTTAACTCTGCAATCCAGCTAGACTTGAAGGGGAGTAAGGAAAACATGGAACCCACAGAACTGCAGCCAGAGCACAAAGATTATAGGATATTTCCGGCAGAGAGGGGTGATGGGGTGCTCTGCTGAGCTACAGAAGGAATGGTTTCATTGTTAAGATAAAACACAAATCAAATTTATTAGATTTGTCCACAGTCAGCAACTGTGATCTTCTTGCTGGTCTTGCCATTCTTGGACTCAAAGCCTTCCAGTCTTTCACAATATTCATACCCTCTTCCACCTTGCCAAAGACCACATGTTTGCCATCCAACCACTCAGTCTTGGCAGTGCAGATGTAAAACTGGGAACCATTTGTGTTGGGTCCAGCACTTGCCATGGACAAGATGCCAGGACCGGTGTGCTTCAGAATGAAATTCTCATCCTCAAATTTCTCCCCATAGATAGATTTGCTGCCACCACCCTGACACATAAAACCTAGAATAATCCTGTGAAAGCAGGAAACTTTATAACCAAATCCTTTCTCCCCAGGGCTCAGGCAACAAAGTTCTCTGTTGCATTTGGAACTTTCTGTGGAAACAGTTCAAAGGAGACACAGCCCAAGAACTCACTGTCCACAGCGATGTCGAAGAACATGATGGTGCTGACTACGGCTGGGCGGCTGGATGGCTCCGGGGTGCTGGTGTCTGCCAGGCCAGCAAACTATCTTCTAATTCATATTTCTAATAATTGTTGTAATTATTAATCCATTAAGCCACATAATCAATATTTATCAAGGGCCAAATATATGCTAAGAATAGATGCTTAGGATAGACATAAACACTATTCACAAAGTCCCCACCTTAGAGAGCATACATTGTGATAAAGTTAAATATGTCAATTAAGGAATATCCTAAAGTTTGATTTAAAAAAATCAGTAAGTATGTATTGCAAAGTTATCATCACATAACCTTTCTCTCCTGCCCCTCAGCAGAATAATTCACTGTTATTTTTAAATTCACAGCAAGTCCCATATGCTGCCACCAAGTAGAAGCATTTTCACTAGACAACTCAGTTCTGAGCTCTTAATACTGCTTCCTTTGTTATTATTTTATGTACCAATTATGTGCTGAGTAAAAACTAAGTACCTATTGCTGGGACATGGCTGAGAATATATATAATCAAGGTCTATCAGATAATATCCCTGGCACACAAAAATTTTTAGTCTGGAGAATGAAGCATAAATTTATACAAGTGTGAAATTATTAATTAGAGTATGGGATAAGATGGATAGATTGTTAGCTATATATGAAACCTGTCAAACTCAATGTTTTATTCAGAGTTAAGTACCAGTGTCCCAGGATCATGATTCAGTAGAATATCTTGTGTTAACAGCGAAATGACTAGCCAAAGTAAGAGGAGGTATTTACATCTCATTCCAGTAGCACAGTATATGGTAGACTCTACATTCTCAGAAGTTAAGACGGTAGCATTTTGCTCGATTAAACCTATATTTATAATCACATATTTCCCCAAATTTCAAATTTGATCCTTTAAAAAATATCAGCATTAATTTGAAACAATATTTTTAAAATTTAACTTAGAATAGATTTGTTTTATACTGGAACTGAAAATCTAGAAACAGTACTTTAAGTAGGTAAGTGATTTTTTAAAAAAGAAAGCCTATAAACAGAATACACATTCATTTCAAATAAGCTTGGATGAATTATTACAGAATGATCATGTACTAAGCCACAGAGACATTTTTAATAAATTCTAAAAGTGGAATTTAGTTTTCACGACAAAGGTAAAATTATTCTAGAAATTTATTTTGACTTTTTGAGCAAAGACATTCTAGTGACAGGCAACTTCAACTCACATCATTGATGACTGGATAGGAATTGGATATAAAAAGTCAAGGAAAGTGCATGCAGGGGAATGCATTGCAGTGAAAGAAATACTGTAAGCAAAGATACAGAAGTGTAAGTGATGAGTTACGGAAATGGCACATAGTTAAACTTGGCCAGAATTTACTGATTATGAAGAATATACTAGGAAAGAATAATAGACCCAATCTTTAGTCTTTGTATTAGCCATGACTTGTCATTAGCAAGTCATATTTCTTATGGACCTATGGAATTCTAAGAGGTGCAGCTTATTAGAGGCTGTTTATATATAGCTAGTTTGAGGAAATATAACAGTTTTACTTTTTGTTTTCTCTTTTCAGGTAGCATGACAACTGGCATAAAAAGCTTTAGCAGGAAATGTTTTATCTGCTGTAGCAGAAAATATCTTAAAAATAATTTTGATCAACTTAGCTTGATTCACATGTTCATCTCTAAATCAATTTTTTCTGGCTAAGGAAATGGAGTTCTATTTGGTTTGACTTAGGTAATATAACTAACACCACATCACCCTGCTATCGAAATTGTTCCAATGGTTTGTATTTGATTCCCATTGCTGAATAACAAATTGCCACACACTTGGAAGCATAATATAACACACAGTTATTGTCTCATAGTTTGCACGGCTGGGAGAACAGGCAATTTAGCTGCGTCCTTTTTTCAGGGGCTGAATGCCCATCTCTGTGGAGAGCTTAGCTAAACTAGTCCACATTATTCCACCTTGGCATCCATTTTTGTGGCTAAGTGGACTTCAGGCCTTGAATTAACACTAGCCCCTCTGGTGAGTGCAAGTTTGTGCTCTAAATACAGCCCCCAGAGTCACAAGCTCCTGATAAGACTCCCTCTGACATACCTCGTTATATGCACTCTTCCCTGACTCCCAGGCCTTTACCCTTGTGAACGCCTTGGTAAGATACTCCACCCCTAGAAGCTTACCAAAACTCTGGTTCTTTTGGTTTGAACTGACCAATCCAGCCTCAGCCTGGGAACCCCAAAGCACGCAACCCTTAGAACCTAATGATGGCATGCGCCACAGGTCCTGCTGGGTTCTCTCTGCCAGCGCCCTGCCTTGAGTTCCCCACATGCCCCTGGGGATGTCACCTATACCTTGTCCAGGACCTGTGAGTAATAAATGTCTCTATTTCACTTTCTCTTGTGGTCTTCTGCTGAATCACTGGTCACCATCTGACACTCTGAGACTCTTCTTTGTAAATGTTAATTTAACAAAGTCACAATAACCTGGAAACTAGACTAGGGAGTAATCTACTTCAAACACCTTCAGGTTGTTGGCAGAATTCATTTTCTCTCTCTCTCTCTCTCTCTCTCTCTCTCTTTCTCTTATTAATACAGTATTTATCTTCTCTCTGTCAAACCCTGAGCCGACCACTTTCCCCAGGCTGTCTGCAGAGGTACAGGAAAAGGGCAGATGAGACAGAGGAGAAGGACCTATAGGAGGTGGACACTGCTCCTTTCCATGGTGAAGAGAATGAGAAAGGCCACCATCAGGCAAAAGATCCCCATGGCATCAGAGAGCACAAAGTCCAGAATGGTGTAGGAGAAGAGCTGTTGCTTCAGAGAGGGGTTCCTGCCATAACCAATGATGAGGCTCCCAAACACAGCCCCAGTTCCAGCCCCAGAGCCAGCCATTCCTCATGGTAGCCCCAGCCCCAATGTACTTGGCTGCTGTGTCCATGTCCCATGAAATGGCGCTGGTTCAGAAGCTGTGGTTAGGAATAAGTGAGGTCAGGGGATGAGGGGCTGCCAAGCTGCTGAGGTTCTCATCTGTCAGTGTCTCCAGTGGGATGAGCACCACTGCAGACAGTGATCTGCTCAACAGCTGAGAGGTGCTCCTGACTAAGAAGGAGGTAGAGACGAAGTTTGCACAGGCATACATTTTCAGGGGATGAGAGGCTGTGGCAGCAGAGCTGCTCCCAGTGCAGAGAAGACAGAGAGATCATTTCTTGTATTGTAAGGCTGAGGTGTCCCTTTTCTTCCTGGCCATTAGTCAGGGACCAGTCTCAGCACCTACTGTAGACTGCTTGTAGTTTCTTTCCATGTGGCCCCTCAACACAAGAAAACTAACTTCAACATCACAAGGGAGTTTCTTTTTTTTCAGTTTGCTACTCATTGCTTTGCCAAATGCCATTTCTTAAGGTCTGTAATAATTTCCCAAATAAATGCATGCATTTATTTGAAATTTTCACTTTAAAAATTAAATATAGTCTCCAAAGGTGTTTTTTTTTTTTTTTAAGATTTTTATTTATTTTTTTGACAGAGATAGAGACAGCCAGCGAGAGAGGGAACACAAGCAGGGGGAGTGGGAGAGGAAGAGGCAGGCTTCCAGCGGAGGAGCCTGATGTGGGGCTCGATCCCAGAACACCGGGATCTCGCCCTGAGCCGAAGGCAGACACTTACTGAGCCACCCAGGCGCCCCTCCAAAGGTGTTCTTACACAATTTTTCACTCAGATTTACTTATTGATTTTTCTTTGAGTTTGCACCTCAAATCCTCACTTAGTGATCTATATTTTCTCACATTCACATCTTTTTCCAAAAACAATGCCTCATTCATAGAAATAAACTTTTATAACCCTTTACCCACTGGGCTTGTCCAACAAGCCCCAATTCACTGATTAAAAGCAATGTTCAGAGCTGAATGACATAAATACCTCTCTTGACCAGCCTAGGAAGACTGTGGAGGAAATGAATATTTTTCTGAAATTTAACAGAGCTACTATCTTTATTATGTGTATCTGGGAGACTACATTTAAAGTTTTAAATCTTCTTCTAGAGTTATGTTCCTTTCTAGATTAGCATCAATATTTTAGTGACCCCTTAAAATGTCATTTTTAACACTGAACATATTTTCTTATATAATAAACTATAGAAGACAATGTCTGAATAATTTTCCTCAATATAGTATGGCCTAATTTAATATAACTATTTTTTTACTCTGACAAAACTCAATAGCAAAAGCTATAGTCATCTAAAATTTTCAAGTATTTTAAGTTTTTGTTTAGCCAGGTCTCAATAATCTTACAAAGTTAATTTTTCTCAAATACAAGATCTAATACTCATATATGCCAAGTTTAATATTGTTAGTATAAGCCCAATTATTTTAACAAGTATAATTTCCCCAGGCACTCCTTGGTTCCTTCACCCCAGGCACTCCCTGGTTCCTCGTTTATCTTTTTTCATTTTTTTTGTTTTACATATTTAATTCTTTGTTTGTCAATTAGTCTCCCTCTTTAGAATGTAAGTTCCATGAAAGCAAGGGTTTCACTTATGATTTGTTGTTGTTGTTATCGTTGTTGTTGTTGTTTGTTTGTTTATAATACTTGTGCTCAAAGAATCTAAGGAAGGGCTTGGAAATAATAGAGATGACTATTTGCCAGTGAATATATATATATGACTTTTATTAGTCATAACCTTTTAAAGAAAGACATTGTGTCATATTACTACCATAATGTGTTTTTAATAAAGTCTTATTTATGTTTACTGATCGTCTTTTCCAAGGTGACATTTCTTTAATCATTCCTTCTAGAACGTTAAATCTTAGAATCAGTTTAATTTTTTTATAATTTTTATCCTCCATCTTCCCCTCATTCTTTCCAAATATTTTCTTGTATCCTTCAATAAGTTTTCAATCCCTTTGGAAAATTATAGAAAAATCTAAATCAAAATATTTTTTCAGTTTTTACTTACAAAACTGATGGTAAATATTGTAAATCTCAAAATAAAAGTTTATATTATTCCTCAAACTGGATTCTTCAAAAGTACACAATGTTATGTTACCTTGTCTAACAGTTTTCAAGCTTCTGATGTTACCATGGGCACAGAATCTGAAAACTTTATCTAAATGTTAAACTTCTTTTAAAAAGACATTAATAGGCAAAGAAACTTTAATATATTCCTTTCTATAACCAAGAGTAATATTAACATTCAGCTAGTGAAATTCTGCAGAAAAGGGAAGACCTGTTAAGAGATTTAAAATGCTACAAGAGAGCATGCATTTACTATAAATGCATATAAGAACCTTGCTGTATCACACTTCAGAAATTAAAGTTCAAGAACCATTGCTAATGAAAGTAAAAAATAATTACTATTCAAAAGTTATTTTAGTCTGGTGCCAAGAATTAATTTAAAATAATTTCACATTTGACCTAAAGACCCCTATGTTTTGGCCTACATCTGTATACTGCAAGTTCCCTTGTGAAATTTAATGAATTGTCTTGTTTTAATATCAACTACTTTTCTTTTTTTTTTTTAAGTCTATTTAGAATAGAGCTTGCTCATGGGTTTTCTTATGCATGACAGTTAAGAACTCCATCATTTCCAAATTATGAATTAATTCTGCTTTTAAAGAGCTATTTAGACAGTCTTTGCTTACTTCTGGATTAAAATGTAACAATTACTCCCTAAGGAGACCTATGATTATATACTAGCTGTGCAATAATGTGCTCTCTCTTACCCTTTGAACTACCATTATATCCCAGCATACAGCTTGTTTTCATCTACTAGTAAAGCAGTCATCCAGAGATGAATATATTCACAAAATGTATAGCTATTGGCTTGCCTAGACCTTGAGATGACTCTGCTGAATACACTTGATTGACAGATCACTTTGCTACTTTCATTACTACTCCTAAAAATTGAAGCATCCACAGTGGAATAATGAAATAATTCTACGTGGGGATCTCACTATTCATCCTTCCTAATTTGAATCTAGCTGGAGATAAATTCTCAGTTATACTTGATCTTCAAATTGTCAGTCTCTCCTCTCTTACTTTCTTATTTGCTAAAAATCTCTAGGACAGATTTTTCCCAAACTGCTCCTGGTAGGATCGTAACTTGTGTTAGGATTGCTTAAAATAAAACTCCATTTCTGAAAATTGCTAAACTTTGAAAAGGAATAAATATTTAATTTGAATATGGGCCTTCTGAATCATCACAGGAGGATATGGTATGGGATCCTAAATTATTCTAATTACATTTTTTTTTTCTTTTCTTAAAAATTTCATTACCTTTTGGTGGTCAGTTTTGGAAATAAAGAAAAAAATAATATTCATGATTTTTACAACTCATTTTACTTTCAGATGTGATTCCTAAACAGATGAGATGGTATGTCACTAACAACTACATACCAGGTTAAACACAGTTAATTGACCATTGTCATCACTGAATCGTTGGAAGACTTCCTAAGATTTCAGTTAGGACAGTCATGGCATCTAATTATACTAAACAACTAAACTGGTAGGCCCACCTCACTATATTTTGCTAATCTTTCATGGATCACTTTCTCTCCCTAAAGTAATAATAGGACTATCACTTATAACGGTTTGCACTCTGCAAGTGTTTTCATATGCATTATTCCATTTTCATTTGATTCTCTAAATAACCATATGATTTAAAAAAGAGTTGTATAAGTCACATTTTATAGATGAAATAATTACAGATTAAAGAGAAATAAAATACCCAAGTTACCACTGCTTATATATGAAAAAGCAACAATTTATTTAGGACATCTGATTTCAAGTTTAGTATCCTTCCAGAAAATATTCAAACTTTAAAATTTTTACTCATAATTCCTATCATCTAAAGTCAAAAACAGCGATATTCTCCTCTTACTCAGGTTTGGCCTCTTTCCCTCATCAATAGGATTATGAAAACAAAACAAAAACAAACAACAAAGGCCTTTAACTCAGTTCTAAGTTATTCAGCACCTATTACATACCAGACAATGTTCTAGGCACTGTGGATCCAAATATGAGTAAAATATACATAACCTCTGAAGAAGCTAAGATATTATTAGAAAACTTTGATATACATGTAAAGTTTTAAAAATAAAATGCACACATACAAAGTACAGAAAACAGAATGCACAGAGGTTAAACAGAAAGCAAATGCCCCTTTGGAGAAAAATGGTGGTAGTCAGGAAGGGATTTATTATGAATCTATACTATGATGATACTCTTTCAGGAATATAGAAGTTTGTCATGTATTTAAAAGTAGAAAGAACCTAAGGAAGGAAGTTCCTTAGACGTTCCTAAGGAACATAAACTAAAAAAAGAAAAAAATTATAAAGAGAGTAAGGCATGAAAGATCATGAGATTTTCAAAAGTAGTGTATTTTTATATTGCTATAGTAGAAAACGAGTTAGGAAAGAAAAGAGTAAGATATGATCCTAAACAGATAGGCAATTTGGTAGAGAGAAAACGGTCTTGAGTTTGAGGCCAAAAATTTCCTCATTTATTTTTTTAATTTAAATTCAGTTAGCCAAGGTATAATACATCATTAGTTTTTGATATAATGTTCAACGATTCATTAGTTGACTATATCACCCAATGCTCATCATATCACATGCCCTCCTCAATGCCCATCACCCAGTTACCCCATTCCCCCATCCACCTCCCTTTCCACAACCCTGTTTGTTTCCTGGAATCAGGAGTCTCATATGGCTTGTCTCCCTCTCTGACTTCCTCCCATTTAGTTTTCTCCCCCTACCCCTACTGTCCTCTGCACTATTCTTTACATTCCACATATAAGTGAAACCATATGATGATTGTGCTTCTATGATTGACTTATTTCACTCAGTTCCATCCATGTTGATGTAAATAGTAGACATTCATCCTTTCTGATGGCTGAGTAATAGTCCATGGTATATATTAACCACATCTTGTTTACCCATTCATCTGCATTTAAATTCCACCTCTGACATTTATTAAACGTTTTACTTTGGAAAGTTACCCAATTACTCTGAACCTTTCATTTTTCCCCTAAGAAACTGGGATAACCATGCCTACCTATTACGTATTATGTGTGTAATGAGCCCAGGATAGGATATGACAATACATAAGTCCTAAATGAATGTAAGCTATTGGTTTAAACAGAGATAAGCTGAATCTCAAACTTGTAATTTTGCTATGAATCATGATTTCTGTCATGAATCATCCTCAAATGATTTTAAATTACAAAGTAAACTGTAGGATAAATACATTCTGAACCATTTAAACCCAGTTTTATTTTCTTTGAGAAAATTAAAGTGTCAACTTCTAGCACTTGACCAAAGATCCATTTTCCAAATGTGTTATATTTATTTTGTATTATATTTCTAGTGTGGTACTTTATTTCCATTACATAACTTTAGCTAACCTAGTTGAGAATTTTGGTACTTTATTTCCATTACATAACTTTAGCTAACCTAGTTGAGAATTTTTCCACATCATTTAACGTATACATTTTATCATAAATAATTGTGATGGTGTCATATCCTTCCCCTATTTGGAAAAGAGATCTAAAATATAATTCAAGTATTAAATTTTATAACTGAATAGCATATGATTTTTAAGAACAAAGCCATTTTCTCAATGTTTAGTGTTCACTTCAGAGGAAAATAAAGACCTAATAGCCAAAACACATTGCATTCAAAGTGTTTCAAATTGCACTAAAAGTGACAATTTATAAACTTTAATTATATCAGAATAAATACCACAATAAATATGAACCTTAGACTTCCCCATGGTTGAACTAAAGATACATACAAATTATATATATATATATATATATATATATATATACATACACACACACACACACACACACACACACACACACACATAAAGGAATTTTCCAGTGAAATTTTAGGATAAGAGTGGTGCTTCTTAGTAGCTTTCCTTAGCATAACGGCTACAAGTAGCATGTAAACAACGATTTCATTAGATTTAGAGAAACCCTTAGACATTAATCCTAATTCTAGGAGGGAGATCACCAGTTTGAACTTTTCCCTTTGCTCTTTCAATGCAATGTTGATACTAATCAAAAAGTACTATTCAATTTTCTATGGAGTAAACATAAGTCCAGTACTGTGAGTTCATAATAAATATATACATGAATATATGTATTTTAAAATGTATAAACAGTTAGTTATATCGTAGTTAGTTATATCATAATTACTCTCATAAAACAAAGTTACTTTTAGATGCTTGGGCTGTTTGCAACACAGTTTTCCCTGAGAAAACTAAGTCTAAAATTGATCTTAATCCTAAGGAAGCAATTTTAATTATCAACATATCAATACTCTTTACAAAAATCTCCCTGGTTTTATCTCTATGTCTGACTTCTAGCTTTCTCTAGTTAGTTTCGGGATCCCTTTATTCTTTGAGGGTTGTCAAATCAATTTTCTAAGTGAATTCCAAAGATTTTCATTCTAACTCTAATCAATTTTTATAGCCACACCTGGATCATTTGATGACAGGAATTCAAAACTCGATATTTTTCCTCAAGAATAACTTTTAAAAAATCATTCATCCACAGGGTACCTGGTGGCTCAGTTGGTTAAGCATCCAACTCTTGATTTCAGCTCAAGTCATGATCTCAGTGTCCTGGGATCCAGCCCCTTCTGGGCTCTTCGCTGAGTGGGGATCCTACCTGAGATTCTCTCCCTCCCCCTCTCTCTGCCCCTCCCTGCCAGTCATGTGCACACGTGCCCACATGCTCTCTCTCTCTAAAATAAATTTTAAAAATAAAAAAATATAAAATGTAAAAAATAAAAAGACATTCATCGAAGTTCTTTTTTTAAGAACTCCTAAGCACCCTATGCCACATGGATTTCCTTAGATACTCCTCCCATTTATTTGATTTAAAACATCCATAATTGTAATATCAAGGTTTTATTTTTGAGTGTCTCTAGAAGTTTCTGAGTTATTTTCTCATTTAGAATCTGAAGCCATTGAACCATATCTTAATTCTTAACTAGTTGATACAGGTATAACCCAAATATAAACTCAGTAAAATGACTCTTTCTCACTTAATTTGTTTTTTCTTCTGTTAACTCATTATTAATTTATTCATTCTTTCAAGGATCATGTATTAAGCGCCTACCACAGGCTAAAAAATGAATTATATTACAGATCTCCATTGCTACTATCAAGGAAAGAAATTATAAATACCAATATAATGTTAAAAAAAAAAAAAAAGCTATGCTAGACAGAAACAGCTTGCCAGGCTACCTCAAAGGACAACCAAATATTCTGTAGGTCTGGAAAGACTGCCTGAACAAGGTGATATCTAACCTTATGCCAAGAAAGAGCAGGCCAATTAGGGTAGTTTAATAAGGAGGAGTATAAAGAGCAAGGAAGGAAGGACCCAAAAATAAAGCTTTAGTGTTCCTTATAAAATCCTTTATCACATCATTTTAGAGTCTTACATTTGTTTACCCATCAGATTCCCTGTGTGATTTTGACGTCATGGGTTCTGGGACAAGTACTTTGAAGACTCTCTTTATTTCAATATTGGTTTGGTACAATCTATTGGTGATTATAACCAGCATGCTGGACTCTCAGTTCAGTCATTTGGCAAAATGCTCTTAGGACCAGAGAGCATATTTCCAAGAATGTCACTAAAAAACTTAAACTTCTTTGCCTTTCCTCTTGTAAGATCAAATCTGACCTAGTTGTCTTGGACTCATACATGCACTACCGAATAAAATTAGGCATTGGGACAATATTACTACTGTACGTCCAGTTGTGATGTATTTTTAAAAAGCCCCCAAAACCTAGTCAAGTTAGTTTCTTAAATGTCTTTCAAAATTTAAAGAAAAACATTAGAAGACAAGAAACAAGATGATGTGGTTCTTATCTAGTCTTTTCATGTCTTTCAGTAAATCATTATGTAAAATCAAAGAAAATCACTTGAATAAAACATTGATTTTTAGTCTGCCTATGAGTGAAATGGTGATGATGATATAACATACATAAATGTAATAGTTTCAGAAAGTGCTATAAAAAGCACTGTAAAGCAAATTCAGAGAAGATGAGATTATTAAAAACAACATAATTTAAAATTTTATATAGATATTTAATGGCAAATAAATCAGTTCTGATTGGTTTATCTGAGCAGTCTCTGATTCTAAAATTGCCAGACAGTGACTTAATTGACAGATATTGTACTTATTGAGTGATGGCCTTGAAAATGAATTTGATTCCTCTCAATAATACTTAGAATCATACTATGCAAAAAGTATATCACATTATCCAAATAAAAAAAAAAGACTTAATATATAGTTAAAATATTAAAACATATCAGTTTGTTAAAAGATGAAGACACAAAAAGTATAGAAGTGATTACCAGATTGACTTAAGTGATTAATTTTTTAAAACAGAAAAAATAAACATAATTTTAATTATGTTCACACATGTGGGAACCCTACAAAGATAGGAGACTCCTACATTGACTAAATTTTACCATCATAACTGTTACTTTTTTAAAATAAGGTTTCTAAGAAAACATCTTTAGTTTTAGAAAGCACTCTTTTATGTGAACCAGATTATTTCCATATAACATTCACATTTTAAATACTACATACTGAGTCACATCTTCCTTCATTTAATTTTCTGAAAATAAGAATAAACACTCAAGAAAGAGCGGTTGTTAAATTTAGCATAATAAAAGATAGACATTATGCTCATTAAAGGTAGTAAGTATGCTAATTTAATTTAGCCAGTGCTCAAAGTGAAACAATATCCATCCTTTCTAATGGAGTCACCTATAGGCATTTGGCATTTAATGTACCTGAATAGCTGCAACATTGATTTTAGTTTCAATAATTCATCTTTAAACTAATACTTGGCAGAGTGGAAAATTGAAATAGTATACCAAATAGTATATGAGTAATATTAAATATCTACAGTTTTTAAGTCTTAGTTAGATGCCTGCTGGGGATATAGCTAAGGAAGTTTTGTTATTATGTTTATTTCTTTATTAGTTTACACGAAGAAAGAAAAACAGGCTTATAGCTGTAAAAAATATATTTTGACTCTAAATCCTGCAACAATATAAGTCTTGCACCCTGCAACAACAGGATAGAGAATATACAAGTGATATGCAGAGAATAAATAATGAATAGCTTAATTTATTCACATAAACAGTATTTGAATAACTAAAAAATGTCAAACACTATGTTAGGTATTTACGCTATAAACATAATCCCTTGTCCTTAAAAACTATACAGCTACAATTTAAAAAAAAGAGTGAGAACACATAGATAAATATAAATGTAAAGAAAATGTAAAGGGTATTATAGCAGAGAATAATAAGGTCTATAGCCTATTGTAACTATTGCAAATGTAACTAGTTGATGATATGTAACTAAAATTTTGAGGATTTCTAGATTAAGGCAATAAAAAACTTGAAATTTAAAAAAATAATGTTACTTAATGTTGCCAGGTCTTAATTTGTCTGATATTCTACTCACTAATGGTTGAGTTCATTCTGCTTCACTGTTTGCTTTAATGGAAGTTATCTGGTACAGATGTTGCCTCTTTTCACTTATCTGTTTATAATTTACAAGTGTAAGAGTCACATTTCTTATGACATAATCCAATCAAACTATCCATTGAATAGCAAGAATTATGTTTTTCATATTTCATTGTGAAATTTCCTCCAATCACAGTTTGTTGACTAGTTTCACTACAGATATTTAAAGTAGTCCAAGCATATGGTCTTAAGGAAATTTATTCTTCACTTCTACCATTTACTCTCAGCTGGCTTGTTATAAATATAAACAAGTTTGTTATAAATATTTAAAAAAGGGTGCTAACAATAACAAGAATACATATGAAAGAGTAACTCTCACTAGAAAGTAAATATATACGAAAGACAGTGGTTAATCATTTATAAATCAAAAATGAAGGTTAAAATGTACAAGTGGCAAAATAACCATGATCATAATAACTATTTAATGGATAAGCAAGATAAAAAGTTACAAAATGTGACATTAAAAACATAAAACATGATGGGGAAGGGTAAAAATGTTCAGGTTTGAATGGGGTCAAAAAAGTTGCTATCAACTTAAAATAGATTATATTTTATATGTTATGTTTTATATTTTATGTTTATATGCCATATGTATATATATATAGAGAGAGAGAGAGAGAGAGAGAGAGGAACTAGAAGAATAGCCAAAACCAATTAGCAAAATGGTAATAAGTACATACATATCAATAATTACTTTAAATGTAAATGGACCAAATTCTCCAAGACAGAGTGACTGAATGAATTAAAAAAAAAAAAAAAAAGACCCATTTTTACATGCTGCCTTTAAGAGACTCATTTTAGATATAAGGAAACACTCAGACTGAAAAGAAAGGGATGGGAAAATATATTCCATGCAAATGGAAACCAAAAGAAAGCTGGAACACCTATACTTATCAGGAAAAACAGACTTTAAAACAAAGACTATAGTAAGAGACAAAGGTGTTACATAATGATAAAGGGGCCAAACAAGAGGATATAACATTTGTAAATATTTCTGCATCCAACATAAGAGCACCTAAATATATAAAGCAAATATTAACAGACCTAAAGGGAGAGATAGACAGTAATACAATGATAGTAGGTAAATTTAGTACTCCACTTACATCAATGAACAGATTACACAGACAAAAAAATAAATAACATCTGTCTACTTAACAGATATATACTGAACATTCCATCTAAAAGCAACAGAATATACATTCTTCTCAAGAGCACATAGAACATTTTCCCAGATAGATATATCTTAGGCCACAAAACAAGCCTTAATAAATTTAATAGGACTGAAATCATATCAAGCATATTTTCCAAACACAATAGTACAAAACTAGAAATTAATTGCATAAAACACTAGTAATTCACAAATATGTGGAGACTAAACAAATGCTAGTGGACAACCGATGGGTCAAAGAAGAAATCAAAAGAAAAATTTAAAAATACCTTGAGACAAAAGAAAATGGACATACAACATCCCAAACTTTGTAAGATGCAGGAAAAGTAGTTCAAGAGAGCTCATAGTGATAAATGTCCACCTCAAGAAACAAGAAAAGCCTCAAATAAACCTGTGGTACGTGTCTGATTAGCTCAGTCAGTTAAGTGTCTGACTCTTGATCTTGGCTCAGGTGATGATATCACAGTTGTGGGATCAAGTCCCATGTTAATCCTGCTGAGCCTGGAGTCTGTTCCTCACCCCTGCTTATGCTCTCTCTCTTTCTCTCTCTCAAATAAATAAATACATAAATAAATAAAATATTCAAATAAACAACCTACCTTTACATCTCAAGTAATTAGAAAAAGAAAAAAGCCCAAAGTTAGAAGAAGGAAGGAAATAAAGATCAGAGCAGAAATAAATGAAAAAAAGTCTAAAAAGGTAAGAGAGAGGATCAATGAAATTAAGAGCTGCTTCTCTGAAAAGATAAACTAAACTGACAAATCTTTAGGTAGACTCACCAAGAAAAAAAAATGTACTCAAATGAAATCACAAATGAAAGATATGTTAGAAGAGATACCACAGAAATACAAAGATCATAAGAGATTACTGTAACCAACTATACTACGAACAATTAACAAATCGGGCAACTTAGAAGAAATGGATAAATTCCTTGAAACATACAAACTTTCAAGACTGAAACATCATGCAACAGAAAATCTGAACAAACCAATTACTAATAAGGAAATTGAATCAGTAACAAACAAGTTCCAAAAAACAAAAGTCCTAACAAACAAAAGCCCAGGACCAGCCAGCTTCACTTGTGAATTTCACCAAACACTAAAAGAAAAATGAATACAAATCCTTCTCAAACTCTTCCAAAAAATAGAAGAGAAAGGAACACCTCCAAACTAATTTTACAAGGCCAGCATTGTCCTGATACCAAAACTAGACAAAAATACCCTAAGCAAAGAAAATTATAAACCAACATTCCTAATGAGCATAGACGCAAAAACCCTAAACAAAATATTAAGAAACTAAAATCAACAACACATTAAAAGGATCATTCAATCAAAGATGATACAGTAGGATGACCCTAAGCTTGCCTTGCCTCAAGGATACAACTAGGTAATGCTTACATCAGCATAAATCACCCAGAAAACAACCTGAAGACTAAAAGAACAAATTCTACAACTAAAGTAGAGAAGAGACGACACTGAAGAGCTTAGGAAGGGAAAAATATGGTCTGGGAGCAAAAGGGATGCTGGCCACACCCCAAAAGGGATGTGGTGGGGAAGGAGACGGTGATGTGGAGAAGGGCAGAAAACAGATTTTCACACCAGGGAGCCATGAATGAGGAGGACAAATTCCCATATTTGCCTTTGAAGGCAAGAGGGATCAAATTTTGTGAGATCTTACAACAAATGTGACTTAAAGCCTGGAATTTTAAAATATCAGTGGCTCAGTGCTGACACTCCTTACCTAATCTGTTTCACCAAGCCCCCCCCGACACACACACATGCACTTCAACAGATCCACCCTTCCCAGTTACACAGGCACTTGTCCCGTACTGGGGCCCCCTCCCCTAGAAGATCAGCACAAACTCTATCAACACCACATCTCATGACCCACAAATTTTTGTAAAACCTCAATTCTAGTGGGAATGGGGGCAGATCCCATTCAACAAGCAGACCATTGCATACCTTGTTAAAATGCACCTCAACCTTACTGGGGACCAAACACTGCCCACAATAGGCATAGAGAGCCTCTGCAGACAACTGGACTGAAGAAAAAAGAGGCACATGCAACACACATAGAAAGACACTCACTGAAGCGCCAGGCCATGGGGAACAGGGGACACTACAATGCAGGGCATTTCAGGACCTCTTCTTCATAACGCTATTATTGTTAAGAGCAAGAGAAGTAGATGACATTCCTAATACAGAGAAATGGGCACAGAAAGACAGACAAAATGAGGAGACAGAAATATTTCCCAAATGAAAGAATAGGCACAAACCACAACAAGACACCAAAGCAAAATGGATATAAGTAATATGCCTGATAGAGAATTTAATTTTTTTTAAGATTTTTTATTTATTTATGTGACAGAGAGACAGCCAGCGAGAGAGGGAACACAGCAGGGGGAGTGGGAGAGGAAGAAGCAGGCTCCCAGCGGAGGAGCCTGATGTAGGACTCGATCCCAGAACGCCGGGATCACGCCCTGAGCCGAAGGCAGATGCTTAACGATTGCACCACCCAGGCGCCCCCCTCCCCGCCCCGATAGAGAATTTAAAGGAATGATCATAAAGATCCTCACAGAACTTAGAGAAAGGAGTGTAGGATATCACTGAGACCATTAACGTAGAGATAAAAAAAGAACCAATGAGAGATGAAGAACACAATAAATGAAATTAAAAATACACTTGATGGAATAAACAGCAGGCTAGACTAAGCAGAGGAACAAACCAATGACCAGGAAGACAGAGTAGTGGAAAGCAACCAGCTGAACAAAAGAGAGGAAAGAAAATTATGCAAATTGAGGATAGTCTTAAGGAAGTCAGTGACTCCAACAAGAATAATAACATTCACTATTTAGAGATCCCAGAAGAAGAGAGAGAAAAGCAGGCAGGAAATTTATTAGAAGAAGTAATAGCTGAAAACTTTCCTCATATGGGGAAGGAAACAGATATCCAGGTAAGAAGGCACAAAGATCCCCAAAAAAATTCAGACCAGGAGAGCCACACCAAGACATATAGTAATTAAAATGGCAAAAAGTAGTAATAAAGAAAAAATGTTAAAGCAGCAAGAGGAAAAAAAAAAAAAAAGACCGTTACATACAAGGGAAACTCTATAAGGCTACCAACAGATTTTTCAGCAAAAACTCTGCAGGCCAAAAGAGAATGGCATGATATATTCAAAGTGCTGAAAGGGAAATTCTGTTGCCAAAAATATTCTATCCAGCAAAGCTACCATTCAGAATAGAAGGAGAAATAAGGAGTCTTTCAGACAAATGAAAACTAAAGGAGTTCATGATCACTAACCTAGCCCTACAAGAAGTATTAAAGGGGACTCTGAGTGGAAAGGAAAGACCATAAGTGAGAGTATGAAAAGAAAAAAAAAGCAGTAAAAATAAAAATTTCTGTAAAAATCAGTCAAGGGATTCATAAAATAAAAAGATGCAAAATATGACATCATATACCAAAAAGGTAGGGAGAAGAGTAGTAAAAAATGGTTCAAACTTAAGGGACCATCAAGCTAAGACTGCTATATGCAGAAGATGTTATATACATGTTATATACATACAAACCTAATGGTAACCATAAATCAAAAACCAGCAATAGATATGCAAAGAATAAAGAGAAACAAATCCAAGTATATGACTAAGGCCAATAAACCATGAAAGAGAACAAGAAAGGATCAGAGAAAATCTATAGAAAAAATATAAAAAACAAATAACAAAATGGCAATAAACTCATATCTATCAATGAATGTAAATGAACTAAATGCTCCAGTCAAAAGATATAGTGTAATGGAGTGGACTCATTTCAGACTGAAAGACACCTTCAGATTGAAAGTGAGGGGATGAAGAAATATCTACCACACAAATGGATGTCAAAAGAAAGCTGAGGTAGCAATACTTACACTGGGCACAAGGGCAGCTACCATTTTTCACCACATATTGCTATTATAATATCATTGACTATATTCCCGATGTTGTACCTTTTCTTCCCATGACTTATTCATTCCCTAACTGGAAGCCTGTATCTGCCATTCCCCTTCATACATTTTGCACATTCTCTCACCATCAGTTTGTTCTTTGTATTTACGTCTGATTATGATTTTTATTATGTGTTCTGCTTTTTTAGATTTCACATGAGTGAAATTATATGGTATTTGTCCTTATTAGTCTGATTTCTTTTACTTAGCATGATATCCTCTAGATTCATCCATGTTGTTGCAAATGGCCATGTCTCATCTTTTTTATGGCTGTGTGATATTCCATTATGTATATGTGTGTGTGTATGTGTGTTTGTGTGTGTGTGTGTATGTGAGATATATATACCTCATCTCATGTATATATCACATCTTCTTTATTCACTCATCTATTGATGGGACACTTAGATTCCTTCCATATCTTGACCATTGTAAATAATGCTGCAATAAACATAGGTGTGCATGTATCTTTTCAAATTAGTTTTTTGTTTTCTTTGGGTAAATTCACTTTTATTTCTTAGGACAAGTCCTAAAATGGTTACAGTCTTAAAAAGATTCTAAGATACATCTTTTTAAATATATCCATGGAATTATCATGGGATAAATATGCACATAAAATTGATTTGCCAAAATTCAATGGATCAAGAAAAGGAAATTTCATTTTCAAGTAGTTTTTTAGAATCAGTAAAAAATACTATTCACTGAGCTTCTCTTTTGTTTCTTTGCACTTACTCCTTTGGGACTTGAAATATTACAAGTAGAAAAAACAGAATTCTAATACTAAGAGTTACCATGAGAAGAAACATTTAACTTAAAAAGAAATTCTAAAAATAAAACCACCAAGACAAACTACATTTTCTACAACTATTTAGTATTATTTAACAGAGATAATAATAATAATCAACAGGTCTCAATCTGTTTTTTAAATTGGAGATAACAGTAAGAAACTATTAAGCTGTCAATTGGCTTTATCCAATATTAATCAGAATTTAAGCATCTTACTCCAGGGCTCTTGCTGCATATGGCATCTTAGAAATTAGATGTAAAATGTATTAGTATTTTCCCTCTATTGATTAATAAAATCTTCTTCTCCATTCATGTGGCCCTTTTTGGCATACTAAGTTTACTCTGCTTTAAATCTTTGCGATTTCCATTACATAAGCAACTATAGTTAAAATCATATTCTGCAATTATTTTCATATATCATTGTTTGACTAATGTGTCATTTTTATTACAAATAATATGCAAATAATTACATCGCATATTGCATGAAGTGGATGTTCAATGTACTCTGTTGAATCAATGGATAGAGTATTTATCTTTATATGCTGTGAAAGATAGTTTTCTATAGTTCGTATTGTTGCTACTTTCTAGATTTTATAATACTGACCTTCAAAAGTTATAATAATTGTATTAGATTGAAAGGCGTCTATCCTTGTAAAGACTACATTTAGATATTTAGTTTGTTTTTTAATTCTAGTCTCTGATATTTTTAAATAAATTATGAGGAATCTACAGAATACATAGAATTGTACACTTCATAAGGAGGAAAGTAAAAGTAAATAGAAATGAGAAAATCTTCACTTGGTATCAAAAGAGAGTAACTTGACAATATATCTAATGATTAGGAAATGACATTGAAAAATACTATTGCTATCTACCACAAAATGTCAAGAACTGAACTCTTGTTAGAGACCACCCACACAGAAAGAATATATGACAGAAAAATATTACAATAATCTTTTTAATTACATTGTGATAGTAGTTTTTCTGGGTGTAATTCTCAGACTGACAACTTGACATTATTATTTTCCAGTTATTTCTAACAAAGGAAAAAGCTATGTTCTCTGTACTTTGTCTTATTATGAACCAAAGGGTCATGCATCAGTAGATGTAAATGATTACACTCATTCTTTTGAGTATTTTCAAAGTAATTTTAAGAATATTGATTAATTTATGTAATGTACATACCACTAGCTCTGCAAATATTTAGAAAGTTATCTTAGTTTTAAAAAAGTTTTCTTTTTAGAAGACGTATTTAGAGAGAAAGTCAAGGTAATGATACTCCTGTTTCCAATCTATTTAAATTATTACAGTACAAAATTAGTATTGTTTCTAAGCCAAATAGGGTTATATACCCACATTACATGAATTATTCTAAACTCCTCTTACTAAATCAAAATAAGAATCTATCCACATATTATAGAAATACTCCATTCCTATGTCAGAGTCTTAATTTCTTAATTTCTTCAAGTTATATTCAAATTATGGAATGTAAAGATCTACAAAATATTCTATCATTCAAGTCTTCTCTGGAGGTAATTAAGGTCACTGATCAAAAAACATAAATGTAAATATATCTACTCAACTAGTAAATATCACTAGAAAAAAAAGAACATTATTGATTCAATCAACATGGGGGGTTATCAAAAGAAACAAGAGAATGAAACTGTCCAAAGTGATCAAACAAATGAGATAGAAAAGAGCAAGGAACCATTGTAATGAAATCAGACAGAATATGAAATCAGACAGAATAATCCAAGCCTATCAATAATCTAAATAAATCAGAATGAGTTTGACTCTCACAGAATATAAAAATTGTTTAAAAATGATCTTCTTATAAGAGATACATCTAAAATTAATGAAGACATGAATACTATATACCAGATAAATGCTAGCAAATGTAACTATGGCAATATTACTATCATATAAATTAGAATTTTGTGCCAGTATTATAACATTAAGATGTGGCAGTTATGTGAACATGCTACAATAGAGTTTGCTGACACTCTATTGTAGGTAATATAAATGACCAAGGGGTATTCCCACCTTAGAATCCATCACCCCATTTGCACAGAAAAAATGTCATATTGTAATGCATCAGATACACCAGGCAGATGAATTCTTGGGAGAGACAGGATTGCTTTGTCAGCTTCCTTTTGTTCAAGGACTCTGATGGCTTTGCAGAATTTCCCTAGACTGCTCAGTCTAGGATGCTTTCACCCAACATTCTCCCTCTTTCCTTCACTCAAAATTATAACTGAATTATTATTAGGCTCCTTATCCCCCCTTTTCCAGCTTTTTCTCTTTTTCTTATAACAAAGCATTTCCCCTAATATAATCCTTACACATTTAATCATATTTCATGTCTGCTTTTTGGAAGACCTAGACAAAAGGACACAGAATAAAGGAATATTTTTTATTGACACAATACAATTCACCAAGAATATAGAAGAGCTATGAAATTGTATGTATAAGCACAAACACCCTCAAATATACACAAAGCAAAAGCTAATAGCAATACAAGGAGAGAGATAAAAATGTTTAACTGAGGTTAGGTTAACAAATTAACCCAATTTATTAAAAGCAACATACCAAGATAAAATATAAAATAAAAAGATGATTTCAGTAACAGAAATAAGATATATGCACACTCATAGATCCATCTATTAAGAGAGCACTTTATACCTATAAAAGAAAAAATACGTTTTGATATAATTTCTAAAAATTAACCACACAGAAGTCTAAAAATTTTTCCCATAAACTAAAAACAGAAATCATTTTTTCCTACACCCACTAAACATAATAAATAAAAACAAACCACAATAGTTCAAACCAAACATACAAAAATTCAGATCTCCATTCGCAGTAAAGATAGTCTCTTCTAACTAATGATTGGAAAAAACATTAAATTAGAAATTAATTAGAAATCAGTAACAAAATAATTATATATAATGTAGGAAGGAAATATAATCACTATAATTTTAAGTTAATCTTTCTAAGACAAATACTAATTCATTTATATTAACCTAACCAAAACTTAGAGCAACAATGATCAAAGAAATCTTAAAAACTTAGAAGCTAGACAGTTTAAAGTTATTTTTTTTTTAATCTTGGTATTACACTGGCATTGTGGTATTAAATTCTGTAAGTATTTCTCAATTATCTCATGTTAACAGACATTTATTTTGATTCAAGTTTTGGGCTATTATGAGTAACACTGCCTGAAGATATATCTGTATGTGTTTTGATGGAAATAGGCACTTTCCTTTGGGTATAATCCAAAGTGTGTAATTTCTGGGACCTAGTGAAATCATGACCTTAGCTGCAATATATACTGCCCAAGAGTTTTCTGAAGGGCTTGTACTTATTCACAGTCCCACCAACAATGTGTGAACATTCTCATTGCTCCACACATTCTACTACACTGCTACTGTCAGTCTTTAATTTCAGATTCTGTGTGTGTGCATAATATTAGGAACTCATTCTGAATTTAGTATTTTTTAATAATGATTCAGCAATTCTATACATCAGTGCTCACCAAATACTCATAATCCTCTTTATCTATTTTATCCATCCCCTTACCCACCTCCCTTCTGGCAACTACCAGTTTGTTCTCCACATTAGGAGTCTGTTTTTTGTCGCCTTTTATTTGTTCTTTTGTTTTGTTTCTTAAGTTCCACATATAAGTGAAATCACATCGAATTTGTCTTTCTCTGACTGACTTATTTCACTTAGCATTATGCCCACTAGGTCCATCCATGTTGTTGCAAATGCCAAGATCTCATCCTTTTTTATGGGTAATATTACCTTGTGTGCATACTACATTTTCTTTATCCATTAATCTATGGATGGACTTCAGTTGCTTCCATATTTTGGCTATTATAAATAATGATAAAATAAACACAGGGGTGCACATATCTTTTTGAGTTAGTGTTTTCATTTTCTTTGGGTAAACACCCAGTAGTGGAATTACTGGATCATATGGTAATTCTATTTTTAATTGTTTCAGGAACTTTCACACTGTTTTCCACAGTGGCTGCACCAATTTACACTCCCACCAATAGTGCATGAGAGTTCCCTTTTCTCCAGACATACTTGCTAACACTTGCTATTTCTTGTGTTTTTGATTTTAGCTATTCTGACAGGGTTGAAGTGCTATCTCACTGTAGTTTTGATGTGCATCTGCCCGATGATGAGTGATGTTGAGCATCTTCTCATGTGTCTATTTTCCATTTGTTTGTCTTCTTTGGAAAAAGGACTATTCACAGCTTCTGTCCATTTTTCAATTAGATTTGTTTTTTGGGTGTTAAGTTGTATAAGTTCTTTATATATTTTGGATATTAGTGCCCTGTTGATTGTATCATTCACAAATATCTTCTCCCATTCAGTAGGTTGCCTTTTGGTTTTGTTAATGGTTTAACGTGTTTTTTCCTGTTCTCTCAGATAATGTGGAACAGCTTTTCATATTAATCACTTAGATACCCTCTTTCACAAAATATTTTCATATATTTTGACCAATTTTTTAAAAAATTGGGTTGTTTGTATATATTAATGATGAAATACCTTTATATATTCAGGACACAAGGCCTTTGCCAGATATAGTACTGCCAAAACCTCCCTTGGCTAGCCTTTTTGTTTTCTTAATGGTACATTTGAGGTCACTAATTTCTACATTTCAATATAGTCCAGTTTATTACCCTTTTATTTGATAGTAGCGCTTTTAGTGCTGTTTCAGAAAATGCTGCCAACTTTATGGGCATAAAATATTCTATTTTTTTTCCTAGATGTATTACCATCTTACCTTTCATTTTTATGTCTATAGTCTATTTCAAATTAATTTGTGTTTAAAGTATGTGATAGAGGTCAATGTTCTTTTCTACTTTTCAATATCTACCTGACACAGCATGATTTATAGATTATTATTTTCTGTTTTATTGATCTAGTTGTTTGTGTTTGTCCTCATATTACACCATCAGCAATTACTATGACTTCATAATTTATTTTGATATCTCATAATGTAAGTTTTCCAACATTCTTCTTTTACCCAACATTTTCTTAGCTATCCTGGGCATTTGGAATTTCCATAAAATTTTAGAATAATGTTAATTAAAGAAAAACAGTGATTTTGATTTGGATTACTTTAAGTATATGAATTGATGTGGGGAAAATTAACATAATAAAATTGTTTTTCAATGTACAAATAAGGTTTAGCTTCCATTTTAGCTTTCTGTATTAATTTGCCTCAGTGATATTTTACAGTTTCCAGTAGAGACGACTCGTATATTTCAAAAGACATATTCTTAAGGACTTTGTTTTCAATGCCATAGTAAATGAAATCCTTTCTTTAACTTTTAAATTGTCTCTTGGTAGGTTATTTGGCTTTTCATTGCCCACAACTATGGTGCTAATGCATAATAGAAGTTTTATTTTCTTCTTTTAAATCTACATAGCTTGTATTTTATTTTATTTTATTTTGTTTTATTTTGTTTTACATTTTCCTGTTTACTCTTCTAAGAGTTCTAGTGCAACAATGAATGTAAGTAGTGCTATGAGGCAAACTGTGAATATGTGATGTTTATTTTTAGTAAACACTAGGGTAAGATAAAGTAAGTTCCTTATTTCTAGTTTTCAAAGATGATTGAGATGATCATGAGATTTTTTTCTTTAATTACCATATGTTCTTAATGTGGTGATTTAGAACTGATTTTGAAAAAAATATTTAAACCCCAAATTTCTGGAATTAATCTCCTTTTTTTTATAATCTATTATCCTATCTTTTTGCACATTCATTCTTAATAATGGATATGTATATATACATATAATGGGATAGATACATAATTTTTACATTTTTGAGAGACTTGGAACTTATAATTTACAATCTAACAAAAATTAGTCAATTGGATATCATCAAAATTTAAAATGTCTGCTCTTTACAAAACACAATTAGTGGGGCACCTGGGTGCCTCAATGGGTTAAAGTCCAACTTTTGATTTCAGCTCAGGTCATGATCTCAGGGTCCTGGGATCAAAGCCCACCTCTGGCTCCTCACTCAGCAGGGAATCTGCTGGAGATTCTCTCCATCTCCCTCTGCCCCTCCCCAACTTGTGTGTGCTCGCTCGCTCTCTCTCTCTCTTGAATAAATAAATTTTCAAAAACCACACAATTAGGAATATCAAAAGGTGAAAGAGACTACAGACCAGGCAGAAATATACACCAGGCATATATCTAATAAAGGATTTATATCCAGAATATGTAAAGAACTCTCAAACCTCAGTTATAAGCAAGCAAACAACTTAAATAAATGCATAAAAATTCAAACAAATTCTTCACCAAAAACTGTATTTATGGGTGGAAAAATAAGTCCATGAAAATGCTGAAATTTATTGGCGAATAGATAAAACCAAATTAAAACCACAAGAAGATACCAGTGAGAATATTTAAAATTAAAAAGAATAATCAACTCAAAATGGATCGAACACTTAAACCATAAAACTCCTAGAAGAAAACATAGGGAAAGAGTTTCTTGACATAGGTCATAGCAATGATTTCTTAAATATGACACTAAAAGCACAGGCAACAAAAGCAAAAATAAACAAGTGGATCTACATGAAACCAAAAAGTTTCTGCACAGCAAAGGAAACAATCAACATAATGAAAAGGCAACCTATAGAATGGGAGAAGATATCTGCTAACCATTTATGATAAGGAGTTCAAAATATATAAGGAATTCATACAATGTAATAGCAAAAAAATAAAATAACATGAATAAAAATTAGGCAAAAGACCCAAGTAGACATTTTTCCAAAGAAGGCATACAAATGGCCAATAGGTATAGAAAAAGGTGTTCAACATGACTAATCATCAGGAAAGACAAATCAAAACCACAATGAAATACCACCTGACACATGCTAGAATGGCTGTCATCAAAAAGTCCAAGGTAATGTTGGTGAGAATATGGAGAAAAAGAAACTGTTAGTGGAAAAGTAAAGCAGTACAGCCATTATGGAAAACTGCACATTATATAATCCAGTAATCTTCCTTCTGGATGTATCTCCAAAGGAAATCAAATCTTTAAGAAAGGGGCACCGGGGTGGCGCAGTCAGTTAAGTGTCCAACTCTTGGTTTCAGCTCAGGTCGTGATTTCAGTGTCCTGAGATAGAGCCCTGTGTCTGGCTCTGCCCTCAGCATGGATACTGCTTGAGATTCTCTCCCCCTCTCCCTCTGCCCTTCCTGCTCATGCACTTTCTCTAAAGTAAATAAAGAAATCTTTTTTAAAAAATCTTAAATATCTCCACTCTTTATGTTTATTGCAGTGTTATTCACAATAGCTACATTATGGAACCAACATAAGTGTCATTATTCTTTAATATTAATAATCTTAAAATATTTGTAGAATTTGTATGCTGCCATTTAGACTCAATGTAGAACTTCTGTTTGGGACTAATTCAAGACAGAAGACAGAAAAGAGGACATTTTCATCAGGGAACACTGCATCATTGATCCATGCTGTGGCCCACCAAAGACAAAATAAAAACTATCTTCCAGTGATTCCAGAAAGATATACAAAGAAGCAGTGGTTGATATTAGCAGAGCAGAAGTATACATATAGACATATGAGTGCTTGTCCCTTCTAAGGAAAGTAGCAAGAGTAGATGATTGTAAGTTTAACCAATAAACCCAATACACTGCAACTGACTGAACTTTAGAATTATCTAGTAACCATTTTATAACTTATAGGTTCCTGACCACCACCCTCAGAGATTTTGATTTAATTGGCCAGTGATGGACTTAGATACTGGCATATTTTAAATACACTAGAGAGGATTCTACATGTACTGCTATGTTTAAGACAACTGTTAAAGAAAAAGAAAAAAAAACTAGATAGTGTAAAATGGAATGCCATTCCCCATTCTTCCATTTTTTTCAGTCAATTTCCACTCACTAATACCACACTCCTCCCTTTCCAAGGGAAAGGTGTGACCTTTATGTTTGGGGAGCTAAAATAAAAGAATCAAGATATCTTAATGTAGCCCCTACTACATTTTCTCATCTTTTAATAACCTGTCTTCAGAATTCACAAGTTCTCTGATAGTCTATGTGAAAAATTGCCAGAGCAAGACTTATTCTGCGAGATATCTGTATGTGGAAGAGGGGAAGAAAGACATATGCAAGGCTACCTATCTGGGCATATGGGCCATAACTGTGGTAGAACTATTTTACTAAGGGTCCTGTTGAAAATAGTGTGGCATACCACCCAGATAGTCCCTCCAGACTAAAAGTGCTGCTTGCTAATGGGTAACGGCTGAATCCCTGCAAAACTCATTAGGCAAAAAGAGTTGCTTTCCCAAAGTTACTCCTCCTACCCAGGGATAACCTACTTCCAATACTTTTTGATACAAGTGTACAAAGCCTCCCTGACCACCACCTACACTTCAGATCCAATGCAGGATATCTCTGAAGAGCTACTCCAGCTTCAGATCAACCCATGTGACTGGCTGAGAGTTTTGCTTCAATTGCATTGTAGATCAATTTTTCCTTCTGCCCTGTCCTGCTTCCTTCAACTTCTTAAATGTCTTTTTTCCAGAACATTCCCCAATAATCCTAGGATTCAGTTTTCTGCAGAACCAAGCTAAAAACCAAGCTAAAATGGTGTCAGGAGGAAGAAGCAGTTTTTAAAAATGGAAATTTGGAGATGAATTATTCATTGGCCAGCTGGCAATGAGGATTCCATTACTGGAATAGGTGGAGTCCTGATAACCTCTGGCATAAGATAGCAGTGTAATTGTTAATACTCTCCCCAATGGTGAACTGGAATGGTATACCAGTGAAAGGACTGCATCAATATCTTAAGTATTTTAGATGTTCACGGTAAGTAATAATTACAAGAAACATAATTGCTAGAGGTGTTGCTAAGGGTGATCAATGAGTTAAAGAAAGACATCAAAAGACTGAATTAATTCATAACTAATTTAAGACAATGTGTTTAAAAGTCATTGTGCCTCTTTGACAACATAAATGGAGAATTTTGTCTCCTGCAGCTAGAAAGCAGAAAGCTGAGGCTCAAAAATCAGCACTTAGTTATATTGGTAATGCAGCTCCTGAGAAGACTAGAAACCCCACTCTAGCAATTCCATTACACAATGATCCAAGACTTAAACGAGAAGGAATGGGATCCTTATAATTGGGATAGAGACATGTCCACCAATGTGCATGAACATCTGGAATCTCCATATTCTTCTGAACTCTGAGACTACAGAACCTCCCAAATCCTCTGAAATTCTCCATATTCACCATAATCCTCTGGCACACCTCCATGTTAAAATTTTACAAGTACCTTGTTTGAAGAAAATCTACCAGTTGCTTCTTTAAAAGATAACCACCACTTTTGCAGTTCTGTCCATGACAGCAATAACCAGTATTAAGTAACAGCATAATTCAGCCAAGATAGCATTTGACCTACTAAGGGAGTAAAAGGACTATAACTGAAAGCTATAAAGCCTTGCCAAATGTCCTAACAGGAGTCAGGGCCTATGAAAGAGACTGGATGCAAAAAATATGCTATCAAGACTATCATGACATAGAGTCAGATAAAGGGAGAGGATTATAAAATTGGGAATAATCTCCTATGAAACTGTATTTAAAACTTTGTCAAGGACACAGGAGACCTTACTATCCTGGTAGGATAGCAGTTTAAAACCTGAAAAAGTCAATGTCCCCCATGAAATGAAAAATAAAAGCCATAACTACAATGTAAGCAGTATAAAAAGGGACTGAGAAGCTCAGCAAAATGGAATGTTGAAATGGATATCTATTATGTAAGGCTGGAAACCACTAGTCAACTTTAAAGGAAGCCTGAATGACACTCCATTTACTCAGTCAATAAGGCATGTACTTCTGAGAAACTAGGCAGTGGTTTTTCTGTAAGACTCTGTAGTTCAGGTCTGACAGTTGGAAAAGCTATTACAGAATTGGGTTCCCAGGCAGCAGTGGGAATGGTAATGAGAGTTTCCTGAAAGAAGACCATGTAATGATTCTTAATGGTCAAAAATAAGATGGGCACAATTACTGTAATAAGCAACAATATCGTAGTAAAACTAGGGTAGAGGCTGACCTCCAGCTATAGAGATAAGATACGGCACCCTTGGGGGAAAGATATACATGGCAAGATGGATGGCTCAATCTGTACAATAAGTCTAAACTAAACAATCTAGAATTAAGGGTGCATGATTAAGAGGCTCAGGGTAGTCATTCACAAAATCATGCTGTGACCCCTTTTTGGTCCTGGGCTGGTTTTCAGGCCAGAACTATTTGACTAAAGGGGGATACAGAAGGACGGATACTGAAAAATCAAGTTGTGTGTAAACAGTAATAATTCACCTAGCCTCTTTCCAAAAAGATCCAGGACCATTTACTCAGTAAATAATATACTAGGATAGTGGGAATACATAAATCTTTCAAGGATGGATAACTGATGCTAATATATGGTACCTGAAGTAAAGAACTGGCCCAGGTCTGACCTACATTGCGGTCCACTAACTTTAAAGACACTATCACAAATTCCTCATTTTCCCAATCCCCAAGTGTATAATTTAACTGGATATTCTTGTCAGTAAACCAATCCCCATATTGGTTCCTTGACCTGTGTAGTTAAGAGCCTTTTGTAGGTGAGGCCATTCTCCCAGCCAACTTAAAACATAAGAACTTTATTTAAGAGGAAAATTAAGAAGAAATAGGGAAGGTCAGTGTTGCCTTTAAGTACCTAAAGAATTCTAGGATTCTGGTCTCTATTATATCCTCATTTATTCATCATGCCAGCACTTAGAAAAATGAAATGGGTCCTAGAGAATGACAGTCAGCTACTTCAAATTTGAGCAAGTAATATCAATATTGCTGCTGTATAAAAATAGGTATCTCTTTAAGAGCATATTGACATGCCTTTAGGTGTATGGTATGTAATAATTGACCTAGTCAATGCACTCTTCTTAAACTTTATTGTGAAAGAGGACCAGAATCAGTTCACATTTATATGGGATGCCACAATACCATGTTAACTCTCTCCACCCCTCTCATAAAATACTTCCAAGCAATCTAGACTATTGGGATACTGTGAATACTATTCAATTGGTCCACTTCATCAATGACAATAAGCAAACCAACTGAGGGGAAAAAAAAAAGCAAGTATGTTTAAGAACTTGTAAGATCCATGTGTTCCAGAGGATGGGAAATAAATAAAAAATCTACAGGACTTATCACACCAATTAAGTTTTTAGTTGTCCAATGCCCTGGGTTATATTTTTCTCAGAAGTAAAGGACAACAGACTGCATCTTGCACCATTTACAAATACAAATGTAGCACAGTACCTGGTAGAAATTTTGTGTTCTGGATGCTGCATATTGCACACTGGGTATTACCGCTTTGACCAATTTCCCAGGTGATTTGGAAGGCTGACAGGGTTTAGTGGAACCCACAGCAGAAAAGGTATCTACAGCAGAAATAGGTTGTGATTCAAACAGACCTTCTTCTTGGGTCATAGGACCCTGCAGGAATAACACCAGTTATAAGGTGGCAAGTCCCAGTAGGAGCATCATAAAGTAAAGCCTTAATTTTCTAATAGCAAGGTCATGCCATCATGCAAAATGCTATTGTGCACTAATAAAAATGGAAAACCTATTAAGAGATATCAAGTGACCTTTAATTAAGAATGCCTATCATGAATAGGTTTTGTCAGACCTACCAGCGTACCAAGTCAAAAGGCTGACGAGGCCCAGTGGCAATGCATCATAAGACAGAAGTGTCACATAAAGTATAGGGTACATCTAGGTCCACAGAGCAGAAATAAGCTGCACAAGCAAGTGACATAGACTCCCATGTCCTCCAAAGTTATCCCATCACCTCTCCCTCAGGGCATACCAACAGGTTCCTAGGTGGTATCTGGGAGGGCAGGGGAGCACTTAAAATAGATGGTGAAGGAAGAATGAGTATGAGACTGGTTTACGCATGGGTGTGTCCATATACGGATGCAAAGTGAAGATGCACTCTTCCTATGCTACAACCACACTCAGGTATGGCCCTGAAACAACCTCCCAGTTGGTAGAGTTTTGACTTGACAAATTCAAGTCAGTCAGCTTGTCTTCAGCACTCCCAGTGCTATTATAATGGGCCATGTGATGACAGCAGGAGAGCTAGTCCCACTCACTAAGGCTAATATAGCTACTAACACCTCTGAATATCCAACAGAATCTAATACATAGCATCTGTTATCAATTCTTCCTTAGAGAATATCAGTGAGCTACTCAGGGGAAAGGTGATTATACCAGGCTCCTTTCACAATTGGATTCCTTTCATTATGACTAGAACTAACTCACATTCTGGATATGGGTTTGTCTTTCTTTCTCATAGGACTTCAGTCAGCATCACTATCTATAGATTTATGTAGTGATCCACTGACATAAGATCCCTCATTATATTACATAGGATGTAATGTAATATAATGTATGTCAGTAAGGATGTATGTCAGTGGGCACATGATTATGACATGCATTCCATCACCTACCACACACTCAGCAACCACTGGTCTGATGAGGAATTGGAATACACTTTCGAAAGTTTACCTAAGATTTCAGCTTGGAGATAGTACCTCACAGGGATGAGAAACCATCCTTCAGGATTTAATATATACCCTAAATCAAGATCAGTGAAAACCATATTGTATGTATACAATATGGAGAATACATGGGTCAGGGAACCAAGAACCACAGCCATGGGCTCTTTTACCAACATCTCAGTGACTCACTTGGGGTTTTTGTTTTCTGTTTCCACAGTTAAATCTTGCATGTATAGATCCCCTGGTTACCAGAGGTGGAATTCTGCCAAAGGAAGGAGCAAGAGTCCAGTTAAACGCAAAGTCACAGCTGCCACCTGGTAATCTGTACAATTTCTAAGGGTAAAAAAACAGAGAAGGGGTCACCATGTTGGTCTGATTTGCAAAGGGAAGTTATTACACATGGGACAGGAAGGAATACATTTAATAGTTAGGTAATCTAGATAATCCATTGGGGTATCTGTTACTGTCCTAAAAATTTTTTATGGTAAATGATTAAGAGCAGCAACCAAAGCCTAAGAAGTATATGGTAACTAGACCCATCTAGGCATGCAGAGGTGGTAGCTAAAGGTGAGAAGCTAAATTAAGTAGCAGAGGAGGAAGGTGATACGTGTTAAGTTGCAGCCCTGAGATTAGTTACAGTATCAAGAGTTATAATTCATTCTGCTATCTTCTCATAAATTTTCCCAGGACAGATGGGTGAGGGATACCAACTAGAAGACCAGAGAATCTATCCCTAAAAGATAAGACTGGCCTTTGGCCAACAAACAACTTGCTCAAGTTTTCAGCCTGTCCTCAAAGAGAATCTTGTATCCAAAGATTGGTCCAGGGTGGGTACAAAGGCCTGACACTTTGCATCAGTAAGGCGCATCTTGAAGGGTTATCTGAGCAATTGCATGAGATCTCTATTGCAACTGCTCTCTTTTCCCCTATTATCCTTTTCACAATTTCTTAGGTAAATTATCTGCAAGTAACCCTTCGCCCCAGTCTTTTTCCTATTACCAGACCTAAAACACGTCTAAAGTATAATCTCTAATCCAGACAGACAATATCATTATTGAAAACAACCCAAACTCCGAAGAAAATTGGCTGTTGTATGAACTACACAAGAGCCAGTGTGGCTGATGTGTGGTGGGTGAGATGGCACATAATAAGAAATGCATTCAGAGAAACAGCCAGGAACAAATCAAATAGGATTTTGCAAGCCAATATAAGGAACTTGGATTGTACATTAAGTGCAATGAGAAGCAGAGGATTTAACCTAGGTGAGTGATGGAGTCTAATTTTCCTTTTGAAAAGATTACCCTTGCTGGTATGTGGAATGGGACTATAGGAGAATGGAAGCAGGAATACCCTCTAAAATCCTATTGGAAAAGTCCAAGATAGGAATTGTCTAGCTTGACTGTGATGCTTTTGTGGAGTTGGGTAAGTGTGAATATACTGGGGTACAACTGAGAAGACTTACTATTTAATTGAATTATGGTATGATTTACTGGAATGAATATTCCTGGAGATCAAGCAGTTTAGAGAGATAAGTAAGAAAACACTACACAGTTTTATAGAATAACTATTTCTGATATAAAATTTGTATTTCTTTATAATTAAATTTTTAATAGGGATTTAGTTTCCTTGCTTATGTGAAACCATCAAAATCTTATTCAAAAGGATTTATTAAAAATTACTATTGACTTAAACCTATAAATTAGAATAAATTAGACTTTTTTATAATTGGCATCAACTTAGAGTCAACAACAATGTCACCAATTTTAGCCATATTACTTTTGTAACAAAGTTAGAAACTATAGGTAATAAGTATTATTTGGGGCAAATTTTGATTTAAAAAATTATACTAGAGAAAGGCAGTTTTTCTTTTTCTGAATAATTTAAAAACACTTAAACATAAAACCTCAGATATTTTGCAATCATTCCATTTATCAGAATCTTATTTGGTAAGAGGACTTTCTCTGATTTGCCTCACAAGTGACCTGAGATAATGTACATAGAGCAATCACGCAGGGGTCTACATATCGCAAGGGTTTGATTTCCTAGGTAACACTGCAAGGATATGAAAACTCGTCTCCCAACTAAAAATGAGTTGGGTCAATGTCCAATTTATACTTAAAGTTAAAAAGTAAAGAAGCAATCTCTATTTTACGAAAACAAAATCCCTTTCAGATCCCTTGGTTTCTGTCATTGATGGATTAGCTTGGCAAAGCAATTGCTAAAGCTGACCATTATTTTATATTTAGATTTTAAGGATTAAAGTGAGATCAAGTAGATACAGGAGGAAAATGATCACAATTAGGAAGTGATGCTTACATTTATTTTAATTAACTCCTCTTTAGACTGTCTATCCTTGAGAGCTTTCTAGATAAATTTCATGGCGAGCCTCTTATTCAACAACTAAGTACATCTTTCTCTATTTCCTCTCCACTTTCATCTGCTCTTTCCTCCTTCAGACATTTAATTGTCATCCTTCCCTAGGAAACGTTGAACATATGTTTCTTTTAAAGATTCATTTCTGAGAATGCACTCATGAGTACAATTAGAGTAGGCCATTAGATTTCCAGATAACACTCTGAAACTATGCCACGTATCTTTTAAGACAAATCTATGATAGCGTTATGCATAATAATATGAAGTAAAATTGTGAACTTTACAGAAACCTAATGAAATGCATCTATTATTACTATCAATTAAGATAAAATCATATATTTTTCTTATGTGAATCCTATAGAAGGAGTGAAAGGGAGAGGGGATGGGGGTTACATAAGTGGCTCTGTGGTTGGGTTGAAGTCTATGCTGGTTCTTTAACTCATAATTTGGTGTTTGAAGCTCTGTAAAATACACCAAGTTGGCCCTACTGCATTATTTTCCCTAGTAAACCAATTTTAATTTCAGCATACTTATTATAAATAAATGAAACAATAGCTTTCAAAAATGAGTTTCTGTATAAGATGTATACATTTTCACTTACACACTACAATTTTCTTCTCAGAATTTATTTCTCATCACGATTTGGAACTCCATATTCTCTCATTCCCCTAATGTGACATCTTAAGTGATTGATTCACTAGGTGCCTATCTTACAGAATAGGATTCTGAAGTCATACTGTATGAAAACATGGATGTTATGTTATTTGACAAAGAGGGAAAAATGGAGGAAGGAGGAAAGAAAGAGAGGGAGGGAAAGACCATATGTATATGTGGCACATTTTGAGAATGCAAAACTGGCTAAAGGATTTTATAGCAGGAACTCTATGTTAAAGATAGTAACGTAATGACTCATGCTCTATATGAATCAGCATTTAATTAAAAAAAAAAGAAAACCCAACCGCTTTATCAATAAAATTCTGTTCAAATATTTTGGAGGTAAGAGTTTTAATTTATATTACCTTGATGATTTGGGGAGGAAAAAGTAATACTGTGGAAGAATACATAGCAATGTTAGCAATGAAGAAAAATTATCATGACAAAAACTTTGAAAATCAAAGTTAAGTCAAAAGTTAAATATTTGTCATCACTGCAAGGTTAATTAAATTGTAAAATTCAATATGACATGGAAAAATGTAAAGGGTTATGGAAAGCACAGCAGATACATTTAGTGGACAGAGCTAAGATTTGAATCCACTCTTGGAATGAGTTATAGTTCTTCCATTCATTAGTTATGTGGTCTTGGATAAATTATTTATCCACTGACAGAACTGCTTTGAGAACACCTAGAATAAGTAAAAAGAAAACACTCTGCAATTTACAAATGTTTAAGCAAATAATGTTTGCTAATTATTTTTCTTCTTTTCTAGATAGATAGATAAAACTGCTTCTATTTCTTTTTCAAGAATAAATGTTTTAATATACCTAAAAATAATAACTAAAATTTAGAAAATGAAAAATAAAAAAAATTTAAAAGATGGCCAAAACTAGAAATTACTCAAAAAAGAATTACAAAGGTTTATTTTTAAAAATGCCTTTAATAAATTATTTTGAATATAAACTTCAGAAAATTTTAGAATTCATGTCATAATTAAATCTATAGAAATGAGATATTTTAATAATGAGAAGATATTATATGTGAAGGATCCAAAAGGAAGTTTTTTGTCAAAGCAACAGAATTTTTAATAGCAAATATTTTAACTGATGGGTATTGGACAAATTGATATCTTTTATTAAATAATTGAAATACATTTGTCTCAAAAATGCTAATAACTTTTTTGTCTGGGGACATGGACTAGACCAGCGCAATATTCTCTAGAATCTACTTCATGGTCATTGGTATAAATATTCCATAAATTCAAAAGATTTCTTCTTTCCTATCCCCTTTCCATTTTTTAAAAAGTGAATATTTTGGCAGTTTTTTTTCACGTCTTTCAAGTGATAGAACTTCAGTTAATAAATTTTGAAGGTCTATTTGACACAGACTTCTAGCTACTCTACATAATTGTAACACTTTACTTAAAATTTAGATGTAAACACAGACATATTTGCTTATGTCTTCAAAATTGGCTGTTATAAATATTTCAAGCATAATTATTTTATCACCCTGATGGTTGGCCCAGGAAACTAGATTTGAAAAGAATTCACATTCTTCACAGAACCAATTTTCTATGGATCAAAACATGTATATTTTCCTAAATTCTGTAAATAGAAAGCTCCTTTTGTGCATAGAGCAATTTTTTTTTAAATATGGAAAGTCCTTTCTACTAAAATAATATGATTTACTCAGGACAAGATTTTATATGAAAACTAACAATAATATTTATTAAGCATTTCAGTGTGCCAGAAACTTGACACTAATTATTTCTAGTTCTCAAAATTCTATAAGGTACAGACAGGAAAAACTGAAGCCATAAAGAGGTTAACCAATAGGCCTAAATTCACACAGCTCAGAAAAATCAAGATAAAAACAAAGGTTACCTAACAACAAAACCTGTGTTTTCTTCTCATCCTTCCCTGAAGGTCTCCAAACAGGAAAAGTTACTTCTGAGTGGTAATGGTTCACTCTTCGTACATGATTTTCCCAACTATTTAATGTTATGGCCTTCTTGCAGGAGTTTTCATACCTAAAATACATCTGGTAAATCTTTTCCTAAGCACCACCTACTCCATAGCTTTAAACAGATCTGGATGAGAATATTTTTTCAGCAAAAATTTTTATGTTCCAAGGACTGTGCAATGAGTTAATCAGTCTAAATACAAAGATGTTCGTAATTTCAGAGAATTCGGTATTTAGTTAGAACACAAAGACACAATTCAAAGTTAAGATTTTCCCATAGCAAGAAAGAGAAGGAAACAAATTGTAAATGGGTGCTTTCTCTGTACTAGATTCTTCATTTTTCTTGCTGTCATTTATGTCTCTCAACGGCTCTACAAGGTTAGGATCAGGTTCCTCTTGGTGTTGGCCAGAGGTCATCAACCTAGAGATACATGAATATGTAGCAGGAAGAGCTGGAACTTGAATCAACTACGTGGATTCTAAAATACAGTTTCAACTCCACCACACAGCTTCCTATAAAATTTATGTTCAAAACAGTCCCAGAGGAGACTTTCAGTTTCGACTCAGACATGTTGAGAGCTGTGGAGTATGGCTTCTACACTGACAAGAAAAAAACTAGAAATCTATAACTACCTTACACAGGGGATTGCAGGACAAACAACTAACCCAAAATCTGGAGAGAAACGGGAGACTGAAGGTAGAAACGGAATTCAGGCATTTGATTACCTAGGACAAAAGTTCCTAAAAGTCATAGGAGACAGTAAAATGAGTCACCGTTTAGTAATTTTTAACTAATTGCTAAGGATTAAGTGTGGGACAGCATGAGCCTGTGAAGCTCATAACAGATGCAGACATATGGAGATTGATACCCTCTTGTGGGCTTTTCTTTCTGGAATCCTAGGAGGCTACAACAAGATCAAACAAAATTCTAAGAAAACTTCTTCCCTGTGGGGATTGTGGGGCAACAGCAGCTACTGCTGATACCTCACACAGACTCATCTTCCCTATTACTCCTCTAGAACAGAAGCTTTAATCTGCAAAAGGAATAGTTAAAAACTGTAACCTGAGGGCATTGATGGAAATCCACTGCTTCTAGAAGAGGGGAAATAAGAAAGGAAAACAAGCAAAAGAAAACGTTATACCTTAGGGATAGCCAAGAATACACGCTAGGCTTAGTATTACACCCGAGGAGGAACAAGAGCACACCACACTCCTAAGACTTAGGTTCACACTGCCTGCCTAAGATGGAGGCTTAGTCAGTACAATCAAATAATATCTCTGTCACCCACCCCCACTACTGTGCTAACAAGGTCCAGCAAAAATACCAGTATAAAACAACAGGGAAAGCTGCAAGAGACTGATTTTCTCTACGGTTCAGCACAAAAGACCCTAGGCCAGACAGATAGATTGGCCCAAGCCAAACCAAACCGAAGTCAGGCGTTCAGACAAACCCTCTAGCAAATTAGCATACTCCCTAAACACAGTTATCACCAGAAGAATTTGAAGCCTCTGGTGCACTTAGGGTAACCACAGCAACAGGAATTTCAAAACCAGTCCAACACCTAAGTAGATTAATAGAAAACTAAACATTGAAGACCTTGAAAATAAATTTTAAAAATCATTTACCTCAGCAACTTATATATGCAACGTGTCCAACTTTCAACAAGGCACATAAAAATGTTTTTTTTACACAGTTTTAAGAGACAAAGCAATCATCAGAACTAGCTTCAAATATTAAAAGATGTTGTGACTATCACACAGGAAATTTCATGTAACTGTGTTAAAGGTTCTAATGAGAAAATCAGACCACATGAATGCTCATATAGGTAGTTTCAACAGAGAAAGAAGAAGTCTAAGAATCAAATGGAGATATTAGAAATAAAACACAGTAACAGAGAGAAAAATCAGTAGATGACACAATCAACAAAAGAATCAGTGTACTTGAAGACAAGTCAATAGGAATTACACAAACTGAGATGCAAAGAGAAAAAAAAATAGTGCAAATCATCCAACAGCAGTGGGATAATAGTAAAAGGAATATACATATCACTTAAAGAGAAAAGAAGGCAGAAGACATATTTGAAGAATATGAATTTTCCAAAATTTGTGATAGACTCCAAACCACAGATCTTGAGTAAAGAATACCAAGTAGTATAAAACACATATCCCAAAACAACAACAAACAAAAAATATCTACATATATTATGTTCAAACTACTGAAAAGCAGAGTTCTTTAAAATCATAAGAAGAAAATGGACATGTTCCTTATAGAGGATAAAAAAATATCAAAAATTACAGATTTCTCATCAAAAACTAAGCTAACAAGTAGAAAATAGGATGAAACTACAGAATTCTAAAAGAAAAATACTATTCTCCCAGAAATCTGTACCTAGAATAAATATTTGTCAAATATGAAGGAGAATGTCAACTCAAGGTAAAATCTGCTGTATAAAAGGAAGACTGTGAAGTAGCCTTGCCCACACTCTTTAAAAAAAAAAAAATCAAGATTGAATCCAATAAAGCATCTAGATTTAACAATCAATTTAAGGAGAATAAATAAAACAAAGCAATATATTAAATACCACCATAATACTGCAATCAACGAAAGACATTGTGAGAAATTCTACAGAGTAAACCATTTGGTTTCGTTACAAATAAATTATAAGTAAAGAAATGAAAAAGAGGGAAATGAAGGCTATAAATTAAGAGACAAGAGTGTGGTGGTTGTTTCGTAAGTACATATATGTAAAAATTGACCCAACTGTACACTCTAAATACACGTAGTTCAGTATATCTCAGTTATAACTCAATAAATTCAGAAGAAAAAAGTACTGAAATAAGGAACAAAGAGTCTCTCAGACACAAATGAAAAAATCATTGCCAGTTTATCTATGAGAAATGTTCTATGAGAAATGTTCAAGAAGAAATACGATGCAGGTCAGAAACTCAGATCTATAGACAGAAATAAAAAGTATTAGAAATAGGAAAAAAAGTTAAAATACTTTTCTTATATTAATCCCCTCCCCACTAATCATTTAAATCATAAAACAGTAGCAACGCATTGTGTTTTTATCGGATATGCAAAAATTAAATGAATAGCAACAATGGTAGCAGGGATAGAAGGAAGAAATTGGGAAAATACTGTTAGAAAGTCCTTATACTATACATAAAATTATAAAACATTTTTCAGGATATACAGAGATTATTTTAAGATGTACAATACTAACCTTAACACAGACATTAAAACACTGGAAAATTTTTTTAAAAAACTCTGTCAATAGAAAAATAAAACTGAATTATAAAACATACTGAATTAGAGCAGAAGGCATAACAAGAATAGTTTAAGAAAGAAAGAACAAATGAAATAGAAAACAGCTAGAGAAGTCTTTTCTTTTGAGTTGGCATAGCATATATGGTTGATTGTATGTGTTAAGTATGCATATGCCATGACTCCACTAATCATATGTTTTGAATTTGGCATTTGTAACTAGAACTAGAATGCCAGAAGAAGCTACTTTCCAATTTGGATTTGAAAACTGCCACACCACCAAATGAATCCTATAGAATAAAAGAGCTAAGACACGAACATTGATAAATGTTTACAATCTCAACAAAAGAAAAAAACGTGAAATACAAACGTAAGATTGACAAACATGTCGATATCCTAAAGAGATGGATCTCTAGTAGTGACAAGACCCTAATAATTTCACTTTGCTTTTGGATAACATCTATGTTTTCCCCAGTAGTTTCTTAAGTGTGATCTGTTCATTTATTTGTCTTCTCTGCCCATCTATGAAGTAATGCCTACGATGAAACCTAGGGAAGAAGGAAAACCAAAGATCTAAAAGGATCTAAAGATAGACACACGGGGTGCACCAGTTGCTCAGTAAAAAAGTTTTCTGAATAAACTTAAAAAGGCTTATTGTGCTCTCTCTCTCTCTCACCCCTGCTTGCTCATTCTCTCTCTCTCAAATAAATAAATAAATAAATAAATAAATAAATAAATAAATAAATAAAATCTTAGGAAAAAAAGCTTATTGCGGAAAGCAGCTTGGATTCAACAAGACACATTCATTTCAGGTTTGATGGACAAGTAACTAATAGAAGATAAAATCACTGAAGTGTTCAATGGATACACACACACACACACACAATAGCTGGAGAAACTATATTTTATTCCAACCATGTCAATAATCACTTCAAATGAGCCAAATTATTCAGAACTCTAGAAAGCAGACAAGGGTTTGAAGCAACCAAGCAACTGATGACTGAAAAAAATGCACCTTAAAAACGGTAGGGAAGGCATGCCTGAGTGGCTCAGTCAGTTAGGCGCCTGCCTTTGGCTCCAGTCATGATCCTGGGATCCTGGGATCAAGTCCCGCATCAGGCTCCTCACTCAGCAGGGAGCCTGCTTCTCCCTCTGCCTGCCACTCCCCCTGTTACCTCCCTCTCCCTCCCTCTGATAAATAAATAAATTTTAAAAATGGTAGGGAAATTTACTGGTACTTTTAATTTTCCTTGCCCTCAACTCTCCATAGCTTGGCAGCAGTCTTGAAGGCAGCAGTCTATATTCCCTCGTAACAGTGTGACCCTGGTAACTGGCTCCAGAGGAAGAAAAACTCACCATATTTATAGATTACTGTGCTTGTCTGCTCTAAATCATCTGGGAGCTACCTGTAGGACTGACAAAAGATTCGTGTCCCTGTTCTGCCTAACTCAGAACTTACCCAGGGTTGAAAAACAGCAGGAATTTTTCAAAAAACATTGTAAGGCAAACAAAACGTCCATAGTTAACCTGGGGCAAAAGATTATACTCGGACATATAAGAAACAGCCTTAAGTCTCAGAAGAAAAGCTTAGGAGAAAGTTTCATCAAGGCATTAGGACATTCAAAGGTGCCTGTGTATACTTGAGAATTTTTTTTTTAAGATTTTGTTTACTTATGTGACAGAGAGACAGCCAGCGAGAGAGGGAACACAGCAGGGGAGTGGGAGAGGAAGAAGCAGGCTCCCCAGCGAAGGAGCCCGATGTGGGACTCGATCCCGAAACACCGGGATCACGGCCTGAGCCGAAGGCAGACGCTTAACGACTGCGCTACCCAGGTACCCCTGAGAATTTTAAAAACCACATACATGGCCAAGGAAGAGTGTTGGTAGAAAAGAACTGAGAAAAAGGCAAGGTTTCACTTTTGTTTGATCTCTATGCTCAATACAAGCAAGAAGTGAAGTCTGAGAAACTGAAAAGAACAGAAATCATACAAAATTTATTCTCACACTATAACAAATTTGAACTAGAAATCAATAACAGAAAGATATGAGTAAAATAACAAAATATCAACAACCCCTAAGTAACTTATGGGTGAAGAGGTAGGGGGGTGTCTCAATTAAAAATAACAGGAATGAAAGAGTAGACATCACTGCCATTAGAAAATAGCAAAGAAATACTGCGAACAACTCTGTCCCCATAAATTGAACATTTTAAACGAAATTGACAGAAAACTCACTTAAGATACTCTGAATAGTCCAACATATCAAAATGGTTTAAGAACACAGAGAAAGTAGATTGCTGCGCACTCATAAATTTTGTAGGGCAATGAATTGGTAATGTCAAGACACTAAATTTTAATTGTACATTATTTTGAAAACACTAAATACTACTTATCAAAGGAGTGACATGTCAAATACACGGCTTGGAAACACACCACATCCTAATTCTGTTTCTTATTACTTCTCACTAAAAACAATGGATAACTTCTTTTTTTTTTCTTGTTCGAATACACAGTGTGGAAGACATTCCAATGGATATTCTATAATTTGGTGGTTGCTGATTCTAAATATAGGTTACATTGTGGTGTATACTTCCAAATGTCTTAGTGCTAATCTTGCCCCCCTCTCTCTCTGCATATATGCCTTTCTATACATGTCCATATACATACATGTCCATATATATATATATATATATATATATATATATATACTCCTCTCACCCACGTGTTGTTATCTAACTGAAAAACAGTAACCAAACTATATTATTTGCCCCCTGAAAAATCTCTCTCAAATTCATCGTATATACTTCTTCTGATGTATTTCTTTTTTTAATTTAAATTTTAGTTACTGATGTGTTTCTTTAAAAATAATCATCTCATAACCTTCACCTTGTAAGGAAATTAAACACAAATATCCCAATCCGGCTTAAATCTGTCCACATTGTGATTATTACCTACAACTCAAATTTTTTATCCCATTATTCCTTTTAATGCACTCCTACCACAACTGAACAAGGCAACTTACAACTCCACAAAAAAAGTTCTTTTTTTTTTTTTTAAGATTTTATTTATCTAACAGAGAGAGAGTATAGGCAGGGGAGGCAGCAGAGGAGGGAGAAGCAGGCTTTCCGCTGAGCAGGGAGCCCAATGCAGGACTCGATCCCAGGACCCTGGGATCACGACCTGAGCTAAAGGCAGACACTTAAGCAACTGAGCCACCCAGGCATCCCTCCACCAAAAAAAAAAAAAAAAAAAAAAAAAAAAAAAGTTCTATGCATACCATTCTTATATAGTTCAATGTGTACACCCACCAAATATTTCCTGAGATTAAGCCATGCATTGCACTATGCCTATATTGCATCACTGAAAACAAAATGATGAATAAAATGTATTTTCTGTTCCCTAAAGATGTAATCTAGTAAAGAGATATTCGGTTGTACCTGCCAGAAAGTGAACCTAACCAGCTTAAGCCAAAAACGGATTTATTGGCAGGATATCAGATTGAACTGAGGCTTAGGAAACAGGATCCAAACAAGCTCTGAAAGGCAAGGCATCAAGAATGACAGCAAAGGATTTGCCTTGTCCACCTGTGGCTGCTCTGGCAGAGATCAAAATGACCTCTACCTAGCTCCATGTGTTTTTAACATGCCTTTAAGTTTCAAAATCCAACATGGCCAACATGTGTTTGTTCTGTATTGTAATCTGAGAATCCTACATTACTATTCAAACAGCCTTTCTTTATGCAAGGTACAATACATGTATGTTTTATCTTTCTAAATGATAGATACATTGTAATCATGTCTCCCCCAATTTGAAAAATTTAGAATTTTTTAAGTTCTCAGACTCACAGACAAATGTTTTGCATACAATCTTTGGTTTGCACCATCTGATGACTAATTTCTTACATTGTATAGAGAGTAAACTCATACAGATTCATTTCAATTTATTTCAACTTCATATTTCCAAGTTATATGGGAGATAGGTCATTACCACAGCCATTAAGATGTCTAACAAAATTTTTTTTTAACTTACAGATTAAAGTTAAAAAAATTAAGAGAATCTTAATGTGATAGAACCATTCCTTGGATGGAATGTTATTTTTCCAGTAAAGGTGATTCCAAAAGATGTATTTATTTACATGAGAAGTGAGAGAGTCTTGAAAAAAAGATTAAAACTTCAGATAGAGCATAGTAATTGTAACTTTGGAAAACAATATACATATATGCCTAAAATGATTGGAAGGAAATATACCAAAATGATAAGTATGTTTATACAGAGGTGAGGGAGATATATCCTTTCTCTATTCAATTTCATTATACTTCTATTTTTATAAAATACCATTCACTAGAAAAAATTTGTTTTGTGTAAATACACAGCATGATTGGGAGGTTAGAGATTTCAACAACAAGAGGAAGAAATGTGAAAGTGCTAAGTCATGTTTCTAGTTGAAAGTTGACACTAGTTAATATTTCAAATTAATGTCAAGTATCATAAACGACTTTAATAACATCCATTTAATAACTTGTCAAGGGATTATAACAGTAGTATACTCATGCATATATTTCCATTCTCCCCAAACTTCTTGTGTCTCATTGTGGTCAGTCCCCAGGAACCCACTTTCATTATTTCTGTCCTTATATTTTAGTTTTGCCTGTTCTAAGATTTAATGTGGAATCACATTATATCATTTAATTTAAATAAAGTAATATAGTTTGTGCAATTTTGTATTTAGCTTCTTTAGCTCAGAATACTTTTGACACTCATCTTTGTTGTATGTACCAGTGGTATTTTGTTGTTGTTACTGTGAAGTAATGTTCCACTTTACTGATATACTTAAATATATTTACCTTATTTAGTGTAAGTACCAACTTTGCTCTTATTTTTTCCTATTTTATCTATTCTAGTTCCATTGCATTTTCATATAAATTTTGTACCAGCTTGTACAAATGTTTTTCAACCAAAAAAACTTTATTATTTTGTTATTTTTTAAATCTAAAGATCAATATGTAGATCACTGAATTGATATTGTGTTCTCCAATTCATGTACATAATAAAACTCTCCACTATTTAGTTCCACTTTAATATCTTTTTGTAATGTTCTGTAGTTTTCATTGTATATGTCCTTCACCTGTTTTGCCAAAAGTATTCTTATATATTCAGTATTTTGATGTTGTAGCCACTGGCACTGCTTTTTTATTTCATTATGTAATTGTGTATTTCTATAAAAATACAAATAATCTCTCAGTAAGTTTCTATATCCTTTGACCTTTTGTAAGTCCACTTATTCTAGATTTTTCTGCAAATTTCTTGGGATTTTACACATACACAATCATATTTTCTATGAATAAAGACATTTTTATTACTTTTTTCCCCCCTTTTGTACTGGTTAGAATCTCTAATACAATGTTACATAGAAGTGGTAAGAATGGATTTCCAGAAGACAACCATATGTCCCCCCAACTTTAGGGTTCTATACATTTCACTCCTCCTATAAGGACGGTGGTAAGAGATCTCTAGCCCACTGCTATTCCAATTATGTAACAACTAATTTTGATTTGAATTCCAGTACATTTTCTAAATCAATAAAACATACAATACACCAGGGACTGTACTGATTTCTTTAGATAAATATATCACATAAAGCATAGTGAGTAAGACGGAGGCCAACTACTTGCTAAGATAACACAATCCAGTGTCGTTAGCCAGAACTCATCTGATTTTTGGAGAGGTTAAAAGGTGAATTGAGAAGGGACGAGGTCTACCACCTCTTCTTTCAGTCTATGAGAACAGCATTATGATCTGCCATTCTACACAGGGTTTTATATTGCTTCTGATTCATTTTTCTCAGTCAGGAAGGGTAGTTTCAAGGCTTTCCATTGAAATAATATCTTGGCTCTATTCTAACCAAAGAATCAGCGTAAATGTTCTTCCAGTTGCTAGATATGTCCAACATAAATATATACCTAAAGGTCAAGAAAATAACCAGAAATTGGGTCTGTGGATTCTTTAGACTTGGAATAGAACTACACACAGCACCTGGCCTCCATAAGGCTCAACCTTAAACAGGGGCTGTGATTGTATTTAGGTCTCGCTGATACCATTGTAGGCTAAGATCATGTATTTAACAATCCAAAGGAATTCCTTTTTCCACAAGGTAGAGTTACTCTTTTAAATAGCTGCAGGCCCTTTATAGGAGAAATGGGGTACTAGGCACTTCATATACATATGGTGACACTGCAGGCTCCTTCCTCAGGAATATCTAGAGTTCCCTTTAATCAGTGGGCTCTGGATCTGAGTGGTTCAAACCTGGTAATTGGGCAAGGGAACACAATTTCCTATACAAAGAACTAATATCAACTTATTCTGGTGAAGTAAGTCGAACCATAGCTTACCTTCTTGCTCATCTTTCTCCTCACTGAGATCACCATGGTCTACCAGTCATTGCCACAGTTTCTTTGAGTAAAGATAACCTACCACTCTATTTTATTCCCATTATTCCCATTATGTCCACCTTGCCTCTAATTGTTACCACCTGTTTTCTGCTAGCATGGGATTCTACCAGACTAAGCTCCATGGAAGCATCACTCGCTGTCAATTCCAGGCTATAGACAATGGCCAACATGAACCTTCTTAAATACACTGATGACCCTCTTTGTAGTGCATCCTATCACTTTAATGTCCTTTGGGCTTTCCAAAGGATACAGTCTTTTTTTTTTTTTAAGATTTTATTTATTTATTTGACAGAGATAGAGACAGCCAGTGAGAGAGGGAACACAAACAGGGGGAGTGGAAGAGGAAGAAGCAGGCTTCCAGCGGAGGAGCCCGACATGGGGCTGGATCCCAGAATGCCAGGATCACGCCCTGAGCCGAAGCCAGACACTTAATGACTGAGCCAGCCAGGCGCCCCCCAAAGGATACGGTCTTAATACTTCACTAAGGAGACTGTGGCATTCCCATATCACTGACTGTAAAGTACTAACTACTGCATGCCAGCTGTAAGCAGTCCTCCTTTAAGCATCATATTAAAACCAGCTTCAGGTGTTCACATAGAATATTACATTTTACGCCACTGGAGTGTGCCTCCAGGTAAATATAACCTTACTTCTCCAATGCTATCTAGTGATACTTTCAATACCCACTCCTATACATGTTTCTGAGTTTCTGCTACTACATATTTACCTATTACCCTGGTTCTTTTTTTTCTTTTATTATTAACATAATTTATTATTTGTTTCAGGGGGTACAGGTCTGCGATTCATCAGTCTTACACAACACACAGCACTCACTATAACGCATACCCTCCCCAATGTCCATCACCCAGCCATCCCATCTCCCCCCCAACCCAGCAACCCTCAGTTTGTTTCCTAAGATTAAGAGACTCTTATGGTTTGTCTCCCTATTAGCCTGGTCCTGAAGCTCATTTAATGAGATAGCTTACTCATAGCAGAGACTATATGTCCCTCCTTAGACTGAGATTTGAGCATATTTATAGATGTGAGCCAAATATTAAGAATGTGGATGACCTTAAGGAGGGAAAAATATACTGCAAAGCACTCACCTCAGGTGATTTCTTCACATTGTCCTCTGTCAAGGTCGAGATTGCCCTCTAGCAACAGTGACAATAAGCTCTCAAAGTCCAGAGATATCAGGAAATCTGGGGGTGCAACAGTCTCTGGTTAACCTTTCCCAGTAATCCATCCAATTTCTCAGGGTCTCATATATTCAATACCACAGCCCCGTTTCAAGAAACCTCAGGAAGCTGAGCACTCCATATCTTTTACATTTGTTCAACACTTATAACTAAATCCTGGATCTGCTTTTTCAATGCTGTGTGTCTTCCAGTTGCAGGTAATAAACACTGTAAGAAACTGAAGAAGCCCTTCTTGATTTTCTAACACGTCATGAGCTGACAGTTGGCTAACTTGAGCCTACCTTCCTCTTACTTCAGGGCTTCGGAAACAGCTGAAAGATGGCAAGCCACCTCCACAAGCCTTATAAATATCTTGCCCTCATAGCTTTCAAGTGAGAGGGCTATTATGTAAACCTGTTTTACAAAATGTGGTAGTAAAGCAAACCCAGAGTTACCAGCAACTCATTTATCACCACCAATTTTTGACCATTTGACATATAAAGAGACCAATTTCAGAATACCATACTGAGAGGCTACTTTCTACTGTTACTACCAGTACCAATTCATTTGGTTTAGGTTTCTTTCTGGAAGCAGATCCTGAAACAAGCACTTGAAAACATATAGGTTTTGGGGGAGAGTGAAGAAACAAATTTGGGAGAGAAAATGAGATGGGAAAAAAAAAAGAAAGGCCAGTAAATGAGCACTAATGAGCTGGTTACTGTTATGAAAAATAAGGGCTCAACCCTCTCGCAGGGAATCACTTGAGAAACTACCTCGAATGCATCTTACAATCATCCTTCCAGAGAACATAGGGGAATGAAACATCTATCCATGTATACTATTGTCTGAGACTCTTTTGAAAGGCTATTAAATTCCCCCTACTTCCTAATTCCTCTAATTGTAAATGAATGGCATCCCATGGCAGAGAGACATCAGGGTGAGTACTTGATCTAGAAAACTGGCAAAGGTGTATGACTACCTATACCAGCTGTGGGTACTAAAATCAGATAGGCTAAGAGCATACAGCATGAGCCTCACGTGCAACTATTATAACAACACAGTACCTACGTTCCTATGCAATGCCTGGCATTTAGTAGGATTTCAATAATTATTTTAAAATTCATTCAATGATGAATAAATTAAATAGTTAAATTTTAATGAAACCATGAGCTTAAAATATTAATCTAGCATAAACTACTAAATTACTGGGAGAAAGTCCTTTACCTATTAAACCTATAAATGGATAAAAAGATTTTCTCCCTAAATCATTTCTTTAGCTGTAACATCTTAGCAGACAAGAGCTATCTCCTTTACATCACCAATAAACACTCCTCATTTCTGTGTTGCACTTTCTCATCCATTGGGTATGCTTTGTGTCCTTTATTACAGTCGTGTGTTTGTCAGTAAAGTGAGTGACGGAATTCTGGTGTGCATTAATGTGAAATGTTCACGGTATTTTTATCCTTTTGAGGTAAGTGTCGGTGATATATCTTTTGACATTGATGTTCTAATATAGCTCATTCGTGTCAGATTTCTTTTAATCCCATCTACCTTGGCTGGAAAATCATTTGAGGAAGGCGGGTGAAGGTGGGGGAATCATCTTTATGCTTGCTCATGCTATAATTATTTCAGAGGCTGAGGAAATTTAACAATGTGCTGCACTTTAAGCACTTTGTGATAGTCATCATCTTTGATCAATGTTTTAAAGCTCCACTGCTGATAGAAAGGATGAAAAGCAATTATACAACATTACTGTTGAGCTGTTATTCAAGGTCCATCATGTTTTTCATTCCTTTTCCCCCCTCTGCTCTTAAGAAGAATATGTTTTATAACACTATGACACAAGCCATCATATTTTACTTTGAGTGGTTACAAACCTCCTTTCTTCCAATTAAAGCCATTGATAAAGCATCTGTGTCTTGGACTGAACTATTTATTCTAAACAGATTATGTTTATACTCACTGTGAGACATTTTTTTTTCACGTTCATGTTTGCTATTCCATTTAGGTCTGGTTCTAAAATATAATCAACAAGTTCTGAAGTTGTTTTGCCTTACGTAACCATTCATTAATTGAAATAGAGAAGTACATAAGTTTTCATTACACCAGAGTGATGATTCATGGCATATGCTAACTTTTCATGTATTTTAAATTAAACAGAAGTAAAAATGCATTAAACACCAAATATTACCTATGCAGCACATATCTGACCTAACACAGTGGGATATTTTGAGTAAGAAAATTCGACAAACATTTAATTTTCAAAACAAATTAAAACATGAAGTTTTTTAACTTTAATACCATGCATAGGTCAAAAAATTAATTTAATAGTAATTAAAATAGTTTTTGTTATTAGGCATATATACATAGTAAGCCACAAATGCAGCATGCTGAGTAATTCAAAAATATGGGCTAATGAGCTTATTGACAAATTTATTAAATGTTACTTTAAAAAAAGGAATATTATAGGACACTTAGATCTTTAGCGTTAACAAGAATATAAAATTTATTTTAATGGTTGACAAAATGCTTTAGGAAAAAAGAGGCTTATGCTTTGAACTCTAGTGTAGATAGAAAAATGTCATTCAATTGTCATAGAAAATCATTCTCAGTTTTTTGAGTTTAGAAACATGTCATTGGTATTTGCATTCATTTTTATTTAGTTATTGACTCTAGCCTTCCTAATTTCTTCCCCTGCCAAAAATGGAAGAGACAAATTTTCTAAGCTCCTTAAGAAGATGGTTAACATATAGTTTTAGCTCTGATCACCAGCACCTGGCACATAGCCTGTGTTCAAGAAACATTAACATGTGAATGAGTCAGAATACCATTTGTTACATGATTGCTAAATTTTTCATTTGATATTCTAGAATTTATAATCATCCTTAGATCTTTCAAGGGCCCTAAGCATTTGCCAATGTTGATTTAATCATCACTGTTGGCTGCCACTGTCACCATTATCTTTATCATCACCTTCATCATCATCTTCATCATCATCATCCCATCATCCTCCCCAGTGAGACTAACCAGAGACTTTCTGTACATTGACCTCTCTCTCTTCCTTCCTTCTTCCCTTTCTTGCTTCCCTTCCTTATATTCAAGAAATATTTTTGAGAAACCCACTGTTTTTCTAGCACTGTCCTTAGTACTGAGAAAACAATGATAATCAGACAGGCAAGATCTCAATACATTTTAGCACACTGTCTAGAGGAAAATGTCAGGAATAAATATGTAAAAACTGCACAGATAGAAAAAATAATCCTAAAATTCATATGGAACCACAAAGACCTCAAATAGCTAAAGCAATCTTGAGAAAGAAGAACAAAGCAGGAGGTATCACACTTCCTGATTTCATAACATATTATAAAGCTGTGGTAATAAAACAGTACAGCACTGGCTTTAAAAAAAGGCACATTGACCAATGGAACCAAACTGGAAGCCTAGAATTAAACTCAAACATATACAGTTAATTGATCTTTGACAAGAGTGTTAAGAATACACAGTGGGGAAAAGACAGTCTCTTCAACAGACATAGTTGGGTAAACTAGATATTCACATGCAAAACAATGAAAATGGACCCCTATCTTATGCCATGCACAAAAATCAACTGAAAATGTACTAAACACTTAAACATAAGACCTGAAACTGTAAAACTCCTGGAAGAAAACATAGGGGAAAACCTTCAGGACATTTGTCTTGGCAGTGATTTCTTCAATATGACACCAAAAGTGCAAGTAACAAAAGCAGAATAGTCAAGTGAGACTACATCAAACTAAAAAGCTCATATACAGCAAAGAAAACAACATAGTGAAAAGGCAACCTATCGAATGGGAGAAAATATTTGTGAACCATATATTTGGTAACGGGTTAATACCCAAAATATATAAGGAACTCAAGAGCAAACAAACCCCAAATAACCCAATTTTAAAAATGCGCTAAGGATTTGAGCAGACATTTCTCCAAAGAACACATAGAAATTGTCAACAGGTATATGAAAAGATGTCCCACATCACTAATCATCAGGCAAATACAAATTAAAACTACAATGGATATAACCTCATGCTTGTCAGAATGGCTGTTATAAAAAAAAAAAAAAGACAGGAGCTGGCAAGAATACACAGAAATTAGAAATCTTATACACTGAAGGTAGAAATGTAGTATAATGCAGACACTATGGAAACCAGTTTAGAGTTTCCTCAAAAAGTTAAAAATTAAACTCCTATATGATCCAGCAATGCCACTCTTGGTTTTTTATTCAAATTAATTGAAGTCAGGATCTAGAAGAGATATCTGCACTCCTATGTTCACTGAAGTACTATTCACAATAGGCAGATATGGAAACAAACTAAATGTACATTGACAAGTGAATGGATAAAAAAAATGTTGTGTATATATGCAATGGCATATTATCCAACCTTTAAAAAGAAGGAAATCCTGCCATATATGACAACATGAATGTCTGGAATATATGATGCTAAGAACATAAGCCAGTCATGAAAGGATAAATGCTACATGATTAAAATAGTCAAACTCATGGAAACAGAGAGTAGAGTGGTGGGTGTCAGGGGCTGGGGGAAGGGGTAAGTGGGTAGTTGCTATTCAATGAGTATAAAGTTTTAGTTATGCAAGAGGAGTAAATTATAGAGATATATAATGGTACAACATTGTGTCTTTGGTTAACAAAAGTGTGTTGTGCACTTAAAAATTTGTTAGGGACATTTCTTAACAAAATGTCCAATTTTTAAAAGAAAGAAAATCAGTGTGCAATATATCTTATGAATATGGACACAAAATCCACAACAAAATCTTAACAGTGAATCTATCAATTTATAAAATGAACTATACACTATTTCCAAGTGACAGTCCCAGAGATGCTAGGTTGGTTTAATAGTTGAAAACCAATTAATGCAATATATTATATTAATATAATTAAAAACAAAAATTGCATGATCTTAATAGACACAGAGAAAACATTTGACAAAACTCAACATCTTTTTATAATAAAAATTTTCAAAAAATTAGTCACAGAAGGGAACTTTCTCAACCTGATAAAGGACATCTATGAAAAACTCACAGCTAACATCTTACTTAATGGTGAAAGACTTGCTCCTTTCCTCATAGGATGAATAACAAGATAAGGATGTTTGCTCTCATCACTTTTATTAACATTGTACCAATGTTTCCAGCTAGGAAAATTTGGCCTTAAAATTTTCCTCTGAGAAACGAACTGAGGGCTTCAGAGGGGAGGGGGGTAGGGGAATGGGATAGGCTGGTGATGGGTGGTGGGGAGGGCACGTATTGCATGGTGCACTGGGTGTTATACGCAACTAATGAATCATCGAACTTTACATCAAAAACCAGTACTGTATGGTGACTAACATAATATAATTAAAAAAAATTTTTTTTTAATTTTTAAAAGCATCCATATGGGAAAGGAAGAAGTAAAACTATCTCTATATCTTCCAGATGATGGGCTAAGAGAAGTATAGCTAAAGGGTAAAGGGTTTCTTTGGGAGGTGATGAAATATTCTAAAACTGACTATGATATAGTTGCACATATAAATGAATATACTAAAAAATGAATCCTAGAACTCGCACAGATAAAATGTATGGTATAATGTATAGTATGTAGATTATAACTCAATAAAGCCGGTTTTTTAAAAAGGTAGATATACAAACAGTGTAATATGTCAATTTATGAGGGAGGAAAGTTTAGACTGGGTGGTTATGGAAAGCTTCTCTAAGAAGGTGAGTGCTGTATTAAGATCTAAATAACAATGTACAAATTCACTATTTAGCTTTTGAGTATGGTTATAAAGTGGTTAGAAAATCATTAAATAATATTTATGGTCAATTTGTACTTAAACACATTTATATTTTTCAATTGGCTTTGTTGAAATTCAGAAACATTTCAGGTTTCTTTCATTCACAAATGGAACAACTCTATCTCAACAGAAATGTCATAGTCTGGCTTAATAATTCTCTATGAATTTATCCTCTCTTTTTTTTAGAATTACATATTTCTTTGCTAAATATCCATAGGACATCCATAATAAACTTATTTAGAATTTTTTACTTAGTACTGAATGAAAGATAATCCATCTCCTCTTTAAAATAAAAATTCAGACTAAAGATCTTTAATTCTAGCTTTTATTTATTTATTTGTATATTTTTAAAGATTTTATTTGAGAGAAGAGACAGAGAGAGAGAGTGCATGAACAGGGGGAAGGGCAGAGGGAGAAGCAGACTCCTGAGTATGGAAGCCCAAAGCAGGGCTCGATCCCAGGACCCCGGGATCATGACCTGAGCCAAAGACAGCCATTTAACCGACTGAGCCACCCAGGCACCCTTTTAATTCTAGTTTTTAGACTCCACTACTACTTTTCTAACTAAGAACTTAAAAATGGCTATATCCTGTACAAGCTAGGAAATATGTCTTATTTAAAATAACATACATGGTCTCTTAATAGCTTCTCACTTACCAAGAGTCTCTTTGTTCTTAATATGTAATTCATCTTTTCTCAATCTGAACATTGTGGTAGTCAGAAGATAAACACAATATTGCACTTTATGGTTTCTCTCATTTCTACTGTGTTTGTATATATAATCCATAGTGTTTTAAAAAAATATAATAATATTGCATAATAGCAACTCAGTAATGACAATGGCTTACACAAACAAGGGATTATATCTTCCTCATAGTCCATGACAGCTATATCTCTGTTGTCTGGCTCTCCTTTGTTGACCTCATTCCAGGATCCAAACTGAAGAAAAACCCTCCACATATAACAAACTGTTTTCATAAGGAATAATAGAAAGAAAGCTGGAGAAAAAAAAAAAGTGATGGCTCTTAAAATTCCCACTAAGAATCATCATATTGTCACTTCTGATTATGTTCCATTGGTCTCCCCTGTTATCACGGAGAAGTATACTCCTGTTCCGGGAAGGTATTGTAAGTCACATCACAATGGGGAAGGATACATATTTGTTTAATCTTTTTAAGGGCAGAAAAAAAAATAGTGCATTTTCCCACATATTTTATGCTATTAATAAATTCGTAACTTCTTATTGTATACATTTTTACCAAAAAGTTCTTTACAGAACTTTGAGTTGCCTTGAGAAAAAAATGACAAGTCATATCTGTCTTTTATTTTATTTATTTGTTTTTTAGAGAGGGAGGGGAGTAAAAGGCAGAGGGAAAGAGAGAATCCAAAAGTAGGCTTCACACCCAGAACATGAGCCTGACCTGGGGCTCAAATTCACAACCTTGAGATCATGATCTGAGATAAAATCAAGAGTCAGACACTTAACCAACTGAGCCACCCAGCCACCCCATGTTGTATCGGCCTTTTAGCTAGCTAGCCATATTGATGATACTTATCCACATCTCTGTGATTCTATTTACTCTTCCTGATAAAATTCCTGATATTCATTCATATTTGTAAATGTATTTTTGAAACCTATAATAGTCAGAGGACTTTAGCTTAATTGCATGAGTCTCTTTAGATGTTCTTTAAGGTTTCACAACTCATTGTGTAAGTTTTAAAGTGTGTTCATTTGTTTTAGAAATATACATCATGAGAAACTACAGTCTTTCACCCTTTAGTGTTTAAAAATTTGTCTCTGTACAATTTGCTTTTCCCATCAAGTAGGACTTATACTCTTATTGTGCTTTGCTAAATCTTTCATAAATGCAATTGTTTTCTTTTAAGTTCCCCCATTATTTTACTTCATGAACCAAGATCTCTTCCTTTCTTAGAGTTAGATAAAGATTAGATGTTCTATTTCTGATTGCTTTGATCTTCATAAAAATTAAAATGCCAATAAAGTATGAAACAAATTTATATAATCCACTTTTTGTTTGAATGAAGCACAGAAAAGATCTTTGGTTAAGTCTAATTTCTCATAATTAATATAGTTTACCTAATATGTTTGCAGTCTGCATTATGAATATGGTGATTGTTTCATCTCCCTAATATAGTTGGAAATTAAATAACATATGTAATATAGCAATTTAACAAGATGTTTTCCACTGTATTCACCCCTTTAGATTATACTGTGTCATCACAAGGTATTAACATCCTCACATATATAACTCTTGTGTCTCCTTTCGTAAGTTCCTTTCTACTTTAGGCCATAACTGAAGATGTCCTCAGCAACAAGATACCAGGTCCCAGACAACTATAACCCCTTCTTGAACCATCTTTTTTGCTTAGCAATAAAACTAAATCTGTAAGAAACTACATTCAGTAAATAGTTATAGGTACATGAAAATACATCTCTTCTTGCATCCCAATATTCTTAGTGGCATTATATAAGAGGTAAATCCCCCAGGTCTTACATTCCTGTCTATGTGCACATTCCCATGCTGATCTATGCCATCTCTTCCTTAACCTGACCACCTATGTTTCTCATGACTCCTAAATCTTTCTGCTGTAACAAAAACTAAATAATAATTAGCATGTTTAAGAAGTTTCTGCGCTAAATATTTTCTATGTAGTATCAATGTGCAATCAGGAGAACATAAACCACACTGCTATTTTATTTTCTTTTAAAAATTTTATTTACTTATTTGACAGAAAGCATGAGCAGGGGGGAGGGGCAAAGGGAGAGGGAGAAGCAGACTCCCCACTGAGCAAGGAGCCCCAACGTGGGGCTCAATCCCAGGACGCTGCGATCATGACTTGAACCAAAGGCAGATGTTTAACTGACAGAGCTACCCAGGCACCCCGGCATATTGCTATTTTAATAGAAATAACTGAAGATTAATAATTGTTTAACCAGCATCAAAGAAATTAAAAGGCCAAAAGGCAATATAGAGATATCGCAAAATTCAGTTCAAACTCAAGTTTAGGGAAACAAAGCAAAATTCGGAATTTGGAGCTTGGAGGTGGGAACCAGCAAAGCAGGGACGCAGACCTCTGGAGAGAGTTTGCTGCCTGACTGAAAGTGCTGCCTCTGGGTATTGGAGATGATCACACAGAGATGGGCATCATGCTTCTAAAATAGAGGCCCCAGCCAGCTGGAGCTGGTGTCTCTGATGGGGGCTATGAGGTTGATTATAGGAGTCACAAAAATAATCTGCAAACTGAAATCTGCTGCAGAGCATAGAAGGGTGGCTTTAAAGCTGAGACAACAGTTGCTTTATAAGACACACATGTATTAGCTTGTTTAATCATCTAGCATGGACACTAATATACCTTCATTTTACAGATGAGTAACCTGGAAGTCAAAGTCATTTAATGCACGCAAGGTCACACAGCTGGCCAGGACTGAAACCATGCTGCCTGGCTCTGCAGGCTATGCTGAACCACGGCTCTGGCCACCTGTGTATCGCAAGCATCCTGCATCCTCAGGCACTTCTTTGAAGACTCATACTTTCCTGAAGACATCCATTGAAGCTACTTCTTTTCGTATAGCCCGAAATCACAATAACCTGGGAACCTTATCATTTCCTAGGCAATTTCATTTCCATAAAATCACTTATTTAACCACTTTTTTTTAAAGGCCATTATTTTCAGTTCTACTGCTTTTTAAATCCCTTCACTGCTAACACTTAATTTGAATACCTTCCTCCATTTTCTCCCCTCTTACACCTGAGGATGTTAATATCAAAATCACAGTTTTCCTATCCCAATTTTTGGTACCATCATGATAAAAAGTATATTCACAAAATTAATCTGCCTAACATCTTACACTCTCGGCTATTGGTTTCTACCTCACTACCCCACTCCATTCTAATCTGGTCTTTTACTCCTATGACCAAACTGTGCATCCTATTGTCATTCAGAGATGACCAACCCATTAATTCATAAATTTGACTATATCACGATGTTTACAATCCCTGTTTTCCCAAACCTCTCATGCATTTATATGGCTTATACCTGCTTTTCAATCCCATAGAGACCTCTAACACTTGGATCCCTCTATTTATCTAATTTCAATAAATTGGCCATTCTCTGTCATCAGTTCCTATTCTATTCTTCTTAGATTCCATGTGCCATTATATCAACTAATCTTTTAAAAATATATCCAAATTTAACCAGCTTCAATTTCCCTAGTCATCCCTAAATCTTCTCTGGTACTCTATATAAGATATTTAAAGTCCTTTCTATATTTTTAAATGTTCAAATTTATTTCCCCTAACCCAAAAGGAGCTATATATTTTAATTAAGTGCTTGTAGTCAAATATACTTAATTACAAAGACAGTTATATTTTTCTCTGTTCTCCTATTAAAACAGAAGATGTGACTATTTTCCCATCTTAAGCTCCTTCTATCTGGGCTTTGCTTCTTATTACATTGTGCTTAATTCCCATCATTATTTAAATTTGCTCATGTTGACTCTTCTGGGAAGAAAAAAATTCTTCCATGAACTTATGCATTCGTCTTCTACCATCTTATGTCTTTGCATTTTATAAATTTCTCAAATATATGTCTGTATTCATAGTCTCTATCCCCTCATTCCCCTCCCTCAGGTCAACCTATTTTTGTCTAGCTTATACCTTGAAATTCAACTAAAATAATTCTCACAAATTTAAAAAGTAACCTCTTGATTCTAGTTCTTGAAATGACAGAGTAAGCACATTCTACTCCATTTTTCCAATCCCTCTCTAACTAAAAATTCCTAGAGTAAATTCATAGGGTAGTTGACTAACGATCCAAAAAGATGGAGAAAAGAGAATGTAGTTGCTATGAACCACAAGACTTGAGTAATAAACCAGCAGTAATTTTCTAGACTTTTTTTTTTTTTGCCTCATATATATTCTGGTTTGTGTACTAGATAAGTCCTCTATTCAGAAACATCAATGGACACAGACAAAACAAACAAAGAAGCAAAGCCTGATCTCTCTAGACACAGCACAAGTTAAATAGTGGTCCAGTAGAAGAGAAACATTTTGACCATATATGCCTTACTCCAGGTAAACACTGTAATAAATATGCTGCACAACTTTCCCTTCTAATGAAGTCCAGAGACTGAAGAGAGCCCTGTCTTCTATCCTTGCCCAGCAACAATATGGTCATGTGCCTACTCTGATCACATGAATAGAGACTTACCTTTCATCTCTGCCCTGCAATGAGGTAGAGCACCACTCCTCATACCATACACACACCGCAAAAAGAGGCCAGTCACGTATTCACACCCTGCAATAATGAGGCAACGCTCTTCTCTCTCCTCACCATCTCAGCTGTGGAGATGGAGGGCAGAGCTCCGTCCACCAGTCTATCTCCAGAAAAAAAAATGAGGTAATGCACCCATTTTTCCCAGCAAAAGAAAAAGGAAAGCAAGAATTTCAGAGAAGACAAAATTAGAAAAAAGGATATTTTAAGTCTGTATGTGAAGTGTTGGGCAGACCTCAGAGAAATTCATACATGAAATCAACCAAATACAAAACAATAAAAGGTTTGATAACTTAATTCTGGTGTGGGTATACCCTGGGTTCTAGCTTGGCCTCGAGAAAGCAAAGAAGAGGGAGGGACCACAATAATATTGCAAAGGCTTTGAAAATAAAGTTGACATTTCAACCACCTCCTACAAAATGGGTCAGGATGTATGTTCTGAACCCCAGTATACTGCATGCCTGAAAAAAATAGATTTTTTTTTAAAGATTTTATTTATTTGTCAGAGAGAGAGCAAGCAAGGAAGCGCCCAAGCAAGGGGAGCAGCAGACAGAAGGCAGGCTCCTTGCAGGGCCTGATCTGAGACTCCATGACCTGAGTTGAAGGCAGACGCTTAACTGACTGAGCCACCCAGGAATCCCAAAAAAAGAGATTTTTAAGAAAAACCAGACACCGTCAACATAATACTCAAATGCCCAGCATACAATCTTAAATTATTCATCACTCCAAGAATCAGGAAAATCTAAACTCTCATGAATAAAAGGCAGTAAATAGATGCCACTACTAAGATTACACAGATGTTAGAATTATCCAACAAAATTGTAAACCATCTCTCATAAAAATGTCCAAACAAGCAATTACAAACACTCTTAAAACAAATGAAAAAAATTGTAAGTGTCAGGAATTAAATAGAAAAAAAGAATGAACATTCAGAACTGAAAAATACAATGACCAAAATATAAAAACTCACTGGATGAACTCAACAGCAGAATGGAGTTGACAGAGGAAATAATTTGGGAACATAGAAATAGATTATTAGATATTCCTAAATCTAAGGAGCAGAAAGAAAATGAAAAGAGCCTCATAGACCATTTTAGGACAATAACAAAAGTAATTTTATTTTATTGCAATTATTTTAATTCTTTTGTTTTCTACTTCTTATGACTCTCCTTGGTCTCTGCTTTTAACATAATATAAAGACAGTATTTAAATATCTGTTTTCTGTGGGGCGCCTGGGTGGCTCAGTCCTTAAGCCTCTGCCTTCCACTCAGGGCGTGATCCCAGCATTCCGGGATCGAGCCCCACATCGGGCTCCTCCACTGGGAAACTACTTCTTCCTCTCCCACTCCCCCTGCTTGTGTTCCCTCTCTCTGGCTGTCTCTCTCTCTGTCAAATAAATAAATAAAATGTTTAAAAAATAATAATAAATAAATATCTGTTTTCTGAAACTATCTTTCCTTTGTTCCATACATATTGATTCTCATAGTTAGAACATAATAACTCCTCGAGTTTTTAAAATTATGTTTTATAGCTGAAAGCAAAAATTATCTGATGTCATTTTCAAATGACATGCGGACATGATACCTAATAAAACTACATCATAAAATAGAGAATATATGGGACTAAAATGCAGTAAGATATGTACTTTCCTTTAAAATTGGTAAATATTGATATTAGTAAATGGTAATGTTACATATATAGATTCTGATCCCTAAAATGGCAGTGTTTGGCAAACTACCGCCCTTGAACTAAAACCCATCCTCCATCTGTTTTTTGCACATAAATTCTGACTGGTACATAACTATGTCCACTCATTTATGCCTTGTTTATGGCTATTTTTTGCTGCTCTTGCAGAACTGACTAGGTGACCATATGTCTCACAAAATTTACACTATATACTATCTGATCCTTTAGAGAAAATATTTACCAATAGGAAACAACCAATAAAAGCTTATAAAATGATATATAATAATCATAAATATGGATAAATCAGACAACAAAAACAAAAATAAACAAGTGGGACTACAAACTAAAAAGTTTATGGTCAATAAAATCAGCAGAGTGAAAAGGCAACCTATGGAATGGGAGAAAATGTTTATAAGCCATATATCTGGATAAGGGATTAATCTCCAAAATATGTAAGGAACTTAATAGCAAAAAAATTATGACTCAATTAAAAAGTGGGCCAAGGATTCTGAATAGTCATTCCTCTAAAGAAAACACACAAATGGCCAACCAGGCTATGACAAGATGCTCAGCATCACTAATTGTCAGAGAACTACAAATCAAAACCACAATGAGATATAACCTCTCACCTGTCTGAGTGGCTATGAACAAAACAAGAACAATAACAACAAAGAAAGCAAGTGTTGGCAAGGATGTGGGGAAATTAAAACTCTTACACTCTGTCGGTAAAAACGTAGAATGATGCAGCTGCTTTGGAAAACAGTATGGCGTTTACTCAAAAAATTAAAAACACAACTGCTATATGTACCAGCAATCCTGCTTATGGTTATATACCTAAAATAACTGAAATCAGGATCTCAAAGAGATATTAGCACTCCCATGTTTACTGCAGCATTATTCACAATAAGCAAGATAAAGATGTGGCAATAACTTACATGTCCATCAGCAGATGTATGAATACAGAAAATATGGTGTATACATACAGTGGAATGCTGTTCAGACTTAAAAAGAAGGAAATCCTGCCATATGTGACAACATGGACAAACCTGGAAGACATTATACTAAGTGAAATAAGCCAGACATAGAAAGACAAATGCTGCACAATTCCACTTTTCTGACAAAGGTATTTAAAATAGTCAAATTCACAAAATCAAAGAGTTGAATCAGAGTTGTCAGGAGCTAGGAGAATGGGAAAATGAGATATTCCTCAAGGGTCACAAAGTTTCAGCTCAGTAAGAAGAATCAGCTCTAGATAGATATCTGCTGTACAACATTATACCTATAGTTAACAATAATGTATTACAAACCTAAATTTTGTTAAAATGTGTATCTCATGTTCAGAATTCTTACCACAATAAAGTAAAATTTGAAGATGTGGATAAACCAAAATGGTTACTAAACAATGTTCAAATAATCCACAGGAAAACAGTAAAGAGGAAACAGTGGAACAAAGCATATGCACACACACACACACACACACACAAGAAAAAAATAAAAACAGAAAATAAGTGATATTATGGCAGATTAAAATGTTTTCTTTTGTTTAAGTAAATCATTCTAATTCTTCATTTCACTTTTATAATTTTCTTAGGATCTAGTTATTTAGAACGTGCTCATCAATTTTACCTATATTTTTAAAATTACTCTTTCTATAACCAGTCTCTGGTGACTGATGGCATTTAAATTTTATTTGACGAAACAAATTCAACAAACGTTTATTGAACACTACTATTTTGTGGATAATTTGCTAGTTTTTGGAAGTTATAATAAAACTCTCAAGATGTTACAGTTCATATTTTAAGTGAATAACTTAACTCCAACCACTTTCTTGTCCTAGAGTAAGTAGTACAAGAAGGAAAGTGAAGGAAAGGCTTTAATTTCGATGATTTCCTAGATACATATTTATCTCTCACTATGAAACTAGCAATTACTTAATATGGAACTATGAATAGCACTTAGAATGATCTTTATTATGTAAGAATCATATAAAATAGTCATTTTGTAGCATGAAAGATCAAATAATTAATTCTATCCACTGGAAATAGAAAAACTTCTTATATGAGATAATATTTAATTTTCTACCAGAAAAGGGGGAATTTTTCCTACAAGCAGAGGAAAATACATGTGAAAGTTATGAAAGCAAATGGAACATATGAATATATTCAAAATGCTCTAGTGGAAATTAGATTTAAATATAACACAGAAGTTGGAAAGAAATAGATATGGATAATCATAATAAATGCAATAGCAGAAGAAAGATTTGAAGAAATATTTAAAGTGAATGAATGAAAGATTGAGAAAAATAAAGAACACATACCAAAGATATGTTGTCATGTTTGGCAAGAACATTGCGTGACTGGGAATCATAAGGCATGGTAAGAATGAGGCAACCAAGAATGTGTGTACAGGGAATGGTGGGGCAGAAAGATTAAAAAAAATTAAAATTAGAATTAAAAAAACACATATATGTATCAACAAATTTGAGACTTTAAAAGGTGTCCTCCCAACCTAAAACAAATTACATACTAGGTAACATAAAGCCCAGGTTTTACTGTAATCTTTGTGTCATGATTTGAAAAAGAATAATGAAAACTCATCAAGAGAAATATCTCTGAGAAAGTTTTACTTTTTTCTTTTCATAACTTTGAGTTCAATAAAGCAAACCAAGTCAAAGGAAATGAAACCTAAGGAATGTATTTTTAATACTCAAATTAAGAATAAGACAAGGTCAAAATATTGATTTCTAAAAGAGATTTTAGAAGTATGAGAATCAATACATATGGAACAGTGGGAAGACTATTTTAGACAATAGATAAAAAAGATCTACTGTCTTCCGTGATTATGCTAAAAGCAGAGACTATGAGGAGCCCTAGGAGGTAGGGGAAAATAAAAGGAATTCAAGTAAGAGCAATAAAATAAAGTTGCTTTGGTGCTTATCCATGCATAATATCTATGAGTAAGTTTGAAAATTAGAAAGCATTTGTCTCTAAAATGAATCAGACATCGTTAGGAGATCTCACAGAATAACAATAATTTGATCATGTTTTTAAATTCAGGAAAGAAAATACTTAGATGACTTTAGTAATCCAAATTTTTAAAGACTGGGAAGCATGGAAGCACTTAGAAATCAAAAATTGAAATAATGGGAAAAAAGAGAGAGAGAGAGAGAGAGAGAGAGAGAGAAATATCTGGTTAGGTAAAGACTTGCTTTTACTGCCCTAAAACCCTGACTCAAAATCTAGGGGGGAAAAAAAAGGAGGAAAACCCCTCTGGAAAAAACATCTTTTTTTTTTTTTTTTGTATTTTTACAATTATTTGTCATAGATCAGTAAGTAAGCAACCACATATGTTCATTCATTCATTCGTGTGTTCATCCATTGTTTATGGTTCTTTGTTTATGTGACAATTTGGGTATTGCAAATACTCCTAAATCTCCCACATATCATACTTCAAGGTACAATAACACCATTCATCCTGTCTGAACCCCTTGACAGACCATCCTATCACGCAATAAACTTTTTTTGTGTGTTCTATTAAGTCCCCCCACTGTGTTTTATGGGACAAGTTTAACAACTATAAACCAAAAAGTTTTGCATTTGGATGGATACCTAGCCCATGAATAACCTAACTCAGAATGTACTAACTGGTCACTGTAAACCTGAGGCAATTTATGCAAATTCTGAATCCTATGAAGACATATTTTGACAAAATTTAGAGTAGGTTGATGGTAAGTGATTGAATTCTCAGATAACATATACTTTTGAAGAATGGAAGACAGAATCTAAGTATAAAATGATTTTAACCTTTCTCTCCCCAACTGACTCAGTAACTCTACTGAGCTGCCACAAAGGAGCTGACTCTGCAGTTGAGGCTGACCTGAGGGCAGGGGCAACAGGAGGCCATGAGCAGGCTGTCCTGCCTGCTGGTAGGCATCAAGTCCTTCTCTGAAGCAGGAGGTGGGTAGTCCCTATCCGTGTCTACCACATCTTGGCGTCTGTGTTAGGTTGCCTTAGTTGAGCTCTTTGCATTTGAGTTAACACTTCAATTCTCCCCCATATCAACGCCTGATTCTATTTTTCATATGACTATTTTGTAGCAAAGTTTAGAATACCCTAACAGGGCTAACTTGTTTAATATGGTTACTCCCATCTGTAGCAAGAAAACCCCAAATATGTGTCCCCTCTTAAGAGTTAGGACTGAGGTAGAAGATAGCCAGGATATTCAACATGTCATTATTTCATAAACAAATTATGTCACACTATAAAGTTACCTGGCAGTTTCCCACCACATTAAAACATTGGAAGAGAAGTTCTTTGTTTCCTGATCCATATGACTAGCTTTATTATCTTTGTATGATATTATATGAAGACATCACCAACCTAAACTGATTTACTGAGATTTTTTGGAGTCTGGATACTAATAAAATAATAATGAACATTTAACAGATATTAATAATTTAGAAAATGATTTTACAAACCCTATATTATCCAACATTCACAAAAAAATAGAGATAATGATTATAAAAATAACATTTATTGGCATTCAATATGAACCAGACACAATGTGAAATGTTTATGTAGGATACTGCATTTAATATTCCTGGCAATTTTTGAAGTAGGCATTAATAATATTGTCTCCATTTAAAAGTGAAAAGTTTAGAACTCAAAGAGAAGCACTTTATACACAGAGAGCAGAAGATGTGTGACAGAGCCAGACACTTTAACCAGTACATTCTTTTGTCTGAGGAAGACCATATATAGTTATAATCCTCACTCCCAAGTGAGAAACCTACATTTTTCAAAGAAGTGTCTTAGACTATTTGTTAAATGTGGTGACTAAAAATTTCAACGGTTGATTGAAAAAAGAAAAAAAAGAAGTTTCAATAGTTGATAGTGGAACAGAGTAGTTTATTAAAATAATTACTAACATTGCTAATAATAGTACTATAAATAATAGTATTTATAAATAAGTGTTAATTTTAGCTCTCTTAATGGGAAATATGAGTGAAAAATATACTGAGAAAGAATTAAATGTATAATATACATATACTGTACATATTATTTAGAAAACACTGACTGTGTCCTTCACCTTTATGTTCAAAAATTTTCTACTGAAAGCAGCTTAATGTAATAATGTGTATTTGATTCAAGTCTTGCCAGTGCCAAATTTGATCTCCGGAAAATAATATGAAAAACAATGAAAAGGGTGTTTAATGTGATTCTTCAGTTTGAAATAGGAGATACTCCCCTGTTTCTGTGTGTGTGCGTGTCTGTCCTTCACTGTGCAAATACTTAAAGAAAAAGAATGATCTTATCAATTTTGGAAGTGATTTTCTTGCCTCTTCTCTGTAAAAGGTGAATTGCCTACCACTTGTTTTGTAGCCTCAGTGTTTCTCAGCTGAAATTAAAAACTGGCTACCATATAGGGAGGGAAAGGAAAGACCAAAGAAAGTGGCAGGCCACTCCAGATTGGCAGGTGGTGCTGTTAATAAGCAAGGTGTCTTTGTCTTCCACCGCCTCAAAACCAGTAGATCTCAGCACCCACCCACCAGAATCTTAAAAGTTTATGTAGAGAATTTAATGAGGTTCAGTCATATACACCATCCAGAGGGTCTCAGCAACACCTCATTCTCAAGGCTATGTCCTTCAAATGGCTCGGGTTATGGGAATGATGGGTGGATCATGCATTCCAAGGACAAGAGTGGGTGAGAAGCCTCCAATTTCTGGGTCCAGCTCAAGGGTCAACCAGGGGGTATGCCCTTTCAGTGACCTCACCCAACACCACTACATACAATTTTGCAGAAAAGAACTGTCCTTTGCCTGACTCTTAGAAAGTAGGCCAGAATACCAAGCTTTTATATGTATAATCAAAGAAATAATGAATCATAATTTATTCATAGGTTATTGAATACTTGCTTTGTAATGCATAAATACGGATATATACAATTTTTATTATGTAGTCCATATTTAAGAATTTGAGAATTTATCATGTTTGAATATGTGATCAAACAGGCACAATGTATTATTTTTGAAATAAAATAAAATGAAGTATTAAGTTCTTTTTAGCTATTCATCTTATACATTTTATAAAGTACACAAAATTATGAATTAATTTAACCATTAAAAACATGAAATATATAAAATGAAATGAAAATATGAAGGAATGATTGTATTTCACTTTATTTTCATTTTAAATGCTACCCATATCCTTTGTATGATCAATGTAAGTTAGTAGCAAGGCTTCTAAGATACTAATTAACTTTCTGGGGATGAAATATTCTTATAACTGTTTCCATTAAAATTATGTTTCATTGAATATCAATTGAATACAGCTAAAGTGACTTCTATTCAAATGTCTAATCAGGTATTATACCAAAATATTAACATTGATTTACCCATAATAAAAACATGCTGGTGTGGTGAGACTGAATTGTAATGATATAAATATTCCTATTCATTCTAACAAATGTCTAAGTGTCAGATAAAATAGAAAATTAAGTAAAATCCCTATATAAGGAAATAATTTGGCATAAATTTCTAGATAAAATTCCACGAAACTGTACTATAGGAAAAAAATTGTATAATGTGAGTTACTACCTTCACCTTAAATCTTTGATGGATTTCATGTTTAAAAGATTCTAAATTGTCATTATACACTGATATCAAGGTATTTGAGTTGCTTTAAGGCTAATACAGACAGTGACACTGAGTTTCCTCTAAGGTGTATGTTTATTATGCCTTAATTCTTATCTTCAGTTATGTCTGGAAATACATTGATAGAACGCTACCAACCTATTTTACAAACCTGGAAATATATTGGTTACCATTTAAAGTCACTGGCAGATGTTATCATTATGATAGCTGTGTATATTCTTAAAGTATGATATAGTCAAAGTTTACACAAATCTCAAGGGCTTTGACATTCTAAAATATTTCCTTTTCTTTTTTTTCCCCCCCAAAGTCAGAGGGAGCCTATTAATAGAGTAGCTACTGGAATCACTCTGGTGCTTTTCATATTTTCTCTTGAGAAAGTCCAGATAAAGCAATAAGTGAGAAAGTCCAGATAGAGCGATAAGTGAGAAAGTGGGGAAGAAGTTGGTCAGACTCCTAGACTGTCTCCTCTATCAAGTTCTTTAGATTTGTTTATGCAAAATAAATAATAAAAAAGACTTAATCCAGAATTCTGATGTCAATAAAAAAATGTTACTTAAGTGTTCTGCCTCTAATACCCTGGCATCCACAGAAAGGAAGAAGCCAAGTATTTAATTCAGATGACTTTTCATACATGCTATATTATAAGTTACATTTTGACTAGAAAGTTAGACATATTGGAAAGACTACAAACTCCCTGTGTCTGATGGCAAGAGATTTATTTACTGGGCACTTTACAATCAGGATATCTTAGGGAACCTGGCTGTCCTTGTTTGGATTCCCCCAATAAAGCAAGGTTTGGGACAAGGATTCCTAGGAAAGTATTTATTTTGACAAATGATACTAAAGAACCAAAATGGAAGGAGTCTAAGAATTGAAACAAAGAAAGAGGGAAGGTTGTCTTAAGGAACATTAGTGGGATATTCCATCTATAGGCCATTAGAACTCAATCCCACTAGGAACTCCATGAGGGACCCTGTAAAATGTGTATCAGCCAGAGACATGAAAGAGGGTATTGTTTGTATACCCAGGAAGTCTCAATTTTTCCACATTATATATGTACAAGTGCCTCAGCTCATAGGAGGAGGCTTTAACAGTCATCCAATGCAGCTGAGATAAATAAACACCATTCAGAAAGCAAGAGATGTGCTGTAGATCCATAGCAAGGTACTGTCATGCTGAAGCAAGCCTAGGGTGTTTGTGGGAGAAACACAAAAGATGTCTGATAGACACCCCCTCTCCTTGCACCACCCAAGATTTCTTATGCCCTACATTAAGACTAATATACCACAAAACATTTAATATAAGATTATTAATTGAATAAGTTGAAATACTCAGAATTATAACTGGTCCCTAAGCCTTAACTGATACTCATCATCCCCCTCTTTTACATAAATTCTAGGTCACATTTATCCCTAGCAAGTCCTTCAGCTGTTCTTAGTTTCCTCACTGATAAAAGGACCCAGATCTTGATCCCTAAAGAATAAGAGCCTTTGCTCACTGCATTTGTGAGGTTATAGTTGTTGCAATTGTGCATATAACTATCACTGGGCTTAGATCATCAAGAGTTGCCCCAATGAATCTCCTATATTACAAATATTTTCCTTTCCTGCTTATTGGGTTGCTAAAACTCTAGCAATCTCCAACATCAGTTAACTCCTCTTGCTCTCTGCTGAACCACCGAAATGAGAAGCCCAATGTGACCATGTGGTAGTTACAACTTCAGGTTGAAAGAAAGCCTTACTGTATCCCCTGGTAGAAGTCCCCTTCCACCCTACTCCAGACCAAGACTTTTAAGACTAGAGGAGACAAAGTGAAAATCTGGCAAATGAGTGGCAGGGTGTAACGGTGTATTTGGCTAATTATACTTCTACCACTGGTTCCTGGGAAAACAACAGTGACTACCATGAGTATGAGCTGTTGACACGTATTTCATGTTGTAGAACCGTTCCCTAAAGCTGCAGAATATTTTTTTTTTTTTGGAAACTGACATACTGATCTTTAATAGGCCATTCCAACATTCCATTGTGCTTCCAGATCAAGCAGTCCATGGCAGGACCAGCAGATCAGGCAATTATGCACCCATTACCATATACTTTTTTATCATAAAATGGGTCCTTTGGTCTGGACTGCTAACTGTGATATCCTATAAAAGCTTGTGCTGGAAAAGAAACTGCAGGTAGAAAAAGCAAACCTTAGTATTAAGACCAATAATGAATAATCATTATCCCTTCAGAGGTAGAAATGATTTGATATAATCAATGTGCCTTTATGTGCCTGGTTCTCTTTTTAAAGAAGAGTAGCATATTAAAGGCTGGATATTGGTCTCTGTTTTTGACAGGTCTGACCCTTAGAAAAGATAGTAACAAGATGAGAACTAATGCATGCTAATGTAACTGATACCATAGCCACTTCACTTATAAACCATTTGTGCAAATACCAGGATAGTTGAGAAGAGACTGACAACATTAGGATGAATCAATCTATCTACAACAATGTTGAGTAGCTCCTTTTTGGTGACTACACTCTGGTGCGAGTTATTGTAAGATACGCAAACACCTAATACATTGTGACATTCTAAAATATCCGTTTACTGTCTCTTGAAATTTCAATTTTATTTCTTCTAGACCCCTAACTAGCTATCCAACCTATTTTCCCACTACCTGGAAATAAGTGTTTAGTTATATATTAGGCCATTTTCCACATAAAATATAAATAACTATGTTTAATGCTCACAGTTATGCCCTCTGAGAGAATTTCCTGATGCATTATTTAGGGCCACACCACAAGAGAGCTAGAGTGCAATCCCAACCCCTTTTTAGTTTATACCAACATATCAAGCTGATAAACTAGTAAACCAGTTTATTCATCTACTGTTATTTGGTTGAAAAAATCTCCACCCTAATCCATAGACCTGAGTTAAAGCAAAGTCTTCAATGTAACACAGATAGGCAACATGGGTGTGTGATCATTTAACTTACCAGAACCCAAACTATACTGCACAATTTCCATCCTAAAGAGATTGCTTTGGCCCTCTGAACTTGCAATTTACTAGATCAAATAATATCAAGATCAGGATTGGTGGATTTGATTAGTCATTTATAGGACCCGCTCACTTACTGGGGTATCTTTTCAAATAGCAAATCAGGTTCTGTTGCAAAAGGCATAGCTTTGCTTCAGAATCCTAGAGATCTGCACTTTTCTCTCTTGGTTAGTTCGTTCTTCTACTGATGCTATAATACATTACCACAAATTTAGCGGGTAAAACAACACACATTTATTATCTGCAGTTCTGTAGGTCATAAATCCAGGCATGGTCTGGCTGGGTTTTATGTGAAGTATCTAAAGCCAAAATAAAGGTGTCAGCCAGATACAGTTTTTGACTGGAGAACATGGGGAAGCATTTGCTTCCAAGCTCATTTAGATTACTGGCAAAATCCCAATCTTTGTTGTTACAGTACTGAGATCCTCAAACCTCAATGCCTGTCAGCCGCGGCTACTCTCAGCTCCTAGAGTTGGTTTGCATTTTTTGCTACCTGGTATTCTCCATCTTCAAAGCTAACTATACGTTGTCAAATGTCACTAATGTCAAATCCTCTCACATTTTGAATATCTCTCACCAGAAAGACCCTCCATTCCTTTTAGGACTCACCTGATTAGATCAGGCTCACCAAGGACAATCTCCTTATCTTAAGATAAAGTGATTTGGGACTTTAATTACTTCAGTAAAATACCTTCTAATATATATAATCATTAGTGTTATAGGGTGAGGGCCACTGAATTAGAATTAGAATTAGAATTAGAATTAAAATTAAAATTAATTAGAATTAGAATTAGAATCCTACCTCCCACACTCCCCTGAGCTTATTAGACACTCTTCCCAAATCCATGGAGGTTTGCAGAGTTGTTCCTTGGAACAATCTAAGCTGTTCTCTTGATAGTAGTACACAACCTGGCCTTGACTTTAAGATGATGTCTCAGCATAACCTTACCACTGGATACATAAAAACTTCACAAGTATTTCAGGCCTTGAAAACCTTTATAAGCATGCATACATCTCTGGCAGGTATACATCTTACTAAGGCATCCAAAGTAACTTGTTTTGTCTGTTTGCCAGGTTCAACTAGCATAACACTCCAACATAATGTTCTATGAATTGTCAGTGTTAACATCCCTGTAGAATAAATTGTGAGTGAAATCAGGAGCAGGTTTATAGCTCTGGGACAAATGTGGACTGATGTCCATCTCACATAAAACAGAAGAACTTTTGAATACTTTTCTAAAAACAAATTTAGAAGCCATTTTAGACCACTAGCCACATACCAAATTTTCCAAGTCCCCTGGAAGTCCCCTCAGGCAATTCTGCTCATCGTAGTTCAACCCCTTGATCCAGGAACTCATCACATATATCTGGGATATAAATAAAAAGAGGGGTTGTCATTCTACCTGACCTCAAATACTCACGTGCTTTTTGGAGTGTATTATGTTTATGTCTAGTCAGTTGTGACTGGTCATTTCCCTCAACAGTGAAACAGTCTGTTACATTACTATTATCTTTCCACAGAGTCTCAGTAATTATTTCATCCAGGGGTAGATGTCTATAAATCTGCTGATGCTGAAGTAGGAAAAGGGAAGAAGTTCACTGCTGCTTCCCATTTCTACACTCCTCCCCTCCCGGAAGTCTGGAGTTCCTGTTAAAAGCTGTGACTGTGGTGTAGATACATCTTTCCCAACAGCATTCCAACTTGCAACAAACTCTGATTTGATCCATCCATCACTGTAAAAGCCATCAGCCAGTGTTAGTGAGCAAGCTGAACTGTGCTAGCTTTATTTGGCTGTTGCTGAAGGAACAGCAGTTCTATCATGTGAGCCAAAATTCAGTTTCTAGGGCTCTGGTGTCCACTTGACTTAGGAATGGGAAGGGTCCCCTCTCCTTTGAGCAAGCAACTGCCTGGGGAGGCATTGTTGTCCTCCAGGCTTATTCTCTTATCTTAGCAGACTCAGAGAAGCCTGATGGCGGGGTCGCAAAAGGAATAGTAAAGAGTTTCTGTTTTGTTTTGTTGAGTTGTTTTTTGTTTTTTGTTTTTTTAATAATTTTGAGACAAGATAAGCAATCCCCCTTCCCTGTGTGTTTGAGAATTCAGAAGCTATGTGCTATGGGGATGAGAATGAATTGCCCAGAGCTCTAAAGGATAATGGTCCCCTAACACAGGCCTTCCTCACACAATGTCTTCCTAATCATAATCTCCCCTCCTCCCTTATCTTCCAGATGTTTCTTCCCCTAGAATTGTTTTAGCTTTCCGGTCATTATCCCAGTTTGCCCAGTCCTGACAATTTTATCCCTGTCAGTTCTTTCATATCCAGTCTGGTTTTTGTATCACCCACAGAGCTTCAGCTGCTGGCAAACTTCCCAGAAGTTTGGCCCACAGCCAGCAAACATTAATCCTTCAGACATCCCTGCAATTTAGGAGGGGAACTTTTCTAATACAACAGGCTGTCCCCAAATGGAATCAGAGTCTAAGGAAGTATTTTTTGCTCCTGAAGGTCAGCAGCTTTCTGTTCCCCTTACAATGGGTCAGTCTAGTGCTTTATTTAGAAGGGAGACTCCTATGTAAACTATTTCCTACTATTTGCCAGCATTCACAAGTTGAAATCAACATTTAAATTTCTAGAAATTCTTTTGGGCTTAGATCCTCCGGCTTAAGGGGGATTAGTTGTCTTCCCAGGCATTGTCACATGTCTACTTGTCCTGAAAAATTTCCCAAAGATCCTGGAGTTCTCTACAATACTAGAATGCTTTAGCACCCCCACTATAGGATGGTGAGCTCTTTTTTCTTTTTTTTTTTCCCCTCTCCTTAACCTTATGGCTCATAAGGGACTAGAGACTCATGGAGGGAGTCAGTGGACCTAAATTACAGGCACATTTCTCTCTCTGAAAACAAAGAAATGTACCTGGTTACTGGTTACTACCAGCTTTCTGTTCCAGTCTCTCATTTTAAGCTGAATGTACCTTATGAGGATTCCTGAGCAATATGCCCCCTCCTGGATACTGCATTCATTCATGGTACATTGTGTCTTATAGCAACAATGTAATCACAACTGGTGTTGAGATATTAAATTTTCACTATTTGACCAGTCACAGCGTTAAAGGTTGGTAATATCAAGCAGTGTCATGAGTGTAGAAAATTAAGAACTGACCCTTACTCTTGATGTGATATATATTTATATATATAAAATATGTATGTATGTATTTCCTTCAGGGTGGGCAATTATACAGAAACTGCCAAAATTCAGTATATACTTATTTAGTAATTCTCCTTTTAGGAAATACACCTAGGAAAAAATTCACATATGGGCATAATATTCATGTACAAAGGTAGGGTTAAATAGTAGCCATAGTATAGAACCTTTATTGAGCACTGGCTAAATGCCAGAAACAATGCCAAATTACTTAAATTTATTAATTCATTTACTCCTTGAAAATGAACCTATGAAAAAAGTACAATTATTATCTATATTTTATAGATGAAGAAACCAAGAGAAATTAATAAATTTGGTTAGATTATATAGGCAACATGTACCAAGACTACAATTTCAAAGGAGACCCTCAAATAGTTATACCATGAAATATCATAGAAAAGCCAAAGGAAATAATGGCCAGATCGTATGTATTGACATTAAGAAGAACTCATAAGCAAAGTAAGTTAGAGAAGGCAAAACCATATAATCTCACTTATACACGGAATCTAAAAACAACCAGCCAACAATAAAATTGAACTCACAGATAGAGAGAACAGATTGGTGGTTGTCAGAGGCTGAAGTGAGGGGATGATGGTGATCAAAATGTAGAGACTTCCAGTTTAAAATAAATAAACAAGTTCTGGGGGATGCATTGTGGCAATAGTTAATAATACTGTATTCCATATTTGAAAGTTGCTAAGGGATTTTTTATTATCTAAGAGATTGTATCTTAAAAGTTCTTATCACAAAAAAAATTGTGACTATGTATGGTGATGTATGCTAACTAGACATTGTAGTGATCATTTTGCAATATATACAAATATTGAATTATGCTGTACCCCTGAAACTAATATGTCTATTATATCTCAATAAAAAAACCTATTGCAGGGGCATATATTAAAGACTTTATTCAACAAACTTATTTGTGATTAAAACCAATGAGCAATGAGTGTGTCAAAAATTGTAAAAAAAAAATGTAGAATTGTTATTACTTAAAATCATCAAAACATCTTTGACTAAATTTTAAGAGGCATTCCAGATATCCTGGTGTTATTCCTGGACAAACTCTTGGTCTGCATTATTTTGTAGAAGAAACTGCATGTTTGTTCTGCTTATTCTGCCAAAGGGAACAGAGAGCTGGTACTGACACATGACAGCTGGCATCACTGAATTCATGTATCTCAATTCTGTAAGCTCCCTGATGTTTCCATTAAACATTTTTACTGTTCAAAATAATCAGAGGTTCTTCTTTTCTGTACTTTTGTTCTTCCTCCTCTTTCCTTCCACTTGTTGCAAACAAAGATTCTAGTAATACATTGTCAATAGCAAAGGGATTTGGTCATAAGCTTTTATAACAAAGCAATAATTTTAGAGAAGGAAAATGATAGTAAATGACACATGTTCTCCTCCTGTGAACAAGATGAGAGATAACATATTCTGCTATGTCCTTTACTATGAAGTCCCCAAGACCATTGTCTTCAAGAGTGAGAATATAATCAGGAATCCAGCTGACACAATGAATGTGATTCTGTTTCTTAGGCACACTGCATAACAATGCCCCTTTGTCAGAATCCATGGAGCCAGCACTGAACATCAAATTCTCTTCCCTAGGGGGTCTCAAAAAAGAAGGAGATTCAGATGTCCTCAGAAGAGAGGGATGTAGTAAGTACTTTTTCTGGTAGCTATGAAACTCATGTGAATACTTTTATGTAAATGCCCTAGTAAATCATAACTTTGACAAAAGATTAAAAAAAATAAAACAAAACCCCACTTAGAGGATAGTAAAATAAGAGACTTTGTTTAAATCCTGAGGATAAAGTTAAGAGGCAAAAAAAATCATTTCTAAAGGAAAAAGAAAGTAAAAAGAGGTACTTGTAAAAGAAATTTAAGAATGTGAGGGAAAATATTGTTTAAATTGTTGAGAAGGAAAATATTAAGAAAAGCACAAAAAATAGGAAAACAAGAATAAAAAGATTTTTTAAATAAAAGTTGATCAAATAACAAAGACAAGGGAAAAAATTAAAGACTGAACTATTTTTAAAGAGACAATTATAATATATAAAAAGCTAGGATATTAACATTCTATGTGAACATTGATATTATATAAAATAATGAGACTTAAGAACAAAGAAGAGAAATGTGAAGTTTAGATACATGAAGTCATGTAATTAGGAAAATGAAATATGAGTAAAATGCATTCTTTGATTTGTTGAAAAAATAAAAGCAAGAGACACATTCTAAGTTTGAACACAGTGTTTTTTTTTCATATTAATCATTTTGTATGCTATTTGATCTATATTTGTGGCCTAGTTTCTTACCTTAAGCCAAGTATAAATAAGGAAAACAAAGAAAATTGTAAATATTCATATCTGGTATAGCATTTCCCTCAAAAGGTAACAAACTAACAATAGACTATTGTAGCAAAGGTAACTGACTGCTCCAGCCCTTTGGGGACAGCTGTTACTGGGAATGAACCAAACCTAATACTTGATCTTACTATATGAACAGAAGCTACTAGGTCTGGCTCCCTCTATGAAAGGAACAATAAAAAGGTAAGACTATTTATATTCAACAGGAGCTAATACTGTGGGCTGCACAACATGAAACTTTGAAAAGACAGAAATAATATATTTCAATAAAAAACAAAGAAGAGTGACATTACCAAGAAGGCAACATAGGTTGTTCCCGATTTTTCTCCCCTCCACATGAATAATACTTATACCTATTCAAGAATAAAACACCACTGAGAGAATCCTAGAATACAGGTGTGAGGCTGAAGTACTACTTCCCTGCACCACAGAGACCAGGAGACTTCATTAGAAGGGTAAAGAAAGCGGCTACACATTGACTGCACTGCCCCTTCCAACGACCAGCACAGCACCAAATGGAGAGATCTCCCCTGAACCTCTGATTTCTCCAGTGGAAAAAGAGAACCTGGGGGTACAACCAGCCTTCTCTAGTACTGTGGGTCACTTTGTAGGATCCCCTACTCTGATCTAGCACCACATAGATTGTAGGGGAACCTGTGGGGCTCAACCACTGGGAATTTTTAAAGACTTAAATGTAAGACTTTAAACCATGCAACTCCTAGAAGCAAACATAGGAACAAAGCTACCTGACATGGGTATTTGTAATCATTTTTTTGGAAATGACACCTAAAGCACAAGTTACAAAATAAAAAATAAACACGTGGGACTACATCAAACTGAAAAGCTTCTGCACAGCAAAAGAAACCACCAACAGAGTGAAAATACAACTGATGGAATGTAAAATAATATATTTGCAAACCATATATCCAATAAAGGGTTAATATCCAAATTATATGAAGAATTCATATAACTCAACAAAAACAACAACAAAAAAAACAAATATCTCAATTACAAAATGGACAAAGGACCTGAGTGGACATTTTTCCAAGAACGATATAAAAAACATCAACAGATACATGAAAAAATGTTAAACATCACTAGTCATTAAGAAATGCAAATTAAAACCACATGAGACAGTACTTCATAACAGAGTGGACATCATCAAAAAGATAAGACATAACAAATGCTGGTGTGGCTGTAGGGAAAGGGGAACCCTTGCACACTGTCAGTGGGATTATAAATTGGAACAACCATTATGGAAAACAATTTGGAGGATCCCCCCCAAAATTAAAAATAGAACTACCATATGATCCAGCAATTCCACTTCTGGGAATATATCAACAAGTTACAAAAACACTAATGTTCATAGCAGCATTATTTACAATAGCTAAGATATGGGAACAACCTAAGTGTCTATCAATAGATGAATGAATAAAGAAGTTGTGTGGTATATGGTCAATTAATCATCGACAAAGGAAGAAAGATTATGCAATAGGACAAAGTACCTTCAACAAATGGTATGGGGAAAACTGGGCAACTACATGAAAAAGAATGAAACTGGCCCACTTTTTGTCACCATACATAAAAATAAACTCAAAATGGATTAAAAACCTAAATGTGAGACAAACCATAAAAATCCTAGAAGAGGGGTGCCGGGTGGTTCAGTCGGTAAAGTGTCTACCTTTAGCTCAGGTAAGGATCCCAGGACCCTGGGATCAAGCCAGGGCCAGGCCCCCTGCTCACTGGGGAATCTGCTTCTCCCTCTGCCCCTCCCCCTGCTCCCTGCTCATACTTGCTCTTTGCCCTCACTCTCTCTCTCTCTCTCAAATAAATGAATAAATATTTTTTTAAAAAATTAAAAAATCCTAGAAGAGAGCACAGGCACTAACATCTTTGATATTGGCCACCACAACATTTTTCTATATATGTCTCCTGAGGCAAGGGAAACAAAAGCAAAAATAAACTATTGGGACTACATCAAAATACAAAGTTCCTTCAGAGCAAAGGAAACAATCAACAAAACTAAAAGGCAACCTACTGAAGGAGAATTATTTGCAAATGACATATCAGATAAAGGGTTAGTATCCAAAATTTACAAAGAACTTATAAAACTCAACACCCCCCAAAAAAAAAAAATCCACTTAAAAAATGGGCAGAAGACATGAACAGACATTTCACCAAAGAAGGCATACAGATGGCCAACACACATGTGAAAAGATGCTCAACATCATCCGTCATCAGGGAAATACAGATCAAATCTACAATGAGATTATCACTTCACACCTGTCAGAATGGCTAAAACCAAAAATTCAAGAAACAAAAAGTGTTGGTTAGGATGTGGAGAAGGAACACTCATGCACTGTTGGTGGGAATGCAGCCACTCAGGAAAATAGTTCGGAGTTCCCTCAAAAAGTTAAAAGTAGAACTACCCTACAATCCAGGAATTGCACTACTTTAATATTTACTCAAAAATACAAAAACACTAATTCAAGAGGATACAGGCACCCCTATGTTTATTATAGCATTATTTATAATAGCCAAATTATGGAAGCAGCCTGTTGCCAACAAGAGATGAGTGGATAAGGAAGATGTGGCATGCATATATATATATATATATATATATACACACACACACACACACACACACACACACACACACAATGGAATATTATTCAGCCATAAAAAATGAATAAAATCTTGCCATTTGCAAAAACATGGATGGCGCTAGAGAGTATAATGCTTAGCAAAGTCAGTCAGTCAGAGAGACAAATACCATATAATTTGACTCATATGTGGAATTTAAGAAACAAAACAAATTAGCAAAGGAACAGAGAAATAGAGACAAATCAAGAAACAGACTCTTAACTATGATGGTTACCAGAGGGGAGGTGGGAGGGTAGATGGGTGAAATAGGTGATGGGGATTAAAGAGTGATCTTATCACGATGAGCAACAAGTAAGTACAGAATTGCTGACTCACTATAATGTACACTGAAACTAATATAACTGTAGGTTAACAATACTGGAACTAAAATTAAAAACTTAATAAAAAAGAAGTTGTAGTATATATATATGCAATGAAATATTATTCAACTATAAAAATGGGAAACCCTACCATTTGTAACAATATGAATGGACCTTGAAAGCATTACGCTAAGTGAAATAAGTCCGAGAAAGACAAATACTCTATGAGATCACTTATATGTGGAAACTAAAAAAAAAAGAAAAAAGTACATATATATACATATATATGTATATATATAAAGCTATAACTTTGTATACCTTAATACAATGTTTATATTTCTCAGTTATACCTCACTAATTGGGGAAATGACAACAACATGGATTTGGAGACCCAAAGTACATAGTATTGGTGTTATTAAGAAAGATTAAATAATAAAAGAGTTGTGCCACATTAAAAAGATTGAGAGATTTCAGATAAATATAGCTGCCTAGCCATGCATTGTTTTCTCTCCATATCCAAGGAGAATTATAAAATCAAAATATCTAAAACCTCCAGGAATTTTCAAATTAAAATAAAACCATAGGATCACAACTATGTCCTCATTGTTTTCTTACACATTTACCAAAGCAGAAAACACTGGGCGGCATGGGAAAGTGATTTTAGAAGAATGATTAAAAATTTGGAACAGGAGTGTTGTATTTAACCTGAATTTAAGACATCCTAGTGGAGATAATGACTATGCACCAGAATACATACATCTGGAATTATAGGAAGTCGCAGAGTCGTTGCCATTTTGGTACTATTTGAAGTGAAAAAGACCACAGTGGACAGAGAAATGAATTCTGAGTCCTAATCTCTAAAGATTCCAACATTCATAGGTCTAACAGAGATCTAAAAATGGGAGGAAAATTAAGACTTATAACTTGTCAAGCAATGAGCTAAGGTATCCTTAAATGTCTTTGATTGAACCATTTCGATTATTTATAAGTGTGATTGCTATTAATTCATTCATTCATATCAAGTATTATTTCTGCCCACTACACATAGGTTTTCTTATCCCTAATACCCTTAACATAATTTGCTTTTTACTTTTGCCTAAGGCTGGCTTCAGTATCATGTGGAATATATGGATTTAAGTTGTGACAATAATCTTCAATTATTTTAATGCCTTTTAAAGGTAACCTTTTCTCTTTTTGGTCATAATGAGTCTTTGAAAGGCTAAAGACTACAGGAAATAGGAAAATAAACTAGTGTTTCTCCCATTTGTTTTTGTTGGATGATTTTAAACAGAATAATTGGATAAATTCTACTTTGTTTTCTACATTTTGGGGTATTTTTAAAATTGAATAGATTGAATACTATTGGTTAATAATGAAACATTTAAATAAGAAGTTTTTCTACTTGTCTGATTTATAAAACACCCTGGTTAAGGCTGTTTTGGGTTATATTCAATATAATAACTATAGGGGAAAGGTGAGTAACTTTTAGTATCTTGTTATTGGTTGATTTTTTTAATTGCACTACTAGATATTTATCTAAAGTATACAAAAATACTGATTCAAAGAGGCACATGCACCCTAATGTGTACAGCAGCATAATCGACAATAGCCAAATTATAGAAAGAGCCCAAATGTCCATAGAAGGATGAATGGATAAAGAAGAAATGATAACACACACACACACACACACAAACACTCACACACACGGAATATTACTCTGCCATAAAAAAGAATGAAATCTCACCATCTGCAATGACATAGATGGAGTCAGAGTGACGCTAAGCAAAAAAAGTCAGAGAAAGAAAAATACCATATGTTTTCACTCAAATGCGGAGTTTCAGAAACAAAACAGATGAATATAGGGGAAGGAATAAAAAAGAGAGAAGGAGGAAAACCATAAGAGACGCTTAACTATAGAGAACAAACTGAGAGTTGATAGAGGGGAGGTGGGTGGGGGATGGGCTAAATGGGCGATGGGCATTAAGGAAGGTACTTGCTGTGATGAGCACTGGGTGTTACATGTAAGTGATGAATCACTAGATTATACTCCTGAAACTAATATTACACTATATATTAACTAACTAGAATTTAAATAAGACTTGAAACAAAAAAATTAATAAATTAAAAGTAAAAAATAAATAAAATTAAATTCAGCGTGGAAAGGAAGAGATTTAAACAAGAAGCCTATAACTTCCATATTTCTTTAGCTGCAGAAAACTTAAATTGGGATAAATGAGTATTTGGAAGCACCTTAAAAAACACACACATTTTCTTGGGGTAAAATTGATAAACAAAAATTGTACATATTTTGAATACATCATGAGTTCTAACAAACTTAAAGATTTGACAAAGCTTCACCACACCAAGATAAAGAATATTCTTCAATCTCTGAAGAACCCTAGTATCATTTTGTCACCAATTTTCCCCTCAACACCATCCACTGACAACCACTGATCTGTTTTCTGTAATTATAGATTCAATTATTTTAGAAATATAAATTCAGTACATAATTTTCATTACCTAGTTGCTTTCCCTCAATATAGGATTTTGAAAATCATCCAAACTTTTGTTTTCTTTCATTTACATAGTTGCATGTATCAGCAGTTGCTCCTCTTTTATTGCTAAGTAACATAACAGGTAACGGCTATACTACAATTTATCCATTCACCTTCTATGGATATTTGAGTTGTTTCCAGATTTGGGGTGTTAAAATACAATTTTATAGACACTTATATACAAGTCTTTGTATGGAAATTCACTTTTGTTTGGGTAGTTAGCTAGCTGTGGCAAGCTGGGTTATATATAAGTGAAAATTTAACTATTCAAGAAACTGCCAGGGGCACCTGGGTGGCACCGATGGTTAAGCTGCCAACTCTTGGTTTCAGCTCAGGTTGTGATCTCAGGTCCTGATTTCTGGGTCCTTGAGATGTAGCAGGCACTGGCACCTCCCTCAGCAGGGTGTCTGCTTGGGTTTCTCTCTCCCTCTCGCTCTGCCCCTCCCCACTGCAACCTCTCTCTCTCTCTCTCAAATTAATTAATTAATTAATTAATTAATCTTAAGAAAAAAGAGAGAAACTCCTAAATATTTTTCCAGAATAATTATACTATTTTACATTCCTACAAGCAATGGAGAAGAGTACTAATTGCTCTTCATCTTCACCAATACTTGGCATGGTCAGTTTTTACTTTGCTGTTTTCTGTACATTAATAACTACTACTATTATTATTGTTATTACTTTAGCCATATGATGTGTGTTTACTTGTATGTTATGGTGGCTTTAATTTGCTTTTCTAGATAACTAATGATATTGAGCTTCTCTTGTGCTTACTTGGTCATACGTATCTATTTTTGGAGAAAGTATCTATTCACTTTTGCCCATTTTTTAAAAGATTTTATTTATTTGACACAGAGAGAGAGAGAGAGAATACAATCAGGGGGAGAAGCAGGCAGAGGGAGAGGGAGAAGCAGGCTCCCCGCTGAGCAGGGAGCCCGATGTGGGGCTCAATCCCAGGACCCTGGGATCATGACCTGAGCCAAAGGCAGACACTTAACTGACTTAGCCACCCAGGCACCCCACTCTTTTGCCCATTTTTTATTGAATCATTTGCCTTATTAGTGAGTGATTATAATCTTTTATTTATTCTAATTGCAAGTCCAAAATCAGATATATGTGTTGCAAATAAATTCTCCTTTTTTATTGCTAGCATTTTCATTTTTTAATGATGATCTTTGAACAAAATTTTAAAAATATTTGTCATGAAATTCAATGTACTGATTTTAAATAATAGTTCATGTGTTTTGTTTTGTGTCTAAGAAAGCTTTGTCTATTCCAATGTAGCAAAAATGACCATTTTTCTTCTAAAAGATTTATACTTTCAGGTTCTTTTAGGTTTTACACCTAAGCTGATGATCCATTTTAAGTTAATGTTTTGTTTATAAGGTGAGATAAGGATTTTATTTACACTGAATAGAATTTATACATTGAAAAACTTTGGCAACTTTGTCAAAATTAATTGACAATATAATATGTGAGTCTATTTCTGGATTCTTTTCTGTTCTGCTCATGTATAATGTGTACCTTTCACCACTACCAAACTGTCTTGATTACTCTAGCTGTAGACAGCTTTTTTTTTTTTTTTAAGATTTTATTTATTTATTCGACAGAGATAGAGACAGCCAGCGAGAGAGGGAACACAAGCAGGGGGAATGGGAGAGGAAGAAGCAGGCTCATAGTGGAGGAGCCTGATGTGGGGCTCGATCCCGGAACGCCGGGATCACGCCCTGAGCCGAAGGCAGATGCTTAACCGCTGTGCCACCCAGGCGCCCCTGTAGACAGCTTTTACCACCATAGTAGAACTGAAACTGCCAAGACTATACTCACACCCAAATTTAGATATACCCATCATCATTCTTTAAATGCAATTAACTTGGAATGTATATGTACAGTTATGAGAGATGAATGAGAAGCAATGTAAATCTTCTGGTTACCCAATCCCTAAAATTTTCTAATCTTTAACCCTAAATTTTAATTTATGTTTCAAATACAGATTCAGAAATTAGACCTCTTTTCTCAAATCCTGTCTGCTCTTCATTCTGGTTTCCCCACTATCTTGAGTCCTCAGTAATTTTTTCTATATCATGAGTCCCACTGCAAGCCTTCTTGGGCATTACTTGGTATCACCTCTGAGCTAAACTCCACCTTCTTCCTAGGACATGACCATGATTATCCACATTAATTTTAGCTTTAATCTGAGATTGAGAATAACAGTAATTCAGATCAATTCTCTCATTGCAATGGTGAGAAAACTGAATCCCATTCATTTATTTAGTTCATATTTATTGAAATCACCATTGTCATAAGGCACTATGCTTACCACTACAAAGAGGGGTCATGACCAGATGGGAAATAATTGCTCTGTGGTGGAGATTTCACATTTAAGACATTTAGAAATATCCAAATGGCAATGTAAAGTAAGGAGTAATACATGCATTTGTGCTAGAGTCGATCAGACATAAAATAAAATTCTCATAGTTTAAGATGTCCTATGAGGTGATATGAACATATGCTTTAGAATTATACATAACATGATTAAGAGTGGTCCATTCCTGGTCCAAGGGCTGCCACTTCCTTCTACTACACCATGTTATACATCATCAAATGACTGCCTATTTCTTTCTTTGCAATCAAAAATCTTATTATAGTGTCCCAAGCAGACACTGGAAATTGATACTATGTCTGCAGAAAATAAAAGGATCAATAAGGAACTTGTAAAAATAACTGGAATTTAGGATTACACTAGAATCTGGGGTAAGAAAATAAAATATGAAGGATCCAATAATCAAAATCAGGATTATGAGAGAGGTAGGTGACCCTGAAGGAAGACAGGAGCTGAGAATGTAATATTCAAAGCCCAAAAGTGGATACGGCAAGGAGATGCCTAACATCAAGAAATATACAACTGTCTTAAATAGCTGCTCTTAATCCTCTTTGCAGGCTACTAGCTATGAACATAGTCCAGAGTTTGATAGAGGGTCCTTAGATATTAAAATGTATATATATTAATTTTATTCAATTAATGATGTCTTTAAATCCCTCCATTTTTCTATCATCATAAAACTAAGATCTAAGTATTCTACTTACCATGAAGCTTACATAATTGTAGAAAGAATTTAAAAAATATATTTTTTAGTTTCCCATGTGTGCCACAGATAACTGGGGCTACTGTCTGCCAAAAACAAAATAAAAACAAACAAACAAAAAAACAAATAACACCAGTGAAAGAGACAGCTAATTTCTTTACATTTAATTTTTCCTATATTTTTTACAATGCATCTCTCAATTGAATCAATATAGGCAACCATGTTGCTTTTATATACCACCTAGTTCACCATGAAGCTATTTCCAAAAGAATCAAAAAGTTATGTCTACATAATCTTTCTGAAGTAATGCAGTTGTTTCTCAAATATCCAGTACATTTTATTTGTCTTATGTTTTTACCCAGTTTTCCTGTCCTTACTCTTGGGTTAAAATTTACTTTCTTAATCCATGTTTACAAGAACTTGATATTTATAGGTAGATTTCATGTCCCCTGGTAGACTTTGCTTACTCTAGCTCATAAAATTTGAGATATTTTAATCCTTTCTCATTAGTCTATCTATTCACTCTCTTAATCTCTCATATTGCTTTTGCTGTGAGCTCCTGTTTTTCATTTATCTATGTGCTCCTAGGAGTGGAATGTCTATAACAGAATGTATTCAAGCAGGTGTGTTTACATGAAATAAGACAAAGGTAAATCACTATTTTAATGTTTGTGTAACTTGACAAAAGTTGGACAGATAGGAAAGCTCTCCTATGTTGATTATTCTCTAATATATTACTATTATGAAGCATTTATATAGCATTATATTTACACAACACCAAATATTATCTTTTACATATGTTCCACACTTCCAGATGTGTTTACATCTTTGATATTGTTTTAAATCCCCTAGTGCCTACTTCAGACATTCAGTCAAATGCCTAAATTCTAAAGTAGTTATTGCTTCTAAAATTCATCAAATATTTGATCCTTCTCTGTTAGTACCAATAATATTTATTGCCTCATCATTTATGTACACCTAGTTTTAAAGTCACAAATATATAGAAGATGAGGCAGATGCTCTAAAAATTATCAATTGTAACAGTGGTGAGAAGTTACAGAATAACTTCCTACAGAATAAGTACAGAATATACAAACATTGCTGAGTCTATTCCTATTTTATAATGGGAATCCTTTTTGTTGGTGAAAATTCATACCAAAAAAATCACCATATGAAAATCAATCGATTTAAAATATCTCAAAAATGTAAGTTTATAATCATGGTTTGAAGATTTAACTCGCCAACTTTTGTTTTTTGTGAAGCTATAGTCATACGAATATTTTTTAAAACAGTACATGGCACCTGGGTAGCTCAGTTGGTTGTCTGCCTTCAGCTCAGATCATGATCCCAGGGTCCTGGGATCAAGTCCCACATCAGAAGCAGGGAGCCTGCCTCTCCCTCTTCTATCCACTCTTCCTCTCTCTCGCTATCTCTGTCTCTCTCTTTCAAATAAATAAAATCTTTAAAAAAAAATGAATACACAGGTCATGACAAACAATAAATGGCATTTAGTCTTAATATCAGAGTATGCCCAGGGACGCTTCATGTTATGATGATACCAATTAAAGATAACTGCCAGTTGATATCAGTTCTCATAGATATTCTTTATAATATTCAGGTCTGATCAGTTTATTTCCTATATTGTTAAATTGAGAGGTAATGGACACTTATAGCCTTGACAATGTACAAATCCAAGCCAACCTTTTATTTGAAAAGAAAAAGCTCACTTTTGTTAAGAAGTCATGCTCTCTATGATTACTGCCAAGTACAGAAAAAAAAATTATAACAATGCAAAAACGATACATACTATAGATTATGTCTATAAAAATTAGGTCTCAAAGACAAACAGCAACCAATTTAGGTGCCCAGAAGAATATCAAAAATATTTACAAGAAGAAAGCATTTTCCATTGATAACTTTGTGAAAGGTAGCAAATAGAGATGGCAGGTTTGATGAGGAATTTAAAAAAATGAAAAGAGAAACCATCTTCAGATCACTACATTTTTTTCAGCCCCCAAATTAGAAAGGATATCCCAGGACATTTCAAAGTTTATATGGGGTACTTTGACTAACATAATTTCCAATTTATCAGAATATTGCCATAAACTAGGACTGAAAGATAACCTAATATCACACTCTATGAACAAAAGGCAGCGAGAAATGAAATAAGAAAAACACTGTCTGGCTCCTCCTTATGGCTCCTCCTTATGGAATCCTAAGGCTTTGCTTTATGAAATTGGCTGATAAAAGAAGATGCCCCTCCCACCCCATAGTAGCACTTTTATTCAATCCTGCAGGAAATACATTTCCAAACCTTCAGGACAAAGACAAAGAATATCAAGATTCTGGTGATGCTGGGAGTAACAATTTCAGAAATTTTCTGATCCTTCTAGAAGTAAATCAATTTTCCCTAAATCTTGAGAAGTTTCCAGGGCCCCTGGAATTCCCTCATAGTTTTATCTAGTAATAAGTAATGCATCTTATTACAATAATATAATGTTGCTAAAATGGTGGCTAACTATGTACATTTATATGGAAATCATTAATTAACAATAAACCTCCTTAACAATGAAAATTTCCTTACAGAAATTCACTAAAAACTTGCTTCACAGTTCAAACACTCAAAAAGGCTTTTACATTCCTCAGAGTGAGACTATTGTTTAACTGATATTTATAACGCAAAATCACTGTCCACCTTGGAATTCCCTTAGATATATTGCTATAATTATCAACAATTAGGGATGAATATTCAGTGTACAGAAAGTTGCTCAAAATACTTCAGAGGTGTTACCTACTCTCAAGAAACTGTATACTGCAAACTCAAATGACAATAATGATTATATAATCTCAGATAATGATTTATACTATTCTCTCAGGTTTTGTGGGTCTTTGTCTCAGTTGGAAACATACTGATACCTCACTGCACCTATTTTGCCATTCCCTATTGGCCATATGAGAGTCCGGCTTAGCCAAGATTTAAATAACATTTCTTCTATATGGCTCAAAGTTAAATGTGACATCTCTCTCAGAATAAACACATTCTCCCCTATGTTCTAAGATCAACGTTGGTTCCCTACATGAAAAATAGTATAAGACTACTTCCAAGATTGTGTAAGGCATATTTTTACCTCAGCTGAAAACTTTCTAAATCCTAAACACCTTTTTATATGAATTATTTCATTCTTGAGAATTCGTTTCCTTTCTGTCCCTTCCCTTCTTGTTTTCTCTTTTCTGACATTCTCTATAATCCTTCTTTCTTTTCTTCCTCTTTTCCTTCTCTCCTTCCCACTTCTTTCTTTCCTTCTTTCCATTTTCCTTCTTTTTTTTATTCTCTTTGTTTATTCACAAGTATAGAGAGAAATTTAGGCCTTTCATAGACTCTTCAGATATATATTCAGATATTGGACATATTATTCAGATCAAAAATTATATCTTCTCCCTCATCTGATTGACGGTGTGTGTGCATATTGTGTGTAATTTTCTTTCCCTGTGTAGAAAAAATATAGTCATAGCAAATAACTACCTTCATTCTTTAAGGTTAATAAGTAGTGACTTTTTAAGAAGTGACTGGATGTCTATGCATTGCTTATGGCAAATTATCTCACTGACTGTCAAAAACCTAGTTCAACTCAGTATATTTACAAATAAACTTATAAATTTACAAAGCATTTAAAATTTAATTTCAATTCATTTTTCCTCAAAAGGATTTTGATTAGTTTTAGAATTTCAGTAAAGACAACAACAGATGTACTTTAGAAGCAGGAGATAAATCTACATGAATTCAAAAAAGCAAAGTCCTTTGAAGTTTCATTGGTTTATCATTTGTGTTTTCTACTCTTGTCAGCATTTTACCAGCAATGTATAAAAATATATGTGCACACACAGATGTTGAAACTGTGCATAAGTCTTAATATTTAAGGGACAGATGGCTGACTAAATGTGATCATTTACAACATATATAACTAGTTTATCTGTAAACTCACATTACTCAGCACTATAGATATTCCATTAGTAGATATACATATATCACAAAATAGGTAGTTCTTTTAGCATAATGAAAGTTACAAGAATGTTCATAGATTCCGCCAAGAGCTCCCACCTTCGTGGGATGCTAAGATAAAATGATGCTGAAGAGAAGCAAAGAGAAATATATTTAGGGTTTTTTTTTTAATGAGGGTTTTATAAAAAAATAATGGCAAAACCTTTTCCCTATCATTTTCTTCCTCTGCTTCACTCAACAAATGTTCCTCCTTGTTACCATTCCAATTTCCAGTAGGCAAGATACAAAAGGGAATTTGAACTAGAAGCTGAGTGGTATTTCTTTGTATCATATAAAGACAGAAAATGTACGGTATTTATTTAGTGTGAATATATATTATGTATATACATTCATAATATTACATAGTAATATACATTTCAAATGCTTAAATCTGATTTAAGAAGTTGGAACAAAACATACTTATCAATAGAATATTACTTGCCACTAATTCCCTGAAAAACAATTAAAAAGTTTTTCTCTAAAGTCACCAATGTTTTTCTTTGGCCCTTAGGAACGAATGCTTCGTGTTGTCTTCTCCCCACCTCATATATTCCTCCAGAATCTCTAGTGCTTGATCACTCCCAAAAGAGACTTGAAAACATCTGACATTCCAAATGAGCATTAAAACATTGCAGATTTTTTCCTACACAATGTTCAAATACAAATAGTCAATATTTTATTAATATGTGAATTATTATTCAACTCACTAATTTTTCCTAATTCCTGAACACAATGGAACCAAATGATAAAAATAATTGGGAGCATTTAAGTGAATTAAAACTTAATGGTTTTTCAGAGTATTTGATTTATTTGCAGTCCTCAACGTTAACTCAATGCTCATAATATAGGGCATATTTCATATATCATTTTTAATTAAAATATATCAATACTCAATACCTAACATTATAGATTTAACTGTCAATGAAATTTTGAATGAAAAATATGATTTGGCTGCTTCTACGTTTGAATAGCCCTTTGGGTAATTTATAAAAGTATACATGCATATCACCCATGTATATTTTTATTAATTGCTTGATTGATTTTAGAGTATTAGAATATACATGTGTGTATTATAAATATATATACATATATATATTTAGAGAGAGGGAGAGGGAGAGAGAGCAAGCTTATATATATGTACACACATATGCATATATATACATATATATCCATATATATTTATATGGCATATGACATATTTATAAATATATAAACTCATTGATATAATTATATATATATTCAAAAATCTGTTATATATAACATATATGTACACACATATATAAATATACCCATATATATTTATTTTTAACCTGTATAATCTTTGTATAATGAAATCGACATATATACTTTTTTTTAGTTTCATTTTAAAAAGATTATAGACTACTACATCATAACTAATGATGTACCACATGTTGGCTAATTGAATTTAAAATAAATAAATAAAATTTTTAAAAAGTGAAAAAAAAATAAAAACAAAAAAGAGTATAGACATCTTAAACTATTTTTTCCTTGACAAATTTCCTTTTCATCCTCCTACATTTATAATTTTTTGTTTAAGATTTTATTTATTCATTTGAGAGTGAGTGCAGAGAGAGAGAGAGAAAGTGGCGGGAGAGAGGCAGAGAGAGAGACATAAGCAGATTCCCCACTGAGTAGAGCCCAAGATGGAGCTCAATCCCAGGTCCTTGGGACCATGACCTGAACCAAAGGCAGACACTTAACCAACTGAGCTTCCCCGGTGTCCCTAGAATTTTTTTTCTCTATTAACTTACTAGGTTCTGCATGACCAACCTGAGTCATCTTTACTAGTGCACCTTCAATAGTGCAATTTGTCTTCTTGAAACAATTTTCAATTGTAGTTTTATTATGTTGTTTTTTACCTTAAGAGATTCCAGTTTTAATATTCTGAAATATGTCTATTGCCTGTATCTACCATCATCCTTTATTTACTCTTCATTTCTATGTTCTTAACTGTGCTTTTTTGTCATATATATTTTGGATATTTTGTAACTAGTCTTTATTTTTGAGATTGCTTTGTCATTTCTTCCACTTCTTTTCTGATTTCAGAAAGTTGAAATTTAACATTTGCCTATTTTTCCTTCATTTCTATTTTGATTTTGAATTTGTTTTCTTCCATGTAAGTAATTTCTTCACTGTATTTTGTATTACATTTATTTTATGTGTGCTATATTCAGTTGCCTCCACTTTGAGGTTTTTTTTTGGGGGGGGGGAGTGTTTTAATCTTCTCTTGTTTGTTGTTTGCTTTTCTATATTAACTTTACGTATGCTGAGGTTTTTTTCTGTATTAGAGTTACGTCCTTTATGCCAGAGGTAAACCAAAAAGAAATTGAATTAAAGAGGAAATTGAATTAAAGAGGCTAAAATAAAAAAAAATTGTAATAAAAAATCAAAGCCAGCATTGTAATATATAAAGATGAAGGCTAAAATTCATGTTAATAATTTTAATTTTCAATTTTTTACTTAGAATGACATTAAGTAGCAAATTTTTTAAAAAAACTCGTCACAAGAGGAAGAAAAAGGCTTTATATTTCAGTACCTATTATTAAAGCACTTTCTTCCTCATTTTTTAAATGTTTTTAAAGATTTTATTTATTTACCTGGAGAAAGAGAGAGTTGGTGGGGGGAGCAGAAGGGGAGAATGAGAGAAGGAGGGGAAAGGGCAAACAGACTCTGTGCTGAGTTCGGAGCCAGATTCAGGGCTCAATCCCAAGACCCTGAGATCATGACTTGAGCCAAAACAAAGAGTCAGTGGACTTTTAGCCAATTGAGCCGCCCAGGCACCCCAACTTTCTTCCTCATTTTTAAACAGCAGGCCCTGTGTTTTTATTTTGCATTTGGTCCTCCAAATTATGTAGCTGATTCTACCTTTAAGGATTATGAGTTAATACACGTAAAATCACTTAGAATAATGTCAGGCAGATGTTTTATGAGTATTTGCTTTTACTATCATTATTATTAAAAGACACAGACTTTGGGGGGAAAAAAGAGGCTAAAAAAAATGATCAACAAAACATATTCCAAATGCAAACAAGAAAACAGAAGTTTATCAATCAAGGTAAAATTTAGCCTCCAAACATTGTATGAGACAGATTTATATTTTTAAAGGTTGGAATTCTGGGGAGGCTGTGTGGCTCAGTTGGTTAAGCGTCTGCCTTCGGATCAGGTCATGATCCCGGGGTCCTGGAATCAAGCCCCACATCGGGCTCCTTGCTCAGTGTGGAGACTGTTTCTCCCTCTCCCTCTGCCTGCTGCTCTCCCTGCCTGTGCTCTCTCTCTGTCAAATAAATAAATAAAACCTTTAAAAATAAGTAAATCAATAAATGTTGGAATTCATAATGATTGTGTAACAGGTCCAAATATGTAGTCTATGAATAACATAGTAGCAAAATTTCTAAAGAAGGAATTACAGGAAATAAAGGGAAAGAGAGGCAGACAAAACTCATCCAAAATAAAGTATTATAACTTATTATTCGAAATCCAAAACATTTTAAGTGGAAAAAAAGTAAGTACATTGAAGACCTAAACAATATTAATTAATGACTTGTATATTATAAATGTAATGTGTCATCTACTTATTGGTAATGTAGCAAAAAGCACTTCCTTTCAATTGAAAGAGAAAGAGTTTAAATGTGAAAAATAATCTGCATGAGAAGAAAGAATACAGAAGTCAACATTTGATTACATAACACTATATATCTGATATGGTTTGCCCATACAATAAGTATCAATAATTTATGTATATGAAAGAGACTGATTTATAATTTCCTTTATTATAATATGCTTGCCAGCTTTGGCATCAAGAATATATTGATCCTAACAACAACTGTTAAAAAATTTTGTCTTTTTCTATGTACTTTGGAAAACTTTATTTAACATAGGTGTTATTTCTTCTTAAGTTGGGAGAATTCACTGGTGAAACTAATTGAGATAGAAGTTTCCTTTGTAGGAAGGTTTTTAATAACACATTCAATTTCTTGAATAGATATTGGAATACTCAAATTTTCAATTTTTTCTTATCTCAGGTAATATAATTGTTGTCCCAAAAAACTTATGCATTTCCTTTAAGCTATGAAATTCCTTGGCATACAGTTGTTCACAATATCATCTTTTTTTTGTTACTAGAACTAGCAATGTCCCCTCTATCAACCCCAGTTTTATTTAATTGTAATTTCCTCATTCTCTATGAAAAAAAAATTGCATTAGTCTTTTCAAAGAATCAATTTCTGGTTTTGTTCATTTTCTCTATCGTCTATTTCATTTCTTTCTTATCAGCAATGCTTTCTGTTTCATATCTGTAGTTTTTCTTCATTTTTTTTCTTTTAAGCAGGGGACCTGCTGTTTGTTTTCTACCTTTCTGAGTTGGAAATGCTTAGGTACCTAATTTCAATTCTTCGTGTTTTCTACTATACGTATTAAAGTTATAAATATCCCTTGGAGAACATTAAATATAACCCACAGATTCACATTTACTTATTCCTATTATTAAGCAGTTTAGAACACAGTTGACTTAGATTACTGATCTCAACTTTTAAGTTTTTTCTTCCATATTTCAATTATTTTTGAAGTATATTTTAAACAAAGATTTCCAGTATTGTTTTCTAGTTATCCTTTGATAATAATTTTGAACTTAAATTTATAGTCGTCTAAGAATAGGCTCTGACTATTTCAATATTTATTTATTGAGGCTTTCTTTATGGTTCTAGATCTACCAATTATGGAAACTGCTGCATAGATCTGAGAAATACATGAAGTCCTTCATCATTGGAGGCAAGGTTCTCTACATGCCACTCTGGCCAAAAATTTTAATAGTCCTGTTCAGAACTGGATCCTTACTTTTTTGTTTTGCTTTGTTTTTTGGTCCACTTGCTTTCCCAGCCATATAAAAAGGTATGTTAAGATTTCCAACATGATTTTATGTTCTACTTCTTCCTTTGCCCTGTTAATTTTATATATACACACATACACACACACATTTTAATTGAGATAGAATTTATATGTCATAAAATTCACCATTTAAAATTATTCAACTCAGTAATTTGGCTCATCCATACCTAATTCCACAACATTTTTATCATATTAAAAACAAGCAAAAGAAAACAAAACAAAAAACACTGTGGGAGAGTGGGGGTGGGAGAGTCCATTTTCAGGATCACAGAGTAAGGAGTTTCACATATCAACTCCAGAGGAAAAAACAAGCAAAATGAATAAAAACTATAAGAAACTAAGCATTTAAACTTTCTAGAAATTGGGCTAATACATACTACTAAAGAAGTAAATGAATTATTTCCCATTCCCTACTGACTAATGATGTTGAGTACCTTTTCACATACTTACTCACTTTTATGTCTTCTTTGGAGAAATGTTTATTCAAATCCTTTGCCCTTTTGAAGTTGGGTTGTCATTTTATTATTAAGTTATAATAGTTCTTTATATATTCCAGATCCAAGTCTCTTATCAAATATATGATTTTCAAAAATTTTCTACCATTCTGTAGATTGTATTTTCACTTAAAAAAACAGTGTCCTTTTGGGGCGCCTGGGTGGCTCAGTCATTAAGCATCTGCCTTTGGCTCAGGGCATGATCCCAGAGACCTGGAATGGAGCCCCACATAGGGCTCTTCATTCAGCAGGAAGCCTGCTTCTTCCTCTCCCACTCCCCCTGCTTGTGTTCCCCCTCTCGTTGGCTGTCTCTCTCTCTCTCTCTGTCAAATAAATAAATAAAATCTTAAAAAAAAAAAAAAAACAGTGTCCTTTGAAGCCATAAATTTTTATTTAATGATGTCCAGTTATCTATTTTAGTTTTGTTTGTTTGTTTGTTGTGGTTTTGGTGTCATATCTAAAACTTGGGTTTTTTTTTAATATTCATTTATTTATTTTAGAGAGAGAAACAGAGTGCATGCACATGGGGGGTAGGGGCAGAGGGAGAAAGAGAATCTCAAGCAGACCCCTCTCTGAGCAAGAAGACCTACACAGGGCTTGATCTCAGGATGCTGAAATCATGACCTGAGCCAAAACCAAGTATCAGACACTCAACCGACTAAGCCACCCAGGCGCCCTTACAACTTCTTTTCTAATTCTCAAAGTTAACAAGGATTTACACTTAACGTTTCTTCTAAAAGTTTCATAGTCTGATTTCTTAAATTTGGGTATTTAATCCATTTTGAGTTAATTTTTGCATATGGTTGAGAAACAGGTTCAACTTCATTTATTTGCATGTATATATCCAGTTGTCCCCAACATTTGTTGAAAAGACTGTTTTCCCCGTTGAATAGTCTTTTCACTCTTGTTGATAATCGATTAATCATAAATGTGTAGATTTATTTTTAAACTCTTACTTCTATTTCATTGTTCTATATGTGTATGTCAATATCACACCATCTTGAATGGTGTAACTTTGTATTAAGTTCTGAAATGGGGAGGTTTAAGTCTTTTTTTTTTTTTAAGATTTTATTATTTATTTGACAGAGAGAGACAGCCAGTGAGAGAGGGAACACAAGCAGGGGGAGTGGGTGAGGAAGAAGCAGGCTCCCAGTGGAGGAGCCCAATGCGGGACTCGATCCCAGAATGCCGGGATCACGCCCTGAGCCGAAGGGAGATGCTTAACGACTGTGCCACCCAGGCACCCTGGGGAGGTATAAGTCTTCTAAATTAGTTCTTTTTCAAGATAGTTTTGGCTATTCTTGAATTTCCATATGCATTTTAGGCTCAGCTTATTAATTTCTGCAGACATTAGCTGGGGTTTTGATGGGGCTTACATTGAATCTGTAGACCACATTGGGGTATATTATCATCTTAACAATAAATCTACAAATTTTTCCACTTAAGTCTCCTTTAATTTTTTTCATGAATGTTCTGTAGTTTTCACTAAAAATTTCGAACTTATTTTGATAAATTTATTTTTACGTATTTTTTATGTTAGTGTAAATGGAATTACCTAATTGCATTTTCTGTTTGCTCATATCTACTGTGTAGGAAACTACTCATGTATTTTGCATTAATCTTGTGCCCTGCAAACTTGCCATATGTATTTTTTAGTTTTCATTTTCTTCGTGGATTCTATAGGATTTTATATATACAAGACCATGTCGTCTGCAAATATAGTTTTACTTTTACCTTTCCAATCAGTATGCCTTCTATTTTCATGCTTAACTACCCAGGCTCAAATCTCCAGTAGAATGCTGAACAGAAGTGGGAGAGTGGACATCCTTTTCTTGTTCCTTATCATAGTGGAAAACCATTCATTATTTCACCATTTAGTATGATGTTAGCTGCATGTATTTCAGTAGATGTCATTTATTATATTGAGAATATTTTTTCTATTCCTAGTTAATTGTGTGTTTTTATCACGAAAGAGTGTAGTATTTTGTTAGATGTTTTTATTTACTCTCTTTATTGAGATAACCATATGGCTTTTGACCTTTATTTCATTAATATGAGCTATTACATTGATTTTTATATGTTGAAACTACCTTGCATCCCTGTGATAAATAACACTTGGTCATGATCTGTAACATTTTTATATGCTTCAGGACTCAATTTGTAGTTATTTGTTGAGGAAATTGCCTGTAGTCATAAAGGATATTCATCTGCAGTTTCTTTTGTTGTCTTTGCTCACAGTATCAAGACAAGTTGGACTCATAGGATTTGTACAGGAAGTATACCCTCCTCTTCCATTTTTTAAAGGATTTCTCAGCAGGTGTATTTACACACAGCATAGAGGACTTTTCTTGAAGGACTGCAAGGAATTTACATGTCTAGCTATTTCCCATATGACATTTCTATTTGATTAAGTTTCAATTCATAGTAAGCAAAATCTTTCACTTTCAGGTTGTGACATTCAGAACCTCTGTCCTTGTTAAGGAAGCCACATTACAAACTTCATGGCATAGTATCTCATCTAATTAAGAAAGCACAGAGAAAGAGGGAGGCAGTTGTGAAAGAATTTCAATGTAAAAATAAACCAGAGGATATAAAATGGAAAATTTCATGCATGTGCCCTCAGGAAAACAAAACTTAAGGACTGAGAGGCTAATTTCCCATAAATGTCTGATTAACAGAAAACCAATGATGCTGGAATTTTCTTAAATGATAGGGAGTTTGTCAGGTTTATCTCACATCAACCTTGTGAAATTTTTGTTCATGGCTTCCACAGACATGAACAAGAAATACCCAGGTCAGGTTGATCTCACAAAATAAGTTGAATTGAGCTTTGTTTGTATAACTGGACTGGTTTTGCTCAGGAATTTTTCAAAGCTGGTCTCCATCTACTGTTGATTTTAGCAGACTCTAACTGAACTTTCCCCTCTTTACATTCCCCGCCCATAAATAGAGCCTACTCCAAACTTTTGAGCACTTAACTATAGTTTGCTGTTGTCCCAAATTGCAATTCCTTTGCTGTTCCTAAATAAACTCATCTTTTTGATAATGTTGTGCTTGCCTGAATTTACCTATATTTTAGGTCAACACAGTCAAGAGAGATTGGTTTGTTTCTCAATTTTCTAGCGTGAGAAATTCATATTCGTTATGAATTAAATCTCACAACTAGCCTATAATGTACACAGTGAATTTTGCCCCATCTTACAAATAAGTAAAAGATCCTTCTAAAGGTCATACAGCTCAAAATGTTGTAGGCTTAGTTCAGATTCAACAGGACTGCCTCAATGACCACAGTCATAGCCTGTGGATCATGTGCAATCACAGGGTCAATATTAACTTATTATTCTTTAATTAAAGAAAAAGAATATTTCTTCAACCAAATCATTTTATAGGGCTATTCAGGCAGCCCGTCGTTAAGTGGGACATCTAAACAATGTGTAGGTTGTTTTATCACCCTTTGAAAGATTGAATAACTTTTTAATAAAATGTCCTTGTGGAACTTGAATATATAATATATGAGAAATTTATTGGATTTAATTTGGTATTGGTTACATGAAAGTTATAGTTACTTCATAAGAAAATATATTTAATTATCTAGGAAAAGTACAAACATAAATAGTTCTTGATGCCCAATACTTTTCTGCCTAATAAAAATTATTATTTATGTAAGAAAGAGGATATAATAAATGCTTGATACTGAGCCAGATTTCCCTCTGCATTTCATAGTCATAACCAGGTTCTCTAAGATTTTGTCCATAGATGAATCACACACTTAGCTCCACTCCTGAATTATGATCCAATAGCCTGAATGGAATCACACTGTGACATATATGAGACAGCAGATAATTAGAAGTCATTTCTCAGTGTTCTCGATGTCCTTTCTTTCTGTTTCTCTTTACATGGACTTAGACCACCTCTGCAAACCACACTGTAGGTGATACAGTCAAGGCACCATGAACAAGGTTATGATTCTTTATAACATAAACTTTGACACTACCTGTCAAACCAAATATACTATTTCTAAGATGCTAAATAAACTCAAGTCTCGTGGAAGTAACTAAAATAGAGTAAATTAAAAGATAACAGCAGTTTTATAATGCTGTTTCTGCAAATAAATCAATGTTTGGAATAGTCACAGTTAAATGAAGGTTCATGAATAGAATTTTGATATACACTCCAAATGCCAGTTTTGCTAATAAGGGCATCAATAATCAAAACAATTATTATTGAGACATAATATATAATTACAAAGATGTTCCTTCATGCCTATGTTATTTCCCAAAATATCATTGTTTACATTTCATCTTTTTGAGAAGTTTAAAATTGTATTTTTACATGAAACAATTCTTACTCAGATTTCAGATCTACCCTTTAATTGTGTATATATGCCTGTGTGTACATTGTAATCATTTAAGGACTACAGAAGATAATACAAGCAGAAGATAGGGACCTTGACCTCAGTAGCTTTACCTTTGTGGGCTTTCAAATCACTAATAATCAACCTGAATGATTTTGTTAAGCATTAACATCATTACCCATTTAAATGGGACGTTGTGACGTTAATTTACATCTATTTCATGAAAAGCTTTATCACTGGAAAAAATGAAGTTAGGCGATCTAAGGAGTTAAAATTATCTCTCAATAAACTAAATTGGATTTTCTCCTGCTTTTTAAAAGACTGTACTAGAAAAGAGAGAGAGAGAGAGAGAGTATTCCTGCTTACTGTGAATTTTTGTATTTTGCTATGTTCTAAGTACCAGATAAGCTTTACTAATTATATTCTGCTGTTCAGGACTTAAAGTACAATGGGTCAGCTCTAAAACAGACCAAATAGCAGCAATATAAAGTTTGACAGAGTGTATCTTTATCTTCAAATGAAATAAGTATCTTTTCTAATTAAACTTTTTCATGGTGTGGTATAGTGTGTTACCGCTATTTTGAAACTTTTTTAATTTCTGTGCCTATATTGGCATCTTTCGTCACAAGTATAGGCTATGAGAAACTCCCTAATTTTGATGGCCTAAATTGAAAAAGGGACACCTATCATTTTTCTACCTCATGGAACCCAAAAGAGCTAGGTAATTTTTTTTCCTTAGAAAAATAATGTTCCTCCATAACATAGAGATATAAGGGAGTCATTTGAAATCAAGTTGTGTGCATTTGAGTGAGTTTGAGTTCTACATCCTTAAGTCTCAGTTTTCTCAACTGCAAGATCGTAGTAAGAACAGTAATCACTTCAGGGGCTCCTGAGTGTCTCAGTTGGTTAAGCATCTGCCTTCAGCTCAGGTCATAATGAGAGGGTCCTGGAATCTAGCCCAGGGCTTGGGCTCCCTGCTCAGTGGGGAGTCTGCTTCTCTCTCACCCTCTTCCCCCCACTTGTGCTCTCTCTCTTGCTCTCTCAAATAAATAAATAAAATCTTAAAAAAAAAATAAAAGAATAGTAATCACTTCAAAGAATATAGTGTATATAATATATATAATGTTTGAGTTCATTGTTGGATACTCACTCTATAGACAATGAATATTATCAAATTATTATTTTTATTATGCTGATGTCACTTTTTAATCACCTAGGTGAATGTCATTAAAAATAGCTTAAAATTATGATTAATACTAAGTATCCTGGAATGGATTAACCTCAGAATAGCATAGAAGAGAACAGAAAGCCAGCATTTGAATCTAGAATATTCTTACTTCTACTAAAGGAGTTGTGTGGACAACTACCACTTACCTTAAGAGGTGAAAAACAAAGATAATCGGGGCTGGATTGCATCAGAAATGACTGGGCAAAAGACAGGTGTAATAGGTGGAACTACAGCCACCAGAAAGTGTGATTTTCACTCTAATCCTCACTCACAACAGCACAGTGCAAAGTTAGCTCTGCCTTTTATCCAATAAGAGGGAGCAGGCTTGTCATTGGCTACAGTAGTAGTCACTAAAATCTGGCAATAGTTTGGATATAGAAGAATGATAAAAAGGAAAAGAAAAGAATTCTTTTTTTTTTTTAAAGATTTTTTATTTATTTATTCGACAGAGACAGAGACAGCCAGCGAGAGAGGGAACACAAGCAGGGGGAGTGGGAGAGGAAGAAGCAGGCTCACAGTGGAGGAGCCTGATGTGGGGCTCGATCCCATAACGCCGGGATCACGCCCTGAGCTGAAGGCAGACGCTTAACGACTGAGCCACCCAGGCGCCCCGAAAAGAAAAGAATTCTTGAGCAGAAGGTTGAATGTAGGTATAGAAGTCAAACATTCTTTTTTTGATGCCACGTTTGCAAAGAGTATTAGAAACCCAAGAAGATACAACATGAAGTGGAAAAACAGATATACATGTTTGAATTCAGGGGAAAAGGTGCTGGGTCTGTAACTCTGAGGCTCATTAGAATGTCAATATTATTAAAGTAAGTATATCACAATGGATAAGATCACCTTGGATAATAATTTGGAGATAGAAGGCAAAAAATTACAGTATCAATCTCTGAGACAATGAAAAGATCCCTCATACTTGGAAATTGACACTTTGGTTACTAGTAGAGTGAATCTCATCATTTCCTGATATCAATTCCAATTGTCTCATTGACTTAGCTGATAACAAATAGACTGTATATGAAATAAGGACTCACTCTACTTTAGACTAAGCAAGCACATCTACATTAAGGAAGAATTGTTCAAGCTTAAAAATGTACTCTGTCTAGGGGGAATACTACATACACAATTTAGATATAGATTCTCATGTGAGCAATAGAAAAACACTGAAATTACACTGGCATAATGGGGAAAAAATACCTTCAGGAATTCAGTTTACTGCACTCAGCCTTATCCAGAGTCTGGACCTTGTTCTCATGTTTCAAAGTAGCATCTATGCTCAAGGCAAGAAAATGGAAAGAGGATGGGGAACCTGGGTGGCTCAATAGGTTAAGTCTCAGCTTTCAGCTTAGGTCATGATCCCAGGGTCCTGGGAGAGAGCCTCACGTCAGGCTCTCTGTTCTGCAGGGAGCTTGCTTCTCTAACCCTCTCTCTCTGTCAAATAAATAAATAAAATCTTTAAAAAAAAAATGGAAAGAGAATCAAAAATAATAAGGGTCAAGGTGCTACTCTGTATCTCTTTAGGAGATTCCCAGAGCTGCCATATACAGACTCCATTTACATCCCATTGACTGAACTCCACTTGCAAAGCCCTTCCACAATGCAAAAGATAATGGGAACTATGGTCTTTAGTAGAGGTGACCATATGTCCAGGTAAGTATTCTATTTCTTTAGGAGTGAATGGGTACTGAATATAGTGGTCTCTGCTAGCTACATATTAACATTTAGTAAAAAATAATAAAAAATATAGTGTTAAAAGGAAGTAACTGAATTGACAAACCCAATGAATTGGTCCCACTATGCCAATTTAATTGATAGTTGATAAAATTGTTCACATCAAAATTACATTACTTTAGCTAATACACACATTATCCTGTATCATTTTTGTAGCCCAATGTAATATGAAATTAAAGGAGGAAAACTATAACAATAAATGCAGTAGGAAATTAAAGAAGAAAATCTGTGAAATATTACAACAAAGAACAATGTTTAAAAGAACTTGAAGTGTATATGTGAATAGAAATGAGGTTTCAGAGAACACGTATGTATTGCACTATGCACAGTGTCTGGGATATATTACACCCTCAAAAACGCCATCTAACTCCTCTTTCTGTGAATCAAAGGATATGCAGATTTTTCCTCATGTAAAACACTCTATGTAGAATATCTGGAGAATACTTTTAAAGAAGAAAATTTGGGGGAATTTTTTAAAAGTATACAAGATCAAGGATATTTCTCTATTAGAATTGGGTGCGAGGTTTTCTTTTTTTTTCTCTACATATTTTAGTTCATTAGTAAAGAATAGGTCCATTCTCTGAAAATCTTTAAATTTTAACTAAAGCACTGAGCATTAAAATTGCTCTTTGGACCTCTCTAATCACTGAAGTTTTTCTTGTCCAGTCCAAAGTTAGGTGAAAGAAGTTCTGCTTTCTTGAAGGAAACAAAAATCAGGTTGAAGAGTTTATTCCTTGGAAAAGGAGTGAGGTACTTCTAACTCTTGTAATTATTACTGCTGTGGTTAATAATAAAAAATTATGTGAGTTGTCTAAACCAGGATATAATAAGAGTCTGAATAAAGTTAGTGAGTTAATATGTGTATTTGTAATATTCTTGCATAGGGTGGAGAAGACCTATAAAAGAACCCTAAGTAATAAGTATGTGTCTAAAAAAACAATTCTTTATAAACTGTGTTTGCTGGTATTTTAAGTTTAAGATCCATTCTCTTATGGATTAAAACTTAATTAAGGCAAATTACTTCATGTGGTTCTCTCCTTATTTATTTTTTTATTTTCCTGTGATATTTTCATGATTACTTTATAGAAACCCATTTATCTGGGGCACATTTATTTTTTAAATTGTAAGAGTTTCACCAGCATAAGAAATAAAATGCTGTATTTGTTTATCTCTTATAAGAAGGAGAAAAACAAAAAGAATAGAGATATTTTATACCTGCTACATGTTACTCTTTTTTTTTAAGATTTATTTATTTTAGAGAGAGAGCACATGGCTGAGTGGGGGAGGGGCAGAGGGTGAGGGAGACAAGCAGACTCCCCACAGAGTGAGGAGCCCAACATGGGGCTGGATCCCAGGACCCTGAGATCAAGACCTGAGCCAAAATCAAAAGTCGGACACTCAACTGACAGCTACCCAGGCACCCGGTTACATGTTTAATCTTAAAAGAATAGAGAAACTTCATACCTGCTACATGTTTAAGCTTAATTTTGCTATTTAAAATCTAGGGCAATTGGGTGGTTCAGTTGGTTAAGCATCTGCCTTGGGCTCTGGTCATGATGGTCATGATCCGAGGGTCCTGGGATCCAGCCCCACATTAGGCTCCCTGATGTGGAAGAATGAAATCTTGCCATATGAAACAATATAGATGGATTCAGCAGCTATAATGCTAAGTGAAATACACCAGTCAGAGAAAGAAAAATAACCATATGATTTCACTCATATATGTAATTTAAGAAACAAAAAAAATGAACAAAGGAAAAAGAGACTAACAAAAAACAAGACTCTTAAATATAGAGAACAAATTGGTGGGTGCCATAGGGGACATGGATGTACTTAGGGGTGAAATAATAGTATTGTTAAATTGTTAATATAATAATATTAACATAATATATAAGATATATTTTATGCATTATATTATTATATTTATATTATATATATATATATATAATATAATAATAAAGTATTGCTAAATAATAAAATAGTGCTATGCCCAAGCATTATTTTATTATAGGGATTGCAAATCTGAAATGGACTATAAAGATTAGTTAATTCAACACACCACATTGTCTCTGCTTGAACATCAATATCCATTCTATTTTCAGAGAAATGTGTAATTGTTTATATTCTCTAGAGTATATTCTGCCACCTTCCCCTAAAATCTTATAAACATGGATCTTGGTTTAGTTCTCTAAAGTCACAACAATAAATGACCATCATTCTTCTACGTGTCAGACATTGAGTATCTTAGCATAAGTTTCATATACACCGTTGTCTTTTTTTTTTTTAGACCAAAAAACTTTATTTTTGTCAACTATTTTTCATATTGTGTCTCCATGGTGGCTGGAAGAAAGACTGCATTCTTCCCTACAATGCAACTGAGTATAGATAACTAAGTCCTAAGAAGTTGAATACAAAAGAAGCCATCTGTGCTGAATTTAAAATTGTCTTTAAAGAGAGGGATGTGTCCTTCTCTGCTTTTGCCTAACTTCCTTCTTCCATCAGTTTCTTTTCAATGTGCTTAGAATATGGTTATAAATATATGGAGCTTACAAACACATCTTGACTGTAAGTATAAAGGCTGTATTCCAGGAGGATTTCATTGGAAACTAGGAAGGCAATGGTTACAGGTAATCTGGAGGAACAACGACCCAAACTTGAATTATAAATTTCCAGACATTTGAGTAAGGAATAAAACTTCATGCATAATTTAAATACTGCTAATATGGGTGTTTTATCAATTATTGTTGAGATGTATTCTGAATGGGTGCATCCTTAGGTAAGCTCTCATACTCCAGGTGTGTTCACATGAAGACATTTTGCTACCTGAAAAAAATGACTATATTTATGTACAACATTAATTTATAACATGATAATATTTAAATGATGCTAAATTTATGAAAAGAATTTAAATATTTTAAACATATTTATCTTATTTATTGTATCTGTTGACTCTCATGTATGAAAAATGAGAGATCTTGCATACTTATGCTTCTTCCCACCTTTTATTCCCATTCCTGTAAATTGGTTTTGTCAGTTGAATTACCATTTTGAATTAAGATATATAACAGGTACTTCCTTACCTAAATGTAATTTTAAAAATTAGTTTGATTCAAGATTCTATAGAGCCAAACTTCTTCACCAATATTTTTTAAGCTATAGCTCTCCAAATTCTTCCATTTGTTTTATTTTTACTGATTTATTTATTGTCCAGATATGATTAATTTTTTCAGTAGTTTTCTTAATAAATACTCAAGGATGGTTTTGCAGGATGAAAACATTTGCCCATTGCTTTATGGCTGAATGAACATTTTTCTGAATACAAAATTACTGGTATAAATTTCCTTTCCTCAAAACTCTGTTTTATTATGAGAATATCTGAAGCCAACGTGATTTTCCATTGGTATAGACATTTCTTTTCTGACTAGGTGCGCATCAGCTTCTTAGGATACTTGCTAGTGCTAATTACTTACAAAAAATTTCCCTGAATGAATTGTGCTCTTTCAATCTAAAAATTCAAGTCTATTTTTTTTTAAAGATTTTATTTATTTATTTGACAGAGAGACAGCAAGAGAGGGAACACAAGCAGGGAGAATGGGAGAGGAAGAAGCAGGCTCCCAGCGGAGAAGCCTGATGAGGGGCTCGATCCCAGAACCCTGTGATAACACCCTGAGCTAAAGGCAGACACTTAATGACTGAGCTACCCAGGTGCCCCTCAAGTCTATTTTTGAGAATATTTTCTTCTCTTATATATCTCTATCTACTATCTTAATTCCATTTGCATTGTTCTCCACTTCTTGAGTGCTGATTATGTGTAGCTTGACTCTTTGTAATAATTACCTTCTCTCATTTATCTTATGTAATCTTTGTTGTTGTTTTGCATTCTAATTTAAGGTTAGTCTCTGGGATTATGAATTGCTTGGGCCATGGAATATGAGCAGGAGTAATATGTGCTACATTCAAGTATGTTCATATTCCCTAAGATGTTACATGTAACTTGTTACTTTTGTTTCTTCCAGCTCCAACAAAGAGCAATCGTTTAGATGATGGATAATCCATTACCCTGGGTGACCAAGTGAGGATGAAATTGACCAGAGCTGTACTCCACGCCAAACTGGACATGTAGCATGAACAAGAAATAAACCACTGTTCTTTTATACCAGTGGTACCTGGAAACTGTTTCTTACTACAACATAACCTATCCCTTCCTAACTGGGTATAGAAAACAGCTTGCTTTTCTTATTAGTCATACCATTTATGTCTTTGATTTTATTTTTATTATTTTTAAATATTTATATTCTTCCATCCTTCCAAATATGTTTGTCTTCTCCTATTAGGTTTCAAATGTCTGCATCAATGTTGCATGTGTTTAAACTCTTTTCTCTAGACCATGTTCTGGGTCACAAAACAGGTCTCAACCGATACCAAAAGACTGAAATTATTCCCTGCATATTCTCAGACCACAACGCTTTGAAAATGGAACTCAACCACAAGGAAAAATTTGGAAGAAACTCAAACACGTGGAGACTAAGAACCATCCAGCTCAAGAATGATTCGATAAACCAGGAAAATCAAAAATCAATTTAAACAATTTATGGAGACCAACGAGAATGAAAACACATCAGTCCAAAACCTATGGGATGCTGCAAAGGCAGTCCTGAGGGGAAAATACATAGCCATCCAAGCCTCACTCAAAAGAAAAGAAAGATCTAAAATGCAGGTTTTATATTCTCACCTGAAGAAGCTGGAACAGCAACAGAGGGACAGGCCTAATCCACACACGAGAGCACAGTTGATCAAGATTAGAGCAGAAATCAATGAATTAGAAACCAGGAGTACAGTAGAGCAGATCAACAGAACTAGAAGCTGGTTCTTTGAAAGAATAAATAAAATTGACAGACCACTGGCAAGACTTATCCAAAAGAATAGAGAAAGGACCCAAATTAATAAAATTACGAATGAAAAGGGAGAGGTCACAACCAACACCAATGAAATTGGAAGGATTATTAGAAACTTTTATCAAAGCTTTATGCCAATAAATTAAGCAATCTGGAAGAGGTGGAGGACTTCCTGGAAACCTATAAACTACCAAGACTGAAACAGGAAGAAATTGATTTTTTAAACAGGCCAATTAATTCTGAAGAGATTGAAACAGGGATAAACAACCTTCCAAAAAACAAAACTCCAGGCCTGGATGGTTTTCCTGGGGAATTCTACCAAACATTCAAAGAAGAAATAATACCTATTCTCCTAAAGCTATTTCAAAAAATAGAAACAGAAGGAAAGCTACCAAACTCATTCTATGAGGCCAATATTACCTTGATCCCCACACCAGCAAAGACCCCATCAAAAAGGAGAATTACAGGGGCGCCTGGGTAGCGCAGTCGTTAAAGCGTCTGCCTTCGGCTCAGGGCGTGATCCTGGCGATCCGGGATCGAGTCCCACATCAGGCTCCTCCGCTGGGAGCCTGCTTCTTCCTCTCCCACTCCCCCTGCTGTGTTCCCTCTCTCGCTGGCTGTCTCTCTGTCACATAAATAAAAAAAAAAAAAAAAAAAAATCTTTAAAAAAAAAAAAGGAGAATTACAGACCGATTTCCTAATGAATATGGACACCAAAATTCTCAACAAGATCCTGGCTAATAGAATCCAACAGTACATTAAAAGGATTATCCATCATGACCAAGTGGGATTCATCCCTGGGATGCAAGGGTGGTTCAACATTCACAAAACTATCAGTGTCATAAATTTTATCCAGAAGGAAAAAGCCAAAAATCATATGATTCTCTCAATAGATGCAGAAAAAGCATTTGACAAAATACAGCATACTTTCCTGATTAAAACCCTTCAGAGTGTAGGGATAAAGGGTACATTCCTCAATCATAAAAAACCATCTAAGAAAAGCCTACAGCAAATATCATTCTCAATGGGGAAAAGCTAGAAGCCTTTCCCTTAAGATCAGGAACATGACAAGGATGCCCACTCTCACCATTATTATTCAACATAGTACTAGAAGTCCTAACAACAGCAATCAGACAACAAAAAGGGATAAAAGGCATCCAAATCGGCAAAAGAGAAGTTAAAATGTCTCTCTTCGCAGATGACATGATACTCTATATGGAAAACCCAAAAGAATCCACTCCCAAACTATTAGAAGCTATAGAGCAATTCAGTAATGTGGCAGGATACAAAATCAATGCTCAGAAATCAGTTGCATATCTATACACGAATAATGAGACTGAAGAAAGAGAAATTAGGGAATCCATCCCATTTACAATAGCACCAAAAATCATACGTTACCTTGGAATTAACTTAACCAGAGACGTAAAGGATCTCTATTCTAGAAACCACAAATCACTCTTGAAAGACATTGAGCAAGACACAAAAAGATGGAAAAATATTCCATGCTCATGGATCGGAAGAATTAACATAGTTAAAATGTCCATGCTACCCGGAGCAATCTACACTTTCAATGCTATCCCGATCAAAATACCAATGACATTTTTCAAAGAACTGGAACAAATAGCCCTTAAATTTATATGGAAACAGAAAAGGCCCTGAATCGCCATGGAATTGTTGAAAAGGAAAAACAAAGCTGGGGACATCACAATGCCAGATTTCAAGCTGTACTACAAAGCTGAGATCACAAAGACAACATGGTACTGGCACAAAAACAAACACATAGACCAATGGAACAGAATGGAGAATTCAGAAATGGACCCTCGGCTCTTTGGGCAACTAATCTTTGATAAAGCAGGAAAAAACATCCGGTGGAAAAAAGACAGCCTCTTCAATAAATGGTGCTGGGAAAATTGGACAGCTACATGCAAAAGAATGAAACTTGACCACTCTCTCACACCATTCACAAAGATAAACTCCAAATGGATGAAAGACCTCGATGTGAGACAGGAATCCATCAAAATCCTAGAGGAGAGCATAGGCAGCAACCACTAGGACATCAGCCACAGCAACCTTTTTCATGACACATCTCCAAAGGCAAGAGAAACAAAAGATAAAATGAACTTGTGGGACTTCATCAAGATAAAAAGCTTCTGCACAGCCAAGGAAACAGTCAAAAAAACTAAGAGGCAGCCCACGGAATGGGAGAATATATTTGCAAATGATGCTACACATAAAAGACTGGTATCCAAGATCTACAAAGAACTTCTCAAACTCAGTACACGGGAAACAAATAAACAAATCAAAAAATGGGCAGAAGATATGAACACACACTTTTCCAATGAAGACATACAAATGGCTAACAGACACATGAAAAAATGTTCAAAATCATGAGCCATCAGGGAAATTCAAATCAAAACCACACTAAGAGACCACCTTATGCCAGTAAGAATGGCAAAAATTGACAATGCAAGAAACAACAATTGCTGGAGAGGATGTGGAGAAAGGGGATCCCTCCTACATTGTTGGTGGGAATGCAAGTTGGTACAGCCACTCTGGAGAACAGTGTGGAGGTCCCTTAAAAAGTTAAAAATTGAGCTACCCTATGATCCAGCAATTGCACTACTGGGTATTTACCCCAAAGATACAGACATAGTGAGGTGAAGGGCCATATGCACCCCAATGTTCACAGCAGCATTGTCCACAATAGCTAAATCGTGGAAGGAGTCCAGATGCCCTTCAACAGATGACTGGATTAAGAAGCTGTGGTCCATATATACAATGGAATATTACTCAGCTATCAAAAAGAACGATTTCTCAACATTTGCTGCAACATGGACGACACTGAAGGAGATAATGCTAAGTGAAATAAGTCAAGCAGAGAAAGACAATTATCATATGGTTTCTCTCAACTATGGAACATAAGAACTAGGAAGATCGGTAGAAGAAAGGGATAAAGAAAGGGGGATAATCAGAAGGGAGAATGAAGCATGAGAGACTATGGACTCTGAGAAACAAACTGTGGGCTACAGAGGGGAGGGGGGTGGGGGATGGGATAGGCTGGTGATGGGTAGTAAGGAGGGCACATATTGCATGGTGTACTGGGCGTTATACGCAACTAATGAATCATCGAACTTTCTATCAAAAACCAGGGATGTTGTATGGTGACTAACATAATTAAATAAATAAATAAATAAATAAATAAATAAATAAATAAATAAATAATAAAATCTTTTCTCATACCTTTCCCACCTTTGTATTTTTCTACTGTGTTTCTGAATATTTTTCCATGTTCCATTTCAATAATTTTCTTCTTTTTGTTAATTTAGTAATATGTCTTTATTTCAAGAATCCTGATTCTTTTTCTTGGGTGCAACATTCTTTGAAATCATGTTTAAAATACAAGTTAGAGCTGTTTCTAAAGATCTCTTAATTTTGTTCCGTTCAATGAGATCCACTGAATGTTGAACATTCAGGTTTGTTTGTTTGTTTTTTAATTTGGTGGCTTTCTTTCATGGATTTAGTTTTCTTTCTGATTGTTTTCCTGTCTTTTTTAATGGATAATTCTTGTCCTCCAATGTTTGCATATAATCCTATTGAGTGTATAAAAAGAATAGGATTATGTGGAAGTTATTTAACTCCCTAAAACATGTCCCCTCATTTTTCAGTGCTAACACTAACTGGCCTACTCACTTATACTACAGCTTCCCATTTAATAACTTAAATGAATGCCAAAGGGTTCAATACTATTTCTATTAAGTCTGGTTTATACCCTGGATATACCCTGAAATATTCCTACTGCATCAACAATATATTTTTGCTATTGATTTGAACTGTGGTTTCTGTGGTTTTGTTTCTCTGAAGAATTGGAAACAGAAATCTTCTTTACTGACAGAAATTTCTGAAAAGTTTTGACACATTGATGGCAGTCTTTCTTGTTTTTTTCTGCTATTGTAGCTGTAGTCTGATCTCTATCTTGTTGTTTAAACTTTTTCTGGGATTTGGGGGTTTGCACAGTTGGCGATCCTGGCTTCGTGTGGAATTTCTGTCTGATGTCTTAGATTTGCTTCTCTGAAGCAAAGTACAGTTTCTCTGGAAAATGTGACCATATTTTCCAGTCTGTAATGGTGATTTTGTAGCCTGCCTATGTGTTTCAATGGCTTATTTACAGTCTCAGGTCATCTGTGAATTTCATTAGCATATGCCCAACTGAATTGCAGAGAAAGATGCTCAACAGGATAATATTAAGAACCAAGTCCTATTCCTCAGTTCCTTCCAAGTTGACATTAAGTCATTAATCAACATTCTCTTAGGATTATCATTGAGAAGTTATTAAGCTAATTATGTTATTGGAAAGTTCAGAATTCTCCATCAATTTCTCAAAAATACCAAAAAGAAATTGTCAATATCCATGCTAAAATTCTTTTACTCTCTAGCTTTACCATTTCTTATCTGGTTTCTCTGCTTCATTGTCCTCCTCCTGGCAGTTCTTTGTATAAGATCAAAATAATCTTTCAAATCTGATTAAGATACAGCCCTGATCCTAATGCATCAATGTCTTTTCTATAAGTTCTTACATGATCTGACATCTAGTTACTTCCTACCACTCTTGTAAAACATTGTTTTTCTTCAGAAATTTTGCACTGCTGATTTTATTACATAAAATGTTCTTCCCTTACTTAGGGACATGGCTTTCTCCTTCATACTATACAGGGTCTACTCGAATGTGATATCCCCATAGATGCCTTTCCTAATTATCTGTTTCAGAAAAACATGCCCCTTCCATTACTTTCTATCTTTTTATACTGTTTCATGGTTTTTCATGGTACTTGTCACTATTTGACAAAACATATCAAATATTATATATTATGTATAGATGAACAGATAGGTTCAGATATAGGTACAGGCATGGATATAGATAAAAATAACATATATATATTTATATATATATTTATATAGTTATATAAATCAATTATGCTTTTATCCTTTTTCATTTCTCACCAAGAAGGCAAGGCCTTTTTTGTTTTGTTCACAAGCCTATCCCCTATCCTTTGACAGTACCTAGCACTTCATAAATATTTACTGAATAAAACTCTAAATGTAGGAAGAAAGAAATGAATCCTCCTCATCTATTTGTCTATCAAAATATATCTTTAATTGAATGACATGACTTTTTAAATCCTCACTGGCTCTTATAGGCCATTAACTTTGTCTTTTTAAATGTTTATAAATCATCTGTTTCACAATTTTTTTTATCAAAATGATCTTGACATTATTTAAACTCATTTGTCCATAGTTCAGCATTTACCTTATTTACTTTTAAGAAAATCATGTCTCTGAACATTTCTCACCTTCTAGAACTTCTGAAGAGATAAATATAATAGATAATGGTAGAGTATGTATCAAAACAGTCCACCTTATACCAAGAACCCCTAAGTTATGTCACTGTGATTCATCAACTTTCCGTGATAATTGGTAGAACTAGGAAATTAGGAGCAGAAACTCAGGTTCATGTTATTTACATTATTCTAATTTTCTGTCTCATAGCCCACAAAATCAGTGTCCTAGGAATTATACTTCAAAGTGTTGTAAATAAGGATATGGGGAATAAATGTAAAATAATATAGAATTAGTAGGTATTCAATAAACATATGGTAATATAATTAATAGCCTAATGGAGACAGGGCAGATATAGGGCTCAGGTATAGGTGTTAAAAAGTTGTTTTCCCACAGTCTTGCCTACACCATACTTTACTTTTTAGTATCAAAATGTTCTATACTTTCCTACACTAATGATCATTCTCTTTGGGGGAAAAAAAAAAGTTTTTTTTGTTTTTTTTTTCCCCTTATGCTTACATCAATATATTTCATACTGTGGATCACTGGCTAATGTTTTTTTATTGTTTTTTTGGGTTTTTTTTTTTTTTTGCTGTTGTTATTGTTTTCTTTATATGTTTTTGTCAATGAAAATGTATTGTTTAAGGTTTTCTTATTGGTAATAAAATTATTGAATAATTTATCTAAATTTGTACATATGCCACATCGGAACATGATAGTAAATACAAATACAACACCTCCTCACACACATACACACACATTGCTTTCGGAGGGTAATGACAGACATTAGTATCAGCCTTATAGACATAAAGAATATAAGGTTCAGGTCCCTGTATATCTCCATATAATTCACCAGTCTCTCCCCTACAGAACCAAATGTATTGTGTTAGGTAAGAGTGGGAAGTACTAACAACAATTGAAGCTGTTATGCTATATGTGATGTCTTTGTTGGAGTATTTTTTTCAAGATTGTATTTATTTATTTAACAGAGAAAGAGCACAAACAGGGGCAGCACCAGGCAGAGGGAGAGGGAGAGGGAGAAGCAGGCTCCCTACTAAGCATAGAGCCTGATGTGGGGTCAATCTCAGGACCCTGAGATCATGACCCAAGCCAAAGGCAGATGCTTAACTGACTGAACCACTCAGGTGCCCCACTTTGCTGAAGTATTAACAAGGCCTCAGGTAAAGGAAAGGTGACCAATGATCCAATTAATGTGTTCTTGTCCATCCCTATTAATAAGAGTATCTTCCATTCCTCTTATGATTTATGCTTTTTTAATTCTATTAGGAACTTTTTTCCTAAACCAGTGAAAGTTATGGTAAGGTTTCATTCTTTTTGCATATTTTCGTCACACCACTTGTTCAAAAGTATTCTACTCATAATTTTGTACTAGGCTTGTCTCTAGATTTTTCCACCCTCTAACTATAAGGCATGGGAGTCTCTTTATATGCTTCCAAAAAGACCCACTAACTTTCACACTTAGGTATTAATTGGTAGCTAATCACCTTCAGTTTTTCTTTGTATTCTCTAATGAAGTAATTATACCCAGAAGAAAAATTTAATTACATATCTATACTATTTATCCTGTAACTCTCAAATTCCTGACCTATTATGTTTGCCTATATATTCTCTCCTACTAGTATCCCATCCCAGTTCAGATTTTAAATTACACCATAAGACAAAGAATTAGTAAGTATAGGAAAGGAAAAAATAAAAATGCTGCTATTTGTAAGTAATATAATTGTATAAATAGAAACTCCAAAAGAAAATGTGAATAATATATCAAAATTTATAATAAATTTAAGAAGATCACTAGAAATAAATATACTAAAATAATTACATTTCTACTTTACAACAAAGGGTATTTAGAAAACGACATTAACAAAATCATTTACAACTGAATCAAAAATATGAATACTCAGAAATATACTAGTGAAAGATGTTCAAGACCTTTCTAATAAATATTACGACCATATTAGTTTCCTATTGCTGCCATAACAAGTTTCCACAAACTTAGCAGAAAACGTATTTTTACCTTATGATTCTCTAAATCAGAATTACAAAGTAAGTCAAGAGGGCTACAATCCTTTCTGGAAGCTCTAGGGGAGAATTACTTCCTTGCCTTTTCCAGCTTCTATAGGCTGCCCATATTATTAGGCTCATGGACCCACATCACTCCAGCCCTTTCTTCCTTTGTCACATCTCCTTCTCCGGCAGGATCCTCCTGTCTTCCTCCTAAGGAACATTATGATTGCACTGTCTCTGCTCAGATAATTTGGGATAATCTCTTCCTCTCAAAACGCTTAACCTAATCATAAGTCCCTTTTTGCTACGTAAGATAACATATCTACAGTTTCCAGGAATTAGGATATGTGGACTTCCTTTGCAGGACTGTTTTACTGCCTGCCACAATGGGAAATAGTCAAAGAAAAACAAATGAAGGTCTTTATACTACACAGTATGTGGAACTATTAAGAGAGGTGTAAATGTTCATGGATTAAGAATCTAAATACTGTAAAGATGTCAATTTCCACTAAATCTTTCAATAGGGTCAATGAAATGTCAATTAAAATATTATTTGTTACTCAGTGGAAATGATTCTAAAATTTATATGAAAATTCCAAAGACAAATTATGGCTATGATAATTTTAAACTGGCCTTAAAAATTTGTAGTACTTACATTGTCATATATCAAGACTTATTATGCAGTTTACTATAATTAAGACAGTATGGTGTTAATGTAAAGATAAATAAAGTCATCAGTAAAACAGGGAAGATTAAAGATACCAGAAATTTCCCTCCATATACATGTATCTAGTTTCTGACAAAAGTGACACTATAGAACACAGAGGAAGGACTGGTCTTTCCAACCAGTGGTTCTATGTAAATGGATATGCTTATAAAAATAATTTTTATGCCCTTCCTCCTTCCACACATAAAAATTCCAGGTACATCTATATTTACATGTGTACTTATCTCTGGATGTATGTTAGAACTAGGGATTTTAGAACGTAATATAGGAACATTACCTATTAGTCACAGGGCAGGCATAGAGTTGACAATACAGAAAATAAAACAACCATAAAACAAGATTTAAAAGTTGGAGAGACTGATGTCAACAAGACGGTGAAATAGGAGTTTTCTACTGTCTTCCCCTCAATACCAATTTTGACAATCACCCACTCATGACAGCACTTTTGTGGAAATCTGGGAGTCAAGTAGAGAATTCCACCACACTCTTAAGGCAAAAAACATCTGAGATTGTATGCACTGAGGAGGGTAAGAGAAAATTTCACTTTTGCCACATCTTCCTCCCTCATAGTAGCAGCTCAGTACCAAGAGAGACCCACTTGGCCCATGATGTCTTCCATAGGGGAAACTGAGATGTCTTCCCCAGCTGTATGAGATGCTGCTACTACTTCTTTCTCACCCTATCCAGAATACTGTACAGAAATGAGGGATGGGGAGGGACTAGGAGCACAGCAGCCAGAGCCTGGAATTCATCAAACAGTGGATGCTGGAAATGCCTCACCTGTGGACCCATCTAACCTCATTGCTCCAGGGACTTCGCCCACATATCCCCACCCTCTGTGATGGGCTCCCTGAGAGTACCCTATGAGCAGCAAGTTCAAGCCTTATAGATAGCTAGTGAGCATGCACAGAAAGCTAGCCTAACTATGCAGGACTGGGAGAAAGCAAATAAAGTTGAACATTCAGCACCACCTTATAGAAAGCTAATGGGAAGCAATCAGTCTGGCTTTGTAGGATCAAGAGGAAGCATACAAGCTTAAGAATTACTCCCTCTCCCCAAGACAGAACATCTGTGAAACAGACATATCCATAGAAAAAGTCTGAGATAGCCTCAGAACTTCTATCAGAATTGACAGGTGAAAATATTTCCCTCCAGAAGCCACTCCAGAAAGACTGGAAGAGGCTGCTGCTTTTGTAAATGTAAAGACAACAACACAAGACTTCAAGAAACACAAAACATCAAGGAAACATGATAGCACCAGGAGAACACAATAATTTTCCAGTAACTGACCACAAAGAAATAAAGATCTATGATTTATCTGATTAAAGTTCAAAATAATTGTTTTAAGGAAACTCAGTGAGTTACAAGAAAATACAGAAAGATCATTAAACCAAATAGGAAAACATTACACAAATAAAATGAGAAGTTTAACAGAGAGATGAAATTAAAAAAAAAAAAAAGAAAGAAACAGAAATTCTGGAGCTGAATAATACAATAAATGAAAAGAAAAATTCTAGAATACATAGGAGATTGAATCAGTAATCAAAAATCTCTCAATAAAGAAAAGCCAGGACTATATAGTCTCTCTGGTGAATTCTACCAAATATTTAAAGAAGAATTAATGTTAATCTTCTCAAACTCTTCCAAAATATTAAGAGGAGGAAACACTTCCAAACTCATTTTAGAAGGCCAGTATTACCCTGATACCAAAGCCAAAAATGGACACAACAAGAATAGAAAATTACAGGCCAATAACCCTGATGAACATAGATGCAAAAACTCTCAACAAAATACTAGAATACAGAGTTCAACATCACATTATAAAGGTCATACATCATGATCCTGTGGAATTTATCCTTGGGATGCAACGACAGTTCAATATACATAAATCAGTAAATGTGACACCCCACATTAACAGAATGATGGATAAAAACCTTATGATCATTATAATAGATGCATAATAAGCCATTTGACAAAATTCAACCTACTTTCATGGTAAAAACTCTCAACCAACATAGGTATAGAAGTAATTTACATCAAAATAATACAAGCCATAGATATCAAACCCACAGCTAATATCATACTCAATGGGGAAAAGCTGAAAGTGTTTCTGCTATGATGAGAAGCAAGAAAAAAAGTGCCTTCTCTCACCACTTCTATTTCAACATAATATTGGAGGTCCTAGTCAGAGAAATTAGGCAAGAAATAGAAATGAAAGCCATCCAAATTGGAAAGGAAAAAGTAAAAATTGTCTGTTTTCAGATGGCATGATCTCACCTATAGAATACCTTAAAGATCCCACCAAAACCTGCTAGAATTAATAAATAGATTTAGTAAAGTTTCAGAATAGAAAAATCAATATACAAAAATCAGATTCACTTCTATACCATAACAAAGAACTATCACAAATAGAAATTAAGAAAATAATCCCATTTACAATTGCATTAAAACAATAAAATACATAGAAATAAATTTAACCAAGGAGTTGAAATATCTGAAAATTGTTAAGATATTGACAAAAATCTGAAGAATTCATAAATAAATGAAAAGATATCCTGTGTTCATGGATTGAAAGAATATTGTTAAAATGTCAACTACTAAATGTTATCTATAGAGTCAATGTAATCCCAATCAAAATTCCTACAGAATTTTTCAAAGAAATAGAAAAAAAAATCCCAAAATTTGTGTAGAACCACAAAAGACTCCAAATAGCCCAATCAATCTTGAGAAAGAAGAAAACTAGAATCATCACACTTTCTGAGTTCCAGCCATAGTACAAAGCAATCAAAACAGTATGTACTGGCAAAACAAAACAAAACAACAACAACAAAACAAGACACACAGACCAATGAGACAGAGTAAGAGATCAGAAACAAACCCACACATGTGGTCAACTAATCTTTGACAAGAGTGTCAAGAATAAACAATGTGTAAATGATAGTCTCTTCTATAAGTGGTGTTGGGAAAACTGGATATCTACATGCGAAAAGAAAAAAAAAATGAAATCAGACCCCAGTCACAAAAACTAACTCAAAGTGGATTGAACATGTAAATATGTAAGACCTAAAACCATAAAATGCCTAGGGGGGAAAAAAAACAAACAATGGGAAAAAAATCCTTAATGTCAGTCTTGGCAAAGATATTTTGGATATAACACCAAAAGCACAGGCAACAAAAGCAAAAATAAACAAGTGGACCAAGATTAAACTAAAAAGCTTCTGTACAACGAAGGAAACAAGCAACAGGATGAAAAATACAGAATGGGAGAAAATATTTGCAGACCACATCCTGATAAGGGGTTAATATCAAAACATATAAGGAATACATACAACTTAATAGCAAAAAAAAAACAACAAAAACAAAAACAAAAAAACCCAACCACTTAATTTGATTAAAAAATGAGACAAGTGCTGAATATACAATTTTCCAAAGACATACAAATGGCCAACAAGTCCATGAAAAGTTGGTCAGTATCATTAATCCACAGGGACATGCAAATCAAAAACATGATCATATATTACCTTTTAGCTATTAGGATGGCACTTATCAAAAAGACAAGAGGTGACAAGTGTTGTGTGGAATGTGAAGAAAAGACACTCCTATAAACTGTGGGTGGGTTATGAAAAATTGGTACAGCCATAGTAAAGTATGGAGTTTCCTCCAAAAATTAAAAATGTTACTACCACATGTTCTAGTAATCCTACTTCTGTGTATGTACCTGAATGGAACAAAATCAGTATTTCAAAGAGGTATCAGCACTCCTGAGTTTATTCAGAATTATTAACAATAGCCAAGATCCAGAAACGACCTAAGTGCCCACTGATATATAACAGATAAAGAAGATGCAGTGTATATATGCGATAGAATATTATTCATTCATGAGAAGGAAGGAAATCATTCTATTTATAATGACATGGATAAATCTGGACAACACTATACTATAAGCCAGACAGAGAAAAACAAATACTGTCTGATATCACTTATATGTGGAATCTTAAGGAAAAAAAAAATCAAACTCATAGAAACAGAAAGTAGAATAGTGGTTATCCAAAGCTGCATATGGGGAAAATGGGGAGATGCTGGTCAAAGGGTATAAACTTCTAGCCATAAGATGAGTAAGTTCTGGGGATAATGTACAGCATGGTGACTATAGTTAATAATACTGTGTTGTATAGTTAAAACTTGCTAAGAGAGTATTTTAAGCATTCTCATCACACATACAGACACACATACACAGACATAAAGGTAAACTATGTAGGGAGATGGATGTGTTAATTAACGTGATTATGATAATCATTTCACAATATGTATGTATATTAGATCATCATGTTGTACACTTTCAATATATACAATTTTATTTATTAATTATACCTGAGTAAAGCAGAGGAAAATAAATAAAACATTTTAATTAAGAAGAAACAAAGTATGTTCTCTGATCACAAGAGAATTAAACTAGAAATTACTAAATGAAAGATACATGAAAATTATCCAAAGATACAGAAATTAAATGACTCACTTTCAAATACCCTTTCAAATACCCATGAATCAAAGAGAAAGTTAAAGGGGAAATCAGAAAATATTTTGAAATTATTTTAAAAATGTGAAATAAAAAATACTTTTATCTAAGTAACAAAATAAATAAACTGGTTAATTGTAAAGTGGGAAAAGAATTTTGAACCAGAATTTCAAAAAAAAATTTGGGGGAAATCCCCCAAAACATGAAAATTCTCTCAACCACAGTAAGTCATCAGATAAATCAAATTAAAGCCAGAGTAACTCTATATACCCCATAATATGGCTAAACCTAAAAATAAATAAATAAAAGAATGGAATAACAAGTGGAAAAGTTATAGAACTACTAGAACACTATCACACTGCTCATGGAAGTATAAATTTTATTCAACCCTTTGGGAAAATTACTTGGTTGTGTCTACTGAAGCTCACATACTGAAGCTCATACCAAAGGGCATATCCTACATCCCAGTTATTTCACTACGGTACATGTTGGCAGGCAAAGGCATGTGTAACAATGTTCATCACAGCACTGTCCATAAAAGTCAAAACTGGAAACAACCTTCTCAATTTTAATTAATGGGTTGCTTTTGACATTTGGATGAAATTGTTCTCACTATGGTATAATTAGCATCCTCCAGTCCACCAAAAATAGTAGCACTGTTTCCTAGTCATTTTGACAACCAAAGTATCCCCACATATTTTCAAATGACCTCCTGTAGAGAAGTACAAATCCCTCATGAACTACATTACCCGAAGGCAAAAGAATGAATAATACTGCAGAATAAAGGACACAGAAATAGAGCATTCGAAGAGGATAAGAAAATAGTTTCAGGAATTGATATTCTTTTTAAGGTGCAGAAATTCAGAATGAGAATTTCAGAAAGAAAGACTTAACAAAAGAGTACACTGAAATTAATACAGAAAGTAAAAATTTTAAACCGTTTCTCTCTTGCATTGTAATTTCTTTATACAGTTGTATAGCCACTAACTAAGTAAAAAGCTTTTACTTAGATTTTCAGTGCCAATGAAATAATTATGGCAGGGACTGAAGCAACCTGTCTCAAACCTGCCTACTGGTCCGCTTAGAGACATCAGCCCGTTGACTGGCCATACTTGGAGCAGCTGGAGTTAAAAGGCTGTACCAGTGGGCAAAACAAGTAAGATCCCAGATGCTCTATCAGAACATGATATAAGACAAACCAGAAGAAGAAATCATCTCCTTACCACCATAAGTCTTAAAATGAGGAAGTTATCCAAGTAGGTAACCAGCAAGAAAATATTTTCTGTGTTCATTAAGAGAAGGGCATTATCTAGCAAGTTTCTTCCCCATCTAGGTCCAAATAACAAAGAGTAAGGGTAGAGGTTAATGTATCATCTTGTTATTAATAAAGATTAACATGGCAGGTGTAGCTTCATTTAGCACAAAATAGGCATTCCAGCTAAATGAGGCAAAATTACCCAAAGGTCATTGTCATGCTGGACTTGGGAAGTTCTTCACTGACAGGGAGTAGAGAAGAACTAAGCTCTTTGTGGGCTTGTTAGCTTCCTAGAGAAATGGTAGGAGCTAAGCTAAGCATGTCCAGTTATTTTTCTCAAATTTATCAACAGTTTACTACACATCCCTAGGGATGCGTAAATAAAAGTGGAGAGAGGCCTGGGGCTCCCTTTAAAGGAAGAAACTATCAGGCATGGGAAGGGTAAGTTCCTCTATCCTTTCTTTTTTTTTCCCCTCCCCCTCCCCCTTGACATACTGGGCCTAACAAAGAAGTCTGTGGTTAAAGAATTGTGTGGCATTTCCCCTGACCCAACTGATTAGCAGTTTGTCTGAGTAGCACTACGTCTACCTTTCCTGAGTTCACTTCTCCAAACATCTGCAAATACTCCTAAGACCATCAGTATTCAGCTTAGATTTTTGTTCCCCAAAGGTACTGAAATGAATCAAAACAATATGTTCATTAAACTAAGACACCGTATACTCTCAGTTAAAAATTCACCCTTTGCTCTGTTTACATACCAGATTAAGTCCAGCTTCATTATTTAACATTCTATATCAATTAGAATAAACTCCATGAATTCAAGTAACATCAAGATACTTCAGTAATAAGACGTGCAAATATATTTCAACAATAAAAACTATGCCAAAATACAGAAATACCTTCAAATTTAACACAAATTCCCTATTACATTTTAGGGAGAAATTCAAATTCAAAGATTAAACCTCCTTGAAATCATGTTGAAAACACAATAAATTGAAGTTCAAAATGAAATCCTCTTCTCCTCCTGAATTAATGATTAAAGTTCTGAAGCCTTAATTTAAATCTTAAAACTAGTCTCCCAATTCTCTGCATCTGTTAATTCTTTGTTAAAGGGGTTATTAATGCCTGGTAGGAGCTAGAAATTTCCTCTTTAGAATTGTGTGGTTCCTGTGGAGCCCCTAGAATTCTATTAGTTTATTTCCAAGTGTCATAAGTACTATATTTATTCATTAAACAAATATTTATTGAGCGTCTCCTGTGTGACAGGCACTTTCCTAAATTCTTAGGATACATTAGTGAATAAAACATATTAAATATCCAGGCTGTCATGAATCTTCTATTCTAGGGACTATGACATAAAATAAATAATTAACGATATATTAAAAACTTAAGTTATTGAAATTTTTTGCATGTGCTAGTGGGGAAAATATATACAGGATAAAGAGAACAGTGAATTTGGATGAGGAGTTACAGATGATAGCTTTAAAGAGAGTGGTTAGGGTGAGCTTCACTGAAAAAGTACCCTTTAACCATGACTTGAGGTAGGCAGCTTGGGAGAGTGAACTGTGTAGGTTTTCTGGGGAAAGAGTATGGGGGACAGAGAAAAGTTAGAGCACAGGCCCCCCCATCCCTCTCAGTCTCAGAGAGTATGTCAGCATGTGTGTAGCTGGGGTTCTTCTAGTCACTGTCCTTGTGTCTTTCACTGGAATGAGTCCTTCTGAGTTCCAGAAATTACCATGATTAATAATAAATAATAATTAATAATAAATGTAGTTTACCTTTACTTTCCTGAATTGTGTAATTCTAGCTCAGAGGCGTTTTCTCTTCAGCTCAACATCTAATCCAGACATAGACTTGATCCATCACTGATACCTTTGCTGTTCCTTCCCTTAGCTTGCGCTCCCCCAGGGTACTGGTAATGCCATCATCTTCACCCACCATCCTTACAGTTTAGTCTGCAGGCCTTCCTCTCTCTAATGTCTAGAGTTTTCACCCTCTAAGTATGTTTGTATAATCTTTAACTAGTGGTTCTCTGATTCTTATTACGAATCCTCAAACCTCAGCTCTCAGAGATGTCTCTCAAGCATTTCAGAATCCTGATTCCCCTTTGGGGAGACATTTCTGTCTACTCTGGGATATTTCATTTTTCCCTGCAAAATTTCTTTGGGCATCAGGCACTATTTCTCAATTGCATTTAAAATATGTCTTTATTTTAGTGGCCTCTTTAAAAGCAGTTATATGCCAGTGCTTATTAGTTTAGCCTGACCCTCAAGATCTCATTTTCCTCTAAGATATTTCTCATCTGTTCCCTAAGATCTCAACCTTTTCCTTAAGAATATCTCTCTTCCTCCAATTCAATCAGCCTGACTTGTTGTATTTTGTTTTTATTCCTGTACTGTTTCCATCCTGATCATCAGACTAAACCATTCGTTTCAAATCAATCCATTTTCTTCCCAATTATTAAGCAAATCTGACACCAAGATTCAAAATACTCCACACCCAGAATATTAATGCTGCTTTATTAGTTTGCAATAATTTCCTTAAGTTGTTTCTCTACTTCAAAAGTCATAAAAAGAGCATATTATTTTAATATACAGACTATCACTATTATTTATTATACTCTACCATATTTTATAGGTGAACCCACAAATTAAGTCATAAAAAATTAAACACTGGTCAGAGCCAATTTGGTCCCAAGGAATGGAGAGTGATTCCTGATAGCCTATGGATAAACTGTATGAATCCAAAGATATCTAGTCCCTCCTTTAGTCTGAATGTAGAATTTAATTCGAGCCAGGCTATCGCAAGTGCCCAAGTATGCCTGGCACTAAGAATTAAGGCCTCAACTAATGAATCATCGAGCCTTACATCGGAAACTGGGGATGTACTGTATGGTGACTAACATAATATAATAAAAAATCATTAAAAAAAAAAGAGTTAAGGCCTCATTAATACTCTATAGTAACATGAAGCTTAAATGTTTGTCTTAGTTTAACCTCAGCTAAGGCTGCAGCACACACACACACACACTTGGAGTGTGATTCCATTTCAACATTAGCACGTAGGTCTTGCTTATTGTCATTTGTGTGCACTTGCCATTCAGCTCGGGCCATTTTCAAAGTCTAGCCTCATCTCTGCTCAGGTCATAAAGTTCACCCTTGGTTAAGTGGCTCCCAGACTTCTGGTTTCCAATCCACCATGTAAGAGGCTCGGAAGGCACCACTTCATCCTAACAACAAGTAAAAATCTGAACAAACTAAAAAAATCAAAAACTCCTCTTAGATCTGGCAGAGAAGTAAGGTGGCAAACCGCTGTCCCAGTGATTGAAGAGACAGGTGGATAAAGAGAATCATAACTTAAAGGAGAGGAGTCCCAAGAGCAGAACCCCCACAGGAACCAATGCTGGGGTAGGAAAACTTGAACTATAATTGATGAATTGCTAGAGGCTGGGTGGACAAGTCTGGGAGTTAAATATTCCAGTGGGACCAAATCACAGGGGACCCCAACACTTTTGTGACTTTTAGTCCATGGAGTTCTACCAGTTTCACGCAGTGAATATCTGAAAAAATCCCTTATGTCTTCCAGCAGGGAGAGGAAAGAAAAATAAAAATATGCCAGAGCATTCGGTTTGGTTACGTTTTGTTTTGTTTTGTTTTGTTTTGTTTTGTTTTGTTTTGTTTTGTTTTAACAGCCTGCCCTTAAGAGAAAGTATTTTACCAAAGCCTAACCTACTGGGGTTTTATCTGAGCCTAACTGACCTGGGTAAAGGGAATATACTCAAGTCCACCCTTTCTAGCCATTCTGTCCCACCTGAGGCATGGGTTGGGAATGAGGAAAGAGAAGCACTTATGAAATCCACAGCTTAGGGGCCCAGTCTCACTAAAAAACTGAGACCTGCTCAGAGAAATATAAAACATTGCCCTTCCCCCACACTTTACCACAACATCACTGAAGTCCTATTTACCATAGTAACTTTTACCCAGTATATTTTTTAAAAAACTGCAAGGCATACTAACCAGCAAAAAACACAGTTTGAAGAGACAGAGTAAGCATTAGAATCAGACTCAGATATGGCATGGATGTTGGAATTATCAGACCAGAAATTTAAAACAACTATGATTAATAAGCAAAGAGCTCTAATGGGAAAAGTAGACAACATTCAAGAAAAGATAGACAATGCAAGCAGAGAGATGGAATTCTAAGAATCAAAAATAAATGCTAAAGAACAAAAACATTGTAATAGAAATGAATGACTGCCTTTGATGGAATGATTAGCAGACTGGACACGGCTGAAGAAAGTATCTCTCAGCTGGAGAATAGCAATAAAAACTTTCAAAACAGAGAAGCAAAGAGAAAAGTCCTGAAAAAAATGAAACAATATATCCAAGAACTATGGCATAACTACAAAAGATGAAATATGGGTTTAATGGGAATACTGGAAGGAGAAGAAAGAAAGAAACACAAGAAATATATGAAGCAGTAATGACTAAGAATTTCCCCTAAATTAATGTCAGACACCAAACCATAGATCCAAGAAGATCAAAGAACACCAAACAGGATAAATTCCAACAAGACCACACATAATCTCTCCTTTTTCTTTCACCAACACCTCTAAGCACATATATATTACCTTATATATATATATAAGAAGCAGCCATCACCTGTAAATCAAGGTCCTCAGTAGAAGGCAATTTTGACTTCCAGGGGATACATCAATATCTAGAAATATTTTTGGTTGTCAAAACTGGAGGGAATATACCAGTAGTATCTACAGGTTAGAGGCCAGGTATGTTACAATGCACAGAAAAGCCTCCCACAACAATGAATTATCCAGTCCTAAACCAATAGGGCCAAAGCTGAGAAACTCTTATATAGATAGAGACCTTAAAGCTACAGTCAATCTTGAGTAACAGAATGGCATATTTTCTTGGGATTAAAAACCCTTACCCAAGCAGTAACAGTTAAAAGCCAGCTCCTGCCCAACCTAAAATAAGCCTCAGCAAGCCACCATGTTAAAATTTTCCAACCCACATGTTGAAGGGGTATAAAGTTCCTCCAATTGTATAGTGTAAACCTAGACAGTTTTTTTTCTTTTTGTAATGCAAGTGCTTGACTTCAAGCTTTGATTGCCAGAGGCAACCACTTCAAAGATGGTGGACTTTTTTCTTTTTTTTAAGATTTTATTTATTTATTTGACAGAGAGAGAGACAGCCAGCAAGAGAGGGAACACAAGCAGGGGGAGTGGGAGAGGAAGAAGGAGGCTCCCAGCAGAGCAGGAAGCCCGATGCAGGGCTCGATCCCAGGACCCTGGGATCACACCATGAGCCAAAGGCAGATGCTTAACGACTGAGCCACCCATGCGCCCCCAAAGATGGCTGTCTTGAATAAACACATTGCCAGCCTCTCTAGACTAAGAGCCAGACCATCTCACCCTACTGAATCTCCTTTGTTTTGGAGATCTTGGGTGATTTCAACAACTGAACATTTAGGCCACTTACTTTTTCTCGTCTTGTGCTTTAAATTTCCCCCTCTACCAAAAAGAGTGAGCCCATGAATCTCCAGGCCACATCCTTGACCCCTATAAACACAGAACCCCAGGGTTGCATGTGCACTCTCTATGTCTCTACCCCAAAACTCCCTGTGTGGCCGCAAGTGTGCTATGTAATTTCCGGGTCTTGTAAGTAATAAACCTTTATTTTTTTCAAAGTTTCCTGATGGTTATTGCTGGAGGGTGTCTTGCAAACATAGTAAAAACCACAAGGGCCAGTCCAACCACAGCATTTTTTACTGATAGGCTAAGACCTGCACAAACATGTGTCAGCTTGCATCAGCTGCCTGCAGTCTTCAGAGAAAGGAAATTTAAAAGTGGGGAAGACACAAGAAATCAAAGACAAAATTACAAATTTATTCTTGTTTCTTTTAAAATGTATATCTTTGGCAATATAAAAATATATGCACAATATATATATTAGGATAGTTATTCATAAATATAATTCATAAAGGCAATATACTGTGTTAAAGAGAATATTTATGCAGGCAGAGTGAATGTGTTTTAATGCCATATCCCATAATTCCTGATGAGGTGAATTTCAATAAATTATTTTACCATGTCTTTGTCTGAATTGTTCTTAAACTATAAACCAAGGATATGTGGGACTGTTGTTAATATATATAAAAATCAATATATAAAAATCCATTGAACAATACACTGCATACTATCAGCTAAGTAAACGTCAGCTATTATTTTCATTATATATAAATATACATTTATTGAAAATATAAAATCTTTTCAGAGATAAGGTACAATATAAAAAAAAGTAAAGCACACAGAAGTAGAGGATGCAGGTCTGTAAAAGGAAAGGCAAAGTACACAGTCATCCAAGGATCGCACGTGACTGATGGTGTCTGAGTGCCATTTCTGTCCTCTCAGGACTTTGGTACTATGAACTATGATGGTGATAATGATTGCTATTTTTGATGCCACAATGATTTTTGTAGGGATGAAAATCATGTCTTATATCACTAGTTTCCTCAAGGTCCATAGCACTATTAAAATATAATGCAGATACAAAACAGAAAGAGTGGATTCATATGTTTTAGCTTGATTTTTTTATTAATGTTAATTCAGTAGGCCATTTCATAAAAAGTTCTACACATTACAAAGTAAAAATAAGCACATCAAGCCAGAAACATTAATGGTAAGTAAACACTGGTATACAAACATTTTAATATTGGAGTTTGTAATGTTTCCTCAGAATAGTAATTTATAAGCAAATGTCTATTTCATTCTCCTCTAGAATTCTGAATACTTGGAAAAAAGTCCATCAAGTGCAACAAATCCTTAACATAAAATTTAAATAGTTGATAAGCTTCTCATATCACAATTGTTAGCTTAGGGTTCTCAAGAGATTTGGCTCTGAAATTAGATACAATCATTTTTCTGCCAAAGAAAATTACATCAATTTAATGAAACTGTCACAAACTAGACCAAGCAATATACACATCAAATAGATCAGTTCTTAAAGACTGGTCTCCAAACTTCATGATTTTTATTCCAATAGAACAGCAAAAGTTGCTCAAATTCTAGCAATCTTTTTAGTTTAGGGAGTAATTTCTTCTCAATAGTGAAAGGTCCTTTAAGATGTTAAGCATCTTAAGTTTTATGTGATCATGTAATTTATCACTCTAACTGGGACACTTTTGAGAGTATCAGGAAGGACTATTAATTATTACATGAGGCAACAGGTATGAACCGGGACTATGTGGAGAAAACTATAGTTTTGGTCACTCCATTGAGTTCCATCTGAACTGAATAAAAGAATTTTGTTGTTGTTGTTCGATTTACAGGTTTTTTTCTCCCTGTCCTGTACTGGAACAAGTCTCCCCAGAATGTCTCACCTGAGGGTACTTTCCACAGTTTTTCAATAGACCTTCTTTTTCCTTTTGTTTTGGGAATTTAAGTGAGAATTAGCTCCTGGGTATGCTTAACAACATTCTTGGCATTTACATTACTCTTCTTCTTCTTTTTTTTTTTTTAAAGATTTTTTATTTATTTATGTGACAGAGAGACCCCCAGCGAGAGAGGGAACACAGCAGGGGGAGTGGGAGAGGAAGAAGCAGGCTCCCAGCAGAGGAGCCCGATGTGGGACTCGATCCCGGAATGCCGGGATCACGTCCTGAGCCGAAGGCAGACAACGACTTAGCTACCCAGGCGCCCCTACATTACTCTTCTTGGTAGGCATTAACTAAAACAACAAAATTTGCTGTGGTACCTACATCTATCAGTAGTTTTAATTTGTGATCGTAAATTTGTTTTTTCCAAAATGTCTACATTCCAAATAAAGCATTCTATAAATGGATTTGAAGATTGCTAAAACTTCCATTGCAAATATGTCTTTAGTTCAAATCCATTAGGAAATATAAAAATCAATACTATGATTTGGAGGGTTTTTAATCATTTTTTTAAAGATTTTATTTATTTATATGACACAGAGAGAGAGCTAAGCAAGAGAGAGAGAGAGAGAGAACAAACAAGGAGAGCAGCAGGCAGAGACAGAGGGAGAAGCAGGATCCCTGCTGAGCAAGGAGCCAGATTTGGGGGTGGGGGGAGGTTTGATCCCAGGACTCTGGGATCCTGACCTGAGCCAAAGGCAACCGCCTAACTGACTGAGCCACCCAGGCACCCTGGGGTGGGGGTGGGGGGTTAAACAAATAAATGTAGCTGATTATAAAGTTTTTAAATTTGAAACTTATCTGCAAAGTGAACACAGAGGATAAGAATGTCAAATCCAGAATTTTCTGCCTGTAGCAGTATGAACTGATTGAGACAACAACCTTCAGTATGAAGAGTCTGCAATGCAAATAAATACAGAATCATAGCACTGAAAACTATTGATGCTGCAGACATGAAGTGAATTAAACATAATCTTGTAAATGCTCATATTTCAATCAAGATATGAACATTTTTCATGTCATTTCATGGTTCTATTTTGAAGCAATAATTCATTATCTATGTACTGCTTTGCCGTGATTAAAGTTTAAATGGATGAGCTAAATTCCACTGAGCTTTGGTGAAAATTTAAAAACGTAATATCGAATAACAGCTATGAGCAGTTTGTAAATAAAAACATTCAAATGCAAAGCTCTTTCACTGTAGCTTAAAGCAGGGTTTTGACATACAATGAACAGTACAATCCATATAAGTAACTGGCATCTATACTGATAAATTTACCAAACATATGCTACTTCTATTAAGCCTTCATGAATTTAAATAAAAGTGTCTTTTTTTTAGATAACACAGAAAAACTTCTGACATTCTGCAAAGTAAAATGAAGTTCAAGTTAAAATCACACCTTAGAACATTCTGAACAGTACCACAGCTCATGATGCAAAGTTCAGCATTCACTGTCCTCAAAGAAACATACCTGACCTATGTCACTCATCCAAAACATTCTTACCATTTTAACCACAGTACATAAACAGACTAGAGCCAAGTTAGGAAATGATGAAAGGTTGTCCTGAAAGCACACTCTTGTTGGAGCTGTCTCAAGCTGATTTATAACAGTTAGGTAAACCTTTTTATAATAAATAGATAAACCTAAATCTTCCATGAGTTAACTGCTACTCTAGTGGAGTGCAGGCAGTTCTTGTTTAAATAATAAAGTAGTATCGGGGATGGGTATTAAGGAGGGCACATATTGCATGGAGCACTGGGTGTTATACACAAATAATGAATCATGGAACACTACATCAAAAACTAAGGATGTACTGTATGGTGACTAACATAATATAATGAAAAATTATTATTAAAAAATAGTATCAACCATAGAGTAGGAAATCCAGGTATTTTTAAGATTTTTCTATTATTCACTTATTTATTCTTCCACTACTGATTCATTTATTCAACAGACATTTATTTACCCCTCATGTGCAAAGATAAGACACTAAACACTGTAGAAACTAAACTAAGATAAGACAAAATCTATATACCCTGCCTGCTGTAGACAGAACAATGGCCCCAAAAGAGGTCCACTTGTTAATCTCTAAACCTGTGAATATTTTACACAGTTAAAAGGAACATTGCAGATATGATTAAATTAAGGGTTTGAGATAGAATTATGCTGGATTATCCAGATGTTAACAATGTAATCACAAGGGTCCTTATAAATGGAACAAAGATGTCAAGGTCAGAAAGAGAAATTTGGAAATAATCTTCTGCTGGCTCTGAAGATAAAGAAAGAAGTCATGAACTAAGGAATGTAGATGGTCTTTAGAAGCCGGAAAGGAGATTTTTCCTTAGAGCCTCCCTAAGGAATATAGCCCTGAGACATCATGATTATACTGTGGTAAGACCAATTTTGAACTTCTGACTTTCAGAACCGTTATATTAACTTAATAACATATATTATTTAAAAAATAATAAATTTTTGTTGTTCTAGAAAAAAGCTTGTGGTAATTTGTTACAACACTAATAGAAAACTAATCCACTGTCTTAAAAGGAATTTGTAGGCTAGCAGAACTATAGCCTAAGTACTAAAGTTAACAAAACAAAATTGATATCTCTTTGAGAGACAAAAGCATGAGATATGATAATGAAATACTAACAATTAGTAACATTTATTGAGCACTTACTATATGCAAGGCACAATCTAATTTTCACAATTCTTGGAGTAAAAATATTTTTCACCATTTCTGAAGTGGGAAAATGATTTAAATTTTATTTTACTTAAAGTAAGACTAATAATTGGAAGTATCAGAGCTTGAATCTGTGCTGTGTGAATTCAGTTCATGAACTCTAATCCACTGTGTTATAAGCCAGTCACTAAACCCCAATTTAGGAGAATTAAGGAAGTTGAACAATGAAGGAGAACTAACCAGGCAAAGAATTTGTGCATACATTACTGGGGATGGAAAAATCATTATATAGACCAGAAGCAGTAAATGCAACATACATGTCTTGCATAAACATTTAAATTCAAGTCTTATGCAGTTTACAATCATAGTCACCTACATATGCAATGTTTTATTTAATTGAAGGGATCCTGTCATATGGGATTTTACCTTTTCTGGGTTCTTTGGTAGCTTCCACTGAGTAAATTTTCCCCCAGAGTAATCAGAGAGCCAGTCTGACTAGAGGAGAACACATACACATAAGCACAATGGCCCAATACTAATTTATTTACTTTGTGTATTCCCATAAAGTCTCATGAAACCACCCACATACTGAACACTCACAAATTTTACCAAATAAACGAATTAACTAATGAAGATAATAAAAATATTTTATGGTTTGCGGTGTCTTATTAAGCAGTGTAGCATAACACACAAAGAATGAATTCCATCTGACTTGAGTAATTAAAGTCATGTATTAAAGTATTTATTTTCAATGTCAGAATGAGAGATGCATATGATCCTACTGAAGTAATTTTAGTAGTGAAGAATTTAAATGGGAAAATTACAACATCATACTTTAAACTTAGGAAAATGAGAAAACTAAATAAAAATGCCTTGAAATTTTGTTTAAGAGATAAAGGGAGTCTGCAATATAGGCTAATATCCATTGAAATGGGAAGAGCAGCAACTGTATGAAGCATTTTTAAAATAGAATTAACCAATTTTGTTGAGTGCTTAGATGTAGAGACTATTGGGAACAGGAAAAAAAAAGATAACTCCATTGAAAATGATGAAAATGATAACTTGTACTTTTTTTTTTTTTTTAAGGGAAACAGGAATAGAACACATCAAAGAGGACAGGTAAACTGAAATGAGAAAACTAAGGGAATCAGAATACTGGCATCATTGGAAGAAAAGGAAAAAAAAAGATTTCAAGAACAATACCCTTGTTACAGAAGCAAATTCTGAAATGGTTTGTGGGTAATAAATACTGAGAAAAAAAAGTTTGGTGAACAATTTTCCTATTTCTCTGGTTATATCAAAGAAAGTAGGTTCAGTGGGGTGGTGCAGTCACAATTTAGATTGAAAGGGGCTAGATAAATAAGAGATAAGTAAGTCATTTGAGTTGTAAATTTATGAAAAATTTTAAGATGTTGGTAAAATGCTCAAGACAGGAACTTCAAAATGCAGATCAGGAAATTAAAAAAAAAAAAAAACTGGTAGTTATGTAGGACCTAAATATGTTTATTTGTAGAAGGAAATCATTAATAAAAGAGCAATGAGACTCAATTAGGTCCAAGGGAGAAATACAGGAAAAAAGCAGGAAAAAAAGATTCAATATTCTATATTTTTTTTTCCTATATTATTGTCTTGAGGCAGAATTCCTTCTCTAGGAAACCTTAGTTTTTGCTTTCAAGGCCTTCAACTGATTTGAGAAGGCCCACCTACATAATTGAGGGTAATGTCCTTTACTTAAAGTCAACCAACTGTTAATGTTAATCACATCTACAAAATACCTTCACAGCAATATTAGACATGTTTAACAAAAACAGGCACCATAATTTAGCTGAGTTGATGCACAAAATCAACCATTATACATCTTTAAATTTTTTCCCATTACATTTTTTTTAATAATTTACCTGCAAAAAATCAAACTACTAATGTATTCTAACTACCTGCCAACTACATTTTCCCAGTAAAGTCAGGTTCCTAACCACCACAGATATTTTAGATCACTCCACTAACCTTAAACCTCTAGCATATACTTTTAAGCTTATCCCAATGCTTGGCTGATAAAATTGCAATTAACTTCATTAAAGTAACTAAGCAATCATAGAGAAACTCCCCCATTTTCTCATCATGAAATTTACTAAGTTGCCACCATTCGTATCTATGTTCTCTTCCTTTTCTTTTGGCATGATGGATGATTAGTCCAGTTCCTCCACTTGTGATCTGTTGTCCCTTAACTTTTTACTCCTCAAGGAATTTGTTCTGGCAACTGAACCAGTGCTCTCATGAATTATGTTTCTTTCTTTCACTAGGCATTTCTATCAAATGACCTCAAGTATCCCTTTACTTAAGAACAAACAAAAACAAAACTAATGAACAAAACAAATAAAAATAATCCTTTTGTGGGACTGTACAGAAAACAATTTTATACTGATATTCTGGAATATTTTATGTCTCTATATATTGTATATAGAGATAACATTTTGTACTGTCAGATATTCCAGGGCAAATTTTACTGGACCTTGGGTCCTGGGTTAGAACAGAAGCCTAGTTAGAGAAAATTCTGGAGAGATATAATATCTTCCTTGCAGTAAGTATTTAAATCGCAAGAAGTATAACTCAGTTTACTGGGTTGTAAACTCAGTGCCACACAGATGATCTTTTCCTGTAGAGACAATTATTTATATTCCAAAGGGCCAACATTTTGTTTTCAATAAAAATTTGTTTATGTGAGAAAATATTTTCTTGCCTCTCTCAGGATGGGAGGTAGGAAGTTTACAAGCTCCCAGATTTATATTTTTGGGATTCCTTACCTACAGTGAAGTGTAAGATGAACTTTTTCGTCATGTCATCCTAAAAGTGAAAAACTGAAAACTTTTATATTATCGCTGAACAGCGTAATGTATTAAATCAGATCAGTATTTTTACAATTCAAGAAAAAGTAAAGCATGACTAAAATATTGGCAAATAGATTTCTTTAAAAAAGAATGCTAGAATATGAGTTATAATTAAAGCATCTACTGATGACATAACATTGGATATATATCTGATAATTATAGCAAACTTTTGTTAAGGTAGTAAGGAACTATATACAAACATACATACGTTTGTATACAGCTACAAATACACAGACACACACACACACACAAGAAAATACATACAAAAGTAAAGTAAAAGATAATGAGAAAAAGAAAAATAATAATGCAATACATAGATTTGCTCATATCAGTTTCATGTGCAGATATTTTTAAAACACATATGTGTGACTTATATAAATACAGAAATATCTAGATAGACAGAAGCTATTTTTAATATTGTGCCTTGTAGCTTGTCAGTTCCTTGGCAAACATAATGAATTCACTGCTTTAAAAAAAAAAAAAAACTGGTGTTAGTAGGATCAGCGTGAGTGATGCTTTCCATGAACACACTGGAAAACTGTGAGGGAATCCCATTTCTGGCTACTGCTTGTCACACCCCAGGTGGAAACACTCTTCCATCTAGCCCATCATTAAAAGATGCTGATGATTACAAATATAGGCAGTTTTTGAATTAAATGCTACCTGATTGCCATCACTATTCTTTGTACCGGTTACCCTCATTTGGTGGCAAATTAAATGAGATACACCAAATAATTATATTTATTTTCTATTCCCCCTAAAATTCCATTGAAATGACACAACACATACAAATAAAGAATAAAATTATAACAGTGCTAGCAATGGGAAAATACACCACCAGTGAATCAGAAATTCAAAGACATGTCTGGAAGAAAATAAGTAGATGGGATCAGAGTGATAGAGATTAAGCAGCAGACAGTGCAAAATAAAACAAGTTCAAGAAAATCCTTCTAGGAGGTAAAGTTTAGTGCACCTTATTTTACTCTACACTCCAATTTTTTTCTCTTCTTTATTTTCTCAGTTTTGGGGTTCACGAACCATCCAATGTTCTTCTATAAGAATTCTCTAAAGTGTGATCTGCTTGCCATCTTCTGTTTCCCAAATGACCTGAATTTAGTTTCTCTTAGAAGATCTCCAATGAAAACAAACTCACATGGTTATTGAGAGACATCATGGCAGATACTTCTGCAAAACATTGTAGCATTTCATGTAAAATCAGATAAAATCCACTACAGATCACTAGACCTATAATGTAAATCCATCCCATGAAAGAGAAGAGGTACAGATATAATTACTAATTCTGAAGAAAACAAAATAAAGATACACACACACACACACACACACACACAGAGGTCAGTCGGTTGGCCTATCTATCTATCTATCTATCTATCGGAAACTACTAAAGTTCTAGGGTGCCTCTTTCTTTTCTTTCTTTCTTTCTTTCTTTCTTTCTTTCTTTCTTTCTTTCTTTCTTTCCTGTCCTTTCCTTCCTGTCCTTTCTTTCCTCTCTCTTTCTTTCCTTGCCTGTCTTCTTTCCTTGCCTGTCTTCCTTCCTTCCTTCTTCCCCACCTTCCATGCCTTACTCTTAAAATTACCAATTTTCCTGAAGGGAAAAAGTTGTTCAAGAATGTAAGGCTAATGTTGCTAGAATGTATGCATATATGCAAATATATTATTTTCACTGCTAATATACAACACAGATAGGGTATTAATTTTGCTGTTAATACATATCACATACAGATACAGTATAGTGAGGATTCAGTGTTAATTTCTGATAATTCCTTACAAAGGTATTGATTAAATTCTTATCAAAGAATAACTAACGTCTCTATCCTATCCCTAGTTTTCTTATGCCAATACCATTTATACTTCTATTTATCGAGTGACTATTGAAGCATGTGCTAAACTGTTGGTGATTAAGAACTTAAAAAATGCAAGACCCTGCTAAATGCCAGGCATTGCTTGAGATACTGTGTAGATTTTGGTAAGCAGGTGACTGCTCTTTGATAGACATAAAATTTAGGGGGAAAAAAGATGTAAATAATAGAAATTCATTTAGTGAAAAACTGCTATAAAAACTAAAATAGAATAATAGAACAGAAAGCAATGGCGTATAACTACAGGTAGAGTAGTAGTCTATTTACTAAGTGGGAAGACATGTGATGATATTTGAAATAAGACTTAACTGTTTTGAAGGACAGAGCTACGTTAGGATGTGGGAGGGATGTGGGAAGGGGAAAGGAAATTTCCAGGCAAAGAGGACGGTAAAGTTCCAAAGCTCAAAGGCAGAAGAGTATGGATCATCCAAGGAACAGAAGGAAGACAGTTTATAGGATCTCCCTCAGACATAGCTTCATCTATTATTCAATGAGAATAATAAATTACTTGTAATTTAGAGCTGTTGTGAGAGTTGAAGGTGAAGTGAATGTAGAACATTTAGTAGACACTGATCTGGCATATATCAGAAGATGCAATTATACTAACCAATTATTATTACGATTATAAATTCTTAATTACCTACATTTTATTCCTTGATAATAAAGTAAAATATTATTTTTCAAGTCTCACCTAACAATGTGGAACAAAAACCAAGTATTTTGAGAATAACGATGATGATATGAAAGATGTTTGTGGCATTAAGTTTTACACCAAAGTGAATTTTTAAGAATGAAGATAGCGAGCAATATGCAATATGGCATATGAAAAATAATGATAAACTCGAGTAAGATGCATGAATTCAAATTTGAGGCCCTAACACTAATTATTTACTTGCTTTTGAATCACTTGCTAATTATCTTTGGGCTTCACTTTCATCTTTTCTGACACAGGAATGATACGCCCCATACAAAGTTGGTGTAAGGTCTCACATCAAATTATTTTATTTTCAATATTATTATTTGTTTTCAATACAGCACTTAGAAATATTTTCTGTTTCAAAATGTTTCGTTAACCCATTTAATTGTTTTTAGATTACCACAACTAGAATATCAGTTGTATTAGAAAAAGAACTTGCTCAGTTGTGTTTATGCCTGTCTCTGGGTACTTACAATCATTCTTGGCACGTAGAAGTATACATTATATTTGGTAAATGATTGAACAAAGGAATGAATGCTATCCAATTTGTTTAAATGATATATCTATGAAACTAAAAATTTGTGTACTTCACAACACTTTCAGCAAATTTAAATGATGTTTAAATTACCAAGTTTAAATGATCCTGTAGTGCTGGATCAATAGTAAGATTCAGCTCTATATGTCAGACTAATGGATATTCTAGTGATGATGGCACCACACAAATCTCTCAGGCTGTACAAGTTGGAAACGTACTGGACAGCTAGAGACCCCAGAGACTGAATGACTAGGTCAATGAGAAGAACCGGAATGTAAAAAGTTTTATAGATACGTTAAAAAAAAAATACAGCCTCAATTAATGCTCTGACAAGATACTAAAAGAAAACACTTTTTCAAGTAAAATTCAAAATGAAATGAGTCATTTTGATTTTTTTTCATGTTTTGAGAAACATAACTGAGTTTAAGGGGCAGCATGGTAAATAGTGATTACAAATATCCACAAAAAGAAAGACCATTATGTGCGGCTTTCCTGTAAAGACTACTAATTGCGTCAGCTTTTTTTTAGTTATGCTCATTCACATTCAATAACAACATCCTAATAAGCATCAGCTTCAAACATAAAGGGCATGAGTCATGAAAAACCCATACTTTCCCTCAGCATAGGTAAGATCAATTATGAGTTCCTGGTAATAGCTCACAGATTTGAGTTTAAGAGAAATAGGGATTTTTCATGAAGAGTTTTTACTTTGAACATCCTTCCTGACTTAAAAAGAATGAGTCAATTGAATTCTTTCAGGGATAGATCAAGCTCACTAAATTGATTAACCTCAATATTTTCCTAAGGTATGCTCTTCACTGCTTATATGTAAACAAAATACTTAGTGAAACGTTTTCAACAAGCTCTCCTTCCTAGAGACTGTGTGCACCAGTGACTAAGTCTTATAGATCAATAGTAAGGTGTTAAGTGGAACAAAAGCTTTTCTATCCAAGGCCAAATTAAGGGATTTCTAAGTGAAGAATTCCAGAATCTCTTGATTAAAATTACCATCCTACTACCACTATCCATATCATCATAATTACTTCTTCATTTACAAAAGCCACAAATCCTCTTTGAAGATTATTAACATGGGTCTGTATTATGTAACATGAATATTATTTTCCTACTTCACTCCTCTCCCAATTCCTAGTCTTCTGGAACATTTTAAGGTATGTTTTCCAGGCTTGTGTGTGTGTGTGTGTGTGTGTGTGTGTGTGTGTGTGACCATGAAGAGTAAGAGTATTTTCTGTTCTTTTTTTTTTTTTTTTTTTTTAAAGATTTTATTTACTTATTTGACAGAGAGAGACAGCCAGCGAGAGAGGGAACACAAGCAGGGGGAGTGGGAGAG